>NW_027332223.1:13207500-15607500 GCF_041222505.1 Epargyreus clarus
CATAAGGTTGTGTGTAATACAACACTTCGAAGTTATATATAATAAAAATGATTGCCGTTTATGAAAATATTTCAGATGGGCATAAGGGTTTCTTGTTCCATTCCTAGTAGTGCAAAGTTAGCTTAATGACGAATTTATGCTTATAGTCCTGTATGTCTCTAAATACTTTAAAAAAATTGCTTTTTACACCCACTATACTAAACTAGGATTCCATTTGTCGTGGGTGCCATGGACACACATATAGACAAATATACAAACACCCAGACATAAAATATAAATTTAAGTTCATTATTTTAATCCACAAAATACCTGGTCGGGTTTGAACGCGCATTCCTCTGCGTCTGCGCGTCACACCAGTATGGTGACCGCTCCACCATAATTTATATCCAAGAAACACGAAATTCTGGAACATCAAAATATTATTGAACCCGGGCAATGTTTAGATTAAGTCCGTTGTGGTTTACTCACGTTGTGGTCTGTGGTTGCAAGCTGAAATATCGTACCGTAATAATGAGTCCTCACATTTTATTTGAATATTTTTATAGCAGTACAATAACATTAATATATCACATGATCGATCGAAGTCGATTAGGTCACTTCTTCTTAATTTAAAAAACCTTTTGATGGAGAAATATTACTTTTTATTAACGTTCTGTTAGTTTACTAGTATGTCGAGACATCGTAATATTCCAGATATTCCATATATCTGGAATTATATGTCTGAAGAACGCATAGGTGCCCTTTTAAAACTCTTTCATATTTAATTCACCTCTTCCATCTTATTTCACTTAAATTCCATTTAAATCCTTATTGCCATAATTGTAAATATAAATGTTTTTTTAAAACGGATTATTATTTTATTACTTTATGTTTAGTACACCTCTCTCAGAATATGATTAAGGTATTAACTTTATTGTTGTTATTGTATTATAAATTTTATTGTCCGACATTTACTATGTTAGACAATAAAATGAATTATATTAATTGTGTTCATTATATTGTTCTTTACAATGTATAGTTCATTAATATATAAATAGACTATACTAATTTGTTTTTATCATATATTTTTTTCAGTTCGGTAAGAGTTTTAAACTGGGCTCCCCTACCTCAACTACTGTTTAGCGGGTCCTTCGACCAAACTATTATAGTATGGGATATCGGTGGGCAGAAAGGCACAGCATATGAGTTACAAGGACATAGGTAAGTAATTCTTGATTAATATTCTAGGACTACTTTTTTATTAAACGTATTTTAAAATGCGCTATCTCTCGTATCTGACAAAAACTAACTTATAAAAGTTGCTAAATTATCGCTAGATGTCATGTGGTGTTGTGCCATATGATCCGATGTCAGTTACATTAAACATTTTTTGCCTTTTCTTACCAAAACGCATTTCCTCTGTGTTTAATGTTACATATAGGTGTTTAAACTCTGCTGTGTGTTGCAGCAACAAAGTGACCGGCCTGTGGTACTGCGGCGGGTGCGCGCGGCTGGTGTCGTGCGGCGAGGACGGCGCGCTCGGCGTGTGGGAGATGGGCGTGCGGCGCCGCGAGACGCCCGCGTGGCGCGAGGCCGACCTCTGCCAGCTGTGCCGCGCGCCCTTCATCTGGAACGTGCGCGCCATGATGGAGAAGAAGCAGCTGGGTGAGTGTGGGACGGTGTGGTGAAGGAGCAATCAGTTCGTGTATTGATATCAAGGCGGAGAAAATTGTGTTTTCTGCTGGTGAAGCAGTTTACCGGTCCTACAATTGGTATGGATGCCAATTGACACCAATGATTGATTTGTGTCTGTTCTACTTTGTAGTGAGCTGGTTAAATATAATTATGTGAATGTTCATGGGGTTTCTAAACGTGTATGAGTTAGACATTGCAAGTGACAGTAAAGTGGTGAAAAAAAGGGTCAACTTCAATGCAGAAACAATTAAGTTATTGTGGACTTTGCCAGGGAGCTTATCAATAGTGTTTTTAATAAAAAAAAGAGATTTCTTTGCAGATTTATATTGTTCAAACTTTATTACAAAAATTAATTTTACTCGATAATTATTTACATAAGTAAAAATAAGCGTCATATTGTGGGATTATGTTATCATTCGCATAAAGAAGTTTCACTTCAACCGCCTGTTCGTATGGCAGGTCTCCGGCAGCACCACTGCCGCTGGTGCGGCGCGGCGGTGTGCGGCGCGTGCTCGCCGCACCGGCTGCCGCTGCCCGTCATGGGCTTCGAGTTCCCGCAGCGCGTCTGCACCGTCTGCTACGACACGCTGCGCCACGAGCCGTACGTACATTACGTACTGTTTATTTTTGTTAACGAGGCGGAAGCCTTCAAAAGGTACCCGGTGCCGTGGGAGCGACCCAGGGTTATGTGGGACTCTTACCGCACTAAAACCCTTCCGGTGGCCGTCCACAGAGGACTCCGGGATCTCCAACGGAATGCAACCGGAGTCCTCTTGGGGCGTTGCCCCATCAGGCTCCGCCCAGGTGAACTTGACGTTAGCCACACCGTTTGATGTGCACGACGGTATGCGACCACACATACCGCCGTCCATCCCGGGGTCGCTGACCGGGCGTTTCGAGCTACCACTCTTGCCGTCCGCAACCCCGGTAGCCCCCTTTTAGTCTCCTCTTACGACAGGCAGGGCCAGTATACCGTAGCCTTATTCTGGTCCCGGAACTACAGGAACAACGTACATTAGTACCTTTTTTTTTTTTTTTTTTTTTTTCTCTCTCGAGGGGGAAACCTTCAAAAGGTACCCGACGACGTGGGAGCGACGCCGGGTTATGTGGGATTTTTACCGCACTAAAACCCCCCCGGTGGCCGTCCTCAACGCTTGTTGGAGAACTCCGGGATCTCCGACGGAACACAACCGGAGCCCTCCAAGCGCGATGCCCCGATCGGGCTCTACCCTGGGGGAGCAGTTATCGCTCCTCCCACACATGTAGTGTTTACGACGGTATGCGACCACACATACCGCCGTCCTTCCCGGGGTCGCTTGCTGGACGGTTCGAGCTCCCACTCTTGCCGCCCGCAACCCCGAAAGCCCCCTTTTAGTCGCCTCCTACGACAGGCAGGGGATACCGTAGCCCTATTCTAGTCCCGGAACTACAGGGACAACGTACATTACTACCTACAAACTAGATAACTGCCTTAGTAGAAATATAATTTATATTTTATTTCTACTAAGGTAGTGATCTAGTTAGTAGTATTTTATAAAAGTTTTAATAATAACAAACTTTTTAGTCACGTTACTTGTTTTTCGTATTCTTCTCAGCAAATTCTTTTTAATACCCATATCATGGTACATAAAAATAGATGAATGATTAGGGTGATGTCATGAAGCTAGTTATGCATTGTTATTGTATACAGGTGCATTAAACTGTATTATGTACTAAGGAAATAGTTTCACGCGGATACCTGAATAATCAAATTTTAATATCAACGTTACTAGTTATATCTATGGAATATGAAAATTAGGAATTTCTTATTTCTCTTTTAATTTCCAATACTTCAATTGTTTTAAGTTTAATTGTTATAATACCGTTTCAGGCGTGAATCGTTAGCGTCGTTCCACGACATGAAACACGCAGTGGCGTCGCTGTTCGTGGACGAGGCCACGGGCCGCATGTGCACCGCGGGCAAGGATCGAGTCATTAAGGTAACTCACTAAATAATAAAATACGCTTTCTACACTCACTGCTACACACAAGGAAGGACAAAGGCATCAGATCGTTTGACCGTCTTATTTTATTAATAATTATTACGATTTCTGAACTATATCACTTCAATGTAAGTCGGCGCAAAACTGCTAGTACGCTCTGAATATAGATAAGAATCGCGTGGCCATAGCAAATTGTATGACTACGCCTGCTCGCAACAACTTCAGAGTGGACTAGCAGTTTGGCGCGGGCTATACACAAGACACTTATCATTATTTTAATTTATTATTTGTATAATGATATACGTTAAAATTTTAATAATTCATATTAACATTATGAAAGAAATTTATTTCAAACCAATTTAATTACAATTTTAGCAGCTAATTAACCTCAATCAACGCACTAATATGAATATAAGAGATATTCAAGTTTTTTTTTAATGTGAATGTGTGTAAGAAGCTGTAATAACAATAATTGATCCGCCAGACAGTACATTTCAAGTGCATATGTGTATGTTACGGTACAAAAAGTTGTAATATAAAATTTTCTTACTCCAGGTATGGGATATTAGTGTGCTACTAGCGCCCGCGCCGAAGCCCGGCACCAGCGACCAGTAGCCGGCGGCGCCGCGGACCCCCTGCGTCGCATGGTCCAAACACGATGACCGCGCATTGTGATCTAGACACGTTCCCTGCCAGTAGATACTTAAGGCGCTGTGAGTTCATTTGTTGATTTTCGATACTTAAGTAGAACAAGACAAATTGCCGAATTTCTTATATTCAATGTAAAAAAATCGGTAATTCTTGTTTCGTCATATAAATAGTATAACTTGATCAAAACTTGTTAAAAAGTTCATAAAAACCATAATGGTAAGAAGTAGTAAAAGTAAAAACCATGTTATAGAAAATTTTTTAGTAGTTGGAACTTAAGTTGATAATGTAGTTATTAAGTATATTTAATTCTTACTTTATGATTTATTGATACATACTGTATGTAATTTTATATCGCAATATTATATTATCTAAGTTGTTCCTAGGTCTCCGACTATTTACAGACCGATGTGTGCTTAATTTTTTCCAGCATATTACGTATCTAAGTTTGTAAAAGTAACGCTTATTTGTTATTTAGTTCGGACCGTTAAACTTCATTGACTCACAGCGCCTTAATTTATTAATTGTTAGACCGGCGCGTCCTTCGAAGTAACCTCATTTAAACGAAATTCTTATATAATTTTAGAGTGTCATATTAAACGTATTATGTTGTAAAAGAAAAAAACATAGCAATGTTAAAGACATGTATCAAGTTAGTAGTTGTTCGAGCAATGTGTTCTAGGCCAATTAGTCAGCGAAGGAAGACTCTAGTCGGCCGCTCTTCGGACTCCTACGATATATTTCAACGCGAATTTTATAGAAATATCGTGAATAGTTAATGTTATTAATATATTTCTAATTATTTCATGTTCTTAAATTATATTATTAATGTTAATGGTCCAACGAATGTTTTCATTACGATTATTTTTTTCAGCTATCTTTAAACTAAGACTGAATCTTTCAGGATAATAATATAAAGAGGAGATCTTAATAATGTTCGTGTGTAACTTAAACAGTAGGTGTTATAGCAAAGGTTAAATATTAATTAAAGTTAATTAAACTTAAACGATTTAATTATAATGGTTGTCCATTATTATAATAACAGTTTGAATTATTAGATCCTGTCGTCTGTTCTAGAAAATATTTTCATCCTAAAGTGATGTTAACCAAATCTTTCTTTTATATAATATAATACTTAAACTTAATACTTAAAGCGTATTAAATAAAGATTGTGTTCATACAAATTCTGGCGAATAAAATTTTGACGTGTGTCAAAAAATATAAAACGTGTATTGGGTGTTTTTACATTAAGTAATAACTTGATAGTTGGAAGTAGAAGAATAAAAAATGTATTTACGCGTATAGAGTCGTGTGTATATTGTACATTCGTGTATCTTCTATATAGTGGAGAGAAAATTGGAATTGAATTATTCTTCTAACGTGTATGCACGTTGCCAATATGTATCAAAGCGCTCTACGAGGAATATAAGTTGTTTGAAATATACAGCATTGGCAATAGAAAGTTATAAATTTCGTACGGGCATCCATTGATTATGTGAGGCGTTTAGAGGAGGGGAGGGAATTGTGACAGATTTAACCCGAGGAGCAGCGGGGACGGGGTGGACAGGTAACATTGTACAATTTGAGAAAAATGGGATATATTAAGTAATAGATGCTTCATTTGGTCAAATAAAATCATATTTATTGCGGCAGTACGAGGCAAACATCACGATATCTTACCGAGGGAGGTGGGAGGTAGTGGTGGAATAATTGACAAAATTACCTCATGTAATTAAAAGAGGCCCGGCGAGATAATAATAAATATTTTGGAATTGGGACTTATATTTTATTATGGTCTCTTCCGCCTACGCATCATTGAAATCTGAGTGTGCCTGTTATAAGCTTAATAACTTTTAAAAGTATTGTGTAGGAGTTATGCATTTGAAATTGGTTTAAAAAGTATTCTTTCAATATAGCATTATCATCAAGTGTCATTTCAATACCGGATTAGATTTTTTTACATGTATTTTTTGTGCATGTCATGTAAGTAGCGAAATAATCATTCCTAAATTATGAAGACCACGATTATAAGGAGATAAATAACATATGGCTTAAACCTCGCACACATTGTGGGACACAATAACTCAACATATTGTTCCTGGGCGGCATTGCAAAAATCTTGCTTACATCGGCCAAATAAATCATATCGTTTCTACATTGTTTTATCATGTCTTGATTTATTATGTCATGTAATCTTGTTTTATATTACTTTATGGTCTATAAAATCTTGTAATTTATTACCTATCATGTATTGCAAAAATTGCATGCCATTAATCTGCTAAAGTCATCACATTTCATTCTCTATAAGTACTGCAACTTTATGATTTTTTATATATCTCACCGGTTGTAGTGATCTGATTTGGATTTGGTTACTTGTTAAGATCCAAATTCTGAAAGACGATATTAACAAATGTCCTGAGTCAGGTCACACAGGTCCAGGATATACATATTTATTCAATAAAAATATAGAGTGCCATCCAACAGTAAGCTGTAGGAGTTATCCAGCAATAGTGGATGAGTTCATACAAGTTGTTAAGATTGCGTAGTGCTCTCCGCTCCAATGTGTGCGAGGCTTAATGTTCAGACAACGTTAAAAATTACTATCAAATGCCATCGAAATTAATCCAGAAATCGTACTTATCTTATTGGTATTAGGATCTTCTGCGATGTTGAATAATTTTATAGAAAAGTATTGTACAATAAAGTCTCCTAGTAAAATCCGTAATTTTGCGTAAGGACAGTTTGAAAGACAATATAATATATTATATCTATACTTATTATCTAATTATACTATTCAATTTTGCCAAAAATGGTATTTAAATTGTGTGTTTATCGAATGTATACATTTTATAGGTTTGTATCAACTTGATAGTCGCTTGATGAATAAAGGTTCTTGATATTTTCCTAATAAGTAAATCTAATCGCACTTATTTAAACTTATGCAAATTGCATTTTATTATATTAAATGTTTAGTATTGAAATTAAAGGGTGGGGACAGACCTGAACATTCTAGCGTAATGTAACAATTACAAGAAGCTTATTTTACTTGAAAAAATGGTGAATACTGGTGGTGGTAGTAGGTCAGTAATAGACCTATTGTGACCTATTCTGTCAATTTTTTTGTTCGCTATACTCAAACTGAAAGTTATAGACATAAAATTAATCGCTATAAATATTTCACCTAATTCATTGATATACATAATTTATGTAAAATGCCTATTAGGAATTTAAAAGATTCAACAGTTCATAAGAACCATTTTTCGCCCAATTTTTGTTAGGAACATATTAGTTAGCAGAAATTTATAATGTTTTAAAATAAAATCTACAGATTCATGGTTCTTTAAAAAAAATTGCATTACGAGCGAATGTTACAGATCAGTTCCCACCTTAATATTTTTGGAATTGTTTTGGATAAGTAATTTTATTCTTCAAATAATATATGCTTTCAAATTAATGTTATTGACTTATGTTAGTGGTAGATACATATTAACGAAATACACTATGCTTTATTATTTAAGTATTTGTATAACTTTCTTATTTATAATTGCGGGCATAAGTTGTGTTGCACTTGGAGTTATAATTATTAGGTATACGCATGTACAAAAAAAAACATTTTATTTTAAGAAAATCATAAATTTTCATTGTCTTTATAACACGTGTTGTGTATAACTTAGATATATAAAGTCAAAATTATTACTACACAAATTTGAGTGTCCCACTTTATATTATTTTAGTTACATAACTTATTTTAATAAAGTATGTAATTTAAAAGTGGCTGTTTATAATATGTAAGCGAGATACATATAGACGCTTACATGTTACAGAAATTGAGCGACGGGCGAATAAAAATTGCAGTTATTATTATACTCTTTATTTAAATAAGTTATAGTTGTATTACGTCTCGATGAATTGTAACTAATTCCCGGTGCGGACCAATTGAAATTATTCTTATTGAAATTTTGTAACAAAATAAAGAAAAAAACTTCAAACAAGGATCAATTGAAAGGTTTCTATTCATTAGCTGGATCGAATTACGAATAAAGCGCTAAGTTAGACAGCGTATTGTAATACAAGCAAAATTGATTTCAATACCGTATTATGTTCTAGTTACAATGTATAAGGTTATTTGTCCGAATACATTGTGCTAGTGATATTATTTAAAAAACGGTTCTTAGTATGGTTGCGCTTTAGATGTTGAACAAAATAAGAATATGTAACAGCGTTTAATACTTATAAATTGATTGTAAAAATATCTCAAATTTTCAGATTCCAAATGTTACATTGTTTTCTTTTATAAATATCGTTACTAGATATTATAAAGTTTGGTCGTTTCGATTCTTAATAGGGTATGTCATTGTGCTACTTAGCTTAGTTTTATTTTAATTATTTATATTATAATTGATATATTGTATTTAATAAATCATAGGTATGTTAACTACGTTTTTGTTGATCAAGGTTTGGATAAATATATTTTAAATAAATGGCTTTTATGTTAAAAAAATATAAATAAATATTTTCTTATTCACTGAGCTTGTGTTTGTAAAGTAACACTGTAAGATATAGTCACTGTAATTAATAGATATGTTACAACTATATAGGTCGCTTAAAGTTTTTATGCCAATTAAAATAATGAGTATATATAGTGTTTTGTGTATTATTTAAGTATCCCATTAAATATTACAACAATATTATTAAATATTAATGTTAAAAATATAGAGTAAATCATAGATAATTTAACTAAATGATATTTAATGACATGATTTAGCAAGAGGTGCATTGAATATTTTAAATATTAACAATTAATGAACTTTAGAGAAAATTATGTTTTCAAAATAAATGTAGTAGTGATTTAAAACCGTGTTAAAATTAATCAGTCTGGTTGAAACGTTTGCAAAGTGCACCCA
Source organism: Epargyreus clarus (assembly GCF_041222505.1). Classification (NCBI taxonomy): domain Eukaryota; kingdom Metazoa; phylum Arthropoda; class Insecta; order Lepidoptera; family Hesperiidae; genus Epargyreus; species Epargyreus clarus. The sequence goes on from NW_027332223.1 coordinate 13,216,709, forward strand.
ACGGAATCGTTAGAAAATGTAGATGTTTGTAAATTGTATCAAAAACAGAATATATATCTGTGATACAGGTACTGTTATGGTAATTTCAATGTAATCTTTTTGTAAAATTTGATTGACTTAAAACAAACAACGTTGATGCACTACGTGATGATGATGATAATGATATGTCGATGATATTCACAGCCTCGTTTCAGGTACATCTCGTTTCTCTCGGTCTTCCTTCGCAGGCCGGCGGCGGCCGGGGGGCGGAGCCAGCGTCGGCCCCGCCCGCTCAGCCCGGGCACGAGTACTGGCTCTTGGGCACGCACACCTGCCCGTTGAACAGCTGCCCCGCGGGACACGTGAGGTAGGTCCGCAGGCCGGTGACGCAGAAGTAGTACCGCCGGCAGTCGGTGCCCGGCTGCAGGAAGAAGCCGTCCCGCTCGCAGTGCTTGCTGGCCGCGGGCGGGTGCTGCCCGCACGTGTGCTGTGCGGCCTCCACGCACGCGCGACCATCGAATATCTTCCCGCCCAGGCACGACAGCGTCGCGATGCGGTCCCCGCCCTCGCAGTAGAAGTATCTGGAAACGAAGGAATCGGGATTATGATTATGTAGTAGCTTACAAGTGCAAGTTAACTTTCCGTATACGGTGAAATATTTATAATTTTAGGTAAATATCATTTCAAAATATTATACATTATTTGTTTTAAAATAACACGATTAACGGTGAATTTAAATACCATAATTACTATTGGATTTTATTTAAAATCTTACCGTCATTAAAGATTATTATAAGTGATATAATTTAATTACCTGTGACAGTTTGATTGTAGCTCAGCGTGGTAGCCATCAGCCAAGCCCAAGCAGGAGTAGTCCTCCATGGGGCAGAGTCCCGCGCGGGCCGGCACGCAGGCCTCCCCGTCGAACGCGCGGCCGGCGGGGCACGCGTACACGGCCTTCGCCCCGCCCGCGCACGCGTAGTACCCGCGGCAGCCCGAGTCCGGCGCGCGGTACCGCCCGTCCGCGCGCCCGTAGCACGAGTCCCGCGCCAGGCTCGGGCACAGGTGCCGCGCCGCCGGCAGGCACCGCACGCCGTCGAACACCTCCCCCGCCGGGCAGGCCAGCATCGTCCGCAGGGGACCCTCGCAGTGGAAGTACCGGGTGCAGTTGGATTCCAGGTCCTGGTACATGCCGCTCGGCATTCCCTCGCACTCCGCGGACGTTTCGGGCCCGTCACAGTAGAAGGCGCCGGCCGCCACGCATTTCGTCCCGTCGAAAGCTTGGCCGGACGTGCACGCTCCTCTAGCTATGACCCTCTCGCGCCGGCACTCGAACCACGAGGAGCAGTCCCGCCAATCCCGGTAGAGCCCGTCCTGGCGGTTGAAGCAGGGGCTCCGGGCGGGCGGCGGGCAGTGCGTTCGCGACGCGAGCTCGCACCCGCTTCCGGAAAATAACAGTCCCGTTTCACACACTCCGCGACGGATCACCCGTCGCGCTTCACACACAAAGTACTCGCGACAGCCGGTCGAGCGGTCCGCGTAGGCCCCGTCGGCCGCCTGCTGGCAGAGCGACGAGCACGCCTCGTCGGAGCAAAAGTCGGCGTCCCCGGCGGGGAGCGGGATGGCGGCGGAGCGCGGCGGCGGGCACGCGGGCACGCAGGCCCCGCCGGGACACGACGCCACGCCGCGCAGCTCGGCGCCGCGGCACTGCAGCCGGCGCCGGCACTCGTGCGACGTGTCCGGGTACTCGCCGTCCGGCAGCCCCGCGCACACCGGCTCGTAGCAGGTGCCGGCGCCGCGCGAGCACGCCTGCCGGTCCAGGTCGAACCAGGAGCCCGGGGGGCACGTGTGGTCGACGACGGTCTCGTTCTCGCAGCGGTAGTAGTGGCGGCAGGCGGTGCCGGGCGTGGCGTAGGCCAGCGCGTCGCCCGGCGCGCAGCCGCGGCGCGTGCAGGAGTGGCGGCGGCGCGGCACGCACGCGCCCGCCACCTCGCTGAAGGCCCGCCCGGGGGCGCACGCGTAGCGCCCGCGGATCGAGCCGCCCGAGCACCGCACGTATTCCCGACAGTCGGTCTCGAAATCTGCGTACAATCCATCTCTCGCGCATGAGAAAATTTCCTCGCCACCTGGAAAGATACGAGCAATACTTTATACCGAGAAAATTACACGCCTAAATTAATAAAAACGCATATTAATTATAAACTTTTGATTGCAAACATCGAATCGGGTTTCAAATATTCCTAGAAATAAATCGTTGCGCTTTGCTATAATTTTTAAATAATATTATAAAGGCTTAATTAATTGGAGCAATCGTAATTGTCACTTGGAAAGCGCAACAGTGAGATAGGACGTGTCGCGTGTGGCGGTACTCACGGGCGGGCGCGCGCAGCAGCAGCGCGGCGGCGAGCAGGCCGGCGAGCAGGCCGAGCGCGCGGCGGGCGGCGCAGGCGGGCGCGCGCGCAGACATGTCGGCTGCGACTGGCGCGGCCGCGTGACGCAGGCCTCGGCCCGCGGCCCGCGGATAGGGTTCCTTGACATTCGCACGCCCCCGCCGTAACTTGATCCCTGCCGTGGCCCGGATGCAGCCTCCGAGTTAGGAATCTAGACGCGCCTCGGTGTCGAACGCCCGCTGTTACGGTGAAAACGGCCGCCGATGTGTCGTGGCCGTGAACTTTGCGATCTTATTATGTAAGATCGACAGAAACTAGGACGGCGATCGCTACATACTAGCTTCATTAGCTTCCAATTTATTTTCGATAGAAATTATTAAGCTCTTCGCGTTTGACGGATTTGGAATGCATAATGCATAAAGTTTTTTCATTGGAACCAAAACATTTTATGTTAGGCTTATAAACGACGTTTCTCAATTCAACCTTAAAAGTTTTTAAGCCAAACGGATCTTAATGTCAAATAAACAAAATGTTTATAAACATTGTATCCGTTGCAATTTTAATACAGATTTAATACACGTTTAAGTACAAATAAGTAGCTCCGTCGAATCACAATACAGCCATACCCACACACGCAAGCATACGTTCACATCACAATGCTTCTATTTATTTTTATCTCGAGGATCGCCATTCCGCCATCGGGTCCGTGGGAAACGGCTATAAAAAATGAAGAGGCTGATCATGTCGAAACATAATAAATACTCGGTACCGCGGCAGAATCTCCGAGAATCCGCATTAGGCATGCGAGTGCGCGTTCCACAACTTCACACTTTATCTACACTAGTTACATGGCCATGCATTGGATGTAAATACGCCATACGTGTTATAAGATGCCGTTATATTACCAGTTTGTATTCAGGTACACTTTTATTTTACACACGTTTAATTGTATTATAGTAGCGTAAATATTTAAGAGATATATTACCTTAATAATACTCCAAAATCGACTCAACTGTATTGCTAACCCAAGCAAACACACAGACAAACATAAAAATGTCTATACGCTAAGGTGAATAATATTTCATAGACAGACACACAATGTTTACTTATATGTATAGATTTACGTACGCTACGGTAACAACTCGTGCACGCAGCTTGTCATTGAATGAGATCCTTGTAGCGTTGCATCGTCATTGTTTACTCATAATACAAGTATGTCAGATAAACTGATCTTATCATCCCTAGATGACACCGACAATTTTAAATATTCAGATATTTGCAAATTTTCCTACCCTTATCCGGATTGGTTATAATTAGCAATGCTTACGCCATTTGCATTTTAATGGTGATTGCAAGGTTTAATGGGAAACCATTTTCTGCGGGTTTTTGTTTCAAGTTATTTCCACATATAATCCCAATAGTTTCATCATAGAAATAGTTAGTTGAATTTTACGGATCAGGCGGATTTTAATAAATCCAATAATTTTATGAAATTCTACGAAAACGGCACCATTATTCATTTTCGCTTCTTTAATTTAAATATGTGGCAATATTTAAACGACACTACAGGTCTTGGTAAGGGATTTCACGTTCATCCTGATTTTCAATTTAATAATTTCTTCTACTTATTACCTCTACTTGTCATAATATACTGAGCTTTACTTATATCCTGATATTTATATCTTTAATAAAAAAATCCTGTGCTTATCGCATACAAATAAAAGCTCCAAGATCAAGGTCTCCAACCGTTCTACTATTTTTTGTAATTACACAGATCAAATAAACGAGATATAGTTATTAGATTGTATTACAACTACCTATTAGGTACCGTTAAATCCTTGTTGCTAATCGAAATAAGTTCAGTTAGTCACTTAAAGCGGTTATTTATCATATTTTATCTAGTCTGACGTATGTATATCTGAGTTAATTAAGCGACGTTTTGCCCGCACATGAAAAGGATTACCGTGGTTACCTACCTATGTATCTGAATTTTAGGACAATTAGTATTCCTCTGTGATTTATTAACTTTTATAATAATATAAGTAAATATATTGTATCATTTTATCCATAGATAAGTATTAGCACCGATAGCAGTAGAAAGATGACAATTTTAATATGCTACGGGCATGGCATATGCTTTGCTATGGGTAAGAAAGATACCTATAATATAGCTAATGCTTTTTCGCTGATCAGGTGTGGAACGTGGTGATCCGCTGTAGTGGAACAGCAGATATCCACAACATCCTCGTGGGGCGCGTCTAATTGTAATCGATTATCACCGATCTTTATCTCGCATCGCTCAATTACACTCCGCCAGCCTCGCTCGTAGTTCCGCATCCATTCCGATTGGTTCGAGCGCCTCCGAGATCATCTCGGATCTCGATTTCTGATAACAACATTAGTGTCGTAGTCAACTGCGAACAAGCGGATTATAAGCGTCAAATATCAATGATGGCGTCAGCGAATAGCACAAAATGACTATTGCTTGAACTTTTCAGTATCCTCTCGTGTCCGTCTTATAATCTGCCATTAGTTAAGAATCGATAAATACTTATATTAACCTATGCCTAGTTGGCTGCACGTTTGTAGACAACGTTGTAATCTCTTCCTAGAGCAACGTAGGTATAGCTGCTAGTTGCTAAGATTAATTGTAGAGAAAGACAATAGTAATTATCCAATGTCAAACAATCCACTTCCGTTAGGAAGTATGTCTGTTATATGTGTAGGTAGCATTACTTGTAATTTATTTCACTGGGAAACTAAATCTCTGTCACGTTTATTTGATCTTCTGATAGGCATATCTTTGCACCTGCCTATGGACTTAATCGAATCATTTAGTAAATGTAGTACATATAATAGTTAGGTACAGTTAGTTTAAGATGTTTTAATGACTGCTTTACTAGTAGATTATGGGTGATTGATCATCGGAAGCTCGCGCGTACAAACTTTTTGTAATATTTTTTGCGACGTTACTTCTGCAGGACGTTAACATCTATTTATCAGCACGAAATATTTGAGGAAAATACCAGTGTTGACAGATGTGCAAAATAAAATTGTACGATAAAAACAAGGTTAGAGCAAAAAATGTCATCGTCACTCCAAATGTGGTATTCCGCGATTGATCATAAAGTTTACTTAATGACTTGCGAAGTCGAAAACCAGATGTAATGATTGCATGTTGAATACCGACATCGCAAAAACCTAGATTGCGTACAAGTTATCCAAAGTAGGCGAAATTTTTGATTAACCTGGGAATCCCGAACTTGGGAAAACCTAAGCACATAACACGAAATTGCGGAATTTGTACACGAATTTTCCATCGTTAAATACGTCGCAGTTCATTTGATTCTGTTCGGGACCAATATCCTTTGAGCTATTAAGAAATTCTCGTCATATTTGAGTGTCAAGTTACACCTTTTGAATGGCGTATCATTTTACAGCATCCGGTTATCTGTTTCAGTGCGATTAAATTAGAATAACATGTCGATAAAACTAAATCTAAAGAATTTATGCGTCTACGCATTATAGATACAGATATTTATAGTTTAATATAGGTACATTTATAATCACATTTTTGAAAAAGAAATGATAGGTATAGTTTAAATATATATGTGTGAGATTAAAAGGTACCTATATAGATTAATATTAATATCGTAATTTAATAAATTAATATCTGATGAATATAGCCGCATGAGCAGCCATCCAGAGCCACTACAAGGTCATTAAACTCACGTTATACCTACGTAATAATAACCTTAATAACAAAGCCCAACCATCATCACCTGATAATATATCGAGTACCTATGTTTATGATACAGGTATACATGGTATAGGTAATAGCGGGCCACTCACACATCTTCGCAGGTTAAATGTGTGGTGTAAAAGGGGGAATACTCTTGTGATATGTATAGGCAAGCAGGGCCATTTTCCTAGATTGGTAGGGCGGCAGCAGGGTGAGACCATCCTTGGTCCTTGGTCCCTTGATCGTCCCTGCCGCCCCGCTACATTGCTGCTCGGTCACACGGAGTACCTATACGCATGTCAATGGATATTATAACATGCCATTCCATTGTAATATTTTTTTTCTATAAATAATGTCACTTACAATAGCAAGGAGCTCTTCAAAGAAAGCAATATATCTATCCGTAAAATTAATTATTATTATTTCGACTTCGGGAACTTTGCAAAATAGTGATCTAAAATATAATTAGAATCCTCATGTAATGAATTTTATTTACGAGTAACATTTCTACGGGTAATTTCTTGTAAGCATAGATTTTTCGCCATGTTTCGGATCCATGAGATTACCGCAGTAGGTATGTTAATTGTTCATGTGTAACTTAACTCTTGTAAAGCCGTACATTATACCTCATTAAGTTACGTGTTATGCAATATGTTTTAGTTTAAATTTAGCATTTGTAACTATTAAAACCACGGGTCTATTAACGGACGGAGAGGTAGATACGTTTTTTACTTAATTTGCATGTAATTTCAAAAATAGGAGGAATAGTAGGCGTAACGACAAACATGGTATGTAAATAAAAAATAAACTATATCGTGCTGTGAACTTTAAGCCATAATTAGATATAGTATATATATGTACGAAAATCGCGGATGTATCGTTTTTGTGCGCATTCTCAACTCATAAATATTGATGCTCCGTACCGTGTTTTGGCTCTTACAGTTATATTGATCCGGGTTTAACGTTTAAATCACAAGCTGTTACGAAGAGGAACATTAACCTTCTGCTTGCCGATTTATGTATACAAGATAAGTGTCATTGAAAAATAAAAGTAAAGGAAATAAGACAACTTGCATAGACGACTAAATTTACATTAAAATTTGTTTGTTTTTGTAGTAATCTTTTATAAAATTAGTTTTGTGGAGACGAGTGCCTAATGCTTGATGTAATTTAAGTGGTTTGGTATATATTGGTATATTAATGAAATTAATGAACCCAAAAATAATTCAGGATGAGTTACAACAATATAGGCATTAGAAACGTAAGATATTAATGTTAGTTACTCGTACTATCCATTGTAGGAGGGAATATTAATAAGATGACATAGAATGTGTGCTAAGAATTTCAGATACCTACAAGCAGGTGCATTAACTGTTTAAGGTCATAAGGTCTTTTTAAGGTAAGTAGATATTGCATGCTAGCTCTTTCTCGAGAGAAGATTCAGTTCACAATACTGGAAACAGATCAAACAGATCCTTGGGTTTGGTATGATTCATGGACTTTTAATAGCAATTTACTTTTTCATTTACTTTTAGCCAAACAACTACTGACGGAATTATCAATAGGGTACGGTGGGTATCAAATTGTAGAGATTGGTACGGGCGGCAAAATTGGAATCCTACTGGCGGCAAATGTACATATTTGCTACTGTTCTCACCATTAATAATTATGTTGCTATGTTTTTGTATGAAGTGTAGGTATTTGGAGAAATTAATAAATCTGCAATCTTAGGTTAAGTCTCATTACATTGACATTATTTATAGTACCTATATAATATTGTAAATTGATGACAAATGACCATACACTTACAAGACAGGCTTGGGCTGCAAGCCTACTTCGATTACCTAGAAAAACTTGCCAATCAATCGTGTTATAGAAGAAGTGCGTAATAACAAACAATTTTAATACAAAGTAACTATGTATAAAGAACTAAATATATTTTACTCATTCAATGATAATGAGCAAACACGTATAGTACCTGCGTATATCTAGTAAATCAAGTAAGCAATAACATTAGCAGTAAACAGTAAAAACAACATTAATCAAATCAGTACTTAATTGTAGTAGCAGAGACCGCGTGGAATAAATATCAATGATAAAGGAACTGAGTAAAATAAACATGTGAGTCATGGAAATGTAAAAAATGAATGTCTAGTTGGTAGTTCATAAAAATCAACTGAAGTCCTAATCTAGGTAGGTATAATGTGAACCTAGTTTTGTCATCGTCAACTCAATAGATAGTGACACACTGCTGTGCTGTGCTCCTTGAGTAAGAGATGATGATGATAGCCTGAGGTGAGTTGAGGCCATAGGCCACTACGCTGACCAAGTTCGAATTAGGAGATTTCACATATCTTTGGGAAGATTTTTAAGGATATTCAATTCTAAGATTTTCCTTTTTTAATCTCATTCATTTAGAAGTTTTTATACTATTGTACATGACAACTCCATTACAACTTACACTAATTCCATAAAAATATAAACTGGATTCTTCATGAACTATATCAAAAAAAATATTTTCCGAAGTTACGCCGCAATAAAGGAACTAAAGCTCTGCCATAATTTACTTACTACTAAATCAGTCACCGATTGTATCCAATAACTTAATGCTCTATTTACATATAATGATGTAGGTAAAGGGATACGGTAAAAACCCTACCCACGTGACGTCGACTACAATTATTTATGATCGAAGTTGAGTAAATAAAAATAAGCTTCGTGCCCTTCTGTGTTCGTTCGCCCTTTGTTCCTTAAAAGTCAAGTAGGATTTCGTAGAACCTTATTCTAGTGAATGTCCTGGTACTCCTTATAATTCATGTTTCTAGGACATTATCGTATATATCCGGTTGCTTAAATACTTGTTCAAGATTTTCGATGTTTACTTCACGAGTATGTGCGATGCCGGAACCTATTTAGGGTTCTGTAGCCAAAGTATAAAAACGGAAACCTACTACTAAGCTTCCACTGTTTGTCCGTCTGTAGATAGAGTGTGTATTGCAAAGGCTGCTATAACAACAAATAAAAAACAAACAAACAATAAATCAGTATTTATCATACTAACTTTTAAACCGTAATAGAAAGATAGTTTATATTGTTCAATGTATTCATATCTACTAGTCATAAAAACAAAAATAACACATATTAAAAATTAAACATATTAGGTACAGAACTCTCTGTGTACGAGTTCGACTAGTACTTGACAATTATTTTATCGATTTTAGATATACCTACATTTTCAGTGCGCTTGTAATGGATAATAATTGACCTTTATTTATGACAAACAATAGTGCAATAATAGGCAAGGCATTGGTCTACTTCCGCTACTGAAACACGTGGATCTACGATTTTACTGAGTCAGATAATGGAGATAAACAATATTATGGTTTACTTAATTATTTGTTTGTTGAAAATTGTAATAAATTTAGGCTTCAAAAAGATCTTATTATACAATAAAAAACGGAACTGACGGTAGGACATCACTGAAGTATGATGACGGATATGGATATTAAGAAAGGGGTCATCATCATGAGAGAGATGAGTTAAACGTTAAACAAACATAAACGTTTGATTAATTAATTTAATAAACATTATGACTCATACTAAATTCCTGAAAAACCTCAGATAATGCACCACATATGTATTTATATAATACCTTTAAGTTAGCTGTTTAATGCATGTATGTATGTAGAGAACGCCTTGACCCACACCTTGGTATGTGCGGCTCGGCATGTGTGGACTTAACCTAGAATCTGGGTAAACGTGGACTTCGCGCCTTACTCCCGGATCAATTACATACTATTATACATACGCGTGTATAAAGCAAGTATGGTGTTAGGTATTAATTATCTTTCTTTAAGTGTTAAGAACTGTTTCGTTTGAAGAGTGTGATATGATGACGACTTATACGAACTTACTCTTTAGGGAGAGCAACGCTTTTGTGGCGGATCCCATGGGCATATCCATGGGCGGCAGTTCCCACATAATGTCAGATAGACTGCTCATTTGCTACTTTTATAATATAAGAAAAATAATGTTTGCTTGCAGTGCTTGCTTCGTTAGGAGGGGCGTGCGAGGTGCGTGCTAGCCGGAACTCGACTCGAATGTGAAATCGCTAGGTGTGTGATGTGTGCTCGTCGATTCATTAGCGAGGTATTTCTGCCGCTCCATTCGCATAGGTTCATTGCCATTGATATCAATCCTTGTTAGATAACTGAGCATGCAAGAAAGTTCACATCCGTTTACTGTAGTGTGTACCCAATCAACGTGACTACGCTCGGATGGTTGCTGAGTCAAACATGGATTCGAGTGCTTACGAACAAATAAAGGTTACGTAGTAATAACAATAGATAAAATAAACACACTATGTCCTTGATATCTTGGCTCTTGGCAACAAAACAAGAAAGATTGTGTTTGAAAACCGCAGCGGGTATTCCCATATCATCAAATTAAAAAAATGCGGAAGTGATGACGAAATTTACTATAGAATTAACACTATATGTATTTTTATAATAGTGAGTGAACAGACGTCGATAGAGCACCACCTAATCACCACATAAAGATGTATCTACCTATCATTTTATCACTAAGTTCATTCCATAGTTCGCAGCATATCCTCCTTTCGGGAAATCGCTTAAAAATAAAGACAAATAATCTAAAAGATACGTTTTCAAATAGGTAAGTAATAAATAAGTGAAGTTATTCGCGTAACTTAACCTTTTTATGAAATAATGAAGATTGTAAAATTTATCTACACCTAATAGGTATATATTATCTTTGTCATCCCACATGTGACGTGCTATCTGAGCATGTTGCGGGCCGGACATGCAAAATTTATGCAAAAATATACAATTTTTTTTTATCATACTGATATATTGTTATTGTAACAGATGCTAGATTTTGCATCGCAGTATGATTGACAATATATCTTCAAGATCCTGTTTCCTACATAAATCACTCAATATTATTTTTAGCTCCGTATCCAATAATAAGTAACTATTTCCTGCCAACTACGAAAATTACTACAACTATGAAGATAATACCTAATTTGTAACCTTAATGGTAAACCCGGACACAGGAGGGAGAGCTAAGATTGTTTTTTTTTTATAAAAATCAAATGGATCTTCTTAAGCATATCACAATTGCTTAATTTTAATAGTTAAGTAAATGATAATTTATGGTGTTATATGCGGTAAGACTATATTAACATTTATTTGGGTGTACATAAGACAAACAAAAACAAAACGTAGCACGTGTGTCATATGCCTGCTGGCAGTGTAGACGGGCGGGCGGTTCGCTCTTGACACTGTTGTGTAACCTCAGCCCGTTTATCCTCGCAATACCACTTCATCGTTCAATATTTATTGCATAAATCTGCATAACGACTATAAGTTTTCGTGACTAATCGCGGTGGGCGAGTCCAATTTTTACTTTACTGATGTGACCTTTTCGACGGACACTCCAAGGCTTGAGGCCACAGACAGTCAGTCTGTGGGGTCCTGGTTGGGTTTTTTCGAATATTTACGTAGCAATTTTTCGTATTAATATTTATTACATACTCGTTGAAATTATTAATTTGAGCCCAAATTTATTATAATTAAAAAAATGTGTAATTTTAATATCCTATTGCTCTATGTTTTTGCAAAAATATTTAAAAGGGAATACATGACAAATGAGGATACATTTCATAAAAGTATGTTTGTTAATGTAACAGGTGTTTACAAAAAATATAAATACGAATACATAAGGAAGTATTTTATTTATGTTACCTAAAATAAATAGGTAGTATTTTCCCTGAATTAATCAGGTATATATTTAAAAGCTTTAAATCAACATATATTTGACAGCTTACATTTATAGCTTTTTAACAGATCCGTGGTCTGGGATTTAAATTAAATCTTAGCGTTTATTGCACTTTGATAACACGTCGAAGGTCACACGAATATACGAGCCAGCGAGACAGGATATGAAATATTAGGAAATTAATTCCACTGCCTAAATAAATATAATATTGGTAACAATATAATGAAGATTAAAATGTATACGACCTTAATATTCATTTCGTAATATGCGGTGAAAAATACCGGCCTCGTATCCTAGAGTATTTAGTAATATGGAATGCGATTTGTGGTGTATGGATTTCCGTTTGTGACATTGAACGCCTAGAGAGATTTGCTTCTTCTCCATAACGAAACACCTTGTGAAGTGGTGGTAGTTGTATTGACATTCAAAAAGTGCTCTGTAAAGAACCTATTTTGAATAAAAAAAAATGTTTTTTTTTTATATGTTTGAGCCTAACGATGTTTGACGTAACCTACTATTGACTAACGTTTTTATTTTAACTACTGCATGAATGACAATTACTGACGCTGTTCACATTCAATATACAAATTTATTCATAAATTAAAAACCGATAGTACCTACTCATCGCACACTCCATATAGAACAGGGGCCCCTGAAGCCAATCACATAGGCTTTGCCACTCCTGAAAACTAAGAAGGTCAGCCCATATATAACTCAGCCGGAGTCCGCATCCCTAGAAATAGCTTATGGCGGTAGTAACACCCTGGTTGAATAAAACTGATTTTACTAACTTTCTTAATGAAAACGTAATTACCACAATAAATACTTTCTAATAAATAGTAAATAATAAGGATTGCTAGAGTATCTAATCCGTTGCCCTGACCAATGCTATCGAACCTTAGGGTTTCTGAGACTGCAATGACCCGAAGCATAATTCACGCGGGAGAGATGCAAATACATTGGTGGTGTTTAGTGATCGGGTGACGTACCGTCAGGTGGATTGCAAGCACGTTTGGTACTTCAATCTTATAAAAAAGGTATGAAATATTTATTGGAGTATCATTAACGTTCATTAAGTCGCATCATGTTTCGTAATATTTCACCTTGTTCGTTCGTGACCGATGTGATTAGTTTCCAATGCCTCGATTCATTTCACTGGTCGCTGAGAAATCGATATAAAATTTGAGATTTGATTTATTAAACAAATAAATGAAACTATTAATTACTGAATGTTATGCGTTTTCTTGAACTTTTGCGACCAAAAGTTCATGCTAATTGATTTCATAATCAGATTTTATTACGTTTGATATTAGTTGGGTTCGACATTATTTACGATACTAGCTTTTGCCCGCGGCTCCGCCCGCGTTTAAAGAAAATAATATAACATACTAACATATCTACATAAAACGTACCTTCAACTTTGCTAAGGATCATCACTTGATCAAATGGATAGTTTACGATTCAATCATTACTAATATCGATTAAAATAATCGATGTTTTGGGTCCAAAAGATCGATTCTCCGATTAATCGATCTTAGATCGCCATCCCTAGTTCCCGTGGAATTTCCGGGATAAAAACTATCCTATGTCCTTTCTCGGGTCTTAGACTATCTTTGTACAAAATTTCATTAAAATCGGTTCAGTGGTTTGGGCGTAAAGAAGAGACAACCAGACAGACAGACAGACAGAGTTACTTTCAGATTTATAATATTAGCCCTTTACACCCGAGATGATATGAGCGTGAGTTTCACTTTAAAAAAAAACCCACGCGATAGCTTCTTATTTTTCGAAACGCAACCGATGCCGATCGATCGTGAGGAGAGTATCGCACGTGATACCGGCTAAGTGAGCGGGGTGCAGGCGGTCAGTTGTGCTAGGGACTCGTCCAAAGATGGCAGATTTTTTCGACCCGCGCACTGTCACAGGTATATAATTATTTTTGGTATTAAATGTTTTGTTTCTATTATTAATTATAGCTAATTTGAAAGCTAAAAGAACACTAAATACGTGGAATTTAGTAGTTTATTCGATTAACTTGCAATTTAGATACAATTAGGTTGCAAATTTCAACTGTTACGATCGTGTGCCTACGGTTGTTGGTGCAGAATAACGTTTGATGAAAATGCTTTTATTGCTACTACCAGTTATGTGTAAGTTTCGTCAATTTCAATTTTGTTTGTTTCAATTTTAGGGGTACATTTAAATGACGATCAGATTTTGCCAGTGCGGGGTGAGGAGAAATGTATCGGACATTGAAGATCTTCATGAACGTGAAGAGCTTCAACCAAATAGATTAGAAGAGTTTCAATTTGAAGAATTGTGCCCTGAAACAGATCCAGAAGCACATGCAGACCCTCAAATAGAAACTGACCTAGAATTGGATCTGGAACTTGAGCCTGAACCTCAACCATCTACTTTAAAATCATCCCTAGAAATTTCTCGCCGCCGAGCATCTTCACGTCCAACACATCGAAAAATAGCTTGGAAAAGAATACGTTTTCTGTCTTGAAAAGGTCTACACATCCCTACCAACATCTCCAGTAAAGTTTCCAAAGAAATATTTTTCTTAATATTTTAGTTATGAGGCTCTTGATATGTAACCAGATGCACAAATTTATATTATCTAAGAAGAACCGGTCGAAAACTTAATTTAATTGCAATAGATATGGCTAAAGTTTTCTCCATCTGCATTATCATTGGATGTATTCTCTAGCCAAGAATACCTACGCCTTGGAGACCTAGATTTAAGACGGAGGCAATAACGGAAGAAAGAAGAATGTTGATTTTCATAGAATTACGTAGTTTAGGTTTCATTGCCAAGACAGATTTTTTATAAAGACTAATGAAAATAAAGACAGTGATGTTAAATATCTCCAAATTGTTTTAATTTTCTAATATTTTTTGATAAAAAACTAATTTTTTTTGCAATTTTCACGATCGTGAGTGTGACAGTTCCCACCGGAGACTCACGATCGTGCGGGTCGATTTCTGGATTACGTATAAACTCTGGATTTTTTTTCGTATTTTTTGTGGATCTCTTAAGCTATATAAAAAGCCGTAATAAACGTTTTGAATCGGAAATCGCGAAAAAAAATCTTCGGGTGTAAAGGGTTAGTAAGGAATAAGGATTACGGTGTTTTGATTTAGTAAGGACGACAAATAAATAATAAGAAATAAAATTAGGAAGGTAAAGTATGTAAATTCATTTGATGTGATGGTCATTGTAACTAGAGGAAATCGGTAACCGATTACAATAAATTTCGAGTAAATAATGAGATAGTCTTTCAGAATAAGTTTTTTTTTAAGCTATTGCATAGCTTTTATCGCGGGCTTTGAGCGCGGGGACCGAATCGAGAAATTCTGTAACGAAAATTAATAACACCTTTCAACAACTCGGTTGCCTGGAGACTTGATATCCAACTATCAAGTCTCCAGGCAACCGAGTTGTTGACTGTCAATAGAAAAATATGGATATAATTAAATAAAGTATTATTTTACATTCCTTATTATTTTATTTGATATTGGCGACGAGATGTCGAATGAACTAAAAAACAATAAGAAAATACGAGCCACATTACGTGGGTTAATGAAACGAACCGAAAATTACATTTCGGGAATAGAAAAAATTGACATTGAAGAAATAAATATACGACTGAATTCTTTACAAGAAAATTTGAACAAATTCTACGCGATTGAAGAAAAAATTGAATGGCTTACAGAAGAAGAAAATTTAGAAGAGGAAATAAAATACAGGTACGAATTTGAAGAAATATATACAAAGCTAAAATTTAAATTTTTGAATGTACAAAAAGAAAATAATCGGCTAATACCTGAATGTTCTTTTATATCGGCAAGAGCGGAAGTTTATTTGATAAACTGTTAACTGTCAAGGCACGCTTGAGACGTACACCTAATACAAAAGAGTTATCACTTTATCAGTTAATGTTCGGCAGAGAGGTAAGAACCTATGTGCATGCCTTATTTAAGAAATCCGCCCCACTATCCAGATTACATTACAATGCACCGCCAACGCAGGAGTTCGTACAAGGTGATAAGGTACAAGTCCGCAGTTACACCAACCAAAGAGTTAAATGGGAGTTCGGAGTCGTCATCCGAAGATTAGGTAGACTCCATTATGAAGTCAGAACTGAAAATGGCATACTGGTGCGCCGTCACCTTGACCAAATGCTGCCGGCGCCCCTGGTGGTGTAAGTGAAAATAGCGGTGGAGGACTGTTGGATATCAAGTCTCCAGGCAACCGAGTTGTTGACTGTCAATAGAAAAATATGGATATAATTGAATAAAGTATTATTTTACATTCCTTATTATTTTATTTGATAACCTTAATTCGTCAACTTGAACACAGATGGCAGTAATACACATTTTTTTATAATCCGTGCAGAAATCTTAAAATTGCGTGAAGTATATTTTATATTCCCATTATAAAATTCAAAATTATATTACAAATAATATGTTTTATCAACATAAGCTATGTTGAATTCTGGATTGATAAAATAACGTAAAAGAGTGTGTGTTATTTTTAAACTTACAATTACAACTGACAGACTTGACAGCACAAAATCAAAACGCCATTATGATTTATGGTACAAATAATTTGTGTACAAAGTGTTTTAAATATGAATAAACAAAGTGCATTTATTAATGAAAAATGCGATGTACCTGTAACATTCGGCCAAATGTCACAGGCACATCGCATTGATCCATTTATATTGCTGGTTGTTAATACTTTACGTCACTTATTAAATACTTTTCTATTAAGCTATTGCATAGCTTTTATCACGGGCTTTGAGCGCGGCGACCGAATCGAGAAATTCCGTAACGAAAATTCCTAACACCTTAATTCGTCAACTTGAAAACAGATGGCAGTAATACACATTTTTTTTAATTTTATTTTTTAACAACAATGTTGATTAAAACTGCGGTCTAGCGGTCACCCATCTAACATCCGACCTCGACAAACGTTTCTTAAGTTACGTCTTAGTAATTTAAATGTTGATTACAATTGCTATTTTTATATGTTTTTGTCACCCATCCAACATCCGACCTCGACCAACGTTGCTTAACTTACGTTTTAGTAATTTGAATGTTGTTTACAACTGTTATTTTAATATATTTTTGTCACTAGCGGTCACCCATCCGACTTGCGACCGAGCCCACTATTGCTTAACGTAAGTTTTAATAATTTTAATGTACATTACGACTGATAGTTTAATATATTTTTGCCACTTGCGGTCACCCATCCAATTTTCGTCTGCACCCACCGTTGCTTAACTTACGTTTAAGGAATTTAAATGTTGATGTTTTTAAGCTATTGCATAGCTTCTATCGCGGGCCTTGAGCGTGGAGACCGAATCCAGAAATTCCGTAACGAAAAATACCTAACGCCCCCCACTCCGACCGGCACAGCGGTGATACTTTTTAGTAGCGATCTGTGCGCCCCGGGGCGCATACGCCATTTGACGGGTTAATGACTTTTTGAAATATCACGCTTGCAATTTGCATAAGTTGATAAAAAATGCTATGCAATAGCTTTACCGCGGCAGTCTCCGAGTGCCACACGTATTTTTTTCTTTATCTCATATCATCAGAAATATCTGTGTGAAAATTTTCTTCTATTATTTTTCTAACGTACTTAGTTGCTCGCTATAGCATGTATTTTTTAATTTCATATTTCAACACATATCTTTCCAAGAGGTTATGAGCCGATTAATAGTTTTTATTTAAAATTTTAATCGAATAACTTCTTAACCACTTCAGTTTTTACTGAAAAGATTTATGATGTTCGTTGAAGTTAAAAATATCCGCTCAAGAGTGAGCACCACAGGGTAAAATAAATAATATTGTGGACATAAAACTGAGATGCTTGCGTTGACATTGGTGAAGTCTTATGACTTATGACAGCTCATGAATATTCAGGACAGTAAATTTATAACTTCACAGCGGTCAATGACGAATGGCTTGCTGCGAACTACTCCGTCGTGAATGGATTTCATGTTTTACTCTAGAGTAGTAGTACCTACTAATAACCAGTAGTAGGGCTTTGAATGGACGAAAGTAGTAGGTACATAACAGAACACGTTAAGTAGTCGATCGCGGTTGTGATTGACAGGTGACAGTTATTAAACTTTGAGAGGCCCCGGACAACACTAGGTACAACCGTTAAACAAGGTGGTATAATATGTATGTTACTATTGTATGTTTGCAATTATCTCTGAATAGAGCATAATATATAATTCCGGCTATAGCATTAGTTAGGGGAAGTCGTTCGTTTAAAACCTTTTAAGTTCAAATATTTTTCTTGTGGTGGAATGTGAGAAATAGCTTGCCGGGGTACCTTCGGGAACTTTGTAAGAAGTTAGTATTGGTAGGATATCGGATTATATAACCTATATTGTTGCCGTACTAATTAAGGGAAGGACAGTATTGGATAAGTTACACCTTACACCCCATTATATATTATGGTACCTAAACGATTTTACAAACAGTTATTTTGCAGTTTGAAATTATCTATACAGATTTTGTGAAGTAGGTAGCACAATTATCTAGTTGCATTGTTATTTCAGATAAAATGTGTAAAGGTATAAAATCCATGTATTTTCTCAAAGTGGTACCTTAATCACAAAGTTTAAAGTTACGGATTCATTGCCTTAATTATTATCTACTATATTATACACTACCTCACTATTAACTTTATGATAGGTAATAAATAAATTACACAATAATACTATGATGTGCGTTAGGTATCTATTGGTAAATACAGAAGAACTAAAATGAAATTAATAAAAACTTAATTTTTATCAGTGGTAGACACTGGACAGTAGAGGTTTAATGTTTTGTAGTTCGGCTCCAGAGGGTCGTGTGACATTTGCTTCGCGTGTCTCCCTTTGCAAGGATGTTTTAAGGGAGGCACACTTTTCCGAGGCGTTCAAACTTAGTCTTCACGGGAAGCAATGCATCTGTTGCCATCCTCGAGTATAAAACTAATCTTTGCTGGGATTACTTAATACGGATGTCTATGGGCGGCATTAGCCACTTAGAATCAGGCGGACTGCATGCTTGTTTGCGAATTAATATTATAAAAAAAACGCCACGTGTAGACAAACAGGTAAATACTTAAAATGTACATATATGTCAATAATGTGCAATCATAAATCATTGTCCATGAATGCATAATAATGAATCTAAGTTGAAAACAAACAGTTCACGTGATCTCAAATAGGTTCTACGTAGCAAAATGAAACATTGTATTATAAAATGTTTTTATAGACGTTTCGTTCACATGATTATGTATAATACATTGACCAACCGTGTCATAGAACAAAAAATATTGCTGCTTACGTCGCGCCGAACCGGCCAGAATACGTATCGTTATTAAATTATTATGACGTTTTATTTTGTTTCGATTTGTACAGGATGTGACTAAGATCCGCAATGTGCGAAATGCATATGTAGTAGAAATAATTATCAACTACATTATTTGCAATTAATACTAACATTTTCGTTTTAATCCTATCTACGTTAGCAAGATTGTTTATTTTTAATTTTATTACATAATTTAATAGCCCCATTATGCATTATAATAAACGATTATTAGATGATTGTGAGAACAATGAATCACTTAAGTGATTTTAATGTAACAGCTTCAACCTTATTTAAGGCTTCTATGGCGTCGGTGTCGCCATCTAACGTGAAATACCCGAACTACGTCTTGAATCAATAACCTTTAGTTAACTGCCAGCTAACTAGTGGACTTGGCAGAGGAAAATCACATAACGACATTTCGAGACCTGAATAAAATTCTCATTGAAAGGTTTCATAATCGTAATAATCCCACATAAGGAATAGTGTAATTATAGCAATATAATTACTAGTACAATTAGATTCAATGTGGGACAGAAATACTATTTTTCTAAAGTTAACATCACTTTAATTGCAGTGCTAGTTTTCCATGTTACTGTCTTCATCAATAGATGGCGTAGTGTATCTTGGTGAAACAGTATAAGGCTGTGTCGCTGTTGATTATCGTGAAATTGAACTTGTAGAGTAATCGTTTCTTTGAACTTTTGAACACATAAACTGTAAATTACGATTACGTAAATTTATTGTCCAGTAAGTGTTTGTTATCGTATATTATTGTGAGTGAGAGGTTGTGTTGAGTGCGGCGGCGCGCACGGTCGGTAAAGCAGGCGCCTCGGTCCGGTGGGCGAGCGGGCGACACGCAAGC
The DNA here is from genome assembly GCF_041222505.1 of Epargyreus clarus. NCBI lineage: Eukaryota > Metazoa > Arthropoda > Insecta > Lepidoptera > Hesperiidae > Epargyreus > Epargyreus clarus. The sequence goes on from NW_027332223.1 coordinate 13,236,864, forward strand.
GCTACAGGTAGGTTAACATTCACGCTCCGTCGCATTTGGTGGTCCTGTGGCCTGTGCGCACTCGACGCGGCCCTACCGCACACACCGATACCGTACGCGAACGACGAAATGCCCGAGGATCTGTGACCGGTGACCGTGTGAGTGATCCAACCGAGTGTCTGTTTGCACCAAGTGATTGTGATATGACGAGGAAGAGCGCAGGCGCCTGATAGTGCCACAGCAGCGGACCTTAACGGTAAATTTGCCTCTGATGTTTACTCTCCGTCAGGTGACTGAAGCCACATCCTAAGAGAATTAGGGCTCGATCCCGTGTTGTACAGTATCAAGCGCATTGTTCCACATTCGTTCGCTATAACGCGAGTTGTCTTCCACGTAGCCCCTTGCGGTGTTTACTCGTGAATTATGACACCGATAGGTGATGCGCTAGTGAGACAGGCAACGAACACCTCATAAGTCAATACGTTGGTACAGTTTTCAAAGAAAGTCATGTGAGTTTTGTGAAGTTACATTCTTGACTTGGCCCGAATTTACCGTTGGAGAAGAAAGTTAGTTAAGAGAACATACATATCTATGTGTTAAATGGAATTGTTAACGTTAATTTACTCAAGATTCTTATTGGAAGAGTAAAATGTCATAACCTGTTTTGCTGAATAACAGTAAGTAATATAAAAAGAGCTGCTATAATTGATTTTCTTGGAATTCTCCAATGTCTTGCCTCAGTTCTTTACATAAATAAGAAAAAGATTAACGTAGGTAAGGTAGGGTACCTTCATAATTAATTTTCAATCATCGTTGTCGGAGTTCTGATGACACTTCTTCGACGTGTGATCAATCATGATAATGAATTCTTGTCATCGCCGCCGATCGCTCATCTAGCTAGAACAATGATATCCCAATTTCCCAATTCCCATAGAAAGTTGTAAACAACGCAGGTCCCAGGCGTCATTGCTTATTCATATTGAAGATTTACGTGTTGAGCATCAATAAGAATTACACTGATATCGTAATTCGAATAAATCATGAAGCATTGCTTTTTGCTCTTAGGTGTATAAGTAGTTGAGTCTGGATTTCGTAGTTATATTCGACTTGTTTTCGCAATCGTGTAATATTTAGGTTGAATCAAATAATTTGGGGCTACTAAGATTGTTTTGTAATTTCAAATTATAACTAACGAATTAGGCTCCATATTTGTCACATAACAACCCACTCCATTTTCCTTCATACAGATCAGAAATTCTTTGGTTACTTCGTAACTTTTTACCTAAAAACAACAGCAAACAAAACTAAATACACACAGTCATTGCAACACTTTTAACCGACTTAACGTCTATGTTTTAAAAGTTAAAATTATGCTATCATGTATAATATAGCTGCAAAATGGAACGCATTAAGCAAACATCCCTGTCAATGCTCTGCCCTACTGTTTCGGTCTGATGAATATTGAGTATCATCTCGATTACATGTTGCCATCTGGTTATTCGCAACGATATTTTTTAAATAGTGCCACGACGTCCATGAAAGTCGTTTTTAAGTTGTTACTTATATCAATAAATTTCCTCAACGAAAGAATTAATTCTTGTTATTTGATAAAGATTATTCATATTTTTACACGTATGAAACTTATAGAAAGTAAATTAAATGAGACTGCAAAAAATATTGATCGAAAGCAACCTAAGATAAGTATGCACTCGTGTTCAATGTAGATAAATAGGCAAAAAGGTAGACCTGCCGCGATGGCAAGCATATAGGTTTTTGTCATGTAATTGATATTTGCATATTAAGTAAATTTATTGTATCTTTGCTTGCAAACTGATTTTCACCAAAGATTATAAGTATTAGGTACATATAAACTTCCGTCCAAGAAGTAAGTATCGTATTCTGTATAAATGCTATTTATGGGGTAAAAATAACCTATTACTGAACTTTAATGTAATGTATTTTTCCTCATATATTTTTGGATAACCATCCTACGATTGCTTCAGTAAAACGACAGACAAGTTTCACAAAACGTTTTAATAGTTTAGTATCGTGCAAATAACAATTGACTTGCAACACGACAGTTACAGACAGTCTCTTTTTTATTTATTTCTAGAAATTCTTTAAATCGGACACTTTGTTTGGAATGGCTATATTTTCTGCATAAAATTTAAAAAATCCCCGCACGACCATCGTCACGATCTTTCGTCACGGCGTTGATTTTAGTCCCATACAAAAGACATCAACGAGGACGACACGATAATCGTGAACCCAGCCAAATATGTGCACTTTTATATTTTTTTTGTATTATTTATTGCATGCAGTCGTGATGACAAGTGGAAAGTGCAGTTCGTGCAAAGTCGTTGCTAATTCCAAAAGTCTTGCTTGAAGTTGTGCTACTGACATAAGTAGGTATATTAGAGCCATTCTTTTAAATAAATGTGCGTCGTAAAAAAAAGATTAACCCAAAAGCGAGGTGGCGTCAGAATTTTACCATCTTTTAAAAAAGAAACCATGCTTTAGCCGTACCATAATGGTGTGACTTGCGGAAGGTTCGAATGCAGACCAGGCAAACATTTAAACATTTTATTTAGGTTTTGCTGTTGGTCGGAGTATTTATAAGATTGTGTGTCTGTCGCAACTATATCAGGGAGCCAAGTATTTTTACATTATGAGTACCTAAAGTGAACGTTGCTTACTGTTTATTTTTGCCCGTTATCAATAATTAATCTATCCAATGTTTAACATTCAAAATACGGATATTACACACAAAAAGTGGAGTTGGCTGATTGGCGAATTAAGGTATCGACCTTAATTCGCAAATCAGCCAAGTCCACTTTTTGTCAAAATGTTTGTTTATTTATTTTGATTTCGTTCAACGCCATTTACTATCAAAATAAAAAAAACATTTTGACATTAAGTGGAGTTGGCTGATTTGCGAATTAAGGTATCGACATATTCTTTACTCTAAATATTGCGAAATTTCATCATTGGTATGTAAAAAGTGGATTGTTAAAAAATTATGTAAGTAAATATTGCTATACCAATAATATATGTACTTTTTCCTATATCATTCTCGTGTGAAAGATCTTAACCACAACCGCGACAATTAAGAAAGCCTGTAGTCGGCTTTTAATACGGTTAGTACTTAGGTCTACCTGTTCCGATCCGATCGGTATCAACTGCAAGTTCATTTATCAAGTTACACTAAGGTTAATGCGATATGCGGTTGTAACAGCCTAGACTTTGCATTCTGCGGGTTGTAATTTATTGACCTTTATACTGATACCGGCTTGCGAGCTTGGTTTGTACAGTTAAATGAATAATGTACAACATTACTTATAGTAATAAGTTCCGAGACACAATTTTGAAAACAATTAGTTTTGGTATATTCGTGTCCTGGTACTATGTCTACACGTGTCTTTCCCGCGAATATTAGTTTTCACAAAGTAATTGCAACAAAGAAAACCTATTTGAAACTCAAGAGTGTCACCTCAAATTCGTTGTGATTGCGATCATAGATACGTTTTTCTTCTCAGATCTAAGTTAGAAGGCCCCGAAAAAGCCTGCAATAGTATCCTTTTTAAACGGCTAATTAGAATACTTAATAGAGTAATTAAGTATTTGGCAAAAATGGGCGACCATCAAAAGGTTGCAGTTTAAAATAACAATACAAGCATTATGGTGTGAGGAATATGATATCGAAAATGTTTTAAAATCCTATATTTCACTGAATTTGTCGGCAATTCATTACACACTTTATTTTCTTAAACGTTTTTGTGCATTTTACGAGGTAAATAAAGTATGATTGGCATACTTTGACCTATGCTTGGCACAGAGTTCAGCTCAAGGATATTTTAAACTTGATTATGCTAAAGGAAAAGGTAATGATGATAATATTATTTATTGATTACCTTGAGTATTCAGTATTCAATAACCTATCACTCTGTTATTGTTACTAGGTACTAAACAAGCCAGCTATTACCAGATAGGTTACAAGTTATTTATGTAACTAATGGGCAATGGCTTATATCGACCATTTTACTTCACTGACTTCACAGTTATTTATTATTAAGCTGTAAGTTTTTATACTAAGACCATGATAATGTTATGTGGTCATTACCTATAAAGCCAGCTAGAGGTACTAATACAAATAGGGCAGCACTAATTTGTTCGTTACATAAAAAATAGTAAAGGATAAGTGTAATTAAAAAGTTACTAGTACACATTTAGAAAAAAAGTACAAGTAATACCTCATGATATAAACTGTTGATATTATAAGAAGTATTTAATAAAACTTGTTGAACTTCAAAAAACTTTCTCGTATAAGTGGAACTGTCAGCCTAAACTAGAGTCAACACGAAGTTAATGCTATGGGGCCTTAAAACCAGTTATCATTGCACCTGTCGGTTGAGTAAAATATACTTTTTCCTTTTATTATTTGTCTGATACGGAGAATGATTCAGAAGTAAGAATAATTATTTTTTTACAAGGATTATAAAGGTGAATATGGACTTTCCTGAGCCGTTCTGCCCGCGCGCAATTCTGGGTATGCTTTTTGTTTTACTACCAATACCTCAATTATTTTCGCAGTGAATATAAGTGAACTTGTCATTATTGAGTTATCTATTTGTTCTTTAGTAAAATTCTTCTGCTATTTTCGTATACCACACTCACAAGATGTTAGCTATGTTTCGCGATTCATGTTATGAGATTTGAATTGTCATACACATTTCCTTATTTCATTTTTAAGATGTATTTCAGATCTTAAGATTTGATGATATGTTAATAGTATTTATATTTACACAAAAAGTAAGATATTTAAAACATTAACCACGTAACACAACATTTAACATACATTTAAATCGAATATTAAATAATCCAAACTTACGAGTACCTATCCATTCTATTAAATGCAATTGAACATTGTCAAAGACGCTTTTTATCATCACTATGTATTCATAATTCAAACATTACTAAGAATTATTGAATGAATGGAAGTCAATGAGAATCATGGAATTCTTCGGTTCAATTTTATGGTATTCAACTTTCACTGGAAGAGGGTCGCATCCGCACGCGAGGTCAGATATGCATTAATCGTAGCTTCGACGTCGTTCGATACCTACGTGACTTGAAAGTGACAAGTTCACGAACAGCTGTTCAGACTTCAGATTGATAAGAAACAACCTTTGTATGTCATATTTTTTTAAGATTGTTAGAATGGGTTGTATAATCTTTAGCGCTATATTTGGTAATTTTTTCAACATACTAAAATGGCAGATGACATGTAACATAGCCATTAGTGGCATATAACATGGTAACTAATATAAGTGTTAACTGGGTTTCCGTATAATGCATTGTGGACTGGAGACATGTATGACCAACCCTAAAAAGAATAGCAATTCTGACTGAAAATAAATACATATACTAGTTGTTAGGTACAGTTTTCTAGTTAAGTTATGTAGGTAGGCGAAGTCTCTTTCCATTTGTATAAAACATTAATGACATAACTATAATTAAGCATTGCTTCACACGGCAGAGATAGTGGTGGTTTTATGGACAAGGTTAGCTAAGTAAGCTTGCCTTTATGCAATGTTTGTAATAATAGTTAGGTTTAATTTTATTTGCTTTTTAAAACCTAGTCGTGTCTTGAACTGAAGGGCTTCAAAGTAGTAGTTATATCTGAAAGTACGCGTATATTTAACGATGCTTTTAAAATTTCAATTATTCATCACGAACCTTCAAACGAAGACATTCACTTTCGTTTAGTATTTGTGGTTTGTAGCAGGTTTTTATTTCCTATAGGCGTGTGTTCGCCGCAATCTCACCTGATGGTCAGATGATGTCTGAGTCTGGATGTACCATACTGACTAGAACCATCTTTTTGCTAATATTCTAGATTGCATTTATTTTGTCCATTGTAAAAATTTACAAATTATTAGCAAATACCTACCTATATATAAGATTCGCGATTTTATTGTCAAATTAAATCAAAAAGCTTAAAGCTGCATATTCTAATGAAGTTTAGTGTAAATCTTAATTTTTTACTTTTGAGGTTCACCTTCTCAATTTATGAACTCCGCCCAAAAAATCTGCTAGATCGCTAGATGAAGCAAAGATGACTAATACAACATTTGATTTCACTTCCTAAATGCCTTTGTCAACGAACAATAACAAACAAAAAAAGTTACAAAAACGAAACCGAATTTTATATTCAGTGGACTAACAATTCCTGGCAGGTAGGTGACATTTAAAATGCACAGTGCAAGTTAAACATTTTAACGTTTTCGTAAACTTGATATGCTCATATTTGCTTTATCTCTGGCGTCATTTTTCACGTGTCTATGCAGTAACGGGCACTTACATTTAAAACTCATGAATATTATTTTGAAGAGGAAAAGAGTTTTTGCTCCTTATTTAACAGACTTAAAAAATGGAGTTTCTTAAGAAACTAAGGAGACTAAGGAACTCTTCCATTTTTTTCGATTGTATTTTCTTTATTTGGCTATACGATAAATTTCTGCCACTATTGCTAAAGAAAAATATCAGCAAAGTGCATATCAGACCAATGAAAGATTGCATAATGAAGACTAGCACAATGAAGAATTCCGTAAATGACATGAACTTTCATTTTGTCAGTAGCTAAAGAAGTAACTTTTTTAGCATTATCCTGAAGACATTTTCAGACAAAGTGTTTTTAAGTTATGCGTACTTCAAAAATGTTCCTTCCGCAGTTGATAACCGTTTTGGAGACCAATCTAAAGTACTCTTCACGCTTATATCCACATTTTTCATACTCAATTCCATTTACCATCCATGAGCCATATGTTTGGAGTGTCAACCCTTATTTTTTTAACTTTCCTACAAAAGTGTATAGCGTTTTATAACAAACGGATTGAGGAACAAACAGATAAGACAGAAATGTAAGGCTAGCTTTTTTTGCTGTTCAGATACAGCATTAGAAGAGTATATCTATAAGTATTGACTTAAATAACAAACTATTTAAAACAGTTAGTTTGTTGCTTCGCTCAAACAAAAAATGCATGAGTAAGGTTTGTCAGGGTGTACATAGATAAGGGTTCCTTTGTTTTGTTGTCTGACTGAATGTCGTATTACATATTCAGTAATATGACCGCGGTGTTCACGATGAAGCCCCATAAGCGTAAGTAGCGTAGGATCAATACGCAATCATTATATTCACACTTAATAGAAGAGTTCTATTTATATTGTAAGGGGTAATATAATTTTATTCGTTTGCTATTTTAGTTTGTTTTTTCAAAAATATACAAATTGTTATAATAATTATGCACCTAGTTTACGATATTCATTTTTAAGCTATGTTATTCATTTATAAGCTAAATTGTATTATTTAAGGAGATTATGCATTTTACATCGTTATTCAAGGAATATTCTGAATACCTTAAGCAATATAATTATTCTGAGTATTCATTGCTCATTTCCTTTATTCTAGAACCCCAAAATACAAATTACAATGTAGCCAGTGAGTCTTTATAAAGATAGTTTTATGTCTCAGTCTCGTGTCATGTTAAACAAGATAAGGCTGATTCATGTAAAAGAATACAATATGTTATCTGGCGTCATCAATTTCTGAGGCTCTGTTGACACAACCTAGCCGTACACATTTGCGGCATAAACGAGTTTTTTACATAGTATTGTAGAGTATAGCAAGCAATTATTTTTTTTACATGATTGCGAAATTTTGTTAATAATTAAAAACTTGTAACATTTATCATAATTTTTCATTTACCATATTTTGAAGTGGTACCCATGTGTTAAATTTACCTTTATTTCGATCAAAAGATTTTCATGTTTGTTTGCCTACCACCACATCCTTGAAAACAAAGCATCTTAAATAACTGTTCACTTAGCAATTTTATTGTAAAAAAAACTGCTTACTAAGCAATTACTCATTTTTCTTTTAGAAAATATATTTTACTAATGGCAGCTGAGCTGACCCTGTTTCATCACTAATCACTAGTTTCAAAGATTTCATACGAGTAGCATGCGACATGCGTACACGTGGCAATCAAGTTGCGTATGATGAACTTTCTATACATATAAATATTATTATTATGATGATTTTCTTGTACTTGGCTTTCAAGCCCCTACTTATGTTGATCAATAAGCTATTTAGGTTTACAATTTTTATGGTTACATTGGTCTGACGTCAGAGGCATCTTTTAGTTAATACAAATAAGACAGCTTGCCTTTTTGAGGCAGTTAAAAGATGCGTTGCTGCTCTTAAAGATTGTATTAAAAATCTTACTACTATTCCACACCTTTCAAACCAAAAAAGCAGTTTGACTTCGCGGTTAAAAGGTAAAGAAAAGTACCTATTTCGGTGGTGTCACTGAAGTTGATGCACAAAGAGTTCTACCACTACCAAGCGGATAACTTTCAGTAATAGAATTGATGTACAATTACAGTACTTTCTGCTATATGCCTATTTGTCGGGCGAAGCTAAAAACGTGTGTAAACACATAACAACTTTTACTTAGCGTACTATTGTTAAGAAGAAATTATGTACGGTGCATGTATATGGCTGTATTATCTTCGCAATGTGTAAACATAGTATTCACTTAACACTTGGACGTGTTGACTATTTACAAGATAATGTATTTACCAATTTGTAGTCAGGTCTAAGCTAGGTATACAACTATACAACCTACGAAAGAATACAAAAGATTTTCAGATTGTTTTAGATCTATTTTACGTAAAATATTTGTACATATCTATGAAAAATATTGTTAATTAAAATAAGCACACAACTCACAAACACAAATGTTTATCACACTTAAGCTTATGTTTGTGTTTCTAAACAAGTTTTGTAAGGAAAAATGCATTTGAAAAATAAATATTTTATCGTCAATGGTCGCTGTATTGTAAATTAATCATCTAAAGTTATAATATGTACAGTAGGTACTTACAACTAAAATAGTCCTTAGAATCCTGGATTTTTATGTAGTACTTTGTAGAAAGTCTAATACGAAATATGTATTTAAAAAATAAGAACCGGTCCACAAGTCGATACCCATAATAATATATCACACATAGTAAGTACCAATAACATTTACAGCTTGTTCGGAAAGTGCAAATTTTACTTTGTTATGTTTAACTTTCATTTGCAATCTTGTGTTACTTGCTCTTTGTTTTCACACTGAATCAATATTCAAGATGAAACCCCAGATCAGTAAACTTAGAAAGCTTTGTTATGTATCTTTATCCGAAATTAGAAAGTAGATTACTTAATAATGCGAAACGCAACAGTTTTAAAATGTATAACTAAGTAAACAACACACGTAATACTCGTACATCCTAAGTAGATACAAATAAATTTTGATTGGACTAAAAATTATTCTGTCTCGTACTGTGATCCAATCATCATATATACGATTATTAGTTTCTTTGGCAGTAACTTAGTAACTTATATTTCAATTTTTTAAGTGTAGAAACTGATGAAGTGGGCGTATATTACGTAGCCCATTCTATAGGTGTTATTTACTTCATATGAAGCAACAGTTGAAACAGCAATAATTTGTTTTTTTCTTTCCTAAACGCAGGATTAGATATGTGTGTTGTACATCGATATGTGTTCAAAATGTCAATCACTTATACATTGTAACTGTGTAATTATTTATTTTAAGAAATAAAATTAAAGGCCAAAAACTAGTCAGCTTTTACCTATTATTAATATGACCAATAAAAACGATATTCTTATCGATTGGACAATATATCTATGATATGACCAAAGAGTGACATTGCATGAAACTTTTTGTTGACAAGTCATACATCACTCGCTTGGGCAATCCCATTTCCTGCAAGCTGGCATGCAGGAAGTATCCATCCTCGTCCATCGATTACATGTGTTGTAAATGTTGTAATGGACTTTTCCCGCAATGTTGTTATGTTGCAATGGTAGTATCACTCATGAGTTGCCAATCATATAATTGCAACGATCTTGATTACGAAACTTACTAGAAAATGTAGAAAAGCGTTTAGTATTACGGCAAGTTCTAGGAACGCTCAATTATCTATTATATGGAGCGGCATGAATTTTAATTGAATTTGCGATTAAGTTCAACACGAATTGTTCAAACGTTCTTTGTATAACATGTGTGTAGGTAATTTTAAGCTTAAGTTAGCAGTTTTTGTATTCATTTAAAATGCTCGTGACCGATCATGTCTCTATGGTTACGTAATCAATCGCATACCCGTAACTCTGTAAAGAATTGCAGAAAATACAATCATTTATTTTCTTACCTTGTAGGTGAGTGAATGATCTTACGTAAAATACCTATAAATACGATTGACGTCAGCAATTCGAATAGAATAGAAAATTTTAATGCGACATAAATTCCTTTTAAATACTTAAAGTAGGTGGTAGAGCAGGTGAATATTTTATATTTATAACACAATCAATACTGCTTTGAACAAGAATTTAGCACCTATTTAATGTTATTAAATTAATGTTAGTTATTAATTAAACTTTACCCAGAAATAAATAAAATTATTTTATTTCATTAATTTATTAATCTAGGAACTTGAAAATTTAACTGAAATGTAGAGCTATTCGTGTTTAAAAAATAATTAAGTACAAAAACGAAAACTCCATTTTTTGTTTGAATATCTTGCTTATTTCTATCTGTTTAAGTTAATCTTACAAAAGGATTTCTCAATTTTCACGGAACTTTCAGACTACGGTGTTAAGATAAATACATAACTTTCATTCATGAACTGCAAAAAGTATACGTAGATGGTATTAAGTTATCGAACTATAAATATGCCAAAATAACCGCGTTAGGTGGTGTCAGTGCTGTGACATAGGAAGCAGGTCCTCGCGTCACCGAGCACCCCGGTCACCCGTGACCGGCAGGTGGCGCGCAGGTCACGGCTCCGTGCGTGAGTAAACAGTACTCGCATTATGCTAATTATTGTATACGAAACGATACGACACCGTCCGGGCTTGACACAGCTGTAGGAAACGGACGTACGTTTTGTTGTCGTGTCGTGATATTGAATGGGTATCTATTTCTATACGTGTATCAATAATGACAGCAACTGAAGAATAACGCGGTTTTTATTGATGTAATGATGTATATTAGTGATGTTTGTATGAGGACTGGTAGGACAGGTAGTATTTAAACGGTTAGGTACTATATCATTTTAATATTTATCCCATTAGAATATATCACCTAGTTTGTGTAAGAAGAAGAAGTAGGTATTTAGATAAAATGTTATAATAAAAGTTTTAAAAGTATACTGTTTATAAAATATGTATTTAATAAAAACACTTAGATTTGCTCGATTTTTTTGACATAAATGTACTTTTATATTTTGTACTAGTATAGTTATTCAATAAAACGTTAAGAAGGCTTTATTCAAGTATACCCCTTTTTATGACGAATACATCAACAATTTATAAGGCTTCATTTATGCCTTGGCACACATCAAAAAGATTACCGGCTAGACATTACCATGTCAACCTCAATGCAATCTAACATTTCTAAACGCTAGATAACGAGATAAGTAACGGTGTAACGAAACAATTTCTAATACAAAGTACTTACAAGCTTCTACCTGCGGGTCTCCTTTCCGTTACATAGCGGCTATACGAGTTTGTGCGACAAATATGGACCGCATGTACTTACCTACTGTTTTGTACAAAGATTGTAATGTATAATCATGTCTAGATACCGCCTCACACAACAAATAAGACTCAGAAAATCATTTTTTATATCGCTACCACTTTATGTTGTCGTATAAGTAATTCTATGAAGATGTAAAAGCCAATACTAAATAAAAAAAAGATAAATTCTATGTATAGATTGAATTCTTTCTTTGAAGAAGCATCTGTAGAGTTCTTCGCTGCGTGTTGAAACACATAGAAATTCTGCTGCTGCTGTGCTGTTTTTCTTTAAGAACTGAAACTGTACGAGGATTACTCACTTATGACACAGGACGTCCTGTAATCCTCCTAGGTAAATGACATAGATACGTAATAATATAAAAGTCTTCAATTGTTCTAGTTTTTTTTTATCAAAGTCATGCGTATTACTATTACAAATTGATGTGTAGATATGATCTACACATCAATAGGAGGATTACAGGACGTCCTGTGTCATAAGTGAGTAATCCTCGTACAGTTTCAGTTCTTAAAGAAAAACAGCACAGCAGCAGCAGAATTTCTATGTGTTTCAACACGCAGCGAAGAACTCTACAGATGCTTCTTCAAAGAAAGAATTCAATCTATACATAGAATTTATCTTTTTTTTTATTTAGTATTGGCTTTTACATCTTCATAGAATTACTTATACGACAACATAAAGTGGTAGCGATATAAAAAATGATTTTCTGAGTCTTATTTGTTGTGTGAGGCGGTATCTAGACGCAATAATAGTAATACGCATACGTAAATAATAATAGTAATACGCATACGTAAATAATAATAGTAATACGCATACGTAAATAAATAGTAAGTACCCCACCCAGAGATGAACGACCTTTAGATAAAAGAGTTTCCGGTGCGTTTAGTTTCGTCCTCTATCATAACGTTAGAAATACTTTTAATCAAACGCTCTATGGTAGAGCCGGTGAGGTCTACGGTGCAAGTCTTATTTCACAGATTTCAATGAATGCCCTCTACCTTAATTAGCGATGATAAAATTGTAATCTGTACATAAAGCAGGCTGCTGAACGATTTGATTTTGTAATAAAATGAAACTTAACCTCCGTTGACCCAAGAACGGGGACATAAATTCACCGTGATTCTTTCCTACACGAGCCATATACCATAAGAAGGCATTTAGATGCGTGTGTAAGTCACGATTTATAGTGATTAGGGCAAGCACCAAGAAACTTTTTACTCGTCATGGGTCGTTTATTTAGTGCGTGAATATACGTTATTATGTAAAGTGTGTGCAAGACATGACAATAAAATTGCCTGAATAGCGTTATATTTACACTTTTACTCTACGGCTCATAAACAATATACAAGCCCTTAGGATTTCACTGTTATTTTAGACCAATTATTGTTACCTACTGACATGTGCTTTATTTTTTCACTTATTTATTTAAAATGTTATATCAAAATTTAAATCTTACATATTTGATTTTTTTTATAAGTCTTATATATCTATCAGCGGACAAGATTCGAAAATTTCAAGTAAAATTGAGTTTAATTAGTGCATGGAATGGAATGTAGCTATGGAATGTACTAACTGCTAGCTGAGCACCTGGTCCTGCAAGATCTTTGATAGTAAGCTCAGTATTCGCCGATCGAAATCATTAATCAAATATTTGCCTTGCTTTTGAAACAATTATAGTTGCGACAAAATTCGAATTAGGATCTATCTATAAACAAAAGGGTCTGTACAAGTTGTGCTCTATAACTGTCTGGAAGCAGAACGTTCGTAGTTTTGTTTTAAGAGTTCAGGAATTTGCTGCGCTAGGCTAAAAACCAAAATAAGATTTTACAGCCAAACGCTAAAACGTAATCACATTTTTTTAACTTTTTAACACGCTTTTTATTTATATCATGAACATGTAAGGTTACCTTCCTCGTAAGTGGCAATGCGTCTGTAATTGAATTCAGGTGGAACCACTGTGCCATATGGAGTTGCCACTAATATCTCGTGATGCCGTCCACTTAATCTTATAATCTTATATCTTAATTTAATCTGTTAATGTTATAAAAATATGTTTACGTTAAAAACGATTAACAAACAGATCACTGTCGACGAATCAGAAATATATAAATCGATGTACAGAGGCTTCGTAGACTACCTCAGCTATATTTTTCAGTCCACCAAGAAGCTTTTGTCCAATTTGTTGCGTAGTACTTGTTAACACGACGTAATAAAAGCAATGAAGCAAGGAGCACGTAAAGTGACTTCCATTTGTGCAAAATGCGCTTCAAGCTTGCATTGTTATTCAAACATTGGAATTAGTGGTCGCATTGTTGGGAGCAAGCCTTGTTTGTGCTGTTCCAGAAACCAAACAATTGAACATTAACACCTGCATTCGGTTTTAAGCGAAGTACACTGCTAGGGTTGCTACTTCAAGTTTTGCTTTACAGTAAATTTACTTTTGTGTTTAGAAATTTGTTAAGAGAATAAAAGTAACGTTCAAGTATATTTAGTTTGTTAGTGGTTCGTAATGTGTACATTCGTCTTTTCCAATATAAGTAGTTAATATTAGCTGTTCTAACTACGGTACATATTTTGATTGTTTATTCTTAATTAGACTCAAAACATTAAAAGTTAAAGTTAAAGTCAATAAAAATATAAGCGCATACAGTGTATTGTACATAATAAAAATAGTCTAATACTTTCATTAAATAAATATAGGCAGCCCTAATAAGAAACCCTTTATGAGTTTTGCGTAGGTAGATTCCCTTCCCTTTTGTAAACAGAGCGAAGGGTTAAAACAAACAATACTGGATAAAAAGATAAAAAATACACGAAGTCGTGTCGAAAGGTAAACAATGAAAAAATATTTTTAATACGTTATCCTGTCATACATTGCATTAGACCGGATAATCTTTTTTGAAAACAGTGTTGGATTTTGTTATTTTTTATATTTATGCATCGATAATAATTAAGAAAATATTCAAATAATAACCAAAGTAATATTAGGATATGGACAATAAGAATCGTTGGTGTTGACGTAACGAGTTTCAGTAATATTCAGCATAATATATTAAAAGTGTTAGAAATAAATATCATTCTATGTGCAGCCAGTTACTAAAATAATTCCCTCTAAGGCACTATTAAATAACGAAGTGCATACATAACTTGTCAATGCTAGATTTAAGAATAGTAATTTATTAAAGTGTGACGTAACTTGTCCGTTATCTCATAACGGATTTGAATAAAACGTATTAAAGTTACTTAGAAAAGGTGAAACATTGAAAATGTGAAAGGACTCTACAAATTAACGAATATATTGTATAATACTTGCGTAATTACATATGTGTTTATTATGCGACAACTTCTACCACAACGGTAATAAAATTTTAATTTCATAATGCAATAAATAACATAATATTCAAGTTTCACTGCGATAATTAAATGCGAATTTGACCTTTTTCTTCTTATGTTGGAGTATATTGTCACACTTCAAACATTATAAACTTAATTATACAACGAAGTAATTAGGTAAAGAGTTTATTGATGTTAAGTATACGGGGTGGATAAAGAGAACATTTGTGGACCTTTGACTTATCTAAAATTCCGTAGACAGAACAGTACGCTATCAAGTTTGAATAGTATGATAGATGGATTCTTAAGTATTCTTTGATCTTTAACACCTCTCAATCGCTGTGATATTATGCATAGCCTTTGTCTTAATAAACAACAATACAATCCCTCGGGGCTGTTAACAAAGTTTCAATAAAGTCTTACAAAGAACTCGTTACAGAACAATGAAGAGCATTACAATAGAAGATTGTATCACGAGGAAGCGAAACATTTTTAGGGCGAGGGCGCTATTTCGTCGCTCGATGAAAAATAAATATTTTGAATTGACTTGCCAAAGGCCTTCCCTTAAACCCTTTAAGACGAACAATAGATAACGACCTCATTTTATGTATTCATCGCATTATTTTATATTACCTTTATAATATTTTTGATGCGATAATGGTATAGATCATCATCATCGTCAAACCATTAATGTCCTACTTCTGGTAAGAGTAGGGGTCTCCTTTTCAGGGTGATAAGGGTTTTGAACAAAGTTCACCGTAGTGGCTAAGTACGGAATGGTATACTTCTTAGTTTTCTCGCACCATATTAAAAAGAACTATACATGACGAGATATAAAACTTTACTCAAATTATAAACTGTTGCCTTTCATTTATCGTTGAAAGGAATTTACTGTCAATTAATTATACGAAATAATGATAAATTTGGTAGAGTTTGTAGAGTCATGCGCGGGTGCTTGTTGTATTATTACAAGTTTATTAGAATTTATGTCATATCTTCACACGGATTAAGTCAAATGTATGATTGCCAGTATTTTTTTCTGTATTAGCAGTGCCCAACTGTCCACCGCAATTAATACACACATAAAAAGGTACACAGACACATTAAAAGGTACCACGTAATTGTAAATGAAATTATGTTCACACATAGTCACGTCATATTATTCAGTAGGACTACCATGAGTTTACAAAAGTATTACTCGCTAGCGACTGCGTAAAATAAATGTATGAAAAATTGTACAGCGCCTCTGGTGGTCACTCGTAGAACTAAAATCCGTAGTGACGTAACTCGATACGTAAAAAACCTATCGAAATCAAATCGCTAGTGAATGTCATTATGATCTATTGCCATACAAATTCGGTCCCATGAGTCATGAATTTGACAGACGTTGTCAAGAAATACCGTAACGATAGTAGTTATGTTATTCACTAGCAAAATGACAATAGTTTTCTATTTACCATTTCTATAGTGGCGTTTCTATGCCAACTCATGGTAATGCTACAGGTTATTATGGGGTACTGTGGGGTACACGTTAAGTAAGTAGGTAATTTGTCTGATTATTAAATAATGAAAATAACCTAATCCGCGACAACACGGGCGCACAACATAGTAATCTCTACTTTCTGAGTATATTCTCTATGAAAACAAATTTTAAAGCTTTATATTCTTATATTCGAAGTTATTTTTTAATTTTAAATATACGTAGGTAGATGATAATCACTGTGTAAAAATCCGGAAACTTACTAAGATTCTGAAGGTTATAATTTACTTGTGTAGTGTTGAATTTGTATTAATTTGTATCTATCTACCTACGCGTAAGTAGAGTTAAATCTGTGACGTGTTTTGTACCAAATAAATACAAAACATAATTATTATTAACTATGGAATACAATCGTATATAAATGTATGTACTTAATTATTTATTTATTATAGTAAAGATGTGTTGTATACTTTTTGTGTCTTTATACTTTTCATGACCTGGCATTCCCTTTATATTTACGTCTAATTCCGAACGACCTATTCTTGATTAGTAATGATGAATATTTCGTAATGAACCGTGTGGCATAATAGTTTCTTTAGCAGTCGTACAAGTAGAGAATAGTAGGTTCAATCCCTGTTCTGTAGAGCCCATTTTATACATCGTTGAATATTTATTTAATTAAAATGTGCATGTTCGAGCTCATAAGGGCATCGTTTTGTTGCAGAGCGGGCCGGTGACCACATGTCGGCGTCATCATGGTGATCGTTACCAGAGTGAGTAATGTTGCCTTTACCAATAACCGGAACCTATTTCAAGAATATGTAATTACAACAATATGTATACAAATGAATATGTATTACAAATTACAATAATATTAGTCGAGCATAACTTTATAATATGTAGGTAACTTGTAAACTTAAATATTTTGATAAAAAATATTTTCACAATACACCTATATTCTAATTACTTACATAACTATTTTTTTCTTATTAAATGGAATTTAAAACACATGATTTGGAATACAATTACATTTGAAAAATCAACCTATTTAAAAACGATTCCCAAATTAGTGGTAGAGATATTAAGTATAGTCCTATAATAAATACCTCCCCAACTGAAATAAACTTCAATGTGAAATTATATCGACACTGTACTTTCTAAGCATATTTCAACACGATAAATACGTCACAATAAAGTACACGAAGGGTATCTCGCTTTCAATCTTGTTAAGGCACGTCCTCCAGATCGCGCCGCGCTTCGCGATTGCACAAATAAATAGGCATGTAAGTACTTACAAGTTCAAAGTTCAAGGCTTCTTCGGCTTACCTTGTTCGCCTTATTCAATGAAAAGTATGACGATGCACATATATTTACGAATATAATTACTGCTTACATTGTGCCAGCTGTAATAGAATTCGAAAATTAAAAAAGCAATTTTTCAAATTTTTGATTTAAAACACTTCTAATGGTAAAAAGAAGCTTCTAAGAATGTACTTTGTGAGAAACAAGTCAAAATTTATGTAGTACGTATATTCGATTTGAATTTAGAACAAAATAGTTTATTTTTAATTCCATCCATTTATGCATGTTGTGCCTTCTATTTATTTCTTTTATTAAAAAATATGTTATTTAATTTTGTATCAAAAAGTAAAATTATTTATTTACACTTGTATATATTATGATGTTTCCTTGTTTCATTAATGTAAACAAATTAGCATATGAATTTAAATGTATGTTTATTTGGAGCTTATTAATAAAATCATCGCTCTGAATTGGCTGGCATACCTAGTTAGGTACGGCACATAATCACATTCATTTTTTTTAATTAACTTTTTAAATCGAGCTCAAATTGGAAGGTAAAGTAGAGCGAATTACCACCCAAAGCGGTACATACTAGGCGGGTTCCGATCATTGCGTTTGGCAACACATTCCGTCAGTCTGTCTCAGATCTAGCTCTGTGCCTGAGGGCGTTCACCTTACCCGTATTTACACGTAGCCGTAATACTGTTGGTAGAATTAATATAAATTAATTTTAGAAAGGAAGGATTTTAATTAACAAGACAGGTAGACTATAATCATGTTTTTTTACGTTTTATTAGGAAATGCTTAGCTGTGCCCACGACTTCGTTTTCCTGTGCTCATTTAAAATTTTGCGTAGGTTTACTTAATATTTGATTGGAATTCAAACCAATATTAAATGCATAATCTTTTTTTCGCTATCAAATGGGTAATTTCTGGCCATGTCCATAAAGTGTTTTCGCCATCCGCATATATAGGTAATCAATTTATTTGGCACACAGTATTAAGTCATGTAAATAGATAATTGTAATATCAATTAATATTATAAAAAATATTTTATCGGATCCTAACTATTATTCTTTTAATGAGAGTTTATTATATTATTTATCGCAACATGACGAATTTTAATGTTTTTGCCTTTGTATGTAAACTTGGTTTGGCGGCATTACAAATTGTTAAATGTCAATATCTGCGACCATAAACTAAATAGGAATACAGCCCAAACGAGAGCGAAAGTGACCACACCCGCACAATGGACTCGTTGTCTTAAGGCCGCGTGGGAAGATATCTAGCTGCGATTAGGTTTCACAATAAAACCTGATATTGAAATCGTATAGCATTAAGCCTTCATTGAAAAATTATGGTTACGAAAATATATAAATGGTCTTACAAGGCTGAGTGAGTTAATTAGCCTGTACCTGCCATTATTGTTACGCCAACGAAAAAAAAGTGTCAATGTGATAACGGCGAATTTGGCGGGAAATATAATTATTAAATTTACTAAAAGTCTAAAAGCAGTCGAAGATAAGCAGTAGGTAAGGAGAAATTCTTTATTTACCTGTAATCTGCAGCATCGTTGCTCAAATATGTCAATGGAATTCAAATGTTAGACTCCGTTTTAAAATTCGTACGAGTTCTCGGAATGCCTACCTAGAATCACGTCACTACTCGTATGTCGAAATTTATATACAGTATAAATATTTATGGTCGGTGCAAGTATCAATTTGGATCTGATTCTGATCGGAGCTATTTCTTTAACTTTTTTAATTATTTAAAGTACCTTAGTGTGATTTGCCGATTAGTCACATATAGGTTATACATGATTTGCCGATAAGTCACATATAGCCTATATGTGAAAAATCGGCAAATCACACTAACTAAATAACCCATTTAAGATAATGCGAAACTAACTTTTACGGTGTCACGGGAAATGGTGAGGAATTTGTATGGAGTAACTTTAGGGTAGGTACATCATAGCAATAATTGCTACCATTATAATTTCGTGCATCCGTCTGTCCGGCCGTCGTTAATCTTATGTCATAGGTAAAAAACTGGAGTCTTAGAGAATTGCTAAATTTGAAGGTTAGACATCTTGTTTCTATTACATAAAATGTGTTTTCCCTGTCACATTGTGTCCTAACTTGGTAATTTGTGGCACACGTTTTGCACTGCATCATTTGTGTTTAGCGCACTGTTTTATTTGAACATCGTGCATTATCGCTAGTTACGAACAGTTCCTACCGTGACGACTATGTTAATATAGTATGCAAATAGGAACATACGTGTTATTCACTTTGCTTTACATTATGCAATACATCTGTTGAATTATGTTCTAGATTCCTAGATCTGCGGGAATTTTTCACCAAATAAACTCGTAGTACTTAGCAATGCATGGTATTATACCTATATTAGGAGTGCACTCGGCACTGGCCGGCCCGGGTATCGTTTAAAGATATACTTAAATAGTTAGTGGAAAAAAAGTTAAATTTTTGGAGATCGTATTTTACGAATGTATTTTTCTATTAGATATAGGTACGTTTTACGATTATTAATTTCGTATGGAATGTGTGTACCTAAATAGGGGATGTTTTGTTTTAATATAAAATGTTTACTGCAGAAGCAATATAATACCTATTTCGGCAGGTGCTAATAAAACACTTTCTAGAGTAAAGGTTCATAAGGCTTAAACGTAGTGATTAAACATTCTCTTTGAATATGCTTAGAAAGCTCGCTGATTGTATGGTCGGCACTTTGGTGACAAGCTGGAACGACCGGTAACGAAAGTTTGACGTTAAATTCGATCGAGCATTTGACAACCACACATGCATTTTAATAATCGTCAACCCACTTTTCGGTTACTTAGCATGTAACATAACAATTCAAGATAGGTATATAAAAAATGTAGGTATGTGTAGAATAATAAATATATAAATGAATAGATTAGTTAAAATATATAAAAAAAATCGATTTAAATAAAACACGAACATTTATACAGGGTGTCCCGTAAGTACCACAACAAAATTAGGGAGAACATAGGTTAGGGTCTGACCTCTCAGAGAAAAAAAAATTTAGCAAAAGTTTCACCGTTTTGTGCACTATCAACTGTTTTATATTTTTTTAAAAATTCAGCCCTTTTCATCTTCTTTCGTCGAGAATTATTCACGTTAAGCTTCAAAGAATTCGCTTTGGTCGGCGCAAACTAACGTTACGTCAATGCGTTGGAATCCTTCTCATAAAAGCTGTAAAGTTCTATGCCTATGGACTGAACCAGAGTCATAAAATTACTAAACTAATAGTATCTAAAAGGATTGCAAGAGCTTAAAGTAACCGCAGACGATAAGTTAGTTTTTAACAGCCTTATTAATAGCATGAAAAAGGAGCAGGTTCTGAGGTAATCGTTTGTTGAGTATGTTCACGCAAATTAATTTTATTGATTATTATCATGATATTTTTTTATGAAATAAATAATAATTTTGTGAATGAAAAGCAAGAAAAAATGTTAATAATATTCCCACTTTGTAAGCGGTGATAAGTAAAGAGGTACGATTATTTAAAAAAAACGTGTTTTTTTACGTGGTGGTACTGTAGAGTTTAGTAGCATTGGACATACATATAATTATATTATTTATCTTTCCGCATATCGTTTCAAACCGTGAATCTCATTAACATGCAAGTAGGCGATGTTATGGTGCTAATTGAATACACACACACAAATGGCAAATGGTACAATTGTTTACTTTCACCAAACTACAATATATAACTTTAGACAGCTAAAATATAATATAAATTGTAGGCCACATCTTTATGATCTATTTCTATCATGAATTTGTTTCTTATTGAGTAGAATGATGTTGAGTGGCTACTGGCTCAATTGCATATGACACGACGATCAGATCCTCAGGCAACACACCTGCGATCGGTTTCAGATAGAGCCTGATTGATATGTTATTGTTGTTGTCACAGTTGTCATGCCAAGTACGTTTGCTACTCTAGTTTTACATAAATTTTATTATTAATTACCGCCCCCTGAGGATGATAAACAGACGATTCAATAGGTTTTAGTATTTGTAAAGTGGCCCCAAGTAACAATATAGTATCAAGTATGTTCTGTAGAACTTGCCCTGATTGTTCTTTCTGTACCCCAGGCAATAACAAGTTCAAACAATTCGGCGTTCTTCAGACCTACTTCGTCATTAAAATGATATTAGGAAATCAATTTACATACTTGTAGTGTTAATAAATCACAGTATTGAATGAATGAAGATAATAATAGCGAAATTAAATCAGTGATCGACCTCGGGAAGAAGCGGTCATGTGTCAGTGATAATGCTATCAATAACCAATATTCACGTTTGGAAACGCTATTTCACGTATTTCTATGTATTATTAATAAAAAATACTAAAGGTTAAACATGCAAAAAGTGTTTTGATATGACTTCAGTTAATAATATTTTTGAGGTAAGTTAAAAGTTATTTCAAAAGTCTAAAATTGTTAATAAAGACCTTTGTATCGGCGTTTGCTTAGTGATCTTCTCTGGCAATAGTAAGGTAATAATTATAGGTTCGTTTTATTATAAATAAGAGACGATTCGTATATAATTAATTCTAACAATATCGTCATCATTGTCTATTAATGAGATGTGCTTATTTTTTTAATATCAGTTCCCACAATGACACTCGCATGATAATTATATCTTATTTAATAGCTGCCTAATCTGCTACTCTGCGCAGATAGTAGGTACTTAAGTTATAATAGGAGCTTAAATCAATAAAATATTAGAAAGGTTAAATGCGACATTTATCTTTATAATATGTACAGACATGGCAGTCATGGCACGTACTTTCACGGAGATTGAGATAAGGATACAGCCGAATACTCGCCGGATATTGATGACAAGCTTGAATAATAAAATCTACTTTCTATTATTAAATTTGTAGGTAGTGCTATTGTCTGCGTTAATTCGGTATAGCTCGTAGATATATTTGATCGTTCAATAATTGTCTCTATTACTTTATTGTAAGTGTAACTAAATGAATTGCTTATTGCCTTAATAATAATCAACCTTGTACATGTCAACTCTGATATTAAATTAAGTAAAAATATGAATCTGTATATTTACTTTATATGACGACGATATTTTAGCAAATAAAGGTTTGACGATGAATTTGATATATACTTACTTACATTGCACTTTAGGTAATATGACGTTTTGTTAATCAAAGATTAAGCTACTGTCACTAAAATAATGATAACCTTTAATAATTTTTTATTGCATGCTTTTGTATTAAATACTATTTACTTATTGCAAGACTAGTAATGATTACCCATACTAATTATACTATTACCCATACCTGCACAACAATTTATTTGCATAAGATCCAATTGATAACATTTCAAACCATGATTCCAGGGCGATTACATATGGATCGAGCCGGTGTCCGGGCGGGAGTTCGACGTGGCGATCGGCGCGCGCGTGCTGGCGGCCGAGGGGCGGCGCATCCGCGTGCGCGACGACGACGGCCAGGAGCAATGGCTGCCGCCCGAGCGCCGCATCAAGGCCATGCACGCCACCTCCGTGCACGGCGTCGAGGACATGATCTCCCTCGGCGACCTCCATGAGGCCGGCATCCTGAGGAACCTCCTGATTCGGTACAATGAGAACCTCATCTATGTAAGTGTTTGAAGTTACAGCTTCTTGCTGATAAACCCTTGTATAAACGTATGTCTAAAATTGAGAGTGAAGTTTTACCGTTATACTGTTTATTTATTATACATTAAGGGGCATTTCACGCCAAGCGGACAGGAAAAAAAAGTGAGGTTCTGAATTTTGTTCATATTGGCGTCAATCCTTCGTTCATAACGTTCATAAAGATCATTTTAATACGAATACAGAGGCACATTTTCATGCAACAGCTCATGATAAGAGACCTGTCATGACCTTGGAGCATACCTCAAACGTTTGGCGACTCGTGCTAGATACCTCCAAGTAGATTAATTATCCAATGCGTTTGTACGAATAGGCAAAGTCATCTTTAAAACAAACAGCGATATACTACTTTTTCAAAGATGACATTTAACATGAAATGATTTTTTGCAAATCGGATTTGATTCCGCAATCACCATTTCAAGAACCAAAAACTGGCATGCTTTTGTTCCAACAACCGAAGGCCAGCTTATAAAAATAACTAGTTCTAGTATAGATTCTCATTGTAAAGTATTTAACGTTATAAAATAAGATCTATTATACTATTAGGAGTATTATTTCAATATTCTGCTGACAACAAACCAGTACGTTACCTCACGCTCAGTGCGACATGCATGTACATTAGTTTACCTATCTCCCTAACTACTGGAGATCCCACGATAAAACTTCTAGTGTAGTTTTAATATACTTTTGGCTGTATTTTAGTACAAAAAAATTAAAAAAAAAATGGTCGAAGTTTTTGAAAAAATATTTTGAAAATTTCACTTCCGGTTTTGGACGTGTATTTTTATTTATTTTTCAAAATAGATTTATCTATTAAAAAGTTCAATCAATTTTCTATACAAACCGCTAAATCAAATACTTTATTTATTTATTTTAATGTACGAAATAAATCTTTAAAAAAATCATGATTTCAATTTTCACCATTTTTTAGAAGCTCATAACTCGACAAATAATCACTATATAAAAATAATATTATATGTTCACATTCCTATCCACTAAGACTATAATTGACGCCAATATGAACAAAATTCAGAACCTCACTTTTTTTTTCCTGTCCGCTTGGCGTGAAATGCCCCTTAAGTTTTATCCTCTGAAGCAATAACCGATAGGGAAGGAAAAGTCCTCAATTAACGAGTAGGTACTTCTAGGCAAGCAGAATACAGTCAGAGATCGCCCTTCGACTAGCCGGATCGATGGCCTGAAAAAAACAGTGTTAAAATTTTATTGAGTAGCAAATAGTGTAATTATTACGCTATTTGTATTTATGTTATGTATCTTAGAGAAAGTTGTTACATAAAGGTAAATATCAATCACGATGTATCCACAAAGAGGGTGTTATAGAAAGTAGACCAAAATATTCATTGAAATCATCTTTACTAACTTCCTTATTTGTGTTTGAAGAATACGTATTGAGGATTTGGTCCACATAAATATATTTTCTAAATTATAGCAATAAATACGATATTTACTATGCAAAACTCATTTCGCAGAGTAACGACCTAAACTATCTATGTTAATTTATGTTAAGACCCAAGATTGTTAGCTTCCTCGTATGCTAATAAAAATGTATCTTTGCTTTCAGACTTATACGGGTTCTATACTTGTGGCGGTGAACCCTTACCAAATTCTACCGATCTACACAGCAGACCAAATCAAGTTATACAAAGAACGCAAAATTGGAGAACTGCCGCCCCATATATTCGCGATAGGTGACAATGCGTACGCGCATATGCGTCGGTACGGTCAAGACCAGTGTATAGTGATTAGTGGAGAGTCGGGTGCGGGAAAAACAGAGTCCACAAAACTGATTTTGCAGTATCTTGCGGCTATAAGTGGAAAACATTCATGGATAGAACAGCAGGTTAGTATTCAGTGTAAAAAGAAACCGATAATTGTTCAAGCTTATGATATTATCCGTACATAAGTAATATTCATGAAAATATTTTCTCAAAATATCTTATGTGCATTCCAATTACCAAACGTATTGTTTTCAATTTACAGATCTTAGAAGCAAATCCAATTCTGGAAGCCTTTGGTAATGCAAAAACGGTTAGAAACGATAACTCTTCACGATTTGGCAAATACATCGACATCCACTTTAATAGTGGAGGAGTTATTGAGGGCGCTAAAATAGAACAATATTTATTAGAAAAATCTAGAATAGTTTCGCAGGGGGCAGAGGAGAGGAATTATCACGTATTCTACTGCTTATTGGCTGGCTTATCCAAAGAAGAGAAGAAGAAATTGGAATTAGGAGAACCGTCGGAATACAGATATTTATCTGGGGTATGCTTTATTTCATATTTCTAACAAAGATTTACATATAATGCTATCAGACTTCCCTCCAAAGGCACTAAGGAAAAATATATATAGTATTTTGGATCAAAGTTTTCATATCGCAATACTGTGAAGCGATTGTATATAAAACATACTTTCTATCTAAAAATCAGACTTATCGTACCTATCGTTTTCCAGGGTGGCAGTTTTACATGTGAGGGCAGGGACGACGCTGCCGAATTTGCTGATATCCGATCGGCCATGAAAGTTCTCTTGTTCACTGAACCAGAAATTTGGGAAATACTTAAGTTACTAGCAGCTGTACTACATTGTGGAAATATTAAATATGAAGCAACGGTTGTTGACAATTTAGATGCTACAGAAATTATAGAACAAGCTAACGTGCGAAGAGTGGCCACTTTATTAGGTGTACCAATGCAGTCGCTCATTGATGCGCTCACAAGAAAAACGTTATTTGCTCACGGAGAAACAGTAGTGTCGACTCTTAGTAAAACTCAGTCAGTTGATATAAGGGACGCTTTTGTTAAAGGTATTTACGGCAGACTTTTCGTTACGATCGTCAGGAAGATTAATGCGGCAATATATAAACCAAAGTCAACAATGCGGACAGCCATTGGTGTACTCGACATATTTGGATTTGAGAATTTCGATCAAAATAGCTTTGAACAATTCTGTATTAATTTCGCCAATGAAAATCTACAACAGTTCTTTGTAAGACATATATTCAAATTGGAACAAGAGGAGTACAATCACGAAGGCATAAATTGGCAACATATCGAATTCGTAGATAATCAAGATGCACTGGATCTAATCGCACTCAAACAACTTAATATTATGGCGTTAATAGACGAAGAATCGAAATTCCCCAAAGGCACAGATCAAACTATGTTAGCTAAGCTGCACAAAACTCACGGTCTTCACAGAAACTACCTCAAACCAAAGTCAGATATTAATACTAGTTTCGGTTTAAATCATTTTGCTGGAATCGTGTTTTACGATACACGAGGATTCCTCGAGAAAAATCGAGACACATTCAGTGCCGACTTATTACAATTAATACATGTATCGACGAACAAATTCTTGCAACACATCTTCCAAGACGACATCATTATGGGATCGGAAACACGCAAACGAGCTCCGACGCTCTCAACACAGTTCAAGAAGTCATTAGATTTGCTAATGAGAACGTTAGGAACATGTCAGCCATTCTTCATTCGATGCATTAAACCAAATGAATTCAAGAAACCGATGATGTTCGACCGCGGCCTCTGTTGCAGACAACTCAGATACTCTGGAATGATGGAGACCATAAGAATCCGGAGGGCCGGATATCCAATCAGGCACAGTTTTAAGGAATTCGTCGAAAGATATAGGTTTTTAATATCCGGCGTTCCGCCAGCCCACAAGACCGACTGTCGGGCGGCGACTGCGAAAATATGTGCAACAGTCCTCGGTAAATCAGATTACCAGCTAGGTCATACCAAAGTGTTTTTGAAGGATGCCCACGACTTGTTCTTGGAACAAGAGAGAGATAGAGTGTTGACGAGGAAAATATTAATCCTGCAGCGATCAATACGTGGGTGGGTGTATCGCAGAAGATTTTTGAAGATGAGAGCGGCAGCCGTTCTCATCCAGCGGCACTGGCGAGGGAAGCTGCAGAGAATCCGGTATAACAAGATGAAGGTGGGATACGCGAGGTTGCAAGCTTTGATTCGAGCACGAGTGCTGGCGCATCGCTTCAGGCATTTACGAGGGCACATCGTTTCGTTACAAGTACGTGGTATTAATTTTTTTTAGTAACAGATTTAAGGATATATTATAAAACTGGCAACAGTAATTAAATGTTAATTGCCATCGGATCACGCGTGTGGAACGCCTGCTATTAGTTACAGACCGATTTGTATGCTTGCAATAATAAATCAGGTGAAGAAATAGTACAAAGTAACTTTTTACTATTGAAGGTTTTCCGCTGTTTAACGGCTTGAACCGTGCGTGTATATTTCGAGTTAGAACGAGTAATTTAACGTCGATTCAATATAATATATTTTTTATAATACCAATGAGCCAATGAGCAAGCAGGCCACAATATAGTAACTAGTTATTTTCGCTTATGTATATTCGTAATCAACCTGGGATAGGATTGAAGTCGTCTTCCCTGTGGTCAGGTTATAGATGAATTCTCATGCTCTGAGGATTAAGTTGAAATGCCTCATTTAGGTCCATACATTTAATACGTGCTTTAAACCAGGACATAATTTAATAGCGATTGATGCCGTTTTAGATAGTCCATTGTTTCACCCGTAAATTGAAAACAGCGACGTTAATAACGATGATATCGTCACAACTCTGTTTCCAGGCAGCAGCCCGAGGCTACCTGGTGCGCCGGTCGTACGGGCACAAGATGTGGGCGATCGTGAAGATCCAGAGCCACGTGCGGCGGCTGATCGCGCTGCGGCGCTTCCGGCGCATGCGGCAGGACGCGCGCGCGCACAGCGAGGCGCTGCGCCTGCGCCGCCAGGAGGAGCAGCGCCTGCAGCACCAGGGCAACTCGCGCGCCAAGGAGATCGCCGAGCAGAACTACCGGGTGAGTGCGACACGAGGCGCTGCGTCTGCGCCGCCAGGAGGAGCAGCGCCTGCAGCACCAGGGCAACTCGCGCGCCAAGGAGATCGCCGAGCAGAACTACCGGGTGAGTGCGACACGAGGCGCTGCGTCTGCGCCGCCAGGAGGAGCAGCGCCTGCAGCACCAGGGCAAATCGCGCGCCAAGGAGATCGCCGAGCAGAACTACCGGGTGAGTGCGACACGAGGCGCTGCGTCTGCGCCGCCAGGAGGAGCAGCGCCTGCAGCACCAGGGCAACTCGCGCGCCAAGGAGATCGCCGAGCAGAACTACCGGGTGAGTGCGACACGAGGCGCTGCGTCTGCGCCGCCAGGAGGAGCAGCGCCTGCAGCACCAGGGCAACTCGCGCGCCAAGGAGATCGCCGAGCAGAACTACCGGGTGAGTGCGACACGAGGCGCTGCGTCTGCGCCGCCAGGAGGAGCAGCGCCTGCAGCACCAGGGCAACTCGCGCGCCAAGGAGATCGCCGAGCAGAACTACCGGGTGAGTGCGACACGAGGCGCTGCGTCTGCGCCGCCAGGAGGAGCAGCGCCTGCAGCACCAGGGCAACTCGCGCGCCAAGGAGATCGCCGAGCAGAACTACCGGGTGAGTGCGACACGAGGCGCTGCGTCTGCGCCGCCAGGAGGAGCAGCGCCTGCAGCACCAGGGCAACTCGCGCGCCAAGGAGATCGCCGAGCAGAACTACCGGGTGAGTGCGACACGAGGCGCTGCGTCTGCGCCGCCAGGAGGAGCAGCGCCTGCAGCACCAGGGCAACTCGCGCGCCAAGGAGATCGCCGAGCAGAACTACCGGGTGAGTGCGACACGAGGCGCTGCGTCTGCGCCGCCAGGAGGAGCAGCGCCTGCAGCACCAGGGCAACTCGCGCGCCAAGGAGATCGCCGAGCAGAACTACCGGGTGAGTGCGACACGAGGCGCTGCGTCTGCGCCGCCAGGAGGAGCAGCGCCTGCAGCACCAGGGCAACTCGCGCGCCAAGGAGATCGCCGAGCAGAACTACCGGGTGAGTGCGACACGAGGCGCTGCGTCTGCGCCGCCAGGAGGAGCAGCGCCTGCAGCACCAGGGCAACTCGCGCGCCAAGGAGATCGCCGAGCAGAACTACCGGGTGAGTGCGACACGAGGCGCTGCGTCTGCGCCGCCAGGAGGAGCAGCGCCTGCAGCACCAGGGCAACTCGCGCGCCAAGGAGATCGCCGAGCAGAACTACCGGGTGAGTGCGACACGAGGCGCTGCGTCTGCGCCGCCAGGAGGAGCAGCGCCTGCAGCACCAGGGCAACTCGCGCGCCAAGGAGATCGCCGAGCAGAACTACCGGGTGAGTGCGACACGAGGCGCTGCGTCTGCGCCGCCAGGAGGAGCAGCGCCTGCAGCACCAGGGCAACTCGCGCGCCAAGGAGATCGCCGAGCAGAACTACCGGGTGAGTGCGACACGAGGCGCTGCGTCTGCGCCGCCAGGAGGAGCAGCGCCTGCAGCACCAGGGCAACTCGCGCGCCAAGGAGATCGCCGAGCAGAACTACCGGGTGAGTGCGACACGAGGCGCTGCGTCTGCGCCGCCAGGAGGAGCAGCGCCTGCAGCACCAGGGCAACTCGCGCGCCAAGGAGATCGCCGAGCAGAACTACCGGGTGAGTGCGACACGAGGCGCTGCGTCTGCGCCGCCAGGAGGAGCAGCGCCTGCAGCACCAGGGCAACTCGCGCGCCAAGGAGATCGCCGAGCAGAACTACCGGGTGAGTGCGACACGAGGCGCTGCGTCTGCGCCGCCAGGAGGAGCAGCGCCTGCAGCACCAGGGCAACTCGCGCGCCAAGGAGATCGCCGAGCAGAACTACCGGGTGAGTGCGACACGAGGCGCTGCGTCTGCGCCGCCAGGAGGAGCAGCGCCTGCAGCACCATGGCAACTCGCGCGCCAAGGAGATCGCCGAGCAGAACTACCGGGTGAGTGCGACACGAGGCGCTGCGTCTGCGCCGCCAGGAGGAGCAGCGCCTGCAGCACCAGGGCAACTCGCGCGCCAAGGAGATCGCCGAGCAGAACTACCGGGTGAGTGCGACACGAGGCGCTGCGTCTGCGCCGCCAGGAGGAGCAGCGCCTGCAGCACCAGGGCAACTCGCGCGCCAAGGAGATCGCCGAGCAGAACTACCGGGTGAGTGCGACACGAGGCGCTGCGTCTGCGCCGCCAGGAGGAGCAGCGCCTGCAGCACCAGGGCAACTCGCGCGCCAAGGAGATCGCCGAGCAGAACTACCGGGTGAGTGCGACACGAGGCGCTGCGTCTGCGCCGCCAGGAGGAGCAGCGCCTGCAGCACCAGGGCAACTCGCGCGCCAAGGAGATCGCCGAGCAGAACTACCGGGTGAGTGCGACACGAGGCGCTGCGTCTGCGCCGCCAGGAGGAGCAGCGCCTGCAGCACCAGGGCAACTCGCGCGCCAAGGAGATCGCCGAGCAGAACTACCGGGTGAGTGCGACATGAGGCGCTGCGTCTGCGCCGCCAGGAGGAGCAGCGCCTGCAGCACCAGGGCAACTCGCGCGCCAAGGAGATCGCCGAGCAGAACTACCGGGTGAGTGCGACACGAGGCGACATGAAACTACGAGTGGGCAATGTGGGTTAAGAAGGTCGCCGAGCTGAACTACAGTTTTGAAGAGTTCCTAAAATGTTAATAATTATACAGGGTGATTTTTTCAAATGGGCCATGGTCCATAAAATTTTGCGAAAATTGCTTAGAGGAGTCACGAGGCCGATTTTGATATAAATTAAATCTGCATCATTACTTTTTTAAAAAACTTTTTTCCTAGCCAGTCGAACAAGTTCATTTTTGAAAAACACCACACCCTATGTCCATCGGATCGTGTCGCTTTTAACGGTCAAATTCTCGGAAGAAATCATAAATGATAAACTAAAAGAAAAAGGTCATATCTAAGAAAATACATTTTATATTCATAAATTCTTATTCTAAGCCTTAACTACCTTATTTTTCGTTACTATGTCTGAAAATACGGTAGTGCAGTAGATTAACAACTACGTTCTCGCTATTTTTTTTTAATAACAATTTACAACTGATTACTAAATAAAGCATTCCTTCTTGTTATTTACATTTATTTTCATTTCTTTTCTAAGTTTAATTTGATTTGTAATATCTCTTTGCCAGAATTACTTCCCCGCATTACTTCTCAGGATTTGATCTTTATAGGCGACACTATTCGTTGATGGAATACAGGGCGTTTTATCTTTAATTTAAAATGTATTTATTCGATTCCCGGCTAGGGAAATAGATTTAAAAAATGTAATAATGCAGTTTCAGTTTTTATCAAAACCGGCCTCGTACCTCCTGTCAATATTTTACGCTATTTCTTAGTTTCGAATTTGCCCATGAAGGCCTATTTGAAAAATTCACCCTGTAAGAGTACCTATATTGTCTTTCATTATTCTGTACGAATTACGAACAATTCTTAAATCAATATCTTGGGGTGTAAATATTAACCTGTGTTGAAGAAAAGTGTGTAAATATGGTAAAAAGTGTGCTAACAAATAAAAAATTATGTCCTTTAAAGGACCAAATATCACTAATAATAGACCAAATATCGCAGCCTATCATGTAAGGGCTATCATTAACAAACATGTGTTTAAGCATAACTGATTATTATTAACGTAACTTCTAACTTCATTGAGTTGACGATCCGAATGCATTTTAATTTTTCCATTATCTTCCGCGTAAAACAATAAAATCATTTGTCAACATGAATCTACGTACGTCGACCTACTTGATAATTATCTTACTATGTAATTACCTGCCGCACCGCTAATAAACTCTGGAAAAATCATAGTCGCACGTGTGTTCTAGCTAGTGTACAAAGTTTACTTAGTGCATATTTATACGACCTATTCTATGATATAATGTAAATAGTAAGTATAAACTTTTTATACTTCTTTGTATGTACACTTCATTATTCTTAGTTCTAATTTTAACGATCTCTATCGTACGATGACTTCATACCTGTTTTAGTATGCCTAATATGTATAGATTAATAAACAATAGATATTTGATCATTAAGCATGGGCACTCTAGATATCCTAAAACAGATATACAAAACTAATATTTTCTATAAATATCTATTGTTTTGTATGTACGTAGATGTTAATCATGTAATCCGTTTATCTCAGTAATGGTAATGTTTACATTCTTTGACGTCATGACACGTTTTTATTTGTTATAAATGTACATTTCAGTTTTTGCACATTTTAATGGTTTTTTGATGTATTTATCTGTTTATTTATCACTCGTGTTTTTGCATACCTGTTACCAAGTTATCGGGTATAGTTATTATCTAACACTATAGTAGTCAAAGGTAGCAGAACTATTTTTGATTTCACTATCACAATTGATAGCGTTGTCAATAGTCCATTTGCTACTTATTTTTATTCAATTTTATAGAAAAAGACGGGGACAGACAATTTAGTTAGTTAATTTCTTCTACGCGCGAGATCAAATTACCGTAATATTCGATTTTAACTTTGACTTACAGTACATTTGATATTTTTGGGGTAAAAGTAATAATATTGCTTTCTTTAATGATTTCTGCTACAATTTCGAATCAGCGATTCTATTCAATCATACAGAAGACAAAATATAATATTAAACAACATAGTACGAGGCGTTAAAAAGTATAAGACAGACAGACATTTAAATTTATTTACAAAGTTACAAGTTTCACATCTTGAATTTATTTTGATGTCGTATTTTGATCTGTATAACAAAGTAATACTAGCGTCAATGAAAAATCAACGCAAAAATAATAAAGCATATCGGTAGGTATCACGATACCTATATTGTTATCTGATACATAATTCGAGATATCGGTCGTGATTGAGCAGATAGTGTTGAGATTGCGGTAATTATACAAACATAAAAACGCCGAATATTATCTACTCAGATAATCTATAGGTCGAAACTGTTGGAGATTATTTTAATTTATTGATTTAGGGAAGCACTCCAGTCATGTGTCAGGCCGTTTCTGGTACGTTTGAACTAAATGGTCGTGAGTAAATGCTGCTCAGAATGGTCGTGGGTCACTTTAAATTGTTTGAAGGTAACTAGAAAATTTCTTTTTTTATCGTCATTATAAAAATATATAGGTAAACCGATAGATATTTTGTATAACGATAAAAACCGACGTAATGCTCTTCTTTACATATTTATTAGGATTAATAAACTGTAATAAAAATATTCTCATTTTAAAGCGTAAAATATATACAATAAAAAACCTTTTGCGCACCGATGTTCAAAGCGGAATCGAATTTAATACTTAACTATATTTTTACCGATTATTTTATAGAACGTAATATTTAGAGCATAAGTTTAAAATCGGGTACGTTATTATATCATAAGTGTTAGATTCAATCAAGCAAAAAGGACCGCGTTACGCAACAACAGGTGCATGTTACCTAGAATTGGATAATGCCCAACCCAGTTCCTCCAGTAACTTGAGCCGGCCTGAAATCATACCAACTTCAACACTTGACATAATCGCTCGTGCTACTGACCGAAGCATGCTAAATTAATAAAGTAAAAGTTCTAGTGAAAATGTGGTGTAACTGTGTAAACAGTAATTTTGCCGTCGCTACACGTAACGTTAGTATCTTACCAATGTCCGTAAGAGGTAATAACAAAACTAGTCTAGAATAGTACTTATATCCAGCGTAATGATTAGTATTCCACCTGCTAACTTTCCCTATTTAGCAATGCATGCCCATTGCATGTCAACTTTTCCTTTCGCACGCAAAATTCCAGACACGGTTTTGTTGATTACATACTTGTAATTTTGTCTTTATTATTTATCTTTCAAAGTCACGAATCTTAACTTATTGCACATTTTTATTCAAGTCATAATTACGTCAATTATTATCAGAATTTTGTATCAATCGATTATCGTAATAATGTTATTTTTTTTGTAATGAAACTCTTACAAGATACTATAAAATTATATTGTCCATTAGTAAAGTACTAAAGTTCTAAGCTAGAGTTACTGAATTAAAATAAACATTGTCCTTTGTTTTTTATATAAACAAAAAGATTGACAATTAAAGTACTAATAACAAACAGAAACGTAATAACAAACATATTTTAGATGTCAGTCGACAGCAACTGGTAGGCCGGGCGGTACAAAATGTATTGATTTATTATTGCCTAAAAGATCATTACGAGTAATAAAAAATATTGTGTCGTTACGTATCATTAAACACTGTAATTATAAGTAAAACATTGGTTCACACGAATTGCTACATTAGAAATCTAATAGATTTGCCTATTCATTCACCTATTTTAAAGGTCTCTTTCATTGTTTGTACTAGGAGCGCATGTATGAACTGGAAAGGCGCGACGCAGAACTAGCTCTCGAAGAGAAGCGGCAACTGGAAGCCAAGAGAACTCTGCTGCAAGAGGCGGCGCGGAAGCAAGACGAGCCCGTGGACGACAGTAAACTAGTAGAAGCCATGTTCGACTTCTTACCAGATTCTAGTAGCGAGGCTCCCGCCCCAAAAGACACCTCTGTGTTCAGCGACTTGCCACAGCAACGAGCGGATCAGCAAGAGGTAAGAAATTGCACGTATTATGCTGATAATGGTATTATACGAAGGAATTATGATAAAAAGTACATAAGACTGATCACTAAATATGCATAAAATCCCTTATTATTCGATGATAACTTAATATTTCATGCTATCTTACGAAACTAATTAAAATATTTTCGAATTACAGATGGTTACTCCCATGCAAACAACATCAGAAGATGAAGAAGATCTTTCAGAATTTAAATTCCAAAAGTTTGCTGCAACATACTTCCAGGGCAATGTCACCCATCAGTATTCAAGAAAACCCCTAAAACATCCCCTCTTACCGCTACATACTCAAGGTGATCAATTGGTAAGTATCACAAAAAATCGTGAAGATTCTAGACGAAGATATTCATAACACAATAACCAATTTATTTTATATTTGTTTGTTCTTGAATGGTCTCACGTCATCATTTGCTGATAATATAACAATGCACAAAAAGATAATCATCACAAATAGATAAAATCTTGCGATTTTTTGTTCTGATAATAACAATTACATTTTTAGGCGGCACAAGCATTGTGGATTACTATTCTGCGATTCACTGGGGATCTTCCGGAACCGCGGTATCATACCATGGACAGAGACAACACGTCAGTTATGTCCAAAGTTACTGCAACATTAGGCAGGAACTTCATAAGGTCCAAGGAGTTCCAAGAAGCACAAATGATGGGCGTCGACCCTGATGCTTATCTAAACAAACAAAAGCCAAGGTCGATCAGACATAAGCTCGTCTCTTTGACATTAAAGAGAAAAAACAAACTCGGTGAAGATGTTCGAAGAAAACTTCAGGTAAGGATATTTAAAAATTAACTTAAAATACTTTTGAAGATTATAAGAAAACTTCTTTTATAATAATGAACTAATGCATTATTTTCCAGGACGAAGAATATACAGCAGATAGCTACCAATCGTGGCTAGAGTCGCGGCCAACGTCGAATTTGGAAAAACTCCATTTCATCATCGGTCACGGCATTTTGCGTGCTGAACTAAGAGACGAAATATATTGTCAAATCTGCAAACAATTAACTAACAATCCATCCAAATCGTCCCACGCTCGAGGATGGATTTTACTTTCGTTGTGTGTCGGATGCTTTGCTCCGAGTGAGAAGTTTGTAAATTACCTAAGAGCCTTTATTCGAGAAGGCCCTCCCGGTTATGCACCTTACTGCGAAGATCGCTTGAAGAGGACATTTAATAATGGAACTAGAAATCAACCACCGTCATGGTTAGAGCTTCAAGCGACAAAATCAAAAAAGCCAATTATGTTACCTATTACATTTATGGATGGAAATACAAAAACATTATTAGCGGATTCGGCGACGACAGCGAGAGAACTGTGCAATCAGTTATCAGATAAAATTGGTTTACGGGATCAATTTGGATTTTCTCTGTACATAGCTTTGTTCGATAAAGTCAGTTCCCTCGGTAGTGGAGGAGATCACGTAATGGATGCTATATCGCAATGTGAACAATATGCCAAAGAACAAGGAGCCCAGGAGAGAAATGCACCGTGGAGATTATTCTTTAGAAAAGAAATATTTGCACCTTGGCACGATCCGACTGAAGACCAAGTGGCAACAAACCTCATATACCAGCAAGTGGTAAGGGGTGTGAAATTTGGTGAATATAGGTGTGATAAAGAAGAGGACTTAGCCATGATTGCTGCTCAACAATATTATATCGAGTACGGACAAGATATGAACACGGAACGCCTGTACACGCTGCTGCCCAATTACATACCCGATTATTGCTTGACGGGCGTCGAAAAAGCCGTTGATCGATGGGGCGCACTCGTCGTAACAGCTTACAAAAAGAGTTATTACGTGAAAGAAAAAGTTCCTGCATATCGAGTTAAAGAGGATGTAGTGAGTTACGCGAAATTCAAGTGGCCTCTACTGTTTTCTCGATTTTATGAAGCATATAGAAATTCCGGACCAAACTTGCCCAAAAACGATGTGATTATCGCGGTTAATTGGACTGGTGTCTATGTGGTAGATGATCAAGAACAAGTGCTCTTGGAGTTGTCGTTTCCCGAAATCACTACCGTCTCGAGTCAAAAAACCAATAAAGTGTTCACGCAAACATTCAGTTTGTCAACCGTTCGAGGTGAAGAGTTCACATTCCAGAGTCCAAATGCAGAGGATATTCGAGACCTAGTAGTTTATTTTTTGGAGGGGTTGAAGAAACGGTCCAAGTTTGTCATCGCTCTGCAAGACTATAAAGCTCCAGGCGAAGGCTCGAGCTTTTTAACTTTCCAAAAGGGAGATCTGATTATTTTAGAAGAGGACAGTACTGGTGAATCTGTGTTAAATAACGGTTGGTGTATTGGTCGCTGTGAAAGGACTGTGGAAAGAGGCGATTTCCCAGCCGAAACAGTTTACGTACTACCAGCGTTAACTAAACCGCCGCCCGACATCTTAGCTTTGTTCTGTCAAGAAGGCGCCCAGCATGGCCGGCGACCGCCCACGAATACTTTCAATGGAACAGAGCCAAGAGACAAACCACACAATTTATTAGAATACGCGATGGATCATTTTAGATTACCTCCAAAACGGACAGTTTCAAAAGCACTAACGTTATCGACGGCTAAGAGGGGAGGGGCTGAAGAACTATGGCGACATTCCAGAGAACCCATTAAACAGCCACTGTTGAAGAAACTTCAGGCCAAGGAAGAATTGGCAGAGGAGGCCTGTTTTGCATTCACTGCCATCCTAAAATATATGGGCGATCTTCCTTCAAAACGTCCGCGTATAGGCAACGAATATACAGACCATATTTTCGATGGTCCTTTAAAGCACGAAATATTAAGAGATGAAATATACTGCCAAATAATGAAGCAACTGACTGACAATAGGAATAGAATGTCAGAGGAGAGAGGTTGGGAGTTGATGTGGCTGGCCACGGGACTCTTCGCGTGCAGTCAGGGGCTTCTTAGAGAGTTAACTTTATTCCTTAGGACTAGGAGATATCCAATTGCTCAAGATTCACTCCAAAGACTTCAAAAGACTTTAAGAAACGGCCAACGAAAATATCCACCGCACCAGGTGGAGGTAGAAGCCATTCAGCATAAGACGACGCAAATATTCCACAAGGTTTACTTCCCCGACGACACGGACGAGGCGTTCGAGGTGGACTCGTCGACGCGAGCGAAGGACTTTTGTCAAAATATAGCACAGAGACTGAATCTCAGATCTAGTGAAGGTTTTAGTTTGTTTGTAAAGATAGCTGATAAGGTCATATCTGTGCCAGAAGGGGATTTCTTTTTCGACTTCGTGCGGCACCTTACGGATTGGATCAAGAAAGCGCGGCCCACGCGCGACGGCATCACTCCGCAGTTCACTTATCAGGTCAGTAAATGATAATGCCATTTATTATCGTTGAGTTGCGTATTGATTTAATACGTTATGAAGAATATCTGCGAATTATTCAAATTTTAATAAGATATGCTGGATTATTGTATTCTAAGTAATTTCAATGTAATCTAACAAGTTTATCTAAATCCTGGTTGTTAATTACGTAATTAACAAATAAACGTTGAGTTTTTGAGAGATAATTACGTACGTCACATTTTTTGATTTGTGCTGTAGATTAAAACTTGTTTCACTAAAAACACAAATTGTCATATATTCATTCGGTCATATGGATATTTTTTAAATAATTATCTGACGCAGGCAATTTGTACACTACGTCTAGGTAATTAATATGTCGTAGAGTGTTTTGTCATCTGTTTTGTAGGATGGGTTACTTTTGTTATGATGTTACAAATGACCACAGACGAACACTAAACTTAGCTACGTCTCTAAAATTATAAAAATATATACCGGTGATATACTTATGACATTTAGTTAGATTTACTTAGTTTTAAAAAATGAAAGAAAATGACTGAAGTGACAATATTATCCTTGAACAATATTATTTCTTCGGCCATTTCGCAGAAAATGTTCATATTAAAATACCTATAAGTTTTGCTTAGCAACTTAATTATTGAACGTGTAAGGCATCTAGATTAGATAATAAAATGTCATTATATTATTATTACAAATATATTATTTGAAACATTATTTGCAGTATTGTAATTAGGTTAAAGTTCTAAATAACACCTTCAACTTGCAAACTTTTATAGTGAAAGTTTTTTTATAATTTTAGGGCAAGACTGCATAGTCCTAACAACTTTTTAAAGAACTCCGTAAGGGGTTAAGTTTTCTTAGGATATTTTATTTCACTGTTAAATTAATTCTAATATGCACATCATTTTGAAAAATCGGAATCATAAGTACATGATAGAATTTCATTTTTTATTTATGAATTTGTGTACACAGATACATAAAATAAATTTAACATTAGCACAAAAATAGTACCTTCAAATACTAGGTACTTATGTCAAACTGAAATTTATTCCAGCCATCCCTGTTGGTCGGAATGAGATATAACTACAGAGGCAAATCTAGGATTATTTATACGTTTATTACATGCATCAAACTCGGCAGTGAGACTGTAGTTAATGATGATATTACTTGCATGAAGGTGGTGGAAATTATTTCGAAGGTGGTAGAACTCACCGCCACACCTATTTCTGCCTCATAACAGCAGTGTTAAACACTGTTGTGTACTGGTTTGAAGGGTATGGTATGGGACACATACTTTTCCGAGGCGTTCCAGTTAGTCCTCAAGGGCGCATCTGTGGGCGACCTCAGATAGGAATATCTAATCCTATCTGAGGTTGGTTACAGATGTCTATGGGCGGCAGTCACCTACCATCAGGTGGTTTGCATGCTCGTCTGCTACTCCAATATAATAAAAAAATGAAAACGGTGTACCCGCAGGTGTTCTTCATGAAGAAGCTGTGGACGAACACGGTGCCGGGCAAGGACCGCGCGGCGGACGTGATCTTCCACTTCCACCAGGAGCTGCCGAAGCTGCTGCGCGGCTACCACCGCTGCGGCCGCGAGGAGGCCGCGCGCCTCGCCGCGCTCGCCTACCGCGCGCGCTTCGGCGACAACAAGCAGGAGCTGCAGGCCATACCGTGAGTATACGAGACTTATCTAGTCAAATCAGTCT
This sequence comes from Epargyreus clarus, assembly GCF_041222505.1. Taxonomy (NCBI): domain Eukaryota; kingdom Metazoa; phylum Arthropoda; class Insecta; order Lepidoptera; family Hesperiidae; genus Epargyreus; species Epargyreus clarus. The sequence continues at coordinate 13,276,894 of NW_027332223.1, forward strand.
TTCCAAAAAGAAATTGGCATTAAGGTCAATGATGAAATCGAAATTAATGTTAAAGTTGAAATTGAAAGTGACATAAAAGTCTCAGTCGTATTCGAAAGTATTAGTACAGTCGAAGTTAATATTGAAATTTACATCGAAGTCAAAATTGACGTCGAAGTCACAATTGACAGCGCAGTGAAAGAAGTGAAAGTTGAAATTAATGTCAAAGTGTATTTTGAAATTGAAATTAACATGAAAGTCTAAGTTAAAATCGAATTCGAAATAACCGTCAAAGTCGAAGTTCAAATTGAAATTGACATTAAAGTCGAAGTAAAATCGATGTTCAAGTGAAAGTTGGGGTCGAAATTAAGGCCAAAGTAGAATTCTAAGACGAAGTACCAAAATAACCGAAATAGAACACAAATTGATACCCAAATTGAAATTGAAGTCGAAATTCAAAATTGAAGCTGAGAATAAAACTCCGACTGCAACAAGACAGATTAAGACTAAAGCGGTGATAAACTTAGTCTAAGTTTCATATTTCAATTGTAATGGCAAGGATGCACTGCTATTTAATGGTTCAGAAATAATTTCACATCATAGGAATTTACCATATTAAAAAAGTGACCATACTTAGTTACAAAAAATATTCTTGGAAAATGATAATTTCGTTACTATTTTTAAATTTCAAAAATATCTTTCCACTTGCCGTAGTCTTACCTATTACTATTTTAGCATTTTTTATCATTTTCAAACTATTTTAAAATCACATATCTTCTAATTACACAAATATAAATACCAATTATAAAACAATCAATAATACTATGTATTATCAAACTAACGTTTTTTAATTGGATAAGATATCGGCATCTTCTATGTGTTATGTATTTATAACTAATAATAAATTATCGAACTTATCAAGCATTAGTTTACCAGAGTAATTATTGCAGATACATTTGAAGTAGCTGATGAGCGCATCGAAATTATTGCAAAAAATCCATTTGACGACAAATAGTCATTGTTTCTCGTGAAAATTTGTAATCAACGCCAAATAATGTCGTTCCGTTATTTCTTTCAAAGATTACATCAGTATTAAGCATTGTTGTTACTTATAAAAATAAATGTGGATTAGGTGCCGCAGTCGTACCAAGAGACAGCTAAATATCTACGTATCTAAAGACTCAATTAGAATTTTGAAGAAATATTAGCGTGTACGAACGCAGTGACATGTGATTTATTTTTATTAAGATTACAATAAAATAAATAAAACAATCAATATTGTTGTCGGCAAAGTAGTATATTGCTCTGTATTATTCATAAGTAATAAAAACGATCAGGCTCTATCAATTCTACACCAAGAGTAATGTATGTGGCCATCCAACTTTGAAGATAGAGCATCTATCGTCAGTCAATATTTGATCAACACTGAGTGCGTGGCGTACGATCCTTAGGCAAATGCTCCGCGAGCTGGTGCCGGCGGACCTGGTGAAGCTGCAGAGCGCGGCGGAGTGGAAGCGCGGCGTGGTGGCCGCCTACAACCAGGACGCCGGCGTCACGCCCGAGGACGCCAAGATCACCTTCCTCAAGCTGGTCTACCGCTGGCCCACCTTCGGCTCCGCCTTCTTCGAGGTCAAGCAGACCACCGAGCCCAACTACCCCGAGCTGCTGCTCATCGCCATCAACAAGCACGGTGTTAGCTTGATCCATCCGCAAACTAAGGTAACTTGTTAATACGTTTTATACTTTACTTATATGTTATTAGGTATAGTCCGCGTCAAACTTCAAGTTCGCTCTGAAGTTAATGCGCGCAGGTGTCAGTCAGAGAGCCAATCCGGTCGAACACAACTACAAGCATATGTCCCGTAGCAACGTAAGGGCACACTAACGCAGCTATGTCCCCGCTGGCGAGAGCGGGCAGCGGAGGGTACCGGGGGATCCTTCGCTGTCTTCGTCCCGCTAATATCTACAATTTTCTCTTGTGACGCGACTCGTTTCTATATTCGGAGCGGACTAGCAGTTTGGCGCGGACTCTACCAAAAATTGGCCATAAACTATTCATGAAAATAACTGTAATAAAAGACCCGATTGGTGATTTTCTGAAGGCAATAATAAAATTCAGCAGCTTTTCTAGAATTTAAAATATACATCTGGGTGAAATAATAAATTCGTTTTATACGACCTTTTAAACTACTTAAAATCAAATCTTAATCTTTAAAAATTAAATGCAACCTCACCTCTTGAGTAGATAAAATTTCCTTACAGGTATTTTATCTTATTATTTAAAATAATGAAATGAAATGAAATATATTTATTTTGTATAGGCCAACGCACTTACAAATTGTCAGTTACAATATTTTCTTAAACTACTACCGGATCGGAACGCGATCTCATTATTAATTTATAATTAATAATTGAAGTCATTAATAATTAACAATGCATCGTGATGGCAACCGTTGTGACAATGTAATTTCGAATCACAACACATTGTAAAACTGAGTACTGAAAGCGTCCTTTACCATTCCAGGACATTCTGGTCACGCACCCATTCACACGGATCTCAAACTGGTCTTCCGGCAACACATACTTCCACATGACCATTGGCAACTTAGTCCGAGGGTCCAAGCTACTCTGCGAGACCTCCCTCGGCTACAAGATGGACGACCTGCTGACGTCATACATCTCCCTCATGCTCACCAACATGAACAAGCAGCGGTCGATGCGAGTCAAATGAGTAAGACCTTTTGGGGCGTTGGATTATGAACTGTGAATGTCGGCGATCGGTCTATGCCGCCTATTCTCGATGGTAAATTAAATTATATTTTGTTTATGGTTAAGTAAGTTGCATGACGAGCATGTACATGAATGAACTGGCTAAGTAGCACATAACTATTTATGGGTCAAATCGAGCCTTTAGTGTAGGGACACTATAATTTGCAAATTTAATAGGACTATCTCGAAGGTCTACGATTTAGAAGTTCAAGCAACGTGTACTCAAAGGACACCACAGACAATAAGCAGTAATGAATCATAATAAATGTCTTGTACTTTATTTAACACAGTTTTCAGGCAGAATATATTATCTCGTAAGTAATTAACGACTCCAACTTTGCCATACTATCGTATCAGAAATAAGTCGTCATCGAATGATGTAAGACAGCCAAATTGATGATAAAAAATGCACAACTTTTTACGAAGATTTATAAAATTATTTTTCATTTATCATAGTGAATAGGCAGCATAGATAGAAAATATGCGATTGTGCAGATATCGCGCAAACGTAAATACAATGATCGTTCGTCACATAGAAATAAGATTATTCGATTAGCGGAATCATTCCGTCTATACAGGCGTCATTAATAGGGTTGCCAGCCTTGGAACAGATTCAGGGCATTTATGATCAAGGTGTGGGACTGAGAAAAGTAAGGATTCGAAAGAGTTGATAATATAGGTACATTTATTTTGGATAAAGAAGACTCCATTCATCTCTGCTTCAGAAATTAAATCCAAAAGAAAAACGCAAAATAACACATCAACTTGTGTGATTCAAACGAGAATATAATACACATTTTTTCACAAGAAACTTCTACCCACATTAGAAATATTTATTGAAATAAATAAAAAAATATATAGGAAGTTTTCATGTTCTGCACATTACATAAAATAGAGATTAGTTTTGTCTGCTATTGTCCAGCTATTAAACGTTTAAATACTGTACCATAAATTTCAGCGGGACGGTTGGCAACCCTAGTCATAAGGTGCTTTTATTTACTAGCGCAACGAGTGTCGCAAAGCAAAACTAATCAATGATAATCTAAACTTATCAATGCTTATGAATATTTACGTCATAGCGTCATGTACAATATTTACATCACACTTACTGTTGTTTAACACATGTAATTAAGTGGAACAAAACAGACCAATAAAAAATAATTAAAACGGTTGTCGCACTCTCCGTCCACGAAAATTAAAGAATAAATTTATATCAAATGTGTATTTAATAAATACAATAACTATTTTTGTAAACGTAAGTCAAAAATTCAAATTATTAAGTACAATATTTCGTTGATGATTTTATGAAAGAATAATCTCCTAATTTGAGTTTGTTGTTTTGCATTACGGTTGGAGTATTATAATTTATGTGCATGCGTTATATTAAGAATGAGTCTATAAAATCATAAATTTAATGTGTTTTGCTTCTATTGAAATATAATTAATATAGCTTCGTTTGTATGGGAAGCTTTAGCACATAACTGGTTGCGTGATGGAATTAGAAAGATCTGTTATTGAAACTATTTATATTATATTAAGATACCGTTATTTTATACGTAGATTAAACAGTTTTGAACTAATAGCTACTTATTATTAAGTGCCTTATAACTTATATCCAGACCATTATATTATATCGACGAATAAAATGTATTGATACGCTCAACTACGAGAATTGTAAATCTTTTACTCAATATATTTTTAATGGAATGGTTTTCGAATGGGGAGAGTTTTATTGTATGATAATATTATAATTAATCAATAATATTATTAATTATCTAACTTACGACTTGAGCAGTTTCTATAAGTCGTCGCTAAGATTAAGTTTATATCTATAAAACAACTTATACCTTGTTACATTAAAACTAATAAGTACTAATAAAGTTCGAGTCACAGAGAAGTAAAATTATATTAAATTAGAATTCTATCCGGTAAAATATTAATATTTTCACCGGCTATAGTTTTCTTAACTCCCTTCGTTTTATTAATAGTATGCAGTATCGATATACTATCAATATAGTGGTCATACGATTAACATTTCCATTACCTAGTGTTAAGATAACACGTGCAAGTAGCGTAATAAAAGATGAATATTTTTATATCGTAGATATATTAACAATAAACTTAAAGCTGTTTTTGTATGTATCTGAACACCTGCATAAGTAACTGCAATGTATTTATTTGTACGAGCTAAGTTATGTATAAATTATCGATGTAATGCCATGATTTCGGAGACAATTTTCTTTTGTTTTATCGCTTTAAAGTCAAAAGTGCATTTGTGAGTGGTTGTAAACATGAGTCACAATGATTATGTGTGGTTTTATTTGTAAACCTTTCCCTAACCTACACACATTATTTCATACATTACTTTTGTTTGTTGTCACACATTATTTCATACATTACCATGAATCTTCAAACCCCGAGATTAATGAAAGGTGCTTCGATTTCCTTGTGCTTGTTGAAATTCTGTACCAAGTCCGAACAATAGCACTGGATCTTCCCTCGTCATTTAGACAAACATAGAGCGGACCATTGAACTGCTTTTAAAATATACCGCATTCGAATGTGCTAAAATTATTGTAGATTCGTGATATCTCGCTATAGCTACGGTGACAACGAATTTACGACACACCCATCGTCGTGGTTAAAGAAACACACTATTGAACACATTCGTACCTATATCTCTATATTTTTCTATTAGTAACACGGAGATGTGGAAGATGAGATATAGTTTCGGGGAGCTACAAATAGAATACCTGTGTCGCTTATGGCCTCCTGAAATTATCAGTTATGATATGTTTTCCCCAAATGTTACTATATGAAACTTTGCAATAGTTAAGGCCAGTCGATCTCTCACTAAAATTAAATAAGCTTAAATAATTTGATTCGGATGCAATAACTAAATACCAATACAGTCATTGTCAAATATCATACCTATGAAATAAGTTAATAAGTCAACATTTAATTCAAGTTTTTTTAATAAACCTTTTTATTTCTTCCTCCCAAATTATTACAACAAAGATATTTTACAATAGACGAAGTATTTAAGCTAAACGACATGTTTATAATCCGTTACACAAATGATAATTAATTTTAATGCCTAAGAAGCCAAAATTGTAACGTTAAATTTGACTAAAAATTGCGGCCCACATTCGAACAATTAAGGTAAAAGCGGGCTGTTACAAAAACAGTTAATTAGAACAAACAAAAAATATATATCCGTAATAAAGTCGTGAGAGACTCCCACGGCAGCTCGCTTCATTCTTACATCGCGAGGAATAATGATGCCTCTATTGTAGCGTACAGCAGGAAGTCATTTATCTAACATCAAGAATATGAGTGTTTAGAGCAATTTCGATTCTGATTTCGCGTTTTAAAACGAGCAATTTTGGATGACACGAAATGACCACTACGTCGCCACGAAATGTCAACCAACTCTATGATTAAGCACCATTGAATCGTAGCTTTGTCTAGATGGTTCCACGACATACTAAATTGCACAAATTGCAGACCAAAATCAACAGATCCGAAATAAATTTGTGAAAATATAACTCATTCACAAAGTATTAATAAGCAAATCATAAAATTATCTTGTTTATTAAAAATCTAATTAAACATCAGCTAACTGAACGACATTTTAAGTACTTAATTATAGAATGAATGTATAATAAAAAAGAATAATTTGCAACCTTTCTTTAGCTAGACAATGGTTGCATAGCTGCAGGCAATCAGGGCGTCGTTAAAGAAATTATCATTCTTTTAATTCTAAGAAGAAAATTATATCGGCGCCTTGTAAAACCAAATTATACCCAATAGATACAACAATTGAATTGTAAAATAAATTAATGGATTGTATTATAAAATTAATGGATTTTTTGTATTTTGTATTATAGAGTCATTGCTTATTAAGATCCGCAACACTTATTTAGAAACAACACTGTTGTATAAATAATGGTACCTCGGCAAAATAAATGCATGCAAAAATATGAAGTCATTCAATGAGGTTAGTAGTTAGGAGTACCTTGTCCTACATGATCAAAACGCATACGCAACCTGGGGTCCGGATTTTACTCAGAAGACGGGCAGCAGCATCTGCTACGAAATCACTATGTACTGTATCCAACATGTAAAAGTTCAGCTCAGTGACTTTGGCAAAACCTTCTTATATGACGATTTTTTTTTTCTAACTAAAGATACGTTTGTCTAGTCACTGTATAATTTGCGTCACACATGCCTCCTAAGGCGCAATTACGAATACAACAATGATCTCTTATTCAAGTCTAGAGGAAATAATTTTAATCGCTTCGTAGGATGTTAATCTCGACGGTAAAATCACTTCCACTAGCGGATGGACAAAGTGATCTTTATTATTATAATTAATATAAAAACATCCTTATTCTGAATTGCGCGGAAACTACTAAACGTATATGATTCATTAAAATCAAATGTTCAAACCTTTTAAAATACGAAGGGAAATAATGCGGTGAACAGTCGAATATTAGGACATCCAAGAACTCGATATAAAAAAGGTAAAGGTATAGGCGTCCATCAAGAAGTCCATATGCCTGCTACCATTAGATTAGAATTTATGCAGATTTATTTATTAGATTATTTCTAATTTTTAGATTAGAATTTATGTCACTACTGAATCTCCATCTAAATTAGTAAATTAATATTGCACGACATTGGCAAGTAAGTGAGTTGCAAGACAGTGTTTTTTCCTTCACATTGAAAATTGCATTTGGTATTAAACAACTTCAAATTAGCGTGTTGTGCGATTTTAGATAAAATTAACTAAATCCGCATAGCACCACCCCGAAGACATTATTTTCTCTGAAATTACCTGAATACATCTTGTCAAAAGAAATAGGAAACTTCAGTTTCTACTCTATCCCTTCTCTGGCGGACCAGAAACGAATCCGCATCAAGTGAATGGCACAACATCGTTACTAGAAGAAACAACAAACACCAAATATTACAGTACCGACAGCTCAAACCCAGTTCTCAGTTCCCACGGCCAAAGATGACATGTTGGAAAACACGGGCACCGCTGAACTTTTCTCACACTCTGCATATCTCGGCCCCATATATCAAGTTGGCGCAGAATACAAAAAGCATAGACAATGATTCAATTGTGTGCACATTGCTTTCTCACAGTCCTCGCTTAGATATAATCGGTATATGCTTAATTAGTGCGGGTAAATGACCAGAGCTGCTTCCGGGTATCTGTCACCAAAATTGATGCTTCTACGTGATAGGTATGAAGTCCACCTGGTGCTAAGTGGTCATCAGATGATGGAAGAGTTCTACCTAATATGGACAAAATACGTTTTAGTAATATTGAAGTAATGACCAAAGGACCATTCAGTCTATCCAATGGTAAGAGGGCATTCCCAACCTTATACATTTGTTGTCAACCACAAAAAGGATTGGTGGTTTACCTGATGTCGACGAGAAATATGTTGCTTCATCTGAACATAAAGTTGGAACGCATCGTACTTATAAGCAGCTCTACCTTTACACACACTCCTAATCAGAACACAGTAGCGCTTAACCCTGTTGTTTATAGCTAAGTTGGACCAAAAAGCCTTAGACAACTGTAGCTACAAGGTCTACGAACCAGAAATATACCTACGTGATGTTACCATCATCGCAATTCAATAACTAATTTTAAGGTCTTTCAACATTGTAAAAGTGTTGGGAATTTTCATATCCTGCCGTAATTCCCCTAATTATCGACCAGGATATAGCAGATCCTCCATTTCTATGTTAATTGAACTTTTTGCATTTTATGAATGAATGGTTATTACGTTCAAATGATCACGTCATAGTTTCTTTTAGACGTCACCGATTTGAAGTTAATGGCGACAGTCACGCTAGTGTAGGTACTGATAATAGTTCAGATTGCAAATTTATGCATTGTTTGTTGGTAATTAATATTTATAGGGATTAAAGATGCAATGGTATCACTTTACATCTGGGTAATTATAAAAATATCTAGCTATTGTTATAAATGAACATCGAAATAAAGTGTTCACAGTAAACAGATATGGAACAAATTAGGATGATAGTCCCGATTAATAGCAGTAAACGACACATATTAAGTGGACGCTACTCACTATGAATTGTTAACCATGCTGAAACAGAAATAAGATTATTTTTAACGTTAGACACAGATATTGCCCAAATTCTAGGGACAGGTACAAATTCGAAAATGTTGGTGAGGAAGATGAAAGCTCAGAGAACTTCCCTTAAAAAACTTTGTATATATCATAACTAGGCTGCTTAATTATGCAATATCGAGCACGATTAAGAATTGTGACTTTCAGGCTTCGGAAGGTACGTCAAGGCATCGATCCCGGTTATAAACATTTCTTAGACGTTATTGGAGGTGCTAAAAACATCTGACATGACCTGGATATCGATACACACCCTCCGCCGATTCGCATTGGATCACTATAGGGCATAGGGCCATATGCTTCAGGATTCCCCAATTATGCGGAGACACGTGGCTAACAATAAGATCGTCAAAGCCGTACGGAAAAACACAAATGAACCAAAGATTAAACCTCCGCCATTACTTTACATCGAAAAGCACCATAATAATAGCATATTCATGATTGCCACCTCATCATTATAACGTCACATTGGAAACAGACATTTTATTCGCAATTACACTTTTTCAACAATCAAAGGATGAATGAAACAGGATATGGAAAATCCTAGTCCATATAACATTTAAACTATTATGTCACGTTTTTGCAGTGTTGCATGTTTTATTGCTATTACGATATAATTAGGTCTCTTCTCTCTATGTCGTCAAGCGGCGTCATTTATTGCATAAAAGCAAATTATAGACTATAAATCTACTTACGGCTTGTAATGACGACACATTTGTATCGAGTTCCATTCATTTACTGGGTTTTCACTTCAATTACGTGTGTAGGTATATCATTTGCAGATTTAGTTTGAAATATACAATGCACCATTTCATGACTAAATAATGAGTGGGATGGAAGATGAAAGATTACGGTCTTTGAAAGCAGTTTTGGTTACAAACTTAAATCTTTATATGTTTCTATATATGAGAGGCTAAATATTAAATTTCCTTTTTATGTGACTAAATTTCAAAATGATCATCCTAATTTACTCCTCGAACTGCTTAACTTCCTTGCATTTTTTGAAATATAAAACAAAATTTAAGGATGGTTTCGATATTTGGAAAAAGAAGTGTTCTCAAACTTACATAAGATACATCCGTATATAGAGTGGAACATAGCTACAGAAAAAATAAAATCAATTGGTACATGTTTATGCTATATTAAGAGTTATGAACCAGCGAAGCAAATCTCACACGTCTCAGTAACCATCCATGAAAAAGAAACTCAATGTATGCATAAAAAGCGTACTGATACACTTAAGTTCATTTTCCCATAAAGATAAGGCTCTACATTAGAAAATAGTTAATAGCAGTCGAAGCATTTGCATTTAAATTTTCTAAATCATGTAGCGAATTGTTTGTTCACATGTCATAAATATAACATTTATAAACCAAATCTCGGCTGAAACAATGGCTGATGGCTATAAAGTTGTGATAATTACGCGAGGTGAGGGCAGCGGCGCGGAACGGTATGTAGGGGAAGACGCTCGTTATTATCATGTGAAGACTTTTTGAAGACGTTCCCACACTCAGCATTGATTCCCCGATTAACTCTGATTCATAATCAGCTAATTACACTTGACCCACCAGTTTTTAATTTAATTAAAGCGCGCCTCGAATGGCGTAGCTGAAAAACATGAAACTGTGGGAGACTTTTTTTAATGTTCGCTTTGATAGTGTTGCTAGGAAGTTTGTTTTATTGTCTGTAAGTAGCATATTGCCTGTGGCTCCGTCCGGCGCCGGCAGTTGGAATGGCTTGACTAACAAAATACAAAGTTACCTAAGTAACGCCTTATGAAAATCTATATTTACCTTGTGTCAGATATTTTATGTGTGTTAAGCTAAATGTAATGCAAAATATATTTGAATAGTGTCAGTACTTGGCTTTACGTTGACTATTTGTTTTCTTACAAAAAAAATGTAAAGACATGTACTTAAAAATAGATGTTCGTGTTAGAAAAGTGTGAGGGCAATTAATTGGGAAGATCTTTGTGAATAAAAATCATAGTTATCTAAATTCAGTTTTATTAAAATATTCATGTTTTAGAATGACTGCTCCAGCATGAGCTTTCGTTGTACAAATGTATATACACCGTAAAAATGAATATACAGCAGTCCCTTCTCAAATATGACCATTTTCATGTAGAAATACCAAATGTAGAACGATAAAAATGCACGAGTAAGGTTCTCCAACCAATATATCTTATTATTCATATAAATTGACGTCCGTTCTAATTTTAATACTAGTCCTCTTAATACTGTAGCTACCATATTCATCGGCAATTCCGTAAAATCATTTTGTAATTCTGCTACAAAAATATTAATTTTTTGTACTTCTTATTACACTTCCCACATGGAATGTTCGAAAATCACACTTTATAAATATACATCAAATCGTATTTCCAAATTAAAAACCTTGTACAAAAATTAGATTCGCGTAAAATAAATAGAATTTCAATTGTTTGTTTATCTAAAATTATATAATATAGTGTACTATGGACTAAGTCTAGCTACTTATCTAAATTGTTCATTAAATCTCGGCAAATATACATACGTACAGAGATAACAGTAGGTATCGAGCTACACAACGTCACGACACGTCGAAATAAGCTCGCGTGCACTGATTTCTTCACTATACCGTTTATTTTTTGGTTAAATTATGTTTCGAATCAATTACGTACCGAATAGACAACCTTCCGCATTGTATGTAGTTGAAAATCATTAATATAATTAAGTTGTACCACTCTATTCTAGAACAAATATAACATTGTCAAGAACGGACATTGATACTTGGCAGAAAGATGTTACAATTTACATTTAACTGATGTGTTACCCTAAACAGGGCTTTGATTAGACACTTTAGCTTAGAGCTCTAATTGAACGTTGAAATATTATATCGGCGTACGGGGAATTGCCTGAAGAACACCAGTGTTAGCCAATCTGAATTCGTGTCGTAACGTTTCTACAACACATACTTTTATTATAACAAAAACCGATTCAAAATGAATACATACAAATAATACAATTTAAGAAAAAACGGCAACGTAATCTCAAATAATTCTCAATATTACCAAATATTTCGAGAATAGTTTACAAATTGTTTGTTTACACACCACTTACTGATACCAGGCTTATTTAACTTACGATCCTAATGTATTGCATTATTTCACTATTACACGATGACTCGTCATGGATTAACGCTATTTGGCCCCAAAGAAACAAATATTAGAGCAGAGAGAGATCTATTTGCGATACAAATTAAGTTACAATTAATTTTTGAATGGGTGTACTAAATGCCAGCTTAGGAACAATATTCCTGATTGGTGAAATCATTACTTCATTTATTAGGATATTCTTAAAAGTGTATACAGGAATAGGCACCGATTAAATGTATAATTTTAATTTTAGGTTTAATTGCTTTCGAGTAAATAATAAAACAGGTGTGTAAGACGCAGGTCAAACAGAAGCGACGATAGGCGAACGAGACATTGATGCAGCGTAAAATATATGCAAGACGCTGGCGTGCGTTACATGGACTTTGTATGTTTTCCGTCAATTCGTTAATACATTTTTACGTTGGTAAAAGGTCCTTGCCCGACGGCTCTTCTGTCTGACACTTGCCTTTGGCAATAATTATAGTTGTACATATAAATATGTTATTTTATCCTGTAATTTATATGTATATAAAGCTTAAAAATTAAATAGTGTATGGGATATCAGTTCTTTACTTATTACTTTACAGTGTAAAAACTGTTATCATTGCATGTGCTATAATCTATTTAATAGCATTTTGGTGTCATAATCTCCTGAATAAACGTAATTATATCGATAATTATTATTTTAGGCACAAAACTCACAAGTTTCCAAAATAAATTCACGTTTCGCTTTGCGAATATGCAAGTTTTCACCAACATAGTGCTATTTTCACGATTTTTGTGCGCGTGTGGCACTAGACCGTTGTAAAAAATATAGTCTGCTTATTATAATATAGTCCTAATATTCGTATCATCATATTTTCGACAAGACGTCCTAAAAATACGCGTAAGTTAATTTGAGGGTAGAAATAGACCAAAGGTTTTAAAAGCCCGCGGGAGCAAATCATATTTTGAACAAGACTGCGACTGTATTTATTTATACATCACTCATGGTTCATGTCTCATTGAAATGTCTTTAAGTATACATCTATCTGAAAAATTGTAGTTCATTTAAAGAGTGAATCATTTTAATCGCTCCAACACCGCTAAGATAATCTCAGACTTATATGCAACAAAAAAACTCAAGGGTGGCCACTTATAAAAGGACTAGGTTACAACAAGCAGACGCGAGGCACAATCGAATCTACTTAAATGTCCAAATCACTCACCGATGGTTCGCTCGGCTCACACTCCGCACGCTCGCCACTACGGACGTCGCCCGCTCACGGGTAACACTTTCCGTACATCATAGTTCATCTTTGGATTTTCGTGTCTACAATATACCTAGATACAAGACATCGGTAAAACGTAATTTTATACGTCTAGACAACTAGCTTACAATGTACACGTACGCTCTCTATGCCTTATAATACGGATATCACAAACAACTCTGTACGTATGGGCGATTCATCACTAATTGTAGTGTGAATACGATTTCAATCTAGACGTATAAAACATGTTCGGTACTGCAGCCCGAGAAGCCTGCACTCGCGGACTATCACTACAGGTCGGAAGTCTGCAGTCGCGAACTCTTACTGCAGGTCAGCCCGCAGTCACAAACTCTCACTGCAGGTCAGCTTGCAATCGCGAACTTTTACTGCAGATCAGCCTGCAGCCGCGAACTCTCACTACATGTCAACCTGCAGTCGCGAACTCTGACTACAGGTCAACTTGCAGCCGTAAACTCCCACTGCAGGTCAGCCCGCAGCCTTGACCCATCACTGCAGGTGAGCCTGCAGCCGTGAGCTCCGACTGCGGGCCGACCTGCAGCGGCGGGCTACTGCAGCGCGTCGGGCAGGCGGTGCGCGTCGTGCCAGGGCGCGGGCTCGGGCCGCATGACGTCATCCACGGGGGCGCAGGCCGGCCGCGGGCCCGGCTCCGGCGTGTACGTGAACGTCAGCCCCGTCGCGTATATGATGCCGTCGTTGCGCACCAGCGATACCGGCACCTGAAGTGTACAAGCTGCGTGTTACTGGCGATACTCCTTGGATATTGCACGTTACCAAAGTATAGTCCGCGTAAAACTGCTAGTCCGCTCTGAATATAGAAATGACTCGCGTCGCCATTGCAAATTGTGTAACTACATCCGCTCGCAACAACTTCAGAGCGGATTAGCACTTAGACGCGGACTATACTAAAGTTACTTCAACTTAACATTAAGTAAAGTTACTTTAATGTAGCATTTTAGCAGTTCTGACAATGTTTGCATGTTTGTTGCGTTTTTGTAAACAGTTATCGGTAAAAAATGTTTACTGTTTAGGAATTATGAAATGAACGAAATAAAAGTCGGTTAAAAATAAGTTTTTGTATAAACTGAGAAAGTTTTTCTTTGTTTAGCGTACGTGTTTAACAAAAAAAACAATTAAAAAGACCGGATGTATCAATGTGTACATACATGCAAGAGTAAAACTATTGTAGAACTAAAAAATACCACTGATGATTGTACTAATGATTAGTAGGTACATATGTATAGTATCAAAAATTATAAGATATGCAAAAAAACATTTAAAATTCCTTTTCTGCCAAATTTGCGACATTTACTAGCTAACTTTATCGTGTCAGTGTTGTTAAAATTCGCTCTTATCGATCATAATTTTCTAAAACGCATCAAAGGATACCTAATTTTAAAAACAGAACCAAAATCGACAAACCAATACAACATGATGATATTAATGGAAGTAATGACCTTCTTCGTCATAATAGAAATTCATTCAAAACAAGATCAATAATGAAACAAGTATTGCAATAGAAACACGATTTGGCAATATTTACATCTGACATTATACCGAGCTTGTACGACTGTTTATAAAAGATTCGACTAATTCCCACACATTTTAGAATCAACATCAGCGAGATCGTCATATAATGTATTAGGGTGATCGTCCACCTCGATTTTTTGCGGCGATTCAGTAGCGCGTTCAATTAACGTGCGACTATTTCGGGCGACATCAAGTAGGGCGGGATTGAAGCGACAATATTTCGACTGTATAACGGCAGTTTCTGCAATTCTATCGCTTCAAAAAGTCGCCTAGGCCTCCTTTATACAAGACTAAGTACGTATTTTGAATGATTACAAATATACATGCCATGTCAGCGGCTATTTAACAAAAATGCCATTTTGCGACACGAAAACAAATACATCATTTTCGATATAAATTAAAACATAATACGTTACCTGAGTAGGCTGCCGAACCCACAGCCACTGCCCCCTGAACTGTGATATGTCCGGCACGACGCACAGCATGGACTCCGCACACCGGTACATGGTCTCGGCCTCCACGTCGCCGAACCACACCTGGAGCGAGGGCGTGAAGTTGTCCCCGGCGAGCTCCAACATCGCCACGTCGCCACCCCCGTTCAAGTTCAGCGAGTGGACTAAAGGCACTGGTGTTACTGGTGACCTGCTGACAAGACTGGAGTAGAAGAACGCTTCGTGGTTTTTTTTAGACTAGTGGCTGACAAGACCGGACTACATTTAGAAGATTTTAGACCAATCACATCATATTCTAGAGATTCTCGTCATCATCATACAATAGTAGATTTTCCGTCATTAGACCTTCGAATTTCGATTGAATTTATTCTAATTTGCATTAGTATGTTCTGGTCTGAAGTGACAACGTGTCCTAGCTTTGTTCCGATTAGTCAACCTAACTAAGTAAAACTCTTATCCTATTTAGTGTTGGCAATAGATGTCCTTGGGTGCTGTGATTACTCGAAGTTGATTAGTAAATCTGCAAACGAGCGATTAGGAAATGTTTTATTTCACAAAGTTGGAACACAGAGCTCGTCTTGAAGTCGGCGTATGACAAACGATAATACGTTAGTTGTGTCCTATTTCCATTTATATTAACTTGTAAGGTAACTTAAAGAACTATATAGAGTTTAAGCAAAACGATACTAAAATAAAATCTTTGTAACAACATAACAAATCAGTAATAAAAACTAAGGTGACCTCAATTTACAATAAAATTCGAATTAAATCATCATAATATAAAAATCTGAGAGTCACAGGCAAAAATGACTTCCATTGTTAAACACAACTTTATTTGTACAAGTAAGGGAGGCCAGAAGTATAATAAATATCTTTGCTTCTTTTTAAAAGTGGTAGAACCACTATAATTCGAGGGGGATGTAGCGCGGTGAAGCAATCGCGTTTCGGTGAAAGGGTTTAGATTAGATGTATGCTGCCTTACATGAGGCGACTATTATACTCCTCAAGAATGGTAACGCATCTGTGATAGGTTTTAGATGGAACCAGTGTTCTATATGGAGTTGGTTACAGATGTCCATGGGCGGCAGTGACCAGTTACCAATTTTATTAAAAAATCTGCTCCCATGCGTATTAGAGGAAGAGACAAACAGTAATTCATCTTTATTTATTTGTATTGCTATACCTAAGCAATTACGGTCTTGAATCGGTCGCACGCACTGCGTTATGTCATTACGTGTCATTACGCACTTAACTGCCGAGTTCCCTGGGCCCTGTCGCCGACTGTGATTCGGTGAGAAAACAAAACTATACATTGACTATGAGTATGTTATAGTCGGCGAGAAAAAACTATCGTTGAAATTAAGTAATTAATATTAAAAGTGCCTGTAAACACAGTAAATGTTTCGTAAGCTGTGCTTATTTACTCAATACGGCGCAGAAAACATATTTAAAATACTTGTTTTTGTCGGTGTACTTTGGTATTTTGGAAAGAACTGAACCGATTTGAATTGGATTTTCAATTTAAATACGATTGTATTATGATAAGGCTTCGCGTTGAACTGGTAATATATATTTTCTGAAAACCCTAATCAAAGACTTAAGAAATGTTACATTTAATCAGCAAGATGGAATTTCATACCCACCGGTCTCTCATATGCCGCTTCTGCGTTTGCAATATGGGGGTAGGTAGGGAATTAGGGATTATTCGGGTCTCGAGGGTACCCTCTTTGCCCGGGCAAATTCTCAAGGGGATGAATACCCCCCGGATTTTTAATATTTAATCGCTAAGGCGTTTAAGTTGCGTTTCCACCAGAGATGTACGAGGTTGCTAAGCTATGGATGTGTGTCGAGACCACCAATAGAATTGCTTCATTTTCATTTGTTTAGCTTAGCTTAGCTCATGTCTGGAGGAATACGATGTAGAGATTGAAGTTCTGGATGCGAGCTAAGGATCGCAGTGTAACTATGTATTTTTATAGCACATTTCTTAGTTTAATTACGTAGCTGAGCTCGACCTCGCTCATTTCTGGTTGAAAGGCACGATTATCCCCTTTAGGATTGGCTACTAAAGTCCACGGGCGGCAGTAACAACTTAATATTAGGTGGACTGTACGTTTGTTTTCCGTTTCTTACACAAACAACCGCGCCGTCGGGATCTTGCTGAGAAATTGAAACGTTTTTTCTGCTTATTTTATTGATGACAAAGTCTTACAACAATTTTATTTGTGAAAAAAAAAAACATCTTTAACCTAGTAATTTTAGGAAATGGGCCTTTTTTGTGATTCTTTAAATAGTAGTAGCTACAACGTTAAACATTTCTTTATCTATCCTTGATAACTTCTTTGAATAAGTTATGTGCTTGTAATAGAGACTTCGCTACCTTGAAGTTGTGACGAGTTTGTTAGAAGGCAACGTGTAGATATCATGTCTAATATGACAGGTTTTAATATATATTTTTCGGGAAAACTTCTATGCAGCGAATTGTTATGAAATGGAGTTTTAATGTTTGAAAATAAAAATAAAATAGAACATTATTCCAAAGTTTAATCATTGACACTTTTACATCCTCAATTTTCTTTTTAACCGACTTTAAAAAAGGAGGTTCTGTATTCGACCGCTATCTATTAATTACGTAAATATATTTATGTAATGTAACTTTGTATGTCCGCAATTTTTTAAATATAGTCCATAGTTCTAAAAATACGTATTATTTTGGCTATAGCTCGTTCTCAGATTTCGCTACAGATAGATTTTAATAGAATTCACATTCCTCAATGGAACCACTTGCGATATCGGTGTACAAACTGGACTGCAATGTGCACATGCATTAACATTTATGTAAAATTAGTGACTTGTTGGATATTGTCCAAGAAAACTCTTGTTCAAATCAGAGTGGTCGAATTGATTAATTTTAATGAACAATGTTTGGTTTCTCTAATAACGCATGTATCAAATATAAATTAATGTAATAAACGTAATAAATGTGATTAAATAATCAATTATCTATTGCTTGTTTAAACATTTAGCTATTGCTTGTTTAAATAAAGAAAAAAGTGCTGTAACTAATAGCTGCTGAAAAAAGTCTGTTAAATAGAAATGTCAAATTAAATAGGAGGCTAAAATGGCTGCCTAAATTACTGCTTAGTCTCATTATTTTGTAAACAATGTCAAAACTAAATCAAAGACAAATTAGATTTTAGGTTTTACGGAATACAAGATGGGCTAACTTCTGACTTTGGAAACATATAGAGCTTTTGTGTAAAGTGGAAAAACAATGTAGAGTCAGGGAGTCACATAAAAAAATCTACTCATAATAAATTTTAGTTACCTGACAGGTCCCATCCCTTCATAGAACTGGTATTCAGCCTTATCTGTTGATATAATGGTCCAGCATGCTCCATCATTTATCATCTCCTTATTCGGTTCCTTGGGGCACGGAGTGGCTTGGAATTGGATGATCCTCTCTTGTGACAGACACAAATACATTCTCTCTGTGTCCTTCATATAGAAAGCACATTTGTGTAGTTGCGACACTGGGTCATCTGCTTCTAGTAGTGCCATTTGTTTGTCAACCTAAACAAGATAATGTTGCAAATGAACAATAATCAAATAATGAAATTGTTAAATATTACATAAGGGTAGTAAAAAAAATCATTTAATAAGATAATGTAATTCAATTTAGTTAATTACTTAGAATTAAATTTTTTAGTGGGTAACTAATTTTGGATTAGTGCTTCATTACCTACGGTCATACTACTACTTATAAACATTATTAGTAGTAACCTATCCAATTGCTGAGTATCAAAGATCGAAAGACAATTTCTAATAGGCAAAAATTGTCAAATTTTGATCTTTGGTAGACGAAATGGAGGATGTATTGGCATTAGAGATTATGATTTGAGTATCTGGCATTATAGGCATCTGGCAGTATACCAGTGTATCTGATGTTTTTGTTATTGTACTTTCTTGGTCATCTCTATCCTTTCTACTTTCCTGGTCTATCTGTTATACATAAAAATTGCTTTACATTAAATTAATTCCATTATAAAAATTGGTAAGTGGTAGGCATATAATCAACAACAAAGATAGTTTTTATAAGAAAGCTGAAAATAAGCATACATCTGATGATAAGTGGTCACTACCGCAATCATAGATGTGTCAGTTTATTTACTAATTTTTTATTGCCTTAATTACTTTTAATTTAATTATGAGACGGTAAACATCCTTGTGCCCAAAATGTCCTTCATTTCACTGAATGTGAAGTATAAATCTTTATCAAATGAACAAGAAATATAAACAAAAATACATAGACAATTGTAATTAATTATAAGAGATTATTTACTAATAATTAATTTGATTTACGGCACAACAACAATGGACTTTTGGTTTTTATCATTATTATTATAACTTGTAAGTTATTGATTGAGTTTATATATAGAAATATACCTTTCGGATGATGAGACGTGGCAATGCCATCCCGGTGACAGAACATACCAGCTTCACTGTGGACCCATAATGAACATATCCATCTCTCACTGCAAACTCCTCAGACTCACTCTCATTATCATCCAGCAAGTGGATTGTGAATGCTCCCCACTGCGTCGAGGAGGCATGGAAGTTACCATTCTCCACATGAAGATACCTTGTTGAAACGGTCTGCGACCTCAGTCTATTGAATAATGCTACTTTAGTACCACTCGCTATGCACAAATCTGCATTCTTTAGTGACTGTTTCTTTTTCGAGGGCTTTGATATTACTTTTATTCTTTTACTATTAAATATGCCAATGTCATGCCCATTTCCATAAAACATTTTAACTGAGAGCATGAAGTGTTTCCGCTTGTCTGAATCTGATATGTACAAGGTCTTGGCGGCACAGTACTGCTTGCCGTTGTTCAGGTCCAGCTGCTGCATGTCCTGGTCGGAGTTGCCGATGCCGATGAAGGCGCACAGCTGCGCCGCCTGCTCGGTCTCGCCCTCGCGCAGCATGCGCTCGCGCCGCAGCCGCCACCCGTCGCCGAACAAGTATATACAGGGCGGCGGGCAGAAGAATCGCTTTTCGTTGCCGTACGACTTCTGAGCGACTTTCGCGTGCAGGATGACGACGACCATGTCGGAGCGGTCGCGCAGGTACCGCTCCATGGCCTCGCGTGTGAGGCGACGCTCCTCGGGCCGGTAGGCACCGGCACCGGGGCCCGCGGCGCTGGCATAGCGCGGGTACAGCGCGCCGTGTTGCGGCGGCGGCGACGGCGGGCCCTGCGCCATGCCTCCAGCGCCCGCGCCGTACTGATGCGGCATGCTCGCCACGGCTCGCTCTCACCTCGCCTGCCACTTCATTATGTATCGATTTATAAATTGCCCGCATATGGCGACGTTCCCATGCTCCTATCTGCGGCGGGCGCCCGGTCTGCCTTCGAGCGACATCGTGCGAGGGGGATCCTTGTCACCAGTGGCGTCCCCTGTTATCACCCCTATGTTGACACTTTGTAAGATTGTTTTTGCGATGCACTTTCTTGGAAATCAAGGGTGGCTTTTGTTTCTCGATCGATACACTTCTGTATTATTCACGACACCATAAATAAATAATTACGATGGGAACTGTAACACACATTTCATTCAAAAACACCTGTTCGACGATAGAATTTTCAGACAGTCTAGCCAACATTCCCAGGCTCGTTGTTTATTATTTACGACCGATAAACGCCTCTTATCACGTAATAAACATTGGACGAACACTATTTGTAATATATTTGATATAGAAAACTGATAAAAAATTGTGTTTATTCGAGTTTATAAACGACAACGCTAGAAATACGAACTGTCAAGACGACCCATAGACACGGAGCGATGTGCAAGCGTGTTGTCGATTACACGCGCGCGAATAAAATCGAGTGATGCGATACGATACGAGGTCGGCCGACTACAGCGCGCCGACTGACAGACAGACAGCCGGTCATAGGATGTGGGGTTACGCACGGGGCGTGAGAAAATAAAGTGTGGGAAAGAGTGGGCGTCGCGGCGTAGTAAAACATTTGATATTGTATGTACTGAACCGAACACTTACGTACGAATGCGCCAGTAGCTGCCGGCATTTCGTACTGTTGTTGTGTGCGTGATAAATAACGTCGAGTTCACAGAGCGAAATGGTTGCGATGTGTGAGGAAGAGACCGACGATTGACCGGAGATCTCGTGGGAAACGACCTTTATTATGTACACTGATATATACATTACTTAAAACAAAAAATCTGTTCTGGAATTTAATCGCACGCGATGGGAGTCACTGGACTGTGGAGGCTGATCGAGCCCGCAGGCAAGCCGGTGCCCGTCGAGTCTTTGGAGAACAAAGTCTTGGCCGTCGGTAGGCTAATGTTTCGTTTGACAACATCTTCAATGTTTTTCTTATTATAGTAACAATATTATTGATGTTTTAAACCTTTGCAGATATTTCAATATGGTTGCATCAGGTTGTAAAAGGGTACCAGGATGCAAAAGGTGCTCCTCTGCCAAATGCTCATCTCATGGGGTTGTTTCAACGGCTCTGCAAATTACTCTATTTCAGAATAAAACCAGTTTTTGTTTTTGATGGTGGGTTTCCTGAATTAAAAAGGGAAACTATTGTAAGTTACTTAGTTCTTAGTAAAAGTAGGTATGGTAATAGTAAATACATATTTACTATTACCATACCTACTTTTTATTAATATCATTACAACATCAATATTTACATTAATATCATTACATCATTATTAGGCAAAACGTCAAGACAACAAAACCAAATACAACTCGGAATCAGAGAGGTTGAGACGAGAAATAGCTCTGTTGCTCGGCAAAAAGACTGCTATAGGATCTTTACTGGGTAACCAAATATCTCCCAAGAAGAACAAAAATACAACACAACCGCAAACTGATGATATTTTCAAACTACCGTCATTACCAGAAAAGGAGCAAGAAAGTGAATCTGAGTATGTATTTTAAATTAAGTAAAAGAAAAAATAGGAAACTAGCAAATTCTATCAGCTTTCTTATTATAATGCCGATGAATTATGTGAGACATTGATGCTCTATATTCTTATACATACAAATTAAAAAAATCTAAGTTTTATGATAATTTTCAGATCTGAGGAAGAGGCAGATTCAAGTGCTTCCACAGTTGATTTGCATTCAGTAGATATTGAATCAGATAACTTCAAAAATATGCCAGTAAAAGAAAAATATGATTTACTGGTAGAACTTAAAGAAACAAGGAAAATGAATTCTTGGGGTAAACTTCACACATTGCCAAAGAAGAGTGATAATTTTTCAGATTTTCAGGTAAGTACTAATATTTGGAGACATGTTTCGTATTGTTTTGGCAAAAACAATGCTAAGTATGGATGTTCTAATTTATTTTTTGTTATAATTTAGATGCAGAGGTTACTTAAAAGAAGAAAAGTGCAAGAATGTCTTGAGGAAACAGAAAAAGAAATGGGTGATATTGGGATGTCTCTTAATGATCTTGAATCATTACTTAATGAAGAAGGTATTGACACGAAAATTGAAAACTTACCCACGCGCCGCATTGCGTCCAATAATACTACACGGTATCTACTAATAAGTAATGTACAGCAAGCCTTAGCTGATGCTAAAAAGAGGGAAGAAGCTAAATCATTAAAAGAAAGTGAAGCTAATACTGAACAAGTTCATGATATAAAAGATGAATCAGAAGATGACCTAAAAAAGGCAATACAAATGTCCTTAGAATGTGATAGTGAATCGAACAACACAGAAAAAGAAGTAATTAAAAAAGATGAATTAGAAGCAGATCTAGAAAAAGCTATTAAGATGTCTTTAGAATGTGTTGAAGAACCGAATACTAGTGCTTGTACTTCTAAAACTGATGATTCATGGACTTCATACAAATCTGATTCAGATTACTCAGATGTTGGTAGTGACTCTGAAGATTGTGATGGATTTGAGCAGCCAGATTATTCTACCGCTAAAGCTTATATTATGCAATTTAGTGACTTTACACACAAAACAATTGATGATATGGTTACTTCTAAGAATAAAGGTAGTAAGTGTAAAACAAAATTTCCAAAGATTGATGAAATTATCGAAGAAATTAATCATGAGAAGTCCGTTATTGTTGATAAAGTTGATGTGTCTTCAGAGGAGGACGAACAGTCGCAAAATGTCAATGATATGAATTCATCAATTTCTAAACCAGTTGAGATAAAAGTAGAAGATAACAACAGTAGTGAGTCTGATGTAGACAAGTATATAAACACTAATGTTGATATGGACATGACACAATCTTCAGTAGTTTGCATTGAAAAACCTGCCAATGACGTAATTACTCTGGATACAAGTTCAGACGACATTGTGGTGGAGTCTGGAAAACTAAAGCCTGTTTCTAATATTTCTGACCAGTCAGAATCTAGTAGTGATGAGTTTGAGGAAGTATCAGATTCAGAAGTAAAACCAACAAAACCTGTCGTACAACTAACACTTACTGTACCAGATAGTATAGAAGATGACATATTTGCTGATGTTTTTGAAAAGAGAGATACTAATTTAAATATATGTAGCAAAATTAAGAATGTTGATGCTTCGAAAGTGACTACTACTATCGAACCAAAACCTGTTGAGGTGAAAACTAATAAGATAAACAAGGGTAGTGAGAATGTACAAAAAGAGACGAAGATTTTGGAAATAACACCAGAAACTAAGAGTATTGAAGAAAACATAAATGATGAAGCAAAACAATCTTCTACAAAATACAATACAGATATAGCTAAAAACAATTCTGTGGATCAAACCCCAATAAGTAAAGAGACTGATAAGTCTGAAGAACCTCCTAAAGAGCCAATATCAACCGACACATTAAGATCAATGGTAGCTGACATTGAAACTGAAGAAGCCAATTTACTTCAAGAGAAAGGGAGAATGGAACGCATTGGCCGAAATATTACAGAACAAATGACGAGAGATGCACAAGAATTACTTCAACTTTTCGGAATTCCTTACATAGTAGCCCCAATGGAGGCAGAAGCTCAATGTGCATTTCTTGAGAGTGTTAATCTAACAGATGGCACCATAACCGATGATAGTGATATTTGGCTTTTTGGTGGCAAAACTGTCTACAAGAATTTCTTCAACCAGAAAAAACATGTTTTGCAGTTTTTAAGCGAGAGGATCGAGAAATCTTTTAGTAAGTGTCTCCACATACTTACATAAGTGTTGCACCAAACCAATTTGATATGTTTGGTGCAAGGTTTTAAAACATAGGTGTAAGTTAATAAATACTTTCACAGCATTAGCATGCATGGCAAATGCGTTACGTTCCAACGCACTCACAATATCCTAATTATGCAGATCATAAAAAACTCATTTCTATGCATATTTTATTGCAGATTTGTCTAGGGAGCAACTTATATTGCTCGCCTTACTAGTTGGAAGTGATTATACCACAGGAGTTGCTGGAGTAGGACCTGTAACAGCTATGGAGATTTTAGCTTCGTTCCCATTTAATAAAAGGCTGTTACTTAAGGAGGACTCTAAACATGGACAATATGAAAAGATCATTACTGGATTGCAAGAGTTCAAAACTTGGGTCAGAGCGGGAAAGAGGACAGACAATATAACTCTGAAGAAAAAATTGCGAAATGTTACGTTGGGTGACGACTTTCCCAGTGTTCGAGTAAGTGTTTATGCCAATATGTTAAATTACTTCCAATAGATTTGATATTACTTCATTGTATACTAATGGACTGATTGGTTTTGTTGTTTGGCTTTCTCAATTTTTACCATTCTAGATGATTTTTTGCTTTACAGTAAGTAATCATGATAATTTCTAAGTTTCTATTTTTTCTTAGGTTGTTCAAGCATACTTGGATCCTAACGTTGAAAAAAGTGAAGATAAATTTACGTGGGGTAAGATAGACATAACTATTTTACGCGATTACGCAAAAGCCAAATTTGGTTGGTCACAGAATAAATTGGATGTAATAGTGCAGCCAGTTTTGAAAAGGATGCTCGAAAACAAAACTCAAAAAACTGTTTACGACTATTTCAAGAAAAAAATCGAATTCCAATCTTTGGAGGATCAGATGAGTAAACGAGTAAAAGCAGCTGTTCAAAAAATGGATCCTGAAGGGAGAAATTTAGAAATGAATCCAGAAGGCGATACTGGCCAGGCAGAAGAGCCTAAATTAAAAGCTGGGCAGAAGAGAAAAGGCAGAGGCAAGAAAACAGATAGTACTGCAGGAACCAGTATATCAGGAGTTAGCAAAGGCAAGAAGAAAAAGATTGTTGCTGTTGAAAATGTGTCTACCACAACAGAAGGGGCTATCGAAATCAATGTTCCAAAAACTGATAGATATCAGGAAATCATTCCTCAAAGGCAGAAAGATATGCAAAATATTCTAGAGAATAAACTTAAAGCTATTGAAATATTCAGAAAAACAACAATCGATCGAAAAAGGAAACCATTTAAAAAGAAGGCAATTCTCCCAAAAGATAAAGCGGAACTTTCAGAAAGTAGTGATAGTAATTGAAGATTTTTATTTATTATTCTGTGTATGTACTTATCCCGATTTATTCTATATTCGAATATATGCATGAAGGCAGGCACCAGGATTTTTAAATTTATTGTGTATATTTGAATTTTATTGTATTATTTATAAAGCATGCTTTTTAAATAATATTATATTATTAACTACTGTCAATGTTGCCTTATACAGGGTATTATCACAGTCTGTTGGACTGTGATAAATAGCTAGAGATTACTTGAATGTAAATTTCATGTAAAAATGTCTAAATCGGGTTCATTGTTTGTATTTTTAAATTTATAAATTATTTTTACACCTGATCGATGGCTGTGTTATAGGTTTGTGGCGAATAAAAAGCAATTATAAAATAGTTAATTTATTGTTTACAATCAACTGTTCCAGTAAACGAAGCATAGTTTAAAACATCTTAAAACTAAAGTACAAATAAACTTGCAGAAGGTCACTCAAGTGAATGTGTGATAAAAATGCCTCAATGACATAATTTTGTACTGATTATAGAGAAATTTACAGAGACCAAGATTCAAATTAGGTTTACATCACAGTATCTGTGATGGTGGCTATTATCAAGGTTCAACACGTAGCATCTATATTGCACTTTGCAGTTATATTAGTGCGAAGTTTATGCACGTGTGGGGTAGTGAGCGACTAGCAATTCAATCTCACAGTGTTCCCAGTTCATTTCCCAAATTAATATCCGCACTACACAATATTTTTAACTAAAGATTTCTGATTTTAGGGTCGACTGTCTTATATTGAAAACGAAAATAGTAAATATTCTGGAGTCTGGCAACATTTTGGAAAAGTAAAAAATCATAGCTTTCTTCTATGAAAACAAATAGCAGAAAGATAACATACAAGTTATTCTAAACTAATTACAATTACTGTAAAAAATATTACAATACATGCCTAATGATGCAATACAATAATACTTTGATAGTCGATAATATTATCTGTTCAGATTCAGAATAAGTATACAATATTGCTTCTCGTCATTTTAAATAATTCATATATATATATAATAGATAATTAGGAGGAAATACATAATAACATGCCCTTAAAGGCAAGAGCTTTCACCTATACACATATTAATTTAATGTTAGTCCTGTGATTTTCTTCTTGACAAGATTAATCAATACATTAATTATAGCCGTTTAAACACAATTCATACAACTTACAGCATATACTTTGTTATAAAGGGGGATGGTAAATGCACATTTAAAATAATCTACAAGGATCTGTCTTAGTCGAAAATTGATGTTAAAGTGTCATGTACATTCGGAAATTCTATACCTATCTATTATACAGTTCATCAAACGCTCAGGTCATTGAATTAAAACATTTACCACATGCATTCTTGCATGTAAGGACCTGAATTACTTTAAAGTGAGACAAACATTCAAACAACTTTTTCCATTTACTTAAAACATCGACATAGAAACATACAAAACCCACTTCACAACGAGAAGTAAATTTAAATTTCGTTAGTAACCTCTATAAATATATCCAATTATTAAGTGATTATTAATATTTTACTTGAAGTGTGGTTAAGTACTACCTACTCTAACAAAACATATTTTTTGTATACATCATATTTTTAAAATAACTCGTAAATTAGTTCTAATTTATTGTGCAGGGTCTGTAATGCCGCCTCATGGTTACGCAATAAATATATTTTAATGTTAGTTTCAATCTTATTTACAGATAGTAAAATCATAAATATAGACTATAATAAAGGCAAATAAATGAATATCTAAAAACACGCTCGTGTGACTATCAAATATTTAGGATATAAAGTTTATACATTAATCACATTGGGTACGGCAGTATTACTTGTCCTTTCGTCGTCACTGGGAATATGGCTTCCCTTGATCATTTAAGAAAAATGATTTCTGCTTTCTGATTAGGATGAATTAAAAATATGCTTACATTTTGAGGATGTGATTTTATCATTACAATAAACAAGGTTATGTATACTATTTTAATTTACTAAAATTATTATTAAAAAAAACAGTTTCCTTTCCTAAGATATAATAAAAATTTGAAATAACAATTCAAGGTATCCAGCTTGCAAATATTGATACTTTCTAGGGCTAAAAATCTCGAACTGTTATTAAACTTACTATACACTGAAAATCTTGATCAATATGAGCCAACAACAACAGCACGACGACACCACTGCCGCACCGCCAACGCACTGTCCCTTATCTAAACCGCACTAACTAATCGACCTTCACCACGCTGTAGATCTTCCTGACGAACCAGAAGCAGGCCATGAAGCCGATGGTGCCGGTGAGTAGGAAGAACAGGAATACCATGATGAAGGTGTAACCGAAGTATAGGAAGGTTGACGCGGCGTCCTCGATGTTCAGTTTGGTGACGAAGTAGTGGCAGCAGTACACGAACAGGTAGCCGGCGGTGGAGCCCGCGCTGAGGAACGCTCGCCACCACCAGTGGTAGTCCTCCGCGCACAGGTGGAAGTAGCAAAGCAGGATCGTCGTCTCCGAGCACGTGATCACAAGGATCACGAACACCAGGAACAGGAAACCGAACATATAGTACATCTGTAACAATGGCAATGTTGATTTTAATTCAGCATAGGAAAAGGTTTTGAAGTCAGAATTCTCTGTAGTTGGACTGTTCATATACTTTATTGTAGCCCAGTAGTTATGTGTTTTTGACTAATTAGTTTTAACTTATACCCAAAGTAAGAAGCAAGAGACAGCCACTATTTCTATATAATTCAAAATATTTAAATGTACAATCATAGCAAAATATTGAATCAAGTCTCGATATTTGAGTCCTCATAAATAATTGTTATTACCAGTCATCAAATAGATGAAAGACCAAACATACATTGAGCTTGACCTGCCTTATCATTAGTTATACGTCAACACAATAGAGATACAAGCCGAAGTTTAACAATATTATTGTTTAATCCATACCTGACTGGACCACAGAGAGTTAAGGATGAAGAACAGCTGAATGAAGATGCATCCGAAGGGCAGAACGCCGCCCATCACGATGCCGGGCAGCGGCTGCGTGTAGAGCGACTGCTCAGGGATCTGCCGCGGGATCTGGTTCGTGCGCACCGGGTGGTCGAGGATCTGGGAACGGTTGAACATATTCGTTAATAAGTGCGTTAATGGCTGGAAGAGCATATCCCTCCAATATGCTATAGGACTGACGTACAATGTAAATAGTTCTATCTTCACTTCTACAGTGTTTGTATCCGGCTTCTGTTTCCCGATAAATATAATCTAGGAGTCTTCAAATCAAGGCTACTTCTAGGCAAGCGTGGCACATCTTAGGCCTTAATCAATTAATAACATAAAAATATTTCTCATTTATTTCTATTGTACGTATTTGCTTTGATTTGAAATAAGTTTTAATAAGGTAGAGATATGAACATAGATGTATTTAACTTGGGACTCAGAAGTAGCAACGTATCTGTGGCCTATGCCAGATATATCCTGTTTGGGATTCTTTGACAGTAATGACCACTAACGCTGTGACCTGCATGTGAGTTTTATGCTTCCAAAGTTCCAATACATGAACTAAATGATACAGGTGCAAAAGTAATGTTAGACACATCACTTCTGTTAATCTAGCTGTCACGTAGACAAGTACTTTTCGGTGCGCTTTTCGATGGAAAAACAAGATGGACGATTCAGTAGTTTGGTGTATGTATTGAATTTTAAAAATCTATTAGTAATAATAAGGCGACTGACCCTCTTCCTGAAGCCGAAGTAAGCGCCGATGAAGGTGAGCGGCACGGAGACGCCGAACCACAGCGCCAGCAGCGCCACCAGCGTCGAGAACGGCACCGTCGCCGAGGACCCCTTGCCCCACAGCACCAGGTTCATTATGAAGAACAGCGAGAACACCACACTGAGGGGAAATTGAATTTTTTAAATTAGATACTAAAAAATCCTTTTTCGTAAATCATATGGCACTTTAGCTACTACCACTTCGACACACAGTAAAAATCAGTTCTGCGTTTCGGTGGATGACAACTGTCCTCAGAAGTAGCAACTAATATGTGATTTCGAAGCTAACCACAAACCTTGAAGGCTGTATCTAAAGAAGTAGAACCTGTTTTATAGTTAGTATATGGCGAATTTCAGATGTCCGTGGTCGGCAGTGACAAATTCCAATTATATTATCATCATGTGAATTGCAAGATATTTTGTTACTCTAATCTTATAAAACAAAAAGTGTGCAATTTAACAATAAGTCACAATAGTACAGCATACAGTAAATATATTTTTATTTTTAGGCTTAAATGTATCAAAACCTTTTTATTTATGTAGCATATACTCGTAATACTAATGTATTTGTCTTGTCATTTATCTAATCTGAATCAACCATCACATTTTTGTGAAGGCCATTGATTTGTCTGATATAAAATATATTGTGTAAATGTAAACTTAAGCATAGTAATATCATTCCATAAATCGTTGGAGTAATATGATGCACAGTTTTCTATGAGGTTCCCCAAGTTATGAGAGAGACATGTGTCCAGAATTGTTAATTAGTTCCTAGAAATTCCTCATGAACATATAGCTTATGGAATGGTTATGGAAATCAATCAGCTCGGTTACATCTGAGACTATTTTATCGTTTATTAAAATTGTTTAACGTCACTTTGTCCATCATAAACCCTACTGTACTGGGAAATAAACCAGTGACGTCACAACTTACGTCGCCACTTTGTAGATCACAAACATTGCCGCGCTACTAACCCCGGGCACAGCATGGAGGTGAGCAGGATGTTGCTCTTCCAGCGGCGTCCGCCGAAGCTCTTGTAGACGCGCGCGGAGACGTACCCGGCGGCGGCGCCGAGCAGCACCCACGCGACCAGCGCGCACGTCATCAGCGCGCCGCGGTTCGCCGGCGACAGGAAGCCCAGGCACGCGAACGCCAGCGTCACTAGCGTCATGCCGAACACCTGCACGCAATACAAATTATACATATGTAAATAAATAAGCAAGTAATCATGTCACCGCTGCTCTTCGTGGACAACATAACCATTCCATAACATATTTAAAGCGCTTGTCCTTAAAAACCTTAACAACTTGTGAAAAATTAAACAATGAGTACAGGATGAAGATGATGTTTCTGAAGGAAACATGACTTCTAATAATATTTCAAACAAACAATGATATTGCATTGTCATCTGATCTATATATGCATGCAAAATTTCAGCTCAGTCTGATACCAAGCCGTAGGTCAAATTTAACTTGTAAGATTGTAAGCTTGTTGAAATCACAAACCGCTAACAAAGTAAATCAAGGCATGCAAGAATCAAAAATATAAATATTTGGTTATAACTTATTTTAACAAATAGAAACAAAATTAGAAAAATAATAATACGAAAGCGTTACCTGAGCTCCTGAACCAAGGAACACAGCCAGCAGCATTCCGCGGCGCGGCGGCCGGAATACATCGCCGTGCACAAGCTTCCAACCAAATTCTTCCTAGAATATTGTAAGTAACAATATAATAATAGTTTTTTATACAATCAATATAAAACCCATAAAGCGATACAACAGTGAACAAGATTTATTTATATTTATGTGAAATTTAATAAGGTTTTCAAGTAGGTCAATTATTTTGCTTGCTGGTTTTGAATACATACATCATATCTAAAAAAGTACCTGAGCATCCTCCCCGCATTCCATTTGATTGTATCTAGCGATATCCTTATGTAGGGTGCGTAGCAGAATCATAGCGACCATGCCACTGAGGAATAACACAATCACGAGGGAGTTCAGTATGGAGAACCACTGGATGTTGGTCTGTGGCATGGACTCAAGGATGTAGTCCCATCTGGAGGACCACTTGATGGTGTTGTTCTTCCTGAAGGTGACGCTGTATGTGTACACAACAGACAACGACTCATCCTTGCCGAGGGTATTGCGGATCTCGAGCGGCGTGCGGTTGCTACAGTCTGGGTTCTTGGGGTTTGTGTGCTTGATGCTGGCTGGTTTCACCTGCAATGTTGATATGGTGTTATGTTTCCATGATTATGGAACTATTAGGACTAAGGACACTAGTCTACTAAAAATTATTGGAAGGACTTGGGTTAAAAATTAATGAAAGTTGCTGAGAGGCTGAAAAGTTCTTACTTGAACTTTTTTTTATGTAATTTAAAAAAAGAAGGTCTAAAATAATATTTGTTAAGAACTAAAAGGACTAAACATTTCAAAAACAGCGCACGTCACCGATAGGTCTGAACCACCCCAAATTTTACATCAAACAAACTATCAAAATACAATCAACGATTCCGGGATAGAATTTGAATTACAAATGCTAGAATTTCATATATAGATTTACTTAATTGCGCGTAGCTAACATATATGTTGTATGCCTATTTATTTCTATTTCTTATCAATAAACAATTCAAATTAGAAGGGGCATAAAAATTTGATTTATTGTGATTTAATAGCTGACATTTTTCAAGCTTATCATATATTATAGCTAACTAGAAAAAAAGCAAAGTCCATTTTGTAAATCCAAGCTGAAAAGGGAGTATGGAATAATTTTTCAAAGATAAAGTAGTTATTACCAGTTAAGCAGTCATAAGTTATCATAAGAAATGAAGGCTATGTATTTTTAGATTATATTTTAATATCCTTTCCACAACAACAATTGATAAACTGTATTTGTAGTCACAATATATGCAGTACAATTGTTGCATTATGCACTTCATTCAAAAATAATAATATCATCATTTCTTACTTAAGTAATTGATAATTTTATAAATGAATATAAAACAATGTACAGTATTATTGCAAGAAAAAAGGATATAGGCAGTGTAGTGAAAGAACCTCAAAGTATTAGTATTAAGTAGACTATAGTAAGGCACACATACTTATCAGAAGTATATTAATTGACGGCAGTAGCCGCCTATCTTAAGGTTTGCATGCTTATTTGTTGCTTCTATGTTATAAAAAATAAATTATAGTGTAGAGGTAGCAGTTTACATTACCTTAGCAGAAATGATCCGCCCACCATTGTCGCCGAAGCCCACGCCCCACTCCTCTTCCCCACCGCTGTGATATGTGATCTCGATGTCCACATGGTTGAACAGGTAGTAGGTGTTCACTTGACTCGGGGTAGTGTCCACAATGGGTGTGCAAGTGTCCTGGACATGACAATAACATAAATAATAATAATAATAGTATAGAATACTTGTAATTGCTTCCAACTAAGTTGAAAGTTTTTTTATAAAATAACAATTGATCACTTAATATCACATTCTCACATATTTATATGTTCTTTCCAATGATTACAGTGAGTTAAAATTCTTCTTTGGCAGAAATCATTGAACTTTAATTGGAAAAAGTCACTCAATCAATGAAATCATTGAACTTCAATTAGAAAAAGTCACCCAATCAATAAAAATAAATATTGTTTTCATTTGTAAGATGCTCTTTGTATTGATTACAAATGGTCATATGCACAGTTAGCATAGGGTCAATGCATGCATTCTATACCAATTGGCATACTAAATGTTTGCCCTGAGAGATTTGGTACACTTGACATACTGAACTGTAAGAAAAAAAATTAGTAGTAGTTCATTTCTATTAGTCACATAACTAGAGTACATTATAATATTTTGTATATGCACTGTGCAATGTTTGAGTATCTTTTTTCTTAAAATTTTTACAACACATTGTTATCCTTATTTCCTGGGCCAAATAGCAAATTCTATTCAAACCTATTCTTTACTTGTTTTTAGAGAACAGCTCATACACACGGCCTGAAACTTTCTCAGTACCTACTTTATGCCAATATAACATGGGTTTTGAAAAATAAAATTAGGTAGGATCCCTATTATCTGACTGTTTGTCATCATGTTATAAATTAAAACATTTACATAATTGGTTGACCTTGGGTTGTGGTGATGACTTATTATCCGCATCAGTACATACTCATTTTCCTATTTCATAAGGAATGAAAAACACATAACTAATTTATTTTAGTTATACCCTCATTAATTTGATCTCCAACCGGATGAGGATAACATGACATATCATTAACTTTTATTCAACTACAAACCACTACAGAAAATTAGTAAAAAACTTGTCTCTTAATTACTTACCAAATCTTTTCGCACTTGGCAACCCATTGGGAATCCGGTGCTGCAGTAGATCTTCCCACCTTCGTTGACCAGGTAACACCATGTGACCGGCATGTTGTCAATGATCCAGTGGTGCTGATAGTATAACGCCATTCCCATTTTCAAAAGATTCAACTTCCTGATCGACTCGGGATCCGAACCTTTGTACTCTTTGGTACACACAGCTCTACATTCTATGTTCTCTAGGAAGTTCACTTTATATGGACTCGGTCGGATTCGTTCCCCAAACACAACCTGTCCCAGGTTTTCTACAGGTGACTCTATGTCCTCGGAGAGGCAGAAATCAAAGTGGTAGTATTCAAATGGTATCACTGACTCTTCTGTATTGAGCCTATTGACATATAAGGGTATTTCATTCTGAAAATAAAACAGATTATGTGCATTAAAATAAAAAAATACTCAAGTTATTGATTCAAATTACATTTTAATATATTCATGTTACACATGTTTTTGACATAGACAAATTAGTACAGGTTCACTATCTATAATAACTTGATGAGGTCATTTATATGCAAACTTATAAATGTTATTCGAAATTGCATCACTATTGAAGATGTCTTTGGACACCATTTTTGTGAAATATACTAAGAAGCAATACAATAAATAAACAACTAAATTGTACCATATATAATACAATATACCGTACCATTTTAGTAACTTTTAACTATTTTATCAATGTCCTTATCGATAGCACACGTCGGTTAGTTAGATGTTAATTATTTCCATAGTTTGGTTCGGTTGCTAGGCGCATTTTACGCACTTTACTAGTATACTATTGTTTAGTAGAAAGTACTTACTTTACAGAATTTTCCATTATCTTCACCGGCTCGACAATAGTTCACTGGAGCTAGACCGGGTAAATAAAACGCTGTAATAGGCGTCAAAAGTACCAATGCGCAAACTACACTCGCCACTCCAGACATGATGTGGTTCTTTTTTTCTACCAACAGTTCAAACGACGAGTATCATAAGTCACATTGAAGCATCAATAGCTTCCACATAATCAAACACCAACAACGAATACTACACCAGATTCGCAAAATTGTCCGGTTTTCAATAAATTATCACCAATCTTCCTCGTCGCAGTTTATTGGGATCGGAAACGTCACCATACTTCACAGATAAAATATATTTTTAAACAGAAGACAATAAACAACAGATAAAAAATACAAAGACAATATATTATAATAATAAGTAAATATTTATAATTTTTAAATTCTTTTCATTATAGAATGTATTAAACTTTTTTATAAGTAGTCCTTACTTTACAAATTTTTCAAGTTTTAACCCATAATACTTCGGTGTATGATTGTGGTATGATTGAGTATTCGGTTATGTCCCTAAAATCCACATTCGAGATATCAATTTAGAATGTCTTGATTTCTTATTTTAAATTTCCGTTATAAACTTATTTCAAGTAGATATTTGTGTCAACATAGATCATTATTATTTAAATTTTCATAATAAAGCTTCACACGACACTTATGAAATATTGTAATATACCTAGAAAAGTTGTACTGTAAATTCGCCATTCTAAAAGGCTTGGGCTCGAATATCGATCTATGAAATTGTACAAAAAAATAAATAAATTATCGTTGAAGTTGAAATTTGTTACGACATCGCTATACGAGAGACTGGTATGAAACATGCGTGGGATGGTATGTAAAAACATTGAGACGGCGCAAATATGTTGTGGTTATCTTCTTTTTTTTTTCTAAGCCAGTTCTATATTCTCGCGAGAATCTCCGCGAGAACGCGAGAAAAACGTTTCGTATAGGTTCCACATTCTCGTTTCTCGTGCTTTTCTCGCGTTCTCACGAGACTGTGGAGCGGGCTTTACAATTATATATTGTGTAGTCTGTGGAAAATCTCGAGAGGCGCAAATTTCAAGTCTTCCCAGGAATGCACAATGCAAATTTTGCCTGGGGCGCGTAACTTAGGGGAGCTCATGATCCATAAGATCCACTACGACTACGACTTTGCTCTCTCTGCTAGTTCTGCTACCAGCTTGTAGGTAATTCTTAGAGGAGGACCGTATCCAATAAGTAGTGAGGCATTAATGGGATGATAATAATATCAAATTAAAAATACAAGATAAATGTGTAATTTTATTAGGTATTTACATATTAGGTAGGTATTTACACGAACAATTATGTAATATGCATTATCCTAATAAGGTACATAGCCAGTGCAGTACATAATAACGAGAATTTGTTGGCAATCGGCATGACTAAAGTGGTGGCAGCTGACGGCGCCTTAGTGAGTTTTTTTCCACGTCGACTAGGGCTCCGGTGTCGGCGCCGAGCGCCACCCCGCGGGTGAAGGCCGAGATCAGGCCCAGCGCGGCGGCGGGCTGGTCGGCTGGCACCATGTGGCCCGCACCTCGGACCATGACTTCTGTGAGGTTGCCAGCGATTTTGTAATAGCTGTAATAAAACAAAATTGAATTAGGCAAAATATATAAGCTTTAGATGATCTGATAAGCTACTGCGTTCGGTTTGTGGTAAAGTAGGGACTTATGCTTTTCATTATTACGCATTCCTACTTACGTCCGCTATCAATCTATCGTGCAAAGTATGAAAATGGGTAACATTACCTATTCTCACGGACTATACATGTTGCAAATTGCCCACCAGAAAAACTTTTTATAAGTAAAAAGTAAGAAAATAAAATATTTAGTCAAATAACATTTCTTTTCGTAAATATTTTATATTTATTTACCCCGCAAGATGTCCGTTGTGGTACCAAGGCCGCCGCTTCGTGGTCTTGTATTCCATTGAGCCAGAGAAGGAGAGCGCGTCGTACGTGTTCACCGAAGGATGGTACGCCACGATGATGTCCAAATGACCACTGAAAACATTAATTTCGGGTACTTGTTACACTCGTGCTTTCTAGCGCGATATAAAATGTAGTCTCTATCGTTAAAGTGAATCGAAAACACTTTTTTTACATACATATGTAAAAAAAGTGTTTTTGCAAATATCTTAGTAAATAGAAACGCCTATTACTAATAAATAATAATTCAATATTAACCAATTTTCACCTACGTTAATTCCCTGGTTTCAATGGGTAGGTACGTTAAGGTATCCAATGTTTTGTCATTGGATAAACGCCTGTAAAATGCTGTCTTCCCTAAATATGTGTTGGATCAGCACTACGGAATAGATTAATGTCTAGAAATGAGACTCGTGCTCCAATACCCAACTCACTTATATAGCATAACCCTGTAGTTCTCAAGCAGCTCCTCTAACATTTGCTTGCCGCTGCCCATGAAGTCAGGCACCAGCTTCCGGTACACCACGCCTATCGACGTGAAGTTGGTGTTGCCCACGTGCAACGCTCGCCTGACTTCATCCCGCTGGATGTAGTCTAGGTAGGCACCGTCCAAGCTAATGTCGTCTTGTAAAAAGTTGTACAAGTTCCGAAGACGCGATTCTGAGAGGAACAGTTGGAGCAAGTAGTTGTAGTACTGAAAGAGAAAATGAAGAAAACATTAACATCTTAACTGATTTTATTTTTGGACCTTTTGGTTTGGTATCAAATCAAGGGCCACCTTTACGACACGATGTGATAGGTCTGTATAATTAGTCTCTGTAGTCCTGGGACTACAATAGTGCTACGGTATCACCTGCCTGTCGTAAGAGGCGACTAAAAGGGGTTTTCGGGGTTGCAGGTGGCAAGAATGGGAGCTCCAACCGTCCAGCAAGCAACCCCGGGAAGGACGGCGGTATATTTGGTCGCGTAGCGTCGTAAATACCAGTTGTGCGGGAGGAGCGTAAATTCCTCCCCAAGGCAGAGCCTGACATGGTTAAGTTTTTATTTGTAGTGTAAAAAATCAGCTGCACAAACAATGTAGAGATCCATTTTTAAAATTGTATTTTAAATAAGTTCGTTTAATATAATAACTTACGGCATATGCCTTCAGCATTTCTCCGTTGTTGATGAACTGTGTCACAGCCGTCTCTATCTGGTTCATAGCATACGCAACCTTGTCGTCCACCAAGCCTACCTCTTTGGCAAAGTAGCTGTACTTTTGCAAAGTCAGGGGGTCGATAAAACCGTTGCCTATTGCTAAACCCTGTGGAACAAAAATATAATGGAAATCAATTTGAGATATTCGTTTAGATTACATTTTAAAGGGAAAGCTTAATCTTTATTATTTCTACAAAAACAGTTACAATATTTTGATATACATAGCGCTATGTTATCGCTGCTCCCGTATATCAGTAAGATTATAATATGTATTTGCATTTTAAGCAAGAAAACCATTTGTTGCTGACTTAAAAATAAAAATACGGCGAACTTTGGCAAACAAGCATCTTAATTATATGACGCTAGAGACCGAAATACCGAGAGTTTATCTTTATAATTATCTTGCCTGCAACAAAGTAGGTATTAAAATATCGACCTGTAAATTGATTGGCTGGTCCTCCTGCCTGTGCCATAGGATCTGAACTCCTAACGAGGGAATATGTTTGCCGGCGTAGGACTCTCCTGCTATCGTCAATGGCGCCTTTCGTAGTTCTGGGAATATCGTTAAGAACTGTTGCAAAGCCGCGTACAGGTTCTCACCAATCTGCCGAAAACAATCAGATTATACTTAAAACTGGAAATAACTTCTTTTTTATAACACCTAATGGTAAGACCCCAGTTGTCGGCCACAGATGCGCCGTTACCCCTGAGGACTAAGCTGGAACGCCTCGGAAAAGTATTTCAAATATGTCATAGGTATTACTTTCTACCTTTAGGTAATAAGTGGAAAGCCTAATGTTTCAATGCAAATACAAAAGTGGTAAAAGACTGTTCAAAAGTGTTATAGATTGATGGAAAGGTGAAATACTCAAGAAGTAATAGAACGTACTATATTTTAGAGTCTTACCGTCGTTTGATTAGTGGCAAAACCACGATCATCATCAGTAAAACTGAACCCGGTGCCCACAGGATTATCAATGAAAAGGAGAGAATGATTCTTGCCCCACGAGTATCTGATTTCTGAAAAGATAAATTACCACATATGACGGCACGCAACAGTCAGTAATGAGGAATCCCAAGGTTATGAATTTAGATATTGTATATATGTATGTTCATTTCATAACGTTCTCTACATAGCCAACTCTATTTTTTAATAAGTAATCCTTCTAAGTATACCTTCTAAATTGTTATTCTCTGTAACAACAAAAGGTCCTATTTCTGTAAAGAGGCCGTACAGTGAAGATGCGCCGGGGCCTCCTTGCAGCCAAATGATCCAGGGCGTTTGTTCCACCGACTGTCCCTTCACTGGGAAGTACCAGAACCACAGATTCGCATTATACTCCTTGTTCACCTAAAACAAATAAAAGTATATTTAAAAAGTTAATTAAAAACAAGCTTTTTAGTAAAGTCGTTTTGTGTTCCGGGAAATCGTTTTTTTTGATACCCATGAAAGGGGATGCAAAAAAATAATTGATCCCCAGGTCACTCAGGGTTAAAACTCCAAAAATTTTATAATTTAAATTTAAAAAAATAGGTTTACTGTAAAAAAATAGCTTTTTTACACGTAGGTATACGAAGTAAGAAACTAGCTTAAATAAAATATTGTTATAATATATTTGCCATATAAATTATGCAAATGCAAAAGTGATCGCAAAATATTTAACAAGATATGACCATGTTACATTAAAATTGCATTTGAAAGTAGATGAATAATAAATTTAGTATAGCCGCCGTTCTCTTAGCTCATATATTTGCGTCACATGAAGACGAATATCTGTAAAGACTGGATTTGGACTACTTATTTCACAATGCGAACTTAGGAAGGAAATAGGCTCTATGTACAAAATAAGCAAACGTGCAAGTCTCTAATTTGTAACTAATGCGCCGTCATTTGCATTCTTAATGCTTTATGAATCAAATTAATAATTAATGCGTGAGTTCTCGTTAAAGTCTCTAGTGCCTATTCAGATGTCCTACAACTACACAATATGCAGAGATAAAGCAGTGTTTATAAACAGTGTGGCTGCAGCGTCCTGTAGCCATGGCCGGCAATTCTTCCGCAGTGTCCCTTGTTATTTAGTTGTGGTTATTATGTGGTCAGTACCGTCCAC
Organism: Epargyreus clarus; assembly: GCF_041222505.1. Taxonomy (NCBI): domain Eukaryota; kingdom Metazoa; phylum Arthropoda; class Insecta; order Lepidoptera; family Hesperiidae; genus Epargyreus; species Epargyreus clarus. Next base: position 13,316,981 of record NW_027332223.1, read on the forward strand.
ACTGTTAATTTTGACAGCAAATCGCGTTTGTGGTATGCGTGAATAGGCACTAACAGATTTAAACATGTGTGGTCTCTAGCTCCATATACTCCATTTAGTCATACTGGTCTTGCATAAAACTATGTGAGTTATGGGGTTTCTTTCGCCACTCCTTGGCAATGGTAGTAGGTCATTGAATTTAAAAAGAATTATGAAAAGAATCTACTTACCGTCAGATACCCAGCGTAACTTTCCATATCCGGCAGCATGTAATCGAGGTCAACGAACGCAGCCTTCCTGGCATCTTCCAGCCGATTCTCCTCGATGAAAGGAGTGAGGAGTAGTGGCTCTCCAGCGTCATGTGCGAATCTGGCTTTACCCGAGGTGTAGGTGCGCTCCATGAATGACACGATGGGCTCCGGAGCTTCCCCTGGCGGCAGTTCAGGGAGGGAATGCCTGTCGGAGCTTAGGACTTGGTGGCCGCATCTAGACACATTGGGTAATCGCATACGAAGTTAAAGTAACAAATATATATTGTTATAAATATAGAATAGGAGAGTGCTATCTAACAGTGAAACCAGAAAACAGCAGCGCTTAACACCGCTGTTACTATACAATAAAAAAAAGCGTGTTAAAAGGTGTAGCGCTGATGCGCTGGAACTAATATAACTTTTACTAAAGTGTTTATAAATAAACATAATTATGTCTATGTGAGTATATGAGATGCTTGATGACTTAAATATACCACTACGTTACAGGTAGAAATTTTGTTACATTTAAATTTGACAATTTCCATGAGTTGCAGTTCCCGCCACGTGATACTTTTACGATAAGAAAAATTAACTAAGTAGGTACTAAGTAGGGCCCATATGCATGATTTGCTACATATTGAAATCAATTAGAATAAGGTAAATACATCAATACATTACAAAACGAAAGCTCAGTAAAGCGGCCAAGAAACCGTGGGAATATGTCGACGAGTATGGGAAACGACGAAAATTTACATTTTACGCGTACACTCGCGTAGTAAAGCCGTTAGTCAAGAGATCTACACGTTTATACTTAACTCGTCTACGTGTAAGTTTAAATTGATTACATAGACGCTTTATGTGTTAAGTTTATGATTTATTTACTATTTCAGGTAAAATGAAGTATGTTTGTTTGCAAAGTTAAAGTTTAAACGTAGACAATAATAATTCAATTAATTATTCAGGTAATTTCAATATTTAGAAATGTAATAAAATATTAATTATTATGTGTAAACTGAACATAATCATAAGTAGTGGAAATTAAGAATGTAAAATAATAATAATAATTACATATAATTAAATGTAAAATTAATTATATGTAACTTATGCAATTACACTATGTACTTAATCTGTAATATGTTTACTTGCGTTGTATGACAAATCCGTAAGAAAAATATTATTCCCTCGGTTTTTTCCTTAGGTCACAAAAATATGTCTGTGTATTGTGAATATCTTACAAAATTATAGAATTTATTTATTACTTGGCATATACCATATTATCATAATTATCTATTAATTAGATTAAAATAAATGGTCACCTGATACTGCTATATTTTTGATTGTTGATTGTTGTTGATGTGTTGCTATATTTTTGATTAATAAGCTGATTTTTTTCTGGGTTTATAGGATGCAAAGATTGACTATTGATCTAATTTAATAAAAAAATACATTTAAAAATCATTTCCAATGATTTACGACTAAGGTACTTCTAAACCCGTGATTGGACGGATAAATGTACGAAATAAAAATAGCTCAATAAATTTATATTGGAATTCATACTTCTCTTACTGTTAATGCGATGATTCAGTTTAAAAAAAAATACACTAGTTTATGAGATAAATAATAAAGGATTGTAAATATAAAGTTAATGTATTTAGAACGTAATTATGGTAACAAAGCAAAACTCTACTAAATGCTAACAACTAATTTTATTTTAAGGGCCTAAAATAATAACTATATACACACTCTATCTTTATATTCTTTGTGTACTTACCATTGATTATTCATAATTACTCCCAGCAAAAGATAAAATAAGTCACTTAATTTGTGCCTATGAACTTACAGAACTATACATAGTTGTATTATGTATTAGAAGAAAACTTTAAATATCATACAAAGGTTTCTTAAACATTCAAATTTGAAAAAACATAAATAAAATGTGACCATGACATCAAATTTAAAAAATACGCAATAAACTAAAAACACAACAACAAACTTCGAATCGATGTTTGGTCTGATTACAAAAAGATGTTCCTAGACAAAAAGCTAATGGAATGCGGTTCGGACTCACGTTAATAGGAAGGTCCACAGCAAAAACATGGTGCTACCCGATGTGAGGAGATAACGTAGCGGAGGGTCCAGCGGCCGGGGTCCCACAACGCGGAATGGGACCGAGGTACTAGTGGCAGGAACCTTGTATACCCCGGCGTCTCTCTGTACTTGAACTTCGATTTATCTCGATCTTATGTACAGCGTGTTCGCCCGAACTTGTTTAAGCTTTATTTAATTAAATGTGCGGGCTTTTATAAATGTTTCTATGAGCTACAATAAAATATAAAGGTTGCGGGTATAGAATGTGTTTTATTTTTATGGTGTATTTTTAGTTCGTTGTTACATTTGGTGAATTTAGTTTGTTAAATATAATGTAACATATTTAGGTAGGTACATATCTAATAGAAGTGGAAATATTAGTAGTTTAGTTATTTTATATTTTTTAAATAATAATTTAGAGTAGATAATGACGTAAACTTGTTAAAAATAGTAGTCCAGTAATAAAATAGTTGTATAAAGGTAAATATTTTTGTCGTTTTACATTTTTACTAACTAGAAATTAGTTCAAATTTTATAAATTTCAAATAAGTCTTAAAAAGCTTCATTTGTAATTGTGAAATAGGACTTAACTTTAGGCATTAAAACATTTTTTATAAAATAATTCTTATTTAACTTACTATTTTTAGCATTTATCTAGCCAATCAGTTCCGCTTGTTAGTATCGGAACACGCTGTATAGAGGCCGCGAACAGGTACGGGGTACCAATGACCTGTTTAGCATAAACCCGCTCCCACGCTCCCGACTCCGCGATAGATTCTTGCACGCTCTCAAATGTGATTTGCTCTATATTTAGGATGTTAGTACTAAAACAAACATTGATGCGTTACACATGATACGTGAACGAGATCGCTAATGGCGTATTATGATGCTCACGTTACAACTCGGATCGTAATTACAATTTCCCACGGTTCGGGATTTTTTCTGACCACTAGCTTTACATACAAACGATCTTTCCGAGATAGCGTAGATTTGCTAGATTAGTTCTCGATGCTGATCAGAAAATATGTAGGTAAACTAAAATTTTATCAGGAATTTAAATAAAGTAACTATTACTCATTATTGTTAATTTTTATGGTATAAAATATAGAGACATCTATAATCCACTCCCGATGGGAGTAGAGGTCCTGAGGTCGGCCATAGATGCTTACCACAGAATGTTAAGTTACATGAGTACATGTAGTGTAAGCGTATTTTCTTAAAATACTCTTCAAACCAGAACACAGCAGCTCTAAACAATATCGTTATTAAGCAACAATAGAAGTGGTGGTGCCTCAGTCTTGAACCACGAACGATATTGAACCGACGAACCAACTATCTATATCGCGTTATAGAATATCTATCGCGTTATAGAGAATCTTTCTATATTTATTGAAAATGCAAGTTCAAAAGTGCCATAACTAATGCGACCACGCGTCCCTTATTGAACGGGACCGTTCCTTTCATTTCTTTGTCCCAGTGTCCGCTAAAAATACTTTTTGCCAAACCGCGATGGTAATAATTAAGCTCATATTAATCGTGACAAAAGTAAACACCAGCTGGATTAAAACTATTTTTGTCCTCTATAAAAATAACTGAACATTATTTTGCCAAAGATCTCGCCAGTTGATCATGGAGGGGTGGGAGAGAGTTCAGCTGTTGTATGATGTTTGCATTTCTAGGAGAGGCCCTTTTAGTTACGCTAAACGGAAGAAATCCAATGCATAAAATCATTTTTTAATCTCTGGCACTTGGTAGTTAAAATAAATTTTTTTCGTCATAAAGTATTCATAAAGTAAATTCAAGATTTCTATCCGATTCCGAATTTTGGGCATTGGAGATCGGACATTGAATTTCATTAATGAACCGGTCCTACTAATTGCCATAAATGACCATGTCCCGTTTTGTGCCAAAATACAAATGGTTACGCTAACTATAACCAGTCTCCTTATACCTCTAGACTATTAGAGATTATGCACAGAGAGTGAAGTTATCGTAATATAACTTGACTGGCAAGTTTAAGCAAAAGTACAGAAAGTATACGAGAGATAATACGCACGCATTTATTCATTGTATCAAGCCTTCTATTTTATACACAGTCCACAGAGACAACTGTCTCTGTGGACTGTATATAATATACAAGTGGGGTAGTCCAACATTTTTTGTAAATTTTTGAGGGTAATTAAATTTCTGATGAAGTTCTGGGGGTAAGAAGCTTAAAGTGCAACTCTGTTTACCAGAACGCTTTTTATTTTAACCGTAACCAGAACGTTTTTTTTATTCTGTGAGGTATGCTCAAAATATTGAAAATAAAGTATTCAATTTTATGAAATAAACGAGCCTAGATTATATGTATACTTTAGGCAGCTGCCTCACCCTATTCAGTAGTATACAATTACTCATGCAACATAAATGTATGTAACATAGAATTACTTGTGGTACGAGTATTTGTGGAATTATGGAATGAGATCATTAAAAATATACTATCCAAGTGGCAATTATTTTGCAATACATTTTTGTAAAACAATAAACAAGACGCAATTAAATGATAATTGTTATTATTCGGAATAATTCATTTTTTCAATTATATTAAAGTTACTTACTATCACTCGTTAGTGATCATTGTTAATCATTTTTGTCTACTAAAGTTCCAAATTCTAAATATTTGCCTTAAAACCTTAATAGTCAAATTTAGGACTGTAGCAAGCAAAAATTGGTTAACATTGAATATTAGTAGCAAGCACAAGTTACTTTCTCAGTGTTAAATAATGTTGTAGATCAGCGTTTCCCAGCCTTTTTCAATCCACAGACCCCCTTAATAAAATAAACACCGAAAAAAACGCAATCCCAAATATCATTTTTTTACAGGAGATCCAAAACATTTTTTTTTATAGATTAATAATAGTGTTATAAATCATAGGATGCATTTTATTTTAATTTTTTTAAATACCGTGTGCTTAGATCACATTTTTCTAATAAAACTGGTTTGCTGATTTTTCGTTTTGCGGCCCTTTTGCATTTAATGAGCGATTTATGTATGGTCCCGAGATGACACCGCGTACCCCCATACATATACTCGCGGTCCTCCAGGGATCCGCGGACCACAGGTTGGAAAACACGGTTGTAGGTGGTTGTAGTTTAGGTGCCTTAGGTAGTCATTGTTAATGGTGCGAATATCATTATGATTTAATGAGTTTTTTGCTAAAGGAGTATTCCACTGGATAATGGTTAAGAAACAAACAGTGATAGCCTAGTGGTTAAGAAACCTGGTCTCTTCATCAAGGTGTCCGAGGTTCAAATCCCAGGCACGCATCTCTGATTTTTCAAAATTATGTGCGTATTACAAATTAATTATCACTTGCTAAAACGATGAAGAAGAGCGTCGTGAGAAAGCCTGCATACCTGAAAATCTTAACAAAAAGTTTTCAAAGGTATGTGAACCAATTCGTAATTGGCCAGCCCGGTGGACTATGGCCAGGTCCTTCTCATTCTGAGAAGAGACCCGTGCCCAGCAGTGGGAGTGTAATGGGTTGATGATGAAGCTGTTTTATTGATAAAAAAATAATGAAAACATGGTGGTACGGAACTCTCCATATGCAAGTTTGATTCGCACTTGGTCGGTTATGATACATAATTAAGTACGTACCTATAGATTTTAAATGAGTTTAAATGTTTTTTTTTATTGATAACTGTTATCCATAGCGATAAATATAGTCATTAAAACAAATACTTATATTTAATAAACACTAATCGGATACGCAATCAATTAGTTAACTACGTACTTAATAATAATATATAAGTATATTAAAATTGTAACTAGCATTGCAGTGTACATTTTTATTTTCTAACATTCACTGGTACGTATTTAGATACACTTTACTATTTGTATATATTATGTACCTTATTTTTTTTTTCTCGAGAGGGAAACCTTCAAAAGGTACCCGACGACGTGGGAGCGACGCCGGGTTATGTGGGATTTTTACCGCACTAAAACCCCCCCGGTGGCCGTCCTCAACGCTTGTTGGAGAACTCCGGGATCTCCGACGGAACACAACCGAAGCCCTCCAAGCGCGATGCCCCGATCGGGCTGTACCCTGGGGGAGCAGTTTTTGCTCCTCCCACACCATGTAGTGTTTACGACGGTATGCGACCACACATACCGCCGTCCTTCCCGGGGTCGCTAGCTGGACGGTTCGAGCTCCTACTCTTGCCGCCCGCAACCCCGGAAGCCCCCTTTTAGTCGCCTCCTACGACAGGCAGGGGATACCGTAGCCCTGTGTAATACATAGAATAATTTTTGTTCAACATACAACATTTGTGTCTTTCCTTAACTATCTATCTGAAAATGCTGTGTGAAATATTTGGAGCTCGGTTATTGATTTTACCCAGTGGTTCTACTAAGTACAGCGCGGGCTATAGTGTAGAGTGAGAAGACGAGAGAAGGGCGGTAAAAAGTCATATATAAGAAACCATTATTAGCGAAAAATAAAAAATCCTGGTGCCGTTTGTGTGTAAATATTGTTTTATTTAATTTACAATTGAAATACAATTTATATAGAGCATAAGCTAAAGGGCGCTCTACTGTGACCAAGAGCTAGTGCTGAATAACTAAAACATGAACGCACGTACTTGGTACTTACGATTAGTAATTCAGTTTGTGAGTATGAAATTATTTTTCCAGATAATATATCAAAAGTGTCGTAAATCACCCCACTATGATTTGGACGCTGATTTTCCTTTAGTAAGTATTATTATATATTCTTAATTGGCAAGTTAAAAACAAAACTCGTCTGCGTCTCATTCTGCGATGTCATGTGCATATATTATTGGAGTTGATATTAATAAAACTAAAACGAGGACTCGAGGATACATGTACAGCTACATTCATGCAAAAGCATGAGTTCCTACCGCATCCTTAAATCCCTAGGTTATTACAAAAATAATTGAATGACGCCTTTTTGGATATTCAAATACGAAAAATATCTGTTTGTAATAATAGACGGTATATGTTAACCAATGTTTCACATTACAGTTTTACGCATTACGTGGCGAGCTTTGATGAATTCTCGATTCCAATTGAAAGACAAGAACTATGGCCGCTAATCCATAGGTCGTACGACACGCGGCTGTCCGTTGTCCCAGATGACGTGGACGTCGGAGAACCTTTAATACTGACGCCATATATACAAACTAAAAGAATTAAGGAAGCGAGGCAAGCAGCCCGCGTAAACGACTCTGTTCTGCTGCCGGGAATCGAAAGCTACTCCGGATATCTAACGGTAACAAGGTTTTGTAAAGTATTGGGAACTTTATAGGTGGTAGAGCTTTTTACACTCCGTCGGCAACACAAGAAACAGCCAAGTCAATATTACGTACCATGAAACAGCGACTGTGCTGCTGTGTCCACTTCGAAATGCAAACTTTATGATAATATGAAGCATCTAGGGAATAAAAGTAAGGGCAGGTAGGACAAGTAAGGTAGTTTAAGAGACATATACTTTTCCGAGGGGTTCCAGCTTAGTCCTCAGGGGTAGCGGCGCATCTGAGGCCGACCTCAGGTCGCCGCAGGAATATCTAATCGTACCTGGGGTTGATTAAATTTGTGCATCGGCGCCAATAGCCACTATAATCAGATGGACTGCATGCTCATCTGCTATACCTATATTAAAAAAAGGAAAACTATTTTACCCTCATCTATGCTTACATAAAACTATGCTTATAAAATTAAATTCTAATGTTTAAATTTAATCAAGTATCTATTTTAAATCGAATTTTAGCGTGAGTTTAGTATTATAAGAGTTGTTTCATAAACAATTTCTTCCAGGTGAATGAAACATACAATGGGAACTTATGGTTCTGGTATTTCCCTGCCTCGAATAGGGGTATGAAACAAGCTCCGTTGATAATTTGGCTCCAAGGAGGTCCGGGAGTGTCCTCCCTGTTCGGGCTGTTCAATGAAGTCGGCCCTTTTTACGTAGTTGATAACCAAACTTTAAAAGGTAACTTCATGTTTAGGATTATAATCATTTAGTTAATTGAGTAGGTTCCGCGACATACTATTTAAGTGCGTAGTAATGAAAGATTTTATCAGCTTGAGATTATCCAATGTTATGCCTAACAAAGATTTTGAGTTGTTTCTGCTGAATTTGTAAGTGCTTTCATTGTAAGCGATTGTGTTTTAGGGTGTTATAAAGCAGAAATTATCAAGTAGTTTTTTAAGACTAAGTTAAATATAATTACTTTGTAATACCGGCTTGTTTTCCTTCTTGCTTTCAATACAATTTTTGATTTAAGTAGTAGGTCTGGTGCACTCAAAAAATTCACATAATATTTGTCTGTTGCTCAGTTCTAATATTAAGTTTTAACCCAATAGAAAATAAATATACTTGGGGTAAGAAACACTCTCTTCTCTTCATCGACAATCCTGTTGGAGCCGGTTTCAGTTTTACCGACAGGGAGGGTTACACCAAGACACAAGACACGGTAAGTATTTAGTTTTTTATTAATTAATTAATATCATTTAATTAGTGTGTGTCAATTAGTATATTTTTTTATGCGAAACTGTTCTATTTGGCAATAAATAAATAAACAAAATTCAATTAAATATTGTTTAAATTGTACTATCACGGTAAGTACTTAGTTTGTTTTATTGTATTTTTTTAAATTATATCTTTTACCAAAGTGAAGAGTTCTATATGCATGACAATGAAGTAGTAGGTAACCTACTCTCTTGAAAGGTATATTACCAACATCTGCAGGTCCTTCTTGTTATAATATTATGCAGGTACAGGTTCTACATGCAAGTAGCGAATGGAAGAAAGGATTATGAGAATTTGCATTTTTTTATTTAAAAAAAGTAGCTAATTAAAACTGAATTCCATTTACGGCCCCGCTAAATACAGACTTTATACCAGGCAGTATTCGGTGGGTTTTTTAATCAGTATGACAGCGCACATTACAATGATTTTGTTTCTGTCGATAAAATGTTTAATGGGCGACTCGTACAAAAAACATCGGCTGTTTTCGAATCTGTATGGTGCGCTTTTCACGACTTCTGGGCAAGAATCTTAAGAACTTCCGCCAGTGGCGGATTTACCAGCAGGCTGAGTAGGCTTCAGCCTAGGGCGGCATATTTTTTGGGGCGGCAAATTTGGGGACCCAATCGTTCCTGCCTTAAACGTGTCATGAACTGACATGACGAGCAAAAAAACACGGAAACCGTGTCACGAGCGGGCGTGAGGAGCAAAACAAAAAAAAAAACAGGAACCATGTCAACGGGAAACATGACAATTGTAGAAGCAGGGGCGGCAAAAACTGTACAGCCTACACCTTTTTTTTTTAAATCCGCCACTGACCTCCGCAACTACAAGAGTTCCTACTTATACGGAAGTTATAGTTTATACTTACTTATATTACATGTAAGTACATATGTGCAAAATGAATTAATATTTCAGATCGGTCAAAATTTATACAGCGCGTTACAGCAGTTTCTGACGATTTTTCCGGAATTACGTACAGTGCCGATATTCATTGGAGGAGAGTCGTACGCTGGCAAGCATATCCCGTCATTAGCCATTCAGATAAAGTGGCACAAGGGCCAAGATGAACCGATTAACCTTCAGGTAAGATCTGCGTCAAAACTATATAATGTTTGATATGTTATTATTTGTAGGTAAAATCTAGCTAACCGAATGAACCACAAGTACAGAGGCCTTTAGGTACAGGTGTCTAAATGATGTAATTTCGCAATGCCTATAGGCGGGCAGTAGCCTCTTACCATCAGCTGGACTGCATGCAAAAAATTTGATATTATTATTGTTTGTAAGTAAAACCGAGCTAACTGAATGAGCCAAAAGTACAGAGGCCTTTACTGATGTCTAAATGATGTACTTTCGCAATGCCTATAGGCGGGCAGTAGTCTTTAGCTGTTACCATCACTTACCATTAGCTGGACTGCATGCCACTTCAAAGTAACATTAGACGGCGAGTCTATCACTTTTTATCTGCACAAACTTACAGTAAGTTTGACGTAAACTTTTCTGAATTAAATGTTTTTACAGGGTTTGATGATTGGGAACGGTTTCATAGACCCGATAACTCTTCAGCGGTACAGCGACTTCTTACGTGAAGTTGGCTTAGTGGATGACAAGACAGCAAAGTTAATTAAAACATTAGAAGAGAACGTTACACAGACTATTAAGGATAAGAAAATGCTGGAGGCATTTGATGTTAGTAATTTATTACAAATAAACAAATAATAGATAGAGTCCGCGCCAAACTCCTAGTCCGCTCTGAATGTCGAAACGAGTCGCGACGCAACAGCAAATTGTAGACTTTATCGAGACGAAGACAACGCGGGACCCACCCGGCACCCTCCGCTGCCCACTCTCGCGTACATAGCTGGGTTAGTGTACCCTTACTGTTGCCACGGAGTATATACTTTTAGTTGTGTTTGACCGCATTGGCTCTGACTACACCTGCGCGCAACATATTCAGAGCTAGCTAAAAGTTTGCCGCGAACTATGCTCACACAACAATATTGATAAAAATATTTTTGTATCTACGTATGTACTCGTATTATGTACCTGATCCTTAATCATCATCATGAAATGATAATTCAAAATTGAGTCAATTTAATACCAAATCATTATAATTTATATTGTTAAATAGCTACAGTAGTATGTTTGCTTTGATAATGGCAGAGGCAGACATTCGCATATATAACGTGCCTAAATAGTTATATAAAGTGCGTTTAAAATGTCATCTAAAAGTGACTCTTATTTTTTATCTCATAGAAAGGGATTAAAATTAATATTAAATCTCTCACACACAATATTATGACACTCGCCCTAAAATATGATCTTATCTATTTTGCATCCATATATGTAATATAATATGAGCTATATTGCAAGAAATTTTAAATGCAGGAGTACGCAAATATGTTACAAACATTCTCTATGGCGGCACATCTTTCGAATATATACAATTTTTTGAAAGATGATGTTAGCACCTGGGAGAAGTACTCGGAGTTCGTTGAGAGACCTGCTGTGAGACGCGCGTTACATGTCGGCAACACCACGTTGTCTCCACCTGGACCAGTTTACTACCACCTGTTATCAGATTTGATGAATAGCGCGAAGCCCTGGCTGGAAGAACTTCTCGACCACTACCGAGTTCTTGTTTACAGGTATGTTTATATCATCTTCGACCCTTTACTGTCCCACTGTTTAGGCAATAGTCCACTGAATTGTTAGATTTCTATAACTTTAAGGTTGATTTTTTTTAAGATCTCTCAGGCACGCAAGTGTTCTTACGAAGTTTATCTTCAACGTTAAATCAACTGACCCACCGGTCCAAGTTGCTATCTTAGAATTACAATCTTAAATTTATACCTTGGCGAATACCATATACTCGTAGATGGTTAAAAACATACGATGTGGTTTAGCCACTAACATGTATCCTTCCTCCACCTATTCGCAATGGTGGATGCTTGTTTGCTTATGAATGTCATATACCTACTTCAATTAATACTTTACCTTATTTACCGGAATTCCAGTGGCCATCTAGACTGCATTATACCGTACCACGCATCGGTGAATACATACAAGTCGTTGAAGTTTTCTGGAGCAGTCGAGTATATGAATGCTGAGCGGTTTCCATGGCACCACGATGGCACTCATGCTGGGTAAGTAGTGATGCACATTAAACGCACTTGGAATCTTCCTACACATTTCGTGATACTATGTTCAATACACATAATTATTCCGTTATAGCGCGTGATTTAAAAATTATGTATGTAGTAATATTATGTTTGAAGTTTTAAATACCTATCTTACGGAAATATTAAAATTAAATAAACAAGTGACCCAAGAGCTGGAGCTTACCTCGGTCAACAAATAAGTTTGGCAATACAACGAGGTAATGCTGCTAGTGTCTTGGGTACACTACCGCGGGGCAGCGATCTGGCTCATTTATTTTATTTATTATAGTTTTAGTTATTTTTTGATTATATATGATTTTTGATATATTTTTATTTCCATTTGTTTTAAATTTAGTTAAAGTTATTATAATATTGTAATAAGGTTTAAATATTGCAAAATAAAGTTTATCTATTAATTGAAAAAAAAAAATAAACAATAATTGAATAGAATATTTTGCTCTTACAGGCTTTTACTAGAAGATGTTGAATACTTTTAAATATTATTTTTATCTAAACGTTACCTTCAAACATCGGTTTTCTTAGTCAACACTCGATATAACTGATACTTGTTTAGGTAAAGTAAACTGATCACTTTTATTAAAGTGAGGTCTATCTTTAGAAATGAAAAGCCATCTACACTAAGCTCAAGTAATAAACAGATGTACTTCAAAGACTATAGACGCATTTTTCTTATTTTTTTATTCCAGTGCAAGGAATCCAAGTAGACTTATTAATCTAAATAAGATGATGGTGAACTCAGTTGCGGTCTGGACGACTTAAACTCGCATTACGCCACCATAAAGACAGTTAATTATAGTACTTTAGCAAAGGGTGACGTCCCGCCGGGCTGGGTGATCAAGCCCGGGGAGAGGCCGGGTTCCGACAGTGTCAGTTCGGACCTTGTAGAGAAAACATCGATAGCGTGATTCATATTATTAGCAGCGCCATCTCCTGACGAGTACTGGGAAGTCGCCACAGTACAGACCGACCTTCATGTTATGTCACAGAAGTAGTCTTGTGTAGTTCGCGAACGAACTAGTTCGGAAGAGCGCTCCCACAGATGAACTACTCGAACTAGATCCCCGATTTCCTGCTCTATAGTTCGTTAGCTCCTAACTAAACTAGTGAAAAAATGGCGTTAACCGAACTAATGTCGTAATATTTTATGAATATTTTATAAGAATCAATAGGTATATCCTGTTTTTAGCGCTCAAACATTTTAATTCATGCATTTCTTTATCTTGTCATATAATCTACAAATGACTCAAAAAAGGCAGATCTTTCGCTCTTTTAGTTCATCTGTTCTTCAGTTCCCAAGTCCCAACTGTTCGGTAAGCAGCTGGGAACAAACGATCTAAAAGAGCGAACTAGTTCGTTTAGGAGCCACGGACTAGATCGAGCGAACCCAATCGCGAATTATTACGTCCATGACTACAAGAGTTTGTTAAAAAAGTTACGTTTAAGTTGGTTTATCGCCAGGTATGTGAAGACCGGTGGTCTCCTGACGGAGGTGATGGTGCGCGGCGCGGGGCACGCGGTGCCGGCCGACCAGCCCGCGCCGGCGCTCGGCCTTATCTCCGCCTTCATACAGAACATACCCATCAACAACACCAGGACTCCGGTCTAATTTTTATAATCTTTCACTTAATAACCCGCTTAAGACAATAATATCTTGAGCATTTGTTAGATGCAGTTGTGTAAGAGGTATAATTTTGTAGATTTCAATGTTGAATAGCTAAATAAATTTTTCGTTAAGTACTTATCTTACTTATGTAATTCATTTTTTCTAAAGCAAGCGATGTTATTCTGTAATTTAAGATATTATTCATTACGTATTTTTAATTTAATTTTTAATCATAAGTATATTATATATTTCGTGTGAAAAAAAATAAATGCAAATGCAAATTAATAAGAATTATTTAATTTAATGTGCAAAACAAATAAAGCGTCCGTAAACATACCGAGGAGCATAACGCTTTTAATTTACGTGACGATTTTAACACTACAATTTCTACCGTAAGTCACTTTTGGAAACTTTACTTCAAACACTATAAGAAATAAACACAATAGTTACAGTTCAATATATTTTTATTTTGTTTAGGAAAATGCATTACAAAATGTATTATTATCGTATTATACATGTATGTACAAATTGTACAATTCCTTCACTTTTAGTGGTACAATATTGTTGCTTAAGTACTTATAACTTTACAATATTTAACACAATTACAATATATCACAACAGATCCACTCTTAGTATGTTTATATTTTATAAAATAGGTTAATATGATAATCAGTTACATCTAACAGTTTTAATAGTATCAATATAGTGCTTGGATGGTGGTAGAACCACACTCAGACTCCAGTGGTACCACCAATCCATCTATTTCTAATTACAACAGTATTAAATGCTTCTGTGTTCCCGCCCTTCATCCCTTCGCCCCTTAATGGACACTTAAACAAAGTGTCTTATCTTAGTCCATAGGAGGTACCTAGGATTGATTATACATGTCCATGGCCACTTACTCGGTAGACTGACTGCTTGTTAGTTAAGTACTAATAATATAAAAAAATATTTGAAATACTTAACTTATTTTTAATACTCTTCCAACAGTCATAGTATAAAGTAAGTACAATTCTTAGCAATTATTCAAAATCAAACTTAAAATCCGTTTCGAAAAGTAAATGCTTAATCGCTCACAGTTCTTATTAGTGATCGAAGCTCACAGACTATAAAATATAGCAATCTGTGCGGAGCTAGGTAACGGCGTCTTAACATATGCCAAACAGTCTAATTAAAGCAAGGCTGTAATTTATAATTATTTCTTATATCAGCCGTTTGAACGGGCTAATCCTTATTAGTAACAATAAATCAATCTTAACCAATATTTTGCCTACCAAAGTTTGAAAGACAATTATTGCCTACAATAGCTTTGTTTCGACCCTTAGGCAAATTGGTTAAGATTTAGTATAACTAATAGGCGTTGAAAGTTTCAATCGTATTTCCATCTTGAACACCTAAGCTACATTGAAGATGTCTTCCCTGAGAGGTATGAAGAGAGCATCATTCTTCCTTTTCCACGTGAGGAACCACAACACCAGGGTTATTACGCACAGAACCAGTAGCACATTCATGAAGATGCTGACGATCAGGCCAGCGTTACTGGTTTCTTCCGCTTCTAGATCTCTGTACTCCGGGAGGTCTTCAGCACTCAGTTGGTAGTTAGGGGGACTTTGCAATTGCAGCCCCTGGATAAAGTATAAGACGAGTTGTTTCACCTCAGCCGGCTTGTCGATCGGTGCGATATGACCTGCGTCTCGGATCAACACCTCTGTTAGGCCACCCCCAGATTTTACGTACCTGCAAAAGATTTTTTTTTAATTAACCAAATACCTGTACATGATTCTATACCAAATACGATTGATGAAAATGATAATCATTAACATTTTTTAAACGATCCCAAAAATGAGTGGAATTCAATCCGTGATGATTATGGTGAGAATACTCGGAGCGTGGATGAAGTGGCGAACTAAGGTCATCGGAGGCCCGGGGCGGAAGTTGAATGGAGGCCTCCAGTGTAAAAGTTAATATGATTTTACAAAATTACAAATAAGTCATAGACTTAGTCCCCGACAAATGTGTGATTCCGGCGACTTTTTTACCCGACTGCCAAGGAAGGGTTATGTTCTTCGCGCGTATCTTGTATGTTTGTCTTTCTTTATTTGATCCGATCTTACAAACGGCTGGATAAATTTCGACAGTTAAGGTGTCAATATATTCGTCTCAATGACCCGAGTGTCCTTAGATAGGTGTTAGAGAAAAGAATTTTTGGCGCGAAATAGTAACACATTTAAAAAAAAAGTTAACCGAACCTATCGAGTGGGGTATCAAATGAAAGTAAATTAAACGTAGATTATAAAAACATATTTGTATATATATAAAACAGCAAGATGACTGACTGACTGACTAATTAAATGACTTTTTCATTTTTCAGAAATCAACGTACAGGCAAAACCGCTCATGTTAGAGTTTTAAAATTTTGCACATGGGTTCGCTATATAGGGTAAATAAGTATTAAGAAAGGCCTTTTGGAAATTCCACCCCTAAGAGGGTAAAATAGGGAAAATCAGTTTTTTTGAAATCCTTTAATTTTAAAGCAACTACTATAAAATTTAGTATTTGGCTTTCTGGGTAGGAACAAAGACACACCTATCTATCCCCTTCCGAAAAATCAACCCCGTAGAGGGTAAAATAAGGGTTAAAAGTTCATTTGAACAACCGTCAATCTTGAAGCAAACACTATAAAATGTTGTATCAGGCTTGTTGGATAAAAATAATGAAATTCTACCCCTAACGAGGTAATATAATCACCGGATAAATCTTTTATAGATCGTAAATGGTGGTTTTTTTGCGAAATAGTAAGACGTTTTAAAAAAAATACCAAACCTATCGAGTAGGGTATCAAAACAAAGGAAATTAAAAGGGTAGATTACACATACATATACATATATATATTACATCGAGATGACTGTCTGACTAAATGAGTAGTGTTGCTGTGCCAGAGATCAACGCTAAGGGAAACCGCTGCACTTTAGAGTGCTGGCATTTTACTCATAGGTTATTTATATAGCGTAAATGAGCACTACGAGGATAGGATAATATTGTTTTAACATCTTTTGATTTTGAAGCAGATACCTACTATGAAACTTTGTATTTAGCTTTTTGCATAAAAATAATGAAACGCCTATTTCACCGTTTTTGGTAATTCTAAATCAGCCTGTTTAGTGCAGTCGGGTTTTTGATTTTTTAATTAAATTACTTGTTCGCTGTTTTATACACATTTCACCGATTGTTTGGTTCGGACGACCTTTTCTAGCTATCCTGCAAGTATTTATAATGACACCTTTATGTAGAATGTACATGTAATAGTGGATATCTGCAGTAAGGCTGAAGTGTTCGTGGTATGACTCCTGTAGTTGATAGAATCATGGGTATTGTTTGGACTGTGTTTATTTTTCATTGTGATTCCATAGAATTACTCTATCGCCGTTAGACATCTCACCGCCTTGTAATTGACGGAAGCCATTAAATGGCTTAAACGGCTGACAATTTTGTCAGCCATTTAATAGCTGTCATGGTGTAATTTACGCGGAACAATGCCGATATGCCCAGTTAAGTGGTACAAAAACACGAAATCGATGAAAAAAGTGCGGAGAAATATCGTTTCATTCGTAAATGGACTAAAAACTACATTTTTTTTATATTTTTGAAACACGAAAATAGATGACAGTGACAATTTGTTGTCAAAACTGGTTACATTTCTTGTTAGGAGTGAGTAATCTTTACTAATCTATGGCGTCACATTGATGTTTTAGATTAGTAAAGATTATATACATATACGAGCTTTTGCCTGCGGCTTTGCTCGCGTTACGAAGTAATATTTTGATCCCCTATTTTATCCCCTTGGGGGTAGAATTGATCAAAATCTTTTCTTAGCGGATGCCTACGACATAACATCTACCTGCATGCCAAATTTCAACCCGATCCGTCCAGTGGTTTGGGCTGTGCGTTGATAGATCACTATGTCAGTCAGTCACCTTTGAGTTATATACAGGGTGAATTTTTCAAACGGGCCTTCAGAGCCAAATCCGAAACTATAAGGATTAGCGAAAAATACTGAAAGGAGTTACGAGGCCGATTTTGATAAAAACTAAAACTGCGTCATTAGTTTTTTAAAATATCTTTTTCCTTAGACGGGAATCGAACGAGTTCATTTTGAAAAAAAATACACCCTCTGTATTATTCCACCATCTGATAGTGTCGCTTATAAGGATCAAATTCTGGGAAGTAATGTTATGTAACAAATTAAAGGAAAAGGAAAATTTTGAAGAAAATGCTTATTTTTCCATACATTGCCATACTAATCCTTAAGGATTATACATAACAAATGATTTATGTATAATTCTTTAGAATTACATAAGTCATACCATTGAAGAATTTGTCGGTTAATCAACTAATTATTCGATGTTATAACCGTGACATACGGCTTAGTCTGAGAAAGTAATAGTTTGGCAAATAAATTACCGCCGTTTTTAGCATTTATTTTTTAATAACAATAGATAAGTGATTAAATAATATTTTTTTATTGTTTAAACAGTAAATATTATTTTCTATATCTCTTTGTTCAGTTATCACTCGGATTTGACTCGAAAAAGACATTCTAGCAAATTGTCAGTTTTACATCTTTATTAAACGAAACTCCGCCCATAGCAAGTTAAATCTATTATAATGGTCCTAAAAGTAACCTTATCTAAATCGGACGTAAAAATATGAATTCTTGAAGAACAAAACGTCCATTTCGAATGATTTGAAGCATTGAGCCAAAAAAAATGTTAATACGCGAAATGTTTAAATTGATGAATGGCGGGAACTTAACTGCCAAATTAATATGAAAAAATATGTATTTTCTTAAAATTGAGGCTTTTCCTTTAGTTTGTCATTTATCATTACTTCCCAGATTTTGATCCTTATAAGCAACACTATCCGATAGTGGAATAATATAGAGGGTGTATTTTTTTTCAAAATGAACTCGTTCGATTCCCGGCTAGGGAAAAAGTTATTTTAAAAAAGTAATGATGCAGTTTTAATTTTTATCAAAATCGGCCTCGTAACTTCTTTCAGCATTTTTCGCTAATCCTTATAGTTTCGGATTTGGCCCTGAAGGCCCGTTTGAAAAATTCACCCTGTATATTTAGATTATTACTAGCTGACCCTGCAAACTTTGTATCGCCTCAAAATTTATTTATCAAATATATTTCATATAAAATGCCTATGTTACTCGTGGATAATGTAGCTTTCGAATGGTGAAAGAATTTCTAAAATCGGTGCAGTAGTTTATGAGCCTATTCATTACAATCAAACAAACAAACAAAGTTTTCCTCTTTATAATATTAGTATAGATAGATATATCGTACCCGAGCAGCCTGTGTTGCTGCCACCAGGGCGTGCGCGGCGCGGCGAGGAAGGCGCTGCGGCCGCGCCAGCGCCACGCGCGCCGCCGCAGCGCCGCGCTGCCCACGCACGGCGCCATCATGTCCAGCTGACCACTGGAATAATGACAACGTAATGTCACAAAAGTGTAAAGCCCGCTCCACATTCTCGCAAGAATCTCGCGAGAACGCGAGAAAACCCCGATTCGTATTTTTTTTATTTTATTATATGGAGTAGCAAATGAGCATGCAGTCCACCTGATGGTAAGTAGCTCCTGCCGCCCATGGACATCGGTAATCAATCCCAGATAAAATTAGATATTCCTACCTGAGGTCGGCCACAGATGCGCCGCTACCCCTGAGGACTAAGCTGGAACGCCTCGGTAAAGTCTGTCTCCCTTACCACACCCTTCAGACCGGAACACAGCAGCGCCTAACACTGCTGTTATTAGGTAGAAATAGGTGTGGCGGTGTTGCGCCGGAATCAAACCACAAAGGGTTCTACCACCTTTAAATTGGTAATTGGTAAATTGGTAATACCTCGTATTGGCTCCACATTCTCGTTTCTCGTGCTTTTATCGCGTTGTCGCGAGATTTTCGCGAGAATGTGGAGCGGGCTTATGAGAGAATGTCCGTGTAGAGAATTTTAAAAGATGCAATTTGTATATAATTAAAAAAAATATTTAATGATTATAAGAGTTCTATACACCATCAACCCATTAATATAAACTTATATATATACGTTATTCACGCCTATAATTGGCACTCATGCGAGATTTATTATTATGAATACTACTATAGTATACTACTAAGTGCTATATAATGTATTGTATGTATTGCTGTTGGGATGTAAATAAATAAATATATTAATGTCCCAGGTCTCCTCTCAGAATGAGAACGATTAGGCTATGGCCCACCACGCTGGCCAAATCCAAATTGATTCACATACCCTTTGAAAACATTCCTTTTAAGATTTTTCAGATACGCAGTTTTCCACACGATGTTTTCCTTCACCATTTAAGCAAGCAATAATTTTTAATACGCACATAACTTTGAAAAATCAGAGGTCTCGGATTTGAACCTCGGACCCATCAATCAATTCAAGAGATAGATTTTTTTTACGACTAAGCTATCGCTGCTTAATAATAAGTACACACTTAATAATAAACATACTTAATTAATAAATATTTCACATACCAGTAAATTAATATCCTGTAATGATCCAGTAACGTCTCAATCTTCGGAGTGACCTTCGCCAAGAAGTCTGGAGCAAGACTCTTATGAATACTTGCATTGGAGAACGTGAACCCTAGGTCACCCACGTGAATGGCCTCTCTAATTTCAGGTTTAGTAATATACTCTACGAATAATTCGAGATCATTTACGTCATCTTTTAATGCGTTGTACATGTTGTTCTGATAACTTATGTCTGCTAATTTGTCGAGTAATTTATTGCGAAGCTGAAAACATAAAACAATTGAATTAGTATACTTCAGAGGGTTATGTTTTTCACACATGTGCATAAATGTGGTAGAATCCTTTGTGGTTCGACTCCGGCGGCAACACCGCCACACCTATTTCTGCCTCATAACAGCAGTGTTAAGCGCTGCTGTGTTCTGGTTTAAAGGGTGTGGTAAGGGAGATATACTTATCCGAGGCGTTCCAGCTTAGTCCTAAGAGTAGCGGCGCATCTGTGGCCGACCTCAGTAGGAATATCTAATCTTATCTGGGGTTAGTTACAAATGTCCATAGGCGGCAGTAGTCACTTACCATCAGGTGGACTGCATGCTTGTCTGCTACTCCTATATTATAATAAAAAACAGTCAGTATAAATATTATAAAATGCATGTACTTATACAGATGTACATTGTTTTTATTTAAAAGTATAAATTTTAAATAATAAGAAATATTACGTAACAAACTGTTTACCTAATGTAACTGTTTGGACTCAACCTGTTTCAACCACAAAGGGTTCTACCACCTTTTTTGTACAATAAAATTAAAAGCTTACATCAACCGCCAGTTCACTTTGTCCATTGTGTATTGCCGCGTTATACTCGTCCTGTAAGGGCTTGGCCGCTAGCACGCCCTGCTGGTCGATGATGCCCCACTGGTAAAACACTGAGGTGTAATCCATTATGGCCTCGCGTTCTAAGGCTGGGTTGCCGAGAATTAACCCCTGCGAAATATTGATAATAAAATAAAGTAAGTTAAGAAGAAAGAATCTATGGGTATGCAGTTCTTACTACATACTACGAAATTAGAATTGTCACACCGCGCCCTGAGATTTAATATCAAATGGCATGATTTAAATCTCAGGGCCAAATTTGCCCCGCTACGGTCTACAGACCATGGTGTTTGTTCTAATTACTCTCGTTTTGAGAGGAGTCCCGTGCCCAGCTGTATGACGTAAATGTGTATGAGAAGTGCATCAATGATGCTATAAGCAGATAAACTCCAAAACTTCACTACATCCTACTTTTTTTAAGGTAGCTTGGAAACTGGTCCAATTGCAACAGTTGGGTGGTAGTTTGTTGGTTTCAGTCTGTGTCATGTTTTCAAACTGTCCATAACTCCTCTCATTAGTTCTAGCAAACTTTCAATAACCGGAAGTAACGGTTTAATGTGGTCTCCGAACCATGTAATAAACTGGTATAAATATTATATCAACCACGACCATTAATAGACCATCAGGATAATCGGCGCCATCATTACTATTATAATAGTCAATAATGACTATTATAAGAGTAACTATAAACTTAACTCAATACCAGTAAACAAAGCTAAACATACTTAATCATACCAATCCATTATTCTGTTCCGTTTGCTTCAGTAGACTGAGTAAGCATAACAATAAGTGCTCAAGTCTTTTTGTCTGTCTCAAATATTCGCAACAAAGAGAGACAAAACATAAGGCGCCATTTTGTCAATTTAGACATTTAATTTTACGTTACTGACACTATAGTTCTGATACAATCCGCTAAGGGCGCTGATTGGAATTTGTATGGGCAAATGCGTAAACAAATACCAAAACAGTCATATTTGTCAAAACGTAAAAACTCATGGTAAGGGTACAGAACGCCTTACATGTAGCATTGTAAAATCAAAATTTGATGAAAACGAGGTCAAATATGAATGCGTATTATAAATAGCATATTCGTAGGACTATGACTATATTTCTTGCAGACTAACTTCATCCTGAATGAGTAAAGAATAACTTCGGAATAAAGTTTCAAAGCATAAACATAACATTTTTTCCTTCGCCCGTGTTATGCTAAGGGAAGGAGCGAAAACCTAATCTAACCCCCACCCCAATAAACGCCCTTGGCTACAGCTATAAAAATGTACTTACTTGCAAGTTATATTCATTGGGGTCAGCTTCATAAATCTTCGTGGCCAAGGCAGGGACGTACCGGCCCGCGTAAGAGCTGCCCGCTATGTATAGTGGTGCTTTCTTTAGCTCCGGAAATATCTTCAGGAATTGTTGTATGGTGCTGAACAGGTGGTTTGCGTACTAGAAAACAAATAAGGTTTCTTGATTTTTATAAGGTTGAAGTAGAAAACGAGCATGCAAATTACAGTCTACTTGATGGTATAGTCCGCGCCAAACTGCTAGTCCGCTCTGAAGTTGTTGCTAGCAGTCATACTATTTGCAAAGGCGACACGATTCATTTCATATTCAAAGTGGACTATAAGTAGTTACTACTGCCAATGGACATTTGCAAGCAACTCCATACAGAGCAGGTCTTTATTTGAAGCACATGCTATTCTTGAGAACTAAGATGGTTCCCTCATTTGTAAGTCGCCACACCTTTCCACCGTAAAAACTATTATAACCTGGAAATACTTAGATGTGGCAGTAGTAGTAGAACCTTCCCGGTCGAACCATACTACTTCTTATCTTTCTACTCGTATGTGTACCTTTGTCCTTCAGTAGCAAAATACTACTACATTGGTTTACTCTAAGAATAGTTTGAAGATTCTGCAGTGACGTAGCTACCCTTGATAACACAGAAGATCCGATGATAAGGAAAATAGGAAATTCATTTACTCAAGAAAACAGGTGGAAAAATATATGAACAGGTAAATAAAATAAACACGAACCTTTTATTGTTTTCTATTCCGACAATTTTGAAAGTATTACCTATAACAAATTAAAAGTATGCCTGTGTGTATATCGAATTTATTTCGAATTTGAAAACACCTATATTGTAAGTACTCTTAAAATCGCAAATAAAAAAAAACATGTAAAAAAATGTAATACAAAAAGCATTGAGTTACACGAGAACCCTTGACAACATTTTAAACGCTACATCAAACTGTTCTGAACTCTAGCGGCTTAAGGGAGGGGGGGGAGAAGGGGCGACCCGCCCCGGACCTACGATCTTAGGGCCCTCCAAACACATTTCGCCAAAAAAGGTCGCCAGAACCCCAAACAATCTATGAAATGTGTATCCGTCAGCGAAAAAAAGGCACCGAATCACTGGCAAACTTTTTACAGGGAGGGCCTACATTCTACTTTCCGCCCCGGGCCTCCGACGACCTTAGTCCGCCACTGGTTCTGAATAACAATTATAAAAATAAAGTCGAAAAATCCGGCTCGGTTCTGTTAAAAAAGGTACTAGCAAAAAATGTAGTCCATTTGCATGCTTTACAATGTTGTGTAGGACTGAAGTATTTTCCTTGTTCATGAGTATCGACTGACTAATCACCGCGAAGACCTTGGTTCGCATTTATTGCATTTCGCTTAAAAAATCTTGTGTAATGTATACATCTGTAGGAACAAATAAATTCAATTGAAATGTCTATTAGTTTCTCACGTCATTGACCAGGCTTTTTCCTCGTATTATTATTGTACCTATCTATAAATAATGTTGCACAAGAAGGTATTTCCATTACAACAATATTCAGAAGATAGGGAATAACTTTAGTATTATCGCAAAATTATAAAAGATTTGATCAAATACACAATATGTTACATGTCATCCCATACCGTACCATGTTACCTTCGACCTACAAAAATAGAATACCGGAAGCATTTAGTTATACTTATGGCGCCCATGAACAATATATTGACATCATTATGTTTGAACCATAATTGGTAATCTGTATAAATGTTTTTCATATATATTTAAATATAAGTTTTTTTTTTATATTATGGAGGAGCTCGTCTGTTACTCTTATATTAAGGAATAGCAGACGAGCTATTCAACCACTACTTTTTATTGGAAAGGTAGCAACTGTGTTTGAAGGCCCTCCCCCAAAACCGGAGCCCCGGGGCGGTCCCTACCGCTTAGCCCGCTAGTGACATAGACTAAGAGATTTTAATTCTTCATAAAAAGAGTAAGTGATCTCACCGTTTCCATATCACGCGGTAAGCCATCCATATCGTCAGTGAAACTAAAACCAGCTCCCACGGGGTTGTCGATGAACACCATCGAGTACTCACTACACCATGTGGTGTTGCGATCTGAAATATTAATAATCATAGTTTACAAACTAAACATAGTTTAAAAGCCGCGCTAAAATCGCACAACGAAAATTGTTAATCCTGATTCCTGACGATCCTGATGAGGTGCATGGGATAAAATTATTAAAATCATGTATTGTCATTGATTCTTGGCAATTGTTCAAAATTTTAAATTTATCGGACTGCTCAAAGTGAGTAAAAATCGAATCCAAAGATTCCGTTACATACATACATACAGGTCAAGCTAATAAAATCGTGGTAAAAATAGATTAAGTAGATACTAAAACTTCTGCATGTAAGGAATAAAATATTAATCTACATCGTCCTAACCTCATATTTATAAAAAAAAATGATAGGATGGTACGTATAGTGCTATGAATTTAGGCTTTTCGCGCTTCGGGGGTCAGGATTCAAATCTTAGATACATTTGCTATTTCGAAGTTATGTGCGTATTAAAATTAATTATAGCGTTAATTTGCTTGTGCACGGTAAAGGAAAACATAAGGAAATAAATATGCCTCAGTAGATCATTTTGTAAAAAAAATCTTGAAGATATGAGGTCCATCAATCCGCACTTAGCCAGAGTGTTAGTGGCCTTATTTGTCCGTCGTTTATTTTTTAATGTCACAACAGGAAAACTTCGTCAAAATAACAGCAACTTTTCAAATCAATTTTCTTCGCAATACATGCTGCATTTAGATACTATTTTTTATGACATGAACGCAACCGAATTAGTGCAATCGATTAACAGAAGTGTTTGTTGCGGCAATTAATATTTACCAAAAATGATACTTACTGTATATAATGTATTTGATGAGAACAAACATCACAAAATGAAGGTAATTTAATGTAAAATAATCAGTTACTTGACGTATCCTATCTAGTTGTATAAAAAAGTTAACCTTATCAAAAATCTTTATACTTATAATTAGGTTTCGAAACGTGGCATATGGAAATATAATGACTTAATCAACGTGAGTCACTTGTTTTGCATGCTTAAAAACCCGCGCACGGAGCTGAATGCGAAAGGGTCCTCTGCAAGTCGTGGAACATAATTTTCCTCTAAGATTTTATTTATCAAAATCGGCAAATCCAAGATTGGACTTCAGTCCATCCATGACATTATAGCAAAAGTTTAGAGTAATAGGAGGACTCTTTTTCACCGACTTTGGACTTATTTCTGACATTACCCAGTTTTTATGGAGCCGTTTTTTCGCTGACTTTTCAACGACAAACACATGAATTTAAAATATCAATTGGAATCGAGGGCTACTTGACTGCATTAAGATCCACCTTTATAAATGTGAAAGGTGATGCTGCACAGGGAAAATATTTGTATTGGAATGTTAATTACTTTATTTCACTTACATTTCAATTCACCGTTGTTATATTCGAAAGGCCCCATCTCGTCGAAGAGGCCTACCATGCTCGTGGCTCCCGGACCACCTTGCAGCCAAATGATCCATGGCGTATCTTTAACCACCTTTTCAGGTACGGGGAAGTACCAGAAAAATACGTTCGAGTTGTACTTTTTGTCCACTGTAAAGAATCCTGAGTAGCTGGTCACATTTAGGAACAATTTCGAGTCCACCAGGGACAGATTCCTTGCTTCTTCCACTCTGTTGTCGTTGATATATGGCGTGAGGATCAGTGCTGGATTCAGAGTCACCACGGGGGCAATAACCCCTACTACGCTAAAAAATTTCAAGGTTTACAATGTGGTTTGTATGGCGCGCCCCAGCCACTACAAGTATTTCTGCAATTACTAATCTATCATCAACAACCCCTTACTGTCCCACTGCTGGGCACGGGTCTCCTCTCAGAATGAGAAGGATTAGGCCATAGTCCACCGTGCTGGCCAAGTGCGTATTGGTAGACTTCACATACCTTTAAGATTTTTTTATATAAATCTCTCAGGTATGCAGGTTTCCTCACGATGTTTTCCTTCACCGTTTAAGCAAGAGATAATTAATTTCTAATCTATGCTGTAATAGTATTGTTTGCAGTCATTTTCTGATTTTAAGGATGGTACAAGTAAGGCAAAATAACGAATATTTGTGAAGCTTTTTCTCAAAAGTAAAGAAAGAACGAGTAAGTAATACGTGGTTAAATCTTGATGTATTTGGCTTTGAATATCGATTGCTTATTAGATTATGAGTTAAGTTTTGCATTACGAAATACGGCGTTAAACTAACCACTCTACATACCTATATTGCGTTTATTGGGACGGTAGAAGGTACGTATAAACTTACTTTTTGGTTTTTATTTTCAAATGTTCTATTTAATCTTATTAAAAGCTTTGTGTACATTTACGAATGCTCAATACATTAATTCAGGTAATGACATTATAATGGTAAAAACATGTATAAACATCCAAAACATAAAAAATAAAAGCGCTATAAGTACTCAAATAGGTACTTCATTTATTTTCTTTAATTGGCGTATAGGTACAATTAAGACTGGTACTTTTATTTTTGTGTCGGACATTCATACTTAAAATAAACCGCTCGAGCCTCGGCTTTAATTAAATCCAACAAGCATTTTAACTCTAACTCACAATAGTGCAAAAAAGTGACCGTTTGTCTAAAGCAAGCGTGTTTTACTTTAAAATTTGTAAATTGGTTTGTCTAAATCGAGCGTGTTTTACTTTAAAATCTGTAAATAACTTAGTCTAACTTGAGCGTGTTTTACTTTAAAATTTGTAAATAACTTAGTCTAAATTGAGCGTGTTTTACTTTAAAATAGTCTAAATCGAGCGTGTTTTACTTTAATATTTGTAAATTGGTTGTAATTGTTGGTACTTATTTTGTACTAAGTATTGTGTTTTTAATTTTACCAAAAAAATCGTTTTACCGTGAATGCTGTAAACATAGATTAGTAAAGATACTTCTCCGCCTTGAAATTAAATGAAGCCACAAATGGCTTATTAGTAAGTTCTTTTTTTGAATTCTTGACAAATAAAAACATTGTTAGAGAAAATTGACGAATAAATAACTAATACTGCGTAATTTACATAATAAATAAATAATGATTTCAAATATTTTAGGGCCATTTTAGCACGGAGACGTGGCAAAACTTTCTTACGCAACTATTTCAATTTTCAAAACTGGGTACATTTTCTTGTTAGGTGTGAGTAATCTTTACTAATCTATGGCTGTAAATTTAATTTTTCGTCTTCGTTGTTTTGTTAATGTTTGACATTAGTACATAGATTATGCGTTAGTAAAACAGTAAAAATATGATATTTAAAAGATACGTTATATTTTACTTAATTGAATATGTACTGTAAAGTATTCAAAATCCCATCATATTTCTTACATAAGGTATCTTAGTATTTTTTACCCAACTTACGCGATTTCGCTGCCTTTTTGCATTAGCGTTAAGTCACGATTTTTCTAAGAATTAAGCATTATTACAGTGGAAAAATACATGTTCTGACCTCATTATTCATAACAAATAATGGAATTACCTATACAATTACAAATAATATAAACTATACACCTGTATACATATATATGAACTAATAATTTTATTGTTTGTTTCTTAGATATATATCTATCTGCCTACAAAGTAAATATACTAATCTATGAGTAAATAGAGTCAATAGTCGAAAACGTATAACAGAACATGACAGTGTTATGTTACGATAACGCTAACTTTCATCATTTATTTACTTTCTCTTGTTTGCTAAAGAATCATAAATCACAATGCTTGTATTATAGGTGTACAATATATGTTTAATAACATTATTTTAAAGGCCACAAAGGCTTTACAAAAAATGTAAAGGGAGCAATAACGGAATTTAACATAAATTATAATTATAAAAATGAAATATCATATTTCTAGCTGGATTGTTAAGTTGTTAAACATAATAAAATAAATGTTATTCACACATAACTTGCCTAGATTAATGTATGTGGAATAATGTTAATGAAAGTAGCAGATGCAATTTATTATCTTATTGCAAAATAATTATGACAGAATAATTAAATCACAAATAATTATTTTGCAATGTTTCATAACTACAAATTCCATTTTCAAAAAGCTATCACTCTACTACGATTATCTGAATTGATTCAATGATTAGATATAAATTACAATCAATATGATAGTGTTGAGTAATTTATTTATCATGATAACAAAATAAATAAAACTTACCTTAAAAATACGAACAGTCCCTTGTCCTTAGTCATTTTTAAATATTTATTTTATATATTATTTCAGTCACTAGGTACTCAAAAAGTATATATCATAATGTAGAGAATTTGAACTTTATTATTTTACATGTTTTAACTGAAAGAAAATTATAAAATGAACAGACTACTGCGAATTATAAAAGTGGTATTTAAACATTTAAAATTTATTGCTATTTAAAAAATGCGGTGATTACATTATGCATCGTAAGTCAGTAATAACAATAATAATAACCGCAAATAGTAGAGCAAAGATTTTTCAGACAGATTACATAGGAAACTAAAATAGAAATATCAAAATAAGTTTGTCTGTCGTTGTGTGGCATTTCCAGATTCGTGTTGCCCGTTCCACATTCAAAATTATACCACTAGAGTTCTTGATAAAAAATAACAGACGAATACCAATCTAAATTACTGATGCTCTAAGAATTAGGTATCATCTATTCCCAATTGCGATAAAAATAGGGACAATTAACGAAAAGAAAAGATAATTTTTTCAAAAAACACATTGAATTGGTTTGTTTGATGTCAAATGTTACAATTTTTAGATAAATGAACAGTATCTACACAAGTTATATTCAGGAACGAAACAAGCAATAAAATTACCATTTCAGTAGAAAAATCTAAAGCAGTAGCACTGGCAACACTGCTCAATATTAAATCAATGGTCATGGTCTCATGGAATAATGATAACGAAGGTCATCAACTCATCAAAGCTGGCTGAGCTTACGTACCTTTTACCTACGAATATTGTGACTTCAGTGTCCTACAAACATATGATGTTAATTACGTCACCTACATTAATGTCATTTGTTTGATATTATAGCCCCTAATGTTTGGTATTATAGCCCTACCTAAGATCAGCCACATTTTTTCTATAAGATTGGTGTAGCAAATAAAATTTACAGTCCATCTGACGATAAGTGGATGGGTACTGCCGCCCCTGGGACATTTGTGACCAACTCCATATAGAAAGAGCTCTGCTTGAAGTGGATCACAGATATATTTTCACATGTGTCCTGAATATGACTGATCAATAGAATAACTAGGACTGCTATCATGTATATTAGGTAAGTATTTTCAATTAAACAATCATATATGTAAGCTTTTATTAAAACATTGTAATACCACGTAGGTTCAAATGAACATACAACCTATGGCTCTAGTAGGTCTCATATTTTTTTATTACAACGGCATTTAGACGACTAGTATAACTGTACAAATTAAAAACATTCAAAGCTTACAGCAGAGCAAAAAAGACAGATTATTTTTATAGATATCTAACTTATACATATTATAATATAATTATTTAGATTTATTACAAAACATTATTAATAGTGCTAGTCTTTCAAGTGGTATATAAGTAGTATACACACAGATTTACATAAGCTATTTTATTGTTCATTAGTTTCTCTTTTATGACACTTATTTTATTATTTAATAACATCATCAATTTTCGCGACTTTTCTCTTCCCTAGTTCAATATCAGTGAAAATATGTTGAAGGACGAAGTAATAAACAACAGTAAAATTACAGCAATTGTATGTAATTATCGTCATTTGCACGAATATGACGTCATCGGTGCGTGGTTCCCTTGCAAATTTATTGGGTGGTAGGGTGACTGCATATTCTACAAATAGATGGCGGAGTTGTTAGCGACGAACTGTCGTAAGAAGGATCCCTCGAGCAGCGGCGCGGGCTGCGAGAGCGGCATGCCGTGTGTCCAGCGCGTGATCAGCTCCTGCGCGGCTGCCGGCGCGTCCACCGGCACCATGTGGCCCGCTCCACGTACTACCACCTCCGTTAACCCACCGCCGCTCTTGTTGTACCTACATACGAGAAGTTTTGTTAAAGAACAAACGAGCCTGCACTTGAAGGTGATTAGTAGATGCCAGCAATGGTAATCTGCGATCAATCCTTAGGTTGAAGACCTAGATAAGATCAGCCACAGATTCATTACTATCTAAATCGATTAACACCCGTTAATAATATTCAATTTTAACTAATTTATTGTCAGAATTTTTAAATTTATCAATTATTTTATTGAATTTCGAACTGGTATAGGCACAAATTGGTTAAAATTGACTATTACTAAAGAGCTTTACCATCGCCTCTTGTAATTAATGCCTTCAACACCGCCACGGTAATCTTTCATTTACCGTGGCGGTGCTGAAGGCAGTTAACTTACAGATTGTCGTATCACTTTCAATACAATTTAATATATTATTAAAAAAGCGGTCCGTGTACAGGATATTTCTTTAACGTCTAATTAATGAAAAAAATATGTAATTAGTCAAAAAAGTGTGTTTATAACATTACCCAGCCAATTTGTTGTTGAATAAGAAAGGGTATCTCGTCGCTTCGAGGAACTGCTCCGTTCCGTTCCACTTCCACGTGCGGTAGTTCTCGGAAGTGTACACGCATGGCAACATCTGGTCTAGTTGCCCACTGAAATGTTAAAAAAACGATGTATTATTGTTTTAATGAACAAGTGATTCAAATAATTAATGATTTGATATGTGTCATCATCAATTCTTCACAGTCCTGCTTCGAGTCCTGCGATCCTGTCCACCAGGAGAATTAAGGCTTTGCACCACGCTGGCCAAGTACGTGATGGTAGACTTTAGCAAAAAATGCAATCTTATTTAATATTTTTTAGGTGTTGAGTTAAAGGCTCCTTAAGATATTTCCTCTGTCGTAAATAAAGAAAATGAGTCTCTATACAGCTAAACCCGATTTAAACAAGGCAGTCGTCCAACTTGGGATCTTTCACAAATAAATTGATGACCCTGGAACCTATGTTGGATCGCCTGAAGTTATGACAGCTTTTCGACATAATTGGAAAAATCAAGCAAAAGAAATAAAAATAAATTGATACTTTACCAGTAAGCAAGCACTCGATAATCTTCTAACAATTTCTCGAAAATCGGTTTAGAACTACTCAAGAAATCTGGAGCCATTTCCATATTAGTAGTCAAGTTGACTACCGCAAATCTGATCGAGCCGACGTGTATAGCCTTTTTGATTTCAGGTTTCTTTAGGAAAGGTGAGTAACGACCGAACGGCATTTCGTCCTTCAGGAAGTTATATGCCTGCTTCTGATGCGTTAAGAATAATAGCGCGGTAATCAGGCTCATCCATTTCTACAAAAAAAAAACAGGTTTAAAAAATCGACGGAAGATGTTATTGTTTATATTCAATCAAAAAAAACATTGTTATTTTAAAATCAGTTAAATATGTGACAGCTGACCTTAAACTGCCTTTAAGTCTTAAATGAATAAAAATATCTAACGCAATATCTCTTCGTTTTTCTATAAGATGGCGAACTATAATCATTAAATATGTGTTAACGATTTGAAAAGGTCAAATCGTACCAAGAGCCAATGAATCTGCTTCCTTTTTGGGCAACTTACGTTTTTAGCGCCCACGCTGTTGTTGTTGGCTATGTCATTCTGGAACGCCTTGAGCAGAGGATCAAGAGCTTCGATTTGTTTCTTCTCGAGAAGGCCGAAGTATAAAAATGGCTGTGTTACTTGTGAGATCATAGCCGGGTCCACGTATCCATTGCCAAGAAGTACACCCTGTATAACAACGATTTTATAATATTATTTCATTTTCTATTCCTCGTAGCTCCACTCTCAAAAATTCTTTCAAAGATGAAAGATATTTTCCTTTTTCACAATAATATTTTCAAGGGGCGTCAGTAATATTTAACAAATTTAATAACAGAAAATGTTTGCATTAAGAAATTATTTGGTTACTTCACATGAAACAATAAATTAAAATGGGAATGATCTATTAACTGATTTATGATTTATTTATCTTCTCTTGTAGTTTAATTTAATGTTCCTTAAAATATAATTTAACCTGTAAATTGATATCTTGTCCTGGGTTGTTTTTGTGTTTGTGTATTTCCATTGCGAGAGCTGGCACATATTTGCCGGCGTATGACTCGCCACCCACGAAGAGCGGCGCAACTCTTAGCTCTGGAAACACTTGGATGAATTGCTTAACCGTGCTGTACAGATGCTTCGAATACTGAAATTGTGAATGATATGTATTTATATGAATACTGTCTTATTTCCAAATTGCAGATTTAAAATCAATTTGTAAAGTATACAACAAGATCGTAATCGGTTTTGGACGATAACTTTCCATAAGTGATCTATCTGTGATTTTCCATGAATGGAGCGATTTCAAAAATATTTGACAAAGAAGTTGGTTATTAAGTCGTGCCAATCCACAAAGGGGCCACCTGATAAGTCGCACAATGGACCCAAGTTTCTGGTTCTGATTTTCCATGATTCGTTCCATTCCTCCACTTGGCAAAAGATATCCGCCCAGCAGGTCTGCCTCAATTTGATAATAAATAATAGTGAATAAGAAAATTATTTCATACCGTAGCCATATCCTTAACAAATCCGTCAGCATGATCAGTAAAGCTGAAACCAGATCCTATAGGATTGTCGATGAATAAAAGGGAATGATTTTGCAGCCATGTGTACGGATTCGCTAGAAATAATAAATTATTTTTATTAAAATAACCAATAAACGAAATACATTCTTATCGTAGGTACTATATTTTGTAAGTTAAAAGCTTTAGCACGATTAGTGGATTAGGTATCCTTTTTCTTAAAAAAGAGACAAACACTTTGGGTTTTGTGTTTTGAGACTGTGCAAATAAGTGTTTAGAGATTAATTTACATTTCATAAGTACATGCAGTTTAAGCTTACGTTTTAAAGAGTCGGCACTTCCTTTAAAAGGTCCAATTTCGTCGAAAAGGCCAGTAAGACTAGATGCACCAGGTCCACCTTGAAGCCAAATGATCCACGGTGTTTCGTTAACTGGCTTATTTATCACGGGGAAATACCAGAAAAACACATTTGAATTGTACGTTTTATTTACTGTGAAAAATCCTGAATAACTTTCAAATCCCAAAAACAGTGATCTGTCAACTCTAGACGCATTTCTCGCTTCTTCGATGAGGCCCTTTTCTAACAGAGGCGTTAATATCAGCGCTTCACCATTATCATCATTGCTTTG
Organism: Epargyreus clarus; assembly: GCF_041222505.1. Lineage (NCBI taxonomy): Eukaryota > Metazoa > Arthropoda > Insecta > Lepidoptera > Hesperiidae > Epargyreus > Epargyreus clarus. The sequence goes on from NW_027332223.1 coordinate 13,350,693, forward strand.
AGTATTTGTATCAATTCTAATAATAATATTAGCATCACTTTCACTAATTTTATTATCTGCGTCTAATTTAATTACTTTCTTTAATAAATCTTCAAGGTTACTACTCGTCTTTGTTGGTAAATCTATGTGGATATATGAATTATCGGCTACATGATGTTTGCTTATAACATTTATAGATGGATCTCGCAAATTATCTTCTGTTACAGCAACTTTTCCATGACAACTGAAAGAGAAATGTTATGGGGATACACATAAGACATTTTATTTAGTAACTTACGATGCACCAAAATTTTTTAATGGAAATATGAATATTTCAGTATACACCAAAATCTCACTACATTTCCAAACTCATTAAACTTACTCACTTTGCTACAAATAAAGCTACCACTAATATCACAGTCCGAGTCATTATGTTTTACTAAATAACTTTAGTTAAATCAATGAGTGGAAGCTTTCAGTGTAGACGTTAATTGCATAGTAGAAAACGTATCTCGTGTTTGAGTGATTGTGAACTGTGGATAACTTATTTCGTGTAACTCTATCTTTTCGTTATCAGCGTGAACTGTTTGATCCCGGCTTGTCTTGTTTATCGGTTACGTTATTGGGAATTTAATACAAATTAATTCAAACGCCACGCTTGATTATGAAATGTTCATTTTAAAATGTAAGTATTATTGCGTTTGATTTTACTAATATGGTATTAAAAATACTGTCTTTAACGCTTTTTATATGCTCTTCCTGGGCACTAGCTTCTTCCCTAGCTTAAGGAAGACTGAGGCTATTTTTAAAAATAATCTAGTAGAAAACTATAGACGCAGTGCAACTGACGGGAAGCGGTCACTGCCGCACGTGGACATGACTTAACCAACTTCATAGAGAGAGGAAGAGAGAAGAGGTTGCACCTAAAGCGCGCTTTACTAAAAACTGTTTAAAATTTCTTAGGTACCTACTCCGATCCACTCTTATATTGCTTAGTCCATCATGGTAGGTACACGAACGCATATTAGTGAAAGAACCCTACCTAATTGATTAGCGACATGTTGTTTATAACCACCAAAAAACCTTTAATAAAATTTAGTGAATGATTTCCATCGATAACAGCCTGGACTGACCGTAGGTACAACAATATTTATCGAAACACGGAACCCCGCATGAAACTTGCCCCTTGCGGTCACCCATCTAACTCTCGATAGCACCCGATGTTGCTTAACTTTGTAAAAAGTTGCGGTCTACACAACGTGACCATGTGTTGTAACTATGGGATGTTATTTTTAGTTAGTTTAAATAAGCGTAGGTACATACTCACTGTAACTATGATTTTTTTATAACATAGAGACTGTCCACTTGATTGAGACTCCATTGTCATCCATGAATATGCTACTCATGTAATAGTTTAAAAGTAGCAAACAGACTTTTACCCCATCTCACGCTGAATTATGATACATAGGTACATATATGAACCTACATTGATTTTGAGTAGGTGACGAATTTATAGAAATTATTAACCTACTTACTTGCAAACCTAACCTAACCTAACCTAACCCACATGCTTCTTCATATATCAAATATTTTCAAATCTAAATTATGTACATATTTATTGTGGATTTTTTTTTAATACCTATAAATGAATTTCTTTGCAACTGATTCTATTGACATTTTTTTTTTATAATTGTATTTTTTTTTTTTGATAACTTGCATGCTACCGTATTGTTAGCAGAATAAGAGGACCTAAATGTTGTAACAGCTGATTATGTACCTATTCTACGCAAATAAATTATTCTATTCTATTCTACACCAAAAACGTGGTTTTCAAACAGAAATAACGTTTGTGAAATTTGTTGGATGATAATTTTATCAAAGGACCTTGTCAGTCTTGCGATTAATGATGTCAACTAATAAAAATATTCGTAACAAGGTCTGTTTGATAGGAGCTTATATTAATAATAAGATAATTATAGTGTAAGTAGCGTTTGTTCCTGTAGTCCCGGGACTAGAATAGGGCTACGGTATCTCCTGCCTGTCGTAAGAGGCGACTAAAAGGGATTTCCGGGGTTGCGGGCGGGAAGAGTGGGAGCTCGAACCTTCCAGCAAGCGACCCCAAGGAGGACGACGGTATGTGTTGCATATCGTCGTAAACACCATATGGTGTGAGAGTAGCGAAAATTGCTCCCCCAGGGCCGAGCCCGATCGGGGTATCGCGCTTAGAGGATACCCGGTTATGTTCCATCGGACAGCCCGGAGTTCGCCAACAAACGTCGGGTACCTTTTGGAGGTTTCCCCCTCGTAAACAAAAAAAAGTGTTAAACGCTTAAAACCTCGTTAAGAGCTAGTCGTATAGGTTAGGTACATTAATTTTTAGGTAATAAATAATCCTAACTAATATTTTATATGCTAAAGTGAGTTCGTATGTTTGCTTGCTAAGCTTGCACGCCTTAGACTTAGACTCCAATAATTATACTTTCTGATAGTAGATTATGCAGTAGTCACTATCCTCGGTAGTATAGTGGTAAGTATCCCCGCCTGTCACGCGGGAGACCGGGGTTCGATTCCCCGCCGGGGAGGATTTTTTATTAAACAAGAATTATTTATGTTCTAATTTACCACATTCAGTATTATACTTTACCTAATAATAGTGTCCAAGACAAATAATTAACTTTATAGTCAAATAAAACCGCTTAAAAAGGTACTCTTAAATATTTATTCTATTTATTAATACATCTCTAATATGGCTCATAATATCAGTCAGTCTTGTCATTTCACAGGCAATGGTCTGTAAGGAATCTTTTATGCTTCTAGAGTTGTCCAACTTCTGTCTCTCTAGTTGCAGAAACTTTGTTGCATCATCGTCGTTATCTGAAACAAAATGGGATATACATAAATTAAGATTTTGTTTTTCTTATAATATGGGAGTAGCAGAAGAGCATGCAGTCCACCTTAAGGCCACTGCCGCTCATGGACATCTGTAATCAACCCCAGATAGGATTAGATATTCCTACCTGGAGTCGGCCACAGGTGCGACGCTACCCCTGAGGACTAAGCTGGAACGCCTCGGAAAAGTGTCATACTTTTGACCTCGGAACAGTACGTCTTCCTTATCACACCCTTCAAACCATAACACAGCAGCGCTCAACACTGCTGTTGTGAGGCAAAAATAGGAGTGGCGGTGGTGCCGCCGGAGTCGTACCACAAAGAGTTCTACCACTTTCTAGCTCGAAGATATCTAAAGGCAACTTTATGGGAGCTCCGTAAAGTTGCCTTTTAACTGAAACTAACGGATATCCAAAATAAACCGATAAATAAAATATCCAAAACGGTAACCGAATCCGATATGAGTTTCGAATAATTTCGAATCCATATCCAGATCCGAAACATATTCATAACATCCTTAGTTTCTCCTGGAATCTACGCAGATTCCGGTAATAATAGCAACCTCCCCGAGCTCCTGAATAACGTGTCTTTGGTATTTCCTAAAATTTCACTTAATTTCATTGTTAACTAAATTTGCCATCTTCCGCCTTGTACTTTCAATCCCACGTAGTCTGCGCGCTATGTTAGACGCAGTTATGGTGTGTCTTTTCATGTAACACTTTTATAATTTTGTAACAAAATCCGTTTAATGATTCATACTGATTGAAAGCAATTTAAAACAAATATTAAGAAGTATTTGAAATTTTCTTTAAAACTGCACCAATTTCGAGAGTTGTATACTATTGTAACTGTATGTAAAACTGAGAAATAATTATAGATTAATCAATTCACCAATCCAGGTATGTTCCACTTAGTACTTCCAGAATTATTCCAAACATACATGAGATAGAATTAACCCTGATTTATTGGTACCAATATACATTTGGAAATGATTTGGCCTAATCCTTCTCATTATGAGAGACCCGTGCCCAGCCCCCCGTGTACTAACCGGAGTCACATGCATTTCCTGCGCTGACTCTGGGTTTCCGTTCAGTTGGGCTGCTCAGCTCTCCATGACTATCTGCATCGATCATGTCTGAGCCCTGTCTTGATGAATGCCGTCGCTTCCTAGACCTGGTTTGCCTTGGTTCCGCCACTGAAAAATAAGAGAATAAACTGTGAGTAAAATATTATGACTAGAAACACACTAACCCTATAGCTCTGATCTCTGTAATATCACAAACAGGATCAGTCCTATCTGAAGATGAACATAGAAAAATAACACCAATATTTTAACACCTCATATACTTGTCTCATACAACATATTTTTTCTTTTTTATTTCGACTTTAGGTTAAATAAATATCACAAAGGTTTTTGTATATTTATAGCAACATATAAAATGGTTCCAACCAGTAGCATTCCAATTAATATATGTGTCTCACATACCTGGATACTGGTTGAACGATGCATCATCATTATGGTTATCGTCATTTGGCTCTTCCAAAGTGCCCTGTAACAAAAAAATGTATAAAATTTACAATCACTTGTTATACCAAACTTGCGCTCATGAAATAGACAACTCTCTTCTTTTATTTTAAGAACTCTTGATCTGAAATTATTTTTGCCAAAAAAAAACCAGTAATCTATAATATAGTAAGCATTTTATTACTGAAATTTAGATTCCATCCACAGAATCCACTTTATTATCAAATGTTTAGCAAATCAGTTTTTCATAAAATTCCAAAAAAGTATAAAATCTTAAATCAAACAGCATATAATTGAATGTTACAATAATTTCTCATGTCATATATCCCTACCTCTTCTCCCAAAGGATCACACTTAATCACCACCCCCTCGACAGCATTTTCTCCAATAATGCCAAGGATGCTCTCCTCCATAGGAGACAGATGGGTGATGCCATCAGGTGGTGGTTTGTTGGACTCCCTCGCAGCTTTCAGCTCCAAGGCCCGGCGCCGCACTCTGTACTTCCAGTCACACCAATACTGAAATTATTACTGTATGATAGGATGTTTTTGAGTTAATTATATTTTAAACAGCTTCGAGACCACATTTTGAATATATAAATCCCTATAATAAAATTACATTGCTGATATTGTGGACAGACAAAGATGAATATACATACTGTTCATCATTAGATTTCTGGTTGGTTCGATGTCTGGTTGGGTGAAAATAGAAACCTGAATTTGAACCCTTTGAACACTTAGTTTGAGCGTTATAATAACTGCTCAATTAGAAAGTCATCAAATTTTGAAATCTTTGTGAGAACTGTTATGAATTGTGGCTAATGAAAAAAAAATCCAGTTGTTAATATTATTATTACAGTGCCTGTTCTTTTTTTTATATATTATTAATAACCATACCTACTATTGTATATTATTTACCTTAGACCAACCTTTTCCATCCTTGACTGCACCATCTTTGCACGTATTCAATTCTTTGGCGCATAAATTCCATAACTTCAGAGTATGCAATTTCCCGCGCCGGCCGCGAGTTAGCCCTTTCGCTAATTCTTGGTGTTCTTTTAAAAACTCCAGAAGCGCATTCATTTGATCAATAGAAACCTGACGTCGTTTTAACTCTGAAAAATAGTAGAAAGAAAGAAAAAAATATATACTAATGAATTTTAAATATGTATGTCATATAAAATCGTTTCACGAGTCATTGTACGACTTATTTTAATAACGAAAAAAAATACAAACCTGTATCCATTCCAGAATTATTCCTAAATATGAACTAAAGATATAATACTGCTTAGGACAACGATCAAGATATTTATTAAAATAACACTAACATTAACGTTTCTTGGTGTTGGTGATTTATTGTTCTGTTCGATTTATCGCCGCTTATTTTATCCGTTATCGAAAATCAAAACCTCAGTAAATAATTTATATCAACTATCTTGACATGTGTCACAACTCACTACTGTCATAATCAGATGTCGGAATCGTGACAGTTAATTGGATTCCAGTATTTAGGCTGGAATTATAAAATTAAGAAAAATATAATTTAAGAAATTAATTGGTTATTTAATTAACTTATTGAAGTGTCGGATTTTAAATATGTGATGTATTTTTTATTAATAATATTTCTCTTTGTGGTTATCATTGTACACTAGTTGATTTAAGCGGAAAAGCTCGTATAGCGGAGCTTATTAAGCTTAAATTACAAGGTCAGGAAAATGCGCGCGCAATACATGACTGACTGAAAATGTTATTCTCGGATGATAATCATGTAAAGGATAATAGTTTTACTTCTGTGAATATAATATTTATTAATTTACTTTTAACGATTTCCTTAATAACATTTGGGCTAAGGAATAGCATATTCAATGTAGATGAAAAGGTTATCTAGATGAAGGTTTCTTGTTAAAACAGCGCTGTTTTCGCTAAGTTGTCTGGCACAAGCGAATCAAATCTAATCACAGCGTAGATCAATATTGAGTATCACAACAAATATTTACATCCCAGTCAATAATTTACTATACTGATAAAATGAGTGGTTTCTCGAACACTGCTAAGTACTAACTGAAAGGGACATTTCCAATTGCTCGTGTTATACTCCTTCAAGGGGAATGTATGGAAAGTGTGAAAATCAATCGCAGTGACTACTTGTGATTATTAAAAAATATAGAATACAAATAGTAAAAATAATCTCATACATAAGTGAAGATGGTAATCATTAAGCTGTTAAAAGGGGTGAGTTATATTACATTTTTCTTAAATTGGAGTATAAAAAAGAATAATATATACTTAACAGTTAATTTTAATAAAATAATAGTGTTACACATGTGTGCCTCACTGCCTAAGCGTTAATATAATATTTTTGCGTAAGTATAGAATATTTTCTTCCACGCGTTTGCAATACATACTTAATTTTATTTAAAAACGCTTTCGTAACTATTATCTTCAACCCATTAATATCTCATAGATACTATAATAAATGCTGTGTTACTATAATCGACTCTTACAAGCCGACTCCATGCAGCATATTTTAATTTCAAATGTGACCCAGATGATTAAAATATTTCAGCGGAGTCCTGGAAAAATGGCTTCTCGCAAAGAACTAAGTCGTAGCGCTAGGACTATTATCGCTAATATTAGAATATATTTCTAAATATTTATGTTACTTTAAAATTACGGAATAGATTGTATATGCAAAAAAATTATTAATAGGCAGAAATAGAGGCCCAATTTTATATTCTCGCTCACTCATTGAGATGCTGATGGTGATGTTACGAATATTAAATAAACATTTTATTCAATATTAAATAATGTTTATTCTATAACCTACACTGGAGTGTGTAGTTTTCTAAGTTAATATAATGAAATAGTACTTATATCTACTTCTTATTATTACATTTGTATCAAAATCGGTCATATAAAGTTTGTTTCCAATTAAAGTTGATATGTGTGTGAAAATGTGTTGTTACCATTAAAAGTTGATATACAACTATATGTAATAGTAGGTATATAAGTGACTATCTGGGTTACTGGAAATAAAATAAAAGAAACCGTAATTTTAAAAGCCGATTAACACATTAAAACATAATAACGACTTATTATCAAGTAGATTTCCTCATGTTTTCTTTTAAATTGGACGATAATTAAATATTGGCAATACGCGCATGACTACGAAAAATCAGAAGTGTTTTGAATTTTAAAGAGGACCTCCAACATGGAAGGCCGTAATTCATATAACTGTCATTGATTTCAACCTTCTATGTTGCGACCCACGTTGTCAAAAGTTAAGTAAAAAGTTTTGCGATTCCTTCGCTATAAAATTATAAGTAATTACTACTGATTTTTCCAACTAGATATGCAAAACCAAATTCTAAAATATAAGAAAAATGTATAATTATTTACAAAAAAAAATATATTTTTCTAGGTCGAACGTTTTTGTTTAAAAAACACATTCTGTATTGTTGGGCAATTTGTTAATTTTGTAGCATATAAATATCCAGCATTCCAAATATCACGTGTACCTACTTAAAATGCACTTGTTTTGGGGTCTAAAGTTACGGCTGTCTATAGAAGGCTATATTAAAGCCTTCTATAGACAGCGACCCTTTTAATAACAAAAGGGACTGAATAAGCGTCTAATCTAATAACGCTTCCTGAGTACTCAGTAGCTCGTATTGGCATTCGGACTAGTGGCGACCTACGCTTTGCAGAATCTAAAAAGTACAACACTTTGCAAACGGTTAACTGTGGTTAATACCATTAAGGGATGATTTTCTTAGGGTCCCGTGCCCAAAGGGTAAAAACGGAATCCTAATACTAAGACTTCGCTGTCTGTTCACTTGGCAAATTATTAAATTAAAATTAAAATGTTTCTTAGTGTTCATGATACATTCGTGAATGAAATTTATAACCTAACCTAACCTACCTATAACTCCTGTGCTAAGTGTGAAACTGTAGATCCACCTGTTGAAGCAAATCAATCGGTCAACGTTACACTTTTATTATGTAAGTAAGTACCTAGATAGATAATTATGTTCCTTTTTGTTAGATTTATAAAATAAAAAAAATAGTTGTTATAATAATAATGGTGTACTATGATGTATTCTATGATTCAAATGGTACGATACATTTTTTGATAGAACTTCTATTACAATACAAGTTCCAGTAGAGCAATTTGGGACTCTATTTTTAACCTTCGATGAACTTGGATCAATAAATTTACGGTAGCCGGTGGCTTTAGTGATTAGCAAAACCATTTGTAGGCACAATTAGTATTATGGCATTCACGATATGGGTGAGTCCAATACAACGGAAATACTTTTTAGCCAAAAAAAATCTACATAATATAAATAGCGTTACATCCAAAAAAGTAAGGTTTTAACTATAAGATTTTATTTAAAAACATAAACCTAATCCTACGTTAATTGTATCGCAATTTTTATTATAATGTCTGTGACCAAAGAAAATTATTAATTACGTTTATCTAAAGACCGCCTCGATTTTTAAGTGAATTGGCTATAGAGTCGAGTTTATTTTTTCTTCGCCGTCAGTCAAGTCGTGCCCACTGGACAGTGCGGGAAACACCTTCTTGGTAATCGCGCGCGCTTTGGATTTTCCGCCCGCGAACTGGCCGAAAATAAAAACAAAAAAATGATTTTAAAAAATACAAACGTTCTTTTACGAAAAAGTTTTTGTTTGAATTAAAATGGAATTGGAAGTAACCGCTGATGTGGTAAGTGCCATTATATTTTTTTCAGGGATAATTAATATTATTTAATATCCTGCGTATATGTCTAATTATAACTGTGTATATGTAAAGAAAGTAAATTAAATATTGAAATGACAGGAGGAGTTTCAATTAATATAATTATTATCATAACTGCAAATTAGCACATTAATTTAAATATCATAAGCAGTTTTCTCTGCTAAAGATATAAAATAAAGGGAATTACCGAAGGGAATGCATATTAAAGTGGATTTTTCATGCGAGAAAAATATTTTAAGTCCAAGCTATATTTTCAAAATATTTTTTGCCGTATGATCATAGAAAGCCTTAGTAATTATTTATGTATGTGATGTGCTCCGTAGAAGAGTTTTCCAAGTCGTGGCATTGTATCCTTTAGACTTTATCATTATATTCCACAAAAATATACTTGTCTCAAGTGTAAGTTTGTCATATTGGTTCATTACATGTTAATAGCTCTTAGAAAATTTATGAATTTAAATTTTATGTAAATCGGTGCTTATTATTAACTTAGATTATTTACTCAATTACATATTACATATGAAAAACGATAGATAAATAATAAAATATGTAAATAAAAGGCCTATAGAAAAATAACATCGATTACACAGTGTATATTCAGATTCCTGTGTTAAGTATGAATTCGAACACCTCGTTCTAGCGTCACATTTTCTTGAAGGCAGAACATTGGTCCTTCACGTTACTAGGTACAACCTAGACATAGGCAAGCTAATATAGGGAAGACATAGGTGTGGCGGTGAACCGGTAGCAGCCGCCGTAACCGAACCCCGAAACTTCGCCTAAATTAACTGCGTAGTATTTGCAGGATCTACGCATCTACGAGTAAGTACCTATATACCTATGTTTCAGTGTGACATCACAGTAGTAGTGGTTATTAGCTAGGTTTAAATCGCTATCATACATTTACACCTAAAAATATACATTAGGCACTACTAATAAATACCCTGACACGAACTATTTTAAATAAAATGAGATTATTTACATATGGAGAGCTCTAGTCTACTTTTTGATAAGTATAATCTATTTATCATCTTGGCTGGCAACTCCAATTGCTAGGCCAAAGAAGTGATTAAAAACCCAAACGCTACATTTCTTAATTTGGAGTAGGTAATTTAGTGTTTACTAATTATTATTTAATCTGTGGTATTAAGTCTACCTGTAATTAAGCTCCTTTGTCTCCAACTGCGCGGTACGGCTCTCTGGCACGCGATTTTAGCACTAATAGGAACTGAATTACAGCACTAGGCTAATTCTGGTATAGTTTAGTGTATTTCCTTCCAAAATAAAGAGTTTGGCGAAACTCTAATACGTTACTAGGACATAATATTTATGTAATATGTTCAATAAATAGGCCTCAAATTTGACAGCCTAACCCATAAACTTACCTTAATTCGAAGGTAACAAGGTAAACAATTTTAAAGATGTACCTATTATTAAGGTAATATTACTTTAATAATAGGTACATCTTCTTCATCATTCTTAATTTGATATTATGTCATGAAGGCATACCATAATTCCATTAACTGTTTAATTTTATTAATGCCATAGACAATATAAAATGATTTGGCAAATACCTACTAATATGTACTAATTGTTGGTGCCTGGCTTCTTCCAAGTATGGTGTACGCCCCGCCTATAAAGATAATTAATTAATTACTTAACATCGAATAACACAGACGACAAAAAAAGTGAGAGCTTAATAGATAGATTGTTACATCCTGTACTGTTATAAGACATTATCGCATAATATATATATATTGTGATATTTTTATGGATATTATGATATGATATTGTGTTTAACAAAGATTATACACGAACATGTAAATTAACAACATAATATGTTTATTTCTTGTTAACGGATTAAGGTGCCTTTACTGTCGCGCGTGTTTACACCCGCATATGCGTCTCTCACGCACTCACTCGCTGCAGTCTCTTGGCTCCCGTGTGCGTGTGCATATGATATGACATGAAAGAAGAGGCATGCGTGGGATGCGTGCGGATGTAAGCACGCGACAGGAAAATCGCCCCATAGAAGAACGATGTAAGAGGTAAATTAGAAATGGCGCCATTCTTCGCCATTGTTCGCGTCTTTTTAACATAAAAGTTTCCGTGTACCCCTAAATAATAATATAAGGAGGACTAACAATTAAATCGCTCGTAGGCAAACTATTCCAAAGTAAGCCATTGTTTACAAACCAAGTCGGAGATAGATTTTTAATTCGAACAAGAGGAAATTGCGTTTGCAATCATTTACTGTAGAAGGGTGCTTGCTTAGATTGAGAGGCACTTAAGCTGCCTTAAATCTTGTACTGCAATGGAAAACACCTAAGTAAATAAATTTCGAAACCGAGCCTAATTGGAATAACAAAGATAGGATTTTATTTTAATTTTGGGATAATTTTGGGATTCTGTCGTTATGAATAAATTTATCAAATAGGTACTTATATTTTCAAAATAATGTAATTCTGGAATTACATGAAAGCTTCAGTGGCTTAAAAATATTCCACTTTCATTGCAATTGCAACGTTAGTATACTTTAGGTAAATTGTTGGAGCGAATTACCAAAACTACCGTTCTTAAACATATTAAGCTTGAAGAATATCCTGAATATCTTTTCCTTATATTATACAAGATAATATGACGTTATGCTTATAGCGATTTTTTTCTTAAGAAGGCTGTTAAATGTGTAACCAAATTATTAGGTAGAATTTTCCCAAATTGTTATTCGTATTCAAATCAATCAATCAAGATACCGGCTCTTAACAGAGTATGCAGGTACCACGATGCTCACAAGGACAAACCGCCATTAACCTCTGGTGCTCTGTGATTTGAATACCAAAACAAGAACGTTAAGTGCTTTCCTTTTGAGGTCTGCTAACAATTTATTACGTATGACTGAGCAATAAATTGATCGGAAAGAAAATGTTTACGGCGTACTATTCAATATTCGTAACTAATTTCATTCTGTAAAACCATAGGCAAAGTTTTACTTCTAAAATAAAAAATTAAAGACGAAATTACACTTGCGTTGCGAGTAAATTGGCGGGAAATCATGAGAAATGATGCACTTCCTGCTCTACCTGATGTGCATGTAAGTTTAATAACATAAATGTAGGGAACATTTTAAAGATTGGGATACCATGTACCTCCTAAGGAGTTCATAGTATCTCGATGATTTTAAATATAAAATGGACCTCATAAGGTACTGTATAGTAGGAAATACCGTATAATAGTTACGAATAATACACTACTTTTTTATATTTCGAATATTCTCGGATCGTCTCTGGTAGAAAATATTCAAACCGTCCTGTCAATAAAATTACATTTTGTTTTGTGCAATATTCACCTTTAAGATTAAAGTAGGTACATTTAAGTCGGTCTAAAGATTTCATAATAAATGATCACTTATGAAAATACCTAATATATATTACAACGTTATTATCGCAATAATTTATAAGTTATGATAAATGATCATTCTATTAGACGTATCCTAATATCCTATAGGTTCTACGACCAGCGACGAGATTTATGGCCTTTTTATAGGACTCATAAATATATAAACGATGCCCGCTCCTTATGTTTCCCTATCGTATTCTGAATTATGACCTAAAAGTACTAACATATACTTACTATGAATCTTTTATTTTCGTAACAATATCTTATATATACGAGTATTATTGCTACTATTAGTGCCTACTGGTGGTAGGTTACCATACCTACATATTTTATGTACTTAATACACATGATGTGAAATGGCTGTTTTAGATAAATCTGCCATAAATACCTACTTTGAGGGCCACCTAGGACTTTTAGGTAAATACTTCATGGAAATGTTCTCTACAGAACAGCAGTGTTAAGCACTGATAATGGTCATAAATGGTGTTATTTTTCGACAGTAACTTATATTCCTTCTCTTCCAGCACACCGTCCACCCGACGGTATCGAAGCCCATCACCACATCTTCGGGCACAAAAAAGACTTATGGCTCTTGGTGTACACCGGAATCGACTCCTGCGCATACTGGGTTAAATTTATTATTCTTTGTTTTCGTTTTTGAAAATAATTTATGAATTCATTGAGATTTTGCTTATTATGATTATAAAATACCTACTCTGTATTTTGGGCGAAATAAATCTTTAATTTTGTTATTTTTTACAGGCTTGGAAAAACGAATTCGAACATCGAATCTAAAATTAAAATTAAAGAAGATATTGAAACGCGAGACAAAGGGTATAAAGGAAATCATAATTACTTACTTATATTTTCAAATATAGGTACCTGTTTTAAAAATATATGCATGTTTTAGGACAATAATAGCATATCAAAGGGTGCAGCTCTTCGCGTACAGTCCGCAACCTTCGCACAAACGTCTGAATGAGGAGAAGGAACCCATTACCGAGCTTAAAGATTTGAAAAGCCCCAAGTCTAGGGAGAATTCTGTGAAAAAGTAAGTATAGCAGTGAAGTCTCTATGAAAAGTACAATTGTTAGCCTTGTGTGGGAGTTGGTGCTCGGTGTCCGGATAACGAAACCCAGTACATAACTCTGATGCTTCAAATTTACTAAAAATAAATTAAGAATTAATGATTATTTACTTTAACGTTGAAGCAAAACATTGTGAGAAAACTAATATCACGATCTACCTCAGACTTAAAAAAAGTTCTCAAAGGTGTGTGAATTCTAACAGTACGTGGAAACCTAGCCTATTACATTAAAATATAATAATTTGTATCTTGATTATTTTTTACTGAATGAAATTTGAAGTCGAAATATTTTATCACTTATCAATTAAGGGTTCCTGATGACAAGGAAAAGGACCCCCCGGAAATAGAAACTCCGCAGAGCCCTGTACCGTCGTCCCCTCTGAGGGACAAAAAATGCAAGGGCCTGAGGCTGCCGACCTTCTGCGACCCTTTCGTTCCTATCGATCCTCAAGGTACGACAGGTTTTCATTCTAAACATTATTCATTATACAAGAAACAAGTCAATTTAATTTTATTTCAATAATGCCTAATAAAAAACAAGATAATATTCTGTACCCTTACCAGGAGTTTTTAAGTTTCGACAAATATGACTGTTTTGGTATTTGTTTACGTATTGGCCCATAGGATTTCCTAGTTCTGACTCGATCCGCTAGGAGTGCTGATTGGAATTTGTATGGGCAAATACGTAAACAAATACCAAAACAGTTATATCGAAAGGTAAAAACTCCTGGTAAGGGTACTGGTACTGGATAATACCTACCAAGTAAGGTTTCCATCGATTTTATAGGGATAATGACTTTTCAATTGATAGCCACTTTATTTTCTTAATAGAGGGTGTCAGCTGGGTGCCAATTGTAACTCTGATGTAGCTGTCTCGTTGAGACAGTTTTAGGTTGAGACGTCATGTAGGTTGAAAATTTTTGTATTTTAATTAAAAGGAATTAAATTATCCTTAATTAATTAATCCTAATTAAAATATCCTTTCTCCATCACAGTAATCGTTGATTACATTAATTATACTAATCGCGGTCCACGGTCCTGGTCATGGTGTCAGAAACTCACCTGGAAAGCTGGCTACACATGAGCTATCTGCTATAACATGTGTCTATTTGTGGCGTTGATAAAAATATGAATTGATATTATTAACCGTTGATGTGCGAGTGGCGCACATACACAAAGACGAATATACAAACATGTACACCCAAAATAGAAATGTAAATCCATAATTTAGACATCGAAGCCTCATCCATTTCCTTGTCGAAATCGTCAGTAGTGTCATCATTACTGACGATTTAGACCATTTGGAGTTTAATAACTTCCCCAGGTCGCGTATACATCACCTGGTTGTTCCTGGTGACGTTCTGCTACAGCTACAACTCGTGGTGCATCGCGCTCCGAGCCACGTTCCCCTACCAGACGCCAGAGAACACGCCGCTATGGATGGTGGCTGACTACCTCTGTGATATCGTGTATATCCTCGATGTGGCGCTCGTGAAGCCGAGGCTCATGTTCCTGCATGAAGGGTTCTGGGTCGATGATCCGAAGGAAACGAGGCGGAATTACAGGAAGAAGCTTCAATATAAGGTAACATGGAAAACACTACCTGCCTTTCCTAGATATGAGCAAATCCATAGAAAAATTAAATAAATAAATAATAAGAAATAGATTTTTTTCGCTAAATAAATCAATCATATGGGTATGATAATGTAGAGACTTACGCAAATAATTTTCTATTATGCATTAGACATTGAATAAAAATTAAAATTTATATGTAGTTAGAAGTTACATTTTGTTCGCAATTCATGTTTAAGTACATTGAAATTTTGTGAATTTTAAAAAATATTTTGTGATTTATTGTTTCAGTTTGACATCATATCCCTTACTCCATTGGACTTTCTGTATCTCTACTTCGGCCCTCAAGCGGTGATCCTCCGCTTCCCTCGTATTTTGAAACTGCAGACGTTTTGGGAGTTCCATCAGGCTATGGATCGAGTGCTATCTTCCCCGTATGCGGTGCGTTGATTTTATGACTAAAGTGCTATTCCTTGATAAACTACTTTGATAAAACATTACTTAGCAATAAGATTTGATTAGGCTCATCATACAATTAATCCTTAAATAATGATATAAATATCTCTAAATCATTCCTTTCATACATTCCTTTATGACAAAAGCAGATCCCTCCTCCTCCACTACGTTGGGTGATGATGTTCGGTTATTTGTTATTTTAAATTTTTAATATGGCAAATAGGGATTTTTTTCCAAAACAAGATTCAAAGGTTTGTAGAGTTATGTAGTTGACAATCTTAATTCCATTCGTTCTAGGTTCGAATTGGCAAGACGCTTTTCTACATCTTCTACCTGATCCATCTGAATGCATGTGCTTATTACGCCATGAGCAAGTACATCGGATTGGGTACCAATGGATGGGTGTATGACAACCAGGGGAATGCCTATATCCGTTGCTTTTACTTTGCCACCAAAACTGCTACTTCTATTGGTAAGTATTATGCGTATATTTCATTTTCATATAAGGTTCCTACAATTGATATAAATTTTAGGTACCTTCCTAAATACTATTACTGTATCATCGTTATCTAAGGGAAAGGTTTTTAGATGCAATATGATATGTTTGTTCACACCATTCATCCGAAACTTATTTACTTATGTTGTGTAATTATTCAGCTCTACAACTACTAATCTAATCAAAATGGTATAAAGACTAGAATGGTATCAGAATCTGAATGGTATTTCAATATTGATTCCGTAAGGTGATAACTGTATTGCAGTGATCGACAATAGAATAAAACTGAACACTTTACAATTAAAACTAAATAATGAAAAAAAACTGAAAATACTACTAATCGAATTAAATGTATTCCTTCACGTAGGTAAGAACCCGAAGCCGGAGAACCCGGCGGAGTACCTGTATATGACGGCGGCGTGGCTGATGGGCGTGTTCGTGTTCGCGCTGCTCATCGGGCAGATCCGGGACATCTTCGCCACCGCCACCAGGGTCCGGGTGAGGTCCCAGCACTATCGTAGAGATTTTGGAAAAGGATCCAAAAATCGATACATCTTGATCACTAACATAGGCTTTTCGACAGAGTTCCAAGAAAAACTCGATGAAAATGATTTAACGTTTTTCAAAATGGATACCAAAACGCCCTTTTAAAACTTAGCTATGCGCTAAATCACGTTTAGCCAAAGTCAACATAGTCAACGTTTAGTTAATACCAACCAAAAAGAACACTTCGTGATTCCACTGCGGCATCTTACTATATTGACGCTGCTAGGTTCTATTATATAGACTAGAATAGGGCTACGGTATCCCCTGCCTGTCGTAAGAGGCGACTAAAAGGTGGCTCCCGGTGTTGCGGGCGGGAAGAGTGGGAGCTCGAACCGTCCAGCAAGCGACCCCGGGAAGGACGAAGGTATGTGTGGTCGCATACCGTCGTAATCACCAGATGTTGTGGGAGGAGCGAACGCTCCCCTAGGGCAGAGCCCGATCCGGGCATCGCGCTTGGAGGACTCCGGTTGTGTTCCGTCGGAGATCCCGGAGTTCTCCAACAAGCGTTGAGGACGGCCACCGGGGGGGTTTTAGTGCGGTAAAAATCCCACATAACCCGGCGTCGCTCCCACGTCCTCGGACGCTCCTCGTCCTCGCACTACGTTTTGAAGGTTTCCCCCTCGAAAAGAAAAAAAAATAAGGTTCTATTATAGTGTCAAAAGTAGAATAAGGCAGAGATATCAATATACACCTTTTTTAATGTAGTCCTGGGTAGTCCTAGCATATATTTAGGTCATACAAGTTATTTTAAAAAATTTAAAGTGTCTATCTATTACCATTCAGGAGATAGAGCCCTGTGACAGACGGACAGCAGAGGCTTAGTAATAGGGATCCGTTTGTACCCTTTGGGTACGGAATCCTGAAAAGCATAAGTATCGATCTTCTGACTTAATTTTACTGTATTTACTACTGTAGTTTTTCCGTTTCACGTATGATTAGCTTCAATCTAAAAAAGAGACAATATTTATTGAACTTGGTGTACCAACCCCAGGCGGAGTACAAGAAGACCCTGGACGGGTCGTCCCGCTACCTGCGGCGGCTCAACATGCCGGTACACCTGCAGAGGCGGGTCACCTCCTGGTTCAACTACACCTGGAGCCAGCAGCGATGCTTCGGTGAGTTGCATCAGCTGCTTACATTTGCTGTCAACAAATCATACAGTACACTTGCCGTATTATTGAGCATGAGTCTTTACCCAAAATAAGGAAATGTAAGTCCGTAGATAGTGGTGGTAGTAGAAGATGGTAGAACCCTTTGTGGTTCGACTCCGGCGGCACCACCGCCGCACCTATTTCTACCTAATAACAGCAGTGTTAGGCGCTGCTGTGTTCCGGTTTGAAGGGTGTGGTAAGGGAGACGGACTTTTCTGAGGCGTTCCAGCTTAGTCCTCAGGGGTAGCGGCGCATCTGTGGCCGACCTCAGTTAGGAATATACAGGGTGAATTTTTAAAACGGGCCTTCAGGGCCAAATTCGAAACTATAAGGATTAGCGAAAAATGCTGAAAGGAGTTACGAGGCCGATTTTGATAAAAACTAAAACTGCATCATTAGTTTTTTAAAATATCTTTTTCCCTAGCCGGCAATCGAACGAGTTCATTTTGAAAAAAATTACAACCTCTATATTATTCCACCATCTAATAGTGTCGCTTATAAGGATCAAATTCTGGGAAGTAATGTTATGTGACAAATTAAAGGAAAAGGATTTTTTTTAAGAAAATACATATTTTTCCATACATTTCCATACTAATCCTTAAGGATTATACATAACAAATGATTTACGTGTAATTCTTTAGAAACATACGTAAGTCATACCATTGAAGAATTTGTTGGTTAATCAACTAATTATTCGATGTTATAACCGTGACATACGGCTTAGTATGAGTAAGTAATAGTTTGGCAAGTAAATTACCCCCGTTTTTAGGATTTATTTTTTAATAAAAAAAGATAAGTGATTAAATAGTAAATTGTTATTGTTTGTTGTTTATAACTAAGTTTCAACAGTAAATATGATTTTCTATATCTCTTTGTTTATACTCTCACTCGGATTTTACTCGAAAAAGACATTCTCGCAAATTGTCAATTTTACATCTGTATTAAACGAAACTCCGCCCATAGCAAGTTAAATCTATTATAATGGTCCTAAAAGTAACCTTAACTAAGTCTGACATAAAAATATAAATTCTTGAAGAACAAAACGTTCATTTCGAATGATTTGAAACATTGCGCCAAAAAATTGTTAATAAGCGAAATGTTTAAATTGATGAATGGCGGGAACTTAACTGCCAAATTAATATAAAGAAATATGTATTTTCTTAAAATTGAGGCTTTTCCTTTAGTTTGTCATTTATGATTACTTCCCAGATTTTGATCCTTATAAGCAACACTATCAGATAGTGGAATAATATAGAGGGTGTATTTTTTTTCAAAATGAACTCGTTCGATTCCCGGCTAGGGAAAAAGTTATTTTAAAAAAGTAATGATGCAGTTTTAGTTTTTATCAAAATCGGCCTCGTAACTAGTTTCAGCATTTTTCGCTAATCCTTATAGTTTCGGATTTGGCCCTGAAGGCCCGTTTTAAAAATTCACCCTGTATATTCCTATCTGGGGTTGATTACAGATGTCCATGGGCGGCAGTAGCCACTTACCATCAGGTGGACTGCATGCTCGTCTGCTAATCCTATATTATAAAAAAAAACGATAAACAATTACTGGCTTGCTCGATAAGTTCCTTTGCTCAAAACCAAAAATCTTAATGTTAAACTTGGACTAAAAATGCCTTTGGGAACATGGAGTCATGTGCATGTAGATAGCTTACTTACTTTATTTTGTATCGCCATTCCTTTGAAAAATCATTGAAAAGAATTTATTTTCTTCAATTGCCCTTACAGATGAATCCAGGATTTTGAATTCGTTGCCTTACAACATGAAACGTGATGTGGCCCTCGAAGTACATATGTCCACACTGAGCAAGGTATTTTGTTTAGAAACTTTTAAATAACTATAATATAATAATTTGATACGTAAGTATGTAAGATGGCCCGGCGAACTTCATATCACTTAAAATGATTAGATTCTTACTTTTTGTAAGCGAATATCTGCACCCCGTGGTTTGGCCCACGTTTGAAAATATCTACAAATTGTGACATTCACTCTTATAATAATTTCCACAGCGTTTACCAAAATTGGTACCTCCCACCCGATAAACGTCGTCAATTTATTCAGTCCTTATTTTATTCATCATTCTTCAAAAAAAAATTAATAGTTATTCTGCGAATCCAGGAAAAGTATTATTCTCGCAAGTGATACAACATTTATTCATTGACCAGGTGCAACTGTTCCGAGACTGCTCCGAATCTCTTCTCCGGGACCTGGTGCTCCAGCTGCGGCCAGTTTCCTTCCTGCCCGGGGACGTGGTGGTGCGCCGCGGGGACGTTGGTCACCAGATGTACATCATCAAGAACGGAGAATGTTATGTAAGTACATAGAGATGCTATCATATAAGTAATATGGTGCAAGATAATAGAATACGGTTGGAGTAGGAAAAAAGCATAGTAGTAGTAGTAGCATTTAATATAATATAGGAGTAGCAGACGAGCATGCAGTCCACCTGATGGTAAGTGGCTTCTGCCGCCCATGGACAATCGTAATCAACCCCAGTGAGGATTAGATATTTCTGAGGTCGGCCACAGATCCGCCGCTACTCCTGAGGACTAAGCTGGAACGGCTCGGAAAAGTATGTTTCCGTTACTACAGCTTTCAAACCAGAACACAGCAGCACATAACACTGTTGTTATTAGGAAGAAATAGGTATGGCGGTGGTGCTGCTGGAGTCGAGCCACAAAGGGTTCTATCACCTTCAGCATATCGTATATACAGGGTGAATCTCCATAAAGTGCACATATTGAAACAGGTAAAATTAAACCGCATTTTGTCGACAAAAAAAATAAAAAAAATAATAAAAAAAATTTTTTTTAGGTTTTACGACCTTTTGAAGTTTTTTTTTGGAATTGTGCACCTAAAGTAAATAAATCGCTATAACTTTTGAACTAAAAGAGTTATCATGTTCAAACAAAAATTACAATGAATGCCAATTATAGGCCGTACTGATCCATGAAAAAAATAAAACCAAAAAAATCATCTTCCCAGGAAAAAAATGTCAGATTAGTGCAAAAAAGCACTTTTTTAGGTAAAATTTTCAGTAATCATCAATTTCCTCAAAATAATCTAGGCAATTTATTTTTTATTATTATTTAATGCAATTCTACGTCGTATTAGCTTTCAAACACTAAAAAAACCACGCCTCTAACTCAAGTATAAAGTTTGTTAGGAACGTTTCAAAAAAGAAACTCATGACGCGACCTGATAACCCTCTTAGTTTAAAAGTTATAGCGATTTATTAACTTCAGGTGCACAATTCCCAAAAAAAAATTCAAAAGGTCGTAAAACCCAAAAAAAATTTTTTTTAATTTTTTTTATATTTTTTTTGTCGACAAAATGCGGTTTAATTTTACCTGTTTCAATATGTGCACTTTATGGAGATTCACCCTGTATATAGCTAACATACAAGTAAGTACGTAAGGACACTGGTAAAATATGTTTTAATGAGGAAGAAACCACTGCCACAAATATTTCTAGCGTGAAGCAGTTCTGCGTTTTGGTAATAGGGTGTGCAAAAAATAGAATTTGTTTTTCAAAAATCAAATTCGATTGTCTCAAACTATCAGCGGGTGTCTCCAATACCCTTGATAAATCCGATAACCAGTCGTTTAACTAACTCTCAATATTCTATACGATTTTCTTCGATTCGATACGAAATAAATACATTAAATATCTTACTTCTAGGTAATGTCTCAAGACGACAAAGAAGTTCTAGCGACGCTACGAGAAGGCTCCGTTTTCGGGGAGATCAGTCTCCTGGGCATAGATGGACTTCGGCGACGAACTGCTACTGTCCGGTAAGTTAACACTTGGGTACAAAACAAATACAGGTCTGTGGTTTACATAATGAAAATGTAAAATTGATGTCTGTGCCAGTCTGCTTGGCAAATAACTTCGCTTACTCCAGTAAGGGTATGTTAACTTTGTAAGCAACTTAAATAATTGCCCCAAAGGCATATGTGAATGTTTTGCACTTGTAAGTACGTGTATTATTCCAAATAAGTTAAATTCCATCTATTTAACAAAACAGTTCTTCTTTCATTATATTTCTCTTCTTTAATGCATTGATTCTTTTTCTTTTTCTCTACAAATTAATGACGATCTTTAATACCATCGAGTTGAAAACAATATTTTGAAATGCGATTTTTATCGAATTTTGATTAATAAGCTATGAATTATCAGATCCCGTGGCTACTCAAGCCTGTTCGCTCTCTCCAAGAACGATCTTGACGCAGCGCTCAAACACCACAAGGAAGCTGAAAAGATCTTACGATTGAGAGCTGATCAGATCATCCGCGAGAACGCCGCGAGGCAGACCAAGCAGAGAATAGCAGAGCACATTGCTAAGAAGAACCAAGAAGATGCTGCTTCTAGAAGGAAGTACAGTCCCGCTAGCATCGATGGCCACCCTGAGGGTCGGAGACACAGGTCCGCGAGTGGACAGTCCAGGAAGAAACTACCGGCTTTGACTGAAAATCCGGTGAGTGGCAAATTGAACAGTTATATTGGCAATTTCACATAAACACAAATTCTATGAATCATAACGATAAAAAATACTACCAAATAAAAGCCGTCCGAGCAGCCCAGACGCAGGCGGCCAACTGAAAATCAGAGCCAAGACGCAGTTTACCTGCACGTGGCACATGCCGAGATTGTCCCTTTTCGTGGTCGTTGCAACACATATTATTGTAATAATTGATTGTTCATTTTATTGTCCTTTTGTAGTTGTTTATTTTTATTTTTTTCTTTTGTTTTATGTTATTTTTATTTTTTGTCTCTCTCTCTATTATAGTATTTCATTTGTGTTGCAATTATCCGAATAAGTGTTTCTCTCTTTCTTTCTTTCAATTATTAGTAGTAGTCAAGAAATCCATATGCCTGAAAGTTTTATTAATAAAACTTCTCCAAGATGATGTGTAACAATTGGCCTGTAGGACTATGGTCTAAGCTCTTCTCATTTTAAGATGAGACCCTTGCCCAGCAGTGGGAAATATACACTTAGGTCAATCGATTCAGGATTGGTTTTCACACAAATATGTAATGATGCGTATATATAATATTATACCTTAATATGATATTTCTAATACTTGTTCCATTTTGAACACTCGTGAATTTAGTCCTATATAGGAAGAAAAAATTCTTAGTCTATCCCTAAATGGCATTTAAGTATGGGCCTGATGACAGTATTAAAAAATCGAAGAATAAATGATTTACTTAAAAACAATATTTTGAAAGCATTCTCATAAATAGCCCAGTTTTAATAAAAACTTTAGGATTTATTATATTTTCAATAAAAATAAAAGTATAAAATACTGCAGTCGGCCATCTTGTCTAAAACACTAATGGGGCGAAATGACGTCATTTTTTTGGCGTGTCACCGTATTGCTTGAACTTTTCTATGGGATATCGAAGCGTGACGTCACTCGCGGACGCCATGACACCCGTGAGCGTTTTTACGCTTAATTCAAAATTTGTTTTAAAAATGCTAATATTTCCGTTAATACTGAATTTATTGCCGAAATAATACGATTTTTGGAATCAGTAGACATGTACCTACATTATAGAAGGCGAGTTCAAAATTTGTTATCATGCCCATTGTTGCTCGAGTAATGATTGTATTGTGTACATTAATTCAAAAGTACCGATAAATTAATGTTTGTATTATACAGGCAACAGAATGCAGCACGTCTGCCGTACCGGGCCCCACTCCGCTGCCGAGGATCATATTCTCTGCCGACTAACACATTTACGATGACCAATATATCGTACAAAACATCACAGTGGTATTATTATAATCATAATTAATGTCGCCCCTTGATCGAAAAAATTTAACACCCATACATCTTATATGGGAAAATCACCATTGCGTTCTAATGACTGCCTTTTGTGTTCCACTGATTAATTATTCATTCTGCACATCTGCATTATAGTACCAAAACAATGATAGAGTGTTCTCTTCACGTATCATCGCGATACGTGAAGAGAACACTCTAAAGAACTTACGACAAGGCGACCTACTACGTTTCATTAAAGATTCTATAAAGTTTCGAAAGTTTAAAATGGGATTTTGAAGGTGGTAGAACGCTTTGTGGTTCGATTCCGGCGGCATCACCGCCACACCTATTTCTGCCTTATAACAGCAGTGTTAGGCGCTGCTGTGTTCCGGTTTGAAGGGTGTGGTAAGAGAGACAGACTTTTCCGAGGCGTTCCAGCTTAGTCCTCAGGGGTAGCGGCGCATCTGTGGCTGACCTCAGGTAGGAATATCTAATCCTGTCTAGGGATGATTACAGATGTCCATGGGCGGCAGTAGCCACTTACCATCAGGTGGACTGCATGCTCGTCTGCTACTCCTATATTATAAAAAAAATACCAACATAAGATAAAAATAATAATCTATATACTACTAATAAAAATATGATACTAATTTAATTAAAAATTAACTAATATTAAAAAATAAATTAAACTTATAAGATAAAGATATCGTCCAAAACTCCAACTTGTGGCATAGTGCCCAGAACGCTGGCAGCGTTGCCTCGCTGTATAGCGAGGCTAATTTTTTGGGCAAAATAGCTGCTAGCCCTCTGGTCACCCGAAGCGAGGATAAGCCGATGGGACAACTCTTTCATGAAAAATTTCATGTCAGCCGACCACGGACCCAACGTCTCAATTGCAAGCGCCGCAAACTCATAATCTTTTATAATAGTAGCATATTTGCGGCGCTTGAGAAACTGAGCGCGGTCGGCTGCTGCCCCAACACTACTGCAGGTGTCATGTATGTAGGTTGGGGCTAGAGTGTCCACGCATGTAACATCCCACACCAGGGCGCGACCCAATTTCCACGGCACAAGAGTCGCACCATCAGGTCTCTTGCCGTCGTCTCTGCACAAACCACTCGGTTCTAATGAGGCTGGAACGGAGACGGTGACAAGAGCTCTGCGGATTAAGTCGTTTAATGTGCCGTGTCTATATAAACGGCCAGCGCTCCTGGCGCAGGACAGACCATGTCGGCCTTTCTTATCCACGCTTCGGCCACATGGGCAATGATGAGGTTCGCAAATCTTGGCACCAAGCCGGAGACCCACTGAAATTCTCAGTGTCGAATCATCCAGAATGGTGCCAAGATTTCGGGAGGGAAGTGCGTGCAACCAGTGGCCTGAGTCTTCTCCGGAAACAGCCAAAAGTCTTGCTCGCTCCGTATCGTCTGCACAATGTTCAAGGAGACAGGCAAACGTGGATGAAATACCTGGCAAGTCCCAAGCTTTTTGTTGAGAAACATCATCCACGGGAATACTTTCCAAAGGAAATGCGACCCCCCAAGCCTCCACGGCCTCACCCAAGCTCGCCACCCGAACATCAGCTAGGCTTATGTTTAAAATTTCGCTGATGAGGGATAACGAGCTGTGAGTGGAAGCCAAAAAAGCCGGCAGGGCCACACTTGCTGTGGATCGTATTCCTAACCCTCCAAATTTAATTGGAAGGCAAGCCTGTCGCCAAGATCCATCATCTAAATTCAAATTTAAAATTTTCGTGACGCACTGTTTTAAAGCATTATCTATAAAATTTGTAACTGAAGGGAATTTCCAAACAGGACAACAACGGAGCAAGTAAAGAAATTTGGGTGTAAAAAGGCAGAGGCGAAGAATGTAGATAGCCAAGTGAGGTTTTATTTCAAAAAGACGTCCGGATGATTTGTTAAAAAGTTCTAATTTAGAATTTATTACAGACGTTACTGCATCCGATAAAAATGCATTTCTCAAAGGTTATAATTCAATTAATCATTAGTTTAGGTATTGAATGTTGTCTCAGTAGCATGTTTGTTGCGGCCAAATTAAATTAAATATACGATTAGTGTTTTAATGGTACAGCTTTTAAGTTACTGTACTTCGTTGTTCGTAGGTTTTGCTTTATAATTGATGCCAAAATTATTAGGAGTAGGTCTACATTAAGAATAAGATTTTTTTTTTGGAAAGAAATCTCGTAATTTCTAATATTATTATGCACTTTCATAAAATTATCTTCGCACCTCTACTATAACGTTTTGCAAATTATATAACGTAAGTACTTAGCTATTTACTAATTAACTTTGTGTATCGATTGGTATTGTTAGACAAATTCTATGTGATAATTATTTCTGTATGTAATACAGTAGAATAGTACTATTTTGTCTATGTACCTATTGAAATATTTGATGTCTGAATAAAGTTTTAAATGTGAATCTTGTTTTATTTCACAAGTATTTAACCAATAAAACTACTAGTAGGTAAGTATTTGTATTAAGTATAAAATTTCCTTTATTATATGGACATAATTTTAAGTATCTTCAAGTTATTATCAATCCATTACCGTCCCACTGTTAGGCACGGGTCTCCTCTCATAATGAGAAGGATTAGGCCATAGTCCACCGCGCTGGCCAAGTGCGTATTGGTAGACTTCACATACCTTTGACATAATTTTTTTTTATAAATCTCTCAGGTATGCAGGTTTCCTCACGATGTTTTCCTTCGCCGTTTAGCAAGTGATAATTAATTTCTAATACGTACATAACTTCGAAAAATTAGAGGTGCGTGCCTGGGATTTGAACCTCGGATCCCTCGATCGAGAGGCCGAGTTTCTTAACCACTAGGCTATCACTGCTATCTTCAAGTGCCTATGTCAAACTTGCAAGGGCTTTGTGGGAAGGAATTTTATGGGTTTCGCGAAGTGAGCCTTAAAAAGATACCTTTGTTAAAGTTAAGTTTAAAAAGAAAAACAAGATACATAATGTCCTCAATTCCTATTAAAACTTGAGTAATGAACCGAAAATTAGGTTTTCAAATTAAACCATAATGATCGGGTACCTTCGAATATTTCATCGCTCATAATAGCCCCGCGACAGTTATTAGGGAGTCTCCCCGATCCCTAATACATTAATTATTGTTATGTCAACATTGCGTGCATCGGATTGGAGATTAAAGCTAATTTAATTGATCTACACGTTACACTACTGTCGCCTTTAGACTTATTAGGGGTAAGGATCATTTTGTTTTATAGCAAAGCAAAAGTTTACCATGAAACGATTGCAGTACGTACGACAGCAAAACTGATGGTTTTTGTGACATAATTGTATTTTTTATAGACAATTTTTCACGATACATTATAATATTTTTAATACAATAATAGTATTTGCCTACTAAAGTTTGAGATAGTTTTATTTAAAAAAGGTTTTAAACATCCCCAAAAAAGGTACAGGCGATCACAACTAAATCCATAAGAACATACATAAATCGTAGCTCTCTTTCTGATGTAATTGCGTAAAAATACCACTCCTAATCCTATACTAGGAATTTCTGTTATGATTTCCGTACCGAAACACACATAAACAAGTACCTAGAATAAGAGTTCTATTTAGAATATGTATTATGAAATGTATTTACATTTCATTCTTTTGTCGAGGGGTCGAGAGGGTCGAGAGGGTCGAAAGGTCTACGCCGTAGGGGCCCAACCCTCTACAGCATAGAAGATTTTGAACCTGAAAAAATACGCGATAGAAGCTGGGGACGATGTTACCATGTAAATCGCAGTTACAAAAACAATTAACCCGGGAAATAAAACTTTGGCGGAACCCAAATGACCGTAATTGCAAACAATATCGTCACGTAACTTTATATTGGAAAAGTGCGTGACATTATTCATTAGAAGAACAAAGCAAGTGACGTAGTCGTAACGTAGCGAAAGTAAACGAAACTGTAATTCACGAGTTTTTATGAATACTTAATTAAATTTTTAAACTCTGTTATTTGCATTTTGTCTTCAACAAAATCATATTTTCGATCAAAACTACATTTAAATACCAATTCGCTATCTATGTATCTAATATTTCTATTAGTACATAAATAAACTGAAAACATTTGCTACATAAGGATTAAATAAGTACAGACCTATTAAGTTAAAAAAATACCAAACTGCTTAATATATTTATGAATTAAAATTAAACAAATGGTAATATATTTTGGTAATGTAATACATCGCAAATATGGTTTTACAGAAAAAATATCTCATTGTCCCTATTTGTTAAATTCCACTATTTGATTTTGAAAAGTAAATTCATATTAAGAATCTTCGAAAAGCGAGAATTCTTTATGAGTCTCTACCCCACGCGATATTAAGCAACCCTTTGGTAACCCGACCTCATCCACTAGTTGCTTGAATCAGTCTGAAATTAACCCTCATCGGGGCGCATCCTATTTTAGTGTAATCAGTTACGGCTGTAAAAATATTAAGTGGAGTGATTGCTTAAAAATTAAAAGTTGTTAAACTTGTAAGTGAGTTCATAGTAATTTGTAAACAAAGGATTGTTTAAATTGCAAGTAAGTAAATTTGTACGTAATAAATGAGGACTATGAATTAACGAAATAATTGAATAACTTTGGTAGTTTTCAATTTTATCTACATTATTCGCAAAGGTTCTTATAATACTAATATTTTTTTTATTACTGACTAATCAAATACCTATCTTTATTGTAATTGACTTAACGTAAAGAATTAACGTAATTATGCATATTATTTACTTTTTAGGATCATTAAAATCGTAAATAGCATTGTAATAAAGTAGCACTAGTACTTCGCAATCACCGTTCGATAATGCTAAAATGGTAATGTACAACGTAAGTAGGCACTACCTGCGGACTACTTCTGTCTACGGATACGTATCTCCAAATCTTTCGTGATCGTTATCTTCAGTAAAGCCATCTGATATTGCTTTTGTATGAACGCTCGTGGATATGGACGGAGGTCGTAAACTGGTTTATCGCCAAAATATGACCGATAATTTCATTATTTTTGTGGTCGTAAGTCACGGTAGGGCATCGCGTGCTCTCCCGCGGCATTTCGTCAAACACATCACTCACCCCGTATCTGATGCTATATTCAATCATCGTTATTATGATTTAGAAGGCTCTAACATTAACCCGTATACTTAGTAAGTAAACTGCTACTACTTCTACAAAAATACAATACACGGCTTTCTTGTCCCTCTCATTGTCCGAAATTATTCATGTCATTAACATCTTCTCTGCAATACGTACCGGTAATGTAATGTACTGTAACTGTACTGTAATGTGGAACCGAATTTTACAGAGTAAGGGAAATTACGAAAATTAGTTTAATTATTCGTCCATTCTTCACTTCATTACTTACTTTGATATTTTTAATTACATTAATGATTCAAGAGTATTAGGTTAAAAACACAGACCTGTGTTTGTTTTGTACCCAAAGGTCTGTGGTTAAAATTTTTGTGTTGTTTACAATTTAGTACGTAACTAAATCGTACATAACTTTTGTCTTTAATAGTTGTCGAAAAAATATAATATTGTCCAGGTGATTAGCTACATTAGTATTAATTACTTTATCTGAACAGCACACAATTTCTGTTCAAGCTACATGGGGTGTAGGAATAATATACCTAAATCATTTTATCATTTCACACAAGTACCTCGGGTTATAACTATTACTACTCAATAAATATAAACACATACAGTATAAGTCTATAAGGATTAATTAGATAAGGTAACATGTAATTTAATGTATCTAATGTACAGTGCGTAAAATTTACACCTTTGTTCGCCATATAAATCCATAGTAGATTTTATATGTATGTAGATAGGTATTACCTACTGAGTCCACATAACATGTACTTATATACCTTCACATGGATAGTGGATGAGGTGTAGTTGTTTAGAGCGTGATAAATTGATTGGTAATTGTTGACTTCCTCCTACAAAGGTCGTGGTTACAAAAGCGATTATACGCGTATACATAGGGTACACTTTACGCAACTTGGCTCCCAACATATAAATAAACTCTAACAAAATAACTCAGCTATTAAGTAGATACTTAAGTAACCTATCTTCTTTTTGTTTACGAGGGGGAAACCTTAAAAAAAAACCCGGTGCCGTAGGAGCGACGCAGGGTTATGTGGGATTCTTACCGCACTAAAACACTCCCGGTAACCGTCCTCGGTGCTGTGTAGAATCCGGGATCTCCAAAGGAATGCATCCGAAGTCCTCTTAGCATGATACCCCGCCCGGGCTCCGCCCAGATGTCCATGAAGCTCACCACTCCTTCGTTCTTCCCGGGGTCGCTAGCCGGGCGGTTAGAGCTCCCAATTTTGCCGCCCGAAACCCCGAAAGCTCCCTTTTAGTCACCTCTTACGACAGGCAGAAGATACCGTAGCCCTATTCTGGTCCCGAAACTACCGGGACAGATACTTAAGTACGTAATTATTATTTTTTTCTAAACTACAGTTTTAGTAATATTCTTATTCAAACTAAGTATTGCAGAATATATAAAGAAAACATACAAGTTCTTTTTTTATATTAAAGTGTAATAATAACAAGCATAAAATTTAGGCATAATTCCAAACCTCAAAACATGAAAAATGTAGTTCTCTATTTCTACTTGAAACACGGAATCCTAAATATTATAAGAAACTTTTTCACTGAAGGCATTTCTTCGGTTATTGGACAAGTCTACCTAATCCGAACTTGTCGAGCAATGCACCAAGTTTTCTGCATTATGATAAAAAATATGCAGGCATTTTTCATAGCAGAATCGGTTGGTTGCATGAATAATTTGGACGATAATGAGCTTGTACCGATGCCGAGCCACGACCGCCTGACGATCGACCCTGATATTATTTTTTATGACCTAACTTTACTAATTTAATCTTTAATGCTTAGATATCTAAAATCATGAATAAAGTAAGTAATATTTGGTAGAACTGCTACACCGCCTACACCTATTTTTGCAATGTTAAGCGCTGTTGTTTTGTAGTTTAAAGGGTGTGGTAAAGGAGAGAAACTTATTACTACTAAGTCTTCAGGATTAGCAACGCATGGATGGTTGATGTATGGACTCCCAATTCTATCTGGGGTTAAAAAAACGCCCATGAGCAGCAGTAGCTACTAACCACGGACTGCATGTTCGTTTGTTATTTCTTTCTAATAAAAATACAACTCGCTTTTGCAAACCGTTAAATTTTGATGTATACCTGTAGTTAGACTATGTTTTATTTTTTACAGTTAAAATTTATCAACTTGCGTGTCATATTTTATGTATTTTAACGAATAAGTAGCAAAGACGAATGTAAGTATCTTATTTAAAATAAATTTCTGATCATAGCATAAGATATAAAAGCGTTGACAAGTTACCGAGATTGTATTATGATAAAGGCCAAAACGAAAATTGAGATTCCTCACGGAAACCGCTTCGCTCTAATAGCGTAGTTAAAATTATCAGATCATAAGTACAAATGGAGGGCAAAAATAGAGAGATTTATGGCAATGTTTGAAACAAAAATACAAAGAATACGCGTCATGTTAAGCGGCATTAATTAGAAGCCAGTTTAGCGTCGATATTAATATTGAATAGGGAATGCTAAAAAATCTTCACAATAATAATACACTAACATCGTTTTAGCTTACTAAAACTATACGAGACCTAATTTTAAACAAAATGTAAATATAGCAAATCTGATATATCTATTCATACGTTGACAACCACAAGTTTGATTAAAATCAAGTTTTGTATGTAACCACGCACTACGCGTACTAAATAAACAAAAATATATTGTAGCATATGTAGGTAATATATCCATTCTTACATTGAAAATCGCAAGTGTGTTTTAGAAATAACATTTTAAGTATGTAACTAAGCATTATCTGCACACTAAATAAACTAAACTATATTGGTTGGTGCTGTCTACATATTTTGATTCTAAGTTGCAATAGGACCTTGCTTCTGCGATTACACCATCTATCACGAGCCTCGGTTTGGCAAGGAACGGTACCAAATATTTACCAAATCCATCACTAAATGGAATGAATACGAAAATTCGCATTCTACCTGAATTGGATTGCCATGAATCAAATTTATTTGAACCGTAATCGTTGCTCTTGGGTTTTTATAGCTGTTTTACATAAGCTTTCAATATACAGAATTGATGACGAAAAATGTGTCTACTTAAAATAAAATATGTATGGCTTAGGATATCATGTAAATGGTTTTCGAGGAAAACGATTAAAAGGTTGTGGTTATAGGTAGGTATAACATCTATATTATTCTTAGTTATATTTTCATGTTATAACATAATAACTATATTAAAATTATATTTAAAGACATGTAGGTACCAAACCAATCAGATAATAATATTATATAACGAGTATAAACTTAAAACATTTTACTAACAGTAGTGTTTCAGTTAGCTCTATGATCCTAAGATCGATTTCAGATAGGAATTCAATTCCATTAGAATTGACTACAAATTTTATCGGTTACAATCATCATTTAAAATCAGCAATTTGTATGTGATTTTCCTACTTATATAACTTTACAACATACAACTGCAGAGGTCTCCATGCAAAAATAGGTACCATGGGTCGTGGCAAGGAACAGGACCCACCGACCAGCAATCCAGGGGAGGCGAAGAAACACCGGGACGAAGCCTCAGGCCACATCAAGAACGGCAACTATGACAGAGCACTGGTTTCTCTTGTTAAGGTACGTTAAATTCTATTCTCTATGCTGAGTTATACACATATTATGATGCATAAATTTTTTGACAAAAACAAATTTTCATAGTGAGTCAGAAAGTTGCAACTAAAAAATCCTTCATATAAAAAAAAATCTAGAGTATTTTTGTAAAACACATATTTATTTCTTTTATAAAAAAGACATAAGTAAGTAACTTACTATTTACGTAAAAAATAAATAAATATGTCTTGTAAGTATTTATACATAAAAATTGACGCTTTCTTCATTACGTAGCGATCAATTAAATTGTATATTTCAAGTAACTACCTTAATATTTCCTTAATATAACCATCAACATTTTTTATGTTTTTTGCTTGCTATATTTCGGTCGGATTTTGTTGTGAAATGTTTATTAGGGTAACTATTTTAATTTAACATATTCTGATAATCTGAAATGACCGCTGAATTTGATTTAAATATTTACCCTAAATATTATCCTGTATGTTTATTTAATAAGTTTTAAAAGGATCGGTGTCGGGGAAACTTAAAGAATTTGAATTTTACCACCATACAAAATTATCATAACATAAAGTGGAAGCGTGTGCTCCTTTAGCACTTCCGTTAAGTACTAGTGTGAGCGGGGTAGTAAGAGGGTGCGAAAACATATCCAGTCTCCATGACGACCACAGCCAGGGCGTCAATATCGGCGCCACTTCACACACCTCACATGTTACATAACAATACGGCATTTGCCAACTGCTCCTAAGTAAATTGTAACAAAAATCATGGACAGCGACGAGGAAACCGCTAAGGCTCAAGTGAGATCCATCCTCGGTATCACAAAAGATGCTGAGTTCCTTCAAAGCTTCGTCAGAGTAGGCGTTGGGGACGATGACGACGAGCTACCGGTCCCGAAGGCCACCTTTAGCAAGCGCCTTCCACCATCAGCAGAAAAAGGCAATGAGTCATTCACAGAGGAAGACAAGCTCTCAGCGACGGGAAGAAAGGAATCCGTTAAGCCGCAGAAGAAGAGGTTCAGACGAAAGCAGAAAAGAGAAAAACGCCGACGAGAAGAAGAACTCTACACAGACAAGGACCGAGCGGCAGCTGTAGTGATGGGCTCCAAAGATATAAAACTATCTCTGAATATGAAAGACAAGGCAGAGATGAGCAACGCTCTGCAAATACCAGCTGAAGCAGATGCTGGGACACTCCTGGCGCTGGCACGCGCTGAAATGATGAGGGAACGGTACCGAACAGCTCTGACCTTTGTCGATAAGGTATGCTTCCGTAATATCTTCCAGCATTCTTAATAACCACTTGTTCTTTTAAATGTGTTAAATAATACATATTTTATAAAATGAATGGTCAGACTGTTCTCCACCATTGTGCATTAAATACGCTCCAAGCCAACCCTGTATTTGAAAAAGGGTTGCAATGTTGCCATGTGAGCTAATAATAGGAGCAATCTTTGCGCATGTCTTTTTTCTTGAAGTTTCACTTATTTGCTTGCAGGCCATCGAGTTGGCACCAGAGGAGAAGGCCGCCTACGTCGCGCGTAGCAGGTGCTACTTGCTGCTTGGAGAGCCCCGGTCAGCTCTAGCAGACGCCGAGACAGCCCTCAAGTTGGACCCTAAGCACGCGAAGGCTCTGCTTTCAAAGGCTGAAGCGTTATATTACTGTGGAGAGTTTGAGCTCAGTTTGGTCCATTATCATCGAGGTCTGCGCGCCCGGCCTGATCTGAGTGAATTTAGACTTGGCGTACAAAAAGCACAGGTAGGTAATACGTGCATATATGTATTTATGCCTATTTGAATATATAACATTTAAATGTCTGTCTGTATAGTAAAAATATTTGTGAAGATCATATATTATGCATATCTGGGGAACGATAGTTATAAACTCATATCTTTGTGGCCGTCTCATGTTCGAGAGAAAATTTTAGGGAAAGCAAATTAAATGAATTAGTTGTAGGGATTCACTTAATAACAATAATTAGGTGAAGTGATGTGAAGGCTCTATGTAGGTAGGTCTTCGATCACTACTCGTAAGTTCCTATTAGTGATCGGAGAGGTAGGTACTCGGATATCATTGAAAAATATTTTTAACTTTTTGTATTCTTTGATTAACAGGAAGCTATCGAAAACACCATCGGATCTGTAAAACAAGTAAAGAAAAGCGTAAAGAGATCGTCATCGAAGTCATCCAAACCTGTCTTAGGCCAGCTGATGTCTGATAAGTTATATCTTGAGAATCTTCTCAAAAACCCGGACCTGGCGATAGCTGACAAGAAGAACGACGTGGTCACCAAGCAAGCTGAGGAAGCTATTAGGTTCTTGGAGAATAGAGAAGAATTTTGGCGCCAGCAACAAACAGCGAAGCGAAATTAGTGCTACGAAGTAATTTGCAACATACGATGTTTTGGTCTTCTATTTACCAAACAATTTATTTGTAATTTAGGAGTTTAATCATTTAAAGAAATATTATGCAATTAGTGTAGTGCAGTACCTATCTAATTATGATAATAATTTAAACTGCTTGTTATCATATAGTTACTACTTAGTCCTCCTAATATGATTATAATAAACAAAAATATATTAAGTACCTATATAGAATAATAAGCAAATATAACATATACCTATAGGTGCATACCGTGTGGAGGTCAATAAAATTATTTTTCGATCTAATGTAGGTATTAATTATCGCCAAACGGCCATTTCCTACGTTTACAATCCTATATTATGTTTGTATGTATGAATGCTCTTTATGTCTCTTTTAGCTAACGATATTATAAGTATATGAGTGTTATATAACTTATTTCAATAAAATATGTAATTCACAATGGCGTGGTTTTGTTTATTTATCTCGCTCACACACTATAATTATATCACTTTGCTCTTTGGGTGTTCTCTCTAAAGCCCTCCTACCCACCCATTAGGAGGGCAGTAGAAGTTCCTTTCACGGTCACTTATATACACACGCATCTAATCGAAGTCACTATGGCAACATCCTCTTTCTCTTTGGAGGATGTATACAGTGTGAAACAGAGGATTTCTATGACATAGATAAAAGTTAAACAAGCTTCTATGCAATCGCCTTATCGGTTCTGGGTAGCTTTCAAAGATGTAGACTTATCGTAGAATGTCTACAGCTGTACGGCTACGTCGTAGTATTATCTGAAAACACCCATTCATGCGTGTTAATCAGTCTATACTTTTTTTTTTTTTTATCCTATAACCTAACGATTAGGCAGACGTGCTACCTGATGGAAAGTAGTCAACGCCGCCTATGGACATTTGCAACACCAGAGGAGTCGCCAATGCATCGCCGGCTTTGTATGAGCTCTTTTTGCACCTTTTTGCACCTTTTTTGAAGAACTTATTATTATTATACTTAGATGAATATAGGTACATGTTAAGTATTATATTCAACTGTATACATAAGGTCTCTATCAAGGTTACTGAGCAATTTCACGGACGCTGTGTTGAATGCAAGTGTAAATTGTATGATTTAAAATATACCTAATATCACCTACTAGTTTTTACCAGCGGCTTTCTTCTCACAAAATATAAGTTGTTTATCAAAAAAAAAAAAACAGAATGTATGTATTGCGTTTTAGTTACAACAGTTATAACAGTATGAAAGTTTTATTTTAGTAATGACTATTAACACGGGAAGTGCTCCTAGATCATCAAAAACTAAAAGTACAATTTAGAAATTAAGTAAATAAGTAGATCACACTGAATATTATTTGTATAAATCGGAATACCAATATATATTCCAATATCTTTTGGCGTGCGTCTACGACTGTGTCCAGAATTATCTCAACCTACCTTAAAACTACCAAAATCCAAATTAGCCTGTCCATACTAGTTCGTACCAGACAAACTGACGGACATAATATTAAAATGTACGTACACTAGATACATATTTATAATATTATAATGGGAGCGACTGTTGGAAGTCACCGGATATGTTGTCTTTGTTACGTGAAGTCCGTATAAATGTGTTGATGGCGATTGAAATATCATAGTGTGAAATAATATTTCTACAGAACAACAAGTTTATATGAGCGAAAGTAAAAAGAAGACGAAAGAAAATAGAAGATGGATGAAAAGAAATTTGCGATAGCGCTTACAGTGCTTTTGTTTTGGACAACAACTGTAAGTTAAAAGCATTTTGCACCTATTGTTCAAAGTATAATTTAATCTACACGTATTTAACGTTAATTATAACAAAACAATATTCAAGATAATTGATTATACAGGCTTTACTTTGCGGAAATCCATGCTATTAAGTTAAGACTAAAACCGTTTTAGAACGAAACACGTGTGGTGGTATGTATGGTGTTGCATATTTTTAATTTTTTGCATCTGCATGCATACTTTGTGGGAGGGAGGGTGGTACATGGTTTAAAATATATACCATCATACATATTTGTATCGGATTGTTGCGAAGTAGTTTTAATCTTAACTTAATAATATTCAATATGATGGCAAATAGCACTAAATGATAATTAATACTTAATACACATTATAAATACATTTTAATGTAATATTTCAATTATTTTAGGTCTACGGAGATGACGATGATGAAGCAATAATGGCTTGTGTGGAGCTTATGAAACCCGCGGTACGTTCTAATTATTAACACGCTTTTATTAGCTTGGTTGTATGTAGGTATGTATGTATGTACGTAACAGTAACGGAATCTTTGAACCCGATTTAACCCTATCCACTTTGAACATTCAGTTTAATTCAAAATTTTGAAGAAATATCAAAAACCGATGACAATACACGATTTTAATAATTTTGTACCATTGTCCTTATCAACATCCTCAGGATTTACGATTTTCGAGGCGAGAGAAAGCGCCTTAGGGACAGTTCAGGCAAAGTTACTAAATTGATTTTTAGTTTTGACAAATAATAATGTTACTTCCCTATAACTCAAATGTACTGAAACATATCTATAATGGCATCTTTTAGAATGATTTTTAGGATTCCGTACTCAAAGGGTAAAACGAAACCCTCCGCTGTCTGTTCGTGAGTAACAGGGCTTTATCTCTTAAACCGTAATAGATAGTCACTTGATTTTTTTACAGACGATGCATAATGATGGTCGCTATAACAACAAATACCAAAAATTAATAAAATAAATATAGTTCAAAAAACTAAAAAACACGCTTTTATGATAAACTCAACTAAAAAGTAGAAAATAATTTTCAATCTAAGAATCAATTAAGGAACAGTAAATAGTATAATTGTGGAAAAAGTGTGGGGTGCTTTTCAAAACTTGATAAGTGGAGCTTTTTTTACTTTTAGTTGAGTTTATCATAAAAGCGTGTTTTTTAGTTTTTAGAACTATATTTTTTATAAATATGCAGAGTTCATTTTTAATGTACAAAATAAATATCAACGATGGAACTATGGATACCTACTAGTAACGGATGGTATTTTCGGTTTCCATTAGGTTCTGTTGTAAAGGTATAAGACCTCTAGAAATAAGACCTATCATAAACTTAATTCATGTTCTCAGTATGCAGATGAGATGTGCTGTGAAAGCATGAAGAGCATTGACAAGTTTGACGACGACATGAAGGAATGTAAAACAAAAGGATCCTCAGAAGGATCTACGGTAAATTGTACTTTTTTTTTGTTGACGAGGGGGAATCCTTCAAAACGTACCCGACGCTATGGGAATGACGCCGGGCCCGTCGCTATGTGGGATTTTTACCGCACTAAATTTTTACCCCCCCCGGTAGCCGTCCACAGCGTTTGGTGGAGAACTCAGGGATCTCCAACGGAACACAACCGGAGTCCTCCTAACGCGATGCCCTTCTATCGGGCTCTGCCCTGGGGGGAGCTATTTACGCTCCTCTCACATCCCCTGGTGATTACAGCGATATGCGACCACACAAACCGCTGTCCTTCCCGGGGTCGCTTGCTGGACGGTTTGAGCTCCTGCTCTTGCCCCCCCCGGACGGTAAATTGTACCTACTTAGTTTTCTATCTAATACATGTTATACGGTATATATCTCGAAGCAATACGCATTATTATAATTTAACTATGACTGGCTTTAACACTGAAAGAAAACACTGTGAAGTAAACTAAGAAACGAAAGAATTCTTCAAAAAAATGTTTTCAAATGTGCGTGAAGTCTACCAATTCGCACTTAGCTTGGCTTAGCGTAGACTAGCGATGGCTAGCCTAAGAGCTTCTCTTACCCGTGCCCAGCATTTGGATACTAATTGATATCACGTTGACAGGACCCATATAAATTCTATTCAAATCAAATCATTTATTTGCAAGAACATAGTATTTTACGAGGATCTTAAATTTATAACAAGTACCTTATGTTCTACCACATTGAACGTGCAAAATTTATGTATCTTGTTCATTATTACACGGCAAAGTCAAATATAATATGTCATACAGGAATAGTGCGTATTGCCTTAGGTATTTTACATAGATTAGTAGTATTTAATTAAATAATATAGAAACTTTGCAGAAGATACTTTCTTTAAATATATTTGTTTTGCCGGACACAGCTTTTAATTCATAATTTAGTCGGGGTCGTGTGTGATACCTAAAAAGTTTCGGGTTGCTTTTTATAAATATTGCGCATTCTAAAATGTATAGACATGGCACAGTTAGTATGTGTAACATTTCAAAATGTGGCTTATTCATAGGTACTATAAAAGTCGTAAGATAGCTACCAACCACCACACTTGTTTACTTTAAAAATGTTAAGCGCTGCTGTTATGTTAAGAAAAGTACCTATAGTTAGGGATTTTTTTATACCCACTTTAATTATTGATTAATAAATAGTCCCCAAGACTAGTAACGCAGCTATTACCTACTAACAGTGATGTTACATTGATTACTTTACGACTGTTATTAATTACCACAAAAAATATATAACTTAACATTTTAGTGTGCAGATTTTGAATGCTTCTTGAACAAGCAAGGTATCATGGACGGCAGCAAGATAATCGATGACAAAGCTAAATCATTTTTGGACGGAATCGCTAAAGAGTATCCTAAAGAGAAGAATATTATAGAGGTCCTGAAGGACGAATGCCTCGACGGGCAGTACGATCAGTACCCACCCGAAGACGGCTGCATAGCTCTCAAGTTCTATGTCTGTATTTACACTAACGTTATGGTGGTAAGTAATTATGTACAAACAGTTATAAAATTAGAAGTTTTAACAGTTTTATTAACAAAAATAAAGAATATCAATATAGACATATTCGAGGATATGAACTTTTTAATCTATGTACGTCTCATTCTTTGATAAGCTGTACAACCGAAAGCTTCGGATATTTTAACATACAAGGTGTTGTAGGAGGTGACATATTAAAAAAAATCTCTTAATAATTCTCTACTTCTCTTTTATGAGCACTACCACGAAATTTAGTTTCTATGAACTTTATTTTTCAGGAATGTAATTCTTGGAAAGACACAAAAGTCTGCAAAGAAGCAGCTGACTTCGCCAAGAAATGCAAGGAAGCGAAGTGAAAGTCTATTTTACAGTTGTGTACCATAGATAAAAAATCATAAGGCAAGGAACATGACAGATCAAAATTAAAAGCATAACAAGCATATCCCGCTTTTCATTTCTCTTTGAGAACTAATCTATTGTAACTGGCAAGTTGAGGAGCTGTATTTTTTATCTGTGAGCGGTGAGGCATAGCGGTGAGGAGAGGCGCGGTGCGCTTTTGAATTTGATGTTTTGTTGTTTTCTTATATTCTCTTACAGTGTAAAACAAAAGGAAGTAATAAAGAACTTTGTCTGGATTAATAATTGTTTATATTATATTCAGAAGTGGTATAAAGTGCTCACAATGAAGAGAGTAAAGATATAAAAAGGATATTATGCCAGATGAGAGAAAATAAATTATTCCAACTAATGACGGAACATTAAAGTCGTAATTTGTAAGCACCATTATTGATGATGGTGATGATGAGGATGATCGTAGATGATGATGGCGATGATGATGGCAATTTATGAGAAGTACCGGCTGATGAGAAATAGAAGGCCCAGTAGGTGAAGTCGTACCTGAGTAAATGCTTTCGGCGCAATTTATAACATGCTTCAAGTGGGACTCTGTAAGTCATTTTTCTGATAAAATGAGCAGCAAGAGGAGCAGCATTCATTAACCAGATAAGTATGACGTGTGTTAACAGCTGTTAATACACTTGGGGTAAGGCTTTGATATGCTGGTGAGAAGTTTTATTTTACATTGAATAAGGGAGCTGACTGCTTGCATACGATAATTATTATTAATTAGTAGCTTACGAATTTTGAAGTAGAATGCAGCAGGCGTTACATTGGAGGTTCTTCTGAGGTTACAGATGTCCGGCCTACGGTGACTAACTTCTATAAGCTAACTTGTCAGTCTTATCTAGATTTGTTATGACAAAAATAGTTGTGTTACTACATGTGTGTACTATGTGTGTTGTGTACTGATGTATGCCTTGAATTGTTTACTTACACAAGTTTAATAGTCTTTTTTATAAGATGTTAGTTGCAGTATTTAAAATAAAACTTGTTGTTAACAATTAATGATGCTTGTTGTAATGTTATAAAGCCCAGGTCGCTAACTAATATTATGAGGATGGGCAACTGTGAAAGTCTTTTATACTGTAGTTGTGTTTATTTCTCTACAGGAGCTTCATACACGGACGTGTGACTTGTAACAGTTATAACATATCAAGATGACCATGATGTGGAGTATAGTCAGACGCTTAAGACTTGTGTTATACCGTTGGCAACAAAGACTGGGTTGTAGAAGAGGAAATGGAAGTAGTGATGGTGCTGTTGGTAGCACTCTTTGAGCGGTTCCTGAACAACACCACATTATGCATGTTTAACGCAAGTTAAGTTTTCTAGAATTTTGTATGGATCTGGTAAATAATCTTCTTTATGATGTATGAGCGTGGAGCAGCAGCATATTCTCTATTAATTTAGAAATTTGAGAGAGACATGATACATTACTGAGACATCTCCAACAAAATATTATAATTCAATCTGAGGTTAAAGGTTAAAGAGACAGTCATAGGTACTTAATATGACTACTTACATTTTGAGTTTTAAGAAATTATTATTTTACACAAATAACTTCATTAATATTATAGAGTGCGAAGTCAGAGACATAAGTAGTGGTAGCCTATTGGTTTGAGATTCGGGTTCTCAATCTGTTATGAGGTGTGAGGTTCAATCCCAGATACAGACCTTTGACTTTTTAAACTTATGGGCGTTTTAGAGTTTATTTGCCTTCTATTAACAGTTAAGGAGTAAATTAAATTGATACTACATATAAAGGACCCTTGAGATTATTAGTTTTACACATATACAAGTGTACTTTATGGTCGCTCACTGAGAATAAATCATAGTGTTAGAGTTATAGTGGTTAAGTATTATTGTGTGCCTAATGCAGGGTAAGCTTTTTAATAATTGAGGAGTACCGGTTAAGCATTTATGTTATGAGTAGCGCTTATTCAACATTATTGATATAAACTTTTCTGATTGAGCATGGTGGGTTACAGTTGCAGGAGAGCTTGATTACTAAAGAGGAGAGCTAGATTACTAGAGAGGAGAGCTAGATTACTAAAGTCATAATGGTTTAATAGGAAAATATTGTTTGTGGACTATTGTACTGTTTCGTTATGGATATAAGTCAACCAATTTGTTTCTGTGTTATTCGATGTGACTTTTCACCTATTTTGCCACCCACAAAAAGGAAATGTCTTTGTGTGTTCTTAATATTCCTAAGTATGAATGTAGGCTATGAACATAGAAAGTTCTACAGTGGATACCTCCTATAAGTACGCTCACAATTAATTTAGAGAAATGTCTAAAGGAAATATTTATGAACAATTTGATAATTATATCGAGTACACGAATGCAGCGAGTAGTGGTACTTCAAATAATAAACTCTGTTATTTAGCTTATAGCTCTTTCGTTCCATGATTGCTGGTTAAGTGTTAGTGGTTGAGTTAGGCTGGTTAAATATAGCGAGAGAATATTGACGAGATATAGAAATAACTGTGTCACGAGTACCTAAACGATATTATTATTTTATTAATTTTGGAATTAAACAGATTTGTACAGGTATTAGATATCAGAGCTAAATAACTTAAGTTATCTCTGTTGGTATTCTGCATGAACAAGAGGAACTGTTGGTCTATTGAGAAGCACACCATTCTCGATCCTCGTTTCCGTAAATGCGGTGGTGAGATGAGCTGAGTGAGATGAGTATTGTTAGTGCGAAAATGTGATGAGACGCTGAAGTAGTGTTAGTTGTCATATAAAGAAAATATCCTTGTTGCTGCAAACCCTATGTTACTTATCAGAGTTGTAAACATAAGATGAGCCATTATAGCCGACATCGTATGAAATATTTTAATTTATTTGGGGTGTTCAATGAACCATATTTAATCTTATAGATTTTGATGGATTCGGTTTAAGTTTTAAAAAGTATTTTGTTAATTCATTGAAGAAAGCAAATTTAATTTAGTTTTCTTGTGGTGGGAATTCTAATACACATAGTCTAAAATAGCATTTTTGTAGTCAAGATACCCTTATAGTAGCCAGATAAGGAACACACTTGCTCTCTGAGATTTCTTATTACAGATATCTTTGGCAAATAAAGATTGGGGTGTCGCCTGCCAGATGAAGTGATGCGCTGGGAGTCGAGTAGAGAATCGATGTGAACAACCTTAACTCAAGCAGGTAGCGCCCTGAGGAGAGTCCTGAGTGGTTGAAAAGTGAATTAATACGGACTAAAGAAAGACGGAGAATAAGATACTTCACTCGAGTACGAATGAGAGGTCAGAACGCGTCGGAGAAGAGGATACTGACATGCTTGAAAAGTTTTTGTGGCCAAGGACAGTGGAGCCTAGATTGAGTGGTACCTATGCACACTGGGTAGAGAAATAATTTGCGTGGTCAAAGGCTATTTGAAAATATGTAATTCATCAGAAGTAGATCTAT
This sequence comes from Epargyreus clarus, assembly GCF_041222505.1. Lineage (NCBI taxonomy): Eukaryota > Metazoa > Arthropoda > Insecta > Lepidoptera > Hesperiidae > Epargyreus > Epargyreus clarus. The sequence continues at coordinate 13,394,064 of NW_027332223.1, forward strand.
CATATGGAAATGGATGGAACTATTACCAGAGCAAAGAGATGAGAAGTAGTAACAGAGGTGAGGTGAGGTGAGGTGAGGCGTCAATTGCGGCGCAATTGTTCCAGGATGGCCGACTGTAACTGGCAAGTTGAGGAGCTGTATTTTTTATCTGTGAGCGGTGAGGCATAGCGGTGAGGAGAGGCGCGGTGCGCTTTTGAATTTGATGTTTTGTTGTTTTCTTATATTCTCTTACAGTGTAAAACAAAAGGAAGTAATAAAGAACTTTGTCTGGATTAATAATTGTTTATATTATACTATGTTTGTGAAATAACATTTTTCAGAATATTAAAATTGTAACTAAGTTAATTGTCATTTAGATTCGGCTTTCTTGCCAAATCTTAGTAATATAATTAGGTCTATGCGAATAGTAGATTTAATGCCAAGAAATCTGTATAGAATACGACAAAAAAAATCAAAGTACCGTTTTTTTATAGTACAAACAGCCAGTGATCACGCAGTCCATCTGATAATAATTAACCGCTCCAGTCTCCACCCATTAATCTCAGATAGGACATAAATGAGTTTCTATCTCAAGACTCTCAAGACTAAGTTGAAATGCCTCACATAAGTATGTGAGGCATTTCACTTGTATTATCACACCCATCAAACTTGAACACGTGCGGCGCCGTTACCTGCGGAGTTGAACCGCCAAGGATTTTGCCATCAATTGTTCTATACAAATATTTATTATATATACTGTAAGTGGGTTTTAATATTATTGTCAATATTGTTTTTGAACACATAAACTTATCTAACTGCACTCATATTTGGTAATTAAATAAAACAAGGTTATATTAAAAGAAATAACATTTTACTTGTTCTTACAGCTTCGATCGCCACGTCTATGTACAGCTTGTAGGACATGCACATCATTCTTATGCCATTCGCAAGCTATAAACTATGCTACAAATAAAAATAGTCCTTCGTCTCTATCAGAGAAAAATCACTACTACACTCTGTTTTATTTACAATATTTACATCTACTACAAATAATTCAAAAACACTTATTTCATAGGCTTCATTTCATGATTGGCTCAAAATTTCGAATCGTTGTCTATAACATTTGGATACGAAACTCCGCTAGGAGGCCGGTAGTATATTTCACCACGCTGAGTCTGCGCATCATTTACGTACTAGAAAAGGACCAAAGGTGGGACCTACATTGATCAAAGGGGAGTAGGGATCTTTGATTCGGTTACCTTCGATAACATGGGGGCGGGAAGGTCCGAATGGTGATTACGTCCGCAAAATAAATATAATTTTACTAGATTCTAATCTAGCAAGCTAACAAAATAAGATACAAATTTTAGTAGACACGCTAGTTGGGAAATAGTGAAATTGTGCTTACATAATACTTCAATGACGGCGTAATACCTGACTGAGGAAAGAGCAAATAAACTAAGAGAATAGTTTAAATGATAAGTTACAACATTTGTATTCAACTGTTCAGTGTAGTCGGTGTCGGCGTGGACCTACCCGCGGACGTCACGCATACAAGTGATATATTACAGAGGAACACACTATCAAACTGCTGACTCTCTCAGAAGTAAAGATATTCGTATGAATCGACATGAAACTACTCTCACGAATCTTGAGCTTGAGACCTAGTTGTTAGTGGCGTATTCAATTAAATAATCCTACACTTCTTGCTGTTCCTTTTTAAACTTTACAAAACGAAGATATCTCTTTATATCTGCTTGTTTCAACTGCATAAAAAATAAGTCTAAAAAACTGATACCACTGCTAAAATTGTAAAAGTTACTTATATCATCTTAAGTATGACTTAAGTGTTATATGCGGAGAAACATAGTTTCTTTCACATATAACATGCACATTAACTTCAATCTCTAGATTCGCGACTTCTACACTACTTAATCCTGGAATACCTTTACACACTCACGACTCAGGTTTTACCATCAGTAAAATTATCTTAGTTTTTTAATGTCAACTTAAAATAGGACGAACATTGAGTCGACACATAAAACATTTCTCGACAAAACACAAAACTGACTCATGAACGACATTAAAAAGATGTCAATTGCCTATAAATAATACTGTGTACTTAAATCATTGTATTTATTCATACATCATATTCGAGATATCTTCTAAAACAACATTATATTCGCTAAAAATCGCAGAGACATCATAATAAAAATAAATAGCCTAATTTCAGTGAAAATAGAAAATATTGTATCTGTAAATCTTTCAGTTTTAAATACAGTGCATCGCATTTATACAGCAAACTAGAAATAGTGATTGGACTTAATTTATAATTGCTTGAATCCTATATAATATTTACAAATTTATCTGTTAACCTATATATATTTATGTCTAAGGATAAAATAGGAGAACACCTGTGGTAACGACAGGTTAATTTGTATTCATGTTGAAGTTTAAAATTGTTATTGTTATTTCATACAAAACAACTTCAATAAACTAAAAGTGTAACTAGAGAACACGTAATAGTTGACATAACTGAGATTAAAATCATTCTTGACCTCTTGGCTTTTTGACTTTTGCCATTCTCATGTTTTTTCCAGCATCAAATAATTCATGATGTGCAGGTCTGAAGTACACGAGATATTACAAAGCATGTTAGCTTGTTACTAAGCAATCATTACACAGTTTCTATCCATCAAAGGAGATATGATGGCTGGTATCCATTTAAAACAGTTCATGTGGTCATCTTACTTAGTGACAGATTTAGTTTGCTTTTTACTACATTATTTGAGTAACAAACTCCAAATCATAAACAATAAAACTGGTCAAATGCAAGTCAAAATAATGACGGCTTTAACTAAATCTTGTATCTAAATTATCATATAGGGTTAATTTAAAAGAAAACCTTATGCAATGAGGCTCTTAAAACATCAAACACTATTATCAAAACGACATCTAGACATATATTAGATTGTCATGCTTACACACATGACACGAAAAACAGCTTACATGAGAGGAAAGGTATATTTTGTTTCTATGAAACTATTGGAAGAGAGTGGCACTCATATGGACCAGATCATGTGGCCACTGTGTGACAGGAAAAGGGCCCCTACTGTATACTATGGATTTGCCTTATAATGTAACAAATGCGACTCTTGTCCTAAGTAGAAAAATAAATGATCAATACATTATTTAATGAATATCAATAAATTCATTTAATGATGAAATTGTTTCCTATGCGTATTAAAAATATTGTCATATTCGATAAACCAATGAATTTAAGACATTTATAACACTATAATGAACCTTCTGTAGAGGTCTAAATATTGATCTAAAGATTCCGGGTTCTATCCATGGCTAGGCAAACATTTAAATAAGGACTTTGGATTTGTGTTCTCCGTTCCAAACCTCTATGAGTGTTCCAAAATGGCTATTTTACTACTGACATTGACTCTTTTAATAAAAGTTTCTATTTCCATAATATATAAATCAAATATAGTCACTATATTGTATCCTACTCATCACGAGTTCACATATTCCTATACAAAACACTTGTGTCACATCAAAAAGACTTTCACAATTTCACTTCATTTCACAATCACTATACATTGTTAAAACACGCCACACTTCATTCTGTTTGACTTCACATCTCTTTGACTTGTAATACCCACATTGCTTTAACTTTACTAAATGTTGCCACTATAACCACACTATCCTTATTCTTGAATGGTCACATACTGGCCTTTAGCACTTCACTAGTTGTCATGACGTCAGCCACACTTTCAAATAGTGTTCTCTCTGTCCATAGACAAATACACACAGTATCTTCAAGTGAACAGCTCAGCTCGTCGAAGCCAATTATTATTCTCAGTGTTCTTTCCATCCACATAGGTTACACTAATCAATTTCAAGGACGTCCATTATGGGCGCCCCGAGCGGCCGCTAGTCTGCCTCCTCGGGCGGGCGGCGGTACACCGGCCCGAACTTCGCCATGTACTTGCGCACGAACATCTTCGCCTTCGATCGCACCGAGTCTGTCACCACCAGCTCTTCGACAGTGCGGCAGTGTTTCAACTCTTTCAGCATCACGAAATGTGTTAACTGGAAAGAAAATATTTTGTTTTTACTACTGAAATTATGAAAAGACATGACAAACATAACTCTATAATTCACAAATCATTATAACTTCACAGATTAAAATGTATTTTTTTAATTTTATATTATAAAATATAATACAATATCAATTGAGCTCTTAATGTCCTTTTCTCATCCTTCTCATCATCTTTTCCCGTATCATATTGTCTTATTAGGCGCAAATTCTTAATATTTCAAAAGTAGGGGAGAGAATCCCTGACACAAAATGAAAATACCATTTACTTCTCTCTGCTTAAATTTTATTTAAAAGTAAAAAGTAATCATTATAAATACTTTCGTCAACTTCATTACGAAATGAATTTTGTTGTAATAACTCCAACTCAAATCTACACAAATTCTTAGTATACAAGAGCACCGACCTTCCTCGCCAAATGTTTGAAATCCGCCGTGGACGTAATCCTTCCGGCGGGCGCGTCCGAGTGCCTGTAAGGGTTGAGGTGTTGCACCATGACGCGGGCCATGCTGCAGCGGAACTGCTCCTTAATTCTGCGCGCCGCTTCCTCAGGGTCCACGGGTACCGCGGGTACGGGCGCCACCACGGGCACGGGCGAGGGCGCAGCGACCGCGAGCGAGGGCGAAGCCACCGCGGGCGGCGGCGACTCCATCTGCGGGGATGTTGCTGCCGCCAGCGCGGACTTCTCGCTCGCGTCGTCCGAATCGTCCGTATCGCTATCTGACTCGTCGAGTTCTACCAGCTGTAAATTAAAATGTTAACCTAAATATGGGTTTGAACAACGTTACAAACATGTCTTATCTCTCAAGCTATAACTGGCCACACAGACATTTTTTTTTTATTATGGTGAGCGGTTTCTGACATAAAACATACAAACAGTCACGCGTTATTGACTTGGCATAACAATAATAAAAATACGAATATCTGTAATGAATCTATTCCTCTATTAAGCCTCCTAGGTCTCTATTGTACTGTGGAATATGACGTCATTGAACAAAATAAGGCCATTTTTTCGTGTTAACTGTAAAACTAGACAGTAGCATTTCACGCGGTAATTTCTTAACGATGTCAGTTCAGGCTCAATATCCTGAACTGACATCATTAAGATACAGTGGAATCAGTTGGAATTATAAACAGCACGCAAACCTTGAGATCTCTATTAGTGAGCTCCTTGCCGCGGCGGTGGCGCGCCGCAGCCAGCAGCCTCACTTTCTGCAGCAGCTTCTCCCGCCGCCGCCGCAGTTTCTCCTTGGTCTGTTTGTATCGCTTTATTTCCAACCTGCCAGCTAGCTTGTCCTCTTCGGTACGTGGCTGCATAAAAAGTAAACGAATAAAATGCGATATGAAACGGTGGCGCCGCCCCGTGGCGTAATCAAGAAACGTTGTTTCAATATAAAAACTTACGTAGATATATCGCCGTTTTTGTGCAGGCTGCTTCCATTGAAAGATAGAAAGTTATTTAAAATATGCATTTCCGCCTCGCAAAAATTTTGCCTATATAATTGCCCTGACATATTTTACTGATTGAATAACTGTGATATAATATGTAAGCCCTAAACTTTTTTGGCTGTAAAATAATCTCAATACATTTGATGTAAACTATTCGCCCGACAAAGATGACGAATGTAGTGGACATTACGGCTGGATCATACACTCAATTAGGAATCGCATCGTGAGTCGTGACACGTTGCGACATCATGCCGTTGTACAGTCGTAAAGTCACGACGCCGTAAAAATTCTTGATGCAATCCTGTGGTATTTTTTTGTGATTTCTGTAACTACTACAACAACTAAATTTAAGTTTCTCCAAACCATGAATTTCATCACGATTTTCATGACGTCATGATTTTTTAACCGACTTTTTAATTTTCAAATTCCATAGCATTTAAAAAAACAATGTCCATCTTTACATGCGGGCGGAAAGCTAGTATGTAGCACGAACCATTGCCATATAATATAAATGCAATACTTCAATATAAACTACCTAGCATTATCTATACTCTGCATTATAATTAAAAAAAAGCGTAATAAAATAGAGACACTTACACTAATAGGTCTCTCTGAGACAAGACCTGGTCTTCGTTTGCGTGGCCTCACGGTCAGCAAGGCGTGATCGGGTATTAAACCATTATGCGGTTCATCTTTTATCACTGTCAACAGAAATATTTTACCAATACAGTTAACATACATTGAAATAGTAAAGTCCGTGACAAAGTTCCGGTACGCTCTAAAGTTGTTGCACGCTGGAGTAGTCAGAGAGCCAATGCGGTCGAACACAACCACAAGCATATACTCCGTAGCGACGTAAGGGCACACTAACGCAGCTATGTACCCGCAGGCTGTCTTTGTCCCGCTAATATCTACAATTTGCTGTTGCGAAGCGACTCATTTCTATATTCAGAACGGACTAGAAGTTTGCCGCGGACTCTACATCTATAATCATATATTTCAATCGGAGAACATATTACCTTCGTATATTCCATTGACTCCTTCAACAAGTTTCCCTTTCGCTTGGCGTCGGATAACAGCAGTGTCCAGTGCACTCATCGGTTGCTCTGTCTCATCCTCTGAAGAACTGTCTCCTAAAAACAAAAGAATAGTTACAAACATATTTTACGGAAAATTGATCTTTCCCTATTCTATTTTTAAAAATGGTGTGTGATGTCGTAGATTTGAATGTGGTAGAACCCTTTGTGATTCAACTCTGGCGGCACCACCGCCACACCTATTTCTGCCTAATAACAATAGTCAAGCGCTGCTGTGTTCTGGTTTGAAGGGTATGGTATGGAGACATACTTTTCCGAGGCATTCTAGCTTAGTCCACAGAGATACTGACGCATCTGTAGCTGAGCTCAAGTATGAAACTAATCTTATCTGGAGTCGATTACAGATATCACAAGCTACATACCATCAGGTGGACTGCATTGTCGTCTGTTACTCCGATATTATTAAAAACGCCCTCTGAGGGCATCGCATATTGCCTATATTTTCTTGTAAGTTGTGTGTATTTTGCAAAAAGTAAATAAATAAAAATAGTTATGCATAGCGTGGGACGGGGTGTACCGGGGTGCGGCGGGGTGGGCGGGGTCCAGCGCGGCTGCCGCAGCTTCACGTGGTAGTGGTGGTGGTGTATAGTGTGGGGCGGGGTGTACCGGGTTGCGGCGGGGTGGGCGGGGTCCAGCGCGGCTGCCGCAGCTTCACGTGGTAGTGGTGGTGGTGTATAGTGTGGGGCGGGGTGTACCGGGTTGCGGCGGGGTGGGCGGGGTCCAGCGCGGCTGCCGCAGCTTCACGTGGTAGTGGTGGTGGTGTATAGTGTGGGGCGGGGTGTACCGGGTTGCGGCGGGGTGGGCGGGGTCCAGCGCGGCTGCCGCAGCTTCACGTGGTAGTGGTGGTGGTGGTGTATAGTGTGGGGCGGGGTGTACCGGGTTGCGGCGGGGTGGGCGGGGTCCAGCGCGGCTGCCGCAGCTTCACGTGGTAGTGGTGGTGGTGGTGTATAGTGTGGGGCGGGGTGTACCGGGTTGCGGCGGGGTGGGCGGGGTCCAGCGCGGCTGCCGCAGCTTCACGTGGTAGTGGTGGTGGTGGTGTATAGTGTGGGGCGGGGTGTACCGGGTTGCGGCGGGGTGGGCGGGGTCCAGCGCGGCTGCCGCAGCTTCACGTGGTAGTGGTGGTGGTGGTGTATAGTGTGGGGCGGGGTGTACCGGGTTGCGGCGGGGTGGGCGGGGTCCAGCGCGGCTGCCGCAGCTTCACGTGGTAGTGGTGGTGGTGGTGTATAGTGTGGGGCGGGGTGTACCGGGTTGCGGCGGGGTGGGCGGGGTCCAGCGCGGCTGCCGCAGCTTCACGTGGTAGTGGTGGTGGTGGTGTATAGTGTGGGGCGGGGTGTACCGGGTTGCGGCGGGGTGGGCGGGGTCCAGCGCGGCTGCCGCAGCTTCACGTGGTAGTGGTGGTGGTGGTGTATAGTGTGGGGCGGGGTGTACCGGGTTGCGGCGGGGTGGGCGGGGTCCAGCGCGGCTGCCGCAGCTTCACGTGGTAGTGGTGGTGGTGGTGTATAGTGTGGGGCGGGGTGTACCGGGTTGCGGCGGGGTGGGCGGGGTCCAGCGCGGCTGCCGCAGCTTCACGTGGTAGTGGTGGTGGTGGTGTATAGTGTGGGGCGGGGTGTACCGGGTTGCGGCGGGGTGGGCGGGGTCCAGCGCGGCTGCCGCAGCTTCACGTGGTAGTGGTGGTGGTGTATAGTGTGGGGCGGGGTGTACCGGGTTGCGGCGGGGTGGGCGGGGTCCAGCGCGGCTGCCGCAGCTTCACGTGGTAGTGGTGGTGGTGGTGTATAGTGTGGGGCGGGGTGTACCGGGTTGCGGCGGGGTGGGCGGGGTCCAGCGCGGCTGCCGCAGCTTCACGTGGTAGTGGTGGTGGTGGTGTATAGTGTGGGGCGGGGTGTACCGGGTTGCGGCGGGGTGGGCGGGGTCCAGCGCGGCTGCCGCAGCTTCACGTGGTAGTGGTGGTGGTGGTGTATAGTGTGGGGCGGGGTGTACCGGGTTGCGGCGGGGTGGGCGGGGTCCAGCGCGGCTGCCGCAGCTTCACGTGGTAGTGGTGGTGGTGTATAGTGTGGGGCGGGGTGTACCGGGTTGCGGCGGGGTGGGCGGGGTCCAGCGCGGCTGCCGCAGCTTCACGTGGTAGTGGTGGTGGTGGTGTATAGTGTGGGGCGGGGTGTACCGGGTTGCGGCGGGGTGGGCGGGGTCCAGCGCGGCTGCCGCAGCTTCACGTGGTAGTGGTGGTGGTGGTGTATAGTGTGGGGCGGGGTGTACCGGGTTGCGGCGGGGTGGGCGGGGTCCAGCGCGGCTGCCGCAGCTTCACGTGGTAGTAGTAGGTGCGGCCGCGCGCGTCCTGCGCCGAGCGCCACTGCGACGGCAGCACCACCTCCTCGGGGCTCTCGTCCAGCGTCAGGTCGTGGCACGGATCCACGTTTTGTATCTATCAAAGATTACTTAGCTCAGCTCACCTTCTTTTATACATTTTGATGACACAGTTAAACCAAATAAAATCAAAAATATTTTATTCCAAATAGATTCTTTACAGAATATATCTACCGCAAGTTCACAAGGTATTGAGATATGAAAAATAAGGGGTGAAAGAAACAATTGAACTCAGCTTATTTATAACCTAAATTTTAAGTGACTATATAGGTCGCTATTATATCTGTTATTATATGTTTGCGAGAGTCAAGGGCTTTCTAATATAAAGTAAATTTTGACGAAAAGACACTCCCACTAATTTAGTAATTGACTGTAAAACACGCGAACTTATTAACAATGTAAATCTAAAGTCAGATATTTCTCAACTCCATATATTTTTATCTAATATAATACAGATATCTGTAAGTGTGTACGTACGTGTGCAGATTGGTCGAGCGAGCGCGGCAGAGCGGGCGGCGGCTGCGAGTACGGGGCGCCCATCGCGCCGAACACGTAGCCGCCCATCCCGAACCCGCCCATGCTCAGCATGCTGTTACAATACGAGAGTATTGTAAAGTATATTGATACGTAAATCATTTTAGATTCAGTGTATTCAGTTTAAAATAACTGGTATTGGAGCAGATATTGGCCAGTATGCAGTGAGTATATTATTTTAAGATTTTTTTACTATTATTACTATTATATTTTTATAAAACGAACTTCTAGGACCAATTCAAAAAAATAATTTTATTACGTTATTCATCATGTATTAATACGTATGTATTTTTAATTCACGAAGAAAAATAAGTAAGAACGAAGCAAGGTTTATTTTCTATAGTGCAGTATACTGTTATATTATATTGTAAAAATCACGTACTTATGCTGAGGCATGCAAAATTGTTGCGCTCCGGGGAAAGGCGGACAGAATCCGGGGGGTCCCTGATATTCCCCATTCGGTCCAATCCACTCCGGCGGTATGTCCTGCATCACGCCCGGCATCATGCCGGGGACCATGCCCGGCATCATGTTGTTGGTACCAGGCGCCATCATGTTGGGCGCGGACATCATGTTTGGCGCCAGCATGTTGGGACCGCCCATCATATTGGGGGCGCCGCTCATCATGTTCTGACCGTTGTTCATCATGTTCGGCCCACCGCTTATCATACCCGGTGGGAACATCTTAGAAAAAAAATGAAAAATGAAAGACGGGAATAATATATCTCAATTTAATATTAAAATATACAAAAAATGAAACGATTCTGGGATAGAAATGCCTACCAGTAACATAAGTGCATAAGTATCAGACTACCTCCTGGATTTAAGGTAGATAGATTTCGGATGTTTTACATGCAACATTTACTATTCACATCTACGTGCAACAATATTATGTATCCCCCCGGCACCCTCCGCTGCCCACTCTCGCCCACGGGTACATAGTTGCGTTAGTGTGCCCTTACTGTTGGTACGGTGTATATGCTTTGTTCGACTCCACTGGCTCGCTGACTACACCTGCGTGCAATAACTTCAGAGCGGAATAGCACTTTGGCGCGGGCTATATCAATGATACGCAACTGCATTAAATTAAATTAAAAAAAAAAAAAACAAATACGTCATCACCTGCGCGAACCCCTCCTGCGACCAGTACGGCGCGCCGCGACTAGGACGCCGCGGCCGCCGCCTCCAAGAACGCGTATTACACATGATAAGCACTGCACTAAATTAAAAAAAAATAAAATAAAAAAAAAAACAAAACCAGTGTCGTCACCTGCGCGAACCCCTCCTGCGACCAGTAGGGCGCGCGCGGCCACGCGGGCTGGTCGCGCGCGCGCCGCGACTCGTCCGCCGCGGCCGCCGCCTCCGCGAACGCGCGCCGCCGCTCCTCCTTGCTCATCGGGGGCACCGCCGCCAGCACGCGCTCGCTCAACCTGAGCAACACAACAACCGAATTAGTAATTTATTACGAATCATCCAGAAGTCGAAATTCAACCATAGATTTAATAATAACCATAAATTTTTCTTTTTATTTTTTTGGATAACACAAAGTATTTGTTACTAGCTACCAAACAAAAAAATACTAATAAAGTAAGTTCACTACTTCGAGCAACTGTGTAAAACTGCTTTTATTTTACGACGTGTGATAAAATATTAATGTGGACCATGCCATCATGCTTCTCCAAAGTAAAAAAGCCATTTCTTAAAGGTATATTCAGATACTCTACAAATTTTTAATGCAAGTTATTCATAAATAATTGAATGTAAGTTATAACCGAAAATAAGAGTAATCTATTCAGCTCACCTGATACTTCTTCTTCCTTCTGGGCTGCTTCTTCTTTTCCGTCTATCCCTATCGTCTCTATCCCTCTCCCGTTCCCTCTCTCGCTCGCGGTCTCTATACCTATCTCTCTCCCTCTCGCGCTCCCTGTCTCTCTCCTTCTCCCTCTCCCGTTCGCGCTCTCTTTCCCTTTCCCTCTCGCGTTCCCGCTCTCTATCTCTGTCCCTTTCCCTCTCTCTGTCCCTCTCCCGGTGTTCGCGTTCTTCTCGCCTGTCTCGCTCCTCCCGCCTCTCTCTGTCTCTGTCTCTCGTGCCGCTGGAGTCGGCGGCTCTACGCTCCACATTCGCTTGCCGTTCGTGCTCCTTCATTTGTTGTATTCGCTCCTTTTTGGGGATTTTAAATACCTCCTACAAATGTATAAGAAGTCAATCAAAGGCACATTTACACACGTATAATATAGTCAAAGTCAAAGTATAAAATCATAATACAAATTCTAACCTTTAAACTCGACCATCTTTCCAATAATTGGTTTGAGAGATCTTTGATTTTCTCCAACATGGCAAGGTTTTCTTTATTCTTCTCTGCAATGGCCGCCGTATCTTGTGGCGTTCTATTCGGCAAGTCTATGGGCAAACCTGAAACAGATATTAATGTGTAAATTACAGCTATGATCTCTTACATTCCAGTTTAATCTTCTGTGATCCGATGTATTCCACTATGAGAATCATATCCTACATCAAAATCTGCAGTTGCATACATGAGATTATATGCAAATTTTTGTTCTTAAACTTAAGCAAATGTCTGCCCTTAAACTAAGGCGTTAACTTCTATTTCATAATAATATGATGAGCAATCAAGAAGCTTTGCTGTAGTGATGATAATTTAGATTTTCTTTTATCCTGACACCAAGATTTGTATAGCACTATGTGAGCTGTAAACTTTTGACTGAAGCAACAACAGTTAACATTTTACAATGTTCCAGATATAGTCACATACCAGTAGACTCATCAATAAACACGGGCGGTTCGGCGGGCGGCACGTCGCTGCAGCTGAGCCAGCGCTCCACGATCGTGAAGAAGCGGCTCTCCTGCACCATCGTCTTGTTGGGGATCGGCAGCCGGTCCACCGTCTGGAGCATTTCTAGCCTGCAACAATAATTTACGTATTGATTGGCGGAGAAATGACGCACCATGTACACGTAGGTTTGTATTTAATTCGATAGTGGCCTTATACAACATCTGCTGGAACAAGGAAACTGGGAGGGTTATATAAGACACTACAGCACATAATAGTTATAAATAAATGACACTTTCTACACTAAAAATCCCAAACTAGGATTATATTAATAGTCTCCTCCCTCATCCCCAGTGTGCGTGAACCACATGACGACTCCCGCATTTTTATAGGACGCTTGGATACGTAAGGAAGCTCTTAAATGAGCCTATGCGCGGCGCGTCTTTACGCGGACCACCGTGTACGATTACCCACTCGTTACGCAAGAAAGTTCCAGAACGTACTTGAAGTCAAGAGGCGCGTCGGTGCACCACGGCGCCAGCAGCCTCAAGCCGCGATAGTCGAGGAACAGCCGGCGACACGGTAAATCCGCGTCACACAGCAATCGCAGTAGTACGGTCTGCGCGCGGCACGTCTTCGCGACTACCCACTCGTTACGTAAGAAAATTCCAGAACGTACTTGAAGTCAAGCGGCGGGTTGGTACACCACGGCGCCAGCAGCCTCAAGCCGCGATCGTCGAGGAACAGCCGGCGACACGGCAGGTTCGCGTCGCGCAACAGACGCAGTAGCGCGGTCTGTACTCGGACCAACGTACTTGTCTACGCACTCGTTACGTAAGAAAGTTCCAGAACGTACTTGAAGTCAAGCGGCGCGTCGGTGCACCACGGCGCCAGCAGCCTCAAGCCGCGATAGTCGAGGAACAGTCGGCGACACGGCAGGTCCGCGTCGCGCAACAGTCGCAGCAGTGCGGTCTGCGCGCGGCGCGTCTTCGCGCGGACCACCGTACGCGACAGCCGCAGCGTGTGGCTCTGGTTCTTGATGCCCGTACGGTTGAGCACCTCCAGGTCCTCTTCGATCTACAAATGAAAATATCTTGAAATCGATTCAAATTAAATAAATAAATATTAATACATTATCGTTTTTTTTTCATTTCAGTGGTTTTTCCAATTTTATTAGAGTCAGTCACGAGCTTGAACAACAGCTGCACATTAAATGTATAACACATTTATGTGTGTAATTACAATATAGTAATTTTTTTAGCTTCAAATCCACCCTAAATTATCTTAATCTACCTCGAAGTGGATAACCATTGATACACATCCAAAATGGAGTAATGGAGGGTATGAGTGTCATCAAACCAACGAAAATGCTTAAACTTCTTGATCGAACGACATTAATTCATTAATTAAATCATTTTATTGATAGAAAATTTAACTCTGAACTAAGTACAAAATTATTATAAAACCAAGTTACTAAAGCTATAAATAACTCACATCCGCATCTTGAACCAGGTCTGGTGCTTGTGGCTTGTATTTCCTCTGCTTCCTGGGTTTCCGGACGATGGACGGTTGCTCCACCGACGCGTCAGTCACTCTCGACTCTTCAGACGACTCCGTCGCGCCAGACTTGGAGGTAGACACGTCTTCCTCCTCCTGATGCAAACAAAAATAATGAGAACACGCACCTACCAAACAAAAATACTGATATGAAAGAACAAGACATGTGGTTGTATCACTACCACAATTTGTATTTCGTCTTGTGACAGCAGCATGCGCAATTTACTAGGACGCAACTATGCAACTATAGGATGCAAATATGAGATAGCATCCAAAACTACAGCCTTATAGAGGTGCTATCATCTTTCATATCACCATAACTAAATCATTTAGTCTTATAATACCAGCTTGCAATGAGTACAATTATTATTTTACCTCGTAGTAATTGCACGTCGTAACAAAAAAGTATACAGGCGGCATAAACGTGAACATTTGGTTCAGTAGTGCCATTATTCCCCCATCGCAGTCGTAACTACACTGGACAATATGATACACACGAAAAAATTATGCCCGATCGAGAACAACGACAAAAGATCTGTTTAAAATAAATAAAAAAGGTATTTGCGTGTCCACTCATGCAATGCAAGCTTGTTTTGTACTGCCATGAATTATTCCAATGATTTCAATGTTTTTCAACAGAAATTACATTGAGACCGATGTGATCTGATAAATTATGCATCCGCGATGTATGTCTACGACGAACGGTCGATATTGTGTCAGGGAAAATGTACTTCACAACAAATAACATACACGTCTTTCGTTTGAAATAAGTATGCAAATCACCTGTCAATTTATCATTACGGACATAGAAAATAGTAGACACGAGCTAAAAAAAATATTGCATCATTTCGACGCTGGGAATCGAACCCGGGAGCTTTCGTTTTGCAGATCAATATGGTGACCACTACAGCACAGTACAGTCATGTAAATCTACAATATGTACCTAATTTTTATACCTGTTCCATAAATAAGACACATCTCAACTACATTTTATAATTTTCTATTTCCTCTATTTTATATCACATTAATCTCAACAACATTTTATATTACTCCCACTACCTCCCCATTACTCCTTTGCCTAGCGCTATACTATCCCTTGTTTTGTATTCAACCTCAACAACATTCTACAATTATCTCTCTTTGTATCATATAAATCTAAACAACATTACAGTGTTTCCTACCTCCTCAAAATCATCATCATCCGAATCCGGTTCAGCACCGATCCAACCGCGGCAGTTGTCCGCGCCGCAGTAGCACCGCTGCGCCACCTTACTGCGTGCATACAACCGTTACACACTCAATTATCACCAACACTACCTGGAACCGGTCACAGAACCCTGTGCCTATATAGTGTAAATATATATAAAAATAATTAATGTTATATGTAAAAACATTGAGACAGTAATTAAACAAGTAAAAAAAATCAGAATGTTTATGCTACGTGCAATCAAAGATACACTCAGATATACAAAGAAAGCAGAGACACACATAGTACAGACAAAAATTCTACAAAGTCTTAATTAAAAAAAATAAAACAATATAAAAAATAAACAAAGAACAATTTGCGGTCTTTTCCCTTTGGGGAGGATTTTAAATCATAATTTCAAAAAACAAAATCATAAACCAAAAACATAACTAAATAATAACTCACCCAAACCTCTGAAACTGGTAGTCGAACGTGATCTCTTCCCCGTGGGCGATGTCTCGTTTGCTGAAGAACCCTATCCTGAGCTCTCCGTTCACCGTCCACTTCTGTGTCTCCGCGTTCGGTTCGCACGAGTGGTTGATGAAGCGCGATATGTTGCCCTTGACGGTCGCGTCGATCACCGTGTCGCCCTTCAACGACATGAAGTAGTGGTGGAGGTTGTTGTCGTCGGAGTACGCCTGTGCCCGCTTGTAGAACTGCTCGTAGTCTAACACTTCCCCGACGTACTCCATTAGGAATTCACCTCTGCGAAAAATATTATATGTATTTACTAGCTGACCCGGCAAATGTTGTGTTGCCATATAAATAAAAAAATGTTAAGGGTGAACAACCCTTATCATTTAGGGGTATGAAAAATAGATAGTACCTACTAAATATGCATATAAAATTTGGTGAAAATCAGTAAAGCCATTTCGGAGGAGTACGGTAACTAACATTGTGACACGAGAATTTTATATATAACGTGTTTCCTACGCAATTCATTCGAAAATACGTTATATGTATTTGTGTAATAAATACCCACTCGGAATTAAATAGGAACTTTTTTTGTTTTCAAAACTACTACAACGCACCTAATTTTAAGTCTTATTCTACCTAATATCGATCACAGATGTGTAGCTGTCAGTGAGAACTAAGTTGGAAGACCTATGTTTAGTATTTTTCTGTCTAAAGTCTATCATATATGGGCAACTTATTTCTGCCTTACGTATGGTAACTAATTAAGCAGAAACAAGTGTGAACGTAGTGTCGCCGCATTGGCATCAAAATCTATCAGCTTTAAACTTTAAATTTCACATTATCTCTATGAATTAGTAAACAAAGTTGCATCAGAATCGTTACACTGACAATTCATAAAGACATCTCTGTTGATTTGGCAATTAAAGATGTGTTGCCTATTTTATCAAGTGTCCTCGGTAGCAGTACGAGTGGGCGTGCCGCGTTAGTAGTGACTCGACAGATTTTAGACTTTATTGTTAAGAAGCATAGAGCTATCAAGGAACTTCAAGGCTCGCACTCATCACTATCATTATTATGTTGGTGTAATATGAGGTTATGAGATGGTATAATGTATACTTATTTCGTTACTAAGACTTTGTACTAATAATATCTACTACTACATGCTAGGAACTTAAATCTTTACATGATTAGATTAACTATAAATTCAGTAGCAAGTTGCTAATAGCGCTGAAAATATACAAAACGTTTTTCCTGCCTTAAATGTTGTTATCTACAAATTAATTACTTTATTTATAACTAATTAATATTAGTTTATGTGCTACATTTCGCGTAGCAATCTTCTCTACAGTTGAAAAACATAGCAACTATGAAAAAAATGAAGCAAATATTTCAAGCAACATGTGTTATTAGTGCATTTGCAAATGCTCATTTATGATCATTATTGTAACTTAATACTTGTGTTATACAGTATGATTATTGAAATAAGATATGTTATATTGAAAACTCCATAAATAATTAAATTCAAGGTTGAAAGCAAATGCTTGGCAAATGATATTTGATGCTAAAAGGAGAACCAAATAGGATAGACATATTATTTCCAAATATTTACTAAAAATAGGGACTATATTACACTATATCGCAATGCAAAATATACAATTCATAAAATTTGTTTCAATTAAGTACAAATTATTGTTAAATATGATTGGAAATGAAAAAGTCAAATAGGATAGATATAAATGATAAGATTACTTATAAAACCAAGTGCTATTTAGGACTGTCAAAATCATGTACAACTACATTCTTACCACTTTATAACATCAAAAAAATAAATTTAAGACCAAGATTTTTGAGTCCCAGCTTTAAAACTCCAAATGCAATATGGCATAGCATGTTAATGATTCAATTTAACAATGTGCTAGTAGAAAATATCTCTTAACTTACGATGGTATATCCTCAGAGGCTTCCACTCCACATCCCTTTTTATCAGCATAGAATACTCTTAAGGGTCCATTCTCCATCTTCTGAAATCTTCTGTTGGTACACCTCTCCCCTACTGGACATCTGGAGTTACTGAAAATACACAATACATTTGTATTTCTAAGTTAATTAATTTAGTTTTTAGTAAATTATGTACCTATTATTTCCATGTTTGTTCTTCAATATACAAATATAGTAGTAAATACACAATGTACCAGAAGTTTTTAGCTTTACATAGTACCTCTAATAGGCTGACAAATCCCTCATTGAAAGTTTAGTAATGTACTCAGAAGCACATGTATACAATAAAATACTATGTTGAAATTACAGAAAGATGCAGTTTGTTTTATTTGCAGAAATAAATAAATTAAATAATAATTTGTTTAACATTTAAGTTAATACTTTTAATATTTAATTTGAATCTTTAGATCATAGAAAAATCATTGAATGTTTTGAAAATATTATCAAATATGTAAACATTCTAACAAAGTTATTTAGCAAACTAAAATCTTACTAACTCTGGTTTTTAAGTAAACCTCATAGCTATGTTGCAAATCATGTCTTTCCAAAGAAAACATACAAAGCTGTTAAAAGTAAAACAAAGTAGTAGTTCAATAAGCAACTTACCATTCTATCATAAGTAATCTATTGAGACAATCTTCCCCGCAGGCCAGTTCCCCACGTTCTAACTCTTCTTTGGTCATAAAACAGTCACATATCATCTTCTTAGTCTCCTTGCTAATCATTCGTTCACACAAATACTCATTTTCATCCAGATGCTCATACTGATTCATTCTTTCTTCAATTATCCTATCGTACGCCTCTTTGCTCAAAGGAACCGTGGGCTGTTCCTCTTTCAGTGCTTCTTCTAACGGAGGTAGCCGCTGTGGCAAGTTTGGACTAGCTAATGGAGAAATAGCTGGGGAGTTTGCCCCCATTTCTAACTCACTAGACCTACGCCAGCGAGACTTTACCTTCACAGGCATCTCAGAAGGCACAGGGAAGGGTAAGGTACTTGTTGAAGTATTCAATTCTGTAGGTTTCTCCTGACTATCTGAACTCAATTCTTCCAATTTCAACTTTGTCTGTGTTATTAATGCTTTTTTCAATGGTGTTTTGACTAAACCATAACCTTTTGTCTTTTGTTTCATATTACTAATAGTTTTTATACGATTAGACCTTCGCACTACAGTTGGAGATGACTCAGATGAATCATTTGAGTTGTTCTGATTTTGTTCTGTAATTCTAGAGGAATTACTGTCATCTGAAAGAGTTGAACTTGGTGTTATGCTCGGATCAGGCCTACATAGATCTATATACGGGATATCTGGAGTGGTACAGGATGGTGTCCTTGCATAACTTATATCAGAAAAGTCCATAGATGAACTCCCTTGAGTATCAATTGGTGTTGATAGGTTGAGTTTAGCAAAATGGCTCTGGAAATCAGTATCCTGTTTTTTATTATCTGCATCCTCAATTGTAATATTTGGGTCAGCGTGCATTTGGTCCTTTGGACTCTCTATGTTTATATTATAATAAAGCTCCTGATTATCGTCCTCCACTATTTGTACAACAGTTATCACTTCATCATCACCATATGCAAACTGGTCTTCTAATGGAATGTCTGGGTTCTGATTTTCCATCTCCTTCTCTTGCACTGTATTTTCTTGCTGCTCCTTTTCTTCGGACAATTTTTCCTCAGGTACTGTGTGTTTAGATGTAGAACTAGAGTTGGTTTCTGTTGTGTCATTACACTGGAGTTCTAGCTCTGTCTTAATAGGAATATCCGGCATTGGTTCCAATGTTGGTGCAGGTGATATATCTCTGGAACTAGTTTGCAATGTGTTTGTAACAACACTTAATGGACTTGGACAAGCTGCGCTGTTAGAGTCAGAGGGGGTGTCCAAGGCAGCATTTGAGTCAGACTCGGAACTGGCACATGGATCAACAACCCTTATTTCTATGCTGCTATTGGTTTCACTATCACTACCCACTTCATACTTTTTAGTAAATGTTTCATCGTTGTTAAATAAGCAGCGGTACTTGCCGAACTTCTTGTGTAGCGCTACGGTTGGCGTGAGGCTGAGACCAGGTTTTGCGTTCTGATTATCGGAGCTTTGGTTCGCAGGCGGAGTTTCACATGGGGTCTGATTATCACTTGTAGCGTTAAGATCTTCTACAGCTACATCTGCGTCTTTATCGGCGGTCGCAGATTCAGCGTTCGGTGGCTCGAGAGGCACAGAGGACTCGCCCTCGACCGCAGCGTTCTGGCTGTCAGTCTGTTTCCCGCGTCGCGTGGAACGGCGCGATGGAACTTTGCTTGTTGGTTTTCTTCTCTTTGCCATTGTAGTTTAACACAGTAACAAACAACCTGAAAAAATTATACCTCAGTGACAATTGTTGTACGAAACATGCTTGGGCTCGCAATGACCTCCTTCTATCATAATATATCATCTGTCATTGTTACAAAGTTGTATATTAGCGTCCGTAAATAAATGGGCGACTTAATTATCTGTCGAGTGTGGTATAACGTAAACGGATCTGCTGGTGAAGTGCTAAATACTGGAAATATATTTTACGGAGTGAGAGTTTACGTAGCGTAGCCACCGGTTCGATGCACACAAAAAATATTTTCGCACTCGTATGTAAATCTTCGTACATACCATTACTTTCTGGTAGGTTGTTTATGCTTTTTATTTATTTTAAAACTATAAATAATACAAAACTCTGTCACAAATAAATCAAATGTGTTGTAAGCGAAGCTACTTCATTTTTCTCTAGTCCATTACTTTACTTTTAATAATGGCATCCATCCATCATACATAAGCATAGAGTAAAACTGAAAAATATGCAATATTATTTGATGAATGTTTAAAGAATATATAATTCTGGTATAAAAAAATTATAAAGGTTTTTTCATAAGTAAATGTTTAATTTTAATATTTAAGTAATAAAAACTCATAAGCAAAGACCGCAGCGGAATACTGGCAACACTACTACTTCTGTGCCTAAACCCACCATTACGAATTTACGAACCATGCCCAACATAAGCCAACATTACCATCGCCAGCATATTATAATACCAGAATTTTGCAGTATTGTTTCTTATTCACAGCGTGCAATCTAGTTTATACAACCATAGACAATAAAATACATTTCGTTTAAATGACGTCAATTTGTCATTGTCAATTGTCAAATCAATCTAAAGAACTTGAAAGAAGCTAAATATTAAATCTTGAAAGAAAAGCCGCATTGTATTATCTAAAAATTAAGGATTTGTGAGTAAATAAAAACAGTAGAGAAATGACTGAAGCACAGGAGGTAATTCATTGCTTTTGTATGGTTATAATACTTTTTAATCTTGAACATGTTCCACTTGCCGAAAGGACACGTCACACATAGGTTCAGTGTTTTTTAACGAACTCTTATTATTTCTACGTTATATAAAGCTAAACCACGTATATGTGGGTCTTTAGGCTGAAAATTGCTGCGACTTATTTAGAGTTGTATTTCTTTAACGTATATTTTATTTCACTTCTATGCACTGAAAGCGCGGTCACACTATTACATTGTATAATAAAAAAAAGCTTAAGTTCAAAATAAAATCCTACTGAAAATTTATTTTTTAAATACAATTAAAATTATATATAATACATATAGTCTAACAAGAAAATTACAGGTTGAAAACCATCATAAATGGTTAGCATACCTTGTGTATGGTCCTCTTGTTCTATGTGACTCCTTGTGCGTACTGTGTGCTACACAAGGAGTCTAGAAATATATCACAATAATCCGTAAGATTTTACCATGTAGTAAGCAAACCTTTTATTTATTAAAAAAATTAGGATTACATCTAATTTCATCTATTTTTTACTTCAATTAAACTATCTTACTTGTTGATATATATTGGATAGGTTAAGCCATTATAATAAATTAATCATTTTCTAACTTAATTTCCTATAGCTGAACTTTAAATAATAGTAAATACAGGTGTACAGGTTCTGATTTGAGTTTTAATTTTTCCAGGTTGTCAAGATCAACAAGTGGGATGGTGCTGCCGCCAAAAATGCTATTGATGATGCTATCAGAGAGGCAAGTATTATAATGTATCAGATTATTTATTCATTATAATTATTTTAAACAGGCTATAAAATAATGCAATTCTTTTATTTTTTGACTGTTAGTAAAAGTTCTATTGTATTACATTTATCTTAAAAATAAATGTTTTTTTTCTCCTAAACCATATACCATAATATGACAAAAAAATTGAATCTTAATTGGCCACACTTAATTAAATTTCTTCAAAAAGTTAGTTATTATTTTTTTATTAATTTGAATATAATTTTCTGTAATAAGCATATTATTTGATACATATTGTCACTGGAATGGCTAAAAGTCTAACATGCAATGTGGCCCTATTGCATATATATTATTTCCATCTTATATTTTATTGAAACATTGTGTACTCAAACATTAAGTATGCAAACATCTTTTTGTAGGTTTTGACTGGAGACTTGAAGTGCAAAGAGTCCTTTGCACTCATTGATGGCCGACTTTTCCTGTGTGCCCTTGCTGTCGGAGTTGCCCTGTATGCTCTACTCTGGGATTACTTATACCCATTTCCACAATCAAGGTAAATATTCAAAAAAATATTTTGATTATTGAAATATGCTTCACCCATCTAACAATATTGCACAAAAACTCTTTCACCTATAAAATTCTATTGTTGATATTTTATAATCTCACTCTATTTCTTTTTTAATATTTCATAGTTAGTAAAAAGATATCATACCTGCATTACATTACATTCTTTAATAAAAAATCGAAGTTGTAATAATTTCTTCCTGATAATTTCTGTAGTTACCCTCTCAAATCATAGAAATCTTAGTATGAAAGGGCAGGGTCCATTTTTTGAGGAGACTAATAATTTAAGTTCTTATATGTGACACAAATAATAACATGAAAAATTTACAATTTCTCATTTAATATGTATCTCAATAATATTTTTTTTTATATTTTACTTTCAGACTGGTTCTCATAATCTGTGTTTCTTCATACTTCATCCTGATGAGTATTTTGACATTGTACACAACATTTAAGGAAAAGGGCATTTTTGTTGTTGCCAAAGAAAAAGTTGGAAATAACCAGAGAGTGTGGGAAGCAAGCTCCTACGTAAAGAAGTAAGTGATTTATTAATGCTAGAGGCCTGGCCATATAGATGGCGTATTCTAGCGACGCACTAGGGCGTCTGCGCTAGAAGTAAATATTGACTGCTGAGTCGTATTGTACTGTATTACAAGTAAGCGGTCACACAGAGCGCGTACGCGCGTATAGTCCGCGTAAAAGTCCGCTTTGAATATAGAAACGAGTCGCGTCGCAATAGCAAATTGTAGATATTAGTGGAACGCAGACAGCGTGGGACCCCTCCCGGCACCCTGCTACCCGCTCTCTCCCACCGGCATATTGCTTGTAATTATGCCAACCACTTTAGGGCGGACTAGCAGTTTGACACGGACTATTCTCGTACACGAGTGCGTAATTTTCCCTTATATTGACGGTAGTATGCAAATTTGTAAAAAAAATACAAAGCTCGGCGCCAAGAACGCCTAACGTCGCGACAGACGTATCCATATGCGCTCTGTGTTACCGCTTAGTAGTAACTCAGTACAACCAGTGGCGGCGTAAGACCTAAATTATGTGGGCAAAATACATTTTGCAAACAGTGGCGGACTAAGCTCGTAAGCGGTCCGTGGCGGAAGGTGATTTTATTATACAAAATTACAGATATTCGCCGAGAAATACGTATTTCAGTGATAGGTACATTCTGGCGATTTTTTCTTTTTTTGTTGACCGCTAGAGGCGCGAGTCCCGCTGGATCACGTGTCCGTGGGTGGCCCACGTCGCCCACGCCTTACGCGGCCACTGAGTGCAACGCAAGTCTACACTAGAGCGCAGCGTCATAATTCACTTCTAGAGTTAACGTCTAGCGCGTGCTGTTTGATCCGGCTAAAGCTTTAAATTTTAACCACATTTTTTGATTTCCGTCTCCTATAGTTATTTTATATGTATTTGTTTTTAAGATTAAAGAAGATATCATGACAAAATCAACATATTCGTGAATTTTCTATGATGTTCTCACAGTTGTATTAAGTACTAATCCATAATTATGTGATTATTGGAGTATGTCTGATTTTACTCATTCTATACTGCGAACTATATATATTCTATTGTGAGAACTATATGTATTGTACGGTGTACCTAAGGTACATACAAATTAGAACTTATGGTTTGCCTTTTGTTCAATTTGTCAGTGTCCCTAAAATGTATGATTTAGTCTTTTAGTTCTAACAATTTGTTCTAATAGTGAGAAAACATTTTCGTATTGTTGATAAAAACATATAAGTAAACATTTTTGTCACAGACACGACGACAAATACAACTTGGTTTTGGTGATGCGCGACTCCACCGGCAAGAACCGCGAAGCCTCCATCAACAAGTCCTTCGCCAACTTCATCGACACCAACGGAACAGTTGTCCAGAATCTCGTACTTAACGAAGTCTCCAAGCTCTACAACTCGCTATCCTCTGAGAAGAAGGAAAAGTAATCTGTGTGTCTCTCTCTCTCACAAAGTTTTTTAGACTTAACATACTTAAGTGTAATTTCACAATAAAGTGGAGAAGTATCTGATTGAGTTGTTTTGTTTTATTCTGTGTGTATTTCATACCTTTATCTTTTACTTGGCCAGAATAGAGCGAGTGTTAGTTTCAGGTAGCTATGCTTTTTTCATAGTATTGGCAGTTCTAAAGTCTTTGAGTAAGCTACATTTGGTGATTTTAGTAAATACTTTTTACCAGCCCGCATTATAAGTATCATTACCAAATGCCTGCATTTCGCTTTTCTAAATGTGATTGTAATATTCTCTTCATGTAACATGTGAGTGCCATACAATCATACATAATAATACTTGGGTAATAATACATACATCACGACCACAGCAATTACCCACTCTACACTTGGCGTGAAGCTGCAGAAATTGATCAGTAGATGGCGTTATGTACCACTGTTTTGGTCTGAAGCTAGCTACGATCGTTATGAGTCAGCCGGAGGCAAGACGACAGCCCGAATCGAACGGGCACAGCTGCGTCTCATCATAGATAATGTACTGATTTTTACTGTCAAATCAGTCTGTCTGTAGGTGGGCCAGGCGCGGCAGGCGTATAATGCTTTGTACCGCGTTACTACGAACGATTAGCTAGCGACCAATATAGACAACGTTAGTGATAAATTATTAACTTTGTAACATAAAATGATGTGATAAACATTTTAGTGTCTCCCCTACACAAACGTCAACACCTGAATCTTGTTTTGGCAAAAATATTCTGGTACAGCCAGTGCCCTTGCGTACTAAAATTAGTTTTAATTTATATAATATTTAAATAAATGTGTTCGTAGTCAGTGCATCTGTGGTTTATTAAATAAAAGGTAAGAAGTATTGTATAACTTGAAGCACCTCATTCTTCATTCATCTAAATCGAGAGACATAAGAATAACTTCTAAAGATATTTATTTTAACATTTTCATTTCTTAATTTATTAAAGGCTACGCAATTAACATTTTTATTGTTCCATATTTATATAGATATTTTAAATAAAAACGATGTAAATATTTTGTAACATAAATAGTGGTTCGAAGGACCAAAAAGGTCAAGGCCAAAACATTACTGCAAAATAAGTTTCGGTTACATTATTTTAAAGAAAATATTGTCTTTACTTATGTTATTGCGCCACAAAAATCGTCTTTTTAAACGGGAAACCAACTGGTTTAAGCGCATATCGGGGCAGAGTTATGACATCACCGTCCCGGCGCCGCGTTTGAAGGTCGTAGTTAAATGTTAACTTTACATTTTAACTTGTGTAACTATTGTTCTATTTTACCTGTCCAGCACATAAAACCGTCGGTTTGTTTATAAATCGTGTCATGGTATGACAATTGCTAGATCAATCGTTTTAATTGAAAATAATAAGGTGCGCAGTCCCAATCACCTGACGCGCTCGTTGCCACTATAATAACCGTACGACAACCATTATCTCGCAAGCTCAGGCTATTTTGGTTTTGGCTACAGCCGGCATGGCATAGCATTATACTATGTGTGCTGCATACATACGTACACGATGTAAGTAGGTAATGGCGATGCCGCTCTGAATCGTTAAGAACATTTTTGACATACTTTATTCGCAAATACAGAAGATTTACGATATGTTGATGGTGAAGATTATGTGTTCTGTTTGCTGATTTACATACCTCGGTGTGTAAACTGACAAGTAGACAATTAATTGTTACGATAATTAATGACGCTTTCGATAAAACGAAATATGTTCTAGGAAGACGATTATAACTGATCCGCGAATAACTTTTCTACTACTTACACTAATATCTATAAAGAAGTAATAGTAATAGTGACTGACCAACAGATAACAGTTTAACACACATGTTAAATATGTGCGTCTAGAAGAATGTAATTAATTTCATGTCTAATATTTAATGAAAATTTGTTTTAAACAGAATTTTTGAAAACCTTTGGACTGAAAAGACAAAACTTAAATGAAAGCTTGTAAAAACATAAAATCGCCCCCTTTTGGCAAATTAAGTTAGCTCTATTTCATCAAAATTTCATGATCTTGTACTTAAATTAAAATATGCATTACTTAGGTATTTAAAATCTTGAGTGCGTGCAAGAGAAGAAGTAGACTATGTGCGCGTCAACGCCTAAATTAAAATACTACTTTGTATTGTATGTATATTCTCTTAACAATTACTTTGGTAGAGTCGATGTCGGATCGTTAATTATTAATATTTCCTTTATATAAATAGTCTCTTCCGTCTGTTAGATAATGCAAGATGATATTTAAGTCCATACTTAAGTACTCTTTTATGAGAGGCCTGTTGCGCTACTAATTCTTAATCTTAGTGGGTAAGTATATGTTATACCTACTTATATGCGTTTTTCTAAGAGATATACTTAAATAATGTAAAATTTTCGGTATTTCTCCCCATACAATTCAATGCAGTATAATTCCCTTATGTAGAGTTGTCTTCGATACCTTCTTATAGTATCTCCTTATGTAATACTTTATGTAACGCGCCTATGTGTAAAATTCCGCTCGATCTACAGTCATGCAACCTTGACATTGTGCCGATTTCACAACAGTTATAATTTTCTTTTAAATGAGCGTAAGCACTGTACCAACAGTGAATGATGTTACCCACTGAATTAGTGACTAAACTGCCAGAATTCAAACCAAATACAAACACAAGGAACATGGGAAAATCCACAGACCTGTGGAAAAACACACGCAAGAGATGGTCTTATCACTAGAAGCGATCTTTTGTAGAGCATTTCAAATCATTGTAAGGAGGCGGAATGCACATTTATAGAACGTTTATGCAAATTCAAATCTGCACGAATAAGTCTCGCACAAACTAAAAACATACATGTAGGTACCTCTATCGTTTGATATCCAAGATGTGGTATAGGATAGGTACACCGTACACGTATCACTTATCTTGTTAAATCGCTGCGCAAGAATATAAATCATCATTTAAAATAGGTAGTCTTTAAATATCAGTCAATAAGAAACATCATATGCAAACCTAAATTAAAAACAAATAACTTTCATAGTTTTGAAGTTTTGGTAAAATTAAAATGAGTAGGTACAATTAACTTTTTCTTTTTTTTTTGTTTACGAGGGGGAAACCTTCAAAAGGTACCCGGTGTCGTGGGAGCGACGTAGAGTTATGTGGGATTCTTACCGCACTAAAACCCCCCCGGTGGCCGTCCTCGGCGCTGCGTAGAGGGTTCCGGGATCTCCAAAGGAACGCAACCGGAGCCCTCTTAGCGCGTTGCCCCGTCGGGCTCCGCCCAGGTGAGCTTGGCGCTCGCCACACCGTCTGGTGCGTACGATGGTATGCGACCACTCATACCGCCGTCCTTCCCGGGGCCGCTGGCTGGGCGGTTCGAGCTCCCACTCTTGCCACCCACAACCCCAGAAGCCCCCTTTTAGTCGCCTCTTGTGACAGGCAGGAGATACCGTAGTCCTATTCTACTCCCGGAACTACAGGGACGCCGCGCCGATGGGCGTTATATACGCCCGCGGAGACTCCTCCTCCGTGCGGGTTCAGCGCGCTCCTTAGCTCGCTCGGCGTCTTCCTTTGCGGACATTACTATGTCGCAGAAGGTGATCATGCCCTCCCAGGCTTCGCTGCGCTGAACCATCGCTCCAACAATGGCCGCTGGAGAGAGGTCCGGTCCCACTGGTACAATCAACAATACTGGTACAATCAACTGTCGTTTGTTTAATCATGGGATACTTCTATGACAAAGCTTATTTGGTTCTAGGTCTTAAAAGGCAATCGATGATGATCAAGATCTGTGAACATGTCTGGCGCAAATAATTCCGGGTGCAATCCCCTAGACCAGGTGTAGACAACCCGCGGCCCGCAACTCCTTGTGAACCGCAGAATCTATATCTAGAATATAGCAATGTACCTATTTAATGTACCTTTATTGTAATAATACATATTTTTTGCCCGCGTTCCTCTCACATACATTTTACAGATACTGGTCTTGACGACGTTTTGTTTCTCGCCAAATGATGGTCGCTTTCACTTTAATTACCTACTTGATGGCCCTTGTTGCCAAAAATGTTGTCGACCTCTGCTCAAAAGTGTTCTAATCCTGGAAGTTTAAATTTACTTGTTACTATGTGCATCCATAGCATCCATTAAGTAGGTACTTCACTCTCAAAGTGTTGTCATTATCATTAGCATTCCTTCTCTTATGAATGAGAATTATCTATGGAATATAGATACTAGCAAAAAGCGCAGCTTTATAAGGGCTCGCGTATCGTGAATGGTATATTCAGTTTAAGATCCTATATCAAGGATCATGTGGTCACTTATTAATTAACAATAAATTATTAAATCTACCTTTCGTCAGAAGACCTATGAAGAGCAAAGCTACCTTTGATCCAGAACCAGAACCACTTTAAATGCTTGTAGTGGATAACTTATACTAGATCCATTTTTTGGGATTGTAATTTTTTTGCGATTTATCCTTGGTATCTTTTTACTCTTGAATTTAAACTCCGCCATACTTATAAAATTATTGCGTCTGATTTGCAAAAAATATTTTTTAAGTATATAAGCTATTGTGGATGTCTGAAACGCAGTACATTATAAGTTAATCTGGGGTCTGTTACCAATCAACAAGATGGTGAATGACCTTTATTATTCTCTTCATGTCGATTTGGGTCATTTATCAGTGAATGTTGAATTCACCACGACTTCTTTAATTTACTGAAGCTCCGAGGGATACATTCCGTAAAGCTGCGAATGAGCTACTAATTAATTCTATTAAATAACATTTTTATCAATTGTTAAATTAACTATTAAATTAATGAATTAAATTAATGAATTATGTGTGTGGCCTGCTCAATTAGTTTTGTATTTTCTTTTATGTTTCTACCTAACATAACCAATTCTATACAATACAGGAACGAATTTCCGTAAAACACAATGTGATAGTCGCTAAATTGTAAATTTGTCACTGGGCTTTTTGTCACAAACAAAGTATTTTTTGACGATGGAAATGAAATTTGCGGATGGATTCTAAACGGGTAGTATTTAAACGAGTGACTGCAAAGAAAAGTTTTGATTGACAAAAATAATGAATTTTGGTTATAGTATTACTAAGGGAGCAACTGGCTGCGAGTGACGAGAAATCAACAGAACAGCAACTTACAAACATTAATTTGAGCGTCCTAATATTTTTCTAAGTGTAAACATTACGTCCTGCGTTTTATTCAATATTTAGCAAATGTTTTTTTTTTAATACTGAGCAGCATTTTATTTTAAATGAAGTGTTTCGAATACAAAAATCACTTTGAAAAATACTATAATAAGTAGAATATTGTGTGCTCATGTCATTAATAAAGGTAATGGGCCCACCCGCTCGCTGGGCGCTGTCGCGCCCTGCTCGCTTCGTTTTATATTGTCTTATATGTTCCAACCTAACCTAACCAATTCAATTACAAAAAACTAATCTATCCTAATACTAAAGTTGCCTCTCTATATTTCCAGTCGCTCACTTAGTAATGTAGTCGCGCAAGTTATTAAAACAGTATGTCGTTATCAGTCGCTAAGTTTTTTTTATTTGATCGTTTTATAATTTCCCACTGTAAACAAAAACTTAGATTAATCGGATATGTGGAGTTTTTGAAACTGCACTGCGTCAAAACATTTATAATATCCAACGAATATTATAAAGGCGAAAGTTTGTGAGTATGGATGGATGTTTGTGCCTTATATTAATCGGATTTGAATGAAACTTTACAGTATTACAGTCTATAAGAACACCAGTATAACCTGGAGAATACAATTCATAAAGATATGGCTATACTATACTTAGTTGTCAGAGCTATATTGATGTACCTACCATACGATGATACGTAAATTTTATATGAATGGATTAATAGTAATTAATTAGATACATTTTCGGTACGCATATTGTAAATAGATTAACTTTTTCTTTGACACTAAATAAATCGGACGGATAGTTTAAATTAAGGTGGTAGAACCCTATGTGGTTCGACTCCGGTGGCACCACCGCCACACCTAGTTCTGCCTCATAACAGCAGCGCTGTGTTCTGGTTCGAAAAGTGTGGTAAGTGAAACATAGTTTTTCGAGGCGTTCCAGCTTAGTCCAGTTTAGCCCAGGGGTAACGGCGCATCTGTGGCCGACCTCAGGTAGGAATATGTAATCCTATGTGGGTTTGATTGCAGATGTCCATGGACGGCTGTAGCCACTTACTACAGGTGGACTGCATGCTCGTCTGCTACTCATATATTATTAAAAAAAAACTTATCGGAGACGTTCCAGTTTAGTCCTCAGGAGAGCGGCGCTTCTGTGGCCGACCTCTGTTAATTACAAATGTCCATGGGCGGCAGTAGCCACTTACCATCATATGGACTGTATGCTCGTCGGCTACTCCTATATTATAAAACAAAGAAAAACTTGAAACAAAACGCTTTTAAAATACACCGGTGAAACCTCGGTGAAACGCTGCCACGTGAGCATTTTCATATTTTTGATTGACATAATTATGTCATAAATGTCTGCATTCATCATGACGTTTTTTTTATTCTGCCATTATTTAAACAAAAATAATCCAAGTCATACAGCCATCAATGTTACACTAAATTTAAATTTGATAAAAAAGTGTTTTTTTTTGTGTACAAAACCTTATTTCAATCGTGTTGGTCCAATCTAGACATGACCTTAAGTAACTATGTTAAGTTTCAAATTTATAAGCCCTGTAGTTTTTTCAAAAAAGGGATGGAAAGCTTGCAAGATTTTCGAATTATAGAGGACTCGCTTCGCTCGCCCTAATTATTAATTTACTACATATCTGGAATTCTTCATAGTTGGGAATTTTAGGGAATGTTGGGAATCTTAAGTCACGCAATGCCGCAAAGGTGATCATGAGGTCCACATAATTCCCTAATTGTAGGTTAAGACCAAGCGCAGTACATAAAAAAAATTGCAGTCAGCCATAGCTTTTAAAAAATCCAGACTTACGTTTTAGTTTTCACACTTTGTAATACCGCGTATCCAATTGAGATTTCAATCAGCGACGCTAGCGCGATGCCAAGTAGTCCAAGTTTGTAGTGTTGTGTAGTACAGTATATCTGTACCCTAGACATGTACCTATACGATACTCGTGACATAAGCGCGGCTTACACCTTCGCACTGTACAACTAGGTCAGGGGTTACAATGTTCAACGTTTAAATGTACCTCAAATATAATATCGCTCTTGACACAAACTTTTTGTACGTATATTTTGTAAGAACGAAATGCTACTACCTGAGTACCTTTGGTACTTTTATAATGAGGTACGGCACATTATTGTATTATATAGAAAGGGTAGAAGGGGTAAAACGTATGTCGGCTGTATAGTCCGCGCTGAATCGCGTCGCCATAGAAAATTGTATGACTACACCTGCTTGGAACAACTTCAGAGCGGACCAGCAATTTGGCGCGGACTATACTTAATTACATAATTATACAGAAAAATATTTTTTGTAAAACATGAAGCCAAAACTGGCAAAATTTATTTATTACGTTATTCAAAGGCAAAATTATTATCGAACTCTATATAGAGACATTTCGTCATAAATGATACACTACATAAATATTTTATACAAACGTTCATCCTAGAATTGTTTGAGTTCTTAATAACAAATGTACCTAATTATTTATGTTACTTATTATGGTAAGACATAATTATATAATGATTATAATAAATTTTAAAGGTGACGCGTACCTATAGTGTAACGTACGAACAGGAAAACACTTCCCTTAAATGGAATGTAAATGAAATTCACGCCGACTGCCAGCCGCCTCATCAAAGTTTCATCAGTCCTTATCAATCACGAACAACTCATTACACCGAGTCATGTTTTACAAGTTGACTAGGTACTACTAATGTTCGTCTTCAAAGATAATGAAGTACTTTCTCCAAGAACCGATTTGGTCTGAAAGCCGTGGCAACATAAGAGCGGAGGCCTCTAACTTGTTTCTGAATAAAAAGAACCATATTATTTTTTCGACAATTCTTACAAAAAAATATTCCTTACTAAAGAACTTATTTCTTCAAAGAATGTAGTTAAAAGTGCTTTGTCCGTGAAAATACAAAAAGTACTGTTTGAAAAAAGACGTATAATTTTCGGGATATTAGCCCCTTCTGCAAAAACCTGGGCTCAAAATCCCTATTTCCCTAAACTCAATAATCAAATTCCCCTTAAATCAAAGTAAGGTACGTGAAGTACACCATTGTGCACTTGGCCAGCGCGACAGATTATCGCCTAATCCTTCTCATTCTGTGTTGTCCCTCTCTATTTTCATTTTGACTGGTGCCTAGCAGTGGGACAGTAACAGGATTGATGATAATGAATGTTGATAGTTAACATCATGAAAACAGGCTTCGACATTAAATCATAAACATGAATGACTAAAATAAAAAAATGCCTTACGAGGTACGAAAGACTGTTCCATTTTGTATTTAAATTTGGGCCAACGCACGAAACGTAACTGACCTAGGTAAACCACGTAAATATCACATTTGAGTGGAATATAAAAAGGTACCTAATAACAGCAGTGTTAGGCGCTGCTGTGTTCCGGTTTGAAGTGTGTGGTAAGGGAGAGAGACTTTTCCGAGGCGTTCCAGCTTAGTCCTCAGGGGTAGCGGCGCATCTGTGGCCGACCTTAGGTAGGAATATCTAATCCTATCTGGGGTTGATTACAGATGTCCATGGGCGGCAGTAGCCACTTACCATCAGGTGGACTGCATGCTCGTCTGCTACTACTATATTATAAAAAAAAAAAACCTACTTATATGTTAATACGAAACACGTGTGACATATACAAGAAATGAATGACCTTTGTTATCAGTGCTCCACACGGCATAGGCAACTCGGAAGTAATATACCGTTATCTTTACTTATCACAGACCCAGATTACATTGATAAAGATAGCTAGTATATTAATGATATTGATAGCAATTGATGATAATTATTATCAAAATCGGCGACGTTTCGTCATCTAGCAGACGAAATTTCACACGTCTCGAAGATTTAGATAAACATATATCTATAATGACTATGTTTGTTCGTTTATTGTGCAATAATTATGATGTTAAAAGAATATTCTTAACAGGAGTCAAGAAGGAAAGGAATAAAGTCTTTGGTTAATAATAGTAACCCAGCCGGTGAAGCGTTTTCTTACGATTTATATTCTCAGCCATTCATTTATCTATGTAAATATTTCGCTTCTATACTACTACCTCTACTACTAGTATGTATATACTATACGTCATGCATAGCTAGCATCAATTAGGTAGGTACCTATTGATATTGTAAAAGTTATGACATGAGAAACCACAGACCTGTATTTGTATCGTACCCAAACAAACAGGTCCGTGTGAAAAACCTATGAGTTAATATTGTGCAAATTTGACGAGATTAAGATAAGTAGACATTTTATGAAATGTTACCAAGTATTGCAATATGCCTGATTATTTCATGACTAACGAGTGTGCGTTACCACTATCTACCTTTAAGATATAAATCGAATGATACGACAGATGGCTACATGGATACCAGGTATTCCTTCGCCTATAGCCACACAACACTAGAAAAAGTAGCCAACACATCTCTGACTTTACTACGAGTTTAACGAGTTACTCGGTGGATAAAGTCGCTTCTCCCACTCTCATTAACGAGTTTTTCGTATTGAAAGTAATCATCGCATAGAGGCCTAATTATAGAAAGTGCTCATTGTGCAACCGCTGGGAACTGTTAAAACAACAATACCTACCTATTTTCAATGAAACAGTACTCTCTTAATCTCTCAACGCAGCAATCATGTATTATTGAGAAGGCGAGTTCAAAAGTATGTAGATATCGGTATCTACTCTTTTATCCAAATAGATTTTTAAAATAGTAGACATAAATTTTGCTCAGAAATGGCGGGGCAAAAGTAAAATTCAAGAGTCTGGGATCACGGGAACTGAATAGAAAGTAAGTAGGCACTTGTAGATGTCAGTGCTTTACTAATGAGCGCCCAGGGTATGACTTGAATTTGTACGATTTTTGGGACCTAGGTACACTAATTATGTGGCACATAAACCCATGTATTAGTTTTATGGAAGCACCATATTTCTTTATGTGTCACGAATGTGCCTTTATGGACTACGGCCAGCGCTGCAGTTGTAGTTGCACTGCTTTTGTTAATGAGAATACATGACATCTTTATTACACGAACGACACGTGCACTACAATTTAGTCAGTTATACAAAGTATACAGTAGTTTCGTACCCTGTGTACATACATAGCACATACATACATATAAGTACATAGTAACCGATCTACAAAGTTAAGTGACATTGAGCGCATTCGGTAGTCAGGTGGGTGATCGTTGGCCAAGTTTCAGATTTTCCCGAGCTTACGTTTTTCTAAGAGCACGTCGATTCGTATTGTTATATAGGAAAAGGAATAGGAATAGGAATATAGGAAAGCGTTTTTTAAACGTTGTAGAAGTATTGAGAATTGTTTACAATCATGATGTCGGTGGTTACTAATATATCTGCCTCCAACAATTATCCGGAATAAGCTCTTATATATTTTATGAAACTTCAGAGAAAATCAAATGATCTATAGATTTTTTTATGTATATCGTTGCATTCTTAAATTTGAAAATTACAATCGTAAATGAATGAAGTTTAGGAATAGCAATACTACGAGTAGGTATTAGTCATACTCTACGCGCGTAGTGTTGAAAACAGTTTTTAATGCATTTCAACGGCTTTTGTTGCAATGTGTTGAAATCTTGCCAGTGACCTAGGCGGGAAAAAATAAAAAGAGTTACATACAAAACAATATTTACGAATATTGATAATAAATAGGAAGTTGCCTATCTTTTTGTCAACTTTCGTTTAATCGACGACTTAGATATAGGTATACAATACTTAAGTAGGTAAGCAATAAGTAAAGAAAATACGAATATTTGTCTTCATGCGTGATGTAGTGGTAATCATATAAGTGAGCCACACAGGAAGTCTGAATTTGATTTCTTGGCCAGGCAAAATCTAAACGAAACATGCAATTTTTTCTTAGACTGATCGGAGATCTTAGTGAAATGGTCTGAATGTAGAGAAGGTAAAGATATTACTAACTACGAAAGTTGTCTTTTGCACTTTATTGTGTTATCAAATATAGTTACTTATTTTATACTCACTTTATACTTACAAATATTACGAGTTAAAAAAATAACTAAGTAGCGTTTGGACGATAATATGCAGCTGAAACTCGATGACCTAACCTTAAATGTTATCGACTTTACAAAATAAGAACTGACGTCATGACTCGCTTGTTAAAAAGTATTGGACCGTCATGATTCTACGTACTAATTTGGCGTTTCCTTATTCTTATACTAAAAATGTACCTGTAGGTGTTAAATACACATGAATGATACAGGTAATCGTTGTGATCATCATTCATTAGAACCTCGACTATAATTTGCCTCTGTGAACGACTTGTACCTACCTCTATAGTAGGTACATGTTCTACGGTAGGAGTACCGACATTGACCCAGATAAGACTAGTTTTGCGCTGCCTTATATACGGAAGTCTTTGTAAAATGTTATATAACGGTTCCATTTATTTACTATTGTTATTTATTATCTATAATTCTAGATTTACATAATTTATAAATATTACTTAATTAATAACATTTCATTATAGTATACCTATAATAATATACAAATATAAGTAGGTAGATACATTATTTTTGAGTCCCAAAAATCAAAGATGTGTACCGTGAATATGCAACTGAATACACTGATTGTTATTATCTATCATAAACAAATAACAATTGTTATTATCTACGATATTTTATGAGTATCTAAGCATAGAATTTTATGTAAGTAGGTACTTATAGGAATAAGGATAAATAAATTGTCAAATTCGTCCATTATCGCACAAATGTTACCTAAATGAGTCAAGAGCTCAAATGGTTAAGTGCTATAAATATTATTGTGCCTCATAATTTATTACTTATGTCTTGTATTTAAAATAGGTGACGTAACTTAGGAATTTTAAAATATTCGTGTCTGCACCTATTACTTTAGGTTTCGCTACAACAGGTTGCTATTAGATGTATTCTATTAAATTGATTGAATAAGGTCGAAGTTTTTAAAGATAGAGTTCGTAATTAAGCAATAGACCACATACAAAAAGTAAATAGGTGCTATACATAGATATATTACTGATGGTGCTATACAATACATAATACATTGTAAATATAAAAATGCACACAATCAGACGTTTTACTTATAAATAATCATTTTATTGAAGACTCTTCATAAACGGCATGAACAATATACTTGTATGAGTAACTAAAGTACGTATCATATTTCATTACATACACTGCTAGCTGTTGTTATTTTACTGTAGTTATTATAAAACTTTTTTATTATACATAGATATTTAAATAGTTTTTAACTTTAAATATTTAAAACTTTTTTTTTTCAAATTTTAAGTAGGTAAGAAATTACAATTACAAAAGAGTCGATTAATTTAATGACCATAGATCGACTTACACGTTCATTCAATTCAGTTATCAAATTATCTAATTAAATGTATGTTCTTCCCCAGATATGTCTCGGAGAAGATTAGTAGTCTGCGGAGCTGGAGTCGCCAGCGCGGCGTTGGCGGCGTGGAGCTTATCTGCGGACGACAAACCCGGAGTACGTACCTACCTACATTTTATATACATAGCTAAGGTAGCAAAAAAGCATGCATGCATATAAAAATAAACACAAGCAAAGCAGTAGTAAATAAAATGAAGATTATGAAAAATCTCAAGTGAGAGTATAGGGGATGATAGAGTGGCGTAACCATATACATAAAATGGCAAATTCATTGCATGGGGCTTTAAGACATTTTCGCTTACGAAATACGTACTTCAGTGATTGTTTGGTCCTGGCGACCATTTGTTTTTCGTGCATTTGAAGTGAATTTATTTTTCGCTAATCTATAGGTACACGTTTTTCGTAACTTTTAAGCTCGCAGCCTCTCGGGCCAGAGAC
The DNA here is from genome assembly GCF_041222505.1 of Epargyreus clarus. Lineage (NCBI taxonomy): Eukaryota > Metazoa > Arthropoda > Insecta > Lepidoptera > Hesperiidae > Epargyreus > Epargyreus clarus. The sequence goes on from NW_027332223.1 coordinate 13,431,282, forward strand.
CATGGCAGGGCAGGAGTCTGTGGAATTTTGCCAGTCCTGCCAACGTGTAGTTTCGCCACTGATGATAGATAAAAGTAAAGTCGCAATAAAAGTGTCCTGTATGTGTGCCTAACGTGTGTCCCTTTAGGTACTTTATGTAATGTCATATTTCAAGGAAGTAGAGTTAATCAATTTACTTACACATATCTCTATCTATTCCACTCATAACATTTATCTAGTAAGTAATTCTTATATGTCGCTGGGTGCATGGAAGAGTAAATATGTATTACTTAACATTCCTCGCCAGTGGTTTATGCTATAAAATAGGTACTTAATATAAATGATCAGCTGATACACACAATTATAGTAACATTATAGATAACAAATATATGTAAATATTTTATAAAAAAAACAAGTCTGCAAAATATGTTGAACAGGTTATGTCGTAATTGAAGTTTCCATTTGACGATATTTTCGTTTGTAGATTTTTTTTTAATATCCTAAATATCTCCAAAAGCAGTGATAGCCTAGTGGTTAAGGAACACGGCCTCTCGATCGAGGGATCCGAGGTTCAAATCCCAGGCACGCACCTCTGATTTTCAAATTTATGTGCGTATTAGATATTAATTATCACTTGCTTAAACGGTGAAGGAAAATATCGTGATGAAACCTGCATACCTGAGAGATTTATAAAAAAATCTTAAAGGTGTGTAAAGTCTACCAATACGCACTTGGCCAGCGCGGTGGACTATGGCCTAATCCTTCTCATTCTGAGAGGAGACCCGTGCCCAGCAGTGGGACAGTAATGGGTTGATGATGATGATGATGATGATGAAATATCTCCATACTGATTGGCTTACATTATAGCGAGTACTTACCTAAAATGCATTATTCAACAGTCTTACGTCTAGCTATATAGGTAATCGTATTGTATAAACAACCCTAAGTAGGTAATAGGTTTGTAAATTGTAGAGTTTAAAGTAGATAATTAATGCTGGTAATAAGTTAACTATCAGATATTAGACTCTACTTATTTCATTTTCTGCATAAACGTATTAAGTAGAGTTGATCACATAATGAAGAATTTAAAGACAGTATAACTTCGCTACCCTGCTTTAGAACTTCTCTTGTAGGTACATAAAGAAAAGTCTTTGTTACACAATAAGAACAAAACGTATTCGTACCACGTTCCCTTTTGTTGGCAGTGACAATGGATTCAGATATTTGCTCTAATACTGAGCTATTAATACTTAAGTTATGCGTTTTATCTGCAACTTTGTGCATGATCGCATATGCTTTGAAGGTCAAAACAAATATTTCATGTACATCTGATGTATTCCAACTTTAACAATGCCTCAGCGATTCTATACGAGTCACAGGGGGCCTACCACCATCTTTTAAAAACCATCATAGTTCAGGAAAGTTTTATTTCCTGCTTAAAACAGTAAAATATTCCGTCATAAAAAGTTGAACAAACTTAAGCCCTTATTAATTTTTCGCTTTTCCATTGCATAAAATCAGCTGAAATTGTCATATTTTGCTTAAAAAATTAAATTTACTGCAAAAAAGTAAAAGTATGATTAAAATAATATTGTTTCAAGAGATAGTAGTAACCCCCCAGGTAGCTCCAAGACCCTGTCTGAACTTGATTGCTGATGTCCACGGGATAGGTATAGTCCGCGTCAAACTTCTAGTCCGCTCTAAAGTTGTTGCCCGCAAGTATAGTCAGAGAGCCAATGGGGTCGAACTCGGTCGAGGGGCTGAGAGCATTTTGGCGCGGACTCTACTTATCATAATTACTTCTATATGGTAAAAAGCTTTTTTCTAGTAAAGAAAAAAAGATCGCTTGTAGACGCGTTGTCATTGAAAGGGTAATCGAACCCAATACTCTTAATATAGACGACAAGATACAAAACTATGCCAAGTATTGAACGATAGCTAGACTAACGTTAAGCAAGCCATTAATAATCTCATTTGATGATGGGAGACATATTGGCAACAAAGTCTGTGTGGTATTTAGATTTAATTTACGACTTCTAACATGTTATTAGCATTCCTATCAGAAATGAATTTAAATCAAGATGAATTATACTTACCTACCTTATAATTTCTAAGATATATTGTCTGAAAACTATATCATATGGATATTTATTATAAGCCCTGTAAACTGCTAGCCAAGCTCCTGTCAGCAAAGCCTAATAAGTAGGGAGAATAACACAAATATATAATTATAGTGTGAATTGTTGCATGTACGGGTTACATCGCATAAAAAACTTAAATAAGGGTTGTCCCATCTGCCGGTGCACCTGGCGGATTTTTTTACCCGACCGAATCGACAAAATTTAATGACTGTTACGAATTATTATCGCCACTTATGTAGATTGTAGGTGCTGAATAATATAAAAACACTTTTTATTACTTTCTATATTGACAGTCCCACTCTGTAATATCAACTGTTAAAATGACTACTGGGGCACACGGATTTATACGACCAATAGTAGGGGCTAGGCTTATAGGAATAAAATCCACAGTGTCACTTGGTGGCTAGAAGTTTTGAAGTCAATCGAAATTTTTGATAAGCTTTAATTAATTTTACCAATGAAACCATAGTATGTGTAATGATTTATCATTTGTAACTCTAAATTTTGTCACATCAGAATAAAAAAATATATTTTTATCCTGATGCTACAACATCTTCTAGAGCTATACAAGCGTGAGACATTGCAGTTTAGAAGATAACAGGGATTACAAAGGGGTTAACAGATTAATTTTATCTAATCGCTTTTAATGATGACCATACGATTATGCACTAGAGTATAATTTAATTGTATGTTTAATCCATTAGTATGAGTATTATTTAAGTATAGTTAATAAATAGATTGCGTTGTGTTGAATTATGTAGATAAACATATAAGCAGCTTTTGTTAATGAGGACTAGTAATTAATATTATAAATATAAATATTTACATTATATATAGTATTATGACGCTTGATTCTGTACTGGAAGAGCAAATTGAATTGAAGAGAAAATGTGAATAAATAAAAAGTAACACAAGCAACCGTAGATATTGTTGAATAACGCAAAGGAGACGCCATGTAGACACACAAATCAGACAGAACATCTATTACATACTGATATTTATATTATTAATGAAGATACCTAATTCTTCCACAGCAATGGTACAATGCGGCAACAGTTTCCGCGAAATCGGAGCGGAAGAAGCGGCCTCTGCCGTCGCGCGCGGACCAAGTGAAGAACCTGCAGGCCGGCCACACCTACGACATACTCATCATCGGCGGCGGTGCTACTGGCTCGGGATGCGCCCTCGACGCCACTACGAGAGGTCAGTAAACCAGCGATGTATATAATACAAAACCCTGGGAATTGGCATAGGCTTAGCCGTTCTAAAGCTTGTTGCTTCCCCTTTTCTCTTTGGCTAAATTTGTCTGGTCAAATCCTAAGTGAAATGATCAACGACAAAGTCTATCCTGGACAAAGTTTGGCTACGTTCTTGTCTTTACAAAATTGAATTAGAAGATCTCCATTATCATTCATAGAAAAATAATATCAGAGTATCTGACACGGTTGTTTGAACAAAAGTCTAATTGTATATAAAGTTTTAACGGCGTATATTTGCGTTGACGTAAAAATAGCGAATAATAATGTTAAGTTAAAAAGACTTTACTAGTTTTGGCAAGTACTCTTACATCCAACAACCTTTACTATTCGTTTATACACTCATATATAATATGTTTATAGGGACTCTAATAGTCTCCCTTATCCTTTACTTTCCCCAGGCTTGAGAACAGCCATGGTAGAAGCGGACGACTTCGCAAGCGGTACATCTAGTCGGAGTACCAAGCTGATCCACGGTGGCGTCCGATACCTTCAGAAGGCGATCTTCCATCTCGATTACGATCAGTACAAAATGGTGAAGGAGGCCTTGCACGAGCGGGCCAATATGCTGGAAGTGGCGCCTCATCTCACGAGGGCTCTGCCTATTTTGCTACCGGTTTATAAGTAAGAACTTAAGGTTTTGTATTGTAACCTAGAACATAAGCTTTGTGAAGAGATAAATAAAGATATATAAAGATATATCTGTTGACTTGTATAGTATAATGACTTATAATTATAATATATAGTAGCGTAGTGTAGACTCTGTTAACGATCTGCGAATGATCACAACTGACATGAAGATACTTACTTTTTGATAAATTGTAAATTTTTGTATAGTAGTGGTAAGCGTTAATTCTCTACCATTAATTTATTGCTTATGCTGTTTACAGATGGTGGCAAGTCCCATACTACTGGTTCGGTATAAAGATGTACGATCTGGTCGCTGGTGACAGAAACGTGAAGAGCTCATATTACTTGTCTAAGAAAAACACTTTGGAATTGTTCCCCATGTTGAAATCTGACAATCTTTGTGGAGGCATCGTGTACTATGATGGTGAGAAGTAAAGCATCTTTTTTATTTAAATATTTAAACAGTTACGGTATCAAAAGAGCATGCAGCCCATCTGATGATTAGTAATCACTAGGCGTGTAAAAAAACCTGTGATAGCTGGGTGGTTGAAACTCATAATCTCAATCAAGGGCTCCAAGGTTCAAATTCCAAGCGCGTGCTTTTAGTTTTTAAAATTTTCTTCGTATTCGAAGTTGATTATCATTTGATTTTAAGGTAAAGAAAAATATCGTGCGTGAGGAAATCTTATAGACCTTTGAGAGAGAAAATAGACGTGGCTGCGGTGCTGCGACGTAGCTCAAAAAAACATTGTGTATAAATGGAAGAATACTTTTGCGTACCGTTTTATAGCAAGTTTTTATTTTATTTTATAGGGCAGCAAGACGACGCGCGAATGAATCTGGCCATAGCTTTAACTGCGGCAAGACATGGCGCTACCATTGCGAACCATGTCAGCGTCACTAAACTGTATAAGAACGCTGGAAAACTTAACGGAGCTCGATTAAGGGCAAGTACTACAACACTATAGAATTTTACAATAAAGGGAATCCCAACCTGGTGTGCTGTTACCATAGCCTATGGGCATGTTCAATATTAAAGGAATCGCCAGTTCATCGCTGGATTTGAATGCAAGCTAATTTTGCATCATTTTGAAGAGCAACGGGTTATAGCTTTCAATGAGGGAACATCTAATTATCTCACTTATTCAATTATGTTTGCATGCTTTTATAAATGAGAATGACATTTTATAGCACAATACTGTCAAACCATCATATGATTGTCGCGAGCACAATGAAACAAGTATGATGATAAGTAGAGATTATCAGACCCCAAATATTCATTTTATTCATTGAATATTCCAGGATGAGCTCACCGGCAAGGAATGGGACATCAAAGCGAAATGCATCATCAACGCCACTGGACCCTTCACGGACACTATCAGGAAGATGGATGACCAGAACGTCAAGGAAATCTGCTGTCCCTCTTCTGGTGTACACATCGTGTTGCCTGGATACTACAGGTATACTATCATTATAATAATATCGCCGATTGCATTCGTCATTACGACGATATGATATGATATGATAATGTTATGATGACAATCAATATCGAGCTCACCATCGTTCTAATATTCATCACAGCCACATTATTTATCCTTAATATTATTGCCGTGTTCAATAATGCTTTCGCGGTCTTTGGTATATTTTATTATTTTGTTGCCATACACTTTAATAAATGTTAAGTACTTGACACTAACGCTTTATGGGTTCAAAATCACTTGACATAAATTATTTATTTATTTAACTTACCTAACGTGTATCTTTTTGATATTTCTTCCATTCATTCTTCATCTTTTATTTCTAGTCCACGCATTTCAAGACTGTTTAAAACAGTGCTTGATCTTTTGAATCTGTTTTTTTCTATTAATTATTTTTTTTTCCTTCTACCTCCAGTCCTGAGCACATGGGTCTGCTGGATCCAGCCACGTCTGATGGGCGTGTGATCTTCTTCTTGCCGTGGCTGAAGGGCACCATCGCGGGCACCACCGACCTGCCATGCCAGGTCACGCACAACCCCAAGCCCACTGAGGACGAGATCCTGTTCATCCTCACCGAAGTCAAGAACTACCTCAATCCTGACGTTGAAGGTTTTGATTTTATCTTCTTGAATAATGTTGCTATTAGATAAATATTTTATATAAAAAGATCCTGTTGATTAATTTTATGTCAGATATAAATATAATTTCTAAGCTCAAGTATATCTTTAAAATTTGTGTTTTTCTGAGACTCATAAAATCGGGCGTGAAGTTCAATAACTTATGAATAACTGGTTAACTTGACTCAATATTGCCAATACTTTTACACTAGGGTCATGGACTTTATAGAAAGTTACGGGAAATTATTTTGTGAAAGTTCCTTGGCCACTTGCATTCAAGAGATTCAATAAAGACACATGCATATCGTTATATTATCGTCTATTGCTCTTATTTTTCGTACTAAAAATTGATTATGAGTAGAAGAATGAATGATTGAATTAATGGATCTCTTATTTACCTGAGGAATGGATACAAAAAAATAAAGCCTCTCCTATTTTTATGCATAATTTATACGAGTACAACCGTCTTTTCCAGTGCGTCGAGGTGACGTAAGGCCTTTCCTATTTTTATGCATAATTTGTATGACCCTCTCTTCCAGTGCGTCGTGGTGACGTATTATCCGCATGGTCAGGCATCCGCCCGCTGGTCTCGGATCCGAACAAGCCGGACACGCAGTCGCTGGCGCGCAACCACATCGTGCACGTGTCGCCCTCCGGCCTCGTCACCATCGCGGGCGGCAAGTGGACCACATACCGCGCGATGGCCATGGAGACTATCGACGCTGCTATCGAGAGTGAGTTGATTTGAGGTTGTACGACAATCTAGTCTTTCTATGTTTGGATAGATTTTGAATGCACGAATTTGTAAGATGCGACGGAAGTGCAACATCATAAACAAACTGTCAAAATAACGCGCGAAACGTCATAGATAAATAATAACCGATGTTCTACAAATTAACGCGCGAAACGTCACAGATAATTAATAATCGACTTTATACAAAATAATACACGAAACACCACAGATAAGTAATAATAATATCGTTACAATGCGTCGTACTTACTACTTAGTTCTGAAATTTCAGTTGCTAGTTGCACTAGCAGGTAGATCCTATGCCTACGTACAAAAGTAAATTAAAAAATAGTTATTTTAATATTTGAATATTACATTACTTATTGTTAATGAAATAATGTTTCAATTATTCCAGGTGCAAATCTCAAGCCTCTATTCAAGGAGTGCCAGACTGATGGGTTCTTGATTGAGGGTGCTCACGGCTGGACTCCAACCATGTACATTAGATTGGTACAAGATTTCGGATTGGAAATGGAGGTATATCACGTCATTTCAATAATTATTTTAATATCTAAATTATATAAATATAAATAAAATTATAAATACGATTTCAGGTAGCGCAACATTTGGCTAAGTCGTATGGCGACAGAGCGTTCGCAGTAGCGAAGATGGCGTCCATGACTGGCAAGAGGTGGCCCATTATCGGCAATAAGGTTCACCCCGAGTTCCCCTACATCGATGCTGAAATCAGGTATTTTATCCCTTGTACCATGTCTTATACCTAATAACAGATAGATGATAGTATGATACCTTATAACTATTATTATACCTGGACAATCTTTCCGAGAAAAATATATTAATAACTTAAATATTTTTAAGCTCTCTTATATCATTGTAAACTTAACAGGCTTATCGGCATCCTCCTTGAAATACATTCGTTATTATTAAAATTATTGTTAAGATTAACACCAAAAAAAAAACTTTAAAATATAACACTAACGTTATAACGACAAAATTAACTTTATAACATCAAACGTTAATTATAACGTTAGAAACAACGAGAGTACGATAAAATAATAAATATATAATATGCTCGGGTAGGTATGGTGTTCGTGAGTACGCGTGCACAGCGGTGGATATGATCGCTCGGCGTCTCCGCCTGGCCTTCCTCAACGTGCAGGCCGCTATAGAAGCGCTGCCCACCATTGTCGATATCATGGCTGAAGAGCTGAAGTGGAGTGATGCTGAGAAGAAGGTATCTGTTTATAACTCAAAGCTTACTCTACAAAAGAAATAAGTTGTAGAATGTTCAATGTTTCAATGATTGAAATATAGGCTTATGTGTCTATGAATTCAATGATCATGTGCTTTAATGGTGTGACAAACGTATAATATGTTACGAACATAACATGCCTGAAGGATTCAAATTCTCTTCTTAACGGATAATATTCCACTGCTCTTATCCATTTTATTAAGGCTGGGCCACATGCTTCACGCTCTGAGATTTCGGCTTGACCTGCTTCGAGTTTGAAATATAGGCTATTACTAAATTAAGGTAAAGTCAAAGTAAAGGTAAAGTCTTTTGATGGGATGTTAGCAATTGTCATTTTATTATTACAAAGATTTGCATTGGAAGGTATTGCATACTTATAAAAAATAATCTCCTTTAAATAAAATTCTCGTGTCACAATGTTAGTTATCATATTCTTCCGAAACGGCTTTACCGATTTTCACCAAATTTTATATGCATATTCAGTAGGTCTGAGCATAGGCTACTACACGGCAACACAACGTTTGCCGGGTCAGCTAGTGTCTATATAAACGAATCAATGTTACAGAAACAAATAAAGGTGGCAGGCGAGTTCCTCTCAACTGAGATGGGTCAATTGGTGAACCGCGCGTCCCGCGACAAGATCCCGATCAACCTCAGCAAGGACGAGATCCAGACCTACATCAAGCGCTTCCAGATCATCGATGCGGACCGCAAGGGATACGTGTCCATCAACGATATTAGGAGGAGTCTTAAGGTAATACTGATACTTTTTTGTAAGTACTGTGTTATTATAGTAAAGCACATGTCTACTCTACTTATCTTAGTAATGGAATACTCGCAATTCTTTAAACTTTATATGTCACAAGCTCTTTGTAAAAAGAAGTGTCAATTACTTTTCTATTTAGTCCGTCGGGCAAAGCTGTGTTTTATTTGAAAATGGTTAGAGATGTCTTTAAATGGCTGTGATAAGAAAATTAAGTGGCCTGCATTTACATGAATATAAAATATGCAATACGAGAGCTTAAGTGAATCTAAAGTTGGTAGCGTATTAATTTTATAAATACTAAAAAAAAAAAATAACGTATACATGCAGGATTTTTTTAATACTTAAAGAAATGAATGTGTTTTTTTCAGCTAAGCTACTATTCTTCATTACTTATAGCTTAAACTCCGGACACAACGACGACTTCCAGTGGATAATCTTTTGAGCTTTTCTAAGTCTCTGCCAGCTAGTTAAGCTCGCAGTTCCGAATTCTTAAACCTCTTTACAGACATTACAGTGGTTTTAAAGTTCCAGCTTATAAACCTCTCATCCTTTTAATCTTTGTAATCGTATATCGTAGCAGAGCAGGTAGTCTCACCTAATGATTTAGCGTAGTGAGCAACTCTTGTTCACAAATTTTACTTTTAATATTTATAGGAAAGATTAAAAATTAAAGTAACTGCTGCAATATCTAAAGAGTAATAATATTAATGATGTTATAGAGCATGGGTATGAAAGTGACGGACACTGAAATGAGCTCAATTCTCTCAGAAATCGACGTCAATTACCACGGACGGATGGAGTTGCAGGATTACCTTCAGGTAGACAGCGGAGACTAGGAGCTGGTTATCCAAAGGGCTATCTGGTGTTTATGTGCTATTGTGACGTCATTGTTCGGTATAAATGGTCTATTGTCTCCGTTAACAGAATTATGCAACGGGTCGAAAAAGTAGTACTTTTGAAACATGTAAGTGTACTTGTTCGATCTTAGCTTTTAAACCCCCTGTTGCATAATTTTGAAACTAGGACAGATAATGTATGGAAAATTTGTATTTTTATAACATGTAATAATAAACATACATTATAAAATAATCTGAAGAGTATATTATACTGCCAGAACCATAGTTCAATCAATACTTACATCTTTGGTAAAATAATAATTCGAATAATTGTAAATTGCTGACGTTGGACAAAATACAAATGTTCCATACAGCACCCAGCTTGCCAATTCATGTCGGTGCTTAGTGGTGACCGTTGAAGCTTTTCCACAGAACTACGGCGAGGAGGTCACCGGAGAACAGTTGCACGAAATATTGAAAGAGATCGACACTAATATGAACGGGCAGGTCGAACTCGACGAGTACTTGCAGGTCCATATCACGATACTCGATTGACCTAATTTTGAACTAAAGTCAACATAATTGATTTACTATGATTTAAACACCTTTTTAAAGTAACAAGCATGTTTGTTGTTATATTCGTTGAAATAACGTTATTTTTAAAATAACGTTAAGTAACCTTATTTTGAAGTAACGTTATTTTTTATGTTATTTTCCTATTCTTTTATGGTTACGGTATTCTATTTTATATTTAATTTGCATGATAAATTACATTTATAACAGCTAACTTCGCATGTTCTTTGGAGTCGGTTACAATCTGTCTAAAAGCTAAAGGGAAATGGTTAAAACACTTATCATTTGGTGCATTGGATTGACAGCCTTCTATTATAATAGAGCACTGTTTTTAATACGCATGCTAACAACTATAATTCTTAATAATAATTGTATTTGTTTATAATGAGGAATTGCATTATTAATAAAATTTGCTGACGCAGTGGATTACTAACGAAATTACAAAATAATACATTCACTGCTACATAGAGCCTAATCATTAATTTAACCCAAGTAACAAGTAAGAAACAATTGCTTTTAACTGTTAGGTTAGTATGCATATATGAGGTATGCATACTCTAATAAAATTTGTAAATTAATGCAGAACTCGAATTTGAACATTTTTTTTTATTTCCGCTTCGGCTTCTTTAAAGCAATTATAAAATTCGATTTAGCTAAATTTCTTTCTTATATTTGATTTTTAATTTATACATTTAAAATCATTTGACCATAAGTTCTCAAATTGCCGCGTAAAGATAGAACGTTATAGTAGTCATATTTAATTAGCTGCAAGCTGCAATAAACTTTAATTCACTCGCGTATGTCAATGACCCCAATCTTGTTTATGTTATCGCGAACCAGATGATGTCGGCTATCAAGTCGGGTCACGTGGCCTACTCCCGTTTCGCGCGCATGGCCGAGATGGAGGAGGAGCACCACGAGCGCGAGGCCCTCAAGAAGCAGATCACGGTGGAAAGGAGCGGTGGTGGTCTGTAACCGCAACCGCTTGGAAGGTGAGATTGTTAAGCTATAAGATGGCGCCACACGTATCCTGAATCACGCTTTCGATGTTTTGTAAACATGTGTAAAAATATTACGTAAAAAAACGGCTAAATTTAGTGGTAGATTTGACTTGTGTAATACAGTAGTCACCATTCCGTCTTGGCGCACAGAGGACTCCAGTGTCGATCCTCAGTTAGCCGAATATCTACATCTACATTTGTATTTTTTTATAATATAGGTAGGAGCAGGAAACGAACATACAATCCACCTGATGGTAAATGGCTACTGCCGCCCATGGACATCTGTAATCAACACCAGATAGAATAAGTTATTTCTACCTGAAGTCGGCCACAGATGCACCACCCCGAGGACTAAGTTGGAACGCCTCGAATAAGTATATCTCCCTTACCACACCCTTCAAACCATAGCACAGTAAATCGTAAAACTGCTGTTTTTAGGCAGAAAGAATTGTGGCGGTGGTGCGTGCAGAGTCGAATTACAGAGGGTTCTACCACCTTCACCAGCTGTATAGGTACGAGTTCATGACACCCGAGGATTCAAACCCAGGACTTTTTATTGCTATACCTATAGAATATATTTAGTATTATCACTTATCCAACTTTTGTGTTCTTATTACAGGTGCCTATATCGAGTTCACCGCAAGTATCGTCACAATGTAGATCTAACCCATCCTTAAAATGTCCCACAAGTATTATTTATCAATTAGAGTATAAAATAGTCACATAAATATAATTTATTGCAAAGTCCATTGTTATACCTACCTGTTGTCTGTTCTACTTAGTTTTAAAGAACACATATGCTAAAATCCACACATAAAAACATATGTACCTACTTATTTATATAGTTAAAAAGTCACAAGTTATGAGATTATTTTGTAAGCATAAAATGTATTTGCAATTTGCATGTTTTGTCCCATTATAATAACGAAATTGTTATTACGTTTCCCATTAGAATTATTTCATGTGATAAAAGTTTTATTATGTTTATTGTCTACTTACTTTATGTAAGTTATTGAAACTAGTGTGTTAAGTTAAAATTTGAAATTATTTCTTTACGAATTTTAAGCTTGAACATGTGATTTTTCGTAAACGATTTTGATATTGTTTTAACGTTGTCTTTTATGAACGTTTGTATATTAAATTTATCTATCAACTTATTTACCACAACTACAAAACAAACATACGAAACCCGCTACGCATCGCGTAGATAAGTTTATATCGTTTCCTTTTTGGAATGTGTTTCTTGTGCAATAAATTATTTTAAATTCATCATGGCGTTTTATTTTTACATGATAAATTTTAAATCGTGATATAGGTACCTCCATAGATAAGTATAGATATCTCACCGCCTTATAATTGAAGGAAGCCATTAAATGGCTTAAACGGCTGACAAATGTGTCAGCCATTTAATGGCTGTCATAGTGTAATTAACGCGGAACAATGCCGACATGTGCAGTTAAGTGCAAAAACACGAAAATCGAAGAAAAAGTGCGGAGAAATATCGTTTCATTCGTAAATGATCTTAAAACTATATTTTTTAAATATTTTTCAAACACGAAAATAGATGACAGTGACAATTTCAATTGTCAAAACAGGTTAGATTTTCCTGTTAGGAGTGAATAATATTTACTAATCTATATAAACCTCTCAAAGAAATTATTCGTGGGTACACCGTACACACGAATACCACAGTATAAGGATATATCCTTATATATCGAATACGTAGTAGTACACCGGGTATGGAGTGGAAAAATATCAGTTATAAATCGTTCTGTCTAATATAGCAACCGTCAATCAAACCGAGATGGTGTTTATATGAAGTAGGGTGAAGGTCGAAGATCTTGACAAGGTCCATTCTTTAGCCTTATGTTAATTTTTTTATGTTAATCTTTATCTTCATGATAAAACATAATTATTTAACACTGTAGTAAAATTATTATTAATGTATTATTGTATACATTTTAAAATGTTGAAGTTACTAGTTTAGAAATTCACAAGTAAAAATTAGTTTTATCTTTTACCCCCATTTTGTTAATTAAGTAATCATAGACAATAAAGAAAATGAATGAATGATTTACTATATTTTTATAAATATTTATACAAAAAAAGCAGCGAATAAACAATAAAATTTAACAAAAATAGAAGATTATCAACGCAACACACATGTCGTACGGCCATCATATCATTTGTTCGTATCGTAAGTCTTTAAGTTCAAAAATGCCTGTAAGATGGCGCTGCTTCGTCATTCCGGAAGCCAATCTTTCAGTATACACTGCTTGATACATGCTCTTGCAGAAAATTATGTTCTCATGCCTTGAACATTTCCTTGAATGGTTGGCTTTTATCGCTAGATGTCACTTTATATAGTTTAATTTATTTGATTATAGTGACATCTAGTGTCAAGTTATGATAGTATTACAACCACATTCGAATGTTATTTTATTGAAAGTAATTGAAATAGTGAATAGCAATATATCTATAATGCCATGGCATTTTCAATAATTTATTTTTACTGGTCTTTTTTGGAAATAATGACGAAATTTAAAATTTCATTCTTAAACGATTCATCTGTAAAAAAGCAGCGCTCGAAGTGGCAAAACTAGGAAGTTTTTCATTATACACCGTTTTTCACCGATAGAACATTTAGTAAGAACGTTCACTGGAGTGTTGTATTGGCTAAACAAATGAAACGTAGATTTTGCAGAACAGTATTTAGAACTGAACGATGTTTAACAGGTGCGTTGAACTCGTTACAGAATGTATTAATATTGAGTTTTATTCCTCAAATTAAAGTGGAAATGAAATAAATCAAACCTTAAAACAGGTCAAGTACAAGCTCAGATAGTTTGAAATTTTTCCTGAAAAAATATTTTTTATTTAGAATATTCAGTGTAAGGGTTGTTCTCAAACTGTTTCGTACCAATAAGAAGATTTCTTATACATCAATCCGTTCATCTTACTGTATTACTTTACTTGCTACTATTTTTTGTACTTTATAAATTAAAAATTAAAATAAATTTTGAACTTAATTATAATGATTAATAAAAAAAATAGCTTAAAAAATAAAACAACGTCTGTGATCAGTAATAGATACTATATTTCCTTCAATATTATTTAAATATGTTAGTGCACGCTAATTTATTTTTAGATCTGAAATTAAATACTGTTCGTTGGGTTAGTTTGGTTAATTTTTGGATCGATTTACGATATGTCTGCTATGAGTCGAAGTAGCAATAATTGGCGGGTAGAAGTAGAAACAGTTGTAACATTACATGGGTCGCGCGTAGGGCGGCGGTTACGCCCCCGCGGCGACGTCGCGGGCGGGCGGTGGGTGTGCGCGCCTGCCGTGTGCTTATGAATTTTTTAATTCACCTCAAGAGGGTGAACACGTTGACGTCAAGCGTGTCAATGATCTTTGAACTCTTTGTTAAGCCAAATCGGTCGGCGCTCCGTTTTTTATTTTCCTCTCGTGTTTAGAAATGTAATATCAAGGTCAGGAAAGTTGAACGCTCGGGGTAAATATCCTTTGAAGATTATACGAGCGGAAAATAAAATACTACGAATTTGCGAAGTAAAATCAGATACTACAAGTAATGGTTTTTAATTTGTTTACACAATTCAATTTTGTGTATTATAGATATTTTAAAATAAAGTTTTGTTTTTGTATACATATCTGTAATGTAGGCAAAAATATATTTCAGCTTTTACATTCTTATATATATGAACTGTCCGGAAAAGAAGTAATCATTATCATCCTTAGGTACTTCTGTAATAAGCTGTCTAGTTTGAAATAGTGTACATTGTTTTACTAGCATGCATAAAGAAAATCTGTAGTCTTTTTCTATACTGTACCTAATCTTATTCTGACGACCTCCGTGGCAAAGAGGTCACCATACCGATTTGACGCGCAAAGGGTTCCGGATTCGATCCCCGGCCAAACAGATATCTGAACGATGTTCTGGGTCTGGGTGTTGTGTATTCGTCTTAGTGTGTGTCCATGGCACCCACGATACAGGGAATTCTAGTATGTGCTGTGAGTGTAGAAAGCGTTTATATTAGAGCCTTTTAGATGGACATAGGCTCTCTTTGACTATTATTTTTTGACGTTTGAAAAACTCTAATTCTAACGATGCGATAGTAAATCTGTAATGAGCATGATTTCATAAATCCATCCTGATGTCGGCAACAGATGCGTTACTGCCTCTCAAGGAATAATTTGGAACGACCTCAATAAGTACCTATATATTTTTTTACGTAATTGAAACAAAAACACAGCAGTGCTTAATACTGTACATCTATGGGTAGAAGTCGCTGTATCTATGGGTAGGGTTGGTAACACCGATGGGTAAAAGTAGATGTGATGGTGGTGCCTCCGTAGTCGAACTTCACAGTTTACTACCAATTTAAAAGCCACCACTTTAATCAACATTCACGTAGTTAGCAGTAAATAATAAATAAATTATGATTAAAATCGCCTCATAATAATGAAATGTGCAGTATGCCACTATATATTATAGGTATTTTGTGACCATGGGAAGACAAATCGTCATGGTTACAGTTTTTCGTGCCTGCAGAGGTCCGTCAAAGTATGAGGATTATTTGCTCGACTCAGGCAATGAATACACGAGACAAAGGCAAGGGAAGTACAGATATATTCATATAAGGTTAAAACACTCGGAGCTTCCACATGTGCTTAATGGAATAGGATTTTTTGTGATCATGGGAAGACAACAAATGCTCATGGTTAAAATTTTTCATGCCTGCAGAGGTCCGTCGAAGTATGGGGACGATTTGCTTGACTCTGGCAATGAATGCACGAGACACTAGCAAGGGAAGTACCGATGTGTTCATATAAGATATTGAGTGAGAAAAATATCGAGTGGAACAGATTAGCTTATGTAGCTCAATTAATTTATTGCCCCTTTAAAAAAAAATTGGCAGCTGCTCTCGGAAGGAAAAATGAATAGGGAACATAAGATTTTATATGCCATTTTACGTTAACAAATCAAGAAATTTGCGATCGTACGCGTATCTGCGATTGATCTATTCTATCTTGTTCTAGATGGATTATATGCCCTTATGCTATAAGATTTGCAAACAAGATGAGAAGAGAACAACAAGACAATTATACAGATTTTATTTAAAAAAAGCAAACAAATGTACCAACTTCTAAATAAGAAATGGTGTTTGAGTTGTGCCTAGTGATCATACTTTTTTTCAAAGTTACCATACCAATCCTGGAAAGTTAAAGGTGCCACCTTTTGTGCAAGTTTAGAAACGTATTTATATCATTTCTGGATATATCTAAATATCCCACATTTTTATATGGAGTTCCACCCCTATTTTTTAATTTTGTAATTTGTCTTTTCAACTGTCGGTAGTATTTGAATAAGAAGCTTTGATATACCTTCGGCTCACAGAGCGACAGAATATTATGGAAAACAGTCAAGGGAGGTAGAGGGGCGGACTGATGGGACAATTCCGACTAAGTATAGGTAATTCATACCATATGATTAGTGACAAATGGACGCAAAATCAACCGCTATAACCGTTATTGACTATGATATAGGTATGAGAATCAGTTAATTTATAGATTTTATTAACGGCAGTATATGCATTATTAACAATTACTACTAGTTTCTTATTCAACCTATTTACATAAATATAAAATTAATGATTGTTTTGTAACAACACGTATACGTTCCTAGATTTATCCGGTCTTCAATTATTTTATCTTGATGTAGGTCGTAAACAAATAATTTATGAAAATGAAAAGTATATAAATAAAATAACAAGGAATTGAATTTTGACCACTGGTTCCAATGCCACACCACCACTGCTAAATGAGTTATAGGATGGTGATTCAATCAAACATGACTAATGGCGACTTGTCTTGACGTCAATCAACACAACGAACACGCGTTAGACACCCACGTCTATTGATAGATGGGATCGCACGCGCATATCTCGTCGATGTTTATACATCAGGCTCTTGGGTGTCTATGGTGAATGTCATCTTTTTGTCAATGATGCGCTTAATTAGTGAGATTGCATGACTCGAGAGCTAGGGCGTGTCGGGCGGGGGGCGGGTGGCGCGGGCGGTCCGGCCCGCCCACCGTCACTTCCGCTTCCGTCATCACGAGCTGCTGCCTTCCGGCTCATCGCTGACGTCGTCTATCTTGACCTCATTACGGTTTCATGTATTTCCCATGTACCCGTAGCTACATCCCTTCAATTATAATGTTGACTAGATATGTGAATACATTGAAACGCAATTCAACAGATAGTCTTGTCTTATTTTGATGCCGCCAACTTCCTGGCATAATAAATAAAAAGAAACTTGCTACTTATTGCGTACAACTGAGACTGACGCAGTAGCATGACTTTGCTATTCGACGCCAAGAAAACCTTGAAATTAACGTAATTAATACGAGGCACTTTTCTATCTTCGACAAATACAGATATTGAAAATCTTAATAAAAAACCTTGAATACAGCAGACTGCTATTATTACTGAGCAAGATTAAGTACGTAGTATGGCTTACGTAGGTAGGTAATTCGTACCAATAGTACTTCCTACGCTTTCATTGGAGATCAAAATATACACTGAAGGTAGGTATAGAAATTAGCTATGATGCCTATAACTTTTAGTGTTGATCCTTTAAAAAAGGTCAACTCCTAGGAATAACCTAGGAATTGGGATAGCTTATTTATTTAAAAGTTTACTTTCCTTGTGAGACTTGCTAAATAAAGAAAGAAAGAAATAAAGAGATTTGGAAAATTTGTTTTGCGATAATTATTAAACTCACATATAACATTCGTTGTACTTCAAAATCTATATAATAGGTAATACACTGGAGATATGTATGTGTACGTTTCAACCTTGTTTCCCAATAAATAAGTGTTTATACAATGGACAATAATTACGAACACACGACAATTAATTTCAATAACACTGACTAACTATACCGTGCTTACCACGTTTATTAACCACTAAGTTACAATTACAGTGCCAGTCCTTTAAAGTAGTGAATAACTTTCCCTTATGACTTAATGTTGCTGTCAGTGGCAACGTGAAGCAGCCCACCTTGGCACTAAGGAGGAAGCGATTAATCTTGATTACGATCTTTTAGGGATAAAGTGACGCTCAAACTTGTTTCCCGCCAATATTTATCTTGTCGATTCAGACAAATGAGGTGGTGATCGTCACGTTATCGATCTAGAGTAAGGCCATTTTAGACTATATAATTCATCGAAGTATCGCTAATACTACTATGTAAGTAGGGAGATAAACACGCGATTAACGAACAGGAAAGTCAAACAAATAATTTAAGACAATCTTTGAATAGAGTATCAAAGTTGAATAGAGACATCAATAAAGATATAACAGGAAAAAATATGGTAATAAAAAAAACCTTAAAGAAAAATGTAAATTAACAACATAGATAATGAAAAATGGTAAAGATTTAAAAGCCGATGAAATAATATCCATTAGATAATTAGGGAATGTTCGTGCAGTTAACACCAGTGATCAAAAAATTGATTGAAAGATCGAAATTTATTACAAGAAACTTTTTCCCAAATCTTATTGACCCAAGATAGAGGCATTAATCGACCTGAAACAATACAGCGATGATTTCATCGCTACTCACCGACTAATTAAGTAACGCAAACACTATCGCGTCACTCGCTACCGCATGCCGTACTACACAGAGGTACACCCATAATAGAGTCAACGCAAAATTAACAACGTTATACCGGCTGAGATCAATGAAATTATTCTGAACTCTACGCTAAGCCCACAAGGCTTAATTCAAACTGATAACTTAGTAGGACACTGTACGCTTGAAAATGCACGCTGGAGATTATCGTTAGAAAGGAAACTGTATCTTGTGAACACGCAATAGAGTTTAGAGTGGCAGCGTGAAAAATACAGATAATAATTAAGCCGGGGACACACGCTCTCTCGGGGCGGCTGCTCATTCGTGCATAATGGACTTGGGGCGAACGCGGCTGACGCTTGACAAAACGTAGCTCGACTTTCACTCTCGTTTCGAGCAAGTCTGGACCTATTTATAATGCGCTTTGATGACACGTATACATTTTAAGCTAAGAATTAAACAAATGAAATTGCTTAAACGAATGTCTCTGACTGTTTATTATATTTCGATTATAAATGAACCTGTAAATGATATTTATTTTGATTGAATCATTCCGTTTCATAATAGCACCAACCTAAAAATAAATGGAAATATTATGTTTTAATTCCTTCATATTTTTATAACCCATAGTATAAAATCTTGAATAGAATAGTAAAAAAAAATCTATGTAATGCTGAAAGCAGAAACTATCTTGTTTGATAGCTAGTTTATAAAGTACATGAAGAAACTCGATACACCTGAGATAAGAATTTTCTTGTAAGTATATTTTGTTTCGCAGTATTGGAAGGTACGGTCAACCGGTATGAACAATGATCGCTGAGCACAGTAATGCTTATCCTTAATATTTGTTTACAGGCCGCGTCTCGTTAGATGTTGCGGTTGGTACGCCAAGCGGCACGACATGTGTGCATTTTTTGCCCGCCCAAGGAGGCCGCGGGCGCGAGGTTATACACCCATTATTACGTCCTTCCTACTTTCAATTATTATTATCGGGCGGCGGCGCCGCACCCGCGACGGGGAGGAGAAGAGAGGCGCAGCTGCTGCCTACCAATAATCAAGACCTGTCTACGTTAGAGCGAGACAGAGTTACGGCCCGTCAACTAGTGACAGCAACTTTTTGCCGAAAATATACAATTCACACGATACACTGGTATAAGAATAAGTTACATGATAACCTACAAAAGATAAAATATCGCTAAAAATTTATCGCCAAGGCCAATGAAATGTGAAAAAATACAAAAACTGAAATTATCACGAAAGCGATAGGAGGCGGATCTCCGAAGATATCCGAGCATGTTCGGTTCCACTCGTCAGTTCGCTCGCCGCAGTTTGGCGGCCGGTCGTGAGAATGGTGCGTTCAGTACGTGAACAAAGAAAAATAATTGTTTGCAAGTGCAGAGTAGATGATGTCGTCTGAGCCTACGAAAGTGCAGGTGGAATACATTAGCGAAGACAAAATTATCAAGGTAAAGAGTGTGAAGTGAAAGGATACGGTGTTATTGTGTAACAGATTGGACGCCAGCGGGCAGCGGTCTCGTGTGTCGGTCGGCGAAGGGGGAGGGCGGGGCGAGTGCGGCCCCGGCCGTGTGGGGCCCGTCAGGCCACACGCAGGAGGTTGTGACCGCGTCGCGAGCTACTCCCTTGCCGAAATAGCACCAGCGTCCTCCTCCAGTGCATCAACCCACCCATTTCTACTTCAATTGACCATGGCCCACCAAGTGACATAGACAAACAATATATTCATCTAACCTCTACTATAGCTACTTGTATTAAAAACACCTGATGCACTCCAAAGCATGTTCGCCATCACAAGTGACGCCAAAGCCAAAAATATCACCTGTTCTGAGACAATTTTATACCACAATAATCAATGTTGCTATTTTTGCAAACACGCCTGGAATTGGCGTGTCTGATAACGGTGGATGTGGGTAAATTAGTAAGTGCGTAAAACTATACTCACGCGATCCAAGGTGGGTGGATCGAAGGGCGGCGGCGGCCTTGCGTGCGACGACTCCCGGCTCCCGGCACTTGTTAGGAAAAGGCGTGTCGATTCCCAACTACCGCGAAAGCATAAACCATACGGACAGTCGAAACTTTGTTCTGTTTGAACCTAGACGCTAAGTTGTGAAAAGTACACTACTGCAACAAAATGTTTTTTTTTCCAATCTACAATATATGAATTTAACACAATACATTATTTGTTGTATGCTAGTGACATGTACCTACATACCTAAATTTGTTTTAAAGTATTTTTTTTTCATTTAACTTACCTTATTACATTTTTATAAACCACAAATTTATACACATCAAAGTTCATTCTTCTAATTCCAATAAAATCACGTCTATCTCTTAAATTTTTAATACAATCATTATAAATACGAGTCCTGTCACGTGTGTCAATAGGACAATTAAAAAATAAGTCTACATGAAGAACAGATATTTAATCATTGATTGAATGATTTGTCTATTTATAAACCGGATATCGCTCTTTTTCAAAAAAATTCAAACAAAAGTCAAAGTCAAAAAATGTAAACAATTAACACTATAATTGGCTTCTAAAGCAATTGCACTACGAAATATTTAAAATCATTCTAAAATTGAAATTGGAATACTGTATTTAATTAACAAACATGATCCTGGCAGATTCCGAAAATGAGGTGAGTTGAGTGAGTCTACTTTTATGCAGCTAAAAAAAAAAATTCGCTTCTAAACGTATCTTTCGGGATATGTTGTAAAATACAATTTTTATAAGCCGCATGAAGGGCTGGGCGCGACCTTTCCCCTTTTATTCATGCTTTTAATGTCCTTTGTGTTCGATTTGCTCTTGAACTCTCCCCCATTGCTACACATTCTATATAAATATGACTGAAAACTGTTTCTGGTTGTTTGAACTATGGGTCTGTTCCTTCTGGCATTTAATGTAATTTTGAAATAATTTATACTATTAGTTACTATCATTCCTGTAACCTAAGGCATTAATTAAAGTAACAGGTCATCTGCGAGTTAAATGTTTTTTTTTTCTATAAAATTCTGTTTTTTTTTCTTATAAGTATCATACGTATCATATCATAATATGTAATGTAACATTGTATGGACATGCCTAAATTACTAGGGAATATGCAAAGGAAATGATAATAAAGAAGAAATAAAGACTTATAAGCCGTCAATCCTTCTGTTATTTACTTTAATTTAGTGTATGTACATGTTCGTTTCTATATTGCCAATTCAATGTATAACTTTCTAAATTATCAGCATTTTGGAAGGCTTCTATTATAATAATAATCACAGTGCTTTTGAGAACATACACTTTAACTTTATGAAAAAGCACCAATTACTCCATAACGTAATTTATAAAAATGAAAAAGTAAGTTTTGTTTCATAAAATACACTATATCCTTGTATGACAGCACACTGTGCATAAAAAGCTTAATTATGAATAAACGATTAAACCAATTCCACCAAAAACGGGTTCTAAGTGATACATAATGTGAGAATGTATGAGTACTCGTCATGTTAATATATACTGAGAAGGCTAGTGTGATTCATACATTGTCTTAATTTATAAGAATATGTTTTGCTCGAATATAATATATTTTTTTATAATTTAATACACATTTAAAAAAGCAATTTATAAACATTGACATTCATTGAAATAAAATTTTAAGATTAGAAGTAAAAATATAGTTCTTATTTAGTTATTATTTGATAACCTTGCATGGTCTGCCAAGCAAATACAATTCTTAGTAATAACAGGAACCAATGGTATAGATGACAAGTTATTGTAAAATATTTCTCTTCTCTATGTAACATAGCTGAGAGGGGACTGCAATTTTTTCAACTTGCAGTACAAGTTTGGGAACTTAGTTTTAAATGTTGGTACATGATTGAGTCCATTAGTTTAATACAAGAAATATTCCACATATTTAACTATTAATGAAAATTTAACTTTACTTATAATTATTTAATTTTCATGCATATGTATTAAAAGCATTCGCCTATTCCTAAAACTATCTGTGTTGCACACTGTATGTATACAGAATGCACACATTAAAAGAAATCCTATTCTTGTATCTTTTATCTATCTACTCCGATGTTAAATATCTTATTCAGTACACTAAGATTATTATTTTATCATAATGGATAGATGAATTTATGCATTTTCACACGATGAGAGAAACAAAGCGGTCTTTATTATGTGTTTTTTTTTTAATGTAGAATCATAGAAAATTTATCAATCTGGAAATTCTTTTAAGCCCCTCGATACATTCTAGAGACTCTTATAATGCCAGTTACATCAAAGTGAATGTGATTATCTCCATAAAAATCCATGGTCCTGACAATGTGTTTTATGACTATCAATTTGCATTGCAAAGGAGTGCATAATGCAAAGGCTGTTTTCATTGAGATACACAGACTTCAATATGACAACATTGTATGTATGCTTTATTTTATAAGTTTAACTATGATTTATTGTGTTTTAATTTAAATATTTTTTAATACTTGTCCATCTGCCTTTAAGTATTTTATAATACCGTCTGACCACATGATCAAGTGTGTTCTAGTAATTTCGAAGAAAATTAAAATAAGCAAAAGGGTTATCAGAAGATCGCATGATGTTATTATTTTGGCATAGGCACTGATCAATTTAAAAACTTTTCACTTCACAGTTACTATACAACTATCTTTATTATCAAAACAATAAGGTTGGAAATCAATACAGACGCTGAGTAATTTGGTTGCCTGAGGTTATATTATTGATTTTTTATATTTATCTGTTTTAGAACACAATATATGAAGTGAAGCCAATTACAGACATACTTGTAAACTTTAAATAATGGCATGGGCAAAATGACCAGTAAACCAGACCATGCTCATGGACTACTTATGTTTGAAAGATATGTCACTGGGTTAAATCTGTATTATATTAATGTATAATAAAATTAACATGGAATCTCGCGTTGTTGTTTCAGGAAGCTAACGGCACTCAGTCGCCGTTAGCGTTACTGGCTGCCACCTGCAGCCGCCTCGGCGCCGCCAACATGGGGCCCGAACAGCAGCAGGAAAAGGAGCAACAACATTACAGTAAGTGCCCTCTCTTCACTGAAACTAGATCTACTCTAACAGGAGTAGATTTGGTATATGCTGCTATAAGTGACTGCATAGATAGGATTAAGTAAATATACCTCAAATATTTTTGTTCTCAAATTAAAATTATTTGCAAAAAAAATCAAGAGGTATGCTAAGAAAATCACTTGCTATATTTCAGGTCCACAACAACAGCAACAGCAGCAGCAACAAGTCCAACAACAGCAACAGCAGCAACAGGCACAACAGCAGCAGCAGGCACAACAACAGCAGCAAGCACAACAACAAGCGCAGCAACAGCAACAAGCGCAGCAACAGGCACAGCAACAGGCACAACAACAAGCACAACAGCAAGCGCAGCAACAGCAGGTGCAGCAAGCCCAGCTAGTGCAACAACAGGTGCAGAGTGACTCGGCGACGCTCGCGGCAGTCCAGCAACAGCTGCAGCAACACTACCTGCAGCAACAACAGCCTCAGCTCCGAGTCATCAGCACGGCAGTGGTGCAGCAACTCAGAGCCCAGGGATTGTCGGTAAGTGTGTAAAATAATAGTATGATAATAGTACATTGTTACTTGTATTTACAATCCTCATGGCTGGTCGTAGTACTGGTCAGCATAATCTCCAGGACATTAAGGAATTCATATGTAGTATATGACCCAATTACATGACCCAATTTTGACCCAATTACATTCAGTTCCCAAAAATCAATTATGCATATTACAACACAATATGATCATATAACATGCTTGCAAAATGTGTAATGTGTAAAATTTTTCACCATAATAATCCAACTCAATTTCTTATCTATATTTTATTAGATTTTAGGTCTAATTTTATTAAACCCATAAATGAATTGTATTATTGCATCATCTATGTACCTGATGTACTTATTAAGTAATTATAGCACAATGTTTTTTTCCAGGGCAATGAATTATCTGCAGCCATTGTTAATGCAGCAAGCACTGTTCCGAATGGCATACAAGTGCAACAACCTCAGGTAATTTTATTTTGTGTTACCTTATTGGTATTTTGGCGGTCCAATCTGAAGGCCAAAGATTGTATCGGGGTGCGAACATTTAAGTATGACGTCATCAATGCAATTTTATAAACTTCACATAACACACTTACACCGACTAAGAATTATCCATTCTAAATAAATTGATTTCATTTGATTCTCAAGAGTGTATGAGAATGTAAGCATGCAACACATTGAACATCTGTATTACCTATGGACAGAGGTCTTCTTATATTGGACATCAATGTTTTCATAGTAATAGTAATAGAGTGATTTCTATACAAGTTATCTGACAAGATTTACTGAGAGAATCAGTGTGAGACTGTTATTGATCAATGATTTTTTAGACACCAATATTTTCATAGTGGTAGTAGTAGACTGATTTCTTTTCAAGTTATCTTGCAAGCTTTACTGAGAGGAACAATGTGACACTGTTATAGATCAATGATGTTAAACTTCCAGGTGATATCGATGCAGCAGCTCCAGTCGTTATTAGGCGGCGGTGTGGTATCGGGCGGCGAGGGCGCCACCTATCAGAATGCGCCGCAGCAGCTGCTGCAAATACACCCCCAGTTGCTACAGGTAGGTGCTGATACTAACTATATTTGCACATACTATATTTGAATGAGTTACATACTAATTAAAGTAAGGCAGTAATAGCCTAGTGGTTAAGAAACTCGGCCTCTGGTTCGAGGGGTCCGAGATTCAAATCCCAGGCATGCTGATTTTTCGAAATTATGTGCGTATTAGAAATTAATTATCACTTGCTGAAACGGTAAAGGAAAACATCGTGAGGAAACCTGCATACCTGAGAGTATTAAAAAAAATCTCGATGGTATGTGAATTCTACCAATACACACTTGGCCAACGCGGTGGTCTATGGCCTAGTCCTTCTCTTTCTGAGAGGGGACCCGCGCCCAGCAGTGGGACAATAGTGGGTAGATTATGATGACAAAGTAAATATTATAGTGGTCATAGTACTGTTCTGACATGGAAAGGAATTCAGGTTTAATTCTCAGCCAGGCAGACATCGAAACGATTTTCTATTCTGGGTCTAGTTGTTAATGGTTATGCAAGATATTGTATGTACCCAGACTAAAAATAGTTATGTTCTACGCAACTTCAGGATTTGCCATCTGTGTGAATATTTTTACATAATATATTCCTTTTATGAAAGTAATAGAGAATTTGTCCCAAGCCTAATAGTTACTAAGTATATGCAAAAATCATTATAACTATCATCAACCCATCACTGTCCCACTGCTGGGAACGGGTGGAGACCTAAGAGGAGTCTCAGATTGAGAAGGATAAGCCCATAGTCCGCCACTTGCCAAGTGCATATTAGTAGTCTTCACATCGCTTGAAAACCGCCAAATTGTAAAATAATATAATACAATACAATACAAAAATGCTTTATTGTACACC
Source organism: Epargyreus clarus (assembly GCF_041222505.1). Lineage (NCBI taxonomy): Eukaryota > Metazoa > Arthropoda > Insecta > Lepidoptera > Hesperiidae > Epargyreus > Epargyreus clarus. Next base: position 13,457,748 of record NW_027332223.1, read on the forward strand.
AAAGAATACATGAAAAATATACATAAACATAATGTATGGTACAACAGGCGGTTTTATCACTTAAAAGCGATCTATTCCAGACAACCTTAGAGTTGTTGAAAGAAAACAATATAGATGCAAGAAATACAGGTAGGGGTGTACAAATGTAATACATACCGACTCGAAAATTATCTTTGAACATATCAGCAGCTAGTGTAGAAGGTGAAGAAAGTAGGGGATAGAAATAGTGGTAATACAGAGAATAGGAAAGAACGATAAAGTAAATACATACAAATAATAATTATACATATTTATTAAATGTCCCCAGCAACAAGCGGGCGGGGTGTACGGCGGCTGCCTGGTGGGCGGCGTGGGCGGTGTGGCGCCGATGCAGGGCGTCACGGTGGACGGCCAGGAGGCGCTCTTCATCCCCGCGCAGCACGCTCAGGTGGGCTTCCACTATCCTCAGGTGACAGAACGACAGCGAGACATAGATTTAAAGCGATTTACAATAGTAAGTGATGCAATGTGGTCGGGGAAGTTGCGCGGGTAAAGGCTAGTGTTCACTTTAATGTGCTCATTTAGCTGTTAGTACTTGTTGTTAAACGTAATTATTGGCCCTAAAATATCCGTGTTTTACAACGTGAGTAACCTGTACCTTCTTTTATCTAAACACCTAGGAGTAACATCTTCTATGATGCTCCTAGAGATTGAAGTATACTGCACCACACTCCTTCAAAGTACATTAGTATAGTGCATTATTTTTTTTGAACCCTTTTGTACAAAGAAAGATTGTTACTTAAATAATAATAATTTTACTGTTCTTACAGAATTTCTCCGGCATGGGTCAAGTTAGCCTGGTCAACGGTCAGCTAGTTCGAACGCCCGTATTGCCAGCCGGCTTCCTGCAGAACGTCATGCACCTACCCGCCGGTAAGTGTAAACATATATTACATCTCATATAGCCATAGTTCACCGTTCAGTCACATACGAAGCTTGGGTCCTACTAATTTCACTTTGCTTGGGATTGCTATAGACTTTTCTCTTCATTTGCTTTGTCTCACGATGTAAACATCTTATAGATTTCTTAACTCGAACCCTTAAAAGATTAGATTCTTCAATGATTCACATATTTGCATGTGAGTTTAATAATGCAATATAGTATAGTGGTACTGACAGTAATCAATTTTCACAGTAAATTTGTATGGAAATGAAATAGATACAGCCTATCACATAGCTCGTGTTGAGTGGTTTATTTAAAAATAAGCAAGTATTTGTGTTTTATGTTGTCATTGTCATTTACTAACATTTAACTATTTCTCTATCATTAAATCGCGGCTACATAACGAGCTTAATTTGACTTTATATCAATTATCATACTCTTCTTTTTTTGGTTGTAACAGTATAGTACAAAAATACAATTTGAAGACTGGCTACTTACAATATAATGACATTAGAAATACAAAAAAAAAAGCTTTTGTGTAACTCTATTTTAAAAATAGAATCATCTTTCTGTCAGTTTCCTTAAGCTTGTCTAACACTTGTCACGACTGTGCGACAGGCTGCACGCGTCTCGCCGCTAACTCATACTGTTCTCATACTAATCTATGTTTTTCCGCTCGCCCGCCCACCACAGAGCAGCCAGCCTCCCTCACCATCCCCGGTACTAACCTCACCATCCCCATCTCCGCCCTCGGGAACCAGTCGATGATCATCCCCGGGGCGAACTTGACGCTCCCCGGTGGGATTCAGATCCCCACGAGCCAAGCGATTTCCATCCCTAGTTCGACGAGTGTCCAACTGCCGGTGGCCAGCGTGGCCAACGTTGCCAACGTGACCAACGCCACCGTCCAACTGGCGAGTGGGGGGGAACAAAAGAATGACTCCCCCAAAGAAACGAAGCCACCCGCCAGCTCTCCTGGACAAGGTAAAAAGAAACGTAGTGTGGAGAGAATTTTCGGTCGTTTAGGTGTTTAATGTTTAGTGTGTAGTGTAATCACTGTCATTAAATATTACATTATAATAGTATAATTCGCGTCAAACTTTATGATTGCTCCAAATAAATATGCAGAGTATCTGAAAACTGCATTTGAAAATTGATAAAACCGATATCGAGTATTTGATATTAATTATAAAATAATTTTGTTTTTTTAACGCATAATTAATATAATAATGTATTAATTATACAATAATACATTTGACTATCAATCTAAAAAATACACTATAACTGTAAAAAAATAAATGCGCTTACAACATAGGGTCCTACTTAATGTTAACTACATAATTCCATCATCTATGGTTTTCTAAGCCTCGAAGCTATCCTTGAATGTTCCCTCCATGTATGGGAAGAAATCATATAGCATAATGGTATTCTCTTATAATAATCAGGTAATCTAATGACACTATGAATGAATCTAAACAGAGCACCCTAACACAGTATTATCAGACATACCATAAAGATTGACGCAAGTTATACTATACATAGATATAATTTTGTAATCGCATGTATCACCTAGTGTTATATTTAGTCTTTATTATTTTAACTAGACGTGTGTATATGATTGTAGATGACAATGTTCGAAAATTCTCTCCACACAATCTCCTAATTCTTCTGTTCCCAACAGCTTATTCATTACTTCGCCGTTACTCTTACTTTGCTTGGTGATTTTCATATATGCACTGTCTCATCATTCATCTGGGTCTCTTAATATATATAATGTGAATATTCAGGCATGTTAAGGGTACAGTTTAAAAATTGCTAGGGTTTATATAACTTAATGATGAATTATACATCATTAAATAAATTAAGTTCCCAATGATGTAAAAGAGTAAATAATGAAAGTATAAAAAAGATATTAGTTAAATGATCTTTTTTAATATTTCGATTTCCATTTCTGTGGAAAAATGTGAGACTCAATATATGTTTTTACTGAACTTCGATGGTCCAGATAGTATTGGAGTCTTATCTAAGGTTGGACATATTCTGCTACTGCTGAGGATAATTTTGACCACCTCATATAAATGTCTCACCTGACCTTTCAAACCAGAACATACCAGCATTTCATACTGCTATTATAAGGTAAATCACAGATGTGACATTGGTCCTTCCGATGACGATTACCACCACCGTACTTAACATGATCCTGTTACGTTTGCTTTAATAAATTTTCCATGTAAAATGATGTTGTATAGTAGTACAATACGTGTTGTGTTATCGCAGGCGGTGGCGTGGCGGTCCGCGGCGGCGTGGGCGCAGTGGGCGGCATGGGCATGGTGCCGGTGCAGGTGCCGGTGAGCGTGGCCAACGGGCACACGGTGTACCAGACCGTGCACCTGCCCGTGCACGCGCCGCACCTGCAGATAATCCCGCAGCTGCAGCAGGTACGGTGTGGCGTGGCGCGGCGTGGTGGGGTGTGGTGTGACGTAGAGTGGCGTGGCGCGGCGCGGCATAGCACGGCGTAGCGTGGCGTGGCGAGGCGCGGCGTGGCGTGGCGTGGCGTGGCGTGGCGAGGCGCGGCATTGTGTGGTGTGGCGTGGCGTCGCGTGTTGTAGTGCGAAGTGCCGTAGCGCGTCGTTTGACGTGGCGTGGTGTGGCGTGGCGCGGCGCGGCGCGGCGTGGTGTGGCGATGTTCTCATTAGTGGCAGGCATTTTCGTGCAAAACCCCAGGAGTTGTTTTTCAGTGTCATGGGCGACGGGTGCCAGTAGCCATACCATCAGGTAAATTGTATACTCAGTTGCTATTCCTAAAATCTATTTCCTCATCTTGTATACCAATCGTAATTTGTGACACAATCTACTATGGTATTCTCTAACATATCCATTATAACGTTCCTTAGTTAACATAATGTGCCACATGTACTATCTAATTTCTAATAATTATAATTATTTCACAGATGCAAGCGCAACCTCAGGTGGCTAACGTGTTGACTCCTTCTGGGCAGATACAGCAGATACAAATAGCGTCGCTGGGGAACGTTCAGGTGAGCAGAATGTTAGATGTTCTTGATATCTTATTAAATTGCTTAATAACTCATTAATCACTGACAAATAAAATAACCATAATACGTGTGGTGTTGTGTAACAAAAAGTTGACGTTTTCTGCTCTATATTCAACTTTCTGAAATTTCTGAAATCTTAATGCTGTGCCAACTGTGGATGGTAGCGGTTTTGGGTGCCACGTGAAATTTGTATTGGCTTTTACGTTTCCTTACAAGATAAATAAATCTTGATATACACAACACACAATAAATCTGGATGTATTTGTAATATAAGTCATTACTTGTAAATAAAATAAAATAATATTAGAACTTCAGGATACTCCTTATGCCAAAATGTATTTCACCAATTAGTTTTCTTCTCATAGACGTAGTAAGGAGAATGGCGTTAAAATAGTAAGAACAGCTTTAGATGATCTAAAATTATTATAATAGTATTGTCACTGTTCTGTAGAAGGAACCATTTAAGTCCTCAGGAGTTGTAGCTCGTCTCTGATCGACTTTATGTTCTATAGGGAGTTAGTTACAGATGTCCATAAACGGCAGTAACCACTAATTGTACATCAAGTGGATTGCATATTCGATTGATTCTTCAATTTTATAAGAAAAAAGTGCAATTTTGTTAAATATCCATTGTGAACTCCTAAAGATCAGTCTTCTTGCTACGTGTATGTAAGCTATGTGGTGTCGGGTCGGTTGTCTGTACATGTGGGTTTGGTTTGGGTGCACAGAACGGAGCCGCGCAAGCCGCCGCTAGCGCCACATCCACTCCGACCACAATAACACTGCAGGTAATGTACATTTTATTATATCACAAACATGATTTTACTATCAAACACACATGTGATTTATAGGAGTTGAATTCCATAAGTTCGTGTTTTAAAAAACATCCAATTTTTATTATTTTTATTCTAAAGGTAAGTTTAGTATTATTGGTTTTGGTTTTTCTTGTTTTGGGTAGTGGATATTTTATTTATTATTATATTTTTATTTCATCATTTAATAATATTCAGAAAAAAACGATTACTAGTTTTTGAAAACTACTAGTCCTTTGCAAAATATAATAAAAATCCTATCAATATTGTGTAAAAAAATCTATTTAATAGTTCAAGTTTTTAATATTTTTTTCCATTCTATGTTCAGCGACAAAATCATACAATAATACTTACACTCATTCATTCTTTAGTTCATTCCTGTTATAATGATTTACTCTTTGTTTACAAATATTACTCTTTACTTACGTATTATTATTAATTCCAACAAGATTATATAATTTTCGTACGATATCACATAACCTAACAAATATATTGTCAATTTCGTAAGACTTGTCCTCATAAAGTAATGTTTAAAGTAATTAATATTTTAGAATTGATCAAAATCAAAATCCTTTCTTATGGGTAGAATTGATCAAAATCCTTTCTTAGCGGATGCCTACGTCATAACATGCCTGCCTGCCAAATTTCAGCCCGATCCGTCCAGTGGTTTGGGCTGTGTGTTGATAGATCACTATGTCAGTCAGTCACCTTTGAGTTATATATACACTCCTTTGCAAAAAAAACGGGCGGGTTTGATTTTTTAACATTATTGGTAATAATTTAGTTCTTCAGAGGTTTTAATAGCCAAACTATGTTACTGGCACTTAATAAAGAGTCTGGGTATGAAAAAAAGTTCATTCCAAATTCAAAACTTTTGTTTTTTAAATTATTAATCCCTTTTTCATTTTGTGACACTTTTCGCGGGTTTGCGGTTAAAAGGTTATCAAGCAACTAAAAGTAACTTTTCGTTATTTTTAGTACAACAATTTATGTTTATCGCATAATTCTGCCTTATTGTGACTTAAAACAGATATCTTTGTGTCTATCGTAATGGCAGAAAAAGCAATGAGAGCTAGTAAAATTATAGCGCTGCTGGAAGAGGGGTGTAGCCAATGTTACGTCTCACAGCGGTTAAACGTGAGTCGTTCAACCGTACAAAGAACCTGGACTCGATACCAAGAGACAGGTTCCGTTCAGAGAAGGCAAGGTTCTGGGAGAAAACGTTGCACACAGCCGCGAGACGATCGCTTTTTAGTGACTCAGGCGCTGAGGAACCGCAAATGCAGTTACATAGACCTCAAAAGAAACCTTGAAGAGGTACGAGGAGCACAAGTTAGCCTATGGACTGTGAGGAGAAGACTTTTAGCTGCTGATATACGTAGTCGACGACCAGCGCGGGCCCCCAAGTTACTCCGTGAGCACCGGATTGCGCGGTTGAGGTTCGCTAGAAATTGCCTATCTTGGACACCAGGTAACTGGAGTAGCGTACTCTTCTCCGATGAGGCTCGAATTTGTCTGCATGGTGAGGACCGACGTCGGCGAGTGTTACGAAGACCAGGGGAACGCTATGCCGATGTGTGTTTTGAAGAAATCACCCCTTATGGTGGAGGGTCCGTTATGTTTTGGGCGGGCGTAACTTCCAACTATCGTACCGAGATAGTATTCATAGAAAATGGCTCACTAAATGCGCATAGGTACATAACAGAAATCCTTTCTCAAAATGCACAACCCGCACTGACTGTAATTGGTGAAGATGCCATTTACATGGACGATAATGCTCGGGCCCACCGTTCTGGCGACGTAGATGCTTATATGCAAGAGGTCGGTATTCGTCGTTTGGATTGGCCAGCGCGGAGCCCCGACCTTAACCCCATTGAGCATGTTTGGGACCTCCTAAAAAGGCGAGTACGATCTGTCCAACCACCTCCACAAAACATCAGAGAGCTTAAACGTGTAATCTCGACTGAGTGGGAACACATTCCACAGGACACCATCAAAAGCCTGGTGGGAAGCATGCCAAGACGATTACATGCCGTAATCGCTGCAAGAGGAGGTCATACTCGTTATTAATTTTTATTTTTTAATGTCTCTTTTATTAAAATACCATAAAAATACTCGTAGTCTTAATTTCATTATACCCATAAAAATGTCCATTTTAACACGGCTCTCTGTTTACATTGACTAAAACACCGATACCAGGATAAAAGTGATAAAAAACTAGATTCTCATTGATAATAAGAAATTTCTAGTCATCCAAGCTAATGACATACTAAAAATATAATAATATTTACCCATAGAAAAGCTAAGGTAAAGTGTGTGTGTAAGGTGCCCGTTTTTTTTGCAAAGGAGTTTATTTAGATACAACATAATAACAATAACAATATATTTATATAACATACTAACCCCGCATGTGATACTAACCGCTACCCGGACGGTGTACCGGCAGACTATGAGCCCGGTGCAGGAGGCGCCGCAGCAGCTCACCGTACTGCCCGCGCCTTCCAATGTACGCAACGTTGTTCAGGTAACGTTAGGCGATACACGGGACAAGACGTATACGAATGCAATTTAATATATTGTATACTATGAGAGCTTTAGAACGTATTCTTGTTACCATGAGGCTGGTGAGATTGTTTATTTGAACACGAATTTTTGTACATATGTATTTTTTTCTTAGCATTGTTATGTCATACAGTTTTTATACTCGAGTGCTACCCTGAGGCACAGCTAACAGAGAATAAAGTAAATTACCAGTAGCATAACAAGACTGAATAAGCCAAAAGAAATCGAATAATCAGAAAATTAAATGTTACAAACGCGCTTCTCCGCGCCAATTAGCGTACGATATTTAGTACTGCATCTTATTTACTTTGTTATCTTACATACTTTGTTTGTTATTGCAGTATTTCTTACTTCTACTTATAATAAGAATATAATATTTTATATCTGTATACATATATATTATGACCAAATATTTTATATACATATTTCACACCAACATCCCAGTCTGATTGTAAGTTTAGAAAGGTTTATTTTTGCACAGGTTCCAACGTTGGGCGTGAGTGGGCTCGGCGGCGCAGTGCAGCTGGTCCCGGCAGTGGGGCTGCCTGGCGTCCAGATAGCCCAGCTGCCACAAGCGCAACCACAGCAACAACCCCAACCAGTGATAGGTGAGTTGTAGTTGTTATAAGTTGTCAAAGTCATCCATGCGAAAAAAAACTGGTTTTATCCTTGATACATCAAACTAATTTATTATTTAAAGAGATTATTAATTTTTTTTTCATCTAGGTATTTGTGTTAACTATGGCTATGAAAAAAAAGCGTGTTAAAATACAGAGAGACGTTTGGGTATATGGAGACTGTTATGAAGATGTAAATTATATAAAAAATCTCATCAATTTTTTACTTACACTAACGTTAATGCATGTAAAGTTCACATTCACGCATTATTATTACGGTAAACTAAGAAAGCATCGAAACAAAATTTATTTAATACTAAATAAATAAATATTAATTGGCTGTACGACCATATACAACGTTTGCCTATTTACTTGCGTCAAAAACGCATAAACGTCATTCGTGATCCCTGACGTGTGACGTTAAAGTCGGAATAAGTTTTTGGACTTGAAAACAAACTTGTGAAATGTAACTTTATTTTTACTTTTAAAGTAATTATTTGAATTTATTTTAGTATAGTTATTTCTTAAAATAATGGATGACAAGAAAGATCAAAATGCGCGAAAAGTGAAGTTAAAAGTTAAACGTACGCGGTGTAAAGGGACAGGTATATAATTAAACAAATTTACTTTATAAGTACTGAAATGTTTATAACAATGTGGCGTTTAAATTTCGAATGACACGTCATGTTACGCAACGCTGAACGCGGTCACCGGTCAGTCTTCCAATGGCTGACCAGCGATATTATTTGTAAGTTGGTGATGTACTAGGAGGTACCTATAAACTTTACTGAAATAGGAAGTAGGGACCTCTGTGAAATAAACTGCAAAAAAACGGATTGGGTATTTATTTTAGTTATTACAAATACAATTTTTTACAGGAGAGCCAATACAAAATTTGAAAAACCAGTTTATGTATTTTTTTTTTTTTTTATAGAAAAATAATAGTGTTATACATCATTGGATGCAATTTTTCCAAATTTTTTAAAATATTGTGTGCTTAGATCACATTTTTCTAATAAAACTGGGTTGCTGGTTGATTTTTCGTTTGCGGTCCTTTTGCATTTAATGATCAATTTATGTATGGTCCAGAGATGACACCGCAGACCCCCATACATATACTCAGCGGACCCCGGGGGGTCCGCGGACCACAGGTTGGGAAATGCGGCCTTAGATTATTGTTTTTGATGCATAAAAAGCCTTTTGAGTGAAATACTCCTGTTGTTTTGTTTTCCATGTAAATGTATTTGCAATTTTTTAACATTACACCTTCCATAAGTTGCAACACAATCTTTATTATCACTTATTCTCACAGCTGTGAAATATTTTTATCTACGTCATAAATGTGGCTAACCACGTAATTCATATTTATTCAGTGATAAGAATGCAATTTTAATTTAAGTTATTTAGGGCATAACCATGCATAATTTTATCATTCTTAGCCAATTGTTAAATTTGTTGTTTAAGGCTAGATATTAACAATCTATCTATTTATCAAAAATTGCCAATATATCTGTTGAACATTGAAATTTGAGAATTTTAGGTATGAAGAAATTGTTAAATATTGATATCTGCATGATGTTGAAAGGTAAAACATTCAACAGATTGATTATTATCAATGAACATAAATCATAATATAGAAGAGAACAATTTTAATTAGTAAAATAACCATTCATAGATTGATATAAATATGTTTATGTGACACAATAGTGATATTCTGTTTAATATTTCAGAAACAACAACATTTCAACCAGGCCAGCAGATACAGCAGGATCCCAACGAGCCAGGCAAGTGGCAGGTGGTGACAGTGAGCACGGGCGGTGGCAATGGGAACAGCACTCCCACGACTGAATGTGAGGCGAGCAAAGCGAGGCCGACCAGCCCCAGTGGGAAGAGATTGATGAAGCGGGTGGCTTGCACTTGCCCCAATTGCGATCAGGGAGAGAAGTGAGTAATTTTTGTTATATATGGTTATGAATTTGTTTGTATACATTTGTTTTAGCAACTATTGTAGTATAAAATAAGTAAGAAATTACATTATTAAATGTAAGCTTTCATGATATTTTTTATATATCTTGAAATTTTAAAACATTAAAACTCCAAGTCATGACAATGATTAAAATCATGAAGTGAGAATGGTTTTCTTAATCTCATAGTTATTAAATTCAATAGTTTTTGAAATTGCTTATTTCAAAAGTAAATAATAAATGGGTCTATAATGTTTTTATACAGATAACTATAATGGTGGACTATGACCTAAACTCTTTTTATTCAAGGATGAAATTCATGTCCATTCATCAATGGATTGATGGTTGCTCACATGCCTTTTATTAATACACAATTATTACACAACTTACTACAAGTCAACTTAAAACCAGGTTATAAACATACAACTAGTGTGTACCCATTCTAAGTAGTCCGTCTGTGTGCAGTCGGTTAGTGGATCGCAAGAAGCAGCATGTGTGCCACATAGCGGGCTGCAACAAGGTGTACGGGAAGACGTCGCACCTTCGCGCGCATTTACGGTGGCATTCCGGCGAACGACCATTCCTTTGCAATTGGCTCTTCTGCGGGAAGAGGTAAATTCATTACATATTTACTTACTGCTCTGCATTCATAATCCTTCATCGGTTAATATTCGATTTTAAAGCAGTAATTGTATTACAAGCAGTAATACATATTAGCGAAAATATTGATAGGGCGTTAAATTGTCCTGTGTGCCTAAGTACTTACATATACAATGGTCATCGATTGTATCTATGACGAGTTGTGTGGCGGTGCGCTCACCGGACAGGTATGACACGCAGTGGGTTCCAGGTTCGATCCCTGGCTTACAGATATCTAAATGATGAATTTAGATTTTAGAGTCTTTGGCAATCACAATACAGAAAAATCCTAGTGTGGGGCTGTAAATGTAGACACCATTATTGTATATACTTTTCTGTTAATAATTTTTTGTATAAGACTCATCAACTTTCTTCTTCTTACTTTATCTGAACAAGAATTTTACCAACACTTTAATATATTTTGGTTTTCTTTACAGATTTACGCGATCAGATGAACTGCAACGACACAGGCGGACGCACACGGGGGAGAAACGGTTTGAATGTCCCGAGTGCAGTAAACGATTTATGCGTTCCGACCACCTCGCCAAGCATGTTCGCATACACACAAAAAATAGGATTACGGTGAGTTCAAATTATTTTATATTCATATTCATGGTCATAAAAGTAATCCTCTAAGATTTAGGACTTACGGAGCGTCCTTTAGCTGCTCTCGCTCGCGGACGTAGAACACCAATACTCGTGAGATATGAAAATATTTATAAGAGATGAATTTAATTTTTATGATGAGTTTTATTGTTATTAGCGTACTAGATTGTAGGCAATAAATATCGATCTCTTTCAATCCTAAGGCGACATACCCACGTATAACTGCCGTCGTATGATCTTTGTAACAAAACACTTATTGCGCGTCTGCAAGTCAAGCCGGAATCTAGTCTGTTCAAAAATTTATTGGTTTCTCTACAATTAATAAATCCCCTATAATTTCAGGAGGTAGCGACATCCACGCAGTCAATGTATTCCGACTCGGGTGATGACAGCTGTGATGAGAAAATGATGCTGACCATCGAGACAATTCACACGTCAGCGGACAGTGACGAGAAGCAGCTCGTGATGATCCGGCCCGGGGCCAAGCTGGAGCCCGACCACATCGACAGCTAGGACGAGGACAGCGACAGCTAGTCGCTACAGTTGTGGTTAACTAAGGTTAAAAAGAATGCTACAAAGACTTCAACTAGCCCGACGTAAAGTAAACTTTATCATGTTTACAGTGCAGTAAAACTATGATAGATTTAAGATTTGACCGGGAGTTGCTATTTGATAAGCGATCGAGATTGAATTTAAGAGACTGGATAACACTGGGAAATGTTGATGTGTGGATTGTAAGTAGCATTTTGTATTAACATTTTTTAATACGTCTTATACCTAAGCCTAGGAAATGCTAGAAGTAAAGCTAGCAGTTGCGATCTAAGTTAGATGTACACATAAATTGTGTTTTTGTCTAGTGTCAAAGAAATTAGTTGTTATTGCAAAAACCAGTGAAATTCGTCTTAAGTGTATCTTAACTAAATATTGTTAATTATATTCACATTTAAACAGCTTCACGATAATCAATATTATTATATTAAAGACATGCGAATTCTAAACTTTTAAAAAGCTCACAATATAATTAAAAGTTCACTGCCACAATTTTAAGATGAACAATTTAATATAGAATTGGTGCAATTAGGGCGTTTTCAAATTAGTCGCTGGATCGCGCGATTGTAGTGCTATTATCGCGTGGTTTTCGCGATTCGAGAGACGTGTTGTTAATTCAGTTTCGTGAATGACAACACGTCATTTTATCGTAGCGCGGTTTCAGTTGTTGTGTTGACGCCGCGATTCTTTTATTTATATAGATTTACAAAGCAACGCAGTCGCGCGACACAACTGCATATCTGACGGCGCCCTTAATATTGATATACTTAGTCTTGTCACGATGTTTTAAGTACATTTTAGTGGAATACATTTTAATTCTTATACACTGTAAATAGTGCAATTTGCTTGTATATTATATGATTATATAGCATAGGTGTATGTTTCGATACCGCCTTTATAATAGTTTGTTAGATATAAGTATGTATAAAAACGAGATATAGAAATAATGTGTATTGTAAAGTTTAAAAATAAAGTTGCATAAGGTAATCAAGGCGTCAAAACATTTTTTAATTTATATTCTATATACAATCAGAATATTGAATTAATTTTGTTTTGAATAGTTATAAAGTAAATTGTAAATTGAATGTAAATATTAAGTTGAGTAAATTAATGTCACTTTTGTTTTGTTTTGTCCAAAAATTGTTATGAATTGAGGTTGTGTGAAAATTGAATACAAAAATAATGGCAATTGAAAATTTGAATTTAAAAAATAGCCTCATGTATTGAAAATTGTTTTATTGATATTAAAATTATTTAGTTAGGGCGAATATGCAATGCAACGTTTTATGCAACAATAATAATTATGTTTTTATAATAATTTGTAATTGGTAAATGTTACTATTACTAAATTTGTAAATTAATTTGATCTGTGATCAAAATTTTTTGTAGAAATTTTGTTGGATTGTGATTAGCTGTGTTGTGGTAGTTATTGTGTAATACTTGTTAATAATTTGATTATTATATTTAGTATTGTGTATATTACGTATGAATAATATAATTAATTTAATTTTAATATACATGGAAATGGAAATAATAACTAAATCCCTACATATATGAGAAAGGTGCTTCATTTTTTGATTTGGGCCTAATGAAATGCTTTTTAAAAGATTGTATAATCAATGATATCAATGGTTCTTAATTTCGGGAGAACTATTTGCAAAACCTATAAATTTTATACTAACCATTTATAATATAATAATTCCAATTAAAGGAGTTAATTATTGTCATCTTTTATAAACAGTATTATGATAAATTGTTATCAATAAAATAAGGATGAAGTGCAGGGTTCGATAGTAGAACACTACTATCCACACTTTATCTTAAAACAGCTGTGTTTAAATCATGTTGTCTTATAGCAACAGTGTTTATAGCATATTGTCTTATAGCGCGGCAGTGCTAATAGCAAACTGCTTTATGCTATTTGCCCTTATGTATCCTGTCTGTAGGTGACTATAAATTGACAGGACTCCTCCATTCGAGCATATTTGGGGCTGATTATAATAAAAGTCGATGTTTGATACTGTATAAATAATTATGGTTTAATGTATGAAATAAATAATGCTATCATAATAAAATACGTACAAACCGAATTTTAACTTGATCGCAGCACCTGTGGGTCCAAAACAGGCTTGCTTGGGATTGTAGTGTGTATATAAACTCCCATAATTTGTATTGTACAGAGTATGTAAATAATTTTATTGTTGAAACAGTTGAATAAAATATTTTAATAGTAACAATTGTCTTTTAATGTTGCGTTTTGTTGATTCATCCTATAACCTTTTTATTATGGATATCATTGTATTGTATATTATGTATATTGTGTATGGTATATTATGTATTCCTGGCAAAAGTGTTAGCGTTGCAGCGCCATTCCTTACCCGCCAATTTACCAACTCTGTTGCTGTGTTTCGTCATTGGAATATAACGAGATCTAAAAGTAGGCCTCAATAGGGTGAAGAACTCTACGTGATCAGAGCTCTTGAGGGAGCAGGCTTGCTTGCACCATATTGGGTAGTTTCGGCTTGCACGCATGTGGTTTGCCGGTGATATAGTCACTTGGCGGATAAATTATTATTCATTGGATTCATAGTATTTACGATTTCATCCGGTGAAACAAATTCCAACATTATATTAGGTTTGTGATTAGAAAGCAAACTTCCTCCGCTGTAAAGAAAGTTTTTGCTGGCATTTTCCACCGACGATATATTATTTATCTTACTTATTTTAAAGACAAGTCTACAAATTTATTATACATTAACATGATATTATTGTGAGTATATTTGAAAAGCACTAAATATAACAAACGGTAAGTAGGTGTCTAATTTATGTTGATATTCAAACATTAGATACTTTAATTTGCTCTAGAAAAATATGAAACGCGATCGTGTTAGATAGCTAAGAAATTAACTTGCAAGTAATTAAGTTATCCGTAACGTCAATTATATTCAAAGTTAACTATCAACTGTGTTCTATGGTCGGCGCTCGGTTTATCGCGATGGTAACCGCTCGTATCGTTGCTGTACCGTTGGCGGAACAAAGCTTTATTAAATGAGCATTATAAATGGCGGTGCACGCGTTCGTCTCTGAAGCATAAAACTTGTGATGGGTTAATGAGAAATTAATTACTTTACAGTAAAAATTTAGCTACATTTTGTGAACGGTAAATTGGAGCAGTAATTCTGATGTTGTTTTATTTATTATTTGGGCCAAATTTACATTTTCTTCATAATAATACATTAATGATATAATAAGTTCCTTCGGAGGTAGGTATATCCGATGTGCTACAGGATAGGACTATTCAAAAAAGTGCAGTAAACTTACTCATAAAATAGTAACTTTATTGTAGTCTTGTGGATTCTATAAATCTGCTTTTTTTCTTAGTCAGGAAAGCAAAATACTATATACATAGTTCTAAATGTAGATAGTTTGAAACGAATCTTATTATCCGTGAAAATTGCGAAAATATTAACGTATCGACAAAATATTCGTTTTCTCAGAGGGTAGGTAGTTAGCTTACCTTAACTAAGAGGTGCCTGCGGTCTTTTCAGTTAAGATGTTCTTCGTGATTTTTAATTATTAAGATTGAGTAGGAGATATATTATTATCATGCAATAACAGTTTTAGTTTTTTTATAGTTCCTTACTACGCTAATAAGGTTCTATACGACTTGAAAAATACTTTAGGTAACACATTACTTGAGGTGGCTATTCTATGTAAAAAGCTTTCAAAATTCTGCATGAATAGAAAAAAGGTTTACCTACTTTGTATACACGAGAACGAAACGGTTCTACTTTGCGGTTAAAGCATTATAATTTGGAACTGAATTCAAATCGAACTGAATCTGGAATAGCGCGAGGGTCGACGGCCGCCATTTTCCGTGTCGCTACGCGTCTAATAGCGCCATTACCACGTCCGTGAAATCGTGATGCCGACCGCTGCCCACAAAACGTAATGCTCCATTTTTCTATTTTCCTCGACGCCTCGCTCGGTGATTCTCAAGCTCATCGATTCAGAAAGGCATCATTCATGGCACAAAACACCGCAATAGACTGATCTATTGTTGTTATCGTATCTACCTACTTCCTACTTCGCTTTTTACTTCGTCGTGAAATGCCGTAGGTAACTTATTTATAAAGATTTAGTGCTCCTTTTAATTTATCTTGTTAATTATAATTACATTTTGTATACTCAATATTATGTTTTGTTTGGTATAAGTTAATTAACGGTACAATAACAACATGTGGTTATTAAATTGCAAACTAAGATCTTACTACAAGCACATTCATACACGGCAACGTATCGTTAGCATTTAGATAAGTTTATAAACGAGTAAATACAAGCTGAGCCTGCAAAATTTATTTAACCAATAAATTAAACAGTATGGTGCCAAGATTTAACTGAGATAGTGAGTAAAAGCTACAAAACAAGAAAGCAAGACAACGCTACGCGGTTCGCTGGCTCGCTACGGCGCATAGCCAGGCTTCTAATGAAAGATTGACGATAAATTCTAATTACACCTAACTTGCTGACTAATTACTCGACGGCATACATCGTTATATACTGTAAAATATGATTATGCACGTTCGTTTGTCGTAAGTCAATGACTGGTTATGCACAATTTCATCTAGTATTTACGAGTAGCCGACGGATACAATGTTAGAGTCGGCGCACTCACTCATAGCTCACTAAGCGATGTCATGGTGGTTTAATTGCAATAAGTTTCATTACTGCCTTTAAGTTGTGTAGTTGCGAGACAACCATGCTACTCGTTGGGATGGGTTTCCTTTTACCTTCCTTATAGGTATTTTTACATTTATGTAATATGTATAGGGAATAAAAAACGATATCTCGCTAATATTTTAATTTAAAAGCGAATCTTCAACTGTCTTTACTTACGTAATATAGGTATAATACCAAACATGAAGTTATGAGTTACTCACAAATATAATTATTTTACAAATGAAGGTTAATTAATGCCAAAAACATTTCGTTTCAATTACTTCGATTTAGTTCAAAGTGATAAATAACTGTAGAAAACGGTGATTTACTAAGCTTTAACGTGTCGGTTCATCCAACCTATTCACGAGTCATATTATTATAAAATTACCTCCCATAGAGGCGTGTGTTCTTCATTTAGTAAGGAGCATTCAACTTGGTAATTTTATTATGATGTCATTGGCGGTCTCATTGGCGGTTACTCGCGTAATAACTTATGTATGAGTACTATATTTCGTCGTTAAACTCTATCCATCAGACATGACTCACTAAAATTGATCTTGAATTTTAATTGAATTTTATTTGCTCCCTAACTGTCTGATAGGATATACCTTTTTTATATATTTGAACCTGACGATAAAGCAGCCGTGCTACCTGATGGAAAGTAGTTAACGTCGCCTATGGACATTTGCAACACCAGAGGAGTCGCCAATGCATCGCCGGCTTTGAAGGAGTTCTTTTTGCACCTTTTTTGAAGAGCCCCATGTCATAGCGCTTCGAGAATACCTCAGAAGGAAGTTCATTCCACATCTTGCACGTTCGTGGCAAGAATGTCCGTGCAAACCGAACCGTGGAGGACCGCCACGAGTCCAGTTGGTGTGGATGGAACTTCAGGATATACCTAATTAACTTAACATAGATATTTTAAAGGTATTTGAAATGTAATAAACGTTACTGATAAAGTTTACATCTTATAGGAGGAATGTCGAACTACTACTGAGATACCTATCTACTTGTAAATGAGTTTTCCAGGGTAGCAACATTTCTCTAATCGACTTCAGATACATTTCTGTCGTATTTTGGGTCACTTCTTGCTAAAAATACATTTCACCCACTTAGAGGAACCCTGGATAAAATAAATAAGATACTTTCACATGTATACATGAGACAGTTAATGGAAAAGCCACACAGGGAGGCCCGAATTAATTAAACACGAATAACAAAAAAATATAATCGAGTCGATGTCACTAAAATATATATAATTGAAATAAATGTTGGATTAGTAATTACTTCTCAAGTCGGCGCTCAACATATCTTTATTTCACTGGATCACAACGTAAAAATATGACATTGCTTTAAATTACGCAGTTTAACCCATAATGTCCAATCCACTTTGACTCTATAATTAGCGAACAATAAAAAATATGTATAACGACAGTTTATATCGTTTACGGCGAATGTAAAATTGAATTTTATGGTAGTGAAACTAGTTAAGATATTAAAGTTATTATAATTAAATTAAATGGACGATATCCGTACCGATGATTAAAGTTTCAATTGCACTCGGCTTAAGTATAACTATTTTGATCTAGTTTTGTTCTTAATTTATGGTCGTTATAAACGGGAAGATACGTTATAGAAAATAATTTTATTGACTCACATAACGGATTATTATCATATTTTTGTGACCATTTGCTTAGAATTTAGGCTATGACGTAATTTATTTTTAATTATTTTACAATCACACTGTACATTCAACAATAATACGTGCATAGTTATCGAATAATTCAAATCCAGAAATTTAATATAAATGCGGGCGTGTAGCACAGTTATTGCAATATTTACGGCATTCCTATTGAGAAGTTGATATCTAGAAACGTAGCTAGTTAGTACAAAAGGCCAGCTGAGCGGTTGTTGGGCGCAGGTGGTGGCGTGGTCACCTGCGATGTCATGCACCTTACATTTTCCACGGCGGATGAGCGCGCGCCGGCGCGTGGCGGTCGACGGCTTCTTCACGCGCCGCGCCCTCGTTAAGGCTGTGGTACACTGCCTTTGAGCTTTTAAGAATGTATTTAAATGTAATGTAATCTGATAGGAAACTAACTACAAAAAACTATGTATTATTATTGTTGGATATCGTTTGGACGTTGGTTTTAAAGGAAGAGCTCGTCCTGTGTGATGGCTGTACCGTTTGTATTTATGATATGAAATAGTAGCAACAAACAAATATACAAGGATTTAGTTATCAGCAGTATGCACGTATGCACAACCATAAATGGGACTTTGTTAACGGACTTCTAAAAGGAGGAGGTTCTACGTTCAGGTGTTTTTTTTTGTATTTTAAATTTTTCTCGAGCGTTAACTTTTCTCTTTAGGGTCTTCCTGTTAAACTTGCCAACACGGTCAAGCTTGTGGTATTAAGCCGATTGTAAGTTTATGGTTATTTGCTTGTGCTAACGGATGAATGAATGAAGACTACAGCATTGCTGAGTAAGGTTTATTTCTATCTACAATTCTACACACATAGAGCGGATCTTGCGGGAAGAAAAGGCGATTCTTTATGCGTCATTTATATCTGTCGTAACAAGAATCAAATTGTTCAGAAAAGGTTATTAAACAAGTTTAATAGTTACCTACCTTTGATAGAAATATTTTTACCTAGTTAAATTGCCTTAATCCCTTTATTATATTCAAATAATATTGCAGTCAGTTTCACAAATTCGCAATTAGAAATTTCTTACTTTCTTTATTAAATTTAACTTAATATTGATTTAGGTTACATCACCGTTTTTATTGAAAAGCTTTTAACTTCCATGACTGCCCACATATTTTAGATAGGTAGGTACCAAAATCAAATTGCCTTACTTTAACAAGTATGTGTAAGAAATATAATCTAATCAATTAGGACAAGTAAGTTAAGCCAAGCTTTAAAAGCTTAATCGGTTCTTTTTGGTTTTAAATTTGAATCCGTATGATTTTTTTAGTTGAAAAATTAAAAATCAACTTTGTTGGCTATACTTAATGGGTATGTATGGCTGTAACCTCAGCAGGTTCTTGACATGGGCATAGCTTTGTTTATGAGAGTGGCCTAGTCGAGGTTGGCTAAAAAAATATCTTTCATCTTTAGCTAAGAGGCAGAGAGGTCCGAAATAAATATCCTCTGTAATGGTCGTCGAAAAAAACAAAACAATCCTTCTGTTAGAAGATTTTTTTTCTTTTGACGTGAAAGTAAGTAAACTCTCCCTTGTGTTATTACTATATTCGATTCAGATTGCGGGTAGGTACCATCGCCCCATTATTACATGTACCTACAAATCTTTGATCGGTGTATAACTATCCTTAAAGCATCTTCTTGTTTACCGCGCAACACTGTTACACATATGAATCAGGTTTCAAAATTTATTTCGTTGATAAATCATTACTTTGATAAACATTGTATTCGTATTTTCGTTTTTTTTTTAAAGTACGAATGTTATTTATCAAAGTAAAACAATAATCCGTGAAGTATTAAGGATATGGAGGTTGACGAGGGTATGATAATCAGGTGTATGGGAAACTGGGGACACTTAATCCCCCCTTTTGTTTTTTGACCACTATTTGTTAAATATTGATCCAATTTTAGATATATTGGTACTGAAATACGTGGAATTTCATTGGCTATACTAAGTATAAAAGCTAAAGACATCGGTATATAAATTGTGTAACCAGCCCACGAAAACTTTGTATAGGGAATGATACCATGTGTCCCATATATATGTCTGACTTGATCCCCCCCTCTGGAACACTTGATCCTGAGGGAAATAAGTCTCCTATATTTTCATATGATACCAAAATGAAAAAAAATTGTTAAAATTGATGTATCATTGATTTATTTGCTTAGTAGATAAAGTAGAAACAACAACAACAACATTTCCACTGTTTTGATAAATCACATATACGAGTAACTATGTTTTCAGCCAACATTACTTAATGTTCCTATTATCACAGAATCTTATGGTTGATATTTTTTTCTTGCACCTTCTATTGTTTTATGTACTCTAGGCATATTAAACCCTGAAATTATTCAAAAATAAATATTAGTGGATGCTTGATGCGGGGGGATCATATCTCCTATAAGAAAGTGTACCAAGTGTACCCTACCTATAATGTGGTTATAATAAGATATTGTAAAAAGTCGACTACTATTAACACTATTCTATGAAACAGACGTTTAAAAACATAGATAATAAATAGTTTAAAAGTGCTATTTACCCCAAATAAGTTTACAAACCAATTATTTAATCAAAATGAAAACTTACGAAAAATATTTTTGCGACACGAAACACACAATCATCCGCCATCTGCTTAAGTATTAAATTGGACAAGTGTACCAAGTTTAGAAAGTGATAACGTATCATAGACAACCAATGTTGCCACACTATCATCATATTGTGTTCACAGAAGCTCTGTAAATCCAGTGTACCAAGTCTCCCGTAACGATCAAGTGTCCCCAGTTTCCCCTACCATTTTGGGCTAGTGCAGATTGGTAGATTTCACACACTAAATAAAATTATTGGAAATCTTCAGGTAAGTAGGTTTCTGCAGGATAGTTTTTCACTGACGTAAATGAAAGATAAGTCCCAATGCCTAAAAAATGAAAATATAGAATTACTATCTTTTTGTTACACTTAACGTACCTACAAATTTATCTATGCATGTACGCACAAGTAACTTTCTCACAATTACCTTATCAGTTGAAATTAAGTATGGATGGAGTAACTCTTTGTATTATTAAAAATTTAAAACGAAAAAACAAGTGCTTTAGTGCGTGCAACTATTTATGACTTTACTCGTATTGCGCGATAACTTTATTTAATTAAAAAACTTAAGTATCTCTGATTATACTGCGATCGATTTTTATGGAAAGCTGTATTTCTTGACGGTGGTGTCAATTATGACTGTAAATGGTTGAAATTGTTCTTCCAAAATGGATATAACGTGCTAAGGGTGAGAATTTATAAGCGGTACCCAGTTATAAATGGATATCTTAAGAAAAAGCATAAATGAATGAATTTATGTAGTCAGTTTGAAAGATACGTTATTGGAGATTAATTATTCATCAATTAACAAAGCTACCAGTGGAGATTGGATATCGGGAATTACTTAATTAAGAAGTATATTTAAATTTCTAATGATCTTTTTATTCTGTTCCACAATTAAGAAAAAGCAAAATACGGAGTCATGTGATTTAAATTTATAATGTAATAGAAAATTAAAAGCTAAATATTCTATTACCACCGATATTCATAATTTACCCACATTCTGCCGCCATACCGATGTTCAAGCTAACTCACTTCCGTTAATTGCTGGTAGCTTCATAAAGGTTATAGTTAATTAGAGCTAGAGGGGTGCATAGATAATGTGCGCCTTCTCCGGAACGGGCGATTACAGATAATCGAGTTGGTAGCCACCCTAACAGGTTGCTGGCATTTCATTTGAAATGGCACTGGTGTTTTTGCTATCTCCGATGTGGTCAATGACAACGATCTTTTTGCAATCAACCACATAATAACCTAAGGAAAATTTGAAACCGTATTCCGCTTTCGGACGAGGCTAGTGTTTAAAGCTAGAACAGTAGGTAGTAATAAGCTTTTCTAGCTCAATATAATGGATTGTATTGTTTGATTAGTCCATATCCGACGCCCTATGTATTTGTGCTTTATTATTATTGCACTTCAAATGAGAATACCGCAGCGCTTGACAAAGTAAAAAGCAGAAAGTTATGCGAAATGCTGTTACGAGCAAACTATGAAGTATTTTACCTCATCCTTAAGCTTAAGGTCTTTAAAATAATTTCTACTAAAGGCTCTTGTTCGCACATATTATCATGTTATGTATCTCAGGTCAAGTTATCTTCAATATTGAAGATAGAAATCATGTGATTCTAGGTAAATTTTGAAACTCTTAAATTTTGATTTGATACACTTGCCTTGTGTAATTTATCATAATTCTGACAACATCCTCAACCTCTAGGATTTCACGCAACAGTAAGTTGTAAAATAAGTTACGTCTTCACCTTTATACAATAGCTGGCCAGTAGACGTCACGGTCGGTTGGAAGAGTAATCACAGATATTGAATATTGTCGTGGCGTACTTAGCTAGTTGCATTTTTTGTTTAGTTATACAGGGTGTCCCGTAAGTACCACGACAAACTTGGGGGAGAACATAGGTGAGGGTCTGACCTCTCTGGGAAAAAAAAAAACCTTACTAAAGGTGTCACCGTTTTAGCACTATCGATTGTTTGGTACTTACGGGACACCCTGTATAGGTAGTTTAGTAGACTTGTCATAGTTTTGATTTTTGATATGTATTGAGATTGTGTTTTTTTGGTAAATTGGTAAGTAAATTATTGCCTCCCATAGACATAGTAATTAACTCCATTTAGAAAAGGGGTTTTACCTGAAACCATTCATATCTACGTTGCAACTCGTGAGGACTGAGATGGTTTTATTCAGGCCTATGTTTTTCTATTGTTATTGGAGTAACAAATGTATTTGATTGAGGAGTCTTTTATTGGATAGCTAATTGAAAACTCAGGAGACTATAAGTCGAGAATCTCCTTTATAACGGGTCAAGCTTTTTAATGGAATATAAAGATCAATTCAAACCTCATTTCTTCTATAACCACAGATTGAAAATTCTACTTTTTATAATATTGGAAATAAGTAATCGATGTGATTAATAGAGTAGAGATGAGAGTAATAACAGTTCAACTTATTTTTCATATTTACAATAAATAAACTTTGGAATAGTCTATTCAAACACCAGGTCTGTTTAGTCCAAATAATTTTTCTAGCGCTATTGTAAGAAATAATAATAGAAACGGCATTTTTCGTTGTTCTATATGTATTCAAAGAAATTTTTGAAGACTTCGTAGAAAGTTTAAGATTAAAGTGGAATAGACGTTTCTGTATTTTTATATCCTTTGAATTAAGCTTAGTAGATACTGTGAACTGGATCTAGGCTTAATAATTTAATATCGAATGCTAATTATTATTTTTGGCAATGATTTAACAAATAGGTAATTTTGTTTTTAAATATTTTATTTGCTGTAATGTCTCTTAAGCAAAAGTATTCTCACAAAATATAAATGAATAATACAATGTTGGTTCAGCATTCGTAAATAGTAAAATCATATTTACAGTTTCGTTTCGATACAGGTCTGTGACCCTAACATTTATGTGAAGTTTAAAGTTGGTTTATAGATAAAGGACCGTAGTGGGGTTAATTTAAGGATTTTTCTGTACTTTGTATTAATGTATGATAACTGAATTACCTATACTTACTTGTACAATTGTTTTATGAGATTGCGTGAGAATTAAAGAAAATATTATTTATTTTCAAGTAATAGGCATTTAGAACGTAGAAATATGAGGCGTTAACAAAGGTTTCCTGAGACGGTCTCATTAAATATCCTGTTTGAAATTCCTTTCAAGTGGAACTGGCTCGAAATTTTTCACAGCTCAAGCCTAACCCTCGTCTAATCCGGTATTCAGTAGCCATTCGGTCCGAGCTTCGGTCATCAACCGCGGCCGTCATGGTCGAGCGACCACCAAGCAACTTGCTGCTACCTACCGTACTCTGTTCATGGAATCTTTATTACTTGCTCGAGTTTTTTCACTCGAAATCGAGTTAGAATTAGACTGTTTCTCAGGATAAGACAGATCTATATTATAATAACTATAGCCATTAGGCACTACAATACATATCAAGTAAAATGTAACTAAAATGTAAGTAGTGAGGGACACAATTTCTATCATTCTGGTGTTTAACCCATTCTCACTCAATAAATTTGCATGATTTTTTTAATTATCCAGTAATAACTTAAATTTGTTAGCTAGCAGTGATTTATGAAACTTCCCACGAAGGGTGCAGAATGAGATTGGTGGTTTTTCTTTGGGCTTTTATAGGTAACGTTTATGATGTTTTATGTGTTGAAAATCGTCACTCATCAAGGCCCAAGGAGCACGTAAAGTGTACGCTTGACTAAAACTAACAACTTTTCGTCTGTAATCTATTTTCCATTGCTGTTAACGATCTCTTCATACATTTATGTCTCATGAATACACCATTCTAGTACTCAGTAAAATTAGAGGATTACTATAAAAACAAAAAACACGATGATCTTAAAAATATAGCCACCAATTTAGACGAATCCAATGACACCTCACGTGTGAATATCCGTTAAGTGGTTGGGGATGTAGACGCCCTACAGCCCATATAACTAGACACCAAAGAATGGCACGGTTGAAAATATAACCCTCCGCTGTCGGTTTTTTTTATCAAATTGCCCGGAAACAAAAAATAATGGACACAGTTCACATCCCTATACAAAGTATGACAAGTGCTCAGGCCTCCAGAACTATTTAAGTGTCATTGGGGCAATTTCTAGATGGTATCTCTGCTTTATTATCCGAGTTGCCACGCGATGGTTAATTGTTACATGCTAATGTTATTGGGGTATTGTCCCGGGTGGAGTAATGCATAGATGATTGTTGAATGGCTAGCACAAATCTGGGAGCCTAATAATTTATACTTATATGGAGTAATTAGACATAGAGATGTGTGGTTTGCCTTTTGAATTATGGACCTTTATTATGTGAACATACAGATTAAATAGCTACATGGTAAATGGTAGAAATTAAGGTATATCTAAAGAATAGGATGACTATAAGATTGAAGATGGCTGTTGAAATCTGTGAGGTAAAAACTAAAAAAAAAAGTTATTTATCGAATCTAATTTATCAATCTCTACATAATTCATATTTCGTCAGGTAACCTAGTAAACCGTACTGTTTACTAACAGTAACCGCAAAATAATAATAATAATTATCTATAATCTATAAAAATGACGTAGATTAAAAAGGATGTAAAAATCTTAAGTACAAGTCTATTTGTTAGGAAATTCTGTAAATATATTGGATGTGCTAATATAAAATTAAGGATTGTTTAATTTATTTTTACAATTATAATTTATCTGTGCCTTTAGCAGCCTATCTCTGTATTACAGAAATCAAACTAGGAACCCTTTGCGAAAGACAGCCATGGATGCCGTTGCGCCACATCATGTAACTAGATGACAGTTAAAAAAGTTATAATGCAAAAAAAAAGAAAGTACTAAGTAGTGGCACACTTTCGACATAATGATTACCTAAATAATTATACCTCTAGGCGGCCCTTTGAAAAAAGGCTACTGTAACCGACGACATTACGAACGAATTTCTATTCGCTTAGCCGTTGATGGAGGCAATCTAGCCGATACCGTTGGATTACGGGCGACAGAACATTAGTTTCCCACCCGAAGTTATAGAACCCGACCACAAACAACGAAAAATACGTAGAGCTTAAATTCCTGTAAAATATGTTTTTTGGCTGCAAACGTTGCGTGGTTTCGAACGTAATTTTGCCGACACGAGTTTTCGTGCTTTCGTAAGCGGCGTTTTTGTACGTTTTGGCTATTTCTCCGTCGGTTTGTCCAAAAAAGTGTCCCCGCGGTCTTTAGCCCCGCGGAACCGCTACTCTCCGACAGTTGACGACTTGTGAAATTGGCGCAAAGCAGTACGACATCAATCTAACTTTCACAAGAAATTTTATTACTGTTCATTTGCGTTGCGCGTACTGTAATTGTCTATATTTTTGTAATAAGTATTATAAACTTATAAACTAAGTAATTCTGGGCCTTAAACTAAGTAATTATTTCTTTTAGTAGCGCATAAAAGGTAGCATTAGCTGCCAGGTAATACTGTACATTTATTTACCTACTCCTAATAGTATAAATTACGAATCATAAAATTAAGTTACATTAAAAACGGATTTTTATTTCATTAAGGTGTTTTATAAGGTAGAACATAATAATTTATGATAATTATGTTAATTATGCTTAAATAGTATTGTTATGTAATTTTTTTTAAATATTGTCGATTATACTACTTTCCAGTGATAGTCTAGTGGTTATGAAACTCGGTCTCTCGATCAAGGGGTTCGAGGTTCAAAACCCAGGCACGCACCTCTGATTTTTCAAAGTTATGTGTGTATTAGAAATTAATTATCACTTGATAAACGGTGAAGGAAAACATCGTGAGGAAACCTGCATACCTGAGAGATTTATAAAAAAAAAATCTTAATGGTATGTGAAGTCTACCAATACGCAATTGGCCAGCGCGGTGGACTATGGCCTAATCCTTCTCATTCTGAGAGGAGACCCGTGCCCAGCAGGAGGACAGTAATGGGTTGATGATGATACTACTTTCTATTTGACAGATTAATTTATTGATGTTTATTACTTTAGAATTCTAGTGTTATTTAAAATCGGCTTTTTAATCTATCTTAACAAATAATCTCTTGTAGAATTTATTTTTGACAATAAAATTAATACATTATTAATATTGTACTTTTACTTTCAACGTATCTAAGTATGCGGGTGTATATGTTCTTAATCAAATCAAATCAAATCAAATCAAAATTTTTTATTCAAAATAGGTTCTTTACAGATCACTTTTTGAATGTCAAAGCAACTACCACCACTTCACAAGGTGTTTCGTTATGGAGAAGAAGCGGCGAAAGAAACTCCATAACACACATCTTTTAAAAAAAAATGTTTTTGACAATGTTAACTTAACGTAATGGTACATGTGGAGCTGGAGCTAATTCAGACCACACCGTTTTGTCAGTCAAATAATCACTTACTTTATAGTACGCTTTTTTACATAGCGTTAGTTTAACGACATGTTTAAACTTTTTTTCTGTGAGATTCAAAATGTGGTCGGGTATTTTATTGTAGTAGCGAATACAGTTGCCCACGAAAGATCTAGCCACCTTACATAATCTACGTTTAGGAATTACTAATTTATTTCTATTTCTGGTATTAAAGTTATGGTGGTTACTATTTCTTTCAAACATATCAGTGTGTTTTCTTACATACATAATATTTTCATAAATGTATTGACTATGCACCGTCAATATATTAATAGAGGGAAACAGTTCTCTTAGGGACTCACCACGCCGCAGACTATATATTGACCTTATTGCTCTTTTTTGAATAGTAAATATAGAGTCTATGTCAGCAGCACTGCCCCACAGTAGAATGCCATAAGACATAATGCTGTGAAAGTAACTGAAATAGACAAGTCTGGCAGTGGGTATGTCTGTTAACTGTCTAATTCTTCTGACTGCAAAAGCTGCAGTACTAAGTCTGCTGGACAAAGCAGAGATGTGGGGACCCCACTGGAGTTTAGAATCAATGGTAATCCCCAAGAAAACAGTTTCATTGACGAATTGCAAAGTCTCACCATTTAGAGCGACATTCATCCCCATACTCCTTACATTTGGTAGCATAAATTTAATACATTTAGTTTTATTAGAATTTAAGAGTAGGTTGTTTGCATCAAACCAGTTCTGAATCAAGCAAAGAGTTTCATTAATATCGTTCGTATCCTGTGTTTGTCGTTTTACTCTAAACACCAAGGAAGTGTCATCAGCAAACAAAACAACCTCAGATAAATCCTTTACTACATTTGGCAAATCATTTATATAAACTAAAAATAGAAACGGACCTAGGATGGAGCCCTGAGGTACACCTATTTTAATATTAGAACCTGCTGATAATGCTCCATTTACTTGCACTCGTTGGACTCTATTGTTTAAATAAGAATTTATCAACTTTAGAGAATTTCCCTGAATACCATAATATTGTAATTTTAACAATAAGGTTTTATGATCAACACAATCAAAAGCTTTAGACAAGTCACAAAAAATACCTATAGCATCATGTGCTTGTTCCCAACAATCAAAAATATGTCGCAGCAATTGAACACCAGCATCTGTGGTAGAACGGCCTTTAGTAAAGCCAAATTGCTTTTGATGTAAAAGATTATTTAGTTTAAAATGAAGCAACATTTGCTGTAAGAGGATCTTTTCAAAAATTTTACTTAGAACAGGCAGTACTGAGATGGGTCTATAATTGTTGGGATCTTTAGTATCACCTGCCTTAAACAATGGAATTATTTTGCTATGTTTCATTAAATCAGGGAAACAGCCCTGATCAACACACATATTAAAAATAGTGACTAAGTAGGGAGCTAAAGTTTTAATGATTGATATACAAACTTTTACTGACATTCCCCAAATGTCCTCTGTATTTTTAACAGTTAATTCTTTAAAAGCTTTTAATATGTCATTAATTAAAATATGTCTAAATTTAAATTTAATGTGACACTGACTTAAATTCTCTTTAAGGATGGTCACTGCTTTAATTGGGGATGATTTTAAAAATTTAGTAGTATTAAATGGTATAATTTAGTAGTATTAAATGGTATAGTACTTATGGTATAGTACTTAAGTCTGTACAAGAGGCTTTTTGTAGGTAAATGTGTCTATTTTTTAAGATATTTCATGTGGGCGATTTAAATAATTTACGTAATATTTAGCTACATACTATTTTTGTAGTATCTATATGGTGGCTACGGCATAAAGGTTCTTGTTTACGTTTGTACAGAACCCTAAAAAGGTTATAATAACGCGCTACATGAAT
Source organism: Epargyreus clarus (assembly GCF_041222505.1). Classification (NCBI taxonomy): domain Eukaryota; kingdom Metazoa; phylum Arthropoda; class Insecta; order Lepidoptera; family Hesperiidae; genus Epargyreus; species Epargyreus clarus. The sequence continues at coordinate 13,486,760 of NW_027332223.1, forward strand.
GTAGGCGAAACAATACATTTTCTACTCGTGGCGGCAAATTAAAGCGTGCTTATGCTACCCACTGGGCATAAAGCCCTACATCTCGCGGCTGATATGATAATTGAGAACATTCTCTACGGTAACCAAGAAGATTACGTGATCTTTTTTGAAAAATGTTTCACGAAATTTTATAACGGATTATTGTGTTGGTTTCATAAAGCTTTTATTGTTTCTTACACGCTTTATATTAGCTTCACTTGTATGTTTGTCAGTGAGTAACTCCGTTTTTCAGTAGAAAGAGATCAACATACATCCTTATAATTATGACGCTTTGTGGATGCTTAATGTGAACAGCAGTATAAATAAAACAATAACTAATAGTTAAAGAAACTAATTAAGAAAAAAAGGCGTGGGGTGCTTTTGAAAATATCAAAGTGTTGGTCCTTCTGCTCATGTCTGTCAGTAAAATATTTATAACTACCGAGAGTGTCCACCCCACGCTTTTTTACAATTAAATATATCTTTTTTTGTTGTTAATACAATTTTTCATTAAAAAAAATTCCAAGTTTATTTTATATTTTTTAGTTTGATTTCTATAAAAGCGTGTACTTTAGTTTTTTTAAACTATATTTATTTTAACATATTAAGGTTATTTACATGTAAGGTAATTTACATCTACCTACAGACATATAGCGTTTCAAACGCGTGATATAACAGACAAAAAGGGTCAAATTAATCTATACAAAATATATTAACGTAATTTATATTTATAATAATACGACACAAGCCGTGTCTGTCAAAATAGTATACAGAAAATATTATTTTGTTTACCCTTGTCTGACACGTTCAGTACTTTTAATATATACAAGGCAATAAGCTGTATATTAGCTATAATACTTAAACAAGGCATTTCATCTTAGTCTTCAGAGGTAGCAACGCATACATGGTCGAGATTAGGCTGGTGTTGATTACCTACTAATCTATGTGAGGCTGTGACCCTTTGCCATAAGGTAATTTATTTACATGTTCTTTGTAATTAATATTTGTATTAGTAAGTAATTTTGTAAATTGAAATAATAGATTGCTTATAAGTAAAATCAGATTTAATAAACTAATCTAATAAAGTCTCTTCTCGAACCATACTCGTAAGATTATAAAAGGTGAGTCTAATATGAGTTGTCCTAAGGAATTTTATATAACTTGCAATGATAAACGTGTTTATGATATGGTTAGCGACCATGGCAGGCGCATACATCGTTGAGGTGGCGAAACGGAATTCTCCTTACAAATATGGATTCGTTTTGTAATCCGATCGCAGATACCACTGGCTGGAAAATAAAAACACCTTAGGGCATATCCATACCACTAACGTCTACTAGATAAGTGTGAGATAGTTTTTACAACTCTTGCATCAAAGTAGTTTTATACAAGGTGAACATTATTTCTCAGAATTTCATTCTTGTATTTGGTAAGTATCCTTTACCAATTTCACTGGAAAATAACATAGGAGAGTCTTTTTCTTCAAATTGAACTAGAACGATTCCTGTGAAGCCTCCGCAGCGGTGAAAAGAGATCCATGCCCAGCTGTAGACAGTAAAAGTTATAAAGGCGCAGTTCGAATTCCCGTCGTAGTATTTCTCATGAAAACTTTATCTTCTTTTGGATGCTGTAGAAGCTCGCATTTGTTTGGTGACCTTTCAGGTTTCTTGGATTTATTTTGTTAATTATTATTATACATGTTAATTATCTGCCAGCAGCATATCAAGTGTAGACCAATCCTAAGTAAGTCAGCCACGATCTAAGGCGGGCGTCACGCTCGGCTCCGCGTCCCGCACTACAGCCATTAGAGGCGCACGCAGTTGCCCAGGCTAACGACGTCCGTGTGTAGTTTGCCTGTCGAATTCTATATTACTCTTAACTAAAATGTCTTAATTGGTCATTGACTATACTGCTGTAAGTTTCCACTGTACTGTTTGCGCGTGGAAATTTTTCAGTATTTGTTTGTTATAATACTCAAAAAATAATGCTGGTATTTTTAACACGCTTTCATTTTTAAGTTGAATATAGAATTAAGTAATTTGTTACATTTAATATTTACACATTTATTTTGTAAAATAATAGTTAACAACAAACCATATACCATTTGACAAACAATTTACGCTCACAACGTCGTTAGTTTCTCTCGTTATTTAGTCAAGCAATTATGTATCTAATTATTTATATTTAATTGTAAATAATAAATATACTAATGACATAAATACAAACATAACATATTTAAGATATAACGCATTATTTTTGTGTAAAACAAAAATATTTCATATTATTAGGATATTCATTCGAATCACAAGTAATATAATAAAATATTTATTTAAATATCCAACAAGTAAGTAAACTTAAACCGAGCTTAAAGCCTACCTTATCGAGATTTATTGCAGTCAGATCTGATTAAGGCTAACGGCGGGGAAATAAACGGAGGTTTACAAGACAGTTCCATAATCTTGAGTTTATTGCGGAGCAAAGATAAAATTAAGCTTAGTGCATCTGCTCGCGTTTGAGTTGGACTCGATTTTGATTAATATCTCTCAAATGGCGAAGTGAATAAAATGTATTAAGTATTTTTGCCCCTTAAATAATTAATTGTTACGATATATCGATAAAATAGAAATAATAATTGGCCGTACAATATGTAAAAAATGTTTTACATTTAGAACGTGGCAATAGCAAATGTGAATACGACTATTCAGCCAATATTGCTATATCTATACATCAAAAAATATATAAGCATAATTATAAGTTTTAAGTTACAATAAAATTATATTGTAAATATATATACATTTTATATTATACGTACATACATATAATATTAAAGGTACCTAAAATAAACCAAAAAGATTAACTCTTAGGCAACATCAATGAAAATACGAGTACGTACGTATTGCTACGCATTTTAATTCACGCGCACGTACTACTTTGACACATTCGTAGATGGTATTTCAGTAAATCAAATATAATGTGCTCAAAATATTGACTGTTGTCTTGATTCATTCAGTATTAAAAAAGCTAGGTATGTCTATGGCGTGGGTTCAATGCCCTGGATGGCGGGACTGTTCTCGCGTCGAATTGATTCTATGATCGAAACTCGACTCGATTCGGAGCGAATTGGGATAATCTCAATTTAAAAGCACTTCAGATCTTTTCTAAAGAGGTAATGGCAATAATATTTCTAGTTATTGAAATTGAAGTCATCAATCTGTACTTAGTTAACAACTCTGTATGGGAGGTATTATGATGATATGTGAAGTAGGTAGTATTGACTATACCGACTATACCTACGTGCGGCCTGAGTATGGCTACAGCAATTTTCATGTTTAATTAGGGTTGTCATCTTTAATTTGTAATTATTATTATAATAAATTATTCTGAATATTTTTTTACAAATCATTAAAGGCGGCAAGGGTTATTTAGCCTAATAAATGACAGTCAAATTCGCAATATTTTGTGACAAGTTTTTTTTTAAAAACGCATAGTCGCACACTTTTTTCAAGTTAGATGTAGGTATGTGTTTGAAAATTGCACCCCAGGCCGCCAGTATAAGACTCGATAGGCTTGATGACCTAATGGTAGACGTATAGTAAGTAATAATAGTCGTCTGCTCTGGTTATAAAAACCAATATGTTTGCATATTTGAAATTAATGATATGAAGAAAAACAGAAACAAACCAATCTATGTATCTGACAAGATAGATACTAAAACCACATGATCATTTAAAATCTCTTTACTACAATTAATGTCTTATTTCTGGGCAATAAAAACATTATAACATAACAGGAACACCTGTTATTATTTCCTAAGCTGTAATAAAGATATAAACAGCACATAAAGAATTTTAATTTCCTGTACACAATAATGGTGAACGTTGAGTTTTCAACATTTGCCAACTTTCCTGTCATTTTCTGTAACAATTTTTCTCATTTCCTCTTAATAAGAACAATCACTTGACTATTATAACAGTGGAGTGGAGTAACGGTACAGTAATTGATTTTTGTAATATGTCCACACCTTAGAACTTTCGTAGTTGTATGATATTACCATTTTCAGGTGTCAACATTTTTATTTTTCTATTAAGCATTTTTAATTAAAATATTAAAAAGAAGTATTAATACTAATCAAAAATGAAAATTTCTATAATAAGGAGGCTGTCCTTATATAAAACGATATTTGCAAGTTATTTTTGTGTTTGTTTATTGCGTAGTACATTTTAAAAAGGTGAGTTTTAGTTATATGTGACGAGACAAGAAAAGAATTTGGTAAGGATTACTTTCATGAGACGTTCCAGTTTAATCCTCGGACCTACGCGTAGGTATGTATATAAATTCGGTTCTGTATCTTATATATAGCTTCTTTTACCTTTAAATTTTAGACCTGTACCTGTACCTTTAAATATTAGATTTTTCGAAGTTAGCATTATAAAATTTTGCGGCTAACGATTGTACAGTTATCATTACATAACAGAGTATATTATGATATATGGTATATTAACGGTCAGTGAGCGATGTACATTGATGATGTATTGACCACGGGGAATGTCATGCGGCTTGCGCTACACGCTGCTTCAAATAGGAGATAATGAGATCTAGGTTTAGGGTTGCCAGGTGACAAAATTAAAAGAGCAAAATATTCGTTTTGCCAATGAAAATATTTTTTGCAAAAGGAATAAGACGACATGTAGCGTGAAAAGGAAACACAGAGGTGGCTAAAACGCAAGAGAGTGATAAATATCTGAAGGTGGTAGAACCCTTTGTGGTTCGACTCCGGCGGCACCACCGCCACACCTATTTCTATCTAATAACAGCAGTGTTAGGCGTTGCTGTGTTCCGGTTTGAAGGGTGTGGTAAGGGAGACAGACTTTTCCGAGGCGTTCCAGGTTAGTCCTCTGGGGTAGCGGCGCATGTGTGGCTGATCTTAGGTAGGAATATCTAATCCTATCCGGGGTTGATTACAGATGTCCATGGGCGGCTGAAGCCACTTACCATCAGGTGTCCTGCATGCTCGTCTGCTACTCCTATATTATGAAAAAGAACACAATTTGTGTAAAATAACACAATATATCGTCAATTTGTGTCAGAAAACAGACAACTGCTGCTCGACTAACAACTGAAAATTGAAAAATATTAGTTTAACATTTTTAATCCCTTCGTTAAAATAGTTTTCTAAATATTAATAAACGAGAACATTATCATTGTAGTGATAATGAGAGGATAGACACAAAGACAATTTGTGGGGTATTGTACCATAGGTACGGTACTTGGAATACTTAAGTGTATTAAAATTTATTGCAATTTGTAGTACTCGTATTTATTTTAACACGTTGCACGATGTAGATTTGTGGATGACAAGTAAGTGTTTAAATTTAAGTGTTATCTGTGTACGTTTTTGAAGGCTTAAGAGGACATAATAATATGTAATATGATCAAAACCGACCCCTTAACATGTTATTGTTATAAACCTTATGAAATACATTTAATGTAAGTAATGTAACAAAAGTACCTACAATTACATATTCCATAACATTTATTCTGCTCTATTAAGCGATCGTTCAATTTTCTTTTAAGAGCAGTGTGCGGCGCACCGTGATCTATGAACGATGGCGACGTTGGCCATTACCGCTGGTATGTGACCAGTAATGCGTTGTAGCCAAGAATGTGTTGATGGCCACCAATAATAACTGTGGGCTGGTAATATGAGGAATGATGCGAGACATTTGAACACATGTGCGAGTAAATGCCTTCGAAAAGAATGATAGTTTTATTACACTTGACTTTGAAGGTGTTCGGTACATTTCATCTGTAAACCGTTTGAGGGTTTCACGTTTGGTTTTTGTAGGGATTTATTATTTATAAAAGAGTATCATATTTCTTTTTGAACTACATACACGTACATAGATAAGAGTCCTAAGAGTCTATAAATTTTTGATAGAGTTATTATGAAGGTGGTAGAACCCTTTGTGGCCGTGTTCCAGATGCGTTCCAGCTTAGACCTCAGGTAGGAATATCTAATCCTATCTGGGGTTGACTACAGATGTCCATGGGCGGCAGTAGCCACTTACCATCAAGTGGACTGTATGCTCGTCTGCTACTCCTATATAATAAAAAAAAATCAAACCTACATAATATCGAGGTAATTGAAACTTGATTACGTATAGTATAGGTATATGCCTTTTTACTTAGCCCTTAATAACATCTTTGTTCATTTTGAGATATGAATTAACTGACATGTTAAATTAAGAAATTACTCGATAAAAGTAAAATAATATTTATTTTCATAACTACTGTGAATTCAAAGTACTTATATGTATAAAGCGAATATGAAGTTCATAGTTCAATTCAGTGGTTTATTATAATTAATTCGTGATCAATAATGTATGTATTCAACCACAAAATCAAAGGGATTAACATCACGTAAGTATTATGAAGTAAATTTGACATCATCGTCGGATATACGAAAAACATGGTGCTGTTTTTTGTTATACGTTTCTTGAGGTGGTTAAAATCATTCGAGCTTAAATGATGCTTGGATCTAACTAGATAATAATGACATTGTAGATGTAAATAAATCGGGATTACTTTAATAATGATTAATAAGCAAGTAATACTCACCTCAAATGTATAGTGAAATAGTACCTATATGCCAAAAAAATGATAAATTATTAAGAATGTAGAGTCATACAGTTCTTAGAACTACAATTAATTGATAATTGTCGACATCACATAAAATATTTTTAAAGAAATTGAATTATAAAAATCTAAAGTAGACATCCGTGGTACTTTTGAAACTTAAGTGACCAATAATTTGTAAGTAGCTATGTTCTGTGCTGTAAAAGCCTAAAAATATGTTTATTTAGTTTATGTATTGTGGCCCATTTGTGTTCCAAAGGTTAACCATTTCATATTGTGCTGTGTCAAGTGTTATTTGTTTGAGACGTTCAAATTTTGTTACAAATACAGATATAATTGTGACCAACTTAATATTTGTATTTGATAAATATGTTATAGGCTGTAATGACAACTTAACATCAAGTTAAATACATACGTATTTATTACATAAACGAAAGAATGTATGATATACGTGTGACCAAAACGCCAGTTTCATTTGTATATGGGAATGTCGCGGTAAACTTAAAGTTCTCAGGTAAGTGAGGGTAGATATGGTTCATTTAGAGTCGCGAAAGATTAGATAGTTAATCTTTTTTAATTAATCCTCTTTGCTAAGGCAGCTGCTTAGTCCGTGACAAATCAGAATTGGGAACGATTTTTCAGGGAAGAGTCAGTCACCAAAATATCTATCGAGTAGTTTAAGGTTTGAACGTTGAGCGTGTTGTAATTATGTTTTGCGTTAAATAATTAAGTACTTTATAACTTAATTATAAACCGGTGTTGATTAACTGACGACTGGTTATTATTACGAGTAATTTACAAAGGTACTTGGGAATTTCCGGCCCTGCAATTCAAATATTCTTTATGCGTAACCCACTTGTTATAGCGACCACCGCTGTTTTGATATTAAGAGTGTTCCGGATTCGATTTTCGGACAGACAAATATCTACAGGATGAAGTGAAGTAAAGATGATGAGTTTCTGAGTATTTGTGTAGCTACTCATTTTTTTTTTTCATTCATGTGCGACAAATGGGACTATGAGTACAGGGCTCTATGGTATAGAATGTGGTTATTATTGTGTCGTCAATATTAAAAATAGGACTCTAAATTGTTAGTCGTCGCGTAAAATTCTTGTTATTGATAGATTAACATCGTAATTCGGTCGCAGATCCACGCAACATGGTGTATTCCTCACGGAATGAGATTTGTGATTGGCTTACGTGCTCCGAGGGTACCCGGCCACTGTAATTTACTTTCCTATGAATGAAAGTTGGTGGGAAAATCTCTGGGAAGATAACCTAATAGTTGCCAGCTTTAAGGAATTCGTTGGTTTGAAATTGTGGTATATACGAGTATGACAGTGTTCTCATATGTACTTTAAATACAATATGATAAAAATTGTATAAGCTTCATATTATATTATTTCAATAAAAAGTTTTTTGAGTAAATTCATTATTAATTTCATGTATTCTTATAATGATAAATATTTCGTATAATATGACGTATAAACAATTTTAATATAATGTGCTCACCCATTTCCTATCAGTCCTATGACCTATCTCTATTGTGGCTACATTCGACACATACGCAGAATAATTTAGACTTCCGTTAGGAATCGAATCGCACGCATTGTGCTAACTCTGTAAGTATTATAGATTTTTATAATTGTGCTACGTACTTCGTTGATCTTCTCAATATTGTTATTTGTCTTCCTATGTATTTAAGATTAATAAAACCAATCACAGCATGATTTTATAACCTATGTTTATCTAGGTTTAAAATGTTAAAGTAGTGCTTTCTTAGTATTTTAGCTGACACGTACACAGATAATGATGATTTCATATTGCGTTAACTGCTAAGTCAACGGCTATATCGATGAGAGGTAATAGGGATGTCAGTTTGAGATCGATTATAAATCGATTTTCAGACTAAAAAATAACGATCTTCTACCATAGATATCAATTTCAATTGATACCGAGATAAAATATGAAATTAATAAAACGATTTTAAAAATTGTTTTATTTCTTTTCAAAAAATTACGGTTGTTTTTGTATTTAAAGTTACTTAAAAAGGTCACTAATCAGGTAAGTAGCTTTAGGTATACAATATTTCTCAAAAAAATTGGAACCAATTTCTGGTCGTCACGGAAGGCAGGTGACATTCCTGTAATGAATCCTCTAAACCTGTAACCGTCAATATTCTTGTAAATTGATTTTTCAGACTTCAATCAAATCGATTTCAAAATTTCGATTTATTTCCGCAAGAGTTGCCATCCCTACTGTATCTATGAGAGGAAATTCTCCATTAGACGAGGTGTTGGCACCTGGTTAACGCCTGAGCACTGTTATTTGTCGAAAGAATCTCGCCACTTCATACAATACAAGTGTCGACAGATTCCAACAGTGATTGGATAAGCCACCGATTATTGTAGGGCTGACACCTTTTGCAATGGCGAAACTTTTCAGTTGCAATTCTTGCAATGGAAAAACATCTTGGGTGTTGCTTTTATTAGAAATGGATTTCAAAGATTATAGAAAGCGTTGGAAGTAGTACAATCTCTACATCTTTTTGTATGAAGCGAGTAATCAATAATCGTCCTAGTGTAAGCCATATTTAGAATTGGCCTTTAGGTAGGCTTACTTTTAAATGGGTCTGTGAGTGCAACCTTTATATACAACTCAAAGTAGAGGCCTGATGGTTTTAGTGTTTTAGTTAATTCGGCTTTTACTGATTTATTGAACGCGCTTATCAATCACAATAATCATTATATGATAATCTTTGAATCCAACTCGAATCATAAGACTATCTAGAATGTATTAGACAACCCTATTCACAATAAACGATTGTTCATCGTCGGCTGTAGCTGAGTAAATGACATTCTTGTGGTGTTTTTTGGTCAGCGCAAAGCGGAACGGATGGCAGGCATTCCCATCTGGAGCGGGCGTTGGTAAAGAAACTAATGAACTAGCGAAGAATCTGAATGACCACCTCCTTCCGGTAACAGGAATTTTGATTCGGATCCAATGATCGATTAAACTTGTGAATGGTAACATCGGAGGTATTTTTATTGTGGTGTCAATGTGTCGGTCGTGTGTTGATGAAGTTGTGTAGGATATGAACTAGAGAAATGTAAAGAATTTTAATTTGGATGTAATGGTCGAATACGAACGGATGTATTAAATGTAATATTTATAGCATTTTTTATTCTAGCGTCTATTGATATTGAATGGTATGGGTTATTATAAATAAATAATAAAGAATATGATGATAATGATTGAAAAGTCTACGTAAATACTTAGATATTTATCGATTATTATTTACGTTTTATTTTATTATTTACATTATTATACCCATTTATAGATTTTTTCCCATACGAATGATATTAGAAATACGAACGAAAACGTGCAAGCTCGACTTTTGGCTTTATAAAATCGTGAGAGAGATTCCCGTTCCTCAGACTTATTATAAGTAGTTGGGATAACTTTCTACTACCTAATAAGAGTATGACCTGAATCACATTACCACAGTTTTCTGAATATCTTGTTTGGTAAAACCTCGAACACTATATGGAGCACGATGCTCAGTACCCTTATCATAAGTTTTCAAAACATCCCACAATTTTACGTTACGTTTACTCAATCCATTATTCTGTTCCGTTTGCTTCAGTAGACTGCGTAAACGTAACAATAACTAAGTGATCAAGTCTTTTTTCTGCCTCACATGTTGGCAAAAAAAGAGAGACAAAACATAAAGCGCCATTTTGTCAATTTAGACATTTAATGTTACGTTACTGACACTATAGTTCTGATACAATCCGCTAGGGGCGCTGACTGGAAATTGAATAGGCAATACGTAAACAAATACCAAAACAGTAATATTTGTCAAAACGTAAAAACTCATGGTAAGGGTACAGGTCTACACAAGTATGTGCATATCGAGCCAGAGTGCTGTTTTCATCGAATACCAAACACTTATTTCTAGCAAGAAGCAGTTCTTGTGGTTAGGCAGCAAAGTTTAAATGCCCACTGACTTATATGAATATATGGTGATTATTTTAGTCTTCAGGTGTAGCAGTGCATGGGCCGCGGACCACTTACCAACAGGTAGACTACATTCTCGTTTTCTACTTTCTTTCAAAATTATAAAACCATTTTTTACGCTTGTAAGGGTTGATTTTTCAATAATACATATTATATTGGTCGATATATTGATATAAAAATCAGGCTATTTAAATCACGTTACATACAACAAACCACAAAGCACAACAAAGCCGTAGAGCCGAACTTATTATTTTTTTACTCAAACGATTAGAAAGGATGTTACGGTTTTCGTTGTCCTCAAATATTTCGTTGCCAGTTCCCACCGTGGGAAGGCTGCCCTCTTTCAGGGCAATTAATGCCACAACCAGTTTATTTTATTTCATTGTTGACACGGGCGTCGGGTAATGACGTGTTTTGACCTCTCGAAGCTTAGCTTATGTTATGACTACTCATTACTGGGAAAAAACATAATTATCACGTAATATCAAAATGGCGACTGTTTGATGACTGTTGACTGAATGCATTTTGTTGTAGCTACTTACGCGTAGATTAACTTAAGGTAAAGTCTGAACACTGTATACTAATAAATCTACATGTATCTACCTATTTTAGTTTTTTCAATTCTGTTTTTATTCATTCATTACTCATTAGTCACTAGTCGTCAACCGATTACTGTCCTATATCTATGCACGAGTCTCCTCTTTGAGTGAGAGGGATTCAGAGCTTTGACCAAGTGCGCTAGACATCCTATACCCATGACTTTTTAGTTTATTTATTGATTTATTTTATCCACTATCCCTACTTATGCGTTGCATACAATGCCTTGAGTTTGTACTTTATATTACAATCAGATTTATAGGAGCACAAAGATTTATTGGAGCGAGTGAATACATTGTAAGAAAAATACGACCCAGCATTTCATTCACGTCGAAACTAAGAGGTTTAGTGCCTTCCTGATAATCAATTTGGATGTTTTATAGTTGTTCTAAATCAGAACCAAGTCTCATTTCATCGTGAAGTGCATCGACCGCACGATTTTTATCTTTTACGGCAAATTTGACGGTTAAAAGGTTTCGGCACGGATTCGAAATTTAATCCGATTCTAAATTCGAAACGCCATTTTTGTGCTCGTTGCACGACCTGTGAGCTCTTTGTTTCGTGTTAATTGATAAATCATCCCAATTTGTGCATGTCTACATGTTCGTGCGTCCACAAACGGAGACTTGGGCGTCGGATCAGGTGGATTAATGACCCTGTCATCATTCTATTCATTTTTAGGGTTTCGTACTCAAAGGGTAAAAACGGGATACTATTGCTAAGCCGGTACAGTACAGTATCTTAGACAGGGGGCTCGATCTCTGCTACTCTATATACACGAACTAAACCTATTCTGTGTATCAAGTGTAGTTCTACCTAAATATAATAAGTAATTTTTATAATGAATATTTAAGAATTTTAGTATATTATAATAATAAATACACTATAAATAAGTAAAAACATATTTAAATTAGAGTGCGGTGTTAGGTTAATACTTTTCGTAATACTTAACATTTATTTATATATTTTTGATACCTAAAATTTTAGAGAAGTAATAAATAATGATCTCATGTTTCATGGACGATCACATTTTTAGTGTCAAAAAGCCAGATGTTACTCAGAAGTAAAATATCATAAACCCTCAAATACCTACATTACCTACCCGTTTGGTCGAGTACCGAGCTGCATCAGCAATTTATGTTCCGTATTACCAACGTTATATCCTTTGTTTATCCGGTTTTGTTTTAAAATAAATCTTAAGAATTTATTACAACGTAATCGTTGCGAAGTCGCATTACTTCAAATCGGAGGTCATTGCCCGCTACCTACAGCCTTCAAATTACTTAGAAATAAGGCATTCTCGTTTCAAATTCACGGGTACCTCCGTAATTATTCTATAAAAATAATTTAGAATACGTCAAGTTATGAGCATGACGCTGCCTGCCCGGTTTATGAGACTAGGTTGCGTCTCGCGGCTTTGTCCATGTGTTAAGTTTAGAAATTTCGTTACATGTTGCATTACAAATTAGTGGAAATCAATATAGATTAAATCAATAAAATAGTCCTTATTATATTTAAAAACTTATGTATGTAGAGATTATTTTGAGATATTTAGAAGTGGCAGAAACCATTATGTTTATTATTATTAAACTAAATATATCAATAAATGTACCTTATTTAAATACTAATAAACGAATACTTTAAATCGATATCCATGAGGATATTATTGTTAATATGAAATTAAAAAAACAACTCAAGATTAAGGTTTTTATATGAAAAGATTAATGAAAACAGTAATATGTTCAGGATCCAGCGAAATTTAACGTAGAAAGTATATTACAATGATTAATAAATCGTAATTACGCCTACCGCAGCCGCTTCAAACTTGAAAGGTACCGAGCGTGACAAGTAAAAAGTCTGTTTGGTTTTAGATTAATAGGAAAATCTTGCGTACCAGTTTTTTAAATAATTATACGCATAATGAAATGATAAAGTATCTGAAATGAAATGAAATGAAATGAAATATATTTATTTTGTATAGGCCAACGACGGCACTTACAAATTGTCAGGTACAATATTTTTCTTAAACTACTACCGGATCGGAACGCGACCTCTACTGAGAAGATCCGGTAAGAAACTCAGCGGGTTTGTCTTTTTTGGAGTTTACTCCTTAAGAAACGATTTGAGTTATAAGGCCCGGTACGGAAATTTTATGAGGAGTAAAATCAAGTGTAACACGAAAAGTTGAGGCGTAACGTAGAAAGAGACAAACATATATATCCACACTGTTCGAATTCGGAGAGAGGTGAGGGGGCTGAGGGGTTGTTACTAACCACACTTGAATAAAAAACACACTTATATGTTCCACTGAATATATATTAATAAATTTACAAGGGGCCTCTTATAGTATCTACGAAAGGTTCTCAACAGCGTGATTCAACGGCTGTTTTAGCAGCGCCATCTAGTTTAATATAACGGAATTATCATATACAAATTATTTGAATATTGAACACAAATTTGAATATTGAACACACACTTTACGCGCAACACCAGTGAAGTCACTGAATAGAAATGTCATAATTTTATTTTTTTGTACTAGTGACGTGAAGGAATGCGTTGTATCGGTAAAATAGGTTCACAGACTACATATTAAAAGTATTTTTAACCACAAATAAAACATAGATAATTTAAAATAAGCCAAATACGAATATATTAATGATCCATTACAATCCCTCCTTTTTATTACAATCATCATATCCTCTCAAAAAGGAAGTAGCGTTTTTAACCAAAATATGAATCAAGAGTGCTTTTATTAATTTAAAATACAGTAAGTTCAAATCCCATATGAAAGTAATTATTACAATAAAAATAATTAGCAATATATAAAACATTAAAACGTCATTAACTAATTTGTTTACATTTTTGCATAAATTAAGTTATAGGTTTGATCATTTATAAACACTGTGAAAATATGAACATTGGCGCCATTATATGATTAACAATCTTTTAAGAACGTTTTTAAATAAGAGTAACATATAAAATCAGTAAGCAATTGAATAAGATATAATATTAGCAAAATAAGTTTTTAACATAAAGAGGCTTTTGTAAGTTACTGATATATTAATTTAACTTATAAAAATGGATGCATTATTGATCAGCACCATCTATCAACGATAAACGGGCAAAATCAAAACAGTATTATTTAATATTTATTACAGAATTATTGCTAATGAATTATGTTCAAAATAATTTATATAAAATTAGCAATACGTTTTAAATGAATTCTAGAATTATAAAACATTCAGAAACAATCCAAATTACATATAATAACATGTTTATTGAGTCTCATATAAATTGCATCCGTAAATTGCAACAAGGATATTTTATAGATGGCAAAGAAATTATAATTATTAAGTTTTAAGTTATAAAACGTTTAACATTGTTTTAAATATAAATAATTCTATTATATTAAAATTTACTTTAATATAAACAATTATATTAAGTTACCATTATAATATTTGGAACCAAAATACATAGATTGATAAACTTGCAAACTTACAATTTATAAAACTTGCCACTAGATGGCGCTATTATACCCATGCCATACCCCACATACATACATCTATATACAACGTACATAAACAGCAACCTAACCATCAAGCCATCAAGTTTTAATGTTTTGATTTTAAAGTTTTCTTGTACTTCTATGCATTGATACGTGTATTTTTATGTACTATTAAACAAATCATCAAGTGATTAAAGTTGAAAAAATATTTGAAAATATGCAAGAAATTGATTTAGATGATAATGAAGAAGAATCCAAAAAACATGGATGCGGTTAATTGGTATTTTCTATTCGATATATATCATAATTATCGTTCGTAAGGAGTAAACTCCAATCGTGCGTCGTAGCTGACACCCACACACTTTTTTTTTAATAATAATTATTCTCTTAAATCTAAAAAGTATACTATAATAAGTTTTTTTGACTCTGTATTCTTTTCGGGGTGAAAGCAGAAAGGTTCGTTTGAAATCCAGCTGTTTACACTGTAGGAGATCGGGGGTTTTATCCCAGGCCTTTGATTTTTATAAATTCCAACGGCCTTTGATTTTTAAGTTATGTGCAGATTAGAAAATAATTGATTAAATTATATTATTTAATAACGGTATTTATTAAAGTTTTCATAGTCCTTGTTACGATTCTGAGGGTTTCCAAGAGGAGTCTATTACCCGTCAGTAGAATAGTAATTACCTGTTTACTCCTTCAAATATTAAATGTCGAACAAAACTTTATTTTTGTATATAATATTTTGACAGGCACGGTCCGCATCTACGGTGCTGTACTACGGTAGATAAATACATCATTTCACATTGTATAGCTCTCATAATAACGCAGTTTTCAAAGAAATTAGTACTCTTTAAATAACTGTGATTTCAAATCAATTAACAATAGCGTCCAAGAAAACATTAGTCCGCATTATTCCAAATAATGTTATGCAGATTGCATCACACGAAGAGTTCAATCACCACTATGCTTATGCAGTATTTGCACAAATCGACAATGCCGTTGACTCAGCTCGATCATGATACTGTGCGTCATGGTGACACAGTTATTATAAACGAATCAGGATTGTACTCGGCGTTTTTGTCATTATTCTCAACCGCCAATTTTGGTAATTTGGTCGCGGAGATGCTAAATGGTTTGACTTCGCGCGGAACAATGCACAGAATATTTTTTTTTTATGTAATTGGAGTAGTAAGCGGTTATTCAGTCAACTTGGTAGTAAGTGCTAAAGTATCCATACAGAATAGGTGTTCTACCTAAAGTGCGTTGCTCCTCCTGAGAAATAAGATGATCGTCTCACGAAGTTATGAAAATAGTTACTGTTATGACATTATTTACGATAAAAGTTTTATTTATAGTTATTGCGTAAGAAGAGTCAACCAACTCATGAAAGTTTGTTATTAACAATCAGGCATTTAATTTTAGTTTAGTCGATGTTACTTAGGTACTTGCCCTATGGGTTGCAATATGGCAAAATCACGGAGTTATAAGCGCTCCCTTATGGTCGTTGAAATCTTGGTGAGATGTTCGAATGTTCAGGGTTAGCGATGAATCTGTAATATATGCAAGATATAATTCCCAAGTCCCAGTTGACCATAATCTGAGGCGTTGATAACAACAGATGGACAGTTTGCACGATTACACCTATTACATATGCATATTTATACATACATAAAATTCAAGACACTGTTGTTCAGTTGCACTTTAATATTAGAATGTTTCACCTATTTGGTACAAAAACCTAACTTTGAACACTTGAATTTATGCAAAAAGACTCAATAAATGATAGTATAGAGACACAAAAAATAAATAAGTTTTTGTTACTCCTAACAAATGAGTTTTCCGTTACAAACCGTTATTAATCGGAGGACGATAACAAATACCTAAAGTGTTTCTTCACACTTTTAAATAAAGCTTCTGAAAGCATGGACAATCTTGTTTTTCTTAAAATACGTTTCGGTACAAAAACTAGAATAAGTTTGTGTCGTCTTTCGGTTAATTCTCAAAAAACTTGATTGCTTGTGAGTTTTATAATAAAGCAGTATCATCGATATATTCTTGATATTGAGTGGTCAATGCCGTCTCGATGCATACAGACATGAGACATCCTATATATCATCATCATCATCATCAACCCATTCCTGTCCCACTGCTGGGCCCGTGCCCAGAATGAGAAGGATTAGGCCATAGTCCACCGCGCTGACCAAGTGCGTATTGGTAGACTATGCAGGTTTCCTCACGATGTTTTCCTTCACCGTTTAAGCAAGTGATAATTAATTTCAAATACGCACATAAATCTGAAAATCAGAGGTGCGTGCCTGGGATTTGAACCTCGGACCCCTCGATCGAGAGGCAGTGTTCCTTAACCACTAGGCTATCACTGCTTTATCCTATATATATAACTTTAAAATTGACAGGCTTCCTCAGATCGAATCATAGATATGTATGACGTTGCAAGTTTGGCTTCGTGATAATTAATGTTTGAATATTACTAACATTTATTTTATCTACAACTTACATATAAAAATACTTGTTCTGACTGACTGAGTCACTGATTCGTCATCACAGAGCCTAGAGTACTGAAGAAAAAAGTGAAATTTGTCATTAATTTCTTTTCATAACGTAAGTGCCCACTAAAGAAGGATTTTTGACATCTGAGAGGGTTATAATAAGGCGTCGACAGTTTGACAATCCGCCTAAAAGCAAGATATTAAATCCGCCTAAATATGTTTACCTAAAAATGCTTAATGCTACCTGCCTCGCCTGGGAACAAAGTAATAAAAAAACATACGTTGCTACCCTTAAAGAATAAGTTAAAAGGGTAAATATAAGAAATATGCGTCACCCTACCGTTAATTCATTGCTTTTATGAGGCAAAAATACAAGCGGCGGTAGAATTGCCATAGCCGACCACAAATATGTACTATTTTGAAAATATTTGTTTTCATTAACATAAAACATGTCACAGACAACTCAATAAACATTACGGGGTCTTTTCAAAAACAATACCGTTTTAGGCGACAATATGACATTAATAAGTGTTAATAGCGGCATTAAAGTGTTAATGGTATGGTAAGTTCAATGAAAGGTGTATTTTTAAGTATTTGGAAAAAGCCTTTGTAGCTAATTAATGTAACCAGTTTATTATTAACCCATAAATGCCACTACATTTATTGGTTAATACGTTGGTTATTTGTTTACTTGTTGTCAACCCATTACTGTCCCACAGTTGGGCATGGGCATTCTCAGAACGAGAAGAATTAGGGCATAGTCCACCGTCGTAGCCTAGTGCGTATTGGTGGACTTCATACACTTTTAGAACTTTTTTTACAGATCTCTCAGGTCTGCTAGTTTCCTCAAGATGTTTTCTTTTACAGTTAATGCAAGTGGTAATTAAATTAACTAATATGCTCTTTGAAAAATCAGAGAGTCTGGGATTTGAACCTCGGACACCTCCATTGAAAGGCCAATCAAGCACCAGACTATCGCTGCTTGTTTAACTGTAGGTACTTGCTTAGTTATACAGTATAAAATTGCACTAAACTTTATTTTACGAGTACTTTTACGCATAAATTTCGAATATCATCTCCCATATACCGAGCTCTCGATTGTTTAATCACCTTTCTTGCGTTTATAAGCTGTAAAGTCTTTACAGCTTAAAACTAGAATAAACAAAGGGTTAATTCTAAATTGCAATGTGTTAACTCAAGGCTTATTATTTAAGAAAACAAGCAACTATTGCTTAAGCATCTTTCGTGTAACCAGCGGACTAGCATTCGTGTTAGGCTGTTTTCGGACTGTATCATTAAAAGTCATGCACGAATTTTTAAGATTTGTATTATTTAACAATTGCTTTTCATCGATTACAAAGTTGCGTAACATAATGTTTAGATTAACATTGAAGAAAAATGTTTTAAATGTCTACAAAAAATTTACTGTCAGGCTGTTGTACAGTCTTAATGACCTCCTAAAAATAATTTTCATGCAGAGCTTGCAATAGTTTATATTTTTCTTCTTTCAAGCAATGTTTTAAAGAGGGTAATATAGTTTATTTTTTGCTGAAATAATTTATTAAAGTCGATGAAAACGTGTATGTCGAAAAGTCATAAATAAAAAAAAAAAAACTACTGATTTACTTTGTAAATTATAAATTAGTATCATATAACGGGCTTTAGTCCTAAAAAAATGTTTTCATATTTGTAACAAAAATCATTGTACCATTTTATGTCACTACAATAAACTAGAATGAAAATCGCAACAAAAAGTCGTAGAGTATGAAAACACCCTTAGGCCATTAGCCAGTGCAGGCGTCACGTAAATCTGCCGTGCGCTCCACTTGCCGACGAAATTGCTGCTCTGCTATTTAACTGAGAATCCACGGCTATACTATTGTGTACATATCACTATGTACTTGCTTGTCGTTTTACTTGCTAGGAATTTCTTAGAGAACATCATTCTATACATTCTTTTAGGTATGTACTAGTACATCAGTATTTGGTGTTGTGTGAATATTAGATAAAAAGAGACAATGAACAAATGTTCAAACTCAATTCTTTATGTTCATTAAAGTAGTTGAAATCTCTGGCGGTACCTTCTATTTCTGCCTCATCTTAGTATCAGTAGTGTAGTGTTGCTATGTTTTAGTTTGAACGGGTGTAATAACAGGTGTAAAAGGAAAACCTTTTTTTATTTAAATACCTCTATTTTAATAGCTTATTTAATTAATTGGTGGTAAATCTCTTTCATGGTTTGACTTCGTTGGCACTACCGTCATATTATTATCGATTTTTGCCTTATAGCAACAAAGTTGTTGTCGTCGTGTTTTAGTTTGAAGGGTGTGGGTAAGGGAGACATATTTTTCGGACGCATTCCAGCTTAGTTCTCAGCGTTAGCGGCACATTTGTAGCTGACCTCAGTTTGGAATCTTATCTAATCTGGGGTTGATTACAGCGCTGTTAAGGCAGCAGTAGTTGTAGTACTTATCATCAGTTGAACTGCGTGTTCTACTGCTACTCCCTTCTTCTGCTACTTATATTATAAAAAAATGTAATTTCGCTTGTATTAATACTTATAAACAGGGCCGAAAGAGTTTGGAAGGTTGCGTTAGAGGGAGCAACAAATCTGTGATCTGACACAGATAAAAATTCTATTCGAGGTCGATTGCAGATGACCATGGGCAGCAGTAACCACTTAATATAAAGCTGATAATCTTTTGTTTCTAATAACATTAAAAGATAAGATAGCGAAGTAGATTTTTCTAAAAATAGAAATAATTGCTGTAGTTATTATATTGTACTGAATAAAACTACAAACCCATAATTACTTCACACAATGACGCCTTGATTTCTTTCATTCTTTACGTTAATTAATAAATAAGAACAACATTAATTAGTGGATTCATTAACAAACAGCTCTACGTGAACTCTACGTAAAAAATGATTCGTGGTTTAAGTAGGTATACCATAATTACTTATTTCTGTAGTATTTGAGGTTTCTAGCAAATTAATGGTTCGTACCATTTTCTAAACGTAAAATACTCGCATATATGATTTATGTAAGTACCTAAATGACCAGATTTTTCGTTAAAAACAAACTAGGAAAATTGTTGTGTGGTTGTTGTTTATTCAACAGGCCGTGTGTACAATTCAGAAATTCTACCTAATAACAGCAGTATTAAGCGCTGCTGTGTTCTGGTTTGAAGGGTGTGGTAAGGGAGACATACTTTTACGAGGCGTTCCAGCTTAGTCGTCAGAGGTAGCGGCACATCTGTGCCCGACCTCAGGTAGGAATATCTAATCCTATCTGGGGTTGATTACAGATGTCCATGGGCGGCAGTAAACGCTTACCATCAGGTGGACTGCATGCTCGTCTGCTACTCCAATATTATAAATTCTTCTAATATTATAAAAAAGTGAAATCCTAATTTTTGTTACGCCGATGGTCACCCTACTTGAGGCTACGGCGGGCATAGCGCACCCGCTACATTATTTGTGTAATTAAACTTGTTCAGCGCCCGTGAAACCTAGGTCGTTCACCCCGCTCGAGAAATCACCACAAATGTGTTATGACGACCACACGCCACGCCACTTGATGTTACATCCAATTGATGTATTAATCTTTTCATTTGTGACTTGCTTTTGCGCGTGGCGATACTTGCGTACTTTACGCACCAAACCTACATAATTCAATAAATGTCGCTCTTTGAAGGGTACCAATTTTTTATTTAAAGTACATAATCGG
Organism: Epargyreus clarus; assembly: GCF_041222505.1. Classification (NCBI taxonomy): domain Eukaryota; kingdom Metazoa; phylum Arthropoda; class Insecta; order Lepidoptera; family Hesperiidae; genus Epargyreus; species Epargyreus clarus. The sequence continues at coordinate 13,507,776 of NW_027332223.1, forward strand.
ATCGTACATAATGCAAAATAACAATTAAGAAGTATGAATGGGTTCTTACATTATGATATTTTGTAAATTTGCAAACAGAACATGTGGTTAAAACATTTTTTGGGATCATAAGAATAAAAACCTCCTTTTTAATTATGTATTTAATACATAATGTACATATTTGCAGTTTCTTCTGAGAATTTGTTAAATATCCCGCTTGTGAGTGTTCCAAATTTATTCTGAATTTTGATTTAATTTGGTAGCCGCATTAGTCACAAACAAATGAATTAATACAAGGAAAAAGTTTTAGAAAAATAACTTATTCTACATAAAATTGAAAGGTATTTTTTTGTAAATTTAACTGAAATGTAAATAACACTTACAATGATAATTACACCTACATTATATGTACGTATGTGTTTTTATATGTGTTAAAAATTAATTAATTACTTCTAAATATAAGTTACGAGAATTTAAAGTATTCTATTGTACTCAAATAATTTAGCATACAAATATATGCAGAATACAACTGCATTTAGGAGATATGTTTATTTAGCAAAATTTAAGTGGCACGGCATGGAGTTGTCTCACCTTTAGAAGTAAAACGCATTTTATGAAAGAATCCATGGGAGTTATCGCTCGCGCTTCGAGACTTGTGATAGTTCAAAGTCATGATTGTAGGTATACATGTTTTCATACATTATTTTTTATAAGATTATAATAGCGGTCCACGTGATATTAACCAACTGTACCCTTACCATGAGTTTTTACGTGTCGACAAATATGACTGTTTTGGTATTTGTCCATACTATTTCCAAGTTCCGACACAATCCGCTAGGGGCGCTGATCGGAAATAGTATGGGCCAATACGTAAACAAATCACTTTATATAATACTAGCTGACCCGGAAAACTTTGTGCCGCCTCAAAATCTATTTATAAAATATATTTCATATAAAATATAGCCTATGTTACTCGTGGATAATGTAGCTTTCGAATGGTGAAAGAATTTTTAAAATCGGTCCAATAGTTTTTGAGCCTATTCATTACAACCAAACAAACAAAGTTTTCCTCTTTATAATATTAGTGTAGATTTGAGCCTAACGATAATGCAGACGTGTTATCTGATGGAAAGTAGTCAAGGCTGCATATGGACAATTGAAACACCAGATGAGTTGCCAATGCATCGCCAGCTTTGAAGAAGAGCTCTTTGTGCACCTTTTTTGAAGAGCCCCATGTCATGGCGCTCCGGGAATACTCCACGAAGAAGTTCATTCCACATCTTGCACGCCCATTCATTAAAGAGACTCTATATGGTTTTACCTGACATCTATCACTGACAAGTGCCACTCTAGGCAAATAACATGTTTGCACCGTATGGATTCAGATCAAACCCGCACCCTTCTACCGAAACACAGAACTGCGTCGCGCTTGAAATTGATGTAGGGTGCTATGATCCGCGCCAAACTGCTAGTCCGCTCTGAAGTTGTTGCAAGCAGGTGTAGTCATACAATTTGATATGGCGACGCGACTTATTCCTATATACAGAGCGGACTAGTACTTTGGCGCGGACTATACCTCTCCAATCGAACTACATTGGTTCTACGGTCATTCATGGCGATATCTTTATTCGCCTTCAGTGTGACTCTTTAATCACAGCATATCATCTTCTTTCTACATTACGTTGTTTTAAAATAAAAATCCAACAAACTTAATTAAGCAAGCACGTTTTGGTGCTGCTTTGAATGTTAATATGCTGATGTGTTACTTTAGAGTGTACCTACTTAATTTGCTTAGTCAGTTTTTGTATTACACTAATTATATACCTAAATTTATTTCTTGAGTTATATTAAAATTTTAATTAGGTAGGTAGGTAGATTAAATACCTTTTCTTTTTTTATAATGTAAGAGTAGCAGACGAGCATGCAGTCCACCTGATGGTAAGTGACTACTGCCGCCCATGGGCATCTGTAATCAACCCCAGATAGGATTAGATATTCCTACCTGAGGTCGGCCACAGATGCGCTGCTACCCCTGAGGACTAAGCTGGAACGCTTCGGAAGGCCTTTTTACTTTATAGTCTCATCGTTCAACTTATTACCGTCCCACCGCTGGGCACGGGTCTCCTCTCAGAGCGAAAAGGGTTTAGCTCATAGTCATAGCACTTGCACTTGGCCAATGATTAGCATTAGCATTAGTAGACTTCACACATAACTCTTTTTAAAGAACTCTGAAGCGTATAGGATTCCTCACATTTTTTCGCTTTTATAAGTGATAAAAAAATTAAAATAACCATATAATTCTAAAATAACATTTGGTTCGAACCTTAGACCCCCTTGAATAATAACTCAATCTTCAAGAATCTCAATCACTAGGTTATCACTCATTATTAATTATTATTAATTTATATTAATTAAGCAGATATGCATCGATTTAACCCTGACCATATTTTAAAGGGCTTATACAACAATAATTTTATACATGTCATATGTCAGAACAGCTCTTAAAAAAGACGTGTGCAATTCGAGCAAATCGTCAATTAAACTTTAATGGAATCATTACAAGTTACTACAAACTATAAATTGGAGTGTCCCAACACCACTTCGCATACAATGCCGGATATTTACGCCACCTATAAAATAGGTACTTAAGGCCAGGACCGGACTGAGACTTGAAATCGGGTTTTTAAGGAATATCTCAAATATTCTTCAGTGTAACATACAACTTATGAAATACTAGCTGACCCGGCAAACGTTGTGTTGCCATATAAATAAATAAATGTTAAGGGTGCCCTTATCACTTAGGGGTATGAAAAATAGGTAGTAACCGATTCTCAGACCTACTGAATATGCATATAAAATTTGGTGAAAATCGGTAAAGTCGTTTCGGAGGAATACGGTAACTAACATTGTGACACGAGAATTATGTATATAAGATTATGATCTGAGTGATGATATTGAGGTCACCATCTATGACCGACCTCAGGTAGGAATCTAATGTTATCTGGGGCTGGTTACAAATTTCCATGAGCGGCAGTAGCCATCTACCGTCAGATGGACTGCAAGCTTTTCTGCCACTCTTAGGTATATTATGAGAAGGTACAAGGTTTCTTTCCTAACCCCTCATATCAGATTTTTAAGAAACAACCCTGTTATCGACCTAAAAAGCTAAGTTTTTAATTAACATTTTACTTTAATCAATGCGTTTTAAGGTAAGCTGATAGAGATTGTAAATACTTTTTAAGATAACAAATGTTGCTATTCTTATTAATAAACCGTAATTTTGTAACTGGTAGATTCACAAATTATGTTACCAATCAGGCCAGTCCGGGTCTGCTAAGCCAATAAAACGCTAAATAGATCCCACTCAACTATCCCGTATGAATGCGCATCTGCGCGCACAGCTGTCTGCGCACGCGCCGGGCCCAGCGCAAGCTGTAAACTACTTAATATTCAGCGTCAAAACTATAATATAAAACAATAAAATATTTATGTATTAATCGAGTTCAATTTCACGAAAACGATACATCTAGACGTTTGAATACATTATTTGTACTTTTAGTAAGAAGTGTTTCGGAAGTTAATTAATACGTAATTATATTATTGATACCTAACTAGTTAGGTATCAATAATATTTTCATCATCACCCTTAAAAATAGCGATTATCGTGTAGTCTTCGCGTTTTACTGTAGTAAATGGGTGGTGGCTTAATTTTGCGCTGGTGGTCCTAGTAATTACGTAAAACGACTGCCCATTTCCTTATTATTACCTTACCGAGACATCCTCGGAAGGAAAGGTGTGGCGCTTTTAGGGACCGATATATTAGCAATATTTATCAATCCGCAATAGAGCAGACTGATCGAGTATTCCAGGTCTCTTCTATTCACGAATAGGGAACGAATACAAAACTGATCATCTTAAAAATTATCAGCTCTTCTACAAATCAACAAAGTTGGGAGTCAGCTGTAGATAACATGGGCATAGATAAATATTCTCTGTGATTGTAGACGTGGATCAAAATCGAAAAATATTTCCGTCTCATTGTCATTTATGAATGGCGCGGAGCATCTGTGGCCGCAGCTGTCATGCGCACGCGCCGGACACCGTGCAAGCAAGATGGCTTCTTAAAGAAATTGAATCATTCAACCGACGGCCCGCTGTTTTTTCGTTTTTTATAACGCTCACACTTTGAGAAGTCTTAACTTATCAATTTAAGATATCTTTAACTTAACAAGATTAAGTTCAGAAAAGGATTTAAGCTCTTTAGTTAAATTTTGGTGACCAGATTAATTTTTATTCCTTTGTGATCTTTACGACTGAACGTAAATTAAAACTTTTAAAGATATTTTATTAGTTGTAGAACATTCTATGAAACATCTTGCTTTATGTAATACTCCTAAATTAGCAAACGAGTATGCATACGATCTGAGACCATGATGTAAATGACCAGTACAACCCATTGACATATGTAAATCAATTCCTAAATAGGAGAGGAGCTCTACCTAAAGATCGCGTAATTAGGTGTCACCGCTCTTAACGATTGAATTGAAATGTATTACCTTAAGAAGCCCTTTAATTAACTAGAGCACTAGGTGTCATTCAAGCGGAATTTTAGTAATTTTAACCTTCCCTCCCCCTTGTCAGTGAAAGTAAGTAAATTGTACTCACCCTGAGCTTACGTAATACTTTTATGACCCCCTGCTGTACTCTATTAGTTGCGCAGAAATAAAGGTACCGTAGAGCTCTCGGTTGGTCAAAATATTGTATTGAAAAACATGAAGCCACGAACCGTGCTTCGATCCCGTGACCTTTTCAATATCTGGACATATAAATGGGGCCCAATTTGCTACCTTCTTTGCATGTTTGATTTTCTTTACTCAGATATAAAGAGGCTACCTTATGTTTTAAAAATCGATTCAAGTTTAAATCTTTCTTATACAAGAGGAGACCCGTGCCCAGCCGTGGAATAAAAAGGCTAACGACGAAACTATATTTGTACAACAAAACGTACATACATACGAAGAATATTCTGCAACCATTGAGTATAAAGTACAATTAAAGTAAAGAAGTAAATGTATGTATGTATTCGCTATGCAAATGTTTGTTTGTAATTATCATTGTACGTTTCTTGTTTCAGTGAATTTGTACTTGTTATATTACAGGATTTAGCGTAGCGTATCGTTGCATAATAGCAAAGGTCAACAACAATGTGACAAGGGTGCCCTTTAGCTCTGTCAGCGAAACAAGGTACGTGTCCGTTATTGCTGGTATCGTTAATTCTTAACAGATGTAAGTTCCATGTTAACCAACCTACGTAAGGGTAGCCATAATTACTTGAAATATATTCAGTACCCTTACCAGGAGTTTTTACGTTTCGACAAATATGATTGTTTTGGTATTTGTTTACGTATTTGCCCATACAAATTCCAATCAGCGCCCCTAGCGGATTGTGTCAGAACTAGGAAATCGTATGGGCCAATACGTAAACAAATACCAAAACAGTCATATTTGTCAAAACGTAAAAACTCATGGTAAGTGTACAGAACGTTTGTTGTTTTAAGTGAACACTTTTTAGGGATATGAAGTAGTGCATGTGAAGGTGCAGCTGATGGTAAGAGGTCATTGAAGTTCTTGAGCATATGTGTCTTACGAATCCTGCGGTCGGTGGCATAGGTTTATTGGTAACCCTAAGCACTAAGTGAAATTATTTCGTGTAAGAGTCTTTTACTCTACTTTTACACTCTTCAAACCACTGTATACAAATTTACATTATAAATAAATATTTAGATTTTGCGTTTATAATTTTTACAAAATTGTCAGAACGTCTATAATTACTTCGGTTTCATTTGAAACCTTTGTGTAAGAAATAAGAAATAATAATTTTAGTGCGTAGATTTAGTTAAAAGAGACTGTATTTAAAAATGTATTGTATTTTGGAAATATTTCAGAGTCATAAGCACAATTTGAATGGTACGGCTAAAACAAAAAATATTACGTTCTAAATAATACGTCTCGAAAGTCCATAAATTTCAAGTAATACTTGGTGACCCTATAACTTATAACGAAGTGGCAGATGCGAGGCCATGCGTGCAAAGGACGGTCGGAGACCTTTGTCGGGTACCAGCGTTTCATCCCCAACCCCTATGCAGGTGCTTTCATATTTAAATTCAATAAAATTCCTGGCTAGCAGATCGTTGCTCTTTTGTTTTCGGAAATAAGTCTAAAGATTTTGTTGAAGATTTTAGTATTTTCTATGTTTGGAAAATTGTAAAGGTGCTATTTTCTGACAGAGTTTTTTTGCGTCTTGGTTCTATTATACTCAAAATATGCGTAGTTGTAATACAAATACGTAAACACTAAAAATTGTTGTGCACTGACTATTGTGGGGGTAGTAACTTGCGTGATTCGCCCGGAGACACCACCGTCAGTGAAACAACGAAGGTAGCAGCATCATCGCAGTATATTTGTACCTCTCATAATTCTGTAATGTAATGTTATATAATGTACAGAGAATACAATGTAAAATAACTAAGAAATATGTATAATAGGCGCCATTTTGAATTGCCTTTTTTAATAAAACGAAATAAGTAATATATGCGACTCATCGCTTGGCAAGGCCATTGATGAACCGCACTATTTGCCATAAAAGATAAAGATATAACATGTTCGTGCAAATGAATAAAATCGGATCGATCCACAACTGTTATCTTAAAGTGTGACGCTGAACGGAATCTGAAATCCGTCACTGCGCACCGGTATTCGAGAAAAACTGCACTTAACGGTACTCCATCAGATTACGAATATTATATTGCAAGTCAGTGGCTGTCGGTTTTAGATATGCATGTTGTAGGAAATTGAGATTATAAGAACATATTAATGTTATTTTTTTGGAACGCCTCGGAAAAGTATGCCCTCTTACCACAGCTTTCAAACCAGAACACAGCAATGCTTAACACTGCTGTTACTAGACGGAAATAGGTGTGGCGGAACCACAAGAGCAGTTATAGCCTTGTGGTTCAGAAACTCGGTCAGTTGATCGAGAGGTCCAAGGTTCAAATCCGAGGCACGCACGTTTGATTTTGCAAAGTTATGTGCATATTAGAAATTAGTTATCACTTGTTTAAACGGAGAAGGAAAACATCGTGAGAAAACCTGCACACCTGAGAAATATTAAAAAAAAAGAAAAAGTTTTTAAAGGTATGTAAAGTCTACCAATTCGCACTTGGCCAGCGCGGTGGACTATGGCCTTATCCTTCTCATTCTGAGAAGAGACCCGTGTCCAGCAGTGGGACAGTAATGGGTTGGTGACAATAAATTACAAAAACTTCTGCCACCATCGTCTATATTAATTGTAACCAATAGTAGCTTTGTTTCCGCCGAACTACTACTCGTATGTATATAGTAAACGTTGTTCTGCTTTGTCTATGGTAGTATTATTGTATCTGTTGCACATCACAGATTAAATAATCTTAATAAGATCTTATGAAAATCGTACGTTACGCCAGTTCATATTCCCTGCAACATACATTTGTCACTGCATAAATCTTTACCCTTACCAGTACCCTTAAAATCTCCTGGTAAGGGTACAGGAGTTTTTACGTTTCGACAAATATAACTGTTTTGGTATTTGTTTACGTATTGGCCCATACGATTTCCTAGTTCTGACACAATCCCCTAGGGGCGCTGATTGGAATTTGTATGGGCAAATACGTAAACAAATACCAAAACAGTCATATTTGTCGAAACGTAACAACTCCTGGTAAGGGTACTTATTGTCAAACGTTCCCACGGTGGCGACGCCTGAAGTGCCGAGCGGTGACTAAGTAAATCTCTAATGTTGCTATATCAGCTAATTCGTTTCTTTGAACGGGATATTTATAGGCACACTGTGATTATCTGCGTTTTTATTTCAATTAAAATAGTTACCGTGTTTGTTCTTGAGGCAAATTTAACAGTATGTAACGAATGATAAAACTTTATTTACGAAGCTGTCTGTGCTTTGTAGTTGTATGGTTTATATAACTGCTTTTATATGTTTTTTCATTTATATTCCTAAACGACCTCTTGTGTGTGTTACGGACACATAAAAAGTTAAGTACTCAAATCCGGTAAAAGGTGGTAGAACCCTTTGTGGTTCGACTCCGGCGGCACCACCGCAACGCCTATTTCTACCTAATAACAGCAGTGTTAGGCGCTGCTGTGTTCCGGTTTGAAGGGTGTGGTAAGGGAGACATACTTTTCCGAGGCGTTCCAGCTTAGTCCTCAGGGTTAGCGGCGCATCTGTGGCCGACCTCAGGTAGGAATATCTAATCCTATCTGGGGTTAATTACAGATGTCCACGGGCGGCAGTAGCCACTTACCATCATGTGGACTGCATGCTCGTCTGCTACTCCTATATTATAAGAAAAAAAAGTTTACACTCTAACATGAGGCGTTGACAGTCCTCAGATTCCTTACCAAATGTAATCGAGCCGTAAGGCTTTTATTTGTAGTTAATTATAGGTAACAATGGATGTCAATGGCCCTCTACTCTCAGGTTCACTGCATTCTCGTACGCAAACTTTTTTATTATCAATTATTAAATAGTTTAATAATTATTAAATTATTAAACTGAAAAAAAAACTGAACTAAAATTTTATTTAATTTCTTTTATAATAATCTTATACTATAATAATAATATAGCATACTATTATAAGTAATAATAGCATACTTACAACTTATAATTAACAGCGACAATAATTTATAATTAAGATCAATACCAAATAGGGTAAACGCCATTTCAACATTAACCGCACTGGTAGAATATCGGAAAATGTTGTCAGTTATGTGACTTTGCCAATATTTCCCTTATTTACTTTATGACACATCCATTGGCGCCTATGATTCATTTCAGCGTACGCTTCTTATTTATTCAAGATAAGGGTGATAGGCACATGTGGAGAAGGTGTCAAGATATAGATTTGATAGGAAATACACATAATGTTGCCTGTTTTTTAATGAATTGATGATTTTTTATAATGTAGAGTAGCAAACGAGCATGTACCTGATGGTAAGTGGCTACTGTCGTTCATGAACACTTGTAATCAATCCCAGGTAGAATTTGATAGTCCTACCTGAAACCTAACCTTCAAACCAGAACACGGCAGCGCTTATTTTTATGAGACAGAAATAGGTGTGGGGGTGGTGCCGCCGTAGACGAACCACAAAGGGTCCTACCACCTTCAAATCGTAATGTTGCTACGTTCGTAATCACTACGAGAAATACTTCGATACGGGCTTACTTACTTAACTTACTATATATTTATAGGTTGGCTGTTACCCGGAAACATTTTATCAGTGGAACTCCTATTTATTGATAACCTAAAGTGTTTTAAGAACTACAAATAGGAATGAGTTCTCAAAAAAATAAAGATTTTAATCTAATCTAAATGGAATAGAATCTTAAGTTATACGCTACGAAATCTAAAGGAGGCAACATGTGTGCCGCTCATATGTTGCCTCCTTTCACGTCGACGATCGGCGTCGACGGTTGCTGACGATAGGCGGCGACTGGAACTGTTGTTCGTGCATTATCTCCCTAAGGAGTAAATTAGAAGATCATAATTATCTTCAATGTACAATTCGTATTGGTCCAGTACAATCATTACTCCATTGATAGGATTGCTTATTTACAGGGTTGAAAAAGTATGCAGTCCACCTGATGAGAAGTGGTCACTGCCGCCTATGGACAATATGGACATCCTATCGTTCATAATATGTAACTGAGCCGACTTAGACATTATTGTATCTGATACTTTTGTCAATATTACCTTCTATGTAGGAATACCAATTAATATTATTAATGTAACATTTTCACTTAAATAAAAATACACATCGGCTTGTAATTTTTATATTAACTTAATTTATATTAATATAAACGTAATTGTAAAACGTTGTAATACATTTTGATTTTTTTATGTTCCACTAAGACAAATTGTTAAATGTGTTAAACAAGCATTAAAATTCGATCTGTGGTAAACTAATTATGCTGTTTTATTTACAGTAACACAATTACATAAATAACAGGTTAAATATTCTCAAACTACTTAAAAGGCGCGTGGAATGGTATTTAAAATGGATTCGGTATTCGTTTACCGAATAAATTCTAAAATCAAACAAGGAATACGCCATGTTTAATTCAGATCCGTTTAGTTGTTGAAATGAACGGCCGAGTGTATTATATTACAGGATCCAGATGGCATTACCATGAATACTGTTATTTTCAGGTCGGTCCTACACTATATTTTAACGTAAGCTACATGCTCGTACATGTGGGACGCGAAGAGACTTTAGTTAGTTGGTTCCTGCATTCATGTGTGATGCGCACATTGACATGACATCGCGTGACAAAAAAATGGATGTACCATCAGCCAAGCAAAATCTAAATGAATTTAGCACGAGTTTAGATATTATGTTGTAGCGTGACTTTGTGTGTCTGTGAAAATCTATAAAATATTTATTAGAACTCTATTAAACGTCCGTTCACGTCACTTTTCTATACATAAAAGTTTATTATTTCAAGTAACAGACCTTTTGCCTACCTATATCAATTTGATATTCAAAATGAAAAATGTCCGTAAGAATATCCTATTTTTATTTGTTTTATGGTGACTCTACAATCGAAGGTATTACGTAGCGGAGGCTGCAAGCAGTTTTTACGAGGTTCCCTCCGGATATGAATACACATCCTGTGTCTCGAGTTCAACCTCCCGGTAGAGTTAGGAGGTTAATTAATAAAACACTATAACGAAACATATTTCAATTTTCAAATACGCGCATTAAGAAAATAATATTTTTACATATAAGAAAATATGTATATTTTTACATACTTATATAGTAGACAATTATATTAATATATTTTTATTACATGAATAAGGGTTAAAATGATGAATTTTAAAGATGATGATTTATCCTTGTATAAATTATATTTTTTTGTTTTTCTCTATCGTAACTTTCAGGTAACATAATAGCATGAATTTTGAATTAAAACAAAAAAAAAAAATTAAATATAGGAGGAATATACTATTTTTAAATATAGTATTAGCAGACAAGCATGTAGTATGTAGAGCTGGAAAGACTCGATAAAGAATGTCTCCCTTACCACACCATTCAAACCAGAACATAGCAGCGCTTAACGTGGTGTCGCCGGAATCGAACAACCAAGGATTTTACCACCTTCAATAAATACTAAATATATTCTTTTTTGAAAGATGGTATGGTTCGACTGGGGATTTACCATCCCCAAACTCATTTGTAGCGTGCAGCTCTAACGTTTCAGGAAAGCATGGATGCAAGCTGACTTAGGTACTTAAATGAGGCAACTATCTAATACCACGTTAAACAAACAAAACGAATGTTAAACAAATTCTCTTAATGACTGGGCCATGTTAACCAAGATGCCAAAGCAACGCCATCTAGTGAGGAACTAACATTATAAGGTTTGATAAGGATTTTCATTATAAGGTTTGATATGCTTAATAATATTAATCTGTTTTATATTCTAAAACAGTTTAAACCTCTTATGTACGTCGTCGTTTCGTCGAACGTCGAATTTTTGTTATGGATGATCGTCTGAAATGAGTGAAGGGTTTAAATGTAGAGACGAAGTTGCAATGTAGAGTTAACAGACGCAGCACTTGAAGATGAATATCTAGCAAATGTACTGACAAGTGGCTTCCGCTGAATTGTGTCTAATATAACATTTTATTTCATTAGCTCTACATTTCATTAGAAAAATAATTAAGACATATAAAAAGATAAATCCCTATTGTTTATAATTACATTTAATTCAGTAAATCTTAACTGTTATTTTTAGCAAAAGTTATCGACCTCTTCATTATTACTCCAAGTGCATAGGGCGGTACGAAGGGACAATAAGTTACAGATTAACGCATACATAATTATATTCATATAACGCTATCGGATAAGCTTATCACAATATCAAACTGTGATAAACGCGGGACTCGATTGACAAATATATGCGATCAAAATAACAACACGAAACCAAATCAGTGTTGGCCTAACGAGTTTGGAAACGGTTCGGATGTCCACTCGGCGTGCGCGATTGTTTGTTTACAAGTACTTCGTCGACAATTAGTTGGGCAATCATCCTTTCCAGTTGAGCACATTCAGCAGGTGACGGAGCGTCTTTTGTGTCAACAAGCGCCTTGTTTAACTGTAACGCTTGCTTCATCCACATCGACTTTGTACCTAGCGTCATCGAAATGATTCGGCCGTGCACCGGTTGCTCGTTCAGCTATGAAAACAATCGAGTAGTCAACCTTCTTTGCGTTATCGGGCGGTCGTAAATCATCGTTGAGCGTTCGCTTTTCGGCGCGTGAGTCAGGTGTCGCCGAGCGATCGGAAAGCGTCCCCGGCCGGCTAGCCCCCGGCGACCCTACCATGTGGATCCGATCGGTGGCGGCGCGAACATTCGTGGCACGTCCTTTGTTGACCGTTTTGTTTTGGAGTACCATCCGGTTCCTGATGGTAGAGGGGAGGGGACAGGTGGGCGCAGGTATCGAGCGCGGCGGCAGTCAGTCCACCTCAACGCGCCGGGCTGCGCGCGCGCCTCGCTCACAATAAATACAATTAAATATGGAAATGGCGAACAGTCCGCGACAGGTGCGCGGCCGCGGCGTTCGTGCACGTGTGCTGTTTGTGAGTGCGCCAGCGCTGCTTTCCCTGCAACCCTGTAGCCGGTAAGTTTTCCACGCTCACGATGAAAAATTCACTCGATCGAGCCGGCGCGTTTTTATAGTTTCTCACTATTAGGCTAGCGTCGGTTAGCACGCATCTGCCGTTCCGTTTCGGTGCAGCTGCTGATCGTGAATAGTAGGTATGATATGTTTTATACATCATAATGTGACAGTCGGTTGAATGAAGTCGCCCTCGGAGACGGCTAAGGGTTCTAACACAATTAGTGAGGCGGCGTTCACACGGCCGTCGCCGGCGTTTCGCGTGTTGCTGCCACTTCGGTAAATATTGGCTCGATAAGGTCCGCGAGTGCGTGCGTGTACAACTACTGTTATCGATTCCACACATGCGTCACTTCGATAGTTATCTTTGGCGGATCTGGGTCATTGTTCTTTTGTATTTCATGTGTTGCGCTCTGATAATAATTCTTCGAATGAATTTCATTCGCTTTTTTGTAGTTTTGCGTTCGGTAACGAGACAATACAACCTTTACAATGGCCGTAGCGCGTTTCTATAATACGCTTTGTAAGTATCTCTTTAGTTGTCTCGACGACAAGTATCATTATGAACTAAACCAACAAAAAATGTACCGTTGGCAAAAAACAGTCGCATTCGAGTCCATGAAATATTGTTCGCTGCAAAAGCAACAAGTGTCTAATGCCTAGCTACGAGTACCTACCCACTTGAAGTAATTACGTAGTTTCCAAGATTTTATGTAGGTGTTTTTTTACTTTTGTTACCAGATACTTAGCTGGTGTAGCTTTATTACGTGTAATCACTTGAGGTAATCTTATGAGCCGATATAAAATGTATGTATATTAGAATTTGACCGCTCGAAGCCGTTGGAGTAACTATTACACATTCAATCAGACCTAATCTATATACAGTAACGTGTGAACATCCGTCTGCTAAAAGCTTACATTAACAGACAGACATTTCTATGTCCTCCTTACTAATTTGATGGTTACAGATAAGGTTTACTGCTGTGTGAAAAATTCGTAAATTACAAACTGCTTATCAAACTTAATGGGTGATGTACGAGATGGGTGGGTAAAATAATGTTTCGTGTCTTAGTATAGTGATAATTCCCATTAGACACGATGTCGATTATGGATTTTGAATGTAACTCGTGGTAACTCAAGGTTTTACAATCCAATAAATCAGACTGGTCGAAAGGTGTGAATGGGTATATTTGTCGATAAGTCATATAAATTCGTTTGTATGCTAATTTGCCTAGTATTTAAAAGGCGTTATTCTGTTTTAATTGTGTCCAATGAAAGCAAGTGCGATTTACCTAAACACTTAGTATTTATAGTAAATTTTAATCAGTATGTTCGTCATAGTTAAACCAACTTTTAAAATAGAAACGTAGTAATATTATTTTTCACTGTGATTTTCATAAATTAAAAATGGAATAAATTAATATAGATAGAATTAATATAAAGTACTTTAAATGTAGAAAATATAAACAAAATCCAGAAAATGATGTAAAACTTATCTTTTACGACGCTATTGGCAATTAGATAATTTATTTAAAGTAGCCGATGAAAAACGATGTCGCTATTTACATCTCCGGAAAATTCGCTATCTATTACTATCGCAACACCTTTAAGAGGGAATACGGGTTTGCGTAAAACATCGCGATTACTATACTTGGCCATTACGGTCTTCTGATTTACCGATTATGTCCGTGTTCTTCATTATCGCCTTCAAATGTTGGCGTTGACGGCTCGCGCTAATCAACTCGGAATAGGACAGTGTAAAAAATATTCCCGTGTGGTCCAGGTACCGATTATGGTAAAAAAGAAAATTCCTCGCCATATGCCTAATAGCTCCCGGGAATTTATTAACTCATCTCATTACACTTAGAGACTCTAGCGGAGATCGTTTTATTCCCAACGCGAGTAACAGACAAAACCCGTATCGCGTTACACAAGAGTTTATTTTTGTGTAGACTGTTTGCAGATAAAACCTTTCAGTTTAGGAAGGCGGTGATATTATAGAGTGAATAGGTTTTTTCGTGTCTCGGTCTGTCGCTCACGCCTCGCCGCCCGCCATCCGTGACAACGCGAAATTCGGTATTAACTTTGAAAAAGTTATTATTGTGGTAGAACTATTAAATTTTAAGTTTTTCCTCAGTGAACTGTTAAGTCCGTGACTATAACTTTATTTTGATTGAAAACTGTATTTGAAACGTAACGAATTGAATGATATAATCAGAAAAAACGAGGTTTGAATTTTTAAATGGATTAACATAAGATTATTTCTATGCATATCACAAATAATAGGTTTAGTTATAAAACACCTAAAACTGTATATTCGTCCTCAATTTGGATAAAGCGCTCTACCTGGAGAGTATCGGTAGAGTATATGTAATACTATATTACAAAATGTGTGTTCGAGTAGCCACGTTTAAATCAGCATACGACATTGACAAAGATGAACGTCCTCGCCAGACCTCTGAACTCTACAACCACTAGAGCCAAGGTCAATGCCGGCGTGCGGTATTTTATAGCTCTCCATATATTCCACATGTAAAATAAATAATATAATATATGTTAATTTTAAACATTTATTCTCGCATAATTAGTAGCTTAGTAACACGAAGAAAAAACATTTTTCTTTCTCTACCATAGAAAATATTTCTAATACGAGAGATACCAGATGGTAGAAATTGTAGTTAAAGAGATTGTTTTAAAACCTCCTCTTGTGTAAATCAAGACTACTTTTTGTCAGGCAATTTTATTAATTAAAATTTGAAATAATATAAAAATAATTTAATAATTTTGAAATAATATAAAAACTATTTGTATTTGCACAAGTCTCTACATAAATGCGAAGAAACTTTAAAGAACATTTATGTTTCCTCCGTCGTCCACGTGCTCATTTTCCTTATACTAAACTTGACCCCTTTATTCAAATGTGTAGACGGGATTGTTTTCTTCGTATTTCAGCTTCGGACCTGAACAACTTTAACGTTAAGTAATTCTTAGAGCTCCATTTTATAATCAAATACATAAATTGAGACATATATCAAGCTATTATGCTCAGTTCTTTAGACTTCAAGTTGCTGCCTTCATTCTCTTCTACCTTTAATCTGTCCTTAAATACTGAGATAAACGTATAAGTTAAGATATAGATTTGGTATTGAATGTTTACTTATTTCTGCCTTATAACAGCAGTATTAATTTCACGGTTCACAGTTCTAGAAAGAGGTGTTGTTGCAAAGGCACTTCTTCAAAAGGAAGTTTTCGAAAGTATCAAGGCGTCTATGACAGTAGTGGGTGTGATGATTTGAATCTATATCTATGAAACCACATCTTCAGGGTAGACAATTTGCAATTTTAATTCGAATAAGGCAAGAGTTAGATATAAAAGTAATAACTCGATTAAAATAACTTTCAACTCTCAAGATTTCTGTGTTATTTGGTAACTCACGAGCGGCAGGGATAACTCAATATGTATCATGTAACAGGAACAATGGTTTACATTATCTGAAATTTAGTTTTCTAAGATTGTATTAGCATTCAAGCTTGCTGTGCATCTTATGCTGAGTGGTCATCGTGGTTATGGTCACTTGTGACCAATTCCATATGGGTTGGTCAAAGCCAAGTATCGCCACGCCTGAGGACTTAGATGTCACCGTATGTAAGTTCGTCTACATCCACACTTGTCCGAACGCAGAGCTTCACGCTAGAATATATTAGCTACAATTCCTTTTCCTTTCAACATACGTAACACTAACATACAAGTTCAGAACATACATTCTTATTCACTTAAGAGTCTTCCGTCAGAGGAACACGTACGAACCATGTCCTCCCACTCGCCTCACTAGAAATTTGCGTGTTCGCCGCACATTCTAACGTCAGTGTTTAATTATATGAAATGGTTAACAAGCGTGTTGCAGTGATAGAAAGCGCTGTAAGAACACCTGCATCTACCTGCAGCTGCACTGATCTTAACGTCTCTATGGCCCAATTATATATGTTCAGTTTATTGAATGGAAATTTAATTATGTGAAATAATTATACTTTAGTATATACGAGTATGTATATAGATAGGGTATTTTGATGGATAGGTACGTGGTAACTTTTTAGTAATAAAATTAGATAAAAATATAGGGTTGATAATACTCTCTAAGTCTATATCGTCTTAATTCTATCTAGCAACGGTTTAATGATCGTAGGGAAATTACAACTTTAGGATCTCACCATAAAGTTAGGTGTCGTCATAATGTAATAACGGTTAAATGTTCTTAAGCTTAGGGAAAAAGTATACTATAGTAGTAGATATATGTACAGTAGTAGTATAGAATTTCAAAAGTAGCAACATTTAGCCAGCCACATTTCGGAAACTCGATAATAAGGGAATAAGGGATCTCTTGTGACGACCATGTCTGCAAAAGGTCAAACACAACTAGATGGACCGTTGAACTGAAGAAGACAGTCGGAAACCGTTAGATTTACAGGGCATAGGACCGGTTGGAGTGGCGCCAATTAGGAGAGCCCTATGTCCGGTAGAAGACCTAAAAAAGCTAATTAATTTACTTAAATAAGGAATATAAATAGATAATGTCACAAAGATAGGTAGAATATACACATCAAGCATTGTTTAAAGATTTTTTTTTTTAATCTGTTTATAAATATTTTTGCATCTTATAATAATTGTTTTTATGTATAGTGCTAATACTGCCTAAATAGAATGTACTTGTCATATTTTATCATATTCATAGTTTATATCTAAATATTCCAATTAATCGTCAATATTTTCTGATGTTCCATTTTCAAAATATATGACGAATTAATTAATAAATAAAAAGCTTACTTTAGTGGTCCAATTAGATTTTAGTCAATTTAGTTTGCTTAAAGTTGTCAATAATGCAGAGTCAATTATACTTTCACCCGATGATGACATGATAATTGTCACGCATGGACGACTTTTGAAGAAGTATGAAATCTTTGAAGCAAAGTAGAAACTAAAGCATGAAATAATTATAAAAATGCATTTGTAATTTTTTTATACTTTTGCGAAAAAAATGTTATTTCGTTTAAAAATAGATACCTACGCCTGGAAGGGTTATTTAATATAGGTACATATTACATATACTTGTATGCCTATGACTAAACATTTTACTATGCAGATAAAATTTACGACCTACGACGATAAATTTATGACAAACATTTTTGCATCGAAATGTCACTAAAGTGAATGACATATTTATGGAACCCAAGCAAGTTGTACCTGTGTGGTCCAATAACCATAAAAATGAAACCACTGCTACAGGCACTTATCCTACAACTTCCTGAGTTGCACGTTGTTACAGTTAGTAATAAAAAGTAATTTTACTCAGCCACTTTAGATTAATAAACGTCTATATACTTTGTCTATCGTGTCGTCACAAGTTTTAAAGACTAATTGTACAACTGGCAGCTAGATTACATCTGCAAAAAGCACGAATAAAGAAAAGGAATCGTTTAAAAATAGAACAGTTGATTCAACGATCAAATAAGGGCCAATACAGGCAATGCGATTGTGATATTGCGAATGTTTTATTGACGCTACAAAACTATGTTTGAAAAATATTGCCGGATTATTAAGTTTATTTAAACATTTTAACATTGTCCAAAATTGCAGAAACATTAAATTTTACAATTAGGTTGGTCTTTACAGCGCACTTTTTTAAACTACTACCATTTTGGAACCCTAATATTATTAGAATACTTACTACTACTTATACTGTAGAAGCAATATAAAAATCTACATCACGTAACAATATTCTTTATAACTAAGCTATACCGTACATCTTATATCATCTTTATTTTTAATTTAATATTTATTAACTTAACAATGTGACTATTTGTACAGGTACTGGACTAATAAATTATATTTATTCGTACATTTATTAATTTTTTTTTTAAATATATTTATTCGTACATTTATTCATTTTTTTTCTTTAAACAATGTGACAAATTCAATTTTTTTTTTAATATACTTATTCGTACATTTATTCAATTGGTTTTTTTTTTTAAATTGATTTCGAACGGGCTGATGGCGACGTCATTTTTTGATGTTAAGAGCTTAGTTTCTAAAATCGATCGGTAGAGCCGTTTAAAAGTTATTAAAAAAAAAACATTTCAAAAATTTTTTTTTTGTAGTTTTATTGAGATTTCTCAAAATCTACCGGTTCGAATCGGATAATAATAAATTGTTTGTCCAGTACCCGTATTAATAATTATAAATTATTCGTACGGTAACCGTATTAATAATTATAAATTGTTCGTACAGTACGTGTATTAATAGACTCAGCCTTAACTTAAACGACAAACGGCAATTGATACTTGCATTTTTATATCATTAACAATTATGTTCGGGACTATCTTACATTATCTTTGTTAGTTATTAATTTAATCTTTATTAATTTAAATGTCGAAAGTCTTTTTATTGCACGTGCGTTTTCATTGACAACTTACGTCCCGTCCGTTCGGGGCCTAATAGAGACCGCCAATCGCCGGCACGTCGGATTGCGGCATCCGAGACGAGATTTCTAATCGACGGGCGTCACGCGCCGCGTCCCCGGCCGGAACGAATCGCCCGGAGATAAGCATCGACATCAGGGGACTGGTCACTTCACTCACTACACAGGGCTGCCCAATTTGGCTGCGACGCGATTTATGTCGCCAGATACGCGCGAGTTTGAGAAACGCGTATGTGAACACGGATTTATTTTAATATGTAGGTGATGAAATGATTGATGAACGTCGTTTACGGTACAGTGTTAGTCTATTAAAAAATATTTATTTAAATATTGGTGTTAATTAATTATTGAAAATTTTAATTAAGTGAACTTAATCATCTCGTTTTTGATAAATTCGTTGATATTCGTACAAGTAGTTAATAAAACTAACATAATCATAAATAAAAATATAATAATACAAAATACTTTATCAAATCAAATAGACTCTACCGATGCCCTATTAATATAACAGTAACAAACTTTTAGGTACAATTGTTTAATCTATAACACTATAGTTTTAATTACCCAAACATTTGTTTTATACTAACATACCAGCCCTATCAAACCTAATATGCGGGCTAAAAAATCGATCACAGTCCGCGACAAATCGAACTATGCAATGCGATGACTTGTCGATCCGGCGGCTTTGTTGCCCACTTGCCGGCAGCCGGCACTCTACCCAAAAGTACCCATACTATTGTATCGAGAGTTTTGTGTAAATAACCAAGCAAGCATGAGAATGCGGCATGAAAGATCGTAAGCCTTTCTGAGCTTCTATGTTTATTTGCGCGTTACTATAATTTTATCTATCGAACTGATTGTTCGGTGTATGTTTAGGTTGCTGATATTGCGTGTCTATTAATAGAAAGTGGTAAGAAGTTACTTTAAAATCCAGAATTTGTAAAAATATTTTTGAGTGAAAAAAATGAATTGGATGAAAATCATTTGTTCTTAATTTGTTACCAAAACCTCTAAATAGCTTATTCAACTACTAAAAAAACTTTGCAAAAAATTGGGGCGGGAGGGACACTGGTGAAATATAAGAGAGGGGTGGTGGGCGGAGTCGCGAGCAGTATCTTGTCTTAAATATGTAAGTCTGAATCTGAAATATTTACGCTGAAATGATTAAAGTGCATACGAAGAACCGTAACTCACATTGGAACCTAGATTATGCTATTTTAACTAACGTTTGAATTCTTTGATTTTATCCAGTGAAGTTTTTGGATAATGTAACCTTACGGAAACAAAACTACAATCCCCCTATCGATTTTATCTTTTTAGTAAAATATGGCATGTCTACTAGCTTTCTTCAAAACTAGGTATGTCAATAAATACGTTTAATATAAAAATAATTCCACGACGAACACATTAAAAAATCGTGAAACATTAATGAACGTACTTAAAGTTCACGTGAGCACGAATAAAAATCTATAAGCGTTGTATGAAGCGGGAACAAAATACAATAATTTCTTGAGCAGATGGCCTGCCAGATAGCTATTGAAGGTGGGAACAGCCGGAGAGGAGGCGGAGCGCGCACCGAATGGCTGCAGAGATCGCTCCGGCCTCATAACCTTTCAACGAGACAAATGTACCGCCACGTTCACTGTCAGTGCCGTAATGCCTTCGACGGTCCACGCCAGTGATAAATGCCGACAAAAACGCCAATTAGAACAATACAATTGAATAAAACCGGCCAACACACGAGATGAGTCGACTCTTTCGACGCATTAAATAACCATTAGCATCAACTCTAAAACGCTATTAATTAATCTGATCGTTGCTGATTTTTCGGTTCCGACCATTTTCTAATTTCTAATGTTCATCCAGTTTCGTGTATTCGAATCGCCGTTGAAATATGACGAATCTAGACTGTTCTCTAAAGTCGAGCATGAAATTGTGTGCACGAGGCGTATCGGCAATTTGCGTCAGTTTTTTTTATCACAGTCACGACAGGCCGGATTCCTCGTGGCGCGGCCAATCGCCGGCTAGAGACGGTGTAATTGGGAGAAACTACTCGGCCACCACAAATGCTTGAGATTTAGCGTCCGCGACCATCGCACGAAGATCCCTGAAAAGACATCTCCGTTGCCGCTTTATTCCTCGTTATAAACTATTAAGAGAGGCGGTTGAGGTCTAATTTGACTGGTTGCTCCATAATGACACGGCCGTTCGTCGATGTAGCAATACGAGGTCTAACTGTTTCGGCCCTTTTGTCTGGTGATGATTGTTTGAGCGACGGGTTATCATTTCCTTGCCGGATTGTTTGGGCACTTTCGCAGGTAACAATGCTGCTTTTTTGCGTCCGAAATTGTTCCACGTCGCTTACATTGTCAAAACTTAATTGACCATGCATTTTATTTATTTTAGTCTCTTTCCATACATGCATCCAGGTGCATGGTTTCTTAACCTCTTATACAGTTACACACATGAACTCTTTATAACTAAGATTAATCAATAAATAAATGTTATTAGTACCTACTTATACAAATCTTGCTAAATTATCGTCACTCAATATTAATTTTGCATTGTCACTGTGATATACCTAAGTACATAGGTATAAAACTATAAACTGTATATATTTTTATTATATAGACGGTATTTCCCTTCGTGTTGTTACAGATGTATTATCAAATACCTTTTCTGGTTAATGAGGTATACCTTTGAAACATACCTTTTATATCTTTTAATAAATAAATACAAATCGATGCGAACCAATATTAAACTATATTTGTTAACAGATAGAATGGAATTCTCTAAAGAATTATCAAAAATATTACTTATTTTTTAAATTAACATCCATCCATTTGTAAATTAATTTTCTAGAAAAAGATATAAATATAAAGTTCCGATACATATTTCTGGTAATTGAAAGACGATTCGGGTTATCTTTTAGCTATCTTATCAGATAGAGCTCGTTTTACATGTTCATGTGTCTCTAGGCTGCTGTTTCTAAAATTAAATGTTATTTGCTTGATTTTTGTTGACGTTTTATAAAATTATCATTATTTCTTATTAATTTTCATGCAGGCTTGTAACAAATAACTGTTTCTGCCTCCGGTTTCTGTATGAATTAAAATTTATAACTTTTATTATCTATCACTAAAATTATTAATGGTTCTTTTAAAAGTATCAAAATATAAAAGTGTGTGATAAAAGATTGAAGGCAGTCTGTAGTGTAATATTCTACAAATAAAACTGCCGCACCTTTTAATACAGTCGGTGTTACTATAATTTAATCGTAACATTGGCGAATGTATTTTACACCATTAAACATATTGTGTCCATACACTACTACTATGTACGCCCTGTGCCTCGCGGCTTCACCCGCGTTTCAAATTGTAAATATGTACTTGGAGAAAAACGTGGGCTGAAATTTTTTCTGCAGTACCAGATTTCGTATAAATAAAAGTAAGACTAAGTTACTCCTTATAACACCAGCTAACTGTTAGAAAATTTCCCCCGAAAGTCGAAACCAATGGTCTTCGATTACCCGGAACAAACAGACAAAAATTTTAACAATTATTTTTTGTTACAGCCTCCGTATACACTTCCATATGCATTTTGTAAAAAAATCTCTTATTACATTACAAACAGAAAACTCAATTTTATTTGTATAGATGTGTAGTATATAGAATATGTCAGTTCGACCTCCCATTCATCCTCATTTGAGGCGAGTGAAACTAGACGTCCATTAAGTTCATAAGCTATTAACCGAGGCCATTGAAAGCAATGGAAAGGCGTAAATATACGTATATTCACGTAGCATCTATATTGAGTGCGCGGAGTATCATCTTTGATAGAATTACTATATTGAATATTCGTACGGGATAAGTTTTCATTTGGTTAAGGGAATAACTCAATGAATGAATTTTAGTAAACTTCAAATGTCATATTTATATGCCCTGACTGTCGGACTGAGTTAGTAAGAAAAACGATGACAAAATATAAAAATGATAGGTTTTTTAATTGTATATACTGCGGGTATTGATTTTTCACATTTCATTAGTGATTTTCACAGCCGCTTGTGCTTTGGGCAAACAAGCTCTATGAAACCACGATAAGTAACTCAAATTTAAACTAGACGTTACATTTCATAAGACATTTTAAACTGAAATAGGATCCTAAGGCACACTTTCTACTACACATTAAAGGCTGCTACCTTTAGCATTAGCAGCCTATTTATTACTTAATCTACGTTTGTCATTAACATGTGTATGTCCGAAGCAAATCGCACTCGTGGTTACACCATTCCATACATTAGACATTAACCGATGATAGCTATTAAGGGTTTAAGGGCTCGATCGTCGCAGATAGTGATTTAGTGGCGAGATGGTCCTTATTACGCTTTTATCGACCGGCTCGTTCTACAGAAGTGCAGGCTAATGTGTTTTATGTACGTTTTATTTTGTATGTAGTAGCACGCTTCGTTTTTCAAAAAACGTAGTCCGGTGTTGACTGTTCTATAAATTAAACAGATTATGATCAAATTTTAACTCATACCGCTGTATTACTTGCGTTTTCTTCGAGTATTATGAACTTGAGAAATGGTGGTAGTGGTATTCTGGGAAATCTTTAAACCTCGTCAATAATCGCTTCTTGTCCTCCGAAAAATATGAAAGGCTAATAAATATTGCATTACCTACAAGTTTTTAAATTATGTTGCAATTGAGATAATTGTATACTAAATATTAATTTCATATTGACTGTTGAGGTTAATGTTTTTGGAGCATATGTGGTAGAACCCTTTGTGGTTCGACTCCGGCGGCACCACCGCTACACCTATTTCTACCTAATAAGAACAGTATTAGGCACTCCTATGTTCCGTTTTGAAGGGATTGGTACGGGAGACAGATTTTTCCGAGGCGTTTCAGCTAAGCCTTCAGGGGTAGCGGCGCATCTGTGTCCGACTTCAGGTAGAAATATCTAATCCTATCTGAGGTTGATTACAGATGTCCATGTGCGGCACTAGCCACTTACCATCAGGTGGACTGCATGCTCGTCTGTTACTCCTATTTATAAAAAAAAAATATGAATGTATGTATTTTTGGCACGCCCTGCTGCACAAATGGCTTAATATTTTTTTAACAGTCGGATTTTTATTAAAATAATAATTCTCCAGTAACCAATTGTGTAGCCATTCAAATATTTCCCGATATACAAGTATCCCTTCGTCCACAACTCCAAGCAAAAGGTTAGAATGGTCATTGAACTTTATTTACACAAGTGTTTCTGTCAATTACTATTAAAGTCTATTTGCATAAATATTCCATATAAATTATTAACATCAAACCAATAAAGGTTAACATGAAACCTAAATTAGTTTAACTATATTACTTACTGTATTAATTTATTAATAGTTGTAATTTATGAGGGCCTTGATAAATTTACAACTGAACTGTAATATAAGTTCTGATCGATTAAATGTTCTAATCCAGAATCAAAGATACCGCGAATCAAATATACGAGTGCACATAAAATTAATTGCAAGTATAATTTAAGTGCATTCGTTTACCGTTTCTCATAGGTCACAAAACTATGTTTCAGGTGCAAAGCGGTCTTATATTCCGTTTTGAAAATCGGATACAAAATCTTGGTGACAAAGCTTGCCCTATCCACACATAAATAAATATAATAGTGATCTTTCTTGTGGAAAAAAACGAATGTTGTTGTTCTGTAAAATAGAGTTTTTTTCTATTAATCTATATTCTATGTACAATAATAAAATTAAAGTGATATAAATAAATTAATAAACAAACCTGTAAAATAGAGAAAAGACATTTAACTTTTTTTATTACACTAAAACATTTTTCTATTTAAATTTATGTGACATTGAATTAAACGCCACAAATAAATAGACAATAGTAAAATAGTTCATAGAGAAAAATAATAAATTAAAATAAACTTTTTTTTTACATACATATGCCTCTTCCTTGGCCAATTGTATATTCCTGTATTTTAGCTACCTTTCTGAAGGGAATTGTGAACTAGGTTTCTATTTTCGAATCCAGTCATCAGTAGTAGTGACATGTCTGTGATCGATTTATTCCAGATTGAACCTGTGTTCTATGTGAATTTGAATAGAGACGACAATGAAATTACGAGGTTACTTCTTAAAATCAGATAGTAAGCTTCTTTCTCATTCCATACCTTGGAGGACGTGGTATGGGTCTCTAAATCGCCCGAAAGTTTAGTGATCAAGAAGTAGTCGATATGATGATAAATGATTACAGAATTTAAAAACCTTAGTTACATATTTAAACATAAAAAAACATAATTTTATGCTAAACTAAATGCTCTTAGATGCAAAACATGTCAATGAAAGTAAGACTTATTTGTTCATACTCATTACTTAATACCAATGTAATTTGATAGATCACAAAACAGATAATATAATATTCTGAATCGAGTTCTGTTCGATAAATTAATTCGCCCCGCTGCGGTCAGCCTTGACTGTGACCGGACGGAAACTGCTCTCACGCTGTTATACAATACCTTACTTCGCTTCAAACAGGTTTCATTTTACTCGATACGCGGTAAAACTTTTATAATCTGTGACTGTTGGACGATGCACCTGTAGATACCATAGATCATAGAGCATAGTCATAGAGCGCATACAGTTTTTGTTTTTATAAGAGTATAAATAGTTGAGCAATGATTTTATTATTTTAAGATCTAAGTTATTATAGCGCAAATGTTTACACACGTAATACTTAGATGTAATATTTTTTAATTAGTTTTTTCTGCATCATAGTCAAAAAATTACAGTTTAAATTTTCTTTTAAAGCCACATATTTTTCATAAAGTTGGTATTTTCCACATTCACTTTGGAGCAGTGTAGTGACATAATATTATAGTTCTGGCTTGTTACTTTGTAGAGCCTGTGCCTGATATGTCTATCAATGCGAATATGTTTGGCTACATATCCAAAGTTATTTCTTTAATCATAATTAAACAATATAATATGAACATACTTTACCGAGAAATACCCAAGATTACACCAATAACCTGTAAGTACAATAGGTTGTTAATATTGAACTGAAAGTTCATACACGATTACTCAACAGTACTTGCTTTATAATCGTTTGCCCTTTGTGTTAACTTCGATATTTGGAATAAGTTCTGTTTCCTATATAGGTTGCCGCAAGCTACATTTAGGGTTGCCACTTTTCGTTTTTATTTCATCGAAGTCATAAAGTATCGTAGCATATAAATTTTGTTAATAAATAAAATAAAATAAAAAAAATATATATAGTATAATGTGAATGTCTTAATATCTTAGATTTTTTTAAGTTTGAAATTGCAGACGAGCCTAAGTGGTCACATCCACCTATGGATATTTGTTACAACTTCATAAAGAAAAGGGGTTATTACAAATCCGATTATAGATGTCGTGGACACTGATGATTACCTGGGAGGGTCGCCTCGTATGAAAACCAGCGATGCTTTCCATCGTCAAGTGCTGTATACGTCATATTTCTATTTTCACTCAACATCGTAAAAATGTACAGATAAAATAAGTATAAAAAAGATTTAGTAGATTGTCTATAGTAGTAAAAGCCCACATGTTTACGAGATATGCTAGTCTTTGCAACTTAATTCTGGAAACTTGAGTCGTAACCTGGATAATTAGTTACATTTTAGGTTTAGAACCTACAGATGACTTGTAAAATTAAATATCCAGTCTTGAGGATGCACTAAATGTCAAATGAACTAAATAACCATTTCCTAAGTCTATAATAGTATGTAAATGATAGCGTTAATTTCCATAACCCTTTTTAATACATTTAATATTAGGTACCTACTTGTTACAATGTTGTATTTAAATGGGCGGCATTTCAGTTGGAGTCTTGCAAGTTTTCTTATTTTTTTTTTAAATGGGAGTAGCAGACGAGCATGCAGTCCACCTGATTGTAAGTGGCTACTGCCGCCCATGGACATCTGTAATCAACCCCAGATAGGATTAGATATTCCTACCTGAGGTCGGCCACAGGTGCGCCGCTACCCCTGAGGACTAAGCTGAAACGCCTTGGAAAAGTCTGTCTCCCTTTACCACACCCTTCAAAACGGAACACAGCAGCGCCTAACACTGCTGTTAGTAGGTAGAAATACGTGTGGCGGTGGTGTCGCCGGAGTCAAACCCCAAAGGGTTCTACCACCTTCTATAATATATCAGCGAAAAACATATATATATATATATATATTGAATCCTCTATGTACCTATATTTTGTCCACACGGGCAATGCATCTGTGGCGGACCTCAGATAAAATTTTGTCATGTCTCGGGTTGCAACAGGTGTTTTATTATTTCTAACTATATAGTTTAATGTTAATGTAAAGTAAATGTCCATTCCTTATGGCCCATTAGAGACAAAATATCAAAAAATCTCCTTTATTGCCATAGCCTCAACAAGTCAGTCACTCAGGACTAGTTTTAAAAAAAGTAGAAAATTATTTCTATGAAGTAAAATTTACTCACATTTAGTATTAAAGATATTTTAAATTCATCAATTTAATTATGTATTTTTTTTAATTAATGATTCATAAATTTAATATTATCGAATGCAATGCAATTGTAATTAATTATAATATTTTTTATTTACGATGTTTACCAAGATGTCGTCACTCATAATTGTACTGCCACTTAACATTTATATATTATTCAATATTTTATGTAATGTATGAAAAAGTGTACAGTATGTTAGTGACAATATTATTTAAAATAAATAAAATAAATCATTGGCTTCATAGAGTTAACTTATCTTGTTTAATAATAATAGCATCGTGCCAAAACCACTGGAACAATTTAATAGAAACCGATTCAATGGGAATTATTCACCGCCACAATTCCACGAAAGGAAATTATAGCTATGTATATCTATGGGAAGGTTCAATTATAATGGAATCATGCACCGTCATACAATCCATCGGTGTACCGTTAGCGAAATGACAGACCGGTAGGCGCATCTGCTTCCCACGTTTATGTACAGACAAAAAATACGAACGGCATAGACAATATATAATTTTGTACATATTTTTATCTATGACCAATATATCGTTATGTTTTATCGTAAAAATCCAGGAATGGGACCATAAGTTTTTTTTGTTGTAATTAACACTAGAGGTTATTTGCTACGATGTTTATTATTTTTCTAAAATACATTTAGTATATTGTTTATTGTACAGAAATTTTAAAATTATCTTTATGAAAAATCATGTTTCTAAAACAAAATCTGAATAATTTATAATTACCGCCTAAAATAGAACATGTTTCAGTAATATTCTGAGTATAATTTTAAGTTAACTGAATGCAACAAATGATATCTGTATTATTTGTCTTGATTGTGCGCAAAGAAGACCCCAGCGAAGTTGAATAGCCAATTATCCTCGTCTCAGATATTACTGAGAAATTTATTGTCCCCACGTTACGGTAGCTGTCTCACTGGGAGCGACTAAACGATAGACGTAACAGCGTTTAAACCATGTTCCTTAGCTCACAAAATCGATAGTGGATGACTTATGTCCGTCATTCATAATTAATATATATTTTTTTCCTAACAAAGATCGCAATATGACAATTTCTAAAAGCAGTAATAGATAATGGCGATCTTCGGTAGGTAATAGGCATTGATAGATTGATTTAAAGTTATATCCGTAAACGCAAATTTCACTATTCGCATCTCCAGACTTTAACGGAAACATAAATGTATATAAAATACAAATTGTAAGCACCATTTATTCTCATATTAATCTCTTTACTCTATGTCACATGTCACACGCTAAGCATGAAGCAACTCCCTTACAGCTGCAATCACGACCGTAATTATTGGCTAACAAAGCTAGACGAGCCACTTTTGTGGCGTTCTCAAAATATTTCCACGCAATTAAATATTCATTACACGCGAGTGCCCGCGGTCGCGGACATTTTCTGTCATTAAGGACGCACGAAATCCGCTTTTTGGGCGTCACACGGTCGTGCCGGCGTTCCGGCTCTAGGCTAAGAAACGATTTAGGTACAACGCAGTCGAAATAGAGATATCATTGCCATGTTACATTATCGGGTACCGTCGAATGTCATTTTTTAGGTTGGAGAGTCTAGGTAGTAGACGAGAATTCAGTTGCACTGATGTTAACTTGCCTCTGACAACTGTCGATATGTAATCAATTGCTGAACAGAATTAGTGTCCTATCTCAAGTCGGCCATGGTTGCGTTTCTACTACGATTACGTTGCAATACCCCATATAAGTGATTCTCACTTGTATAACGTTTTAGATGTAACTTAGAAGTACATTGTTGTCTGAAATAAAAATAAAATATTTATTTAAATTCGTAATATTTAGCAGGAGAATGCGTACTCTATATTCGTAAACACTTTCCCACGTCAGACCTACGCCATGACGCCACCTCTATGCTAATTGACCCTCACAATAGATTCTATCCGTCCGTCTTAGCTCATAATTGCCTTAATAAGCACCATATAATCATAATCAAACAGAATTACAAGCGGATTGAAACTAAGTTTTTATTGAGCCTCAGTCAGTAGTGGGACGTCATACCCTCCGGGTCTCTCATATGCTAAGGCAATGCTAACATAAGGGCGGTGGGCATGGAATTTCGGGTCTCGAGGATACCCTCTTTGCCCGGGCAGATTCTCAGGTGGTGAATACCCCCCGGATTCATGATATTTATTCATAATAATATAATGTTATTTAAAACATAATAAAATAATGAACAAATATTAAAAATGTCTATCATCCCCCTGTTGAGGGGGTGATTCGGTACTTATTGCGTCGTCATACCGAGCGGACGATCGGCCTCCTGATGGTCGGAGGTCGCCAGTCCAGGGAGTTCCCGCGGGAGCGGGCGCCCCCCAGGTGGTCGATCGTGTTACCCTTTATTGAGCCTTTGTGCGCGGGAGCGGCGTCGGATGATTGCCAATCAGCTTTGTATTGCCCGACGTTACCTGTATTGTGATACAATAGATATCTAATTGTTTCTGATATATGAAGTGTGAAATGAATGATAGATAATACTTGAGAAATTCAAATTAGAGTACGATCGCAGTGGAGCTACAGCTTAGGTTAGTTTGGCTGCAAAAAGTAGGAACGTAAAAACCGTTTCGGTGTTTAAAAATGTAATTTAATGTATTGATTTTGAAAATATTGAACCTTTTTTATCAATTTCTATGTAATACAAAAGTGATTATTTTTAACAGTGAAATATCCAACGTAATAAATAAATGAAACATAAAATCTCAAGTTGTTATATACTGCAAAATATAGGAACGAGATAATAAAGATGTACCTACTTAACAAAAACATTACACCTATATTCCTATGTTCTAATTATGGAATAGGTTTTGATTTGAGTATTTTATCTAATTTATGTCTGTAGTGGACTAGTAAATGTGACTTGAAGAGTGGTGAACGACCCCCTCCCCCTAATTACCCCACCAGCTCCTGTACATTAGCTGCGGTTTTAGTAAATATTGTACAAAAAATCTTTACCGCAATGTCAGCGGCTTGGCAGAAAATGCTTTTTGTACCGTTTAGCAGTAATGCTCAAGTCGTTAAGCTGGAAAGTAGCTCTCGAAGTAGCTAGCAAATTTAGTTCAACATGTACGTTTTCTGTTTTATAATACATTAGTAACACACAAATATAGGTACGTAGTATACTTATGACGTAATAGCATTTACGTAAAATAGGTTAAGTACAAGTTGTAACTTAAAAACACTTACTACATTTTTGAGCCATAACGTATTAAAAGTCCAGACAGAACTATAATTAAAAAAAAATGAAGTTGTCCGCAGATACCTCTCTATCATGTTTACAAATAGTAAAATTATTAGTACTTTTAAAACCAAAACAGAAATAGGTCGTTGATAGTGATCATTAATAAAAGAAGCGCTTGAGGAACTACAGTTGAATTTCTAGGCCGAGATATGTATAAAAGTTGGTAGATTTAATTAGTTTTGTCCTGTGGTTTTGTCTATAATGATCTTGCAAGAGAACTTTGTTTATTTCAACAGAACACAGAGCTTTAAGAATTTACAATTAAAAAAACACAGGGGTAATAACAAATTAAAAATAACCGCAACATTTTTAGGAAAATCTATGTACTTATAAAATAATTTAATAATATAATAATAATAATAATAATTTAGGGTTAATAATAAATATATATTAAGTAAGTACCTAACTTAAGTTCATTGTATTTTGTGTAGGTTGTAAAATAACTTGTTAAATAAGAGAACACACCAGAACAGTTCTGTTCCCATGACACCTGTGTTCACCGTGAGAAAGATTTCTATCCTCGCCATTCTTTTTTGAGAAAAAACAAACGCGTTCGGAAGCTTTACGAAAGGTCACACGAGAAAATGCACTTTTAAAAAATAAAAATATGGCGCG
The DNA here is from genome assembly GCF_041222505.1 of Epargyreus clarus. NCBI lineage: Eukaryota > Metazoa > Arthropoda > Insecta > Lepidoptera > Hesperiidae > Epargyreus > Epargyreus clarus. The sequence continues at coordinate 13,539,407 of NW_027332223.1, forward strand.
AATTTCATTCGGTGCAGCGCTGCCCTGACGTTCCGTTGCCGCCATTTCTTGTGTGTTTTTCTGTTTTTGTAATGGTAACATAATCTATAGTGCCAAAGTACAAATTAAATGATTATATAAAAATAAATGAAAGTAGTTTATAAAAATATAAAAAAACCATTTATTTTTTATTATAATTATTTTTTGTTTTAAATAAATACAACAAAAAAAAATATTTCATCCATAAAAATACGGACACTTAAATTAAGCATGTAATTAATATGTCACATTAAAACGATGTGTTCATAGACTAATTCAATTAATTGGAGATTAGATCATGACTACCAACCTGTCGATCTTATTTAACACTCGATAATCGACAAAGTTGACAAGTCATTAGTCAAATAACGTTGAAAAAATAGACATACGTACGAGCGCTTCGTGGGAAAAATTGCTCGGGGCATATTACGTCGGAACAAAAACAATTGATGGTCAATTATTTCAACATTAAACGGCGGCTATTGAGATTTCCTTCTTCGTTGACTTGCTACGAACTAAAATTGTTGCCATTTTGTAGGTGCTAGAACTCCTATTTGTATGAACGATATAGCAACACTACTGCTATGCTATGAATCACATGTACTAAGTATTATATCTTTAATAGTGGAACACCAGGGGTTCCAAAAAGATAATACAATTATGGTGTGTAGTGAGACCTAAAGTGTTAAGTACAAATAAAGGAAGATTTATTTAAATTAAATAATAATAATCAGTGCAATCAATAAGAGCCAACTTCCAAAGATGATTAATAAATAGAAAGGATTAAAAAATTGGTCTTACGAAACTTTTTGTTCAATAATGTGTGAATCTGTAGGATCGTAGTTCTCATAACGCCTTGGGACAATGTTGTAATGGGTATTATCGCCGTGCATAGAACTAAACCATAGAGTACACATAAAATAAATTGATATTTTACAACGTTGCACAACACTAAGATTTTTTTCTTTACGACATCGCACATTTTCACGTGGCCAGTGACAAAGATGCGAAATGTAATGATTTTTTTCTTTTAATTCGTATGACGTGATATTTTTTTAATCAAGTGATTTAAAAGGGTTTCAAAATTAAATTTATTATTATTTAAAAGGCTTATTTGGTCTACGAAAAGGATGTCGATATTCAGATTATCCGAATGTATTGTATTTGTATTAGAAAGTATCATTAGAATCTAATCTAAAGACAATAGAACAACATCGCCTCTCATATCTACATATAATAGCTAAAGGGCTGTAGGGCTAAACTGTCGGTATCAAGTTCTGCTTAACAATGGCTTAGAATGAGTTGCCAGCAGTAGCGTCATACAACTGTACATTTTGGTTTCATTTCCATGATAAAAAAATATCACAATGTTATTAATTAATAAGTAGGTTACTTTTAAATTACAACTAATATTTTTTTTGGTTAACTTGATGTATAAGGTAGAGAAGTTGCCTCGCTGGGAGTAGTTATATGGACCTACGTTGTAGTATTATATACCTACGGAGTTATTTATTATTTTTTTATATACGATTAAAGTAGCAAAGCGCATGCAGTCCATCTGATGGTAACTCGCTGCCGTAACATTCGTAACATTCCATAGAGGACAGAGATTCTACCTGAAGATGCATTGCATGCCTGAAGACTAAGATAGTCGCCATATATTATGTTTCAACGCATCCACACCTTAACCTACCAAAACTTAAGAACTACTAGTTAGAAATGGGTGGTACTGATACTCCTTTCGTTTGTAGTCACTACTACTATACTTAGTCTGTTCGGCAAAGTTACGGTAAATCGAACGTATTCCAAAGACAATAGGTTCATAGACACAATAGTACGCGATTTGCTGAAAGCGCTCTCAGCAACGACAATAATGGAACGATATATTTTGAATTCGGAATTAATTTCAATGAAACGCAATGAATACTACTTCATTCATTTGAAAAATAAATTTAATAATAATAAGACGAATTTAATATTTAGCAATAATTGTAGAGTTTATTGAAAGTTTTAACGTAGGTGTTACGTTTGATCAAGTGATGGTCTTTAGCAAAGTTGAAGGTACGAATTTTCAGTATTATGTATGTTAGTATGTTATATTATTTTCTTCTAAACGCGGACGAAGCCGCGGGCAAAAGCTAGTGTAGCAATAAATAACAAAAAAAAAACAATTTTATGCACCGTTTCAAACGTTATTCCATTTCTAACAAGTTGCTTCTCTTTGTTACAGATGACGGATCACAAGTTCGTTGCAAAAACGTTACGGATTTCACATTCCTGTAAGTTATTAAAGTTTTATGCTTGGGTATCTTTTGTTATAAAAACTTCAAATAAAAAAGACAAATGTACCTACGGATGGAATCACGGTGTTGAATCGTTTCGGCCACGACTAATCGGGTGCTATCGTTAACGAAACGGTTAAAACCGTAACGTTACTCGTAACATCATTTTAAGCAAAATGACTAACGGCCGAAGCTGATAAACTACTTGTACAATCGGTAATGCGTTTTGGCGATTTCATCGATACTACATCACAACTTTTTGTCGACTTTGGATTTGGCGACTTGCTGTGTTCAATATCGAACACCTGTGACTGTATTAATACTGTATTGCATACGTTGATTTGCAGCATCGAGCGCCTAAAAGCAACTGCTACCGACACTAAAACGTGTGATCGCGGTATTTATTTTCCAAAAAGTACAATCGACATTCGAAGATGCTAAAGGTTGCAAGGCTGCTATCTATAAAATACGTTACGAGTATTTTCCAAAATGCTTCTGTAAGTTCAGGCGCGTCGACATAAAACCAGATTGAGTTAAGTATAATTATGTATTCAAAGGCATTGATAGCCTAGTGGTTAAGAAACTCAGGTTCCAATCCCAGGCAATTCCAGGCCCACCTCTGATTTTTCAAAATTACGTGCGTATTAGAAATTAATTATCACTTGCTTAAGCGGTGACGGAAAACATCGTGAGGAAACCTGCATACCTGAGATATTTATAAAAAAGAAAATCTCAAAGGTATGTGAAGTCTACCAATATGCACTTGGCCAGCGCGGTGAACTATGGCCTAATCCTTCTCATTCTGAGAGGAGACCCGTGCCCAGCCGTGGGCCAATAATGGGTTGATGATGATGTTTATTATGTATTGAAAACGATAATTTGTGACTAAGAGATTTAAAAGTGAAACATGATGTCGACTAGTTTTAGACTGTCATTCAAAGTGTTGAATATCCTTGATTTTGAGCAAGTAACATAAATTAATTACATAAATTATGAAATAGACTTGAGCCATGCTACTGTGTATATTGATTGATTATATAAACTTGCCTGTACAATCAATTATATTAATATTTTATTGCAAAGTGGTCGTGATAAGTAGGTACCTACTCCGTGAAATGAATATAAATATACGGTTAACCCTATCCAAAGTCACTCCATAACGTTTTTGATATTTTGAAGAGCGTTAAATGTACTTTATTTCAAATTCTCTCATTATCCATAGAGATCAGTTACCTATTATATGATAGGAGGGTACTATTTAGATTCTGATCTTACATTATCTACCAATTTCCATCGAGTTCGTAGTCCGGTGTTGCTTGCCTGTCACGATTGGCCAAACACCTGAAAACAAGAATCGTTGAACACGGTAAATAGCGTGACGTTTCCGAACCGTCGTCACGGAACGATGAATGCCCCTACCATGACATTAGGAGGTAATTTCCAACCTCGTGGCTCCAACCCGTGCTTATTACATCGCTCAGTTTAGTCCACCGTGCCTTTCTGTTCAGTCAACTCGCGCGGCAATGTATTATCAGATCGTGCCGTCATCACGGAAAGTTTTGTGGAAAAGTGCTCATTGTGAAACCAGCGAAGTCCAAGGTCTCTCGTGTTACCTATTTCAGTTTACGTAAGTAATCGAAATAGAAATAACTAGAAACATTTTCTGTCATGTCCTTTGTTTAAATTGACTCAAAATCAACTGGATTTTTTGGAAAACTATTAACACTATTTTCATGTTAACAATATAGTTCTTTCATGTGTATTTGTTGAGATGGTTAAGTTTTTTAATCGTCTGACTTATTTTCCTGTGTTAGTCATTTAGTTACTAGATGGAATCACTTGTCATGAGAGCCTTTTCCTGTTACAAGTTGTAATTGCAGTTGGTTAAGTTTATCTCACGTCCCTTGTGTGTTATTTAATGATGTTAAGGTTCAGAATAGAGTAAGTCATTCTATTGTCAGATGCAACAAGTGTAACAAATTAAAAATAGGTGGATTTGAATTGCACGGTTGTTGGCTACTTGATGTAAAAAATATTGTGAGTCACACATTGTTACGTACGTATCAGCAAATACAGACAAGCAGTTACGAGTCAGCAAGATATGTGCGGTTACAGTTTTTGTTACAATGTTTCAGCGTTATTTAGTTCTAAATAAATTGTGAACTCGTTGATTTTAATGCGCACGAATCTTTTTTAAATTAAATGTAAATGCTTTTCGAATTTCGCCTTCAATGTAACAGTCCATTGACGATATTTGCGTGAAAGTATAATATAGGTATTAGTCATGTGTACGTACCTAATTAGTTTTATAATTCTACGTATAAGGCTTGATCAAAGTTCAAATTCGTGCGTGTTTAAACATTGCGTATATATTTTGTTTATAACTCATGTTAATTTTTACAAATAAAATTCGTGCGTGTTTAAACATTGCGTATATATTTTGTTTATAACTCATGTTAATTTTTACAAATAAAATTCGTGCGTGTTTAAACATTGCGTATATATTTTGTTTATACCTCATGTTAATTTTTACAAATAGTAATGTTTTTAATATTCTATGGTAGAGATAGCCCGTTATGGCAGTGATCGTAAAAACTACGGAAGGCCTACTTGACTACCAAACTATAACCAAAATATGGTTATAAAATACAGGAAATGATTTATATCTAAATCATTTCCTGTTTTTTATCATAAGAAAATATGCTATGCCACGTGGCTCTTCAACAAATAAGGTGTAAAAAGAGCTTTACCTGCTAAAACCAAGGTGCATTGGCAATTCCTATCAATATAGGAATTATATTTCATCAGGGGTTATGTCCTTAGGCAACACATCTGTCGCTGACTTCAGGTGTGGCTCTAATCTTACCTTAAGTTCATTACTGTTTTTTGTTCATTACTGGCTTTTTTTATAATATGGAGTAGCAGACGAGCATACAGTCCACCTGCTACTGCCGTCCATGGACATCTGTAATCGACTCCAGATAGGATTAGATATTCGTACCGGAGATCGGCCACAGATGCGCTGTTACCCCTGAGGACTAAGCTGGGACGCCTCGGAAAAGTATGTATACCTTACCACACCCTTCAAACCAGAACGCAGCAGCGCTTAACACTGCTGTTATAAGGCAGAAATCGGTGTGGCGGTGATGCCGCCGGAGTCGAACCACCAAGGGTTCTACCACCTTCTGATGAATTGAATGTTCCTTTGCTACATCTGCATTATTACAAATATGCCCGACTAAATTATTGCTACGTATACTTAAAATTTCAAGCATCTAGAAATGTACAGAACGTTTATACGATACGATATAATGAGTAGTAACAAATGCCTGCGATTACTTGGTCAATAGTGTTTAGAGACACGACAGTAGCAATCTATCCGATTACCTAGCTAGCATTACTGGCTAGCAACTAGGCTATTATTTAGATGACCACTACTGAGTACTGACCACATCCCGCTATATTGATGTCAGTTTTTACAGTCTATCATAGAAATATCATTTGAATATTACAAAATTGAGATTTTGTTTTAACGGCGTGACATTTTAATCTTGATGACAGAAAGGTCTTGTTAAGTTTGTGATATAATTTGTGATAAATAATAATCTTGCGATTGCAAATGAAATAGCTAAGTGAAGAAAACGTAATGCAGTATGGCAGGTATATTCAATTTGGCTTACATACCTAAGGCCGTCTTATGTTTCTGTATGTGTGTGTGTGTGTGTGTGTGTGTGTGTGTGTGTGTGTGTGTGTGTGTGTGTGTGTGTGTGTGTGTGTGTGTGTGTGTGTGTGTGAAGTCTATAGAAGCAGTAATGTGGTAATGATTGCACTTTGTGGATATATGTTTGAAACATAACGGAAACATCTTCAATCTACATTCTGAAATTAAAAATATATTTATAGGTTTAATTCTGTTCAGTCCTCCGTTTAAAATTTATCCAATTTAGTATGATATTTGTCAAGTTTTCAAGTGATAAAAGATAAAAAGCAACGCTACTTACCAGATGCGAGGCGAAGTGGGTCTTATTTAATAAACCCAAGTAATATAAGAAGAGTTTAAAAGTAAATTAGTGTCGGCAACTGAACACGGCCGTTACCCGATACCACTCTTAATGCTCGGTTTGGTTGGCAACTGTTTTAATTTAACATCAAAATTATACTTTTGGAGTGTCTTTTTCATATGTAAACTGTGATAAGGGTAAGTGACATTTCTTTCCATTTTTTTTCCATTTTCATTTTCCATTTTCTGACGTGAATTATTTGTATATTTATTAGTTTCGTAATAATTGTTTGCAATTCAAGATTGTATTTAAATTCTTTAATGGTATCTAATCTAGAAAATTGCATACCTTACCCGGTGAAGTTTGATTGAACTTTAAAAAGCTATCTAGCCTTCAGGGGTATATATTTGGGGCCGATCTCAGAGAGGTTTTAAGGTAGCAATGTATCTGTGGTCAACTTAAGATAGGCTTCTTACAATATAACTCTAATCATATGTCCAGTGCGGCAGTTGCCACCTATCGTTAAGTTAGGTCTACAGTCTGCATAGAAATAAATGCATAAGTGCATAGAAATAAATGAATGCAAAGAAATCTATAAAATCAGGAGAAAAGCCTTAATATACCTTACTTACTTGTGATACCTTAATATATTTTGGTTTCTCTCATCATCATTATCAACACATTATTGTGCTACTGCTGGGCACGGGTCTCCTCTCAGAATGAGAAGGATTAGGCCATAGTCCACCGCGCTGGCCAAGTGCGTATTGGTAGACTTCACACACCTTAGAGTTTTGTTTATAAAATCTTTCAGGTTGGCAGGTTTCCTTACGATGTTTTCCTTCACCGTATAGCAAGTGATAATTAATTTCTAATAGGCACATAACTTTGAAAAATCAGAGGTGTGGTGCTTGGGATTTGAACCTCGGACCCCTCGATCGAGAGGTCGAATTCTCTCACTAGCAGTCAAATTATACGCATGTTAAAAATCGATAATTATGATTAAATGCACATGTTTGAGAGATCTTCACGTATTATTTTATTACTTAGGACCTGTCTGATTTCGAGACCAACCCCACCAGAACAACAGTGGGTTAATAATGGATGTCAATCCACTGCTACTTTCACTATATAAAACGATGAAGTTCCAACAAATTATAATGGAGCAATACTCCTATTTCTATGATACATTACCATAAGTTACTATGAATCTTGAGTCATTGTTCCGACCAGTACACTGTACATTAGCATAAATTCCCCACTTTTTGAATCGTGCATTTCCTTAATCTGTTTTGTATAATTCCGTATATATTTGTCCTTTGGTTTTATCCGGATCGACCACCCTGACGATAATGAAATGTGAAGGTAAAAAGGTGTGGATTTTGCCAAAAAGTTCCGATAATAATCTCCATTTGTATAATTTCGCTAATTCAACCGACTTGAGGACGTTAAGCGGGCTGTTTTTAAGGTTTTATTATAATCCCTGTTATTTTAAACGGTAAACGCGTTGTAAATATGATGTTGTCGGCTCGTCGTTGTTTATATTTCGATTCTTATTCTTTATGTAGTGACTTTAAAAGTTTACTCTTTTGCATGTTAATTGACCTGTTTACTTACACATTTTTGTGGAATTAAGAAGATATATTTGTTATACATTTTGTTATCCTATTATGTTGACTCGCATTGCAACATAATATTTGGGTGACTACAATACAAAAATACATTCTTTATTGCATACCACAACATATATATTATAATACAAAAAGCTACACAATTCTTGTGTCTGAGTTATTCGGTAAGCTCTTAATCATATTTCTACAAACATGCTTTTAAAAATGATTTCATTACTTCATATATAAATAAGTTTTTCTCAGAAATACTCCTGAGTACGCATTAAGGTACCCCAATTCAAATTGTCACTGCCATTACGCGGAATAATCGTCCTCGTATATTAAAACGTAATGTTAAGCTGGGTTTATATTGCGGTAATTTATGATTTACGTGTGTTTTATACACTTAAGAATAAGGAGTATATAATCTATGTATAGTTGATTTTAGACTAAAATTACACAAACCTCAGGTGATCTCCACTGAGCGTCATTACTTTCCTCGTTTAGTAAGAGAAGCAATAGAGATCAAGAAACATCCTAGGAACTTCAATAGAGAAGATGGTTTTAAGTTAGCCCAAACGTGGAATCCAGTGGTTAGTTTGTGCTAGTCACAAATAGTGCAAAGTACGGTGCGTAAGGATATTGTCAGTGTTGTGTGTCGTGATATGAAACCTAGAAAAGAAAAACGAACTAGACGTAGGGTAGATAGATTAATCTACCACTAGTACTTGTCAACGGTTTCTCCCCTCCACCTCAGTTTCGCCGTGACCACGATCCATGCAACTGGGTCGAAATATCGGCAATAAAAAACGCATATCGTGAGTACCCGTTACATAATAAAATGTATAGTTGTTAATAGTATACTAAAATTATATAGATTGTTCCATCTACCCAATGTTAAGGATCCACTGACGACCAAAAATACGTGCGGCATAGATTAAAGGCGGTAAGATTCGTAGAAAGAACTAATATTCTAGATTTTAAAGGTAGGAGAACTCCTGGTGGTTTGAGTGTGGGACTACTACGTCTATTTCTAATCTCGGTTACAACTCTAAACTTATTTGGTTAATTATAGACATTCATAGGCGATAGTGATCACTTACTGTGACTGAAAACCTGTTTTCCTCTTCAACTGCAAAAAAATCTTGAAGTGGATTACAAATATTCTTTACAATTATTTCACCACAAAATAAATCAATTAAATAAATAATTACGTCATTGTACACTAAGCCTAAGTTCCATACTCGTAAAATGGCGGGCAAATACGACCAAACAGGTGCGTTCCCATCCAGTTAGTAAGCGGGTTTTTGCGACTTTTCCCCGTTTTTTCCGCAAACCACTGCACACAAATTACTTGCTTACTAGACGTCTACATATTTCTATAGTCTACAAACAACTAACTAACAATTTCGTTTATGGCAAAATCAAAAGCAAAAGCAAAAGCAAATTCGAAATTTAAAATTTGTGGCAGAGAAAATTTGTATGCTACTTGTGACAATGAATTTTATCAACGAGGCAAATTCTAGCTACATAGCAAACCACATAGCGGAAAACCACTTAAATAAAATTAAATGAACATACACTCTAATCTTTTAATTGAAGGTTTATCAAACTCTATATGGACTTATTACTAATGCCTTTCTCTATACGACCTTTAATATGTCCGTAACCTGTCAGACCATAGTCGAGACTTTTTACTCAACCTTACTAAAAATAGAGCGAGAGGTTTTTACCAATGTTTTCTAATATATTAGGCCTCTAATACCTTTCTCTATTCGACCTCTAATGTGTGTAATTTAAATTAGCACTTCACTTTATCCTTTTAAAAGTAAAGGACATAGGTTTGTATATTAAGTTAGAACGTTTTGTAGTTTGACTGTGATAGATAATGTCTTTTGGAACTGTGTTTCAGTTTGAGAAACGTTGGAGACTGTAAGTTTTTGGCTCAATGGATCAAAAACATCTAAACTGCTGAAAATTGCTAAAGTTGCCGTTCGGGTTGTGTGTCTTATGTTGCTCTAACGATATTTGCTCGTATAAACGGTTTTCACGTAACTCGTTTCCTATATCTCTCGTGTAGCGATATCGCTCGTGTAGCGACATCGCTCGCCCTATTTACAATTTTGAAAAGCGATAATTTTTGTAACATGCTTCAGAATACTTGACATACTCGTATCGTCACGATATTTTGTTAAATGGTAGAAGTTAATTTATGTAGTACTCGTATAATAATATTAGGATTTAGCGATATTAGTAATAAGATATTAGGGTAATGTCAAGTGGTGACTCTACATTGGTGACTCTACTCTACTCTACATACTTGGGGAGACTGTACGTACTATCACGATTAGTGACAATATGTAAAGTGTAGTGCCTAAGTAGTAGATAAATTATTATGTGTACTTAAACTATATTAAGATTGTAATATATTGAATATTCGATATTATGGGCTTTACTAAGCGGTAATATCTGTGACGTTTCGAAAGGGATATTTTAAATAATAGATAAGTTATTTATTGATTCTTTGTTAATATATTAGTATTTTACGATATTAGGAGTAGGATATTACACAAGCGATACTTTTGGTAACAAGAAGAGGTTTTGTGACAATGTACCATAGTATTTTCTTAGTACCTAAAAACCATAATGTTTGTAATTAATAATTCTAATAAATAATTCTTAATAAAATTTGTCGTGTTATGTGTGTAATTTCGATTAGCATTAGGGAGGCATGCATGCGCTGCCGCGAGCAAACTATTAATGTACTAATATATTAGAATAGAAAAATACATTAGCATTGCCCTTAGGGCATGTTCATATTAGTTATTTTTTTTACACGTTTAACGAGTTCACTTCGGTAACTACAAGGAAAGAAAGAGCTGTGAGCTCAAATATTTTTGCGTAAGACTCTTCTCAATTGAGAAGGTATTAGCCTGTTTTATAAATGAATATGAAACCGTTATATTTTGTAGTTCTGGTCAAGATCTTGAGCTTATTTTCAACATTAATTTGGATCTAAATAAAGTGACCATCAGTTGTGGTATTAAGCGGGTTCTGATAACCTAAATTATTATGCTAACTCTACTTTATGCATTTTTTGGTAAAATAAGACATTTGTAACAAAATAAACGAAATTAAATTTTGCAGCCATTTGTTTGAGAAGACGGTAGAAATATACATTTTTGTCAATTCGTATTATCACGTATGTTCCCGTAAAGATTGTATTCAAAAAATCATAATACGAAACGTAAACATGCTTATACGCTGTGAAAGTTTCAAATATGTTCTTTTCGATGCAACTCATGTAGGTATTGAATAATTTGACCATTAGTGAACTCATGAATCCAAATACACGGGGACCGGCACGTATTGCATATGTATTGACTTGTTAGCGCTCTATTATTAATTGTTCGTACGTATTGACATGCTGTCGATTTTATCTTGACGGTAAACTATTAAGGTTATTTTTAAATAAAAAAATTTTTTTTAAGGCAAATAGGTTAAATTTTTGTTGCTACTGTATATTTCAATATCTTTATAGTATGTAGATATACAAATTGTTAGTAAGTAGTAGTAGAAATTAGTAGTTTCGTTAAAATTTTCGGATAGTCTACTCCAGTATATTTACGGATGTCCGTTTCCGATGAGCTTAATAAAAAGCGAACAATTCCGAAATCCCACTTAAATATCGCCGGAAAAGATAATTTCAAAATTATTTCATCGAACCAAAATGTCAAATTTTACAACGATAATAGCATAGAACTTTCGAAAGGGTCCGAAACTTCGTTGGTTAACAGATACCTCCAGACACGAGGAATTACGCTCCAACACAAAGTCATTTACTTAAAAATATTTTTCATCGACAACAAAAAGAGTTTTGACGTAAAAAGTGACAATGAGTACCAGGATAGCACGTGTGCATAAGGGGTGGCTGGCCGACATGTGCCGGCCGCAGGTGTGAGCCCGGTGCGCCCGCCAACTGCTCGCCCTTTTTGTGAAGACGCACTAGACAGGTCATTCTCCATCCCGCTCGCACAGGAACACACATCCTGTTTTACTTTCGCGTAACAGAGATAAAATCTAATGTGTCATTTGCGCGCATAAAAATGGAAATTTCAGTACTTATTTGTCTATCGGATCGCGATGTTTTTTCCACGTTTAAAATGTTTATATAAAATACACGTTCGTGTTGGTAAAACACGTTTTTTACTAGGAATGCGTTGTGAATAATGAGAATATTTAATTGTTTCAGATGAACGAATTTCCCCGATCGGAATTTATTCTGGGAAATAACGCGAGTCGAGAATGCGATGGGATAATACGACGTAAGGTATGTTAGTGTAAATATTGTTGTATGAATGTAATGATTACGTCACACGACAGTATCGTACTCATTCTATTGTGTAAGTAAACAAATTATGACTGTTTTCTCTACAGGAATAAATGCTCCTTGTTTTCAAAAACACTATTCATAAATAGAGCATTCTCATAACAATAATCTTCATTAATATGGCGTAATGGTCATGTTTTACCAATGATAGACTTTTCCGATGTCTTAAAGGACATTTCTAAATTCAGTCAAATTCAATTCGAAAGTCAGAATTACTTAATTTTAACATCTTTAAAGAATCTATGATTAACCAGGTTTTGAGGCATTTTAAATCTAGGAAAGGTTGCTTTATCACTTTACCATAGTTGAAAATTTATGTTACATAGTATTAAACTTAGGTTCATTTAAATAGTACCTAAGTACAGCGTATCAATAAAAGTACTGAGGACTCCTTAGACTCTACAGTATCACAATCATCAAATCATTTCCATGTTATTAAAAGTCTCTCATCCAGAACTTTCACCCATTATTTATCCTGGAGAATGTTTGGCTTTTGTAAGTTTTGTACTTAATATTTGTATGATGATTGATGGGATGGCATTGGCCTTTACAACTTTACATGACGAATACAATCGGGTAACACTTAGTTTATTCATTTCGCCCTGCACTAGGTGACACTGTTATAACGCGTTTTACTAAACAGGCCGCGTCGTCTACGTGAAATGACTGATATGATTCTTGTTTAGTTAGGAAGCTATTACACGAGCGACTGTCCATGCAAACGACGGTGGCTGACGACAGTCGATAAAACTTGACGGACGTTAACGATGCTACAGTCGACGACCGACCAAAGACTAATTGTTGAGACAGCTGACAATCGTCGATGGTGTTCAACTCTCGTAGTCATTCGTTAACGACCGCCGTCGACTGCTAAATGGCCTACTCACACCTGTCGCAGGGACAATCTAGGGTGCATGGCGGTTGTGGTGATATCGGCATCATCTCTACACACTTGCCTGTCATGCAGTGTTCCAGAGTATGTTGACCTGCTTAGGATAAGACGGCAGGGGCAATCTATAGACCAAGACGGGTCTCGCGCCCTTGCCACCCTGCCGCTGGGTCCGATTTTGGAAATTGCTCCTGCTTGCCTATATGCATCACAATTAAGGAGATAATTAAGGATCATCGCCACGGCAGGTCTCTGCGGCAAGTGTGAGTACCCTGCTTTATCCCCCTTCTTCAGGGCTTGTCACATCAAGGTCGATTGCTGACACAAATCTTCCCTCGTCTATTTTCACTGTCGCTAGTGTGTTAACTTCCTTATTCACGGCCTTGGCGCAACGCAACCGTAGATTCGATAAGGCGAATAGTTTTCATCAGAACCGACAATGTTGCTACGCAGAACTAACTGTATGTGCGATTGCATTGAAGCCTTCGAATTATAGACGGCGAAGATACATTGACTCTTTGAATTTATGTACACAAATTACTGTCTTCAAGTGTCGATATCGATTGAAGTGTTACATCTATCGATTTATAATATGAAATATGTACAGAAAATTGGTAATTCATTAGTTTGACGCCGTTTGACTTTCATTGTAGGCTTGTTGAAATTATTACTACAATTTTAAAATTTCTTTGATATGTAAAATGTTAAAATACCTATGTTATTATGTTCATTGTAAAAAAATGTCGTTATCGTCAACCCCTTTTTGTCCCACTTAAGATCATAGATCGCCTCTCAGAGTGAGAGGGATATAGGCCATAGTAGCCGACTGCTTAGGTATAGCAAACTTCTTTTTTTAGATAAATGTAAAGCAAGATACTGAAGCTAATGCTTTATTAATTATATGTTAAAAATAATGGCATTTAAAAAAAATTAAAAAGAGAAAAAATATTTTTAAAATTAAAAAAGACAAACCCACTGAGTTTCTTACCGGATCTTCTCAGTAGAGGTCGCGTTCCGATCCGGTAGTAGTTTAAGAAAATATTGTAACTGACAATTTGTAAGTGCCGCCGTTGGCCTATACAAAATAAATATATTTCATTTCATTTCATTTCATTTCATTTCATTTCATTTCATTTCATTTCATAGCCTATATTAATCCCAAAATTTGGACGAAACCAACAACACCTCATTTGTTGAAATCCGTCAATACGTTTAGATTGGAGGGCCAAAGATTGACACATACATACAATGCTCGAATAACATAACACTCGCTACGAATAAAATAACTAATATTAGATTAATTATAAAAACCTTCCCTAGAAGTGACCATAAATTAAATATGGAACCCAAACCGTACCATAGAGGAACTCAAAGGGAATTGCTATAAATCTTAAGACAATAGCGATGTACGCGTGATAGCGGCAGGTTTCAGTAAATATTTGAATAGTACCAACGAATCGGCCACAATACCGTGTTTACTGTGGAGCACTTCTGTGTTGACTGACTTAGGGTTGCCACTTCAAAGTGTAATAATTATTAAATCTTAATAGTATTAAAATTAAAATTAATAATAAAAATAAATTGTCATGTCAAATAAAAATGTCTTAATTTTCATTTTCTTAATTCATAAAAAAGAAAGGTCACTGAATTTTTGCTAAGGAGGGATCTAAAATAAATAGATTATTAAATTTATCTTATTTACGCCCCTGATAGGTATAACATTTGTAACTTTGACCAAAATACAAAACCTACAACTCGGGATTTTATGAAAATAATGTATATGAAATTTTGAGGTTAAAGAAAGAAGTAGCAATTTATTTTTACATTTTATTCTCGATCGATCACAAGCTTTAGGCAATAACTTTAGGCAATGCTTGCACAAACATTGAATCAAATGATAAAAAAATGCCTAAAATCCATTCTGTGTAAGAAGTGGGCAAAATACTTTTTCGTAGAGTCCGTCCAACTGTACATAATAAGCACTTGACAACCATATTTCTCGTCGGATTTGTATAATACACGTACAAAGCGGGTAACCCCAAAATGAAATGCTCACGTATTACCTCTAAGTGGAGTTGACTGCGCTTGTTATTTTTACACTACATTTGTTTAAATCTTTGCTCAACAGTTAGCACTTTCATCTGTTAAATCCTTTGTAAAGACCGATTGTTTGATTTCGTGGGGAATTTTTCGGAGAATAATATCTGAGATTTACGTCATTATTTGGATCACGTGGATTTTTTCGATTTATTTGTACTGATTTTGAATTTTATGCGTTACTTTTATACGTTTCTCGTACATATACGTGTAGTGCAAATGTAATTATTGTGTTGTGTGTAAAATTATTTCGTATGGTCAAATATTTGCAAACTTAGCGTGATAAGTATTACCGGCATGACTGTTATGATACGTACCTATAAGTAACATCAAATATCATTAGAAATCTTATTACTTCAAAGATGAAGTCGAACCTTACACAAAGGTTATAATATCGTTGTTTAATCACAGAATCTGTTTTAACGGTCCAAACCAAACCGTCAAAGTAAATGAAGATTATATCACGCCATCATCTTACAGTACTTCATTGTTTAAACAATATTTAATTGTCATAGCGAAGACGAAAATGTATCGATTACTAAGCCAATATACTAATCGAGATTCGATCTTGGCAAACGAGGAAATAATATACAGACGGACTGCTGTGTTTATTAATAGAATATATCGATTACTTCCTACGCCATGGATACCTACCATGCCCCTATTGTTAGTTGGAATGTTGGTTTAAAAATGTATGGAGCGATAATACGAAATTAATTAGAGGCATTGATCTTGGTCGTATTATGAACGATACTTTGTAAGAAATAAAAAAATAGTTGGCGGCTCTTAAGAAAACACGTCGCCAGTAAATTACGTAACTTTTTTGTTAATTTGTATCATAATTATAATAATTAAGTGTGGCACCGAACAAAGTACCAATTATATTTACTTAAGTAATTTAGGTACCTACTGGTTGCTATACAATAAAAGTAAGCCAAAGTAATATTGTTTTTGTTGCAATTCTTTCATGATTTAGTTCTCAAAAGTTATTTCAGTTCAATTAATAGATGTTTAAGTAAAAATATTAATTTTTAAAACCCTTAACATTTCTGTTTTATCAACTAGGAGCGCATAATTGCGAAGAGATTCCGCGTTTATTAATAAAATCGATTTGAGTTTTCTCTTTGTGTTGATCGTGGGAAAGAGCTAACAATAGGGAGAGAGCTCTCAGGTTCACTGCCGCCCTGGTACGTCGTGAAGAAATCGTGAGACCCGTGGGACAGCGCATCCACTGTTACTGTTTAAATAGCTTGCACTCGATCTAACGCGTGCATTCGTACCGGTTTCAACTGTACTCGAAACTTAATAATTCTACCGATTAATTTATGATTTCCTTATAGTCTTATACAGAAAATTATTTAATTAATTCGTTGACGGAGGCTAAAGCAATTAATTACATTACATTGTCCTATTATTTTTCCGTTACATATTCTAGTTATTAAAATGAAACATAAAGTATAAGTACAAATAGAGAAAAATCAATATGTATGAAACGATCATCAGTGTCCCATTAAGTATTTAGGTATCTTCCTATTGAATGTGGATCTTGCGAGAGATTAGTTTTTATTTAAACAAATAATATTGATACTTCATGTTATTATTCAGGTGTTGTAGAGCTATAATTACATATGTGTCGATTTACGGCTACAACTGTTTGTATTATACTTGCGACTCTTCTTAGTAATGTCGTTAAGTAAAATGTATTCTACAAGCGTTAGAATTATCTAGCTTTGCCGACAAACAAATTAAGCAGAACTGTGAATCACCACTACCCTATCCATTTAACTGTTATCATGATTAAATCATTCGCAAACAAGTCTTCGATAGAGACGGACAATCCCATTATAATTTTAGAATATCGACTATTTCGTATTAACTAATTATTAATTTTAAATAACAATATCATCGACCTTATTAATTTGTTTGCAATATTTCGAATAGCAACAACGATAAATTAATTACGCAAGACGAATGTTCGCCGAGGCGAGAGAATAGACGCATAGTTTAGGTATAACAAATTAGTTTACGTATCTACCTGCCCACATCCTACATACATACATTAGCATCCTAAGCAGGCTCTAAGGCGGCCGTGAACTTCGTGTGAACGAACGACTGAGTGAACTAGTGTGAACGAACTCATTTAGGAGTCAAAATGGTGTCTCAATCGCTCGTTTCGTTCAGACGTGACTCCCGTGGTCTTCGTTTCTTGTTGCCAATATTTTCTCGCTTCCCCAATCGTATATCGGCTGCGGCGGCGTTGCAGGTGACCCCGGGCCCCGCCGGTCACGATGGCCAAGCACGTTGGAAACTAATGCCACTGTCAAAACAAACATTACGCCGACGCCTTAAGTTTCAACTTCCTAAGTGGGAGTTATATTTTAATTTATCAGATAATGATGCGGAAATAATAGACAGAAGCAATTGAATGATGGAGTTTCTGGTTCAGATGTTAGTATTCATCTTTATAATATAGGCTTAATTTGGTAATATATTTAGGTTATGAAAATAAAAATCACTAATTATCCTTTGGAAACGGCATTAACCAATTATACAAATATGTTTCTCTACCAAACTTCCACCACTTCCCAAATTTAAAATTATTTGAATTTTATATTTGACATTGACATATGTATTTTTACATGCAAAAATAATAAATATTTTCAAAAGAGCAGTTTTCAATCATTCTTTAGGAAAAATGAACACAGAAAATAACTTGCAGAATTTTCAAATTTAAATAACAATAACAAACTAGCATTCTACACACTTCTTAGTCAAAACCGTACACATTCGCACAAAGGCGTCGCTTTCAGGTGGGAACAGAGTTACAACGCCATTCCGTCGTTCGTTCCTCAGGACTGTTGCAACGTCTATAAAATATAGATCGGTCGGAGCAACATCTGACCGCGTTCACACGGTCGGTAGATTACGGCCAAGTGGTTTCAAACGGAGTGATTGATGCCCGAATGTGCCTTAGCTCAGTATAAACGAATAAACGGATTAGATAGCTCTTTGTTCAATCGTTTTGTTTCTCCGCGGAATAAACGATGACGCATTCATGCCTCGTTTAATGTGACAGATGATCTTTCTAAAGTCTAGTTCAAATCGTCCAGAGGGCGCAAGTTGCACTTTTTCCGTGTGAGATTAAATTTGTATAGTTTATCGCTATTGTTGTTCTGATAGCAAGTTCTAATCTAATTTAGAAAGTTACATTTTAATTAATGAGTTATTGTTATACCACTCGTAGATAGTAGATACCCATGTTCATATTGCATTATTCTTTGGAACAGCCTCTTGCTAGTCGTTGTAATTTAATTCTTTTGAAAGTAGGACATCGAACGCAATAAAAAACCCAATAAATGGAGTAAGTTCAAATATGACGGCATTTGTTATTATTCCTATCTCTTGTGGGTCAAAATGAAGATAGAAATAAGTTTTGCATGCGTGACACGGTATCGTGCTCGTTTATCTAACAATACTACCGCGGGCACGGCATCTCAATTTATTGTATAAAATAAATTAATTTCCTGGCTTTTCCGAGCGTAGGATTGAAGACGACTCTACATAGTTAATGTTATTAAAGGTTTTTGAAGGTTACCAATTACCTATCTGTGGCTTGAACAAAGAAATGAAGCTATATACTATTAAAATTTCACCCATGTGCTATTACCAATTGGTAGTAAGTCGATCTGTCTCTACTGAAAACCGTCAATCAATCCGAGATGGTGTTAATGTTTAGCATGATAAAACTTTCGTATGAAAAACAATGTATTTAATCTCGTTGGTATTAAGCAACAAGTGTTGATGTTTGTTTAGTGACAGCTGTCCATAAAATACGATGGATTGCATACCAACTTAAAGTACGTTCAAAATGATATAAGGCTTTATTCTGATTTAATATTAGTTGTGTTCTTGGCCACCTCAATATCGTCACGATTATGACCAGGATGCAAAAACACTTATGTTTATTTTTTTAGCTTTTGTCAGAAATCGGACTTCGTTGACAGGTGTTGGTTTTAGAGTATGCTGTTCAGGAGTAATTTTTCAAGAACACTTTATCCATCTCCTGGTTTTAGTCCTTTGACTGTTTTCTACAACATCCTAGGGGAAGAAGAAAGTGGGAACACTCTAGGTCAACACCACAGTTTTACCTTAAAACTACCATTAAAATTATTGGTAGACAATTTTAAATACCAAGGCCACAACATATCTTCAAACCTATTCTATAATTGGGACTAGTGACCATTACATACATGGTAGGAATAATTTGATCCTTTTTTGCTAGAATTTGCCTCCACCCACATCATAAGGAGACGTTTTTTCCCGCACATATGACGTGTTCCTGCATCGAAAACCTATTCGAAAATCACAGTTAAGAATAAATAGATTTCAATGAACTTTTAACAATTTGTAATGGGTATGACTAATGTGCATGACTTTTAGGGTTCCGTACCCAAAGGGTAAAAACGAAACCCTATTACTAAGACTTCGCTGTCTGTCCGTCTGTCCGTCCGTCACAGGGTTCTATATCTGGAACCGTAATAGGTAGACACTTGAATTTTGACAGAGAATGCATAATGACGGCCGCTATCACAAATACTAAAAATAAAAAAATGTTGAAAATAAATGGGGGTCGTCATACAAAAAACCGCTAATAAAATAATTTAACCGTAATAGGTAGACAGTTCCAATTTTCACAATGTATTTACTTCAGTGGCTGCTATAATAACAAATACTAAAAATAAAAAAATATCAAAATGTTGGCGGAACCCTCCATGTGCGAGTTCGAGTCGTACTTGGCCAATTATTTGAGCTTGCATACTTGAGATTATTATGATAATGTTCAGTACAACAGGTTTGACAGCCGTGTTAACAATATTATCACTTAATATAATAATAACCATGACATAATCTTAATAATAAAATGTGTGTGGGTGTGCAGATTAAATACTAAAACTCAAAACAAATGTACCTACTTTCTATAGGACTGGACAGGAAATAAGCATGCAGTGCACTTGATTTTTTTTTTATAATATAGGAGTATCTAGCAGACGAGCATGCAGTCCGCCTGATGGTAAGTGGCTACTGCCGCCCATGGACATCTGTAATCAACTTCAGATAGGATTAGATATTCCTACCTGAGATCGGCCGTTACCCCTAAGGACTTAGCTGGAATGCCTCGGAAAAGTATGTCTCCCTTAACCACACCCTTCAAAACGGAACACAGCAGCGCCTAATACTGCTGTTATTAGGCAGAAATAGGTGTGACGGTGGTGCCACCGGAGTCTAACAACAAAGGGTTCTATTACCTTCAATGGTACTCGTATGTGGTCATTACCCGTCAAGAAAATGTGAGTACACAAACGCATTCTCGAATCCAACTATTGTCTTAGGAAGTTGTTTTCTCTAAAAATAAGAAGTTATAAAATTAAAGTCTGTCCAAATTTCCAATTAGAGGTTTGTCAACTTCATCATTGTGAATATTATACTTTATAGTTTACAGTAAAATTATGTTTTTTACTTAGTAGTGGTTTGGTAAAGTTTATAGGTTAGTGTTTTGACTTAAAGCTTAATATGACGCGTACTTATTTCTGTACTCCTACCATGAGTTTTTACGTTTTGACAAATATGACTGTTTTGGTATTTGTTTCAATGGCTTGGTGGAATGGTGTCCAGCTGTTGACATTTTCTGCACTCCCCTTGCTGAACTTCGCAGCGCGGTAGGAGAGTACATTGCAAAACTTTAAAACGAATTGGAGTTTCTGTAATGTTTTATTGCTTTATTTTATGTGATAATAAATAAATAAATAAATAAATACTTGTCAAAACGTAAAAAGTCATGGTAAGGGTACTGAACATACATGACCTTAAAGTCGCTAGTAACGATGCCGTAGATAGTAGGCAGTAGTGACCTCTAACCAATATTGCTTAACCGTTTCTCACTTTAGCTACGTAATAAAAATAACTTCTCCCCATGCACGTGTGCGCTAGCCTTTACGAGACAAAGGAGTTAATTATGTGAATATGCCTTACACTTTCACTCTCATCTCCCAAGCATAATTAAATCGAAAATTTATTACAACCGTTTGGCAATCCTAACACATTAGTTTAACAAAGAGAAGCAATCAATTACTCTAAGATACGATCCCGCTATAATTAATGAAGCTGAGCTCTTCGATAATTAAGCTACATCTATGGCCTACATACGATACATGTGAAGTTAGTTAAGTATAATTTTGTTATGCTTATACAAGTTAAGCGCGGTTAAGTTATGATAAGTACAAGTCGTGTAAGAGATTTAACGTGATTATTATGTCAAAGTGCTTTTTGATGAAAAAAAATTAAGAGGAATAGAGGTATGTTAAGCTACCATTTCGAAGACCAATTTATTTTTGTAATAGATAATCGCTATAGTTTACAATTTTATTTAAGTTTAATAACAATATAAATTTAAACAATAAACAATTTAACACTATTTAAAATAAAATAAAACGAATACAATTAACACTAAAATTTATAAATAAAATAAATGAGCCAAATCGCTGCCCCGTGGAAGTGTACCCAAGATACTAGCAGCATTACCTCGCTGAATTGACAAACTAATTTGTTGGCCGAGGTAAGCTCCAGCTCTTGGGTCACCGGAGGCCTCAATCAGGCGCGAAGACAATTCTTTATAGAAATGCTTCGCTTCTGGTCCCCACGGTCCCATCGTCTCGACTGCGAAAGGCACAAACATGTAACTCTGTGAGATGTTAGCATATTTGCGCCGCTTCACAGCCTCAGCAGATTCAGCCGCCGCTCCAGCACGCATCGAGGTCGCCTGTATATGAGATGGAGCCATGGTATCAACACATGTGGCATCCCATACCAAGGACCTCCCCTGTTTCCAGGGCACGAGTGTCAATCCATCAGGCCGCTTGCCATCATCACGCACTATACCTTTCGGCTCTAGAGTGGCCGGTACGTTGATGGTGACAAGGGCCCGACGGATGACATCGTTGATGCTTGCGTGGCGCGACATACGGCCGGCACTGCGTTGACACGACAGACCGTGATGACCAGACTGACCGACGCCTTCTCCACAGACACAACGATGTGGCTCATTTATTTTTAAGCCAAGACGCAGACACACACATAGGGACAAAGTGGAATTATCCAAAAGAGTCCCTATGTTGCTCGATGGAAGAGCCTGTAGCCAGAAACCTGACTCTCGCTCCGATACTGCTAAAAGACGAGCCCGCTCTGTAATACCATCTGTCGAATTCAAAAGTGATTCATGGGTTAATTTACAGAGGGGCTCGTCCCATAATTTTTGGACGTGTAATAATTTGGGATAATTTTGATTTGGGCAGGCCAATACCCAAGCAGATTTGGCTTCACTCATGTACGCAACGTCGTAGGTAATTAGTGATTTTGATAAAATTTTCGAAACTAGGTCTTGTGTACTATGAGTTGAAGACAAAAATGCCGGGAGAGAAACACTAGAAATTTTGCGTACTCCCAAACCCCCGTATCTAATAGGTAAAGAGGCTTGGGTCCAAGCGCGGTCCGAAATTTGACAATTAGATACTGATGATAATGTGTTAAGGATGATGGTATCAATGTCATTTAAAATGTTCGAAAACTTGAAAAAGGGACTACATCTAAGAAAATATATAAATTTAGGGGCAAATAGACAATTACGAATAAGGAATAATGCCATATGAGAATTAATTTTAAATAATCTGTCTGAAACGTTGTGAAAATTTTGAATTTGATTTTGGGCGAATGAAGGAATTGAATCTGCAAAAACAGGTGCACCTAGTAAGTGAAGAGAGTCCTTGTCGAGAATTTTAATATTTGGGGCCAAAAAGTTAAACTTATTAATTATCTGTTTCTTTTCTTCTTGAGATATTGCAGAATTTATGTATAATTCACATTTTGAAAAATTTATGTCCAGTCCAATTCCTTTAAATTTATGTATTAAATATTCCAAATCACCTAGAACAGAACTCACTTCACCACCTAGAGTGCCATCATCCAAATACCAGACATTTAATTTAGAATTTAATCGTGATATGATTGGATGAATAGCCAAACTGAAAATGGCCGGCCCAAGGGGGTCACCCTGCTGGCAACCAACTGAAGACGAAATGGAATGATTGCGATACATTAATTTTGATGGTGAACTATAACATTGCCAAATATATTTATAAATAAATGGAACATTGTTTTTAATTTCTCTTAGCAGGGGACCCCTATCAACCGAATTGAATGCATTTTTGACATCAAGCTTCAATAGCACTTCACCTCCTTTGTTTAATAAAAACGTTCGTGTTGCGTGAACTGCAGCCTCACAACCACCTTTGCTTCCAAAGCCTAGTTGTATTGGAGAGCATTTTTCAGTAATAGTACTTCCTATATGCTTACAACAGACTTTGGAAGCAAGCCGACGAAACGTACAGCCCACAGCAATAGGCCTTATACCGCCATCTTTTTTTTTTAAGGCACAAATATTTGCGCCATATAATATGGCGGTAATGTCGTTATTTACTTTGCCTTGTAACATGAAATTTATTAATTGTGTAATGTCTTCAAGCAAGACTCTGCCAGCCTCGCCTGTTGCACCACACGTGAGGTCTTTTAAGTGCTGCGGAGTAAAACCATCCAGACCGCCAGCAGAGCCATGCTTGAAGGACATTAATGCAGATAGTACTTCCTTCATATTCACTTGCAGGAAGTTGTCGTCAGGAAGGGGAGGATCTGGGAGATGAAGTGCTAATGGAGCAGTTGGATGTTTGTCTTTTAGAGCCGAAAGGGTATCTGAGGAGTCAGGAGCGATGGTGTCGTTGGAAAAAAGTAAATTTGAAGCACCTTTGATGTCACCGTCATTAATTTTGTTTTCGATTTTCTTGTAAATGTTTCTGAAAGATAAATTTTGTTTTGAAAAAATGTCTAAAGAAGTAGGGTTTGTGCAATTTGATTTAATAATTTTCGTTAGAGATTTATTTCCATTTTTTTTTGCATGTAATTTAAAATATACAAATGTCAAAAGATGCTCCCAGCTTTCGACAGAGTTTTGCGAAATTGCATTACGTATAGCTTTAGAAAGACTTGTGGCAACAGTAATACGAGCACCTCTTGGAATTCGTTTTACTATTGCCACATTATTTTTAAAAAAACTTAGGGTTTCGGAAAATGATTTATTTACAGAAATAGGGCATGAATTGGGAAGAGATGGTTGGAATTGAGAAGTTGAACAATCATTTCGATAAGATACATCTTTATGTATTCTACCGATATGAATGTTCAATCCTTTTGTACCTTTGAAAAATCTTGGCTGGGAACATAAATTACACTGAACTAAATTTGGATAGACAACATCGCTATGCTGGCTACAGTTGCCTGCGCTTGGGACAGGAACAACGGGCATTAACAGACTTAAAACTATAGAACATACAAATTATAATCGAAAAACAAAACTAAAAATAAACACTTAAAAAATCACTTCACATAACTGAAACACTTGATCTGAAAGTTGACATAGTTTGTTATGATCGCCACCACGTTTTTTTAAGGATTCTCGTTATAGCTTTATTCAGTTTTAGCTTCAGTAAATATCATAAATTCTTGCATTTATTGAAATATAGTGTATTTAATGAGGATTTCTTGACAACCAAACTTCAAAAATGGCATACAATGTTTTCTAGGCAATGTATTGCAGTGAAATATAGACACAAATTAACGCAAAGCACTTTATATTATATATTAATACATTATTATTGCCTTCTTTATTGTGTCTTAACATTTAAATGGGCAAATAATGTTTAAATAATCATTTTATTAATTTTATAAAATACGGAACAAACTGTCACTTTATTTTTTCAATAATTTTCCAATAATATATTTTTGTAATTATAATTTATATTCATAATTTCTGTTAAAAAGTTTTGGTCTCTAAAATAATTTTTGAGTTATAATTTGTCTTCAATATTCTTTTGAGAGTAAATTATAATTGTTTTTATTGAGTACTAATGATTTTATTGACGAAATTAAATACACTGGCCATATTTTAGACGCGAATCGGCATAAATATCCCACGTCTTTTACAAGTACCTAATTCTTATTACTTATATGTTAAACATGTATTTTATGTAAGTGAAAATGTGTATATAGTAATCACGCAATAAAATCCTACACTAAAGTCTATAAAATAAAATTTATAGGCAGTGTTGCTAATTCCGATTACCTACTATTTAATTAGAATCCATGATGTTTCAATTTAGTCCTCAGAAGCAATGCGTTCGAAGTCTTGACTTGGATTTTCGTCTTGTGTAAAATTCATCACAAAAATGTTTATTGGCAGTAGTGATAAATAACCACCACGTGGACCGCATAGGTACCTATTCATTTGTCTACAGTAGAAAATGCCTTTAATTCTAAAAAAAAATATCTATTCATACGTCTTATAATTCGACATCGTTTTCGGTACGTCAGTGCCACAACGCATAGTCGGTAGATGGCCTAAAATAAGCAGAAGTACCATTCGATTCTAAGTAGGCGAGTCATATGCAAGGGTCGGGTTCACGACCTGCATTACTATGCGCTAGGCACACGTCCAGACACGTGGGAATGAGTAGGTAACGCCCTTCCGAGAAGCTACTGTGCGTGTCGGTTTACTTTGGTAGAACCAGGTATCTTGTTGTGACACAGGATTATGACATGTTTTTCATTGCGGTTGGGATACAGAGTTCCAGGTTTGGTTCCTGGTTGGGTATTGTGTAGATCATGAATTTAGATTTCTGTTTTATGTCTCTGAGTGTTTGTGAAATCGTATTTGTATAAAGTGGGAATCTTAGTGAAATTCTACTTAAATCTTTGTTTGCGAAAAACGCCTTATGGCGAATGCTTTGAGAAGTGCGTAATAACGTGAAAGCCTATTTTTATCTTTTTGACACATTTATCATCGTCATTGTGTTATCGTGTAGTTTAAGCCGGTAAAAAACGCAGAAAATCGCCCTCACGAGAAAGTGGTTACATGATGGATTTTTCTACGTGAGTTAGGTTAGGTTATGTTTTATGTCAACAATGTGAAGGTTATGTCTAGGTTATAGAAATAGGCGAATGTTTTCATAATACTTCATTCATACAGTGAACAGATTAAGTCAGGTCAGTTTACATTAGGTAAAGTTGGGTTAGGTTAGGTTATGTTTTATTTCTACAAACATTGGTAAGGTTTCCGTAATCAGATCAAACCCTATAAGGGATACCTTAAGTAGAACGGTACACTAATGACTCCATCTTCAATCCTAAGACTTTTTGCTCATTATTATGAATAACGTGCCTTATTCTAGAAGGAAATAGTGTAAAAACCGATTATATTCAAATTGCCTCAGTTTGCGTGAGAATAGAGTCTTGAGCGTGTACTTTCGACGTATGCTTATTCTGACCCACTTTCTATACTGTGCTGGTACATTTAAATTGAATTTCGTATAAGGAGTGACTATTTAGTGCTGGAATAAGGATATTGTTTTGTGAGAAAGGTCTCCAAGGTATGTGAAATTTACCAATACGCACTTGGTCAGCGCGGTGGACTATGGCCTAATTCTTCTCATTTTGAGAGGAGACCAGTGCCCAGCAGTGAGACAGTAATGGGTTGACGAGATCAGAGATAGATAATAAATCAATGTAATGTTACAGTCTTTATTTTTAAGGAAATATATCATCATAATTGCTTGAGCCTTTATCATTATCATATGTAGACACAGACAGACAGACAATTTGTTTTGCTTACGATAAATATTTATCAAACTATCAAAGTTATAATAATTTAGTGCAAAGTCGCGGGACTAAGCTAGTCATATGAAGTACTTTTCAATTCATATTCAAATAATGTGCATACGTATTTACATTACAATGGCTCGGTATAATCTCTAACTCTATATTTCTGAATCTTTTCTATTTCGGTCGCTTCCATTGTTAGGGAAAATACGAGATCTGCGCATTATGCACAATAAAGTATGAGTACGTTTACTGTTGCGCAAATTTCTCAGAGTCATGAGTTTGACTAGACTTAGAATAAAACTTGAGAAAGTAGGTCTTACTTAAATAATTTAGGAGAAACATTTTGAATCGAAAATATAACCTAAAGTTATATGTATTCAAAGATTTTCAAAGATTTATTTAAAGTTATATGTATTATTTAAGGTACCACCATATACCATCAGTATTTGAAGAAGATCATAGAATCCTTTGCGTTTCCTCCCCGGGGGCACTACCATTAAACCATTTTTGCCCAATAACAGCAGTGTCAAGCGCAGTTGTGTTCCGACATACTTACCTGAAGCGTTCCAACCTAGTCCTCAGAGGCATCTGTAGCTAACCTCAGCTAGTAATGTTATCTGGGGTTCATTACGGATGTCCATGGACGTCACTTAAATTGTGGACGACATGTAATCGCTTGCTACCTCCACGCAAAAAAAAAAGTATATAGGAACATTTACCAGATATTTCTAGCTAGTATGATAGAAATTCTTGGTATTTAAGTTACGTATCTAAAGATATCTTTTGAAATCTTTGAACAAAGATTTCCTCAAGCGTCATCTTATAGTACTTTGTGTCAAAATAATTACGTAAAGGAATGACGTTCAAAGGAGTTGACGTCTTATTAACGCGAGTAACAGTGCTATAAAGGGCTAAATGTTTCTTTCAAATTACGGTTTCTTATAAAGTGTGTTTGCAACTGTTTCCTCTCCTTCGGTTAAAATGAATGGTTGGTTGGATGACTATACTTTTATAAGTAGGTGGATAATCTTTAAGTACGCTCTCGTGCCTCGGAGGTTTAGATCTGTTGGCTGTTGATTCGAGCATCATTTGTTAAACCTTGTCAAAAGACTTTTGGTCTTGAAATTTTCGACTGTAACGGTTACTTTTCTGTGCCATTACACTAAAACAACATAGTTGTAGATGGTTCAGTACCCTTAGTATAAAAGTTTACGTTTTTACAAAGATGTCTGTTTTTGTATTTGTTTATGTATTTCCCATATATTTCCAATAATTTCTTAAAGAGTTCGCTAGGGGCGCTGATTGGAAATGTATGGGCAAATACGTAAACAAATACAAAAACAATCATTTTTGTAAAAACGTAAAACTCATACTAAGGGTGCAGGTTGCCTAGTTATACAGAATTAATTCTGGTATCACGTGGTACGAGCGGTACACCATGTAATCTTTGACTGAGCGTATTTGTAGCGATATTTAAAGTTGTAACATTACAAGCATGCTCAACGTTTGACATTATGTTTGTTTGTGTAACGTATGTAATGGTAACATTTCATATAGTGTAGACTTTGCAAGTATCGTTATAGTCCGCGTAAAGCTGCTAGTCCGCTCTGAATATAGAAATGAATGGCGTCGCCATAGTAAATTGTATGACACCTGCTCGCAACAACTTCAGAGCGGGGTAGCAGTTTGGCGCGGACTATACTCACTAAGAATCTGTTCAATCCATTCTCATCATCATGCGACAACTCATCAAGAGTTGCTTAACTTTAACTTTAATCACGTTTCCTTATCAAATTGAAGATTGCTAAAGGTTTTTCACACGGTTCTTATTGAAATATCAATACGCACTGCGTGGGCCGTAATTGTTTTGAACCCACGTATTTTTATTTGATTGACCTGACCTCTGTGGAAATGTTAGGAACAGCAAGTTAACAAGCGCATTACCGTTTGCCTTGTTCGTCATCCTCAATGTTTGTGGCTATCAATTATTTTTATATCAAATTTAATTTCATAGATTAATTGATTTAATCTTAAATCGTAAATGTTACTTTTTGCATAACCTAATAAGTATTACTGCTACTATGATTTTAAGACGGTAATAACTGATTGTCACTTGCTTTAAATGTGTCACCCTTAGTGTGGTAAGGGAGACAGACTTTTCCGAGGCGTTCCAGCTTAGTCCTCAGGGGTAGCGGCGCATCTGTGGCCGACCTTAGGTGGGAATATCCAATCTTATCTGGGGTTGATTACAGATGTCCATGGGCGACAGTAGCCACTGTACCATCAGGTGAACTGCATGTTCGTCTGCTACTCTTATATTATAAAAAAAATGAATAAAAAAGGCTCGATCTTCCTCTCAGACCAAACGTTTAGCACAATGTTTAAGCTCTTCTCTGACTTTACTCTGAACTTAAATACAATAATAGGATAGTGTCAGGAGACATATGTTGTACGTTAGCTCGAACAAAATGAAAAATAAGACATGAAACCTTAATATTAAATCATAGATGACTAAAAAGAAAAACCATTCATAGAGCTAGTAAAAAAATCATACCGACAGAAACGTCATATATATATTCCAAGAACGTTACCAGGTGGACGTTTGAAATTGGCGATACCGTTCGGAAACTACCAGTATCGGTTACCGGTATCGCATACCGGTATCTTACCGGTATCGATACCTGCCACACTGGTCCGCCTGCTTCCGGACGGATGCGGGCTTTCCTTTGCCGAGGAAGTCGCGTTCATTATTTTCTTATCACTAATTGGTGGTTGATAACGTGGCTGTTGTACGTTCGTTATCGCTCTGTGCTTACGTGTAAGTGCTTAGTTGTGTTTGTTTATTTGTTGCTTTTAGGGTTTTGTAAAGAGGAACTAATACTATGTCTGTATGTAGGTATGTCTGTTTCTGAGGGATTCAAAAAGTATAACATAAAAGTAATGTATCATTTTTGTCATACATTTATATAAAAACTTACAAACATTTTGCAGAATAATTCTAGCGAAAAGTAGCAGTTGTAACCGAATATAATTAATAAAATTTTTGAAATTATAAGTCTTAAGACAAATACGAGGTATATTATAACGGACTCTTTAGTGCGTCGGAGACCGAATTGGAATTTGAAGGTTAATTCTTTTGGAAATTATTAAAAAAAAATCTGACTAACATTATAATTATCCGATAGTCCAATGACACGCGAATTAAAAAAAAAAACATATGAAATTACATTTAAATATGGACTTAATATCCGATAAAACTTTGATTGCTTGGCAAAGTCAATATTTGGTCAATGTTAGACCAACATCACACCTGATTAAATTTGAGCACGGTATTCCCTAGCTTTCACACAGCCTGCCAAACCGGAATACGAATATTAAGCGCAATCGTCACTATAAGTTTGTATCCAGCCGAGAATAGATCATTTTGATGCGCTGTAGAGAATCCGTAAGTGTTTGGCGGTCATTCTCACGCCTCAGGGCCTATCAGACCCTCACCTTTATTTCTAATGAGATTGAGTCGGATTTAAAAGATGTTAGAAGCCTGTACGGGTTGAGTTCTCCAAAATTCAAATGTTTCCAGTCCATTACATTAGACGTGGCGTGTAATGCGTGAAGTTAGGCGGTTTGTAGACTTTATAGCGGTTCTCAATCTTTTTTCGTATCGTCGACATTTAAAGACATTTCTTTTATAGCGTACTCCAAACATCGGCAAAAAAGGAATTTCTACATAAATAATATTTCTCTGCAATAGTCTTCCGATTTTTGCTTTATTTAGACAATACACAAATCAACCGCTCCCTTAGTCCCTCCAACGCCGTCGATTTTTTGCGCTCTTAACTCTTAACTCTTTCAAGCGCTCACAAGGGGTCATTATCGCCCACTTTGAGAACCACTGCGTTATAGTCATACCGAGATGCATTTATGAGATTGTCCGACAACTGTTTTAACGACTTTAATCAGGTTTTGTTTTTCTCGAGTCACGTACGTCTGTTTAATTTAGTTCTCACCATCCGTCATATTATTATGATCTCTTGTTTCTTATATGAATAAATAATTCATCAAAATATATTCTGTACTTTATCTCTGCAAACTCATTGTGCATTAATATTTATGTTTATTCAAGAACATTGTGAATAGGGGTTTTTAATTTCCGTTTATAACATCTTGAAAAAGAGTAAGAAGAAGTAATACATTTTGAGAAGTATTCTAATAACAACATATTTACCTCTCTATTTCAATTTTTTTCAATACTACATCTTACAATGACAAAGGACGTAAATTTGTGAATGTTTCTTTTTATAATGTAAATGTATCAAAGGAGCATGTATTTCTTGTGTAAATTTGTAATCGATCTCATATAAGAATAGTCCTGCCAAAGATCAGGTAGAGATGCATTGCAATTTTTGAGGACTAAGTTAGAATGCCTCGGATAAATATGGCTCTCTTACCACACATTTCAATCCGGAATACATTCTTCGCTTCGCTTCGCTTAACACTGCTGCTATTAGACAAAAATAAGTGTAGCGATGGTACCTCCGAAGTCGAACCACAACGGGTTCTTTAAATATGCTTGTATTTATTAATAATTAAGGTCATGTCCTGTAATTTCGTAAAGATGTGTCCAAAAGTCCGCGTAGGCGAGCATTATAATATGCGTGTGGGCGGGGCCGACGTCAAAAGGTCTAACATTGAAGTGACTGCACGACAACTTACAAAGTTTAAAATAAATATAAACGTTGATAATCTTAAGTGGATAAAGTGTAATACTTGTTCAAATTTAAGTATAAATATTGAACTGCGTTTTTTTGTTTAAGTGGATAAATTAATATTTGTTAAAACTTAGCTGTAATTATTGTCCATGTGTTATTGGCATCTGTGCTGCTGTATTTCGCTTTAGGTCTGATACGAGGGATGATTGAATAAAATGTAAAAAATCTTTATTGTACTATTAATATTTTATACAGTATTAGTAGGTCTTCAAAATAATAATCTTTGAAATTTGTAAGCGAAAGAAGTCCTGTTTGATTATTTTGTAAAGATATCGTCGTTAAAATGTTCGAAATTGGCGGTTATAGATATAAAATATAATATAAATGTAGATTTCGATAATTACACGATTTCGATACTTCAGCAATTAGTACATAGGGCTCCTGGTCTACTTAGGGTCAGTTACAGGCCCTTTAAAATTAAACGAAGTGCACATTACCAAGTCGAGCATAATTTATAATTATAACAGGATTTCTTTATCACGCAAGCATCTGTACTTTTATGTTTGTATTGTTTATTTTTATTGTAACTACTATAATGTATGTTAAATACTCTATCAAATTAAAGAAATATGTAGTAAGCATTTGGTTAAATGGGAAAACTATGTAAAAGGTATTATTTTCAATGTTACATATACATTTT
Organism: Epargyreus clarus; assembly: GCF_041222505.1. Lineage (NCBI taxonomy): Eukaryota > Metazoa > Arthropoda > Insecta > Lepidoptera > Hesperiidae > Epargyreus > Epargyreus clarus. The sequence continues at coordinate 13,571,860 of NW_027332223.1, forward strand.
AATAATAATCTTTTCAAAGTACAAATTTAGTAAGTGTATCAATAAGTAATTCTCATTTTCTCTTTACAGGTATCGACTATAGGGGCGTATGTTATTATCAACTTTAATATTTTCTGAGTAAGTAAATATTGCCATCAATTGTGAAGAGAGATCCGTTCCTAGCAGAGGAGTCTGAAAAGGGGGTGCAGTAAAATATACCAACTTGATGTATTTTACCGCAACTACAATTTTATATTAACTATTAAATTACATGTTCTTAAATAGCCATAAACTATTAAAATGTGCACAGAGCCTTATTTATATTGAATCAAACGGAATATTAACAGAAACTGCATTTACTTCTCATTCTATCCGCACCCAACTATTTATGCTTCCATCCCAGTTTCCCTGTAATTAGTGGCCAGGGATATCTATTACTGCTTCTATAATATAATCCGTTGTGCTCCATCATCGTATATTGATGGATCTCACAGATAGTTATCAGTTTAATTGCATGAAACCAACTACCGAAGCGAGTGTTGATGATGATTTACTTCAACTCTTTAGCGACCGTGATAATTCTTATCATTTCCTTTTTAGCGGGTTCTGTAGGACAGGATCGGTTTAAATTGGTCGATTAGTTATCATTAAGGGTTTTAGTGCGTGTGTTAAGGTGGTTTGCTGTAGGTAGAGGATTTAATTTGAATCCAATAAAAAAGTTAAATTAAATGGATTAAATTGATATTTGAAATTGAATGGATATTTTGAAAAATCTTCCAATAGGCTTGTGATCCTACCAAATAAGGGTTTTCTTGTCTTCTACAAGTAGTTCGAACATTAGGCCTCACTGTCCTCAGTGATAATACAGATGCAATACCGATAGTTGTGTGTATAGAGTACTACTATATTCTTCAAACTACTCGTATAATAGAGCAGAATTTGACACTGTTGTTAGACAAATATAAGTGTGGTAATCGTTCCACGAGAGGTATTGCCACTTTTAAATTTATTTATATACCCATTGTATAACCAGATGTTCTAAATGGAGGTGCATGTTATTTGAAATAAAATAAAGAAACATGTTTTATCTTAATACCTGTGTTTATTGACTATTAATGTAATTTATTGAGGTCTCTGATATATGAGATGACTGCTGATGCAAAACACAGTTTAATTTAAAATTATTAATTATTTTATATTAAATTCGTTGACTGTAATACCAACACAGGTAGAAGAGTTATTAAAGTGGGCAGTGGCATATAAATATAAATTATATAAGCATAATTGGCACTCAAATCCGTGGGAAAATGTGATGTAGATAAGGCGTATGAGTGGCTTCATACAATTGTACCTAAAGTTTCGGTTTGAATTGAGAAATAACAAAAGAGTAAAGACATTTTATGGTATAAATTTAGTGGTTCCGGCGACAAATTAAAAAAAGTACTAAGTAAAGAAAGAAAAAGAAATATTTTCATATATGTATGTAGTTGTTTTTTTTTATTTGTTCTACTAAACTTGGTACTTAAAGTTAACATTTGTATTTACATATTTGTACAGATAAGTGAGAAAATTCTACATTTTATTCTCTATAATATTTTTTTAAATTGCCGAATAGATGATTCTAGGTTTTGATTAAAAGATAAATGCATAAATTCTATACTAAAATAACGAAACGGGTAATCATATTTTTAACGTTAAAATAATACTCACATTATTTTTCAAATCTGTAAATTTATAATTTCTTCAAAATTATTAGCTACATAGAAGCGTTTCCCCCAAGATTTCATAATATGAAATTATGCTAATAGAATGGTTTCCGTTTATGCGATACGAGATGCGGACCCCTAAATATACTCGTTTCGCGTCCGGGAGAGAAACGAACTTGAATAACCTGTCGCGACGGCTAGTGAGTAATTTCTTGACGGCCCCTACAGACATTTCGTATGTTTGTATGTTTCACGGATGCCGAGAGTAGGTAATGCACTGGTTTCATTAATTTTCGTCAGAGAGTATGGTGGACTTTTTTCTATGTAGGGGAAAATAAGTATGTAAGTTATTGTAGTAGTGTGTATTGGGATGGTTAACGATGGGACTGGATTAATATTAGTATTGTAGATGTTTTTTTCGACTGAATTTCATAGAGCTGTATTGCACCAAAAAGCAATAGGTATTAGCGAAGGGTTGAAACGCGTCACTCAACTGTCCGAGGTTCTTTTAAGCTTTTTAAGATGGACTTTTCCGTGCACATTGCAGCGTTAATTAATTTTATAAGACAGACAATGTGGCGGTTCAGTCGGGCTACGTAGAGTTCTACCACCTTTAAATACTTCTGCCGGATAATGATACAATACATAATAAATGGCCACTTAACACCAGGTGGACAGAATTTCCGTTTGCGTTAGGGTTGCCATCTTATTAAAAAATACATGCTTTTTAAAAAAATATTCTACAAAATACTATACACTACTATACTATACTAGAAGTATAGTACACATTATACATTTTTCTGAATACCTTCTTTGTCGAAAAATATGTTAATTAGATTGAGATTTCATTAAATATTTATTTGGTTAATGACCTTTTTCCCCTCGACATACTATAAAATATATACATAGGGAAAACATAACATACACAAAGTGTGAGTGTTTGTATTGTCCCACACTTTTTATTTTCCTTTTTTTTTACAGGTGACAGCCCTAATCTGTCTTAAGTCTTAAGTAAAATAAATAACTTTGTTTCTTCGAATGCCAGACAATTTCAGACAAACATAAACGGTTAATTGCACCGGATATACCATGTACAGTTGTACACATAAATAATACTTGACTCACTGAAATTAAAGTATTTCGGCATTTTGAGCTAATCTGGATCTCGACTGCGCTTTCGCTAATTTTGAAACCTTAATTATTTTTAAAGAATGCAAATTTTTAACGAATCTGTTTCCAAGTGTGGTTTTGGTCAGCTTTATCAAATTACACTTACATCAGGTTTGGGAATGATTAATGTTACTTTAATTTATTTGATTTGATTGATTATTTGATTAAATATATTTTATAAATAATACTACAATTTAACTTTATGTAGCAAATGTGTCAGTTAATCTGATGATATGTAGCCATTGCCTGTATACGCTTACAAACATATTTTTGAGGAGCAATTGAGCGGGCAGTCCACCTGATAGTAACTGTCAACTGTCGTCAATGGATACCTGTAACCAACTTCTTCTACCTGATAGTAATCACAGATGCCTTGCCACCCTTGAGGACAAATATGGTCCTCTCATATGTCAATAAGTTAGCATCCACACCCTTCAAAGTGAAACTCACGCTAAAAATAGAGGTTAGGATGGACCCTCGCTCAACTATATTTCTTTTAACTTTCAATATGTTATCAATCCTATCTTATATCTGTAATCAATCCCCTATCCTGAGATCGGTCATAATACTAAAGACCTGACGACTAAGCTAAAATTCCTAGTATCCTCTTCCCACACCGTTTACCAGAAAATAGCTTGTTATTGCTGTTATAGGACAGACATAACATAATATCTATAAACAAGAAAGCAAGAATCTCTATAAGGAATACATTCTTGCATCATAATGCTACTAGGTAAGATAGTACCTAATTGATACCTAATTAATTAACTCACGATCTATTACAGTACACGTGTCAACTAATTACGAGATACGAGAGCCTTATTGGTTGTTTATCGATGGTCGAATATGGTTCTTAAGGTCTTTATATAGTGTCTTTGGCGCCGCGACTGTACAAAGTTCTAGCAAAAAATGTTTTTTTGTTAAATAGAAGCAACATGTAGGGAATTCGGTGAAAAATGCAGCTGGATTAGATGTCTGTGTAAAAAGATGGATTAAATGTCTTTATAAATCCTATGATTAAATTACTCTTGTGGATAAGTGGATTAGTATTAGGTAGTATTGTGTTATAAAGTCTGATAGGTTTATGCCTAAGCTTTTTTAAATGTCTGACTAATAATTCGTAAAAAGATAAGAAAAAAATGGGAAGGTTGTGTAACACATAATGAGGCTTTTATGTTATAAATTGATGTCCACTTCTTTCTAAGATTATTTATCTGTTACATGCAATGCATACATTAACTTCCACTTTCAGAAAATAAATCAAAATTCGTCATTCAGATGTGTGTTATCCCAGAATCGAACATGAACTTCTGTGTTTTCTAACGTTATATTAACTGCTCTACCACGCAAGTCAACCACACTAAATAATGTCACTCAATTGAAATTATATATTTTTTTGTAAATATAAAATTTAATATATGGTAAAGAAACACATGGAAGTTAAAACACAAATAGATATTGTTCTTATATATGGAACAATTTTAATTCTTTAACTGTTTGAAATTAACACATCCAAAAATACAAAATATGGATACGTTTTGTGTTCAGTGTCAAAATATATAGATTATTGATTCTATGTAAATCGCAATCGGCCGAGCATACAAATACTGTATCAAATATGGTTCGTGAATATAATTCTTAGATAAATAGGCAATTGCGAAATTGATGAATGCCCAATAAGGTCCAGTGTTTGGTATCTTGTCGAATTAATTCAATGTGATTTTAATACGGATCGATCTCGCTAAGGATATTACAGTTTCTTGTAATCTGTTTGAAGTAATGATTTATTTTGTTTGCCCCTATAATTTATAACTAAAGCACGTTAATCCAATGATTTGTTGTGCGTTGGCGTCAGACCAAACACCTTATGAAATGTGAACTGTCGTGATTCGTGATATAGTGCGTAGGAGTTTAGGTATAAGGTTATGTCTGAAATATTTAGATAAGGACGTAGAAAGGAAACTCTTCAACGACCAGCCTACGGTACTATACACTGCTATTGCGCTGTAAGCTTCGGATGTTATGTGATGGTTCGTCCATTAACGTATAAGAAAAAGAAAACGTTATTTTCGGAGCTATGATACATTATTTTTCATACTTTACGTCTTTTGGACGAAGATACTATTTATAGGTATAGTCTGGGTATATATAATTTTGTGACTGGTCTTATACATGCAAAAATGCCATTAAAATACATAAAAATACAACAGATGTAGCAATAAGCACGGAGTGCGTTAACAAATTTCGGCATTGCACGCAGTAGGTACTGTGGACTACACGATAACTATCTGGAAATTATTTGGTTTGACTGCGCGTTTTGCATCTCTTGCTTATGTTATAGATTCTTGCCAATCCCTTATACACTCTGCGACAGCCACGAAAAGATATGATATCTACCTACCATACTATATAATACTTACCTTTTTTTTTCTTCTTCCCGGGGTTGCTCTCCGGACGGTTCGAGCTCCCACTCTTGCCACCGGCAACCCCGGAAGCCCCCTTTTAGTCGCCTCTTACTACAGGCAGGGGTTACCGTAGCCCTATTCTAGTCCCGGAACTACAGGGACATGCAGGGGATACCGTAGCCCTATTCTAGTCCCGGAACTACAGGGACAATATAATACCTACCTAGAATACCGCATCCAAAATTCATACATTCACAACCATCCATGTGCTCGTGAGTCATCCTCGCTAGATTCGCATAACCGGTCGCTCGGAACGTGAATCGAATCGACGGCCGATGCGGCATGTGCTTTTTGTTCGCTAGATTTCGCCCAAGGCTCTCTTTTTGTGCTCAGTTATGTAACGTAATGCATGTTGTAACGTATGTTACAGTAGCTTCAGATCTGAACTTTGATTGATTATGACATTTATTGGATATCTTTGATATAAAAGTGCAAAGATGAAATGTGAGATCTATGAGTTTGAGTGTTTTTGTTCATTTATTTTTAAATGTAGCTTTAATCATATTGTAATTCATTAATTATTTCTATTTGGTATCTTTTAGATGTCAACTTTTTCTTTTAATTTTAGGATAATAATAAAACCACGAATAACGTATGATAACGAAAATGAAATAAATATAGAAGAAATTATGTTTACATTACATTTTAATTAATTAAAAATAAGATGTCTTCAATAAATTTTAAGATGGTACGAATAATATAAAAAGGAAGCAGAGATACGCAAAAAAATCTTTATTTACAATACGATAATTTGAGTAAACAAGAAAATATGTCCAGCAGTTTTACTGAGCGCTTAATATGAAAACTGACAGCAAATGAATTTGTTTTAAATGTCTTGGTGTTTTTATTAACAGCGGTTTTAAAAATTTTAATTTAAAAATTCTCGTGCTCCAAATAACCTACATCGAAGAAAGGGCATTAATCACTTTAAGTGCTTTATGTCTTAAGTAAAAATAATGACAAATTTATACCCCGAAATCGTATGGTAGGACCAGATCCATCGTGTGTGCATTCTCTAATATAATGTGTCGAAAATATATTCTTATCTATTGGTTTTACGATGACTGATTTGCATTTCTGTATACATACATGCCATGTATACAATGTGCATGAGTACCTCTTTTGTACCAAATATTAGCAAATACGATACACCAAATATAGGTTTCGCGAACTAATTACTTTTTAATCAAACAAAAGGATTCAAAATGTCAACATTTTTAAATGGCCGAAAAACCATCGCACAAAAAAAATTATATCCATATGTTTATTTACCACACCAGCCTTTGGAAATTATATGTGTGGAGGTAAAATTGACCAAATACCTACTTGTACAAATACAGCGATGCTGTTACACCAATACGCCATGTCTGGCGCCGTACTTACAAAAGTGCGTCCACACTAAACGCCTCGGGGCATAAACGTGTCTTTTAACGCGAAACTGTCATCTGTCTTATTTGGAGCGTTACATATTACCCGCTATTTCACTTTAATTGCGTTTAAAATGTGCACGCACCTTTATCATTTCAGAACTTGTTTCGGAAATGTCACGCCGCACTCGGTTTGGGCGGTAACTGATCTCAATAAATCATTACTTCGTGAGTAACGGTTGGGGATACCTTTAGGCCTTATTTACAATGTCTTATTTTTATTACAGGAGAAACAGTAAATGTTGTGTTTACCGTTTTTTTTATATTGGAGTAGGTAGCGAACGACTTCGCAGTTCGCCTGATAATAAGTACCTACTCAGGGCAAGGGCTACCAGAAGGCGATCACTTTTTAGGTCTAAGATGGCCTCATAAGTCAGCTGGTATCCTCTCAGTTCCACTAAAACGCAGAAATTAGAGATGGCAGTGGTACCTAGTAGTATACAAGCTAGAACGGGGAGGCCGTTCTAGCTATGCTGTCTCTACCACTTTTCATAAATGTGTCCTGCCCTATATCGGCAAAAGTTTCATTCTATCGCTGTAAATGAAGTTTACAGATCAAATAGCATCTCTTATAATATTATATCTTCTAAGCTCCGTTGAAAAAAAATGCCTAGTGGGATCAAATTGTTCCGTTGAAACTATAATTACTGTAATTTTTTCCCTGTATGCCTGTTTGTGTTTTATATACTGAATCGAGTTTCGAAGTTATGTAAGAGATATTTAGGAACTTCTAAAAATAACTAACTAATAACATCTAATAATTCCATTTTTGTCCTGATGAGTAAACATTAGCAACACTTTGAGCTTTTGATAAGACTCTTACTAAGTTACTAAGTTTGAGGTTAACTACAAATGTGTTTAGCCTCGAAGTCGGTGCTGTAGGTACATAATATACAAACCGTTTAAGATATCAAATCAGCCGATACCTATCTCTGATAGTTAGTGCTTCTGTTAGCCCGTTGTTAAGCCAACCGGTTACTCCTACGGCTACACGGTATTGATGTTGATAGATAGAACTTAGTTGTAAGATTGCATGTTGGAAATGGCATAGATATTGAGACTAATTTAATTTAATTTGTTGTAGTTTACAGCGAATGGGTGTGAGGGAGACATTAATGAAGATGTATAACTATGTCGTTAGATGTAACTGCGGGGAATACAGCCTCAGGGTTAACTGTTTTAAACGATTTAAATATAAAACGCATGAAACATATGTAAATAACATTATGGTATAGAAGTGTGGTTTAAGACATGGGGAGTGTAATGTAAATTAACGTATAACTACTTCGATTTATCCTCAGTATGCGTTTCAAAATAAATAACTGTAATTAAAAGCTAAACACATTTTTTTAACTTCTTAAACCTATTTTTATGACCATAAGCGTTATTAAAAATATTTATTTTTTAATGACACCACGTTTAGTTTGAAAAGCTACCATACAACTGAAAAAAAACAAATCAATCAGAAAATAAAAAATCATAATATATATTAGCGTTTATTTACACAGCATCGCTGAAACGGAAATACTGCACGCTGCTAAAATAGGAGTGGCGGTGGTACATCGTACAACTATAATTGATATACCAAATCCTAAGCCCTAAACATAAATTGGGGGTATTTTTTTCGTAGTATCAAATTGACTCACTGAGTTTATTAAGAAAAAATATGTTAAAGATGACCGAGCGTAGTTTGATTAGTAATTGTTATGTTATTATGTTGAACGAGGTGATGATATTACGATTTGCATTTATAAGCTGTATTTTATTTATTGCTTTCAATGGGTTAATGATTGATGTAAATCACTGATCTTAAGTTATTCAAGAGGAATATTGTAATCAGAATGATTAATTATATCTATTTAAATATTCGATACGCCCGTTATCGTGTTAAGTTTGCCCACATGATTTGGTTTTGGGTCAACTTCTTTTTATATGAGAAATTTAATTTACCTGCGCTATATTCTATATACGTTTTAGTGTACGGCTTTGCTCCCATTTTATTGAAGTTCCCAAAATGTTCTAGAAGCATTACCTATATACTTCTAATATGAATTGGTAACTAACTTGTACGAAGACAGAGCAGTACTCCCCAGGCCCATCCCAGCAGTGGGAAGAAATGTTCGCACAGTGAGCCATTAAGATGTTTGTTGTCCAGTTCACGAAAATACCCTGTCTTTAAAGAGAAAGTACCATTTAAAATGGCTCTTGTTTCAAGATTAACTTATTTTTTAAGATATAAGATCCTATATACGTATAAGTAGTATAAAAATTATAACTGGTCTCTACATAACTGTATCATGCATTACAGCACTGGCATGTCAATTTTATTTATGTGATGGCTTATGACATATTTTTTTTTTTTTATAATATAAGAGTAGCAGACGAGCATGCAGTCCACCGGATGGTAAGTGGCTACTGCCGCCCATGGACATCTGTAATCAACCCCAGATAGGATTAGATATTCGGCCTGAGGTCGGCCACAGATGCGCCGCTACCCCTGAGGACTAAGCTGGAACGCCTCGGAAAAGTCTGTCTCCCTTACCACACCCTTCAAACCGGAACACAGCAGCGCCTTACACTGCTGTTATTAGGTAGAAATAGGTGTGGCGGTGGTGCCGCCGGAGTCTAACCACAAAGGGTTCTACCACCTTTCAAATTAATAATAATTGATAATATGTTTACATTATTTTTTGTTCTCTAAATAGGCACAAGCACTTCAAGGAGCACATTACAACGTAATGTCCACACCTGATGTTTTACACTTAATGCCTGATAACAGTAAGAAGTGGTCCTAATAAATCAACAATATAATCAAGGGAAATAAACACTAAGCAATTTGCGATAATTGATAGAAGACTTCTTGTAATAGCAACATACTTGTAGCCCGCGATTCCACTTAGACGCGGTGACGCAAAAAGGTCTCGTCAACTTGTCTTACGCACATAGAGTTAGGAAGACTTAGAATGCTTATCGATAGTAATTAATGAAATTGAGGTATCGAATTTTATTATAATGTCACTAACATTTCAACATACTTGTGCCCGCGATTCCACTTAGACGCAGTGACGCAAAAAGGTCTCGTCAACTTGTCTTACGCACAAAGAGTTAGGAATATTTAGAATACTTTTCGATAGTAACAAATCAAATTGAAGTATCGAAATTTATTAGAAAGTCGCTGTCATTTTCTATGTTACCGTTTTATGATTAAGATATAAAACCATATGGGACGGTTTTGAATTATTAGGATATAAATTGTACAATTTGACGAATTTTGCACATCGTGGATCTGATTTTGGCGGAATAATATTAAAAAAGTAAAGACTTTACAACAATAATTTTAACTACCCATATGCATGGATTTATGATTCAAACAAACACAAACCCGTAATTTCAACCGCGGGGATACTTTTGTTATTACTTAATAGGATAGGAAAATGCTAATGCGTGCGCCATTTGATTTTTCCCTTGCAATTTTTCTATGCTAATGATTCTTAGCTTTTAAAAAATTATTTACTTGTTTAGTATTTTAAAATAACTTACTACTAACTATAATATAAAGTATAAACCGCAGTCACACAATTCCTATGAATGCGACTAAAAGAATAACTCATAACTCATTAAAGTCAATAACATCGTGTTAATGTAATTGCACTTACAAACCGCAGTAATCGAGCAAATATCGATGAAACCCGATACATCGATATATAATAGCAATGGAACCAATAAATATACTGGTATACAGATTCATTATGTCATCGCTCAACAGAGGGCGTTGCCTCTCGAACGCTATGAATATTCAAACCTGTTTCATAGCGAAGCTTGTACAGTCAGCTCCAAAAGTAGATGAACATTAAGGTTCCAAAAATACTTATACACCCAAGCGTTCTGTAGCTGAACACAAGTAGCACCATAATTAGATGAACGTAGTAAAATATCAAAAGTAGATGATCATAGTGTAAAAAGTAGCTCAACAATGACATATTATATTAGTGACGTTAGCTATAAGGTGGTCAAGTACTTTTGACGCATTAGTGTTCATTTAATTTGACTCTTTATGATTCATCTAATTATGATGCAAGGGATTTTCAGCTATTTATGAACGCTTGGGTGTATATGTAATTTTGAAACCTTAATCTGTTCATGTACTTTTGAAGCTGACTGTACGTAGTCTATGAAGGAACTTAGCTAATAAATTGTAGTAGTCAAATTGTACCATCATGTATTAAAGGTTATGGTTAGAGTGGGTAAAGATGAGGCCACGCCTATTTCTGCCTTATGGTAGCTATATAGCTATTATTAGCCATAATTGTGGAAATATATAATTGATGTTGGAAGCGTAATACTTTGTAATATCTATGATATTTGAATTGTATTTTATAATACTAGAAAATCACATAAAAATGCGTACCTAATCAGAAAGCATGGTAATACCTACCTGATAAAAGAGTTTGACTTAATTTTGTGACTTTTTTGCAACTTTTAAAAGTTATGTAATAGGTGATAAATAATAGTCAAACTGTATTTATAATAAAACACCCTTCCATAAGGTTAAGAATAACGATGATAACACTTTCCTTCCTATTTCTACATTTTGATTCCAAGTGAAAGAAACAAGAAATTCTACGAGCGTTGTAAAACTTACAGAAACACATTTTGTTCTTTAATTCATACTTACCGGCTCCGGCGGCACCACCGCCACACCTATTTCTGCATCATAACAGCAGTGTTAAGCGCTGCTGTGTTCTGGTTAGAAGGGTGTGGTAAGGGAGACAGACTTTTCCGAGGCGTTCCAGTTTAGTCTTCAGGGGTTAGCGGCGCAACTGTGGCCGACCTCAGGTAGCAATATCTAATCCTATCTGCGGTTGATTACGGATGTCCATGGACGGTAGTGGCCATTTACCATCAGATGGACTGCATGCTCGTCTATTATAAAAATCTGCTCCTATATTATAAAAAAAAACTTTCAATACTTAATGTTTCTACCGCTTTAACGTTATTTTCAAGTTACAACTTATTTGAAATCAAGTTTATGTCTCCAGTTTCACGATGATCGATAATTTTAATAAATCTCTCTTAACTTAACGTGTTACAAAACGTGTGTGCGAACATTATATTACTCGTAATTGCAAACATATTTATGCGAGTATTAAATTACTTTTATTCCTGAATTTATTGATGTGTATTCACGGTACTAAATGTGCGATTATATTGGCTTTTTCATTAATTTAAATTAAGAATTAAATGTATACTATTTACAACTTATGAAATGTTTTTTCGCGTCAATGTTTAAAGATTTCGTTAATTAATATTGAAAGTTTTGACATTAAAATAACTTTACATATTGGGCACGGGTCTTTGCCGAAGTATGAATTTGACAATTTACTAATTTTATTTATTATAAACAACCCGTTACTGTCTCACTGCTGGGCACGGGTCTCCTCTCAGAGTGAGAAGGATCAGGCCACAGTCCACCGCGCTGGCCAAGTGCGTATTGGTAGACTTCACATACCTTCGAGATTTTTTTTTTAATTTAAATCTCTTAGGTATGCAGTTTTCCTCACGATGTTTTCCTTCACCGTTTAGCAAGTGATAATTAATTTCTAATACGCACATAACTTTGAAAAATCAGAGGTGCGTGCCTGGAATTTGCACCTCGGACCCCTTGATCGAGAGGCCGAGGTTCTTAGCCACTACTATCACTGGCTTATTTATACTTAAGTAGAAGTAACAAACAAACAAGCAAGCAGTTCGCTTGATGGCAGATATGTGCTCGCGCATGGACATATGTGATCAAGTCTATAAACTACAAAAGTTCTTAGAAGCTGATCACAGATCCGTTGCCAGTCTTGAGGTCTAAGATGGACGCCTCATATGTGGGACATTAACACTCTTCACGCTAGAAATATAATAACTGTGACGGTGGTACCATCCTGTTCAATCATACTTGTTTTACTACCGTTACAAATTATTTATAACTCACTAAAAACCATTAGAACCAACCAAAATAATATAATTATCGATGGTGTTATGTTAATTTTATTCCGAATACCTCCAAACTTGATTTTCCATATATATTGTTAGCCGAATCTAAGACATTTTGATTGATTATGTTCATAGAAATCAATGTATTAATGAGGCTTTGAATTAAAAATGAGTAGACATCAATTAATTAACTTTTTATAAATTCAAACATGTGGATCTACTCACTGGCTTCAAACTTTTAATTTAAGCTTTTCATTTTGTGGTTTTATAATGTACTTAGGTAATCGTAAAATGTTTACCAATACAACACTTAACCATTAACTATAATTAAGTAATATATTAGTAATAGTTACGAATCTTCTGAAAGAAAATTCTTAGCGATACAACTTACAAGTAACACCTAAAATACCTGATTTTAATGCATTAATGTAAGGCCAAGTTGTGCCACGGCATACCGACACAATTGCCTATAGAGTCACGCTCGTGGCTAAAACAGTCTAATCTTTCCATACGATTCGCGGAATGTTGAGAAAGCAACGCTCTGTGATAGAATAAATTAGATAAATAAATTCAATACCGTATCAAAATCTATTCATTAATATTAATTCGATGTTTAGAATCCCCATTCGTGTACCAACCCGGACGTGGATCGTTCGAGTTTGTAGCTGACGTTAATGATATAGTAACCCTTTACTATGGGAACTTCTTAGAATGACAAGGGGCAGTACTGGCCAACCGTAGATATTTCAATCCTCCATGGTAGATGCCATTTTCCAGCCACCTGCTGCTAGTTTACTACTTCTAAAACTCAAAATATTGTAGAGTGCTTCAAATTCGTTGACAATTAAATAAATAGCACTTAGACTAAGCGCCTAAATCAAAATATTTCTTGCGAAGCAAATGTACAAAAAGCATTTTTTAGCAGAAAATTTAAAAATAATATTATAATCGCCTCAATAAAGTATGATTTCGACGGCCAATTACGAAAATTTACGAGGTACAACAGTTTACAAATACGAATAACTTCATACAGCGTCGCGTAGTCCGGGAGCCCGCGGCGGTTCTGCGTGTAAATTCATATTAGAATACCCGTCATATGACAACTTTATGTAGTGTCTGTTCCGGATCATAAAACAACCGAGTCATGTTTTGAATTTGAATTTTCAATTTTCCATTCGTGTTTTGTAGCTTTGTCGGGATGTGGCTGGTGTATTTCATCGTGGAAATGAGTTATAGACGCCTCGTTTAACTATTCCTATATCCGCAATAAAACTAACTGACTGACAGGTAAAGTATAACTTAAAATAGAAGGTTTGGAAGAATAAAAGGCATAGCAGTTCCTTACAATTATACCCATTGCATTATACCATGAGCATTGAGGTTTTTTTTTTAAGGACTACATTATAAGTGAATTTTCTTATATTGTATCTATTTAGATATGTAACTCCCTTCGTTAGGAAATTTTGAAATATGTTTTAGTTCTTCCTAGGTTGATGATAATTATCCTATTTTAAGTAATCGCATAGTTTTGAGCGTTTAAGATAAACAATAACTTATAGGTACTTTCGCTCTGAAACGCCAGGAGTTCGTACCTAAAGTTTTTGATTTCCCTTAATCGCGACGAAAAACATCGTGAGAAAATCAACGTTACTCAGAACTCTCCATAATGATCTTAAAAGTACGTATAGCTTACCAATTTACCAGATCTATTGCGAAAAACTAGTTCACTTCGGTTATTTGCGTCAAACATCCGACCAAATTAGTATGTATTAAAGCCATGACTAAATAAACGACATATCCCGCGTTGTCGTCAAAATTCCCACCATAAATCATTCCCTCTTATCGGACACTAATAGTTACATTTCTCAATGACAGTTGCGCCATTAACCGTAGACCAGTAGCGCCCCCGCTGCGATGCGGACGCGAAACAAACTACTGTACAGCGACCACTTTTGTAGAACCAAGTTGAGCACTATCCATCTTTCATGATCGCCTGGTCTAGTATGTTGTTCGACATAATTATGATTCTTGATGCAACGGCGGTGCGCAAGCTTATAAATATTAGTATTTATAAGATATGAAATTTAGACGGTTGTTTTCACTCTTTTAACTTTTTTTCCGTCCAACTGTCTGTCAATTTTGTCAACTTTTATCTTTTTAACGTCAACAACTTTCCACTGCTTCGATATGTGTGAGGTTAGGTTGGGTTATCTGCGATTTCAAACTCCATTTGATATATTTATAAAATAATCTTTAAAGTAATACATATTTGTATAAAAATAAATTGATTTAAAAATAAACACGATGTTAATTTTTTTTTGTGCTTATAATGTCATTAATATTTTTAGAAGACATAATCTATTAGTATTCCCGTAAAAAATATCTCAAACTGTAATTATAAGAAATTAGTTCGATTATAACATTTATGAGGCTTGTATCAGACTTACAGATTAAGCCTATCATTAAAACTTACGTCATTACTGACCAGTAGCGCCCCCGCGGCTAAACGGACAGACCATCAACTACCAGGCTTACATGAAAGCTAAGCCTCCGGTGTTGAGTCGAGTCACGAAGGTGTTGCAAACGGAACGCTAACGGAAGTCGAGATACCGACAATTATGTGACTAAGTATAGGGTGTTGGCAACTTTGTACTTCAAATCTGGCGATATCCGCGTAAGATAAGAATAGATGGAAATTTAGATATCAAAGCAATTTGTGGCGACGGAGCGTAAATTTGCATGTTTTGTTGCGTCTGATAGTGGCTTCACGACTAGCTTTCATGTTTTTACTCCTAAACCACTACTTATATTTACGATAAACCTGAATTGAAAACATAATCTAGCTCAAGAATGTTTTAAAATTCCTATTTAAATGCTCCTGGTAGTATTATTGAGATCTGATCGCAGCGAGGGGTTTATAAGATGCCCGAGGAAAAACAATATTGCAGTTGAGTGATTCACTTTAGTTTTTATATCCCCAATAAGTAATGGAAATAAGAGGCGCTTCTAGATAAACCTCTTCAATATAAAGGTTTTAAAGGTGGTAGAACCCTTTGTGGTTCGACTCCGGCGGCACCACCGCCACATCTATTTCTACCTAATAACAGCAGTGTTAAGCGCTGCTGTGTTCCGGTTTGAAGGGTGTGGTAAGGGAGACAGACTTTTCCGAGGCGTTCCAGCTTAGTCCTCAGGGGTAGCGGCGCATCTGTGGCCGACCTCAGGTAGGAATATCTTATCCTATCTGGGGTTGATTACAGATGTCCATGGGCGGCAGTAGCCATTTACCATCAGGTGGACTGCATGCTCGTCTGCTACTCTTATATTATTAAAAAAAAAATAATAGTAAAACATATAAAATAATGCTAGAAAGTAATATATAGTTTTGTCCAAAAGCTGCGGCTTAGTGGATGTCGGCGAACAAAGGTCGCCTAGTCTCCAAAATTTTCTTACATCCTATGCAAGGAAGATTGGGGTTCCGACATAACTAAATAGTCTATATTTAATAGAAAAATGTTTGAAGAGTGTTTTACGTCCTTACGTCCATAAATATTATATTTATCAAACTATTTCGCCATATTTTCAAAATACAGTTAAAGAAAGTCATGCATAAAACATCACGCATAGATGATCTGAAAATGCAAAGCAAGGGAAGGAAGCCAGACTATCTAGTGTCGCATCACTTTTCATCAGATTAGATTGTAATCGTATACAAGATCGAGAATTTCCTTATAAAGGGAATTATAACAAAGATCAAGTCATATCTTTGTTTAGGGTTCCTTAAGTTTCTGATATACTAGTATTGTCGTTTTTGGTATCGGTAGAAGATAACGTAAAACAGTTATTGTTTAGAAGACAAACTTACCTTCTAATGGACGAGCTATTTTCTTGTTATGATTTTTTTATCGAATTAATTCTCGAGACTAATACGAGTACATTTATAGATTTACAAAAGTTACAAGCAATTAATATAGCGGTCATAATTGTTAGAAACCCTTCTAGCTCTTGTCTTCCGAATTGTATGCGGATGTAGAGTAGAATACGCAGTAAGTTGTCGTCTTGTAAAAGAAGCACCAACTCCAAGCAACTCCAGGCATAAAGGTAGAGATCATTTAGAAAATAATCATAATTATAAAAGTTTCATTTTTAGTAAAATATTTCAACTTGAAAGCTCAAACACTTGTACCGCAATCTTGCTAAACCCATAATAAATACACATATAATTATGCACAATTATGGAAGCAAGCAAATCAATTTTAAATCTGACATTACATTAGAAATCCAGCATTTGAATTAGGAACTGCGTAGTTGAATGCGCGATAAATCTAATTTGGAACAGAGCTAACGGGTCGGGTCGTATGCACCCACCCGCTGCGCACGCGCACAATTTCGCCAGTTTATCTCTCAACTCTGCACATAATTTAGAAGACGTATCAAGAAACGGGGTAACAACGCTGCGAATATTTTACACTGACAACAGCTGTCGCGATCAGTTAAATTCGTTATGAGATACACGCTATCTCACTGAAATCCTATATCACGCCTTCAACTCTTAAAGCCTCCTCGCGGTTCAATTTATTACCTATTCCCCTTTCAATGGCATCTCCGACGAATCTATATCCTTTGTCTAAACGGCTTTTAAGCTCTTAATGCTAACAAAACACCACTAGCCGGTCAATTACAGCGTGTGTTAAATTATGAATGATGGCTTGTATGGGTAAATAAATAAACCTTATCAGATACTTCCGAGATTTATCACCGTTCGCTTAACGATAAGCTATCTGAAACATTTATTTATGACCGCGGAGCCTCTATTTATAACGATCAGAGACAACTCGCCCCGGACAATGCAAATTCGCACTTAGCTATTGCCGTTCAATTGACTTACAATTTCTTTTCCCACTAGTCTAGTTAAGTCTTAGACAATTTTTGTGTAAGGTTTGCGTTTTGCATCTCAAACTCGTGGTCGTTGCATGGTTTTGTAACGTAAACGCGATGGTTTATGTTAGAGACTCGCTGTTCACTTCGTGGATCTCCGCTCGTAACCGGAGCATTAAATCTCAGCATGAATAATGTGACCATTTATTATTACATTTAAAACAGGACATCGTTAGGTTGACGTAGAATTCTCGCCTTCAAAATTACGGAAGAATATCAAAGTGTAAACTTTATTCACTATTGATTTCTTTGTGCACATTTTAGTAATGCGTTAATTTCCGTTGTTATCAAAAAATAATGTTATTTTATACATTAAATATGAATTATTTATGAAACCGAGAAATTACATCTTGAAATTTTACATCTGAACACCCAGATCGAGTGGTATAAAACGGGACAGTCCTGTTCAAAACGGGACATATGATCACGTTTAGCATGACTTACGCTTGCGAAATCTATAGACTCCGCTCTGGAGCTAATCTAATGGAAATTGCGAGTCGGTTTCCATGGGAATCAGCACTAAATCACTTGCAGCGATACTTATTTTAATTGATAATTAGTATTTATTGAAGGGAATTTCAAAATAATGAGCGGATCCGGTTACACGTTGTCCCGTAGTTTTGATTAGGTATCGCGCTGTTACATTTAGGTACTTACCGCTTTTATTTCTAGAATCTTCTTAACCGAATGCTTTATAATCAGCAACAAGAAAACTAATAGTACAATGCAATCATTTTAGGCTTCTTTATTTAATTACGACATATTTAACTCAATTTTTATCAACAAAATATTTTTTTCTCGCTATTGCAGTGATATTTGTTAAATGAAACGGTCCTATTTATATGTTTTAACCGACTGTGGAGGGTAATGTTTTTCTAGCATGTGTATGTATGTCTCGTTCTTTAGCACGCCCGACAGGCGAAACGGTTGACGGATTTTAAGATATGACCCTTACCATGAGTTTTCAAAACATCCCATAATTTTACGTTACGTTTACTCAATCCATTGTTCTGTGCCGTTTGTTTCAGTAGACTGAGTAAACATAACAATAAGTAAGTGCTGAAGTCCTTTTGTCTGCCTCATGTTCGCAAAGTAGAGAGACAAAACATAAAGCGCCATTTTGTTAATTTAGACATTTGATGTTACGTTACTGACACTATAGTTCTGATACAATCCGCTAGGGGCGCTGATTGGAATTTGTATGGGCAAATACGTAAACAAATACCAAAACAGTCATATTTGTCAAAACGTAAAAACTCATGGTAAGGATACTGTTGGATTCGTCTCAATTGTGGAAGTTGTATAGGCCATATTTCGGGCGGTCTTTTGTCATCAATATAATTCTGTAATTTTGTATCACATTTAATTCTGACTTTTTGAGCAAAATCTCAAAGTGTATTGATTTTCATGTCAGGATTTATAACTATTTTAAATTGCATCATCATTTACATAGCTCTTCTTGTCAGCGGAAATCGAAGTGTTATAATAAATAAATGTAGAATTGAACGGGGCCCAATTACAGGGTAGTGAGATGGATGGGACGATAGTTGGATGCTGGAGATTTTACTACTTTATTTAATTTGAGATCGATCCAACGATACTAGAGCACTGTCTAGCTGTTTGTTTGTTAAGTTTAATCTTTTATTTAAAATGAGTTAAGGTTGTAACGAGATTGTGCTGTGCTTTAGAGGCATCAAAATAAATGTGACAAAATCTGATTGTACGTAGTAGTTCAAATTTAAACGAAAGATGATTAGTTAACACTACATTGGAGCTTCTAGTTTTGAGAATAATTTCGGATTTCTTTAATAAGATTCATTACCTTTGACTCATTATCATGTACTGAAAATTTTTATAAGCACTAATTAATATTTCTCCCGTAATTTTGATATACATATAATGACCTATGACGTTATCCAAAGTGTTGCCATTCATATACTTAATTCAAGCAATCTGATTGAATTAAGTCATACATTGCACTTTTAACACCAAAACACACCAACGGAAGAACTGCTAAAATAACCCCGTACCATCCATGATAATGAACTTAATTTTCAGTGTCGTCCTCATGTTAGTCAATTTATTCAACTAACTTTGTTCAAACTTACACGTTATACTTGCACATGTGCAATTTCACCGTTGCACCATTCATTAATTTTAATTGCGTACGACCGCGCGAGCCTGATACCGATCTTGATGGTCGCAGGTGACTACCGCACATGTATGAGCATATGCACATACCATGCTATGCAGAGTGCATATGCACATGTATGCTGCATACATTGCCGTGATGAGGAGCGATCGTCGGGTCTAATAAATTTATGAAGAAATATCCGAAGCATAAACTTAGAATTTTTCCATTGTGCTACTTTTCTATAGTTATTATCTAGGAGCAAACAATATTTCGCTAGGAAACGCAATCGTTGTTTCGCATTTTAAGCAAAATAAAACTGCTTACCTATTTGATATTTGGTCATTATTAAACCAAATGGCAACTTCCGTAGCTCTTTTAGTTTGGATCTTTTTGAGTGAAAATTCGAAGTCGTTTAGTTGGAGTTCCTTGGCTGTATACAATAGCTTGTTAATCAACTTTGTTCGCTTATTGCGATTGGGAGTGTAAAATAATATAACAAACGCTGATATTACAAAGCCGTTCCACCAGAGAAGTGCTACCCAAGTCACTACTACTAATCCATCATCCAAAAACGAGCCGACTTCTTGATTTTCATGACTTCAGCAATCCTAGTAGTAGTTTTGACACACATCTAATTGTTTCGCTACCTCGCACATCACTGGTGAAAAACAACCCTTATCTATCTATGGTGGAAAGATAATGATCAAAGATAAAACGACCATTTCTTAATAACATTATTGCTATTTTTTACTTTTCTTAGGCTATTTCTTATCGATTATTTCAATCGAGGAATTCACTATTAAAAATTCCTATTTTATTTTAATTCAGATTTCACTGCGATGGTATGAAACATAAGATTCACGTGAGATTAACTACAGTTTCCGCGGGAAAGCTAATTACAAATTACATTTCAATTAAGGCCGAGTCACGCTATAAAATTAAAACATATAACAATATATTTTATGAGTTAGTATGAAGGAAACTCTTTTATGAGTAAGTTAGCGGTATTATTAGATACATATTTGTGGGAATTATAATAAATTGAATTATGAGTAGTTAAAGGAAATATTAAGCAGGTGCTTAACACTGTATGAAAAAGTTACAATTAGTAATTACATGATGATAAAAATGTGTTGTCTGAAAGAGTTTTAACTATATTTATATCTAAAGTGAAAAATTTAATTTTCTAGAACTTTAAATACGTAAAATATCTATTCACATGCCTTGATTTGTTATGTAGCTGGAAAACTACTATAAATTACAAAGTTAACTTCAGTTACATTAAATATTCGCGTAAGGATGCCAAAATAAATATAATTACGCAGTCGGCTTCAACTGAAATCGGGGAGTACTAATTAATGAAGATCGTATCATCCAAATTGCTTTATAAATTGGAGTGACGTTGATGGATTTCGAAATCCTTCCCGGATACAAGTCGTTATCTTTGAGAAGCATTTTGGATAAGATTAAGTATTTTAGTATTTTAAGATTAAAGGCAAATTCGCTTTGAATTTGTATTTTTTACGGTAACGAATTGATAAAATGTATCTTCAATTGCTTGGGGTGAATAACCTTTTGATTTTGGTAGGACTAAATCAATTTTGGAATCTTCTACATTTTGTTAGCTAAATGAAAATGCATTTCGAGCCCCTATAGAGGTTTTTGTAAGGCTTTTTCTCACACTAATATTTTCCGAAGCAAGGGTTCTGTAAAAATATAATTTAAGTTTAAATTTCACTGAAGATTTCTATTTTAAGCAACTAAAACATCATAAATACCTATACATTAATAAACAGTATTGGTGAATAATCTATCAACACATGACACACACTTTTTATTAATACGCTTTTTATTTATTAGCTTCAGACGTATGTATGTTGGTATGTTGGTATGTTAG
Organism: Epargyreus clarus; assembly: GCF_041222505.1. Lineage (NCBI taxonomy): Eukaryota > Metazoa > Arthropoda > Insecta > Lepidoptera > Hesperiidae > Epargyreus > Epargyreus clarus. The sequence goes on from NW_027332223.1 coordinate 13,593,555, forward strand.
TATGTTAGTATGTAACGGAATCTTTGAACATGATTTTAACCCCCTTCAAAACGTCGGATTAACTTGAAATTTGGCATACTTATTAAGGACCGATGACAATTCAATATTTTAAACATTCTGACCCGTTATCCTTACTAGGATAATCAGGATCAGCGATTTTTGTTTTCCTGAGACCCGGAAGGTCTGCGTTAAGACCAATAAAGAAATCTACCAGGCGCGCCGATCACCTAACCTAACCTAACCTGACCTGACCTGACCTGACCTGACCTGACCTGACCTGACCTGACCTGACCTGACGTGACGTGACGTGACGTGACCTGACCTGACCTGACCTGACCTGACCTGACGTGACTTGACCTGACCTGACCTGACCCGACCTGACCTGACCTGACCTGACCTCAACTTCGACGTGTCCGTTGTTAATAGCATCATGAAGCGGTGTCTCATCATCCTTATTCATTCAGCACTTCAACATCTGCACCTTCCTTTAACAAGATTTCCACTATTTCATTGTTCCCATTTCTTACTGCCAAATGTAAAGGCATATATGATTTCAGCTCATCGTCATAGTCACAACTTATATTATTAACTCGAGCTGTAAAATTAATTAAACTACTAACAGTTTTAAAATCTCTGCAGGCAGCAGCAACACAAAGAGAAGAAATTCTAGAATTATTTTTGATATTAACATCATCATGCTGTAATATTAAATCGATGATTGGACGACGTCCTTTTGAAATGGCTAGATGTAAAGCAGTTTTTTAAGATATTATCAAAATGATAATCCTTCTACTCAATATCTATCAATAAAATATTTATAACTATTGACACCATGCACCCCACGCTTTTTTTTACAATAAAAAATATTTTTATCTTATTTACACTATTCTTAATTCAAATTTAAAAAAAATATTTTCTATTTTTTAGTTGGATTTTCTATAAAAAGTGTATTTTTTTAGTTTTTTTAAACTATTATTTATTTTCTACTGTAGAACTGTGTTCTTAAATCATGGATTCCCCATGGAGAATACTTCGCTGCTCTACATGATGTTACAACTCTTCGAAACTTAGCAAGACATAGTCAGCAAGCTCATAATTGAAACAGAAGGAAAACGAAGAGAGAAGAATCATAAAGAAGAAAGAAGAAGTCGCACCATGCACAGGCAATGGCACTGGAAGAATTCACGGGTTTTTTATAACATACCCGTGGTCTCTTAGTGGCATCACTGGTGTTGGGCGATTCGACGATATCTTTTTAAAGTTAAAGAAGAATGAAGAAAGAATAGTTTTGACAAACAAGGATTAAATATAATGCTGGTCTCTATTAAAAGAAGAAAGAAGTGAAAGGGATTGATAAAGGAGAATTAAATAGAATAAAGGCATCCTCGAGAAACTAAAGTACATGTTTAAGACTCTTAGTATGTACTAAGATATACTCTTAGTATGTATGTTGACTCGTATGTACGATTAGAAATTTCTTTTACTGACTAGGCTAGAAGACGCTAGTAGGTCTTCTAAAAAAACTTTTTTTAAATTTAATTACATAGCAAACAAGCATAGGTACGTTTTATGATGGTAAGTGTTCATTAAAATTTATGGACATCTGTGGTTGTACTAAACGAGTAGACATAGAGACTTCCCATAAGTTTAATATCGTGCATGTTGATTAGTGCATCTTAGTACCGCGAATTGAAATGGTAATTATACCCGGCAAGTCTATGTATTTTCACTTGTGGTCATAGATTAGTAAAGATTACTCACTCCTAACAAGAAAATGTACCCAGTTTTGAGAATTGAAATAGTTGCGTAAAAAAGTTTTGCCACGTCTCCGTGCTAAAATGTCCCTAAAATATTTGAAATACATAATTATTTATGTATTATATAAATAACGCAGTATTAGTTATTTATTCGTAAATTTTCTCTAAAAATGTTTTTATTTGTCAAGAATTAAAAAAAAGAACTTACTATAATAAGCCGTTTGTGGCTTCATTCAATTTCAAGGCGGCGAAGTATCTTTAGTAATCTATGCTTGTGGTGTTGCATATCACGATATTTAAGAATAAGAGCAAAATTCAGACATTCCTAAGTCGATCAACTTGACTGCTTTCGTACTTGTTTACATATATGCTCTTACATTTCCAATCAGTGCCCCTAGCGGACTGTATCGGAACTGATTGGAAATATACGGGAAATACGTAAACAAAAACAGTCATTTTCGTCAAAACGTAAAAACTCTTACTAAGGATACAGAACACAGTAATACTTAGCACTGCATATTTAGACGAATATATTTTTACTAACGCTTAACAATAGATTTTCATGTCAAATCGTACATCTAAAACCTAGACATCGTCGAATAAATACTCAAGAAATCTACCTAAAAGTATTTGTGAGCCGCCATCTTTATTACCCCGAGCAATCTGCGGTTAGAGATCTCCTCAATTACATGCCGTAGGTAACCCACTTGCACCGCTCACCACCACCATTAGTAGAAAGCCGGTTATACGAAGCGTGCCGTTTTTTACACCACATCGACAAGTTATTTCTAAGTTTTTGCTGGATATAGAAAAAGCGGGACCTATTTTTGTATTTATAAGCGAGCTCGATATAAAATTAATCATAGTAGCGTAGAAAATCGTGTCTGAATACTCTAAGGAATTCGTACCGTTTTTGTTAAAAGAAAGTTCGGGATCTTAAAATGCTTTATGCTTTTTTGTCGCGAAGTTGAGTAAAAACGGTGAAATTAATGTTCCCATTGCGTTTTCTTCCACTAAAAGAGAAATTAATAAATAAAAAATATTAAAAGCAAATTATCTATAAAGCTAAGCTATAAATATTTTGTACCTAATTGGTACACTCAATGCGATAAGATAATTTCTTTCAATTTGCATGTCTTATAAGTATACCATTTCACAAAGAAATCTATACGTTACACTAAGAAAAATACTTGTAATATAAGTTAGGGAAGTGGAATAAGTAAATTATTTTTGTAATGAAGCTATAAAATAAATAATAGAATAAATATTATATGACTGAAAACGAATAATTAAAATATTCCTTAATGTTTATAGATCCGTATTTTTTTAACAATTTCATTACATGCGTAAATATGAAAAAATACTAGCTTTCTTACGATTACAAATTTAACTGAATAGTTTAAACATTACAGGACTCTAATCTTATCATGGATTGATTACTGATGTCTGTAGACGGCAACAGCTATTTACCAGGTGGACTGCGTACTCGAACCACAAAGGGATCTACCACCTTTAATTCTCCATCCCATCTTCAACCACCTTTTCATTATTATTGTGCTGAGAATCCAATCCAGGTGAATATGGCAGTCTGGTTCAAATAATTTTCTATAGACACGATTATAAAGAATACACGACAGCATTGTTAGAAGTTACAGTTATGATGAATCACTAGAATGCTCGTTATTTAACAGATAAAGGAATAGACACAAAAAGTATTCAATTGGTACTTTTTACCGTGCATCACGAAAAACCTCTTGTTTTCGGCCATTCATTTTAACATCGATTAGTTTTTGTGGCGGAGAAATCGATGCAAAACGCTATAATGACTTGTAAAGTAGCTCCTCGCTACTATCCACCTTTTTGTAGGTACTCTAGCTACTTTTTGTACTCAGCCAATATGAACACCGATTTGTCTTTCAGATTTTAGTGCAACAAAAAGTCTAAGCTTTTCAATAGAATAAATTTATAAATAATCAAAGTATATTCAATCGAGTAGTAAGAATAAATCGATATCTATTATTTTGGCGTTATATATATTTCAGTTCTATATGAACAATGTTTGTCTCCATATTTTTAGCATACAGCTTCAGGTCTAGTGTACCTAGCTAAAATGTCTTTTATTAGATTTAAAATTACAGTCCGCATATTTTAGGAATCCGTCCTTTTAGTATACAGGACAGTCGTGTGAAATAATCATCTTAAAATGGAAGATTTCCTAATTTTGTCCCCAGCACTGCTTAGGTACAAATGTTGTACGAGTATTTCGTGTTGATTATTATAGAATGTCCATGTGCGGTGGGGACCAAATTATATAAATAAAAATTCAGTTCAAAATACCAATTCGCATTTTTTAATGGGACTACCCTGTTATACCGCGATTGACTGCGGAGTGGAGTTTAAATTGCGATATAGAATTTTTAACACCGTTATTAGTAATCAAATAATTATTAATAATAAATCTATCCAATATTGAAGTGACAACTTTTTTAGACATGTTCAGCACTTTTTGGGTAAACAAAAATCACATATTAGGAGTATATTAATTCATTTTAATGACTTTTATATGGTGAAGGATTAAAGTTATTTTAATCCTTCACCATATAAAAGAAGGATTAAAATTATTCTTGGTATGAAAATAATAATCTCGATGATACAGAGTCACAAATTTCTTAGTTTTCACTTCTATCGGCAATCCCCAAAGACGCTCCGTTTTTTTCTGGAGACACAAAAACACTTTTCTTAATTTCGGTCGTTACCAATCACGATTGTAATACTGTAATGGATAATATGTTGTAAGCCATATTGTTTTTATAATATAGAAGTAGCAGACGAGCATTCAGTCCATCTGATTGTGAGTGGTGTTTGCCGCCCATTGACATCCGTAATCAACCCCAGATAAGTTTAGTTTCTTACCTGGAGTCGGCCACAGATGCGCCACTACTCCTGAGGACTAAGCTGGAATGCCTCCGAAAAGTATGTCTTACCACACCTTACCTTACCCTTCAAACCAGAACTCAGCACTGCTTAACACTGTTATTAGACAAAAATTTATCTATACGTATATCTTTATTTGAATTAAATTATATAAACAAGCGATAATGAAGAACTTAGAGAGTCGACGCAAGCCCCGCTTTTTCCTCCGCACAAAACATTCAATTAACCTCGGCCTTATTCGATATGGGAGAAAACTGATAAGGACGGGCGACGTAAAAGCTATTTGTTAAACCCTTATTAAGTGCATTATCGGTGACACCGAGACGAGACAATCTTAGGACGTATCTATGTTGCCCTGTGAACAAACTGTGTGGTTACAGCGTATTATTGCAAGTTTAGAGGAGATTTACCTCTCACTTTGGGGAACTTTAGCATGCCAGGAACTAACTGTTCCTTTGTTACGAATGGACCTATTAGATTTATTTATAAGTTTTTAAGTAAACGCTTGTTTTTCTTGATGGTTAGTGGTCATTGTCACCTGTAGACATCTGTAGCCAGCTTTGTATTAACTACCTTTGTTGGTAGTCTGCAACTTTATATAGAACAGAGATTCCACTTGAAATCAATCACAGGTGCGTTTCCACTGTTGAGGATTAACATGGTTGCCTTATACACCAGTACTCTTACCATGAGTTTTCAAAACATCTCACAATTTTACGTGACGATTACTCAATCCAATATTCTGGTCCGATTGCTTCAGTAGACTTGAGTAAACGTAACAATAAGAAGTGCTCATATCTTTCTGTCTGCCTCACATGTTCGCAAAAAAGAGATACAAAACATAATGCGCCATTTTGTCAATTTAGACATTTAATGTTACTTTACTGACACTATAGTTCTGATACAATCCTCTAGAGGCGCTGATTGGAATTTACATGGACAAATACGTAAACAAATACCAAAACAGTCATATTTGTCAAAACGTAAAAACTCATGGTAGGGGTACAGTAAGTCGGCACACACCCTTCCACCGATACGTAAGAAGTTCCTCGCGCTAGAAATATTTGTGCGATGTACTTCCCCGGTCGAGTCAAATTCGTTTTCCCATATGTAAAAATTTTCATCATTCTGGTCAAGGTGAATAGGAAGACTTTGGAAAATTATGGAATCCTCACCCACTTCAATTTCCTTATCTTATTTTCCTCTACTAAGGAATTTTATGCTCTAATAAATGAAAGGAAAATTATCGCAAAAATAATTTGTATCTGGCCATATCTGTACGGTAAGCAATAGCCAATAACTTCTTCTGGTTGTTAGTTACAATCTTCCACAGAAACAAGAAAAGTCTGTTACAAGCGTTACAGATTAAAGCAATAATTTAGAACCCAGACAAGCTCTTCAATTATATTTATTGTATAGGGTCATGATCGGACCGAATCACCAAGATCTGTGACACCTGGTGACAAGTAGATTTACGTCAGGTAGGCCGTAAGGAGCTTATTATCACGGCTACCAATAAGGCTACTAACAAGACATGGAATGGCCATCATGGTCGACAACCATATCGAAATGTTTTTTTGACTTTACTTTTTATTTTTTATTTATTTCAAACTTGTTAATATTATGGTATGAGATAAAAAATACTGGATAGGACAGATATCTTGTAGTTCTACTGTTGATATAGATATGTTAGAGTGAAATTATAAAAGTATGTGTAGAATTTTCTGTGATTCCACCACTATTGCCACACCTATTTCTAATTAAACGTGGTTTACAAACCAGCTATAGAAATACGACATAAGTACAGTAGTTAGTTAATATTTTATTTTATAGGCTTAAAATCAGATCATTTTATAGATACAGTAATACAGTGATAAAATATCGTTGGTTTTTGTGAAAATCGTCCTTTGCAAACTTTTTAAAGTAACCGGGAAACAAAGAAAGGTTACGAATTTCGTATGTACATTTCTTAAAAGAGGCATTGTTTTTAATGAGGATTAATAAAATAACAATGACTTAAAGAAATAAAAATTCCACTTCGAAATGTAGAGCCGTAATGTTAGGTGCGTAGACATATAGATCCGATTAGTGGCTCAAAAATATTGCTTTGAATGAATTCATTAAAATCTTCCAGTGTAATGTCGGTAACAAAAACCATACTACACAAATTTGTCACCCGAGTTGACTTCACATGTCGCTTGGATCGATCGGCGAGCGTTATCGATGCGGGCGACACGTGTTAACAAGGTTCAACTTGATAACTTGCTTGGTTATCGATCGACTGTATTTGCTGCCGTAAGGTTCTTGTTTTTAACATACGTTCTGACTAAAGTTTTTAGGTAGCAACGCGTGCGGACGCGGAAACGCAACACGCGTAGGATATCAAAATGAGAGGAAAAGATAGGTGCCGTTTTCATAGTTTATATAAAAGAAAGAAAGAAACCATTTATTTCACATGCTATACAAGTTACAACATATAAAAAAATATGTCGTTACGGCGTGCGGTTGTCTGCGGTTTTCGCCGCAGCAGCGGGCTTATATCCCTTACCCTCGTTTACTAGAACCTCCGCTCGCAGCTACGTAATCGCAAAACGCTGCGGTCTCGTGAGTTTTGAAATTAAACAGCTATTTTACATTCGTGCGCGAAAGCGTTTGAAAACTCCTTCATGAGTTTTCATTTCTAAAGAGAAAAGGTTTGACAAAACGCTTATATTTGAGAGTTTTACATATAGTTTATAACGTTCGTTCTCAAAGGTTGTTAAGAAATTAATAGCATATTAGCTATATCAGTGATAGCCAGCGATTTTCGGTCGTCGACATAAACTGTCGCTCGTGTATTGGCCCTCTGTTGCTCTTATTCCCCTTTATGAGGACTATATTAGGTTGATTATATTTTTGAATAGGTATGTATGAAACTATCTAACGTCAATGTGTACTTCGGGATAAACACTTACAATGAAGGTACTATAGTGTCTTTCATAAAGCGTATTCTATATTTAAAATTAAATTGTGTTGAAACAAATTGTGTTGATATATCATGTAATTTTTTTATTCGTTTCCTATTGATGCCATTAGATATGGAATATATCATAGTTCAAATGTTCGCCACGGCTTCTATGGTCTGCGAAAGAACGAGTTCTTGAGGGCGACGGGAAATCGACTGCCTCAGATTTCGCTGCACTCATGCTGCTCTCATGGACAGCGGCGATGTTTTCAGCAGATCTTCCGTTTCGTCGACGTATGCTTGTTAGTCGATCGTTTACTGAACCAGTGGACTCTAATTTATCCACCAGATTGCGAATAATCCTCTCGGTAGGACGACTACAGCGATCGTATGCGAGTAGCACGCGGTATGTTGCCCGAACAGAACACCCTTTTTGATAAAAAAAAATATTATATCCACGTGTTATATATACTCGTCCAGTATATGATTCAGATTGATATATTCGTCCATGGTAATTTGGCAAAACAAACTGAATAAATTAAAATTAATTAGACACATATAGCTTCAACAAGATGGCCGTTATCAACTTTCAAAGTTCGGAAGACCCTGTTGGAAGACCCTATAGAAATATAATTAATTTATAACAGTCGTTTAATACTTTGTCTGGCTATGGCTTTGTTCCGTCACTAACTAACATGTCTGCCAATTCAACAAATAACCAACCAAACTACGTATACAGTCTATAAAGCAGTTTGTCTACCACGCTACCTGTACCGTCAGCTAATGTCAAAGACCGATCGTTGTTTTCTCGTACTAATGCCGGTTTCCGATACAGATTGCTGTAGGGATGGCGAATCTTTCCGAAAAATATCGATTCTTCAATCGATGTGAATCGAAGTGTGAATAGATTCACTAATTGAGGTCTAAAGAATCTAATAATTTCTTAAGACAATAAAGATTCTTTAAACCGAAGAATCGATTCTCCAAAAATTGATTTTCGATCCACTCAGGGGCGAAGCTAGCGAATAACAATAGGTGGACCAAACAATCACTGAAATACGTATTCGCCAGCAAAATATGTATCACATTTCTAATACAATCGGATTTAGATTTTCTAGAATCGGTTCAATCGGAATCAATTTATTACTTAAAATCGGAAATCGATTAAAATAATCGATTTTTAGGTCCAAACAATCGATTCTTCGATTAATCGATTTCAGATCGCCATCCCTAGATTGCAGGTTAATAAGTAAGCGAAAGATAACGCAAGCCGATTCTGATTTCTACGTAATCTTTGTTATTATATAAATGGACTATCTAACTGGTATGGCCAGGTGTCTATCATTATTTATGAGTGATACCACAATTACATCTATCTTAACTGTTTCTATTTTCTGATACGAAGAAAGTCATTTTCTATTGGCTGTGTTTTGAAGTAGATAACTTAATTCTGTAGTACAGTTTCAAGTAAATAGCTTGCGGTTTAATTTGTTTTAGAAGATTACTTACTAATTATCTAAGGGAGTAAGAAATATAACACGGATAGTTTAGTTGTATATGTTGATTTGTTGAATGTACTTGGTGTCAAGACAAAAGTTGCTTGAAAATAAATCAATAAGATATACGAGTACATTTTCGTAATGCGTATTGGGTAAATACCACAACAAGTAATTCTACAGATGTTTATTTGCAATACGTAAGATTCCGATATTTTAATAATACTTTAAAAGTATGATATGTAAGGAAATAATTATTAAAAAACGGAATATAGCAGTGTTACAGTTATATAATTAAGAAATGTTTATTAATTTTGATAAAACCTTAGTCAAATTAAAAATGTACGGATGCACTAGTCAATAAAAAAATCTAGACATAGGCTAATCACTCGCTTATTAAGACAACACTTCAACCAATAAAAATTCGAAAATAACACCTCTATAAATACTAAAAATTCACTGCATTCAGGCACTGACGGATGCGAATAAAATCAATACTGAACGGAAGGCGATACATAACAGCATTCCACCAGACCATCCACCATTCCATCGAATTGAAAGTCAGCGGGCGTTTGAGCGCGTCAGACGCCATCTCCAAATACGACCGAGTCCTACTTCCTTTCTACCCCAAATCTGTTGGTCCCCAGGCCGGCCAGCTCCCTCGAGAGACTGCCGATCGGGCGAACAATGAATGAGCAATGTCACGTCGGTTTCCAATTAAGTACTCACTGTGGCAGCCATTCGGAATCAAGGTAGACTGATTTTGACGTTGGAGTACATTTATTCTGAGTGTAAGCTTAAACCTTACCTTACCTACCTTAGTCTTTTACCTTATATACCATTCGGGATTTTGCGAATTTAAGTCGATATCAAACGAACAGTGATGGTTAGCATATTTACTTAAATAAAAAATGTTAGCTATTTATTGTACAATATGTAAGAAAACTCCCAGTTCTAGGTTCACATATAGTTTATTTCCATAGATACACCAACACTGAACACTTAAACTATTCCAACACTTTATAATTAAACTCACAGTAATTTGGTACGGTATATTTCCAATCTGAACACTATTACAACTGACAATCGAATGCTCACAAAAATGCGGCTCCCAACCAACTGAACTCGAAATACCCTACAAATAATAATTTTATCATTTTCTTACATTCTTGTCAATATCGTTTTCTTGTATTTAATTTTCATTTTAACACTGATTAAATTCATAATATCGGTAATATTCTTTACAATATTTTAATAAATATTTAATAACATAATCACTAACTCTTACATTCGCCCATCCTGACAATGTGCATGTCCTCATGCACACCAGGGAAAAAAAAGTATCTTTTAGCAATTAAATTTAAATCACTCTGCGAACCCATCAATTCTCGCAGAACTAATAAACGTCATATCATGAATTTATTATGATATTGTAAACCCATCCATTCTTACAATATCACTCTTTCCAAGGGAGTTACATCTGCAAACCCATCCATTCTTGCAGATAGTAAGCATCCCTATAATATATCAGTAGCATGGAACATCTCGGTGGCTGCGTCATGAACCCATCCATTCTCATGACGAAGACAACGATACGACATACTGTAAACCCATCCATTCTTACAGTAAGTCTATGCTCCATACAATGCAAATAAAAAGTGAAACTATTCCCCTTTCCAAACTTTTCAATATAATAAACTTATACTCTTTTCTTTATTTTTACTTTTTCCATATCTTCCCTTTTATTTCAATTTCATTATCTTATTATAACTTCATGTAATACAATCATTAACTAAGTTGTAATTTTAATATAAAATATACGTTATCTTTTATTAGTATATATTTTAGATTTAACAATATAAAAAATAAAGCTATAACAATAAAATTATATAAATCATGTTAATCATTATAGTTATTTATTTCCTTTTTTTTTTAGTTTATAGTTTATTGTTTATTTTATTACTTAAAATTTAATATATTTAGTAATTATAATTGTAAATAACATGGATATAATATTTAACATCTAAAAATTATGGCATTTAATGTATGTTGAAAATTATTAAATACTTATTACATCATTATCGTCACTTATATTTTCAATATCACATTCGTCATTATCGGTGGTATCGGACTCATGGATTTCTAAAGAAGCGATATTGACCCACGGTAACATTCGATCCGCAGCTACAGTAGTTTTCCGTTTGTTCTTTGTTGCCGTTAGACCGGGTATAGCTGCTACTCGATATCTATCATTCCCTAATACTGAGACTACACGATATGGGCCTATATATGCCGGAAGAAGTTTCTTACTTTTTCCCTCATTAGCAAAAGCTACTTTTGTTATTTTCACTAACTGGCCTTCAGTATAGACACGAGCGCGGCGTTTGCCCTTATCATAACTTTGCTTTTGTTTTGCCTGATGAACGTCAATTGCATCTTTAGCCTGTTGTCTGATACGTGTCAAGTCAGTGGTGTCGCGAGTTTCCTGACGAATTTCATTAAGCTTAGGATTTGCTTCCGAATTTATACGTGTGCCAAACATGACTTCGGCGGGTGTCTTCCCACCTATAGACTTTTGACAGGTATTGTTCAATCCCCACTGTACTTTCCCAACCGCATGATCCCAAGCCTTGTCGTCGTTATTTAAATTTTGGGCTGTTAGTGAATTAAGAATAGTACGGTTGTACCTTTCAACCTGCCCGTTTGACCGGGGACTTGCTACCGCGTTCAGAACATGCTTCACGCCTTTATCAAGGCAAAACTTTCTGAAAGCATGTGACGTGAAACATGTTCCTCTATCGCTGATCATGCGGTCTGGAATGCGAAAGGTATAAAAAATATCTTCCAAAACTCTTATAGCACTCTGGGACTTTGTATTACGAACGGGCCTAACAAATACAAATTTGGTAAACCCATCGACAATAACTAAGAGATGAGTATTGCCCCACTTAGATTTGACGAACGGTCCAAGGTGGTCGATATGTAGCGTGTGGAACGGGACTTCTACCTTTTCAATCGGATGTAAATATCCCTCTTTACAAGAACTATTTTTCTTCACGTAAGCACATTCTATGCACGCATTAACGTACTTTTTTACAAATTTAGACATTTTTGAAAACCAGTAAGATTGTTTAATACGATTTAATGTTTTTTCTACTCCAAAATGTCCCATGTCGTCATGATTTAGACGACAAATCTGCCACCTTGCACCCTTCGGCACGACCCACCGAATATTGTTTGTATCCCCATTTAAGTATCGGTATAGTTTGTTATCTTTTAACAGAAAATTGTCTTTAATATATTTTAGCCCTTCTACATCAATTTTGGAAGTAAGAACATCTTTAATCCTACACAATTCTGAATCACCTATCTGCAAGGTATGTAGCCAATCTTCGTTATTAATACTCATAACTGACGGATACAGGTCCAGAACCTTTGTAGTTTCGTCATCTATCACAGGATTGCGAGAAAGAGCGTCAACATGTGTCATTTTAACCCCAGGGCGATACTCGACTATACAATTAAACTCTTGCATCAAAAGCCACCATCGGGCAACTCGGGGAAGAATATCGCGTTTTGAAAAAGTAGCACGCAATGCACTACAATCAGTGACTACTTTAAATTTTTGTCCTAATAAATACACCCTAAATTTCTTTAATGAACATATTACCGCAAGTGTTTCAAGTTCAAACGCGTGAAAGTTTTTCTCTTCAGGGGAAGTTTTTCGACTATAAAAAGCAATTGGCCTAAATGAATCACTGTTTCCAGACTTTTGTAATAATACACCTCCAATTCCCAGCTTACTGGCATCCGTATGGAGTTCAGTTTCAGCCGTTGGATCGAAAATAGCAAGAATAGGTCTATTTATTAATTTATCTTTAAGAGTCTTAAATGCCTCTTCCTGTTCATACGTCCAAGTCCAGGGAGCATCTTTAGTTAGCAATTTTGTTAGAGGATGTGCTAGCGATGCAAAATTTTTAATGAACTTGCGGAAATATCCTACAAGCCCGAGAAATTGTCGTACTGTATGCTGATCAGTCGGACAAGGGAAGTCTACTACACACTGAATTTTCTTATCGCCCGGGCGAATTCCATCTAAACTTATTTCATAACCTAAATAGCTAATCTTATCTTTGAGAAATTCGCATTTAGTAAGATTAAGGGTAAGATTGGCGTCTTCTATTAATTTTAAAACTTTTTCTAACCTGTCCAGACATTCATCAATATTTTTACCATATATTAAAATGTCATCTATATATGACGTAGCTCCGTCATACCTCGCTGGACCCAAAACCCTATGCATCATTCTTTGGAATACCGCTGGCGCATTTGCCAGTCCGAAGGGCATACGGTTAAATTCGTATTGGCCGTCCGGTGTGACAAAAGATGTTAAGGGTCGAGATCGCTCAGAAATAGGAACTTGGTAGTAACCCGATGTTAAATCAAGGGTGACAAAATAAGCCTGACCCGACAAACGTGCTATTTCATCGTCGATATTCGGCATAGGGTAGCGTTCTTTAACTGTCACTGAATTTAGCATTCGATAATCCACACACATTCTCAATTTACCGTCTTTTTTACGTACTAAAATAATTGGACTTGCATATTCGGAAACGGACTCTCTCACTATTCCCGCATCCAACATTTCAGTAACTAAATCCCGTACATGTTCCCGTTCTTTATATGACAATCTGTAAGGCCGATAAACAATGGGCTTATTACTATTTACCTCAATAGTCATTTCAGTAGTATTAGCACACCCTAATTCCTTCAACGACGACGCAAAACAATGTTGGTATTTATTTAGCAATGTTAAGAGTTTCTGGCGGTTACACTCGTCAATTGTACGGCCTATATGAACTTTATCGCTATCTATACTACATGACACTAAAGCTTCTTTCGGGGATGTTGTGATGTGATTTACGATATTAATTTCCGACCCGCGACTGACTACCATTCCTGCCTTTATGTCACAATATGTTGTAACTGGAGAAATAAGAATATTAACAAATGAATTTTTAACGGGGTATATGCCCCCCAATACCATAATCTGTTGCGACGGTTTGCCAATAATTTTGCTATCTATCAAAATTTCACTGTTAATTTGCGGTTCTACAATAGCTCTTATGGTCGCCGGCCCATAATACCTAACATCGGAAATAGCTATAATCTTAATTGATATGTCATTATGTATATCGGTACTTGAAAAGGGCACCTCATTATTTATATCAAAGAAACTGAGTTTACTTGAAGTCTTGCAAACGGTAACATGCTGTTGCTCAGTAAACGTCTGGCCTATCAATATTGGAACTTCCAAATATTTATCATCAACAACTTGACACTCTACGTCAGCTCGTACACCATCAATAATTAAAATCACTTGAACTGTACCAAGAGTCTGTACCACTTGATTACCGAATCCTTTTAGAATACTGGATTTATCACTAAGTGATAACCCTAAACAAGCTGCAAATGATTGCCCTATTAATGATACATCGCTGCCGAAATCCACAAATCCTTTTGATGCAACGTTATTTACGTAAATGTCTTTGTAAAACTTAGAACTCGGGTTCAAGTTGGATATAAGCATTGTTTTTTGAATAGTGTCATTTATACCGTCTCTATTGACACTAAAGCAATCATCAGTTTTGTGCCCTACCCTATTGCATTTGTTACATCTAACGATAGGTTTGGGACATTTCAAAAAAGGATGCCCCTTTTCTTTACAGTTAAAACAAAATAAAGAATTATTTTGAGCCGTACTAACTTTGTTACCCATTTTATTATTACCGAAGGTATTTGTATCGATCCCTAATCTTGTTTTATAATTTGTCCGATCCATAACTTGAAATGTTTCTTTATTGCTCATTAAAAACTGTAATAATTGTTCTGGTTCAGAACAACGAAGCGAGACCGCACTAGACTTTATGGTTTTATCTGTTAGACCGTGGATAATACAATCAACAGCACGCTTTCCTTCTATATTACATTGGTTTAACAAAGCCAGCTTGTCATAATAATAAACTTCAATAGGTTCATTAAATCGGCTTTTCCTTTTCAACATGTCTTCCAGGGCTTGGCCATAGTTAATTTCACATGGGAATGCACTTATCAACTTTTCTTGCCATTCGTTCCAATTAAAAAGAATTGAGGGTAAACTTTCATACCAGACTTTGGCCAAACCCTGAAGCTTTTGTAATGCAAAGTGGATAGTAGTCTTGTCATCCCAACCGTACACGGCAGCACACTCATTAACCTTTTTTAACCATATATCCATGCGTTGGGTTTTGGATGATGGGTCAAAATCAGATAGAATGTTTTTGTGGTTACTCGAAGATTGAGCGTATAGCGTGGACGGTTGTAATGGCACATTTTTAAATGAATTCAAAAGGTTGATTACATCATTGGAAGTAAACGTCGGACTCTTGGGTTTCTTTGATGGATTTTCAGGTTCGTCAATAATACTCCTACTTCTCGCACGACCAGCACGTTCATGTGGGCTACGCTCTCGTCTCCGAGAGAGTCTCTCACGTCCGGTTGCTGTATCGCGTGTAGAATGACGGCTGCTTTGATGTATACGTTCTCGCTGGTTACTCACGGTTCGTCGCATCCGATCGCGTTCCCTCTCCAAGTCATGTTGCAGGTCACGTAGTCGCCCGCGTTCTTGATGTACTTGTCGCTCCAAGTCGCGTAGCCTCTCGGACTCGCGCGGGACGCTGTATTCGGCTACGCGGCTCCTGCGCTGCCCGGGTACGCTGTCGCGGCGACTCCGGCTGCGGCTGCGACGGCTGCCATCCGGTGTCTCCAACCGATGTGGTTGCGTCTCTCTTTCATTTGGCATTTTATCTGGAACTCAAAAGCAGGTCCAACTATGTATCCACTATCGAAATAAAATTTTAATAATCCTAGGCTAAGGTACTTATAATATTAACAGAAACCCGAGTATTTCTTTTTTTTTTTTTATAATAGGGTAATAAAAATACTGTATATTAATTATTTTATATAAAAAAACTGTGTCGTTACTTAAGAAAAATAAATCGTCTAAAGTTCGTAAGAAAGTAAATAATAACTAAAAATAAGTCTAAGTTCACTATGACATACTTCGTGGAAACAATTTTGATGTTAAAGCTTAAAGTAAATATTACTGCGTACACTTAATCATATATTTATTTTCGTTCTTGAATACACATATTAAAAGGCAAGGTACTTACCACTTCTGAAGTGTAAGAAAACTCCCAGTTCTAGGTTCACATATAGTTTATTTCCATAGATACACCAACACTGAACACTTAAACTATTCCAACACTTTATAATTAAACTCACAGTAATTTGGTACGGTATATTTCCAATCTGAACACTATTACAACTGACAATCGAATGCTCACAAAAATGCGGCTCCCAACCAACTGAACTCGAAATACCCTACAAATAATAATTTTATCATTTTCTTACATTCTTGTCAATATCGTTTTCTTGTATTTAATTTTCATTTTAACACTGATTAAATTCATAATATCGGTAATATTCTTTACAATATTTTAATAAATATTTAATAACATAATCACTAACTCTTACAAATACATAAAATACAAATATCATCATGTTATCTCTTTTAGGCAATTTATTCACAAAAGGGAGGCGAAAAGGAAGTAACGAACGCGTATTATAAGTAGACGTGTTTTAAGAAACTTTTAATAAGTTACGGATTAATAACACAAAGAATAACATATACTTTCATTCATAATCTAGACACAAACTCTGCGAAAAAGATAAGTTTATTCATAAAGATTTTTACACGTTGACTAGGTCTCTATAAATGAAATTAAAAAACCAACAAAGTCATCATCATCATCGCCATCAGCATCACCATCATCATCAGCATCATCAAATGTTGTCAACAGCAGTCCTTATCAACCGGTTCCTTCTTATACAGCACCTTGACCGTCTCCCGCAGCCAGGGTCTCTCGTTGAGCAAGCTGGCGTACAGCGTGGCGCCGCGCACCATGAACGACACCACGCCCACCAGCGCCCGCGACGGCTTGGTGGTCACTAGGCCGTTGCCCATATCACCTCTGGAATCGATGGAAATATACACATATTTTTCTTTGTTAACACCTGTTTGTATATATTTATAGTTAAAACATAAATTGGAGCCAATCTGGATACTTAATGAACTACTTAATTGTTTACGAAATAAGTAGTGTCTGCCTTAAAACAGCAGTTTAGTTATTGGATGTGGTTGTTTATTTATTTATTGTCAATATTTAGTTATGTCAAATTCAATGTCATAATACAGAGGATATGTAGTAGCTTGTTTGATGGGGTGTAATTTCAATTCAGTAGTGAAACAAGCGTGGAATTGTTGATTTCGCGCGCCTTAAAACTTTCGGTAGGTAAATAAATAGGTTCCCTCAGGATGTTTTCATTTACCGTTCAAGCTAGTGAGAATTTGTAAGAAGCATAATCCATAAATAAAAAAAGAACGGATTAGCCTGGGATTTGAACCTCAGTCTTCCAGATTGAGATTCCGAACTTTCAACTACTATCATTGTCTTTGCTGACATACATATATATAATCTTATGTATAAAATTCTCGTGTCACAATGTCAGTTACCGTACTCCGAAACGGCCTTACCGATTTTCACATAATTTTATATGCATTGCATATTCAGTAGGTCTGAATCGGCTACTATATATGTTTCATATCCCTAAGTGATAAGGGTTGTTCACACTTAACATTTTTTTAATTTCAATTCAGTAGTGAAACAAGCGTGGAATTGTAGATTTCGCGCGCCTTAAAACTTTCGGTAGGTAAATAAATAGATTCCCTCAGGATGTTTTCATTTACCGTTCAAGCTAGTGATCATTTGTAAGAAGCATAATCCATAAATCTTTGAAAAAAGAACGGATTAGCCTGGGATTTGAACCTCAGTCTTCCAGATTGAGATTCCGAACTTTCAACTACTATCATTGTCTTTGCTGACATACATATAATCTTATGTATAAAATTCTCGTGTCACGTCAGTTACAGTACTCCTCCGAAACAGCTTTACCGATTTTCACATAATTTTATATGCATATTCAGTAGGTCTGATTCGGCTACTATCTATTTTTCATATCCCTAAGTGATAAGGGTTGTTCACCTTAACATTTTTTTATTTATATGGCAACATAACGTTTGCCGGGTCAGCTAGTGTAGTATAATAATGTGTAGGATATAGCAAAACGTACTGATAATGGTATCCAGTGAGAGGTAAGGTGCAGATATAAGCTGGGGAGATCCTGATACCCGTATATTCTAGGCATTCGTTCATTGAAAGTACTCGTTGTTTCGTAACTTCCAAATGTCGCATATCACTGTAGTCTGGAAGGACAAGCGGCTGAAACAAAACATATTCTAGATGTATGTTTAAACTATTGTGGCGACTTTCCACTACTCGTCAAGAGATGGCGCTGCTGAATCACGCTATCGAAGTTTTCTAAACATCTTGCATATATACAAGCTCTGAACTGAGACTGTCAGAGCACGGCCGCTGCTCGGGAATGATCACCTAGCCCGGCGGGAGATCTCCCTTTGCCAAACTATTAAACAAACCTTATAGAGATATTTTCAAGAGGTTTACTAACTTAGACATAAATGAGGTATTAGCAACTCCTTAAATAATCTCTGAACTTTAAGTTAAGTAGCAGTATTACTTCACGGTGAAGCATTTGATGTTGAAGAGGAGCAATCCTTAGTAGAAAAATACGCGTAAAGAAGTTGATGTTTAGTAACAACTTTATAAATTCTAAAAGTTGGTTGAACCTGTGTGATTCGACTGAGCAGATGAGTATCACCGCCACACCCATTTCTTGAGTGAAGCATGTGTTTCTGTGAAAAGGTGTGGTTGCTGGCTGACTTGTAAACGATGCGACCATCTTAAAGCTCAGAAGCTACAAGTTTTTTTTTTTTTTTTTTTTTGCATGTATAAAGTACCGTATGAGTAATAGGGTACTTTATATTAATTACAATCTAGCCTACTATAAGACTAATGAGTAATTTTACGCTAACTTAAACTGCTAAATAATCATATAATGAAGGCGGCGTCCTCTGACACTGCACTTCTTTGTCTTATCACATAAAGGAGTAGACACATTGTTCTTGTGTTCTATAATGTTCACTTATCACTATTTCACTAACACTACACTGTGTCATGTCACTAACTCAAATGGTTTAATCCTTTTGAGTCTTCTCACTAGGTCCGTCGTATCGAGGAGCTGGATCGCCTCGATATTGACGTGATGGTGAAGTCTTTTTTGATGGCCTTCAGCATAAGTGCTAATCACTTTTTTAACAAGGTCTACTTGAAGGTCCCGATGTAGATCTTCGTTTCTTACATACCAAGGTGCATTTGCAATACCCCTAAGTACTTTATTTTGGAACGTTTGTATGATATCTAAATTTCTCTTTTTGGTACAACCCCAGAGTTGAATACCATATGTCCATACAGGCATTAGGACTTGTTTATATAACAATATTTTATTGTATATAGACAGCGAGGAATGTTTCCCAAGCAGCCAATGCATAGCTCTGTATTTGAGCTCCAACTCGTCACGTTTTTTCTTGACGTGAGCTCTCCAGCGCAGCTTCGCATCAAGGGTCATGCCAAGATATTTGGCTGTGTTTGCGTATGGTATGGGTGTATTGTTAATATATATAGGTTGATAATTAGGGTGCCTATTTGTAAAATCAATGTGCACTGATTTGCTTTCATTGAGTTTCATTCGCCACTTCTTCGTCCAATTGATTACTTTGTTGATAGCTGCTTGGCATTTCTCCGCTGCTTCAGCGTGATCATTCCCTACAGCTATGATTGCCGTATCATCAGCAAAAGTTGCGAAGATGTTATTTTCTGTTTCTGGAATGTCACAGGTGTATAAGAGGTACAGGACCGGCCCCAATACACTGCCTTGTGGTACGCCAGCATTTATTTTCTTGAGATCTGAGTATGCTTCTCCTTGTCTCACTCGGAAAGCTCTGTTTGAAATATAAGATACTAATATTTCTGAGAATTGCTTTGGTAGCATTGCTCTTAGCTTCAATATCAAGCCTTCATGCCAAACTTTATCGAAGGCTTGCGCTACATCTAAGAATACTGCAGAGCAGACTTTCTTCTCTTCTAGTGATTTTTCTATTGTATTAGAAATCCTATGAATTTGATCTATCGTGGAGTGTTTTTCTCTGAAACCAAACTGGTGATCTGGTATTAAGTTTTTATGTTCTAATATGGGTTTGAGTCGCTTTAACAAGAGCTTCTCAAAGACCTTAGACATTATAGGTAATAGGGAGATAGGCCTGTATGATGCAGCTTCATGTGGCGGTTTACCCGGTTTTGGTATCATTATTACTTCAGCTACCTTCCATAAGTCTGGAACATATTGAATTCTGAATGAAGCATTTATTAGGGAAGTTAACTTGACTACAGCTTTTCTAGGAAGGTTCTTCATAACCTCGCCTGTAATTAAGTCAAATCCAGGAGCTTTTTTAGGGTTAATGTTGCGTTGTATCTCTGTTGACACTTCTTTTGTGGTCACAAATTTAATATATAGCCCTGTCTGCTCTATACTGTGACTACTATAATCACTATATTCTCCTTCATTTGGTTGAAATATATAGAAGCTACAAGTAATAACGCATTTGTAATCGGCTTCAGGTAGAACCTCTGTTTCGTATGGCGTTGGATACATATATTAATGGATGGGATGGACCAATTACCAGGTGGTCTTAAGATCCTTTGCTTTTTTTATATATTTAACCTAACGATAAGGCAAACAGGCTACCTGATGGAAAGCAGTCACCGTCGCCTATGGACATTTGCAACACCAGAGGCGTCGCCAATGCATCGCCGGCTTTGTAGTAGAGTTCTTTTTACACACCTCTTGAAGAGCCCCATGTCATAGTCCTAAGGGAATACCTCAGGAGGAAGTTCATTCCACATTTTGCACGTACGCGGTAAAAATGACCGTGCAAACCGAACCATGGAGGATCGCCACGGGTCAAGCTGATGTTGATGGAACCTCATCCTTCAGCGAATGAAAAACGGTTGCTACTTCATTTAATAAATAAAACTCACCCATTGTTTCCCCCACCCCGCTGAGAACAGAGCATCGTTGTCTACCAGGCTGTTCAATGATATCGGTATCTTGTGTATGCCTTTGCCTATAGGCACTTCCCGGTTAAACTTCGCCACCGCCAAGTCATACTTGCCCTTTGCTGGATTGTAGTTCGGATGTATTTTAAAACACGTTATATTACGAACAACTTTCGCGTAAATCGGCACAGAGGACCCCAAATACGCATAGATTCCACCTTGGTTAAGTTTCATCTCTCTCATACAATGTGCCGAGGTTACTACAGCTTTGGTGGTTATTAGCGACGAACCACATGTCGAGGGTTTCACTGAACTAAAATATAAGAAGACAGCATGTGGAAATGAGTTTATATTCACGTGAAAACCCCTAACAATCCGTCTAGATATATTGCCGTGCAGTGAGTTATCTCCCTTTACAGCTGAACTAATTAAATATGCCAAGAAAATTATGGATCCCGCCACCATATTTTGCTTACGAGCAAATGTGTGGTTTAATTATTATTGGATTAGAACCATAAAATCGCCATTTTATGACCTTTTTATGCCCGTTTTGCGTAAATTTCACAAATAAATCTGGTGAATATAATGAGAAGTTTGAGATATCGCAAATTAATTTTAAATGTCCGTAAATTAAAAGCATGAAATTAAGCCACACACTCTTGTAAAGCGAGTGATAAAATTAAGTGGCTTTAAATATTTCTAACAAGCATTTTATGGGCCTGTTTTAATACAAACTTAAAAAAAAACAATTATCGTTACCGGGTACTGTCTGTTAAGCTGGGCTTACATGGGGCATGTTTAACATTTTGGTGGTACAAAATGAATGGTACAACTACCTTTTGTATCGAAATCAACAGTTGCAACACACATAACATCTTGTGTGTTGCAACTGCTGATTACTCTTGGAAACCCCGGGACTACGGTCTTGCCCTCACCTAAATCCGGTCCTGAATTGGATCATTTTTGTCATCCATTCTTAGTTCTACTTACTATTCTTCTGTAGTATTTACTATAGTATATCTTTATATTTGCATAGGGCAGCTATTTGAAAATAAAATTCCTTGTGATAACAAAATATATAATTGTTAATGAACCCGCCAACTTTAAGAAAATTGTATTTACTTAATATAAAAATACTAAATATTCCACTTCATATTTGAATGTCTTTGATTTTTATTTTGATTTAATATTCCATCAAGTTGTTTTTCATAGTCGAAATCATCTAATAAATAGTTTGTGTGAAAAAGAAGTGACACAGCGTCAAAATGTCCGCAAGTCACTATCTTCTACACTGTTCATTTGAAAATGTAATTTATGTGAATAAAAGTAGCTACACATTTAAAGACTGTCGTTTCGTACTTCAGGAGCCTTTAACGCATGTTTTCAACGTATGCTTGGCGACGGCCACTTATCCTGACCGGTGGAAACTTACCCGAGTGGTACCGGTGCCGAAGGGTTCAGGAGGTCCGAAGCCTAGTGATTATAGGCCCGTGGCCCTTTTATGTACACCAGCCAAGATATTTGAGTCTGCTATCCATCACGCATTATATGCTCAGATGAAGGCACAATTGTCTGACGCGCAACATGGCTTCCGCCCGGGACGCGGAACAACGGGAAACCTACTCAATTTAATGTCGCGAGTGGTGCCAGCGGTGGATGTCGGAAAACAAGTAGATGTCGCTTACTTCGACTTCAGAAAGGCGTTCGACACGGTAGACAATGACGTCTTGCTTGCAAAACTGGCTGGCGTGGGCTGTACTCAGCAAACGCTAAATTTCTTCGCCAGCTACCTACGAGACAGACGTCAATACGTCGACTGTGGAGGATGCCGGTCGAATCAGTATCCGACGAGATCAGGCGTCAGCCAGGGCAGTAACTTAGGGCCCCTCCAGTTTATCATAATGATAAACGACCTGCCGGAGGTGGTCCATGAGTCTACATGTCTTCTATTTGCTGACGACTTGAAACTGGTTCGTGAAGTGAATAACCTGACGGACCAAGCTGGGCTACAGCGCGACATTAATCGAGTAGTTGAGTGGAGCCACGTAAACAAGTTGTATTTTAATGTAGACAAATGTTTCGTGCTATCGTTCAGCCGAGCTCGTACCCCACTCCAATATTCATACCACATGGGCGGCGAGCAGCTCCAGCGCGTAAAGAAGATCAAAGATCTTGGTGTACATTTTACGGCAGACCTTAACTTTCGAGATCATATAGCCGAAGTATGCAAAAAATCATACCGAAATCTGGGCTTCATATTAAGGCAGGCAAATAGTTTTACGAATATTAGTGCCTTGCGTGTCTTATATGAAGCTCTGGTGAAGAGTCATTTGGAGTGTAACTCGGTTATATGGTCTCCGAGTGAGGCTAAGTACAAAACAATGTTGGAACGTATCCAAAATAAATTTGCCCGGTTTCTCTTCTTAAAGTTACACGGTGTTTATCCCGGCTATCCTTTATTGTATCCTACGTTGTTCGTTCTCGGCATGGTAGGATTCAATAAACTGGAAGTGAGGAGAGAAATCTCGCTCACAAAGTACATATTCCAAGTACTGCGGGGTGAACTTGACAACCCAGTTATATTGAAAGAACTGAAGTTGTGTGTGCCGGATAGAAGTGTGGAGCGCCGGCGACGTCCGCGTCTTCTGGCGTTGCCACACGCACGCACCAACCTGATGCGCGACGCACCCTTAACACGAGCATTGCGCACACTTAACACTATAGCAGACCATATCGACTTGTTCTGTTGCACACTTGGAGAGTTCACGAGGGTAGCCTTCCATGTAGTTGAAAATTATTAATTAGTTTACTTGTATATATTATGTATATTGTATATTTTATGTAATTTGGACGTCAATTATTGTTATTTTTAAGCTACACTAACGCATTAGGATTTTTTTCCTGTAATGTTAGATGTAAGTTGTGAATAAATAAATAAATAAATAAATAATTTTTTACAACTGTGCGATAAAAAGTACGCATTTTTATACAAAGCATTGACCCATGGAGGTGTCGTCGTGTGGTGTGGTTGACGTACTCATGATTGCACTCAAAGTCTTAATAAGAGCAGACGAGCTTTTGGGAAGTCTTTTTGATCCAGTCATAGTAAAACGGAACGTCAGTGTAGACGACAAGACCTCGGCTGATTTCGGGCTTCTTGAAGGAGACTATCCCGATTTGAACATAGCCATCGGTGATCAACGCACTACCCGAATCACCTCTGAAACAAATGAAAAATAATTTTGAAGAATGTCTCCTATCTTTGTCTATGTCTAATATGTTTCTAACATTTTTTCCGAGTTATCATTTTGTATGCATGTAAAAAAAAAATGTTGAATAATATCAACATTTTTTCTACTACGAATATATAAAAATAGTCTTTTTTATGATAAAAAATGTTTCTCGCATTATTGCTTCATGAATGATTCACGATTATATAATAATTAAAGCTTTTAAGTCAAATAGTGGAATTACTTCAAACCTTCAAAGGTAAGTATCAAATTTGCACCATTGCCGACTTACACAAAGAAATATCTTGGTGGTCTAATATTACAACCAATCTTTAAATTTTCTTTCTGCTAAATTTAAATCTTCAAATGCGTGGCTACCCCTGAGGACTAAGCTGGAACGCCTCGGAAAAGTATGTCTCCCTTACCACAACAAAACAAAGTAGCGTTTTACACTGTTGTTATTAAGCAGAAATAGGTGTGGCTTTGTGTCGCCGGAGTCGAACTATAGAGAGTTCTACCAACTTCAAAATGATTCAAATCTTGCCAGACTAAAATGAAAATTATGCCAGAGGCGGCAAAAATTCATATCTTATGGTATCTGTATGACCTGTTCGACGTTTTACTTACGCTGATGCATAGCTGTTACCGAATTTGGCTCCCCCGCATATGCTACCAAGGGGTATCGTGTGCAGCACTCTTACGCATTCATTCCGTGACCACAACTTCTGTTCAGTGTATTGCAACCAATCTGTATTAAGTTGCTTCCTCTCCTAAAATCCAGAATCGTTCTTGTAAATAAAATCGATCATGTAAATTCTTATTGAGCTGTTTGCAGATATGAGAAACGTCAATAATATTTTGTTAACATTCACACAATTGCAATTTTTACTGGTGTATGTTATAATATAGAAATGTAAAAAAAAAAACATAAAAAATAATGTATTTTAGGAGGCACTACTGCTACAGTTATAGACGTATTTACCAATTTAATACTTTTTAATCTCATTGGGCTTGATTACTGTCAGATGTCCATTAGGCAATGCTTACTTACTATCAAGTAGACTGCATGCTCGTTTGCAACTGCTATATTATAAAAAGTAAACATTGGCCTATAACAATATAGGTTACCAATATAAGTTACCAATAACTTTGGGATACTATCCAAGTAAATATTGAAAGTCCAACTTCATTTTACAAAACTAGTTTAAGTACAACTTACATCAGTCAACCCCCATCCAGCGACATTAGCCACTCTTGATTTTGGAGGAGACTTCATCAGGATAACCCTCTTAATATACTGACCCATCACAAATGGCTTCTTCACGTACAACAAAGCGATGTCATTCGATACGGTATCTTCATCGTAACTCCCATGGAGAGCTACTTTGGTCCCATACCTCACCGCTCCTCTGTATTTGTTAGAATTCCCAGCTGTCACCCAGATTTGAGTGCGGCCATCTATCTCTTCAAAGCAATGGGCAGCAGAGAGTAAAACGTTTTGGTTTAGAAGCGACGAGCCACATACAAAATTACCAACGGACAAAAAAGCAGAATGTCCAAAATATTGTATTTTAGCCGGCGCACCTCCGACTACGAAGGATTCCATACATTTAGTACTAGCTAAGTTAGAAGCAACACTTATAATAAATATAGCCTTTCTAAACATCTTATGAACAGTGGTCCGTTGTGGCTAGCTTAATAAAATCGTCGGTAAGAGAAATATTTCTTATCCGCAACCATGATCACGGTTCGTTGAAATTTAATGGTCCTATTAATTTACGCTCGTATTTTCTCGGAACATGAAACAGTGGAAACTGGTTCAGTTTGAATTTCATTATTCCAAAATATGGCGTCTACGTTACTTGGACGTGATCCTGTGGTAGTAGTTCTTGTTTACTACAGATAGATCAAGAATCTATAAAACAGCAAAAATAATTAATAGTAATAATTTTAAATTGTTAACAATAATTTAATATAACAAAATGGTATACCCATTTAGATTTTTATAAGATAAATAAAATTAAGATATCCATAAAAAACATCTATTTTTTACAGATTAAACAGATATTTCAAATTTCAATACATTTCTATGTAAAATCGTTGCAAATAAAAAAAAAACATAGATAATAATAAAAAATAAAAAATATTTAGAAAAAATAGGAAAAATAGAAATAATAGACACTAAATACCATGCTGCAATAATAATACATTACAACTAAATAAAATATGTACAAAAAAATAGGATTTCAGTTTTGTCAGTAATTTGGAGAAATGGTAAGTCTGAATTATGCTATTGTGACCTGCATGTTTAATACATGAAAAAATAATTTATTAATGATTATCTGTTTATTTTATGATCTAATTTTTTTGCTTATTGTATTCGCTTGTTTCTTAAGATTTTCATGCTAAGCCATCATTAGTAAAGATACATCGCCGCCTTGAAATTGAATGAAGCCACAAACGGCTTATTTTAGTATGTTCTTTTTTGAATTCTTGACAAATAAAAACATTTTAGAGAACAGTTACGAATAAATAACTAATACTGCGTAATTTACGTAATAAATAAATAATTATTTCAAATATTATAGGGACATTTTAGCACGGAGACGTGGCAAAACTTTTTTACGCAACTATTTCAATTCTCAAAACTGGGTACATTTTCTTGTTAGGAGTGAGTAATCTTTACTAATCTATGTGTTAAGCTTTTAAGATAGGATACTTTATTTTATTCTTATCATAAAAAATAATCACGCAAATATATGGCATACTTTTTATTGATTTTTAATTTGATTTAGCCGTAGAAGTATACAAGCATACAAGTATACAAGCATGCATCATTCAAGCTTTGAGCGTCACTACAAACTGAGTTCAGTGAATATAGTCGTTAATTATCGTTCCCTGCCGGAATCGTTCTTGGTGAATGAACGAATAGAATGGATAACGCTGAATGAACGTATATTAAAGTCTTGCCTATTAGCGCTATCGAGTTCTCATCAATACTGATTCTATGAGGCGTCTTACTAAGACAAAGTCATGACTTAGCTATAACCAATGAGTAAATAAATATTTATGAGCCTTATAAAACGTGTAGGATTTTCTCTTTACTTCTCTAATTCAATTAATGATGGTTTCCATAGATAGATGAATTTACTGATGTTGAAAATAAAAAAAAAACATGTAACAAGTAAAACAAAATTATCAACTCACTCTTCAATTTCCCTTTAAGAATATATAAAATGTTATTCAAAATCATTTTTAAAGAGTATAAGGGTTTGAAAATTGAACAGAAGAATTCAAGAAGAAACCGTGCATATAGCCCATCTGATGATAATTCCCGTTTATATTGTGTCTTGAAGGAATGGCAGGAAACTAGAACTAGCTAGGAAAGTATGTCTCCCTTACCACACCCTTCAAACCAGAACACAACAGCGCTTAACACTGCTGTTATGAGACAGAAATAGGTGTGGCGGTGGTGCCGCCGGAGTCGAACACAAAGGGTTCTACCACATTCTGACTTATTCTTATAGTAGTATTAAAGTCTTCTAAATAAAAAGTTACATCTTTATGGCTTAAATAAAGAAGGCTCAAATCAGAATAATCCAAAATCATCGTTAATCTAAAGACTGACTAAAATAATACCGATATCAATGTAGGTTTATTTTTAGAGAATCCATCGGTATTTACACCCAAAATGGTCTTAATTTTAATATACCGGTTTTGTGTGGGCAGGGGTTTCCCATCATATTTTTACAATTCTCTCTTCAATAATTTCGATATTTAGTCATTTCTTTAAATAACTTATACTTTATAATATAAAATATACCTTTATTTTTATGCCTAAATAGGTTTCAGTCAATTTTTGTAAATATTTAAAACAAAGGAATTTATTCAAAACAATTTTTTATATCAATATAAATTATCACATTGCTTATAAGGCATTTTTAGACATTGAAAGAAAAATAATTACAGAAATAAGTAGAACGAATTGATTATTTTTATTTTACACACGTAATGAGATATTATAATTCTGTTAGGGCATGAAAACAGCTAAATAAACATTTTGTGATATTTCTTTCTCAAACATTTAGTTTTAAGTCATAATTTCAAAGAAATCATCGAAGCGTTGGTGGTGTAATGGTCAGCATAGTTGCCTTCCAAGCAGTTGATCCGGGTTCGATTCCCGGCCAACGCACTCTTTTTTATTTTTTTTATTTTACTTAAAAATACATTATCTATAAGTACATTTCTATCAGTTGATACTTAGGATTAAACAAAATATTTTTTATTACAATCCTGTATTTATTCTCGTGTCACAATGTTAGTTACCGTACTCCTCTGAAACGGCTTTACTGGTTTTCACCAAAATTTATATGCATATTCAGTAGGCCTGAGAATCGGCTATTATCTACTACTTCTACTATTTTTTATACCCCTAAGTGATAAGGGTTGTTCACTCTTAACATTTTTTTATTTATATGGCAACACAACGTTTGCCGGGTCAGCTAGTTTTTTTATAAATACATGTTTTCATTAAAACTTAAGTAAAATGCAAATAAAAACAAGTATTGAATGTTTAGTACAATCAATAGTTGTTTCGTTATATGAAACTGGAATAAAAACTCCTATAGACTTCTTTGTATAAAATTCGCTACACTGAAAATGATCTACCGATTATGATCTAACGGTCTAGGCTAGGAGCATCTAAATTTAATGATAGCAACGATTTACTGCTCGCGCGAATCACCCCGAG
Source organism: Epargyreus clarus (assembly GCF_041222505.1). Lineage (NCBI taxonomy): Eukaryota > Metazoa > Arthropoda > Insecta > Lepidoptera > Hesperiidae > Epargyreus > Epargyreus clarus. The sequence continues at coordinate 13,622,797 of NW_027332223.1, forward strand.
CCAATAATTTACGTTGCCTTAGTCAACATTACTGTAATATCTTCATTTTACTTTAAATGCATATTACAAAGTGCAAACGATTTTATGTAGGTTTTTTAAGCGACCTCTCGTTTTTATTTTTTAAAGGTTGATGTAGAAAATAAGCAATGGTAAGTATGGTAAGTGGTTACTGCCGCCCATGGACATCAGTAACTAGAACGTGGTGGCGAAGGTGGTAGAACCCTTTGTGGTTCGACTTCGGCGGCACCACCGCCACACCTATTTCTACCTAATAACTGCAGTGTTAGGTGCTGCTGTGTTCCGGTTTGAAGGGTGTGGTAAGGGAGAAAGACTTTTCCGAGGCATTCCAGCTTAGTCCTCAGGGGTAGCGGCGCATCTGTGGCCGACCTCAGGTAGGAATATCTAATCCTATCTGGGGTTTATTACAGATGTCCATGGGCGGCAGTAGCCACTTACCATCAGGTGGACTGCATGCTCGTCTGCTACTCTTATATTAAAAAAAAAAAACTAACTCCTACTAAATCAAATTGGAAATCAACCTGAAGCCAATCACAGTTGATACTCCTGAGTTATAAGATAGTCGCCTCATTCGAAAGTATATTTCGATTCACACAATAAAAATATATATAATTGGGTAATTATTTGCCTCTATATGTTGCTAAAATATGTTTAGATACGATTCAGTCTAATACTAATTATTGATATTAGGAAATATATAGTAAACTAGCTGACCCGGCAAACGTTGTGTTACCATATAAATAAAAAAATGTTAAGGGTGAACAACCCTTATCACTTAGGGGTATGAAAAATAGATAGTAGCCGATTCTCAGACCTACTGAATATGAATAGAAAATTTGGTGAAAATCGGTAAAGCCGTTTCGGAGGAGTACGGTAACTAACATTGTGACACAAGAATTTCATATATAAGATACTCTCCCGAGCTAGAAGTAATATAACACATTTGTTCAGAGATTAAAAGCCGAAAAATTGAAAAAAGAGCATTAATAACATAACACTATTTTATATAGTTTCCATTTTGAAATTTTCAACATAATTATAATTTTTTACAAGCTTTTTTGTATAATTAGGAAAGCTGTTATCAATATACTTATATTTATATAAAATTGTAGAGAGTAGAGACTACGGAAAAGTACATGGCAGGTTTAAGTACTAAGTACATATTCCATACGAACATAGGCTTAAGTAACTGTCATAAACACGACAGTGTAACGTTTAAATTAGCAAGCCATTGAAGCTAATATTATCTGTATGACATAAAGATGTTAAAATTTTATGCAAATGTTCCGTAACACTGATTTATTATCTTCCATTACGTTGTTAGTAATTTTTTGTACACTGACTAAATTAATTTCTAATCGGATTAAATATATTATATTTTATTTTGCTATAAAGATGTCTGTTTAAAATTTCAATGTCTACTTGTTAAAATGAATATGATTTATTTATGTAGATTTAAAGGTGGTACCACCGTGGTACGAATCCAGCCGCATTGCCACACAAATTCCTGCTTTAAAACAGCAATGTTAAGCGCTGTTGTTTTCGAGGTAAACAAAACAATATGACCATAATGACCATTATACCTAACCATTTTTGCTTAATAATACGATAGAGAGTCTATCAACATAAGAAAATGAGGTGATTACATACTATACTCGTACGGATTCTATACAGTACCTACCCTTACCATAAGTTTTTACGTTTTGACAAATATGACTCTTTTGGTATTTGTTTACGCATACCATTTCCAATCAGCGCCCCTAGCGGATTGTATCAGAACTATAGTGTCAGTAACGTAACATTAGACTTCACCATCCCCCGAGAGCTTTAAAAAAAACGAACATGTATGTTTTCTCACGATGTTTTCTTTTATAGGTACAATAATTTTTAAATACGCGTATAACTGTCATTCTTTCTTTATTTATCTGATTAATTAGGTAGGTGATTGAATGCCAGGGACTCGAACCTCTAACTAGACTATCATCTAACCACCAGGCTATGACGAGCAATATATAAAATCCCAGATTTTGTTTGTATCTACGTACCTAAAATAAAGTCTATTCTCTCGCTACCGACAACTAGATATAGTGAATGCACAAGTCCACTACTATTGTACACAAAGTCGATTGCAATTTAATTGCGATATTTATGAGCTGTGTTTTCATAATCAATAGCTATTTATCCAAAACATTAGAGAAGTGTTTTCATAAACAAATCATTATTCTTAAGACCTTGATCTGGATTAAAGGTAGGTACTCCTGTTACAAATTTCGTAAAGTGGTTAACCCACATCAATATAGTGAGGATCTGGTTATGGGCTGTACTGAAAGTATTATATCATTATATCTATGCGAAAACTGGATGTTGTGTAATTATTATTTATTCAAAGTACATGGTGTAATATCACAATATATTTCTCGTATTTTTTAAGAAATAGTTTTATAACTTCTTATAAAGCTTAAAAACTTCTTTTTATTGAAGCATCTAAATAATCTAAAACAATATAATCCATATTCTCTGTGAAAAAAAAAACAATTTTATTTCTTAATTATCATCTTTGCAATCGAGTTTTGAAACAATACTGGTAATTTGCAACCCAAATTAAACTTTATAAATTTGTTCGTGAGTTTTTTTCGAGTTCAATAAAGTTTCGAGCAAATGGTAGTGTTTCCAGCGATGTTAGCCGAGCACGAAGAAAAAGTACTGCAAACTGAACCGTTATATAGAAGAGCGGAATAACTGTTGCGTTCCGGTTCCGGCACTCGTGTACGGTGGGCGAACAAAGATTCGACAATTTTATATATATACCTTATATAAATAATACATACTTATGTCTAGGTCTGTAAATTGCACTGTAGGGGCTAGAAGAGTTATATGGGATTTTGGCACTAGACACTTATTTCACAGGGGTGGTTGGATCTCTTATGCAGGATTCGATTGTGAAGGTAATACTGACTGATTGTATTAGATTATGTTATATTGAAATAGGGAGGAGTGAATGCTAGAGGCTCTAGGTGGTAGGTAAAACTTGTTAAAGGTTGTTCATTATTCTGTAAATCTGAATTCGCTTAATACATTGTTACATTTACTTATTACATTTAGACTCTGCCTTTGATACACTTTACTTTCACCACGTATGAACTTTGAAAATCTTACTCGGAATATACCAAAAAATACTCCATTGATTCAAAGTAAGCTCGGTAACAAAATAATATCTTCATTTTGTGTCTATTTTATAATGGAATGATATTTTGATTATGACTTTAAAATAACCACATGGTCGTGTTGTTTAATACCCTAATTCTAGCTTACCCTACCCCTCTGTACCCTAGAGAAATCTACATACACAATTAAAACATTAAACGCCAGTCGACAATATCATAGCACTTTATGCACGAACCGTCGGGTGATCATCACGAAACGGAAACCATCGAGAAATAATCGTGGATGGAACGAATGGGTTGACAGCGAATTATAGAGGACTGAGTGAGTCACGCTTTCGAATAGTGTAAACAAATGGTAGTGGTAGGTTTTTTAATTTAAATTACGTCATAATTGTAAATAGATATTTACTTACAGTCTATTAAATACCTGGATCACGATGTTAGAATAAAGTTCCCAATAAGGTACTTAGAGAATAGTATTTACAGTCGACCTGATGGTAAGTGGCTTCTGCTGCCCACGGACATCTGTAATCAATACCAGATAGGATTAGATATTCCTACCTGAGGTCGGCCACGGGTGCGCCGCTACCGCTGAGGACTAAGCTGGAACGCCTCGGAAAACTATGTCTCCCTTACCACACCCTTCAAACCAGAACACAGTAGTGCCTAACACTGCTGTTGTAAGGTAGAAATAGGCGTGGTGGTGGTGCCGTCGGGTCGAATCACAAACGGTTCTACCACCTTCAGAGTATATTCAAGTATTGTATCTATAGCAATTAGTCCGTCATTAATTTGCGTAATGTGTTCTGATTACATCAGTTCCATACAACTGTAATCTCACATACCGAAGTTACATTGGTATACGAGAGTGATATTTCAACATCAGTGTTATCGGTGTAATGTAATTGGTGTCTTCGTATGAATTCGCTTAACTGTGATAACAACTTTTTTATCGATATGGAGTGGTTAAAACCGCCCATTTCAAAATTTGCATAATTGTCAAAATTTAATTAGCTAGTACCCTTTTTTCTTCACTGCTGGGCGTGGGCAATAATAAATAATTCAGCGTAACTGAAAACCCTACATCAGATGTCTACAATCCGCCAATGGCTTGGAACAAGCTTTAGTGATCGCTATTAAATGGTTACACCTGAGATCGAAGGTTTAACATGTCCTAAGAATCGTGGATGAAAATTATAGTTAATTTTCATCCACCATTCATCCAAAAGCCGACGGCACCCGATGTTGCTTAACTATGTAGATCAGACGACGAGTCGCCACGTGGTTTGCACTCAATATCGCCATTATTACAATATCAATTATCATCATTATGACCATTATGAATGATCGGCTGATTTACATATGAAGCGAACATCTTAGTGATCAGGAGTGGCAATTGATCTGTGATCGGCTTCAGGCTTACACATAGAACTCTGGCTTCGTAAAACTTCCTGTTCTGTACCCTTACCATGAGTTTTCAAAACATCCCACAATTTTACGTTATGTTTACTCAATCCATTATTCTGTTCCGTTTGCTTAGGTAGACTGAGTAAACGTAACAATAAGTAAGTGCTCAAGTGTTTTTGTCTCATGTTCGCAAAAAAGAGAGACAAAACATAAAGCGCCATTTGTCAATTTAGACATTTAATGTTACGTTACTGACACTATAGTTCAGATACAATCCGCTAGGGGCGCTGATTGGAAATTGTATGGGGAAATACGTAAACAAATACCAAAACAGTCATATTCGGCAAAACGTAAAAAATCATGGTAAGGGTATGGAGTTAACTACAGATAGGCGACAGCAATTACTTAACATTACATGGAATCCATGCTTTTTTGCTACTACAATCATAAAAATAAACATAACCGTAAAAATGAACCCGGAACTATTGAATTTGATCTGCCGAAGCAAGACAAGTCCAAGCTATTAATACAGAAACGTAGCAGTTAGAGCAATCAGTTTATTGATCTTCGCGTAGTAATACTTTGAGTTACGATGTCTGTTCAGTTAACACGAGTACATTTTAGTGCGTGTTCAGAAATCGACGTCTTGTTCTATGATACTTAAATGTATGAATAATGTTGAAAAAGGAAAATAAGAAAACCCTAATAATATAAATTATCACGTAGATTAACAGAAATAGTTTTAAAATTATAAATATAAAAAAGATATATAAATACTAGTAATTATGAAATGTGGTTAAAACTGAATCGATTTCAGCATCAATACAAAGTGAATTAGGAAGTCCGTTAAAATAAGTACGCTTATATTTGTTGGGGGTTTGATATGGACTGTATTAAAAGCTTTGTTGATTTTGGAGGCAGATTCTTTTATTATTCACTAGGACACGTACAGGCTTCGTTATGGTGGCGAGCGGAAGAGAGCGCAGTGTTGCCACATTACATCTACATTTACATTTTTGTTGGTGTTGCCAACAATATTCTTAAATACAACTTGGTTAGGTAAATAATTCTGAAGTCTGCGCGTATGATAAACACAGATATTGTCGTGATCCAGCGATCTAAGTACTGTGTAACAATATGTCGAGAAATTAATAGTTTGCGCCGATTTCCGAAGCACATACGTATCTAACCAACTCATAACATTGTTATTTTCTTTCACTATGTAGTAATACTGAAGTCGTTTTTATTTTTTGACAATAACACTTCAACAAACTTAAGAACATCCTTTCTTCGATGTAGAAAGGCACCTTTCTAAAGTAGTACGTTGTGATATAAAGCCTTATAGCCGATCCTTTGTTTAATGGTAACTCTGGTTACAAGTAAGAACAATGCAATACAAGTAAGCTCAGTGAGAACAATTCCCCAACTATGGTGATTGTGGCGTGTAGCGTATAATTTGGAACTTGTAGCTTACGAAGGAGGTCAGTAGATAATGGCGACCATTTTCATATTGTGCCTGTCTGACATGGAACCTAGAATGTACATAATCTGTACAAATAGACATAATCTATACAAGTGATAGCCTAGTGTAGGGATGGCGATTCTTTCCAAAAAAGATTCGATTCGATTCAATTCGAATCGAAGTGTAATAATTCACAAAAAGTAGAGGCCCAAAGAATCGATTCTCCAAAAGTCGATCAATCTTTTCAACTGAAAAAGGGCGATTAAAGCAAAAAAGGTCATCAGGACCAAACAAGCACTGATAAATACGTTTCCGTCAGCAAAAATGTCTACACATTCAACGAACTTCGAAATGATCGACTTTAGATTTCCTAGAAGATCGAATCACTAAAATCGATTAATTACTGAAGATCGATTAAAATAATTATTTTTGTTGCCCAAAAGATCGATTCTTCGATTAATCGATGTTAGATCGCCTTCCCTAGCCTAGTGGTATGAGCCCTTTCACGTTAGGGTCTTTTGTTCGCATCCCAAGTACGTTTTTCGAAGTTACATATTGCCATACGATAATCAGAAAGTTACGTGTGCCTGAAAGTTCTCTAAAAAGCTTTTTAAAATGTAAAGTTTATCAGTTTGACCATGACCTGAAGTTTTCTTATTCTGTGAGAAGAGCTGAGTCCAACAGTGTGACATTAATGACAAGGTAATGAAAAGTCGTTATAAAAAATTTAAAGATTTTTTCTAAAGCGAAATTACTGCACCAAATTTCGATATTTCAAGTTAAGATAAAGGATTTAAAATTTATAGTAATGAGAAACAAAGCGAGCTGTAGTTTTCTTGACTAAAACTAGACCTGGATAAGATAGAACGATAATGGCTAAATAAATAGTAATAGTTTTACACAGTAACCCGTTCTCGGCCGCAAGGCGTACTCACGATGATTTGTGCCTCGCACCCAGCGATGCTCCTCGGGATCTGTATATATCCTATACAGAGTAGGTACTGTTGTTTTAAAAGTATAGTCAGCGTATATTAGTGTACATAACATTTTGTGGCACATTAAGTGTCTTGTACAGTCAGCTCCAAAAGTAGATGAACATATTAATGTTCCAAAAACATCTTATACACCTAAACGCTCATTTTTTATATAATATGGGAGCAGCAGACGCGCATGCAGTCCACCTGATGATAAGTGCTGCCCATGAACATGTGTAATCAACCTCAGACAGGATTAGATACGCCTACCTGAGGGCGGCCACAAATGCGCCGGTACCCAGAACACAGCAGCGCTTAACCCTACTGTTCATTGGCAGAAATAGGTGTGGCGGTGGTGCCGCCGGAGTCGAACCACAAAGGGACAACCTTCAAGATCTGTCTATCCAATATATGGTAGGTCTATTGAGTGTATATTATGTAGTGTACATAACATTTTGTATCGCATTAAGTGTCTTGTATTTGTATCCCGTAGACAGTGGCTCTGACTAGATTTTTGACAATGTTGACCAATTTTCAACAAAGCTGTTTAAAATTGGACAATTATTGTCCAGAAATAAATATGAATAATAAATAGATGTATTTATTTGTTATTAATATATTTTAAAAATAGGAAAGCAATTATTATTCTACGCGACTATTGGTTTCCTACTTTTTTGGTGTTTGCTTATTATGCTACAAATGCTTAGATTGTGTGTGTGTTATTAGCACAAACATTTGTACTCTTAGTATGGGTTTGTACGTTTTTACAAAAATGTCAAATTATATTTTTACGTTTTTACAAAATCAGTTCTGATACAGTCCGCTAGGTGCGCCGAATGGAAATGTATGGGCAAATACGTAAACAAATACAAAAACAGTCATTTTTGTAAAAACGTAAAAACTCATACTAAGGATCCAGGTGTATTACTTTCATAGTTATTAGTCTTTAGTACTGTCAGTTTAAACATAGTTTTTACTGTGCTATTAATGACATTTAAATTGGCAAAACATTCAAATGCTTACACGTGTTAACGGGCAATTATTTCTAATCGGCGTACAGTTGACACGAGTAAGAGTTTTATCACACATGCCGATTTAACTGCTTTACCGACGGACATAATATTGTGCTAACTGAGAGGCTTAACTAAGTGGGAATTAAATTAGTATGCCAATGACACATTTTTTTATGTAAGACAAGTGTAAAGAGCTTAAACTTAGGGGAACGCATCTGTGGCCGACTTCAGATAGGATTTTATCTTATTTGGAGTTAATGACAGAAGTTCATGGGCCACAATCGCACTACCATGGACTGCATGTTTGTTTGCCACTTATATATTAAAAAAAAACATGTACAGGTTTTTACTATTTACCTATAATTACATTTTTTGTTTACATAATCAATAATACCTAACAATAATAAGCAAAATCACACAAAATTATTATAATGATATAATTTATATGTTTTTCAGGTTTACATTTTATTATGGTTACACACAAGCATAATAGAAGTACGCTTAATGTACAATATTTTAATATCAGAAGTCTGTAGTACTGCATGATACAGATTTCTAATTTTAAGTAAACCATAAACCAACATTTTTATTAACTACTTATTCTGATTACTATATTTCTCGTGCAATACTGAATCTATTGAGACCTAACCCTTACTATATAGAAATGCCACAGACACTCAATACATTAAAACAAATATACGATGTCGAATTAAGTCCCAATAAACTTGCTGTCATGTTGAATGAAAATCTAAATCGAGGAACGTCAGGCAAGCTAATTCCAACTGAACTAGGTACGGGCGTCTCTATAAAGGATTTATCTACATGTTAATAGGTATTAAGAGACGCTTTTAGTTTATTACCTATTTGCATCTTTATTTACTACGAGTTATGCCCCGCGATTTCACCTGCGTTTAAAGTAAAGCGAGTAAAGTAAGTAAAGTAAAGCAGTGATAGCCTAGTGGTTAAGAAACTCGGCCTCTCGATCGAGGGGTCCGAGGTTCAAATCCCAGGCACGCACCTCTGATTTTTCAAAGTTATGTGCGTATTAGAAATTAATTATCACTTGCTAAACGGTGAAGGAAAACATCGTGAGGAAACCTGCATACCAGAGAGATTTATAAAAAAAAATCTCAAAGGTATGTGAAGTCTACCAATACGCACTTGGCCAGCGCGGTGGACTATGGCCTAATCCTTCTCATTATGAGAGGAGACCCGTGCCCAGCAGTGGGACAGTAATGGGTTGTTGATGATGATGATGATGATGATGATAAGTAAAGTAAAAGTATTGCGAGAGATTCATGGGTTCTACTTTATTTGCGAAATCCGAATTATTTTTTTTAAATAAGAGTAGCGTAGCGTAGCGAGTTGCTCCTTATAATAACAGCTTCCTGCCAGTGAAATTCCCGCCAAAATCGGTCCAACCAATCCGGAGATTAGCGGAAACAAACATAGAGACAGAACAAAAATGATTTGTTTTTTGGTTTACGATTCATATACTGTACTTTTGACATTACAAACAGACACTTTCTTATTTATTTGTATAGACTATCTCTATAGTCTTGATAGCAAAGTGACATCAAATAAACGAGCATCCTATTTAACTTAGAAGTTAGTAAAAGCCTAGGAACCCTAGAGTACTAAGTTAAGGGTTTTACGGAGAAACGAATAGACGGCTCAGACTTGCAGGCGATGAAGTGTTGATAAGATAAATTCTGAAGCTCACATCTCGTCTGTAACAGAATGCCCTTTGGAGAGTGTGTGCAGGAATTTCACAGCTTGATACCTTGAACTCCGTTTCTTAATTCCCACTTTCACTCCCCCTTTTCGAAGATATGCTATTTAAAATATTAATTTTAAGCGGATTACAGGAGAGTGAGTCTTGAACGAATAATTATATGATATGATGATATTATATTGTGATGATAATTATGATATGATGATATGTATGATTTTTAGTTATCGCGTACTTTACCTTGATAACTATGCCCGAGTTTAATAAATGCACCCGAGTGCTTCAAATCCGAGTGTGTTTCATAGTCCGATTATTTCACATGTTACATATACGGCTAGGGCTAGTTACAATGCTCAAGTTTGCTATAGGGCTATATAAGAGGTCTGATAACCCTAGTGTATTCAACGTATTGCATTAATTGCATCCAAATTGTACTAACTAAGGTAGTTCTAAATACTTAAATATAAGTAATATTTATGGCAAGTACACCCATAAAAGTTTGACTTTGTAAGCTTATGTTCATGTATTAGTGGTCTACAACAGTTTGTACCGTTTACGTGTGTAAAGGTTAACTAGCTTTTAAGGTAAGCAAACGTTATCAAACTATCATACGACTTTTACATCGACATTGTAGCCGGCATTAGTAGACAGAAGGGCGTCTCTTAATATGTGTAAACCTATTGGTATGACTATGCCTGAGACTATTATTATTTATCAATGATATTATTACGAGTATTTATCATTGTTTTTTACGGATATCATATACCTACGTATTGTATGCTATTATTATTTTAAAAGTTAAACTAAGTAGTTATGGAAATTAATAATAATCAACAATAATAATAATAAACATTTAATCATATTAAACATTTTTTTTAAAATACATTATTTTTTTAGATTTTTTCATAGCTCTATTATACAACCCGAGTTTAATTAAAGCGTACCCGAGCATACCCAAAATGCTCTACACAATCCTATAAATATATATTTGAAAAATCGGTACAAATAAAAAATAACCGCGCTAAATACTTTGTAAAGCTTTAAACAGCTATGTCGGTGTAGAGGTTAACTAGCTTTCAAGCTGAGCTTTACTTGCGCTATCAACCTGTCGTGTGACATTAACATCATGGCGTCGCCAGACATAAAGGCGCCTCTCAATGTGTAGTTATTTTATAATAGGTTTGCATAATAAATAGTTTATCGTTTTGTTTAACTTGTGTTTTTCATTGCTCTCGTGGACGATACCCGAGTACAATTAAAGCATACCCGAGTATGCTATAACGCCCGAATTTAATAAAAACGTACCCGAGCATACCCGAAACCGTATTGGGGAAGTCGATATCAATTAAATATACGCCCTAAAAGATTTATAAAGCTATGTCGGTAAGGTTAACTAGCTTTTAAGTTGAGCTTTACTTGCGCTATCAACCTGTCGTGTGACATTAACATCATGGCGTCGCCAGACGTAAAGGCGCCTCTCAGTGTGTAGCTTTTTGTAATGTTGTAAATTTTGTTAAGGTGTTCATGGAATTCAATTCAAATCAATTATTGCAGGATATGGTGGAATAAATGTGAAATACATGAGTTCTGTTCTCCTATCCAAACCCAAAGGGTATGCAAATATGTCACCTGTAATAATATAGATTCCAATTAAAATTAATTTTTAACAATATTTTTGTAAATCCTGGTTTTATTGCAGTACCGTTTCGAGTGTTTTATTTGCTGACTTGTAGTTTAACAGGCGTTCGAATTTGGTCAAATTTAAATCCTTAAAAATGTAGTTACTCATACGTAAACTTCAGACATTACAAGTAAGCCAGCAATGCGAGGAACGTAAAAGGACTTTGTGTGGAACTTTTGTGGCATTTCATATAAGTTACCGTCAACACGTAAGCAAAAGACCAACTGACGTCGACTAATGTATTGTCTGTAATGTAATGTCTCAATTTTAAATGAACTCAGTTGTAAACACCCACACCTACACAACATTATAGTGAATGTGTTTGTGTGTAATGTGTGTGTGTGTACTAGAGGTTAACAGGTTTACAAATTGCGCAAAGATAAAGAGCGTGAACCAAAACATGCATTAATATAGAAACATTGTATAGTCCGATTCATAATTAGGTGTCCTAAATGTAAACAAAGGTGTTGACCTATCAAGAAAATATGTTTCAAATAGTAGTTTCTTATTTTTGACAATATTTAATTAATACAACGAGAATAAAATAATAATCTAAATAAATTAAAATTAATTCACATTTTCCAATATTTATATTAACTCAATATCATTTCATACAGTAATAATAATAAATAAAAAGATTTATGGTAGAAAATTAAATTGTGATAATGGTAACACAATCGGGATCCGAAACATTTTTTGTGCCGCCATTTTTAAGTTTCGTAGTTGATATTATTCATTTTCGTGATCGTGGTCCAACTCGAATGTTTCTGGGTACATAGCGCGTTTTTTTAAATTGTGTGCAGTTATTAAGTTTTTGTTTTTTGTTAAGTTTGTGAAAGTTTTCGTTTCTTATTAATTTGTTAGGGTTTGCAATACCTGTATTCGTATTTTGACAATGTCATTTCTTTGTTTACATTTTAGACACCTAATTATGAATCAGACTATAGTATATATTTGTCATTTCATTATAATATATTTTTTATATTATAAGCGTAGCCGTTAGCGAGAAAGATATAAAAGTAACTTACATATTTTATAATGGTAGAACCCTATGTCCTTTCAAATATCTATTTTTCTGATCTACGACAAGGGATTATTATATTTATATAAATCAAGTATCTATTTAATTGAAGAAGGTAGAACTTTTTATGGTTAGCTTGCGGAGGTACCATGGACACACCAACTTTTGTTTTCTAATAGTAGCTTCAAGCGCTGCTGTGCTCTGGTTAAAAGGGCCTATAGCTACAAGTAGTACACATGGTGGTGTGAAGTACAATACATCCGTTATCGATCGTAAAATTTCAATTTTATTAAGGGTCACCACATACCACGAGGACAACTGATTTAGTACTTCAATTTGTCAAAAATAAATCCTACCCCTTATCATATCAAGCACTAACATGCAAAGTAAAAATTATCTTACAAACGAGAGTATTAATTAATTAAGTTACAAATCAGTAACTTCGACAGCCAAGTCCAGGTTCCCATGGTGTCAACTGAGGGTAGAGATAACTCCAATCTCCCAATCTCCCCGGGCCTCACACACTTTTTGAAAGTACCGAACGTTTATCTCTCCGAGCCATTAAGAATGTGACCGACGTGTGACTAATTGGCGACTTGTCGCCGCGACCAATTAATAAATTATTTTACACGATGTACGGTAAACATTCAATTAATTCGGTAGCGTTTCATACATTCCCGCATAATTAAAGGCGACCGAGAGCGATTGCCGAAATCGCGATCAATTTCTTTCTGTGTGACGTTTGCGGTCGGTGCCGCGATGTGTCGCGAGCTTTTAGATAACTTTTACATATAGCGTTTTTACTACTATATATTGCATATTGCAAATAAATAGAATAATATGCGATATATAATTTATAGTATAGTGTTGCACTAGACTACTGCACTGTCTAACTAACAACATTTCATACAGGTTTCATAAAAAAAAAAAAAAACAAAAATAAAATTATGTAATTTAATAACGTGTTGAGGTTTTTTATAATAAAATCAATATTAGATAATGTAATATGAATATTGGGATACAATAAATCAATTTTATTGATTATCAAAGCTTAGGTAGATCAGCATTTTATGATGCCGTAAGATGAAAAAAATTACGTATAAAAATCAGTTTTATACTGATTGTTATTTCCGCAATTCACAAAAGACGGGGTTCCTGCAGAAAATTATGTGGCAATATTATTTTACATAAATAGTTGATAATAATAAGAATTTAAATTTAAGTCTTACTATCAACTACAGAATCTTATGTTAAAGATCCATATATAATATATATGGATCTTTAACATAAGAATCATAATTTGAGCTTTAAAGCGAGAGAGCTTTAAAGCTCAAATTCTTTTTAAATATTTTTTCAATTAATAAATGGTTTTAAACTTTAACATCAACTTAATTATATAATTAAACAGCACTTAATGTGTTCCAGAGAAATTTGGGGTTGAGCAATCGTAGGTGCAAAATCGTAAAAATATTTTTATAGGAACATGGAACATTTTTCACACGGGAATCAGAAATTCGGTTGTCGTACAACACGAGATATGCTAAGCGTGTCATCGCCTATACCTTTTTTGTAAGTTGAAGAAGCAAACGAGCCTGCAGCCCAACTGATGGCAGATGGTCACTGCTGTCCCTGGATAACTATAACCAACTCAAAAAAAATATATTTTATTAAAATCCTGTTATAGATCCGTCGCGATTCCTGAGGACTTAAGACTGGTGCGCCATGTATAAATATGTCAGCTAGTATCTACACTCTTTTACAGAAAGGTATGAATTGCTTTACACTTGAAATAAGCAAGTTGGTGGTACCTCTCTCGTTCTAACACCTTCTAAATAAACTCAAAATCTTAACAGGTGGCGTTAAACGTAGTAACTGTTGGAACCATGTTATTTTGGAACTCTTCATGCTACGACTTCTGCGGTACAATTGCGATATAAATTTTGACTGTCCCACAATAACGTCCAATGTTTATCTGCTCTGGTTTGTACGGTGTGATTAAGGAAATAAGGAGAAGGATCCAAATATTAGGCTTCCCTTTTCAAGGTGTTTTTTAAGTTTTAAAGGGTTTCACTTTATACAGTTGATAAAAATATTTTATCGCTGACAGTAAAAGCGGTGCATAAAACAAAGAATCCAATTTATAGGCCATGATATAAATATGCGTTCAATATTATCTTATAAGATACTAAATTCTTTAAGTATCTGTAATCAATGAGTCATCCTTGCACTCAGACGCGCTTAGTGGAGAATGCTCCAGCGGCTTCAATAAAGTATGGAAGCATCAGACGTTTCAACGTAGGCCTTAATGTATCATATCTGTATATTCCATATGACATATAGAGTTTGAGAGTGTCTAAGGTCATACTGATGGCTCTTAGAGTGAGAGGGATATTATGCTTTAATTCATCTCACTGGCTACGTGCCGATTTATAGACTTCACACACCCATTTTTTCAGATCTTTTAAGAATTCAGAACTTTTAACAACACCATTCTTCACCTTTTGAACAAGTGATAATAAATTTATACGCACATGACTTTGAAAATCAGAGGTATGGGCTTGGAATGCGAATTTTTGACCCCCCGATCAGATTCGCCTTTTGAGAGGTGTTTTAAAGGAGGTTGTTAGGGCAAGTAGCGAATCTGTGGCTGACCTCAGGTAGAACTCTAATCTTATCAGGAGTTGATAACATATTTCCATAGGACAGTAGCTTACCATCAAGTGGATTGCATACTCTTTCGTTACTTCTTTATTATAAAACAAGTTAAGTTCTTCAAAGAGGTAGATAAATAAAGACGCGGAAACGGCCGGCGCTTCCAACGAAGTATAGCCTGTATAGCTACGATATGCACTATTTAATTATCAGGACTGGCCGGGTACGGCGGTCGAAGCACAATCAATGGCTCCTGTTAATTAGACGCATGCAACCTGAGATAACTGTTATGTGTCATGTATGCGTGTGTAAACGGAATTGTGTGCGTTTGTGCGTATGCAAGATATTGTACTCGTATGTATAAAACGGAGATGAGAACATGATATTTAGTTGTATTTGTAGCAATGTGATTCCATTGACTTTCACTCGTACGTAATATTTTTTTTTTTTTATAATATAAGAGTAGCAGACGAGCATGCAGTCCACCTGATGGTAAGTGGCTACTGCCGCCCATGGACATCTGTAATCAACCCCAGATAGGATTAGATATTCCTACCTGAGGTCGGCCACAGATGCGCCGCTACCCCTGAGGACTAAGCTGGAACGCCTCGGAAAAGTCTGTCTCCTTTACCACACCGTTCAAACCGGAACATAGCAGCGCCTGATGTTATTAGGTAGAAATAAGTGTGGCGGTGGTGCCGCCGGAGTCGAACCACAAAGGGTTCTACCACCTTTTATAAATATACCAATATTATAAATATTACGTAAAAGTCAATGGAATGTCATTGGATATAATAGGCATTGGATATAATAAAAATAAGAATCTAAGTAAACTAAACTAAAAATCAAAAACTATTACAACACATTTTTGCCCTCAGGTAACTTATCATTTTTATTTACACTTGATCATAGAAGGCAATTGTTGGAAGTGGCCATATAGCATCAGGTGGATTATGTGCTTATTCCCCGCCATAACTTCGTAAAAGATTTTATTTGCTGTAATAAAGTATTGATTGTCGAATAAGATGCCAAGTGTGGATTGGTAGACTTAAGTAATTTCATACGCCTTTGAATTCCTTACTCTCAGGGTTATGTTTCCTTTTGATGGTTTTCTTAACCATAATAATGAGTATGAAATCATTAACTAAGTATCTGTAGTTACATATAATTACGATGTAGATATTTAATGAATTTTAATGCAAAAGCGGTTTTAATTTTAATGAGGACAACTTAGATACATATCCGTAACTAGACTAGGAGCTTGCTTCTAAAAACTTAACCTCATCGTCAAGCCATTATAGTCCCACTGCTGGGCACGGGACTTCTCTCAGAGCGAGAGAGACTAGGTCATAGTCCAATTTGCCGGCTAAGCGCGGATTGTTACATTTCACACACACACACAACATTTTTTTTCCAAGAAATCTGAAGTGAACTAGTTTCTTCACAATGTTTTCTTTAACGTTTAAGTAAATGATAATTAATTTCTAATACGCACAGTCGCACACAGACATAACTTATGCAAAATCAGAGGTGTGTCCCTGGAATTGGAACACTGGACTCCGCGATTGAAAACCTGAGTTTCTAACCACTAAGCTATCCGTGCTTTGTCTAAACTTAACTATAATATCTTAACCCATTTAACTTAACCTCTCGGTGGGTGGCCTATTTCAGAAATGTGGAACATGAGGCTATACGAACAAGAACGTAGGCGGTATCGGTAATACCGTTTTATTGTTCGCAATGTTTCTGTGATAAGGAGTGGTGTTGTTATAGTGAAAATGAAAGTTTTATTTGGTTATTTTATTTTAAAGTTAGACCCTTATTGGTTCGACTTTATAGGCACTACCACATCTATGCTTATTGCATATGAAGTATCTTTGAAGTATGAGTACGATCTTTTTTTTTTTAATATAGGCGTAGACGAGCATGCAGTCCACCTGATGGTAAGTGGCTACTGCTGCCATGGACATCTATAATCAACCCCAGATAGGATTAGATATTTCTACCTGAGGTCGGCCACAGATGCGCCGCTACCCCTGAGGACTAAGCTGGAACGCCTCGGAAGAGTGTCTTCCTTACCACACCCTTCAAAATGGAACACAGCTGCGCCTGTTGTTATTAGGCAGAAATAGATGTGGCGGTGGTGCCGCCTTAGTTGAACCACAAAGGGTTCTACCACCTTTAAAATCTTATCTGATATACATTTCACTTTATAATGCCATAAGGTGCACTGTATAATAGATTATCCCTATAAGTAATGGCCCTTGTGGACTAAGTTGAAATGCCTCGTGAAGTGTTTTCTTACCATACCCTTGAAATCAGCAGGCAGTAGTGTTAGACGCTGCTGTTATTCGGTAAAAATAACAGCAATGGTAGGGCGTCTCCGTACAAATCACGAAGTGCTCTACCACCATTAAACCAAATTCAAATAACTTTTATTAAAAAACAAATGCGTAACGAAATAATTCATAAAGGATATTTTTGTATTTATAGACTCTGTTAGCCAGAAAGTAATGTATGGTTATTGTATTTCTATCTTATGATAGCCAGATCGTAGCCAGCCCCCTAACTACACTATTAACATGAACCACATCTCGCCGGGTGGCCTATTTCAGTACTTAAATTGGACCAGAGCTGGCCCGTGAAGTGGAACACGAAGCAATAAGGACAAGCCGCGTGGGCGTTGTAGCAATATCGCGTTATTGTTCGCTATCTTTCTTGGAGATAGCGAATGTTGTAATGATAGCGGCTTACTACAAGATCGTATATTGATAAACCATGAAATAATTTTCATAATTCATAATTCATTCATAATTCTTTATTTGCTTAGAATAAGGTTAACAAAGGTCTTATAGCTACAAATTTCTCTCATTCTGCCGGGTCGGCGTGCAAATTTTGTACACATAGTAATTAAAAACAATTTACAATTGTCAATATTTAAAATAATTGATTGCAATATACGTAATTTGAATATTATACAGTTATTGATGTCAAGAAGCATAAGTTACATTATATAGTCATTAAATGAAGTTTGTATGTCAATTTTCCTTAAATCTAAATAATCTTTAACACAATAAAAACATTTAAACACAAGCCATAATGTCAATTTGTTTTTAAACTGATTGTATGTCAATTGTTTTATGGCATCGGGTAACATATTATAAATTTTTATTGCCATGAAATGAGCGTTTTTTTTGTAGAGACTTGGGGCACAATTAGGGACTAGCAATTTGTTTAGATATCGTGAGGGCCTAGTACTGTACTCTGAAACCTTTGTGAATTGGTCGGGATGTCTGTGTACTAATAGGCAAATATTTCTGATATATAGTGAAGGCAGAGTTAGTATCTTATACTTTTTGAATAGTGGTCGGCAGCTGTCCATCCAGTGCGCGTTTCAGTTTACTTATTAAATATTTTTGTTTAATTATATTGAGGTAACAAAGAAATATAGTGCCAATTCATTAAACATATCTTTTTTGTAACAAATCACAAGCATCACAATAAATGTTTATATTCAGTTTTTGTACTTCTAAGTTCCGTTGACCAAATCGTAGCCAGCCCCCAAACTACACTATTAACATGAACCACATCTCGCCGGGTGGCCTATTTCAGTACTTAAATTGGACCAGAGCTGGCCCGTGAAGTGGAACACGAAGCAATAAGGCAAGCCGCGTGGGCGTTGTAGCAATATCGCGTTATTGTTCGCTATCTTTCTTGGAGATAGCGAATGTTGTAATGATAGCGGCTTACTACAAGATCGTATTGATAAACCTAGAAATATTTTTGAATATACACTTTTTTTGGGATGTGAAGTATATTTGCTATTGTGATTCGTGCGTGGAGTGGAATGTAGTACGAGAGGCTTTTATTTTCCTCAGGCTTTCAAACTTAGTCCTTAGGCGTAGCAACGCATCTGGGCCGACCCCAGGTAGTAATCTAATCTTATCTGGGGTAGAAAATAGATGTCCACATGCGGCAATAGCCACCTACCGTACTACGGTGAACTAAATGCTTGTTTCCTCCTTCAAAATTATAAAAAAATATTTGTTACATCTAAATTTTTAGTCTGATCTTTTAGCCCGATGCTATGTCTCATTGCCAAAAGCAATATAAATTATATTTACCCGCCTATGTTTCTATATCAACTTTGTTTACTTCACAAAGTTAGATCTAAAATACGGCCTAGGCGAGGCTGAAACCAGACAAGCTTTTAACCTCGTAAATTGTATTCCCTCATTACGAAGAGCGATGCTAAGGTACATCACAGAGCTTAGATGTTACACCGTAGTTAACTGTATAAATAAGATTACATTTTCCTTGAAACTTCAATATATTTCTAGGAATGCGCTTAACATGTGTTCTTATCTTTGTGATGTACTTGTTATTGTACACTACACTACAATCCTTTGTAGTGGCGTGCTATTGGGTTTGATTGGGAGGAAATTATGTTGTGGTGATAGGTAATAATTATGTATAGGCAATTATTACCTATTACCACCACCATCACCACAATATGTTGTTAAGATAGGTACCTAATATGATTATATGATTTTTTGATGTATCTTTAATACACCCATAACTTTGTAAAATCAGAAGTATGTGTCTAGGATGTGAAGCTTGATTGAGAGGCCAACTTTGTTACTAATGGCTACTGGTTCTTAGTGTGGATTAAGGTCTCTCCATTAAACTGAAGGAAGCTTCGAGCTTCATGTTCAACTAGATTGGTCTGTGGTTTTCAAGCCACATTTAGGTCTTTAAGAAGATTTAACGATTATTAGATGTTAGTTAACTCTGTAAATCTATTCGATCTACAAAGTTACAAAGCTAAGCATTAGATAAATATAACTAATAATATTCGAAATATTCAAAAATATATGAGTCAAAACATAAAAAAACACTACTAATTCTTAAATTCAATTTATCACAATTCAATCGTACAATGAGTACGATTACTTATGTCGATACATGATACTCGTGTTCATAAAACTGCTAATGGACGCTTACGCGACGGTGTGACATCGGTACCTGATACCCCCTACAGGGAGCGCACGCAAATTGTCCGTATTAATGAGACAATATTAGTTTTCGACAAATCGAAAATATTTTATCGGTAATGAGACGTTCAACGGTTTAATTTATACATTTCGATCGTAATAAATTAATTTTGATTGGCATTGGCAATAAAAGGTGTAAATTCGGCCATTGTAATTGTTGTTGTTGTCAAATATAATGAATTTGTTTAATTACGCTATTAAATTTAGTAGCAATATTTCTTTAACATAATCCGATGTCTTATTATTTTTGTTTGAAATAAATTAAATGTTTTTTACGACCGAGACTTTTATATAACACTTTCGTAAGTGTAAACTTAATAACAGGTATTAAACTCTAAGATAAATTTTGGTTTTTCAAATTATCCAATACAGGGAGGAGCCAATAAGTAGAAATTTAATAAAAAGGTATACTTATTTTGCGACTGTCGTAATTTATTATCTTTAATTGTGTCCTTATTTTATTGGTTTATTTATTGGACAAGGGCTAGTGTAATAGTCGTTAATAAATACACAAAGATAAATTTGCAACATCAGAACTTGAGAAGGTTTTTATTAAGGTCAAAAATAGAGGAGGTACAAAACAAAGGAAGAGGGGATACAGAAATATTATTTATAGAGAACTAGCTGACCCGGCAAACGTTGTGTTGCCATATAAATAAAAAAAATTAAGGGCGAATAACTCACTTAGGCGTATGAAACATATATAGTAGCCGATTCTCAGACCTACTGAAGATGTATATAAAATTTGGTGAGAATCGGTAAAGCCGTTTCGGAGGCCTACGGTAACTAACATTGTGACACGAGAATTTTATATATAACATTTAGTTAATGCACGAGTAGCTAAATAATGTAATTAACGCTGAAATGATTGCAAACACTATTTATAACTGTAGGTACACCGTGAGCTAATGGCTAACATTACCCAACCAACCCACCCACTTGGTCTTGAATGATAAAAACAATTGAGCAATTTGGTCTGATGTAAGGATGCGTCATGACTGACATTCATTTAGGTTTAACGCGTCAGTCTTGGTTTGAAGAGCGTCCAGGTGTTACTTGGAAAGGTTTTCAAAAATATTCATGCGATTTATTTCATGCTACCCATGGAACTGTAACCAACTCTATATAGCATGGGGATTCTACCTGAAGCAGATTATACCTAGATGCGTTGCCGTTCAAGCAATTAAATATATAAGTCAGCGTCAACAACCTTCCACCGAAACTCAATAACTGCCACGTGCTAAAGCTAAGCTGGGTCCTCTAGCGGCTTAAGGGGGGAGGTGGGGGGGGGGGGTCGGGGTCAGTGCTCCCCGGGATATATGATCCTATGACACATTTGTCATTTTGTAAAATCAAAGAAACTTTTTGGGGTCCAAAAGTTGAATGGAAACTTTCAATCTCTAAAACCTTTAATAATTCTACAAAAAAACTGTGTGTATACTCAACAATGCTTATCAAATGCGAGTTATCGAATTATTTATTATCAAGGAAGCTGGGAAATATTGAAATGAATTTATTTACATTATGCTACAACTTTTACACATAATTTGTTGAGGTTAGGCGGCTCACACACCTTCAATTGATATTGTCCAATAATTTGACACTACTTTTACTCTGTTGTCAAAGCCTTAAATATATGGTCAATTTCATTGAACTTGCAAACCATGCGAATGCGTAGTACAAAACTTATTCCGTGATTGTCCTTTACAACATTAAAGTTCTTTTAGGCCCTACTATATGTATGTTTTGTATATTTAATGATTTTCTATAACTTCAAGTTTTTTTAACTAGCTTACTTATTATAAGGTAGGTAGGTAACCAATATACCTACAGAAACAATCAATACATATAAAACTGTAATTATTTGTTAATATGTATCAATTTCACAATAAATAATAAGTTATAATAAAGATCTTATTAAATTATTTTTGTCGTATTGTTATTAAATTATTTTGTTTTCAAATACAGAAATCCTGTTCTTTCTTTCTTTCAATGAACATGTGTGCGTACGTCTGTATCGACTACAAAGATAACTGCAACAGTTTTCTTCAACGTCATCGGTTTACCTTACAAGATTGGCACCGAATGAGCATCGCTCTGACAGTTATGAAGCAAAAACCGGTCAAGAGAGAGTCCCGCTCACGGATTGTGGGTTCTGTCACCCATTTGTATTTTGTGTGATTGGGGATTCTGTATTAAGCTATTGCATAGCTTTTATCGCGGGCTTTGAGCGCGGCGACCGAATCGAGAAATTTCGTAACGAAAATAAGTAACACCTTTCAACAACTCGGTTGCCTGGAGACTTGATATCCAACTATCAAGTCTCCAGGCAACCGAGTTGTTGACTGTCAATAGAAAAATATGGATATAATTGAATAAAGTATTATTTTACATTCCTTATTATTTTATTTGATATTGGCGACGAGATGTCGAATGAACTAAAAAACAATAAGGAAATACGAGCCACATTACGTGGGTTAATGAAACGAACCGAAAATTACATTTCGGGAATAGAAAAAAATGACATTGAAGAAATAAATATACGACTGAATTCTTTACAAGAAAATTTGAACAAATTCTACGCGATTCAAGAAAAAATTGAATGGCTTACAGAAGAAGAAAATTTAGAAGAGGAAATAAAATACAGGTACAAATTTGAAGAAATATATACAA
Source organism: Epargyreus clarus (assembly GCF_041222505.1). Classification (NCBI taxonomy): domain Eukaryota; kingdom Metazoa; phylum Arthropoda; class Insecta; order Lepidoptera; family Hesperiidae; genus Epargyreus; species Epargyreus clarus. The sequence goes on from NW_027332223.1 coordinate 13,645,648, forward strand.
AGCTAAAATTTAAATTTTTGAATGTACAAAAAGAAAATAATCGGCTAATACCTGAATGTTCTTTTATATCAGCAAGAGCGGAAGTTTATTTGATAAACTGTTAACTGTCAAGGCACGCTTGAGACGTACACCTAATACAAAAGAGTTATCACCTTATCAGTTAATGTTCGGCAGAGAGGTAAGAACCTATATGCCTGCCTTATTTAAGAAATCCGCCCCACTATCCAGATTACATTACAATGCACCGCCAACGCAGGAGTTCGGACAAGGTGATAAGGTACAAGTCCGCAGTTACACCAACCCAAGAGTTAAATGGGAGTTCGGAGTCGTCATCCGAAGATTAGGTAGACTCCATTATGAAGTCAGAACTGAAAATGGCATACTGGTGCCCCTACACCTTGACCAAATGCTGCCGGCGCCCCTGGTGGTGTAAGTGAAAATAGCGGTGGAGGACTGTTGGATATCAAGTCTCCAGGCAACCGAGTTGTTGACTGTCAATAGAAAAATATGGATATAATTGAATAAAGTATTATTTTACATTCCTTATTATTTTATTTGATAACCTTAATTCGTCAACTTGAACACAGATGGCAGTAATACACATTTTTTTATAATCCGTGCAGAAATCTTAAAATTGCGTGAAGTATATTTTATATTCCCATTATAAAATTCAAAATTATATTACCATATTATCCAAATAATATGTTTTATCAACATAAGCTATGTTGAATTCTGGATTGATAAAATAACGTAAAAGAGTGTTTGTTATTTTTAAACGTACAATTACAACTGACAGACTTGACAGCACAAAATCAAAACGCCATTATGATTTATGGTACAAATAATTTGTGTACAAAGTGTTTTAAATATGAATAAACAAAGTGCATTTATTAATGAAAAATGCGATGTACCTGTAACATTCGGCCAAATGTCACAGGCACATCGCATTGATCCATTTATATTGCTGGTTGATACTTTACGTCACTTATTAAATACTTTTCTATTTTATATTTTAGAATGTTCAGTCTTGCTTGGAGTTATGAAATGTCAGCTGATATTTGCAATGTCTTATATAATGGAGATATGATAAAATAGTGGATAAAGATGTATTAATGTAAATGTTGATGATTATGGAAGAATATATTGTATTTCTGGAATTCCTTCTGAGCGTTTTCATAGCATAAAAAATGCTATGCAATAGCTTTACCGCGGCAGTCTCCGAGTGCCACACGTTTTTTTTAATAAAGCGATAACGCTTCCTATAGTCTAATGAAAACAGATCACTCTTTGGTGCAATGTTCTTCGAAGTGGACGGTTTTCTAGATTTTTAATAATCTAAGCTTTGTAAAATTTGCATTGTAATTTAAAATAGTGATATAATAATTGGCAAGTTATTATTATGTGCTACTGTAAATCTATACCTACCAACTTCCATGTAACTAATAGTGAAAATATATGTTAAATGAAATAGATCTGTAGTCATTTTATACAAACAAAAACTAAAATATGTTACTTTATGTAACTTGTTGGAGGTATCCGCCATTATAACATACGGATGTAGATTCTGTAAAAAAATCTAAAGGTAAAATAAATACAACACCCCTTTAAGATTCAAAAGACATGGAAAATTGAGATATACCATAAACCAAAAGTAGTGTACCCATAAAATTCCATTAGATGGATGGATAGCTAACCTATCCAGGATAAACGCTTAGTAAACTACCGTACGGAACCCTAGAACAAACAGTCTAGAACTCTCCACGCATCGTCAACGGTTCAAAGTTTTACAGTTAAAAGAACAATAAACGGTATTTATATTATTCTAGTATATATAATTACAGACGGAAACGTGGGGAAATATTTACAGTTAATTAGTGTTGATGAGAGAACTTTAATGAAAATGCTAAGAATAATTTAATTGTTAATGAGATAATTTGGTTACAACAATACTATAAATTTTATTTATAAAAGATAATATAGAAGATAATAATAATATAACGGTAATTTGTGATTTAAATCACACACCCCTAACGGTGGTAAGGGATGCAGCGATACGCACTTCTACTGATACGTTTCTGATATGATATACATATAAGAGGATCCGCACAGTGGAGTGGTGGAGCGGTCACCATACCGATCTGACGCGCAGAGGGTTCCGGGTTCGATCCCCGGCCAGACAGATTTCTAAATCATTAATTTAGGTTTCTGTTTCTGGTTTTGAAGTTTGTGTATTTGTCTCTATGTGTGTCCATAGCACCCACGACACAGGGAATCCTGGGGAGTATGGGGCTGTGAGTGTAGAAATAATTCAAAATCATTTTAATTTTATTTCATCCCAAGAAAGCTCCTATTTAGAATGAATATTTAAAAATCCATTCCCCATTGTGCTATAGCAACTTTATATTTTATATTTAGTTACTAAAAATCAATTAGACAGGATAGTTACATTAAACCAGGCTTCACAGTCCTGTATCATAAGCGATTAAGCATCAGTACACAGAGTATTGCACCTTCCGCCACGCGCCGCTAAGCACGACGATTGTAGCTCGTGGAATGTAAAAAATATATGAAGAACCTCTTCTCCTCTTCATAAGAGATAAGATACAATGGAGAAGAGATACTTAATGTTACATAGTTATCCGTCTGAATACAGTACCTGTCTATGTGGTTGCTGACATTAAATGTAAGGGATTAAATTTATTGCATTACAAATAGGTATATAGTACGAATCATGGTTCTTTTATGAGACTAAGGTACTTAATAAGAACTAAGCCTGTTAATAAGTGGTCTATGGACATCTGTAAAAAATAACCCCACGGAAAATTGAAGTCATAAATATAATATAAACACTCTCACATATAATACAAATTTACATTTGCTGTAATAGACGTTTAATTTTATTTTAAATCATATCCCTTTTAAATTCTTCAGCGCTGTTAAGTAATGCCTTTTTTTACACGGAGAAGTCCTCATGGATTCCCTTACGCCCGGGGGAGCGAAAGGGATATGTCGAACTCTTACCGACTAAAACTCCGCGGCGTTCCTCTGGACGCTCGGTGCCGGGTCACAAGAAGCGAGTTAAGTAATGCCTGTCTCAAGTCGGAATATTGCACTTGGCGCTAGAGCGCCACGCTTTGCCAAGCACGACGATCGCTGAAGACGTAGACCGTCTTCGATACGTCTAAAAATAGTTTCAAATATAGAAATAGAAGTTTCATTCGTAATTTAAGTATATTTTATTATTTGTGGAAATAAATGCCAAGTCTATAATAAATTAGTGAAATTAGCGTAGCGTGTTATAAATTATATGTAAGCGAAATTGAGTCATAATTCTCAGACCAATTAATGTCTAATCAAAGGAATTATGGCCAAATCGGCTGCAAATAACGCGCTAAATATACCTAATAGTCTAAGACCAAGGCCACCTTAATTTGCGATTATCTTAACAATATTTACAACTTTAGAATTAATCAAAACTCAGCACCACATGATTAGGTTGGATCTCTCAAGTCCCAACCTAACCATTTTTAGCTGACTAAACGCTCCTGTTTATTACTTCTGTCTCCTTGATAAAACTATAACACATAGATAACACTAAATTTAAGCCAATGGATCTAATTTTAATTAATTATTATTTTTTTTTAATGTACATATTTAATTTTGCACAGGATTTCGTTATAGGTATACCACAGATCAACACTGAAAAAGATTTTTTAATTCGAAATAATTAATTTCTTTAAGGGACTTTGGCGATAAAAGCTTGTTACCAGGCTAGGCGATCAAGCCTGATGAGCGAGAGACATATGGACATACAACTAGATACAAACATAAAATATTAAAAAACATAATAACGTGATTCAGAAATACTACTGGCGTCACCATAATAATTTGTAATTTTAGCATAGTAATTTGAAGAAAGTGTAATTTGTGGAAAACGACTAACACAAACAACGATTTCCTCTTCTTTAGATGCCAATCATTTAGGATTCTTCTCGCTACAGTCTATGCTACAAACCAACGAATCTCTAGTTGCAAAGTAACGATCCAGTTCCTAAATCGTCATCAGCTGGATTGTTCGTGTAACAGCTAACTAGTTTCACTGCGGCTGGATAATAGCCGATATTTCACGAGGATTATTCAGCGCAATGAATTTTGCCTTTGTGCTCTCCATAAGCATTTTAGAAGGAAGTGTGCAAAGATAGGGTGTAATTGTAGTAGTTTATAATGTAAGTTATCTGCAATCTTATTAAAATTTGTCGTTAACCTAAACGTAAACTTGATTTTGAATTGTCCTATACAATTTGACTAAATTAACTGAATATTTAATCAGCGTAAACTATTAATTTATTTCGCAAAAAAGTTAGAAGAATCCTTTTGAGGTCTTATATCTAATATCCTGACAGAGCTTGAGACCAAGCATAACCCATTTGACTGGGGAGCAAATTGAGACGTGGTCATCCTTTAACGAACTTTACGATTGGTTAGTGACATTTCGTAAGCATTAATAAACCCTTCTTACTGTAAGAGACAAGCTAGGCCCAGCAATGGGAAAATAATGAATTGACACACATTCTCAATTAACCCAGAATATAGGAATGCCAATGCAACGCATGATACTGAAATACTTATTATTATAAACACTAAAATATTCTGCTATCAGTATTTAAGGAGGTGTCCAAAGATATTTCATAAACAAAAAAATTAAATGAATACACAAAAAGGCGATTTATAATTTTTTGGGACATCTTCAAACGCTTCACGCCGCCTGACCAAACCTCACACGTGGTGTGTTAGGTTATACCCAAAACCCAAGCAACGTGGTCACAAGGCCAAGCCAAGCAAGGTGGCTGACCGGGGCGCGAAGCGGAACGGGGGGCGGCACGCTCCGCTGCCCACCAGGATAACGACTTGCCGTCATATCTCACTCCACTTGTTGCTTTGCCGCTGATTATGAATCTGGTAATTATAGACAATGTTTTTTGATTTGGTTCAAACGTTACTTAACTTTTAGGGTTCCGTACCCGATAGGTAAAACCTTAACGATCGTACGTGCTACTTAGGTATGGTTACTTATTTCTGTTACCAATCTTGGGAAGTTAAAAACTAAGTTAGTAGCTTAAACAATATGCGTCATGTAAAAGTTACCTAATTTGAATACTTACGATAAAAAATAATACTGAACCTTATGTAACGACCATCAGTCTTGATTTATTTAGTATATATATATGTATAATTATTATGAACTAATTAGTAATTACTGTCCCAATCCTGGGTACGAGTCACCTCTGAAAATGGGACGGATCAGGGTAGTCTGGTGGACTATTGAGTCCAATCCGCCGTCAGATGCGAATTTGTGAATCACATATCTTTTAGATGTATTCAAAGACCTCTTAGATATAATTTATAATTACCAGAAATTCCGCACCAGACTGATTTACAAATACACTGCTCTCCGAATCCAAGAAATACTCTTTATATTACAAGTAATGTGGTTCATGTTTATTAATCTCTTCGTCTAATACCCAATGGTGATGTAATGAGTATTCAAGTGGCCGGTAATGATTTTCCGCAACGCAACATATCCGCTCGATCGTCAATTTGCCGCATCCTTTCCGTCAGGAACAGAAATAGATACTTTACGCCATCATCTGCATTATTTTGACGGAAATATAAAATGTCACCTGCATTACTGTGATCTGGAGGCAAATTGGTGGTGATGCAACAAGTGACTAAGCATGACCAATGTCACAACATGATGTAAATGGTCTGTTTTGTATATAGTCCGTGATTTTGCGGTCAAGGAATAAGACTTTATATTGAAAGATTCAGCTTATTACTCGTATATGTGCCAAATAGTACTCTTTTTCTATTTTTAAATATACATTTCTTTGAGCTATATTGAATTGATTCATTTTTTAAATACCAAATTTAGGTAAGGTACATCGTAACATAGTAAAAAGCGGAAGACTATAAAATTTTTTTTGATCGCGTTGCAGACATTTTTTTCATTTAATAGCTTAAGCTTAAATAAAATATATACAAGTACATCATCTAATTAATAAACTTTTCGCTATTGACCAGATTCACCTTAAATTTTATTTGTTTTTAACGTGATTTCTTATCGAAGGGAAACTTTGACTCCTCGCTTTGTTATATGCATTAAGTCAAACATTTGTAAAATATTTTAAACTAGTGGTGCCCGCGGCTTCGCCCGCATTTTAAAGATATAATATGACATACATAAAACAGAAAATTCGTACCTTCATTGGAATGACAGTGGTGCCATCTGTCGAAAACTGGTCTTACCAACTCCCAAACCTTCGTGGGCTCTTGGACAACAACTTTGCAAAAGATCATCACTTGATCAAATGCATAGTTTCCGATTTTATAAAATGTATATAGACAAATATTTATTTTTATATAAATAGATATATGATCGACTTACATGGATAAGTAAAGTAAATTATGAAAAAATCGAATTTCGATCTTCTGGGTTGAAAGATCGATTCACTGAATCGATCCATTACTGGAGACCGATTAAAAAAATCTACTTTTTTTGGTCAAAAAGATCGATTCTCTGATTAATAGATCTAAGATCGCTATCTGGGATAAAAACTATCCTATGTCCATTCTAGGGTCTCAGACTATATTTGTACAGAATTTCATTAAAATCGGTTCAGTGGTTTAGGCGTGAAGAAGAGACATACAGACAGACAGAGTTACTTCCACATTTATAATATTAGTAAGGATATCGATTAAATAATCGACTTTTTGGTCCAAAAGATCGATTCTCCGATTAATCGATCTTAGATCGCCATCCCTAGTTCCCGTGGGATTTCCGGGATAAAAACTATCCTATGTCCGTTCTCGGGTCTCAGACTATCTTTGTACAAAATTTCATTAAAATCGGTTCAGTGGTTTAGGCGTGAAGAAAAGACAACCAGACAGACAGACAGACAGAGTTACTTTCGGATTTATAATATTAGTAAGGATATACACATAATTTTGTATCGTGTAGAAAGATCTATGTGTCGAGAAGTGTAGATCTTAATACGCCGTAAAATTAAGAACCGTCTTGACTGGACAGTTAGCCAACGAGAAAAGGGGTCAAATGACTCTTCATCCGAGTAATAGGTACTGGTTAAAAGGTGAAACGGCTAGAAATAAGTGGACAGGACGCTATAACTCCTGACTAATTCATTCATAGGCTGATTCATTAACGCATAACCTTAATACTGAGTTCATAAGCTGGTTTAAAGAATACTGTAGCTATGTAGAGTACTAATGGAACGTGTAGAGCAGCAGTCATTTACTCTTTTTAACCCCTGGCCAGAAGAATATCGATGATCAATTTAAAATTATTCCGATTCCGATTCCGATTAAACGATACAATCGTTATTTCATACGTAGTTCTGCCCCAGGGTACGCAAACCCATGGTACGCAACTGATAAACACGCAGGCTCAGAAAGTACAACTGAAAATACGAGGCAAACATCTTAGTCCTTGGTACTAAGGTATGGTAACGTATCTGAGATCGGCTTCGGGTGGAGCCCCCCTTTCATATTGTTATGGTTACAGAAATGCACTGTCTATTTACCATAACGCAAACTGGAGGCTCTTTCGCTACTCCAATCCTATAAAATTTAAAAATCTTAATAGAGATTCTATTAGGGCAACATGAAGCATAAGAGAAAGTACTAATCTCTCGTAATCAATTACACTGAACGCCAATTTTGGATGTGACGAAATACCAGGCTAACAGAGCAGAACTAGAGGTAGAATACCTGTCCTGTATGGTTTTGTTAGAACAAAACCATACAGGACAGGTATCATAGATGAGTTTCTAGATGTCCATGGACGCCAGTAACCACTTACCATCAAGTACACTTACTGCAAGCTTATGTTCTACTTCAATCCTATAAAATTAAAAATCTTAATACAGATTCTACCAGGGCAACATTAAGCATAAGAGAAAGTACTAATCTCTCGTAATCAGTTACACCGAACACCAATTTTGGACGTGACGAAATACCAGGGTAACAGAGCGGAACTAGAGGGCGCACGGTCTGATGCGCGCGGTTACTGCATTGAAAACTATTGAAAACGCTCGTTAGTCAATATTGCTGCTCTGGTTATGTATGCACCTGTCACAATCGGTGTTTTAACGAGCCGTGAACGAAGCTACCTGACAGTGTAACATTGTAATGTACTTTAATTGTAATCTTTGGAAAATTCTATAAAATAGTGCATTATTTTGCAAGTCGAAATTGCGTTCGACTTTCGTATCTAAGTTTTTTTTTATAATATAGGAGTAGCAGACGAGCGTGCAGTCCACCTGATGGTAAGTGACCACTGCCGCCCAAGGACATACGTAGTCAACCCCAGATAGGAATAAATATTCCTACCAGAAGTCGGCCACAGATGCACCGCTACCCGTAAGGACTAAGCTGGAATGCCTCGAAATAGTATGTCTCCCTTACCACACCCTTCAAAACAAAATTCAGCAGCGCTAATTACTTCTGTTATGACGTAGAAATAGGCGTGGCATTGCTGCCGACAGAGTTGAACCAAAAATAATCGTAATTTTTATACTATTAGCCCTATCTACTATCGCATTGCAGTAATAAAAGCAGCTAGGATAGTAAATTGTTTGTTTCAATACATATTTAGCACAAAAAAGTAGGTGGGTTGACCTGAGCGAAGTCATGTTATGATTGGCGTGATTAAAAATAATTTAGTTATTTATGTTAGCCAGTAAAATCCTTACTAATAGTATAAATCCAAAAGTAACTCTGTCTGTCTGTCTGTCTGGTTGTCTCTTCTTCACGCCTAGACACTTAACCGATTTTAATAACATTTTGTACAAAGATAATCTGAGACCCGAGAAAGGACATATGATAGTTTTTATTCCGGAAATCCCATGGGAACTAGGGATGGTGATCTTAAATCGATGAATCGGAGAATCGATCTTTTGGACCAAAAAAACCATTATTTTAATCTATATTTGTAAGGATTGAATCGTAAACTATGCATTTGATCAAGTGATGATCTTTAACAAAGTTGTTGTCCATGAGCCCACGAAGGTTCCAGAGTTGGTACGACCAATTTTCGCCAGATGGCGCCGCTGTCATTCCAATGAAGGTACGAATTTTCAGTTTTATGTACAAACGCGGGCGAAGCCGCGGGCAAAAACTAGTAATACATAAATAACGCCATTTATTAGTTAGGAATATCTACTCATGAGTATAATAATTATAGTTATTTTTTTCTTTTTTTTTACGAAAGAAGTACCTATAGGATCAAAATCTGCTTTGATATACGAGTACTATTCAGAAACTGATACAGAAAAGGAGGATTTAATTTGAAACGCCATATAGGATGTACTTATAGGTATTGTTTACTTAATTACATATTCCACTATTTAAAGTCGTCATTACTACAACAAAGAACAACAGTAATGTATAGTAAATGTAAAGTACATGACTCATTATACAATTGCTATAATATAATACTCCTGCAAATAAATACTTTGGAACTAAAGACAAAGCAGGTGCTAGAAGGTTCATTAAACCGTAATTTGGTCATTACGTCATAATTACGATAATTAAAACAATTGATCTATGTCGTTACCTCTGGACTAAGATACACACTTTGACCATAGAGTAGATGTCGAATAGAGCTGGCGTGAAGGTGTGGCGTGGCGCTTATTTCCTATTTTGCACAAGTTACAGCGAATGAGAAAGTTGTTACTTCATTTGGAAGTATTCCAATATGTAATAATCCATAGGCGTGTATTCTTTATTATTAAAAAAATGCGAGCCATGGAGAAATACTATCTCCGCACAAAAACGAGAACGAGAAACAAAACAGATTTAATCATATGAAAGCATAGAAAAATGCCATAGAATCAAGTATTATCCTTTTATTACTATGCAGCTGACACTGAAGTCGTAAGAGTCTTTGGCGCATTCCGAATTATATGGAGAGATCCGACGTGAAAATATTTGAAGATTTGGGCCGATTAACCTGTCTGTCCAAACTGAAGGCTTTAAAAGAATGTACGTACCTACGAAGGATCCGGTCCTTGGTACACTGCTGCCATCGTATCTTAATTATTTCTCTTGTGATTTTATTTGTAAAATTTATTTCGAGATTATGATTAAAAACAGCTATTAAATGTAATTCAATAGACATAATACATAGATATACTTAATACTTAATTTAGGTTTATGGGCCTTCATAAATCTCACTTGGACTTCCTAAGTGCATTTGTGATCAATTATACCTACCTCGTTGGTTCCGAGTTATTTTTTTTTCTATTATCAGGCCTTTTTCCCAAAAAGGAGAACATGAATGCTGCTATGAAAAATTATTAACATTTACAACATTATATGAACAACAAATAAATCTTTTGTCCGTAATAGAAATCCATACAGCCATTTCTATTAGCCATTGATTCTTTGGTGTCATTGTCAAGCCCCCCGTGTTAATACAATCAGGAAGCGACGATTAAATTAGCATATGAATTCTCCAAAGTAGGGCTGGCAAATAATAGTGCTAAGAATTTACACTACTACAAACAAGAGGTAAAAATATAAAAGCGCAGAACACAGGCGACAATCGGTTTTAATTCTTTGAGCACAGCCATATACCTATCGCTAAATAATTGTATGGCATAAGACTTACTATATAAAACAATTCATATTTACCCCGTAAGGGATAAATTTTCAAGAATTCTTTCTTAGTGCATATCAACGATACGTAAAGATCTCTTGTGGAAAATTTTATGACTATACATGGACCAATTAAACCTGCGCGTTATAAGAGTCATATTTTTCTTAAGTAGATTATCCAATTATAACTCGGTCGCTCTAATTCATAAACCGGAGTGCAATATCTACATTAAGTATCTTAATTTCACATTAATTGCCATCAACAAGTTATTAACGGTAATGAACTTTTTATAAATCAAAGAATGGTGACAATATGATGTATGTTCAAAAAACAAAGCGAGTTCGCTCATCAGATAAGCCGAGCGGACGTCCAGACAAAGCGTCGACCCTAGCCTGTTTATCATTAATAGAATAAAGTGTGTCACACGTCAACTCGGGTCGTGTAATCTGTGGCGGCGCGCGGTGGCAGGCGCCCGCGTCCCGGTCAATCCCCGCGCTTATCTGAACTCAAGCATACCGTCCAACAACATCATTTTAATTCCGAAAATCCGAATTTTGAAATCCGAATCCAACAAACGTCATTCCGATCGCCGTATTTGAATTCCGAACGTCATTCGTCTGTCATTTGTTGCCGAAATTCAAGTTTTGTCGGTTGAGTGTTTGCGTGGATGTGGCACTTCCTAGCGAAGAATAAGCAGGTGGCTGCGATGCTGGGGCTGTTGGCGGTGGCCGCGCTCGTGGTCATCGGCATGACTACGAGAAGCACCAGCTACGCAGTGGTGGAGCCAGCCTTAGCCGAAACAGAGGATGTCAGCGAAGATGCACATATTTTTTCTACGCATACGTAAGTATACCTACCTTCAATTGTTTCTCTACAAATTGTAGAATAGTACTCGTATTATTAAGATTTGCTATTTGAATTTTAAAACATAGTATTAATTCCCCTAAATCCTCAGTAAATGTAAAACTCTACTTAAAATCAATATTTCAAAAAAAAGGTTTTTTATATGATTCAGAGGAATAATATGGAAACACCATAAGATGACATCAAGCAAGTAACGAAGCAGAGATTTAAAACTCGATTTTCAATCAGAGGCTTGAGGTTCCAATCAATTGCTTAAGAAGTTGTAAAAAGTGTGTGAATTTGACCAATCTGCACCCTTAAATCCTTCTTACTGTGAGCCCCGAACCCACCATTAGGTCAGTAATGAAGTGAAGTCTAAGGAGAATCTGTAATAAGTACACTATATAATCCACCTCATACTTATGGGAAAATAGATGAATGATGTCCTTTTTCGTAAGGATCAAGCAGTCATTCAGATTCCGGTGTTGACTCATTCATAATCTCAAAACAGTCGTGTTGCATGTGTTGCATTGTGGACAGCGACCTTGTTGCTTGTTACCGCGAGTTCAGTACAGTCAGCATAAAAACCGTATATATGCATTATGACGATGATGATATTTTTTCCAATTAGCTTATCACCCATCCAAAACTTACGCGTTCCGTTTTGCTTACTATCAAAGACGATTAACAGTAATATATAGTAGCAATAGACAGGTCATGCGAAGAAAATGCGATATCATTCACGTCTAACACCTACCGTTTATAATTTCCTAAGAAGTATGAGTCCTTGTGACTTGGATGAACTCTCAAATCTAAAAAAATAAGCGATGTTCGGTGCGGTCAGGAATAGGATTAATAATCGCTGGTGACTAAATATTAGACGTGCAATATTATTTTGAAGGGCACGCTACACTAAACAGTTGTTTTATTATGTAGTAAGCGAACATGCAGTTTATGATGGTAATTGGTCAATGCTGCCCACAGACGGCTGTATCCAACTTCATGTAGACAATCCTGGTCTGCTCAAATCGTATTGAATCAGCGTAGTATAGTTTGCTCCAGGCTGCTTTCGTATGCGGGATAAAATCTTTTTAATAAACGTTAAACTTCTTTTACTGTAATAACTTATCTGTGTGTCCAATTACTTATCTATCTGTAATGTATGACCAAATTTGGCGGGAATATTAGACTGATTAGACTTAGTTTGTTTTCTTCCATTTATCTGAAACCAATGCTTTCGTTTTTACTTTTTTCGCCTCGTAGTTAATTGATTACAAGAACACGTAGTTTGTCTTGAGGACTTTCTTGACTTTTATGTTGACTGTACGTAGGTACGGTCGGTAATTGTAGAATTACGCGTGCATTAGGAGAAGGTAAGTAACGACAATTTGGTGTAGTGTTACCAGCGCTTATGTCATCAACCTACGTAATGTTTATTTAAAACATCTAATCTACGTTAAACGGCTATTAGATAAACTGTTTTGATTAAAATATACTTTTAAAGTAGATTTTTAGATACTTTGATTTTTTAGATTATAGGTATTTGATTTATTCTGTATGATCTACGATTTTGTGTAGCAGATTTTAAGGACGAAAATGCTGTTTCCACTCATTACTGTTTACAAGTCCATTTTGTAAAAATTGCGCTAGGCGGTACAGTGTGCGTGTTGATAATCGCATTAAATGACCATCTTCCTAAAAAGATACTTTTAATCCTTTACATGCGTTTATAACGCTATATAATATACTATAACGCTATATATAATATTCCGTAAAACCTTGTCCATCTCTAAAATATTAAATTATATTGTGTATTGCGCCGTTTTCTTCTTCATAGCAAAAACACTTAGCGAAGCGATTGAAATTATGACATATTGGCGAAAGAAATCCTAACGAAACCAAAATATTTGCGCCACATATCTTAAAAAAACATAAATCAATATAGCGATTGTAATACTGCTTTTCGCTGATTACACTATTATAAGGTAGAAACAGCGTTGGCGGTGGTGCCTGCACACTTTCACCTGTGACAGATACCTACGTCTATAACACCACAAAACGTCTTTGCAGACTCCCAGCTGATAACTGCTTCATGCCATCCATCGGTAACGGCCACATAGCTACAAATATCTTCAGCGACACTGTTTACATGAATGGATTGTACAACGGACACAGAGGCGAGAGTCACCGAGCAAGAATACCTAATTGGGTTAACATCAGGCTGAACTCCACATTAACTCACTTCCCATATAGTCCAGTATACAGTTTGGACACTAGGGATGGCGTGTTCAAAGTGACAGTAGATAGAGACCGATCTGTGGTCACACAAAGAATTTACGCTCACAGATACTACACCAGGGCGATTGTGAATCAGATACAAGTGGTCGCGAAGCCGTTTGGTAAGTTTAAATACCTAATTATATGAGATGACTGGATGCGAATGAATTTATTTATGCGCAAATATTAGGTGCCTGAATTGTACTTCCACGCATTTTTTATTATTGATTTTTTGCTATTGCATTTTCATAGGCACAATGTATTGTAAAGGAGAGCAGTCTAAATTTACCGGAGTTATCTGGTTAAGTCTTTCGCAACATTTATGTATATTAGTACATATTCTTATTTTAAAGTACAAGTTTCATGCATAAATAGTTCACAATTTTTAAATGAAAAATAGGTACACATTAAATTTAATTTCTTACATTGAAATTAAACTTTCAATTTAAGTAGAGATAATTTAAGGTAGTAGTAGCAGTAGTAGTAGTAGTAGTAAGGTACAATTTATTTCAATTCCCTATGAACTTACAAACAACTTTATTTTACGCTTAAATAATTAAGAAACAATGTGGCCTCAAAAATCAATCCACTGTGTTTGCTTTTATACTATGGCAGGCGCAAACCATAACACCAGATTTGACTTCAATTGTTGCTTTAATTCGTTAATATTAATTCTTAATTTATTTCTGAGCGGTATACGGTTACCTAATAAATCATTTAATTCGATTAATAAATTTCAGACCCAAACTTCATCCACCACGAGATATGGATAGCCCTGAAATTTATGCCTGGCCCGGACAGTGACGATATAAAGTTCAAGTCACCTGTCCCTGAGGTGTTGGAAGGTCGGACTGTGTGGGGTGCGTGTGGTCAGACCAAGGAATCAGAGGATCCGGAGTACCAGCCCTCGCTGATAGACGTGTGTGCGTACTGGACGTCCGTGCCTGACCATCTCGTGGTGCCGCAGCATGGGTCCAGGGTGTTCACGTTCGTGATGACCGTTGACAAGAATCAGACTGTCGCTAGGCGGGAGTTTATCAAAAGTGAGTCTTTAAGTTCATTTTAAGAGTCCACATACTCCTTTGATACTAGTGATCATAAAATGTAGCTTTAAGTTTAGTAATAAGACTTTATTTATTTTTTAAATGTGCTTAGAATTTCAAGGTATAATTAAATGAACTTACTTTCTTATCCTTTTAATGATATATTATTAAATTAGATAAAATATTAATAAACAATTAATTTAAAAATTATTATTATTTAAAAAAATAGATAAAATTAATAAACTTAATTTAAGTAGACTTTTTTACTGACTGTTTTATGAATAAATCTTTTAAGCTTGTGTTTACAGAGTATGTTATGGTTAAATTTACATGTGTGCATAGTTTTGCAGGAGGATGGAGAGGAACTGTACGACAAACACGTGGAGCAGTGGCAAAGGTTGTACGCGCAGAGCGGGATGGAAGTTGAGGGAAACTTGAAATTGGTAAGTAATTTGACTACCGACTTTATTAAATCCAGATGGTAGAACCCTTTGTGGTTCGACTCCGACGGCACCACCGCCACACCTATTCCTGCCTCGTAATAGCAGTGTTAAGAGCTGCTGTGTTCTGGTTTGAGGGGTGGTTAAGGAAGACATACTTTTACAGGCCTTTCAGCTTAGTCCTTAGGGGTAGCGGCGCATCTGTGGCCGACCTCAGGTAGGAATATCTAATCCTACCTGGAGTTGATTATAGATGTCCATGGGCGGCAGTAGCCACTTACCATCAGACGGACTGCATGCTTGTCTGCTACTCGTATATATAAAAAAAAAGATGAAAGCGAGAAAACCAAAATAAAATAAGCAAAAGGAACTTAAAAATTAAGGAAAACTTAATAAAGTAAGGGAAAAGAGAGGAGAAAAGACGATGCCTGGTAAGGACATTTAAAGAAGTTAGAAGTGTTATTAGAACGACTAAATTAGAACGTCATATTACTCAACCTAGTTAAGACCGTATGTGTGTGTGTCTTCAAATAGCACAGCGGCAAACACAGTTATCAAAGGTTATTATAATCTTCTATATCTAATGAATTCTTAGGAATTTATACAATGATGCCAAATTATTGTTAATTTGATGTTTTCCTTATGTTTTTTATAGTTCAATAAATATACGATTTATCAAATTTCAGGCTAAAATAGTAAATGGAATCTGGTATTACTTCTTGAGCTCGTTGCCTTCTGAGGAGTCTTACCAGCCGTTGGGTCGCTACTATGGTCTCAGTCCCACAGGACTTGCTCGAGGTGGAACCTTTGAAGACTATGAAGGTATGAAACCACTGTTCAAAGGAAGTCTAAGAATCATTTGTCGGATGTTTTAGGTCTCATATTCAATTCTGCTGGGAATGTTGCTGCAGCCGTGTATAGTACAAAAACTGGGTTTAGAATCCATTAACCCACAATGTGCATATCTCCTTGAATCTAGAGCACCTATTTTATACCACATTGCTCTAATAATCCTAAGTTGTAAAATTATCGTAGTTATACGTTCGTAATACATAATTTCAATCAATTCGGGTATCAACTCAGTGGTTTTTTATAGGTAATTAGTAAATAGTAATAGGCCCGTCGCTGTGGTTGAAACTCACACAAAAACAAAATTCGAAATTTATCAAATATTCATTAACTGTTCTCATTTTCCATAAATTATGTTTTGTTTATATAAGACTTATGAATAATACCTATGAAAAATATTTAATTTTCTTTTTCATTTATATATAGCCTTTTAGACGTTGCTTCATTATTGTAGTACCTACTTTGTTTTACTTTTCAGTAAATTATTTTAAGCAGTTGTGTTTTTTCAAAGGTCACAATCTATGGGATACTGAAATGTGGATGTTTCCCAGTATATTGATGCTGTATCCGCAATACGCGAATAAACTTCTGCAATATCGACTGGATATGGCGTACGTTGCCGGTAACTTGGCCAAAATCACCGGCAATAAGGGATACAGGTAAATAATACCTTAGTTTTGGTGTAGGACATAAATGCATTTCAAGGTGGTAGAACCATCTGTGGTTCAACTCCGGGGCACCACCGCCACACCTATTTCTGCCTAATAACAACACCGTTTAGTGCTGTTGTGTTCTGGTTTGAAGGGTGTGGTAAGGGAGACATATTTTTCCGAGGATCCCAGCTTAGTCTTCAGGGGAAACGTGGCATCTGTGGCCGACCTGAGGTGATTTTTAATACAAGACAGGTGCGTCTAGCATTAAATAAAGTTGTCGGTTTTATTAAAATTCACTGTCATTATGTTTTCCAAACATTTCCAAACAAGAATAACTTCAAAACTGGAATAGTCTCCCTTACTACATCCTTCAAATCAGAACACAGTAGCGCTTAACATTGCTGTTATCAGTCAGAAATAGGTGTGGCGGTGGTGCCGCCGGAATCGAATCACAAAGCGTTCTACCATCTTCAAATCGGTTTACAGGTTCCCGTGGGAGAGTGCGTACACAGGAAGTGAAGTCACGCAGCCGTGCTGTCCTGAAGTTGCTGAATTTGAACAGCATATTAGTGGCTGCATATCTTTCGCAGCGCGGCAGTATCTGTCCACTACTAGAGACGAGAATTGGCTTAAGGTTTGTTTTTCTATTTTATAATATAGAGTTATCAAACGAACGGGTCGAGTATTTGAAATACGCACATAACTTTGAAAACAGGTGCGTGCTTGGGATTCGAACTTAGTTTTCTAATGGCTTTGTATTTAAATTTCAATACTATTTTATTGGTTTTGTTTCAGCATGGAGGATGTTCGATAGTGACAAACATTGCTGACTTCTGGGCGTCTCGCGCCGTCATCAACTATACGACGGGATTGTACCATATTGACAGTAAGTTTTATTGTTTGCTTAAACTGTTAATTATTTTTATTACTTATTGTAAATTATTAACATAACATTGTTTGATTATGAAGTACTACCTACTTATTTCGAAAGTTTTCTTGTTACAAAGTATTTATTTTTGTTCTGCATATTAGTATGAAACATGAAGGTATTGCACTGATCTAGTATACATTTTTATTAATGGGCTTATATTACAGAAGTAATATATAATAAGTAAAAACATTTGGATTTTATCAGCCTGTTCATAAAATACATTGCAATGTTGAATATCACACTGTATGCAACATTAGTGAAATATAGACTCATATTTCAACCATTTTCTTCGATTTTCAGATGTCATGGGACCCGACGAAGACCACAGTAATGTCAGTAATTCAGTTTTTACGAACGTTGTCGCTGGCTACTCGCTTTATTTGGCCCAGTAAGTATATGTAAACAAAATATTTTTTGTTACGAAAAATTAAATTATAGTAATTTGATCCGGTTCCAAGGACCAAAAATTAATATTGAAGTCATATCGCCTCTACGATGCTATAATTATGAACACACAATTTGAAACACAGATGCTTCTTATTTAATTATAGATAATTAATTTCAGTAATTACTACTGACGTAGCAGCCGTAGATAATCATATTATTTGTTTCTAACCATCTAAACTCATGGAGTTTTTACTTTTGGAATTTGGACAAACCTTCGAAGTCACTACTTAAATAAAGGTGGTATCTCTGCGGATCAATTCCGGCGGAACCACCGCCACACCTATTTCGGCCAAACAACAGCAGTGTTATACGCTGTTGTGTTCTGGTTTGAAAGTCTGGTCTGGTACGTCTCCCTAACGTGTGGTAAGGGAGACATATATTACCGAGGCATTCCAGCTTTGTCCTCAGGGGTAGGGGGGCATTTGTGGGCGACTTCAGGTAGGAAGTCTTCTGGTTGACTACAGATGTCATGGATTAGCCACTTACTATCAGGTAGACTGCATGCTCGTCTGTTACTCTTATATTGCAAAAATGGCTGATTATACCTTATCTTTCACCAAGATACGTGGCATGTCTCTGCAAGGACTACTACATGGCGAAGAAGCCGGACCACTGGGCGGACATCGCGTGGAGCCTCGTGCTACCTTACGACGAGGTGCTGGACTACCACCCGCAGTTCTCTGGGTATACCAGAGGAGAACCCATAAAGCAGGCTGATGCTGTGTTACTCGGGTTTCCGCTGCAATATCCTATGAATATGTGAGTTTATATGTGAATGTGAATATACATATAGGTATGTATATTCGGTGTGTGTGTGAATAAGTGAGTTTCGGTAGATTTATTCTTGGTTTGTAGAATAAGATTTTATTTAGCGCCATGAAGATTAAGAGCAATTAATTTAAATGATTATGCAATGTATTTTAAAAATCTTGAGAGCTTTTTTTGAAAAAAAAAGAGTGTAGTTAGAAGTTTTATTTAGATTCAAAGGGCCTTTATTATTGCATCTATAGGTACTTCTATCCTTCCACCGAAACGTTACCTAAAATGTAGTGGTATACTGGTGTGGTAGTGGTGTTAGTTATTAAGAAAACGTATCTATTACGGAGTTTGGTCATTACTAATTACTTATTTGAAGTTTGAGTGCCAATCAGCACTAAAGCCGGTCTGTTTTGCATCAATCGACAGAAAATAATTTCGGTTGCACAAGCTCATGGCAAATCTGTCAATATGTGGTTGCATCATCTTTGCTTTGCTTCGTAAACAAAACTATATATTAAAATAACAAATTGTACATAATGTACAAATAGGTAAATTTACAAATAGATAAATAGTCTGATTCACCGTTGAAATTACAAAATATTTCGCATTCAATGTGACATGAAAACGAACACATTTTTTTATTTTTTAACTTTTTACAATAAAAAGCATGAGTATGCAGTTTTGGCAATGGTAAGTGGCTACTGTCACCTATGGACATCTGTAATCAAACCTAGATAAGATCAGATTCCTACCTGAGGTCGACCACAGATGTGCTGTTACGCTGAGAACTAAGCTGAAATGCCTCGGAAAAGTATGTTGGAAGTGTTGGAACAGCAGCGCTTAACACCATTGTTAGTAGGGAGAAATGTGTGTTGCGGTGGTGCCGGCGGAATCGAACCACATAGGGTTCTACCACCTTCATAAGAAGCACATAATCGAATAGAGTTTAATTTTTCCAGATCGACTAGGGCCAACGATCTATCCTACTACGAATCGGTGACTCGAGGCAATGGGCCCGCGATGACGTGGAGTATGCACACCATTGGGCAGCTGCGGCTGGAAGACAATCTTCACGCAGCCATTTTGTTTAACAAAAGCTTTGAAGGCTATGTGCGGGAGCCTTTCAAGGTAGAAAATGATTGCTTTTTATTCACATAATTTCATTGCCTTTTCTAATCTTCTTCGGGTTTTTATTTAATAACTACCTACTTACATGTACTTTTCGATTCTTCTATCAGCTTTGAAAAGGCAATTGCTGGGCTTGAGGTACTTATAGAGGAGGAGTGTTTAATTGTACATTTTTGAAATAATTATTAAAAAAAAGTATAATAAAACTATTTTGCAAACGAGAGTTCTGTTTCTTTCTTGTTGAATACCAGGAGGATGTAGGAGGAAAGTTCATGAATAATGAATAAAAAATAAGTAATTATATGTTATATAGACTTACCTACTAATTAAAGTAAATAAGATTGTGTATGTGTGTGCGCATGTTACATCGAATGAGTTTTCGTTAGTAAATTATCGTAAGTATCATCATCCATTATATATTAAAATACTACAGATTTGGAGTGAACTCCGACGGCCGAGGGTTGGCGCGGTGAACTTCTTCACTGGTATGGGTGGTTTTCTCCAAACCCTCATGTTTGGGTACGCTGGATTGAGCATCCACCTCGACCGCTTGGAGCTACACAAGCCACAGTTACCACCTGAGGCAACAAGGTTCAAGATAAAAGGTAAAACATTTTTAATATCTTCTTTAATTTTAATTTTAATTTAATTTACATTGTTAATATTTTCTTTTATCTCACATATCATAACTATTGTGTTCGTTTAATTTTAGTGAATTGTTGTTTGTACCTGTAAGTGAGGTGACATTCACCAAGATTGTAAATGTAAACTTATAAGATGTAAATAGTGTTAACCTTGTTGGTACAACTTATAAATAAATAAATAAATAAATAATATCCTACATCAAAATCAATAAACAACTTGAATTTTTCAAGTGGGCCTTCAGGGCCAAATCTGAAACTTTAAGAAACAGCGAAAAATGCTGAAACTTGAAAGGAACTGAGGCCAATCGAGGCTGCGGTAATCTGAGTTTTCTAGAGATATCTTTCACTAATAATTATTATTTTTAATACGCATATATATTTGTTAATAACATTATATGTTACAAACCAGAAAATAAAGATTTATACCACCATTCATAAATAAATAAACAATAGAAATAGGTTAAGAGAATTAAAAGACCTCGCGGCAGCTCCGGTGCAGAGAAACTACATAGAGTTCTAGCACGTATAAAAATAAATATTAAATATTATTTCAGGCATCAAGTACTTGGGGTCCAACTTAACCCTCGACGTAAACCTGGCGGGTACGACGGTGACCGTGGTCTCCGTGGACCCAGAGTGGCCTCTCGTCATGTATAATGGCAAATATAACGTCACTTTAGTCCCTGGGTTGACAGGTAATCCAAAATTTATAATAAGTCTTAATTCATCGAAAGCTATTGCGGTATAAATTTTATTAATGATTGTTAGGGTGGGTTTTATTTTACCCTTAGTTACCTGTAGTCCTACTCTCTGCCATCGAGCAAGTGAGAATGCCTAATTAACTATTATATTACTTTACAGAAAAAAGAAACGAATATCGAAAATATGTTAAATAAATATTTTTTCGTGATCTTAATTTTTATCACGTGTTAAAAGGTGTACTCTACTGTCTACTACATAAAAAGTGAATGCATTACTTATAGGATTAATAGTGTGAGATTACATCTTAATATTTTAAGGTAGGTAGATATTTATTTTTATGTTTCATTCTTTGTACTTTACTAAAGATATTTAAGTTGTACTTACTCAAAACACGGTCCTATGTTTATTTAGCGATTATTAGTGATAATAAATAGGTATTATCACAAAAAATCTCTAAATAAATATTAATAAAGGTACTGCCAGTACAAAAAATCGTAAGTTAAGTTCTTGCAAGCCCAAACCCGTTAGAGCCGGTCCACACGGCGCGTTGCGTCAGCGTTGCGTCGTCGCAACGCAAAGGTTTTACGCATAGCCGGCCACACGGGCGCTGCGCCAACGCAGCGTTACTACGACGGAGTCGTAACGCTCCGTAAGTGAGTACTCCCCCGCCCGCTTCGTCTCGTGCGCTGCAGCTCAGTCGCGTATGCGCTGCGTCGACGCAGCGCACCGTGTGTACACTATGATTATTAGTATGTAAAACGACGCAGCCACAGCGCTACGTCGACGCAACGCTGACGCAACGCGCCGTGTGGACCGGCTCTTACGTTAATATAATACCTTCTACGGGCCTCTCATACAGACATAGCAAAAACAAAGACCGACTGCTTAGTTCTCCACCATAATTTAACGGGACATAAATATAGTATGCGACTGGCATCAAATTACAGATCGTTCATTATCATAGAATTTATATTTTAAACCTTTATGTTATATACATAAAGTAAGTAATGTGTTTAAATTAATTAATGCTTCGGCATGTTTATGTGATGTGCACGGGCATGTATGTTAGATTATTGATTTTTAAATGGAATTAAAACATGATTGGTTTTAAGTTTAGTAAAAATATATAGAGAAGATTAATGGTTATAATATTATAATGCATACGTATAAAATACAAAAAAAAAGAAACAAAACCAAAAAATACCATTTAAAATGCTCGTTCGACGTATTTTTTTATGTGTCACAAATATTTTTCCCAGTCTCTAGTTTGAAAGGTATTTAGGATGGTTTCATGGGTAATGGTGGGGAGATATCTCAATGTATTATTACATAATATATGACGTGTTCTGGTTTATAATTCTATATCTAAGCCAAACAAGTTATATTTTTTCTAATTTGCAATTTTGCTTCACAGACATATGTCTTTATTTAGAGGCTAAACAAAACTGAAGATTTTAATAAAATCTTTTAATTTTTGAAAAAAAAAACTTTTTATTTATTTCAGTGACGTTATCTGGGTCTGGACCCTTCACGATTACTACAACGCCGTGGAAACACTGCAGCCTCCCGGCCGACAAGATCGGAGAGAATTATCTCAGACCAATTAGAGTTTAAACATAACGTAGTGTAATGTAATTTAATACTAAAGACTAAACCAAAGATAAATTAAAAATAAAAATTAAGTAAAAAAGTAATATGCGGTTTCATTTAACTTTTTCTTGTGCCCCCAACCCCAAATCCCAATTAAATTGAAATTGAAACCTGATGCCTATACGTCGCAAATTTTCCGTGTTACACCCGTAAAGACCAGACTGAAACGGAATTTTGCTTCAGCACACGCTTTAAAAGTGAGATAAAAATGAACGTGACAAAGGTACCAAAAACTGACTAACTTCAGCTGGCTGTTCCATTGCAAATTGATATAAGTAGATGTAGTAATTTATTGGTAACAGATAAGATTTAGCAAAGCGTGATAAAAGATAAACTACGAGAACTGTCTTTGCACGAATCAGCTGGATAGATATAATTTTCTAAGCATAAAGATTACTCACTCCTAACAAGAAAATGTACCCAGTTTTGAGAATTGAAATAGTTGCGTAAAAAGGTTTTGCCACGTCTCCGTGCTAAGATGTCCCTATAATATTTGAAATAATTATTTATTTATTATGTAAATTACGCAGTATTAGTTATTTATTCGTAAATTTTCTCTTAAAAATATTTTTATTTGTCAAGAATTCAAAAAAAGAACTTACTAAATAGCCGTTTATCTTAGCCGTTTTTGGCTTCATTCAATTTCAAGGCGGCGAAGTATCTTTACTAATCTATGTTTCTAAGATGGTACGTTATTATAGTTGTTCTTGTCTTTCGTGGGATAGGTTTGGATACCGACTGGCCTACATAATACCTAGGTACATAATACGCCTTACATATGAGTAACATAAACTCTTCATTCATATACTTATATAAAGAGATGATGTTTCGCATCAGGAGAGACAGCCTCTATTATAATTCTAAGTGGACTTGGTTATGGATTTCTACATATGTGCGACGGTGGACACTTATCATGAGGTGGACTGCAAAATTACTATTAGTAAATATGTACTTACTTAGTGTTAAGTTCTATAGGATTAAAATAGTAAATACACGGTTCCAGACTCCAGTAATGCACCATATCCCAGTTTTAATATAAACCAGAGCACTTTTTAACATAATCAGCATTATTAATGTTATCAAATCTAACTAAAAAATTAACATTGACTTAATTAGAGCCTTGTTTTAGAACGGATGTTAACAATAAAATTATGTTAATATTATGTAAGTTAAAAACGAAGTTAAATTTAACGAACCGTATTATACGCATGTAGCCTTACGTTGGTCAAGGGAACAGAATTTCCTTCCTATTTTATTTTATGGTTCCGTAAAATCTTTTAAAAAACTTGTATAGGTGTCTGTCTGTTACACACGGCTACTTTTTTTCGGAAAACATCCCGAACAACACAAAGCTTGTCAAACACAAAGTTCGACACGAATTTGTTATGAAAATAGTTTGTCACACACTAAATTTGTCACGAACATATTTGTCAAACGCACAGTTGTAACGAAAATATTTGTCAAACACGAACTTGTCGCGAACATATTTGTCAAGCACGAAGTTCACAAATCGTCGCGAACATAAATAGAACTTTGATTGTGACATATACGGTTCGTCACGAATATGTTTCTCAATCACAAAGTTTGTCGTATACGTGTTTGTTATACATAAAGTTTGCCAGGAATATTTTTTCACTGTCCCACGCAGTTGTGACGAACATATTTTTCAAGCACGAAGTTGTCACGAGCCTATGACAAACAGCAAGTTCGTCGCGAACATGTTTATCAAACCCGCAGTTCGAGACGAACTCAACGCGGTCGTTCGATGTAGGTATTTTATAGCATAAAAATCCACTGCGATATTAAAAGTTTTAATTGAAAACGTATCACAAGGTTTCCTGAAATATGACGGAAAATTATTATCAATATTTAATATTGAATTAATCTAACATTTTAATAATTAATACAATAATACTCGAAAAGACTAGACTAGAATCAAGTTACGCTATTTACGTTAAGAATATCTTATGAGCTCTACTTTCCTGCCGCGTTTAAGTTTGTGTTGCGTAAATTATTAACGTTTATTTCTTTCTTTCTTTCTTTAAATAATGATGTAACAATAATATTACATCGGAATCTACACGGAATCTCGTGTCTCATAGTAAATCAACCCCTTATTATTTTTGGAACAGAAATTATTAAATTATTGCGCTTGTAGTTTGCCAGAATTTAAATAATATTATGATAATGACCTTCAATAATTCGAATGTATATTTTACTAGAAACTACTTTTTTAGTCTAAGAAAATTGTTATTGGAGTTTCAAATTAAACTTCTTTAAAAAATAATGATTTTATTAGCTTAACCGCATGTTTCGCCAGGTGTGTCAATAATTTACTAGGGGATTTACTTATTTTGTTTTGGTCATCACATTACACTTGTTCAATGACACTATTGCTATGTGCATAAAAGCATTATTTTATAATGTTACACCTGCACCACACTCTCGCCGTAATTACTTATCTTTACTATTAATATTATTTTATGCAATATAACAACATTTTGTTTACTAATACTAGTATTTACTGTTTTTAATAACAGTATTAAGAGTTTCATTCGGATTTGATGGTGTGAGTGGTTAATACAGAAAACTTAAAAGATTAGATACTAATATATTTTGCATGTGTTAAAATAATAACAATACCCGAAATAATAAGGCAGCGGAACATTGAGAATAATGTGCTACGATCACTTACAACAGAATTGATAAATCCAATTGCTTTTATCGTCAAATATACTTAGATTGATTTTTATCAAACATAGAAGACAATGAACGGCATAGAAATAGGTTATCAATTGATAAAGCGCGTATAGACAAAACACATTTGGGACTGACTGTATGAACCGTATTCTTAAGATCGATCGATGTACCATCTATGAACGTGTAACGATTCAATTCTGAAAGCGACTTTGTGTTATAACCTTTACTGAATTGTCTGAGTTGGTTGCAAGGTAATTAATTAAATTAGAACAAAGGCACGTGGCAGTGGCAATGAAACGGTGCTCTTAATGCTAATGTGAGAAATTATAAATTACGACGATTATAATTAGATTATAATTACACTCCGCCTGCTTGTATTAAGATAATATGGAGTCCTTAAAACTTAAAATTAAGTTTGTTAACAACCTTAATATGATCATACCGAAATAGATTATTTAACCAGGGTCCCTCAAAATTTAAATGTCTATAAAGAAAATGCGAATAAGTTAATAATTCAGGAAAATTAAAAACTTGTAGCCTGTAAGAGTCTTTTTGTACGGTACCCCTGGTATTTGAACCAGCCGGGCTTTACGCGTAATAATTAAGGTAACTCTAAAACTTCGGTAAGCTTATTTTATTAATAAAATATACGACTGTTGTCAGGTTATGCTTGGAACAAATCAGAAAACCAAATATATTAAGACGACAAGTAAATTTAAAAAAGGTATCATGCAGATAAGCGCGCAAATATTTTTTTCTAAATTACTGGCCGACTGATTACTGGATTTTGTTTAAATAAGTGCCTACAATCCTGTGAAGTTACAACAAGAAGAAGGAAGGTGTAGAACCAACAAGAAGAAGTAGGTAGTAGAAGGTGGTAGAACCCTCTGTGGTTCGACCGGCGGCACCTCCGCCACACTTATTTCTACCTAATAATAGCAGTGTTAGGCGCTGCTGTGTTTCGTTTTGAAGGGTGTGGTTAGGGAGATAGACTTTTCCGAGGCTTTCAAGCTAAGTCCTCAGGGGTAGCGGCGCATCTGTGGCCGACCTCAGGTAGGAATATCTAATCCTATCTGGGCTTGATTACAGTTGTCCATGGGCGGCAGTAGCCACTTACCATCAGGTGTACTGCATGCTCGTCTGCTACTCCTATATTATAAACAAAAAAAAACATAACATTATTTTGCTAAATGGATGTAATTTTTAAGACGGTAAATAATTATAATTATTTATTAAGTGTAATTACATTCCTTAATACGTATGTATTATGTTAGGTTATTATAAATATTTAATACTCTTTTACGACTAAATTACTAAATTAAATAACAAAGTTATGACGTAAGTTTTTGTAATCAAAAGACAATTAAGAAACCAACAACATCATAATATTTTTAAAATGCGGAATACCGACAAAGCGGAAATTCATTTTTTATAGAAGTAGTAGGTAGTACCAGTGATAGAATTATTTTTATTTTTATTTTTATTAGAAACTGAATTTTGATCCATAATAAGAATGTATTACGGATATACTAATAATTTAAACAAGTGTTTCTCAAAGTGTGCGATAACGCTGTACCGTGGGCACTGAAGAGGGCCGTGAAGGGTCTTAATACATCTAAGTGGTTTAGGAGGCTGATCTAAATAGACCGACTGGCGAATAGGGAGGCCTCTTCCCTCTTCTTTTTCCCTGACAGAAATAGAACCTTTTTTTCAGCCACTTATTGCTATAAGTTGTTTTTACATTTATTTTTTAGGTGCATTTATTTACATTTACCGACATTTTAAGTGCACTAGAAATTAATTAATTCTAAAAGTGGACGATCTACTAAATAAGTTTGAGAACCTCCGATTTAATCATTTACAGAACAGTTTGTCTCGGTTAGACTTTGAATATGAAGCGGTGGAGCTTTTTGTCATGCGAATAAATTATCGAATTTATAAATAGGCGTGAGGATGTGACGTCATAAAGAGAATAAAATCAGTTGAACTCTCGCTATTGATAAAAGTACACCGGATGTTCATATGTATCAATTGAAATAACTTATAGAAACTTACTCATACAATACAACTTATATTGTATTGTATGAGTAAGTCGTATAAATTATTTTCGATTTTATGAATACGATTCTTCTTCTTAGTCGATTCCTCATGACTGAGGGTTGTGACCATCAAGAACAGCCTTGTGCATGATGGTCTTCCATGTAGTGCTATTCTGTGCTATTTTCATGGACTGGTATAGTGTGGTGTTGCTGGTTTTCTTGATAACATCTGTCTAACGGGTTGGTGGTCTCCTTCTGCAACGTTTTCTAGCCATTGACCAACGACTATCAACGTTTCTAACTTTCTTTTTAAGTCTGGGTCTTGTTGTGCCACGTGACCTAAAAATTTCAGGACCCGTTGTAAGCAATAATACGATTCTATGTATTCTTTATATTTACGAGTATCTTATAATAACACTCAGTTTATATATGAGTTTATAATTTAATACTTAGCGGCCATTTTGACGCGTCCTGCAGTGGGTCATTGACGAGTTAGGACGAACAAAAAAAAAAGTATTTGGCAACACTGCTTCCAACTGCCAAGTCTATTATGATGTACAAAAAATACGCCACAAACCAGTAACAGGCCGATTCTAAGAAGTAGCTTACGATTTCGGGGATGACGTCATCAACGCCGTTGTTTGTACGCAATGTTAGATCTTTATTGTTACTATGCCGCAACTATTTTTATGTCACGGACTTGGGCTTTTCCCCAAAATTTTTTTTAGTTGTCATCCCGTGCTAGATAATTCCAAACAGACTTTTGATATGATAAAACTACTACTCACTATTAAGAACTGAATCCGACAGCTCAATATATTAATTATGCGAAGGAGTCGAAATACGTAGAAGAGCGGTGCCCCGAACACAGAGTTTGGGGACAGGCGGTTTGAATTTAAAGCTCAAGGACATTGTACTTCTTTACTAAAAACTTAATAACTAGCCAAATAGCGTAAATAAATTACCATGCCCGTTTTATCATTGCCATTAAAAACAATCAAACTTTACCAAAAAAAAAAGATCTGACTCTTGGCACCCATAAGGTCAGGAGTCCTAGGCACATGAATGTGTATTTCATAGGGCATTTCAAAATTTGTACCTAATTGACAAAAATCGAACATCGACAACGATAATTGAGAAGTACCTAAAACTCACTCACCTATTATAATTATCAAACATAATTACCTACGTTAAATGCGTTTACTTATCAGTTTTAGTAATAATTTATGGTCAGCAGATTACGATATTAACTGCTTACGGATTATTTTCCTAAATGACGTTCGATACCATTATTATAAATAACTTCGTAGCATTTTATTAAATTTTGACATGAAACAATTATTTTATTTTTAAAATTTACTAAGAAAAACACCGTCTATTTTTGTTTTTTTTTTTATTATTAGAGTATAAATTAATAAAACTTATACAAGCAATAAATACAGCAAAAGATTAATATGTTTAATTTCTATTCTATTATATTAATTTTATTAATAAAGTAATGAATTACTTATTTGTAAGTTTTCAGTTATTAATTTATAAAAATTCGGGCATTTGTTTTATAACGATTTATGCACAGATCTGTACTTGTTTTACATACAGTACCTTCAGTATAAGTTTGTTAGTTTTTACAAAAATGACTATTTTTGTATTTGTTTACGTATTTTCGTACATTTCCATTCAGCGCCACTAGCGGACTGTATCAGAATTGATTGGACACTCATACTAACCCTTAGTACAGGTACAGGTCCGTGGATTTATGCTTACACTTTTGCATTCCAACTCGGGATTGTGACCGTGGGAGGTCAAATTTATAACACTATTCTATGAATAAATTAAGGACAATTTTCTTACCCACGTATGTACATAAGTATAAGTAGGTACTAATACGTAAAAACTAAGTGGAACGCACGGGCTATGTGAACTTGGCACCCGACTTCGGAAAATTGAACTTTTTTTTTATGATTCCTATAGACTATGGTAAGTAGTTGTTTGTAGTAAAAAAATTTTCGTTTGTAGTTGCCCCAAAACAAAATTGGTGACCTTGAAAAAAATCTCAGCACCCGACTTTGAAAAATCGAACTTTTTTTTTATGATTCCTATAGACTATAGTAAGTAGTTGTTTGTAGTATAAAAAAATTCGTTTGTAGTTGGCCCAAAAAAAATTGGTGACCTTGAAAAAAATCTCAGCACCCGACTTTGAAAAATCGAACTTTATTTATGATTCCTATAGACTATAGTGGGTAGTTCTTTAAAGTAACATTCTTTAGATAAAACTAACTCAGAAACACAACTAAAAGACTTTGAAAAGTAACCCATGAACCCTAGATTCGATCGAGATTCCAATAAAATTTTTACAACTACAAACAAAATTATCGCCAATATTAACAAAAACCAAGTACTACAAATTAAACTTATATACTGCAAACAACATAGAGTTACTACAAACAAAAATATCGCTACTACAAACGAAATAGACTTACTACAAACAAAAATATCGCTACTACAAACGAAATATGGGAACTACAAATAAAAATATCGCTACAACAAACGACATAGAGCTACTACAAACGAGTTATCGCCAATATGAACAGAATAAAGTTACTACAAACGGGATTATCGCTACTACAAACGAAATATGGGAACTACAAATAAAAATATCACTACTACAAACGAAATAGAGCTACTACAAACGAGTAATTACCAATATGAACAGAATAGAGTGACTACAAACGGAATTTTCGCTACTACAACGAAATAGAGGAACTACAAGCGAATTTATGTTAATTTTTGCTTCCTGGGTATTCCATTTCTAAGCCCGTTTGTAAGCTCGTTTGTAGTAGCCCTATTTCGTTTGTAGTAGTGATATTTTCGTTTGTAGTAACACTATTTCGTTTGTAGTAGCGATAATTCCGTTTGTAGTAACTCTATTTTGTTCATATTGGCGGTAACTCGTTTGTAGTAGCTCTATTTCGTTTGTAGTAGCGATATTTTTATTTGTAGTTCCCATATTTCGTTTGTAGTAGCGATAATCCCGTTTGTAGTAACTTTATTCTGTTCATATTGGCGATATCTCGTTTGTAGTAGCCCTATTTCGTTTGTAGTAGTGATATTTTCGTTTGTAGTAACGCTATTTCGTTTGTAGTAGCGATAATTCCGTTTGTAGTAACTTTATTCTGTTCATATTGGCGATAACTCGTTTGTAGTAGCTCTATTTCGTTTGTAGTAGTGATATTTTCGTTTGTAGTAACACTATTTCATTTGTAGTAGCGATAATTCCGTTTGTAGTAACTCTATTTTGTTCATATTGGCGAAAACTCGTTTGTAGTAGCTCTATTTCGTTTGTAGTAGTGATATTTTCGTTTGTAGTAACACTATTTCGTTTGTAGTAGCGATAATTCCGTTTGTAGTAGCTCTATTTTGTTCATATTGGCGGTAACTCGTTTGTAGTAGCTCTATTTCGTTTGTAGTAGCGATATTTTTATTTGTAGTTCCCATATTTCGTTTGTAGTAGCGATAATCCCGTTTGTAGTAAATTTATTCTGTTCATATTGGCGATATCTCGTTTGTAGTAGCCCTATTTCGTTTGTAGTAGTGATATTTTCGTTTGTAGTAACACTATTTCGTTTGTAGTAGCGATAATTCCGTTTGTAGTAACTCTCTTCTGTTCATATTGGCGATATCTCGTTTGTAGTAGCCCTATTTCGTTTGTAGTAGTGATATTTTGGTTTGTAGTAACACTATTTCGTTTGTAGTAGCGATAATTCCGTTTGTAGTAACTCTCTTCTGTTCATATTGGCGATATCTCGTTTGTAGTAGCTCTATTTCGTTTGTAGTAGCGATAATCCCGTTTGTAGTAACTTTATTCTGTTCATATTGGAGATAATTCGTTTGTAATAGCTCTTTTTCGATTGAAGTAGCGATATTTTTGTTTGTAGTAAGTCTATTTCGTTTGTAGTAGCGATATTTTTGTTTGTAGTAACTCTATGTTGTTTGCAGTATATAAGTTTAATTTGTAGTACTTGGTTTTTGTTAATATTGGCGATAGTTTTGTTTGTAGTTGTAATAATTTTATTGGAATCTCGATCGAATCTAGGGTTCATGGGTTACTTTTCAAAGTCTTTTAGTTGTGTTTCTGAGTTAGTTTTATCTAAAGAATGTTACTTTAAAGAACTACCCACTATAGTCTATAGGAATCATAAAAAAAGTTCGATTTTTCAAAATCGGATTCGAATTTTTTTCAAGGTCACCAATTTTTTTGGGCCAACTACAAACGAAATTTTTTTTACTACAAACAACTACTTACTATAGTCTATAGGAATCATAAAAAAAAAGTTCGATTTTTCAAAGTCGGGTCCTGAGATTTTTTTCAAGGTCACCAATTTTTTTTTGGGGCAACTACAAACGAAATATTTTTTACTACAAACAACTACTTACCATAGTCTATAGGAATCATAAAAAAAAAGTTCAATTTTCCGAAGTCGGGTGCCAAGTTCACATAGCCGAACGCACGTATAACAGTAAAGATCCTTTCTACATATGTATTGCACTTATTGCAATTTATAACAAGTTCTCACTAGGTTTACAAGTTTAGCTTTTTACAAAAATGACTTTTGGTATTTGTTTACGTATTTGCCCATACATTTCCAATCAGCGCCCCTAGCGGATTGTATCAAAACTGTCCATGGGCAGCAGAAGTCATTTACCATAAGGTTGACTGCATTAAAAAAGTGCATACATACCTGCTCGTTTTCTTCTTCTATTTCATAAAAGTGTAGAAAGTGACGTTTGCTACTTTATGTCTGATTAATATTATTCCAGTTGTCGGACCTCTAGTCGGAACTTTTTTATTCCATATTTACATTTCTTATCTGTACGACTTGATTTTTATTTATCAGTAGTTGCATTGAGTTTACAACTCTCTTTAATAAGTAGGAGCAAGCAGGACGCTATGAGTGTCCATGTTCATTGAAAAAAGAAAGTGACAAGCAAAGCAAGACAATTAACGATTCATATTTAAAGATTAAAACAAAAAATCCTGAGGAGAAGTGCATGTATGTTTGTGCTTGATTGCATATCTCCATAAAATACATTTTATTTAGGTAAACGATGAAGGTATCTTACAGGTATCTCTCTTGAATAAAGCAGGTAGGCAGGAAGCAAGTAGACTTGGGATGAAAAATTAGAATGTAATAAAAAAATATACATCCGAAAATGTAAAAAATAAATATTGCTATATTTTCAACTTTCGATAGTATCATTACCTAACTCATGTCAATATTAAAGGGATTTTATAAACCATTAAAACTAGGTACTCTATGGTCTTCCATGGGGCTCTATGGTAAGTTAAAATATTTTGGAAAATATGTTTTATCGCGCTTCTTTCGTCGTTTCTTGTCCATAATCATTTTGCGGAGCAGTTTTAGAATTTAAACGAGATTATCTAATGGTGCAATAAGTAATTTAATTTCATAACATCCTATTAAAGCTATATAGGTTTACCTATACACTAGGTACCTATGTAATTACGTACAAGATCTGGTTTTCCATACGACGATTATATTTGAACTCCGCGAACCCAATTACCTAGCGATCAGACCAGTTTATGGTTTAAGCATAAAAAAATATCGGTAATATTAACAGCATAGATAAATCTTGTTCAAATTTGCAAGAGTTGATTGATCAGGATGTTACGAAGGTTCTTCTAGTTATCTGGTTCTACGGCGATGTTATCACCGCTGCACTTATTTGTCCCTTACTTATGCTAGGCGCGGATGTTTTAGCTTAAAATGTATGACAGTGTAAGGTAGACTATACATTTCACAGACAAGTACATAGATAGATACAGACAGACAGAGGACAGTAAGCGTCATTCCAATTTATATTACACACGGCAACCTTAGCAAAGGAAGGCATCGGTGAGAGACTTTAGATATAACTCTAATAAGTAAGTGGCCACTTCAGCCCATGGACATCTGTAATCAAATCCAAATAAGATTAGATTCCATCCAGATAAATGCGTCTCCCCCTAAGGAATAAATTATAACGACTTATAAAAGTATGTCTAGAACACAGCAGTGATTCACTTGACTACAGATGACAAGGGCGGCAACGTCCACAAAACATCTTGGAAGTTGTGTACTCTGTCCCTATTTCACTCTTGGAAAAAGTGATATAATTCTTCACGGTGTCAATGTCACTGCTAGGTAGGTGGGTAGGTACCCACTTCTACTTTGTATGTAGACTGTTAGAAGTAGATGCTGTTTTTGTTGCTTAAAATTAAACGGGCGGCACGTTCTTTGTTGCTTAAAAATATAATACTTATTACTCATATAAAATGTGAACCTAAATCTTATTTACTTATGTATTAACTTATATTTATTTGTGCGAAACAGAATTTGGAAGTCATTAAGTGTAAATCTGTATCAAAATACCTTACACTAATAAATTACCATTTTTGAATAGCAAAGTATGTCATAATATATACCTCATGCGATATTATGCAAGTCATATTATGTACCTGTTTCTCTAGTGTGACGACTTGGCAAAAATTTGACAAACATTTATTGCGTCATGACCCACAATGATGCACGTGCAAAGATTTGCCACTAAAATAGTCAATTATGAATTATTGCAACAACAACATTATTCAGTTAACATTATTCAGGTATATGAATGGATTTACGTCATTTTATTAATTTACATTAATTATCACCGTTAAGGTGACGGCGACGGCGGAAATTAAGTCTTAAGTTTCACAGATATGTGTGAAGTTTATCGACCAACTTGGTCTGCGTAATTAGGTAATAATGGCCTAAACCACATCATGGCATTCATGGCCCGGTCGGCCGGCCCGCGGATCGGAAGCGGTGACTACTAATCGGCCCCACAACGTTTTAGGGGGTAGCAATTTTGCATATTTTTGGAAGACCTTTCTCTGTTTACTTATTTCATGAGCGGCAAAATTCTACTAATGGCCAGGGCGGCACGTTTTCGAAGCCCTTTTTGCGCTTACGTATTTTCACTTAATTTCACAAAAAATGTGTTAATATGAAAAATATCCTAAACATGCTTTTATTATAAGACCTTCACGTTTTTTCAAAACCATTCATTAAGTTAAACACACAAGAACGCAAATTTATTCACTTTTTTATTGTAAGTGGTAGTTAAGGTCGGCGCATCGCTTTATAAAATTGTCCAAATCATTATGAGGCGCGCCGGCTCGCAGCGTAACGCAATAATTTGCTATATTTTTTAACGGAATTTTCTATTAAGTTGTGCGGTTTCATTTCAAAAAATGTATTGACAGTCACGAGCATAAATATAAGATTAGATTATTTTTATAATAATAAGTTCTTATTTATAAAGTCACTGGCTGATACGAATCTACTATTCTATACTATTCGACTTAGTATAAAAAAGAAAAAGAACTTGACGTTCGAGTTGTATTTTGAGCCGGAATAACTAAAGTGAATACATTAATATTGTCACATATTTTTGCTTCGTCAGGTGGTCATAATTATTTGATCAACGTTATCATCACATATTTTTGCTGCCTATAAATGTCAGATATTTTTTACTGCGTTCGTGCAGGCATATATTATTGAACTCGTTATTGAGTCACATATTTTTGCTGATCTGCCCATAGTAATATATTTATGCTCGTAACTGTACCATCTGTGCAGTGTACGGGTAAATAAAAGTCATAGATACATTCAGTAAAATTGTTTATTCAATGAAAATTTCATTTTGCCACTTTTATTTATGGACATGGTTTGTACGTTGATTTACTTAAAATATCTTTTGATTAAAACTATTCACAAGGTTGATAATATTTATAGGGTGATAAACAATTTCTTACATAATTTCAAAAGCATACTTTCTACATTTTAAATTCCAATATAATTTCGAAGAGTATATATTTATAAAAACTCAATATTAATTTTAATTATTACTTAGATGGCGTGGTAAACAGATACCCAAATAGGGTAAAAACCAAACCCAGTAAGATATTAATGGACATTAAAGAGTTTAAAACTCCCAAAAACGGCGTAGTGGCCCGTACACATATGTCGGTACATATTTATAATAAGAATAACCTCTATTTAAAATACAACGAAACACAGTACCCCTACCATGAGTTTTTACGTGTCGACAAATATGACTGTTTTGGTATTTGTTTACGTATTGGCCCATAGGATTTCCTAGTTCTGACACAATCCGCTAGGGGCGCTGATTGGAAATAGTATGGGCCAAAACGTAAACAAATACCAAAACAGTCATATTTGTCGACACGTAAAAACTCATGGTAAGGGTACTGTATTTTATGCTTGATGATCATACATACTTCAACCGACTTCAAGAAAATTTGAACCTGAAATTGAGTTCAAAATTATAAGCTACAGGTAATTGGAAAATTATGTCGTATACAACAGTTTTATCTACAAAATTCCATTAAAGTGCATAAATAATAACTATATTTACATGATTTCATAAGTATTACTGAATTTTCCTGAAGTCGGTTAATTACGAACTGTCACTGGTACAATCATTTATATGAACACAACAATTAATAATTAATGGAATTTAAATATAACAATATTATTATAATGTAATATTTGATGCTAATACATTGGCTGTTTAAAAGCCTAAAAGTTTAAAATCAAATTTCTTAATGAAGGCACAATCATTTTGTATTGTCACATGTCTATTATTTAACAAATAATGATTATTTATATTTAATTACATTTGCATAGACAATACTTTATTGACATGTTTAACGAATCGGAGAACAAAAAATTATAAAACGCATGTTCCATTTTATTCATAGTATTAAAATTTCATTTTATACTAATACAATTATATATACACATATAATAATGATCGTATAAAAGATGTTTGGAACACTCTGTACATAATTATAATGTCCATCTAACAGTCCATCCACTAAGATTCTTCACAGAGATTCAACAATAATAAATGTGGTTTCGTCGAAACCACCACTACAATTAAATTGAAACTCATTATACATGGTGTTTGTTTATTTAAAATAAACTAATTGAAACTTTGAAATATGTAAGTATGCCGCAACCAGTTATATTGAGCTTTCCAAAACAAAAGATTTGCAAAGAAAGTGTATGTGTGGGATGGGCTTTAAATATATTTCACTTTACTTTGTAGCACACAGTTCAAAGTTATCAAGTTTTAACAAAACATTTGTACTTGTGCGAAATTTTAACAAAAACATAAAGAATTTTTGAATTCATTTTTTTGTTCAGTTAATATTACTATTTAACAATTTTGAAGCTAGAAAAGGTGTACACAAAATTTTGAGGTAATTATCGCTACCTTACCTTAAATACTCTCTTGTCAATCAAATTAGTAGAGCTTATTGAGTATAGAGTAGCTGAGTAACAAATAGTACTTAATATGCATTGTCTTGTCTTTAATTTAACAAAGGTTTGATCGAGACAGATATTGCTATCTGAAAATGCGTTACAAAGAATGAGTATATACTGTAAAAATGAGTGTCTACTAAAATTATGAGAAACACCTTACGAAGTATGTTCTTTAGGCTGACCGTCTATAAGCTACTTTCGCTTGAAATAATTGTCGCTTTAGCGATTAAATAGTGGTTAACGCGACTGTCAAAAGTTGATAGGCGACTGGCAATTTACGAAACGAATGACCGTTAACAATGTTACTAATAAAATCAAACATGTCTGTCGCCCAAAAAACAAAGTGCGTACGACCGATAGCGGGTCAAACAACTGCTTGGGATCTTAAGCGACTAACCTATCCTAACCTAACCCCCACGCGATAACAGCCAATAGGCAGTCAGCCTCCCCACTTACATCAGACACTTCATTTATTCGGTTCACATGTTATGGAAGACTTACACGGACACAATTCACTATAAAACTTATTACAAGCTTACCCTAGATCAAAGCCGACAATGTTCTCCAGATCGTAGTTGAAGACTCGGTAGTCGTACTTGTAGAGTTTGTAGAGTCGCCTGATGAGGGGCAGCTCTAGCTGTGAGAAGTACTTCTGGAGTTTCTCAGCGGTGCCCGAGGTGTGGGCGAGCCGCGGGAACTGTATGTGCGATGCGTTGATCGTGTTCAGCGCTAACAACGAATCGTCGAGTAAGGTTTCGTATTTACCTGCAAGTAAACATTGATATTAGATACTTAGGAATTTTAGTATTATACTATTTGGCTGATGTTGTCATATTTTGACTACGGGGCATACTCAAGCGTATAAGAGATTTTGTAGTACAAATTACTCTGAACGTCATTCAGTTTTTGGAAGTGCTTGGATGTGGAGGACTTGTTATAAAATTGTAGCAGCAAATGGGCTTGCAGTCGACCTGATGGTAAGTGGTTACTGCCGCCCGTAAATATCTGTAAACAATCTAATATGGAACAGGTTGATGATCGCCTCATATGTAAATCAACCGGCATTCTGTAGCAGTACTGTTTTGTGGTGGAAGAAAGTAGCCCACGCTGCATGCTTAAAAAGAATTTGCCAGTGTTGCCTCCTCGATCGAACCATACTGGCTCTACCACCATTCAAACAACATTATTGTAACTTAGAAGTGTTTTTTTTTAATAATACGGGAGTATTAAGCGTGAAAGTGTAGAAAAAGCCTGATATTCTTTCACGATTTAGTTAATGCTACCCACGGAAAAATAATTTAAATATGGTCATCATAACTAAGGGTGGGTTGCATCATGTAACTTTAACATTTACATAAGCCTAACCAACCGCCAAATCCATGGTTAAAATAATAATTAGTTGCACCATTTTATTTTGAGGTTGAAATTACGTCATAACTAGTACCTAACTTTAACCGCTCGATTTCAATCGGTTAAAGTTACTGTATTTGTCAACTTCCCTATTCCAATTTCGAATAAAAATTCGGTGACAGCGACACAAATGACGTTAATGGCAAATCAATTGGTGCAACACAGAATTCTTACATTCCATCGATACCGTCAAAGTTACTGTTACATTTAACTTTAACGCATACTTTAACCGGGCTTTCGATGCAACCCACCCTAAGTAAGAACGTCTCAGGTTTGACCGTAGCTTTATCGGGTCAATATTCAAAACGTGTAGTATTTTTTTTATATTTTTTTTTATATTATAGGAGTAGCAGACGAGCATGCAGTCCATCTGATGGTAAGTGGCTACTGCCGCCCATGGACATCTGTAATCAACTCCAGATAGGAATAGATATTCCTACCTGACGTCAGCCACAGGTGCGCTGCTACCCCTGAGGACTAAGCTGGAAAGCCTCGGAAAAGTCTGTCTCCCTTACCACACCGTTCAAACCGGAACACAGCAGCGCCTAACACTGCTGTTATTAGGTAGAAATAGGTGTGGCCGTGGTGCCGCCGGAGTCGAACCACAAAGGGTCCTACCACCTTCAATAATGTATAACTATAGTATATCTAGTAATACTAATTAATACTAATTAATAGTAAGTAATACTATTTCTACCTAATAACATCAGTGTTAAGCGCTGCTGTGTTCCGGTTTGAAGGGTGTGGTAAGGGAGACAGACTTTTCCCAGGCGTTCCAGCTTAGTCCTCAGGGGTAGCGGCGCATGTGTGGCCGACCTCAGGTAGGAATAACTAATCTTATCTGGGGTTGATTACAGATGTCCATGGGCAGCAGTAGCCACTTACCATCAGGTGGACTGCATGCTCGTCTGCTACTCTTATATTATAAAAAAAAAAAAAAAAAAACTTAATATCACCTTCAATTTAAAGTTTCAATCGACGAAAAGACAATATTAACACACCAATCCATATTAGCTACAGAATCAAGCCATTAGTCATAGCGACCTAGTTCGAGCAATGCAATCATGGAAATAGATTCGTTACTTCAATTTAGAGATGTCGCGAGAAATTTAACCGTCGTGCTTTATTCTGAGGTATTAAGGTGGTCACCATGATGTCACTCACTAAAAAGGACGTGAATATTTTGTTTAGGAACAATTAATGAAGTGCAAATGTATTATTTATTGTTGTAGACTAAGTTCAGTGTGATTTAGACTTTCGTCAAACTACAGCCTATATCTACATAATTTATACAAATTTAGAAAAATAAGTTGTATCTTGTAGGTACTTATTAAGAATAGAGTTTTCCAGATTTGTCTACGAAAGCACTACCCACGTCACACTTTTAACAGCGGTGAACTGGTCTACCTCGTAATAGTGATGTAATGATCCTATGACCTTGTTTGAAGGAAGTGTTAAGGCAGATACTTATGGGAATCATTCCAAGTTAGTCCTCGGGAGATGTAATGCATCTGTGATTGACAAGGGAAAATCTTATCAGATACCTCCACCTTCTGAGAGGAAATATCGGGTAAATATATTGTGAGATTTCTTCTCATTAAAAACCTCTCGGTGGCCTAACTAGGCATATAGGGGAAGTCGAAACGAACGCATTGGTGCTTTCCTTTGCGTGATGCCTTTAAGCCCTATTCGAGTACTCAGCGGAGCACGTGACCCCTGACATTACAAAAAGACAATTCGCGAACACATTTAGAAGGTGGTAGAACCCTGTGTGGTTCGACTCCGGCGACGCCACCGCCACTCCTATGTCTACCTAATAACAGCAGTGTGAGGCGCTGTTGTGTTCCGGTTTGAAGGGTGTGTGTGGTAAGGGAGATATACTTTTTCGAGGCGTTCCAGCTTAGTCCTCAGGGGTAGCGGCGCATCTGTGGCCGACCTCAGGTAGGAATATCTAATCCTATCTGGGGTTGATTACAGATGTCCATGGGCGGCAGTAGCCACTTACCATCAGGTGGACTGCATGCTCGTCTGCTACTCTTATATTATAAAAAAAAAAAAACAAAAAAATGTCGTCTTCTCGATGTCGCAAAAGTCAGAAACCAGAACCCCTTAATCTTATTTGCTACTTTATTTATTTTACTATTTTCGTTCAATAAATAATTTTTATGGACGTATTTTTTAAATTACAAAAACCCATGACGAAGTTAGAAATAAAAATAATGTTAAAACTTGTTGATATATAATGGAAAATTTTCTATAAAAATTCCTACACATCGACACATCTAGAGATTTACCAATGAATCTCGAATATACGATACGTCTAACGTGTTCACCTTGTAGGCGACAGATTAAAAAAACAAGTAGGTAATTATCGTACCATCAAAATTATCGTTACGTAAAACCTATGTGTA
This sequence comes from Epargyreus clarus, assembly GCF_041222505.1. Taxonomy (NCBI): domain Eukaryota; kingdom Metazoa; phylum Arthropoda; class Insecta; order Lepidoptera; family Hesperiidae; genus Epargyreus; species Epargyreus clarus. The sequence continues at coordinate 13,686,644 of NW_027332223.1, forward strand.
TATGTTTGCTTGTAAATCAATGTACGGTTTGGTTATAAATGACGTGTTTTGGGCGCGTCGAATCTTTCGGGACAATAGTCATAACATAATGCCGATTGATTATACCGAGATTTAAGTCTGGGTTCCTATTGACGACCCGCGTGGCGGAGCGCCCACCATATCGGTCTGACGCGCAAAGGGTCCCGGGTTCGATCCCCGGCCAGACAGATGTCTAAATGATGATTTTAGATTAATGTTTCTGGGTCTGGGTGTTTGTGTATTTGTCTATGTGTGTGTCCGTGGCACCCACGACACAGGGAATCCTAGTGTGTGGTGTAGAAAGCGTTTAGTTCTAAATTAAATAAATTATCTATTCTTTGTGTTTAGCTATCTCTATTTGTGTAAAAAGAAAGAATTTATGTAGCTTTTTTATCACAAGATACACGTAGCCAATTAGAATGATATGCTTATGATGTCCAGTAGTCACTGTCACATATGGACAACTGTAAATTATCAATCCCAGATAGGAAGTCCTACCTGGGCTCGATCGGTGGCCGGTTAAGCTCTTTACTAATAAATAAATGTATACAATTTTACCTACCACTCAAAATTTGATAATGTCTAGCTTTAGATACAGGACTGCAAAGAAATTGCCAAATTCAGTAATTGTTTGGCAAAACATTGGATGAATATTGGATGTAGTTTGCATACACTAATAATAAAGGAATCGCTTTGGAAGACTAAGTTACTCGTAGAACGCATTGGGTAAGTTCCTCCGCCACACCACTCACACCACAAAATAGAGGTGTTTGCCACTGCAATAATACACAGCTGATTCGGCCGTGAAAGCGAAGTACAGAATAAGCACTAAATAAAGACCTCTTGACCACTTACATCAACGCATTGTTAAAACGAGGACACACACACACACGGCACAATTTAGGAGTTACGTCATCGATTCACCTACGAATTATGATTTACAATTCTGATGAATTAGTAATTTTAGAACATGGGTGTATAATTTTTTTGCGTTTAAAATTATAAAATGTTCGCGATCTGAAAATTCTACACAATATACTTAATTTTACGAATTTTATCGACGCAACGCACCAAACACCGACTTCAGATTGAACTCTAATCTTACCTAAACATAATTACGTATCGTATCGTAAACTTACTTTTTTTGCACAACTTTATGGACTTTTCGATCTGTCCATTTTGTAAAAAAGTCCCAAAAGGACATGTAAAACTTATCAATTGTAGGTAAAATGGCTTAAAAACTGTACAGTTTTATTTTAGAACATAGCTGCATAGGATGCTGTAGTGCTCTACCCGACATGGAAGCTCTAACCAACCTATTATTATTTTATGTTAGACCATAGATTAGTAAAGATTACTCACAAGAAAATGTACCCAGTTTTGAGAATTGAAATAGTTGCGTAAAAAAGTTTTGCCACGTCTCCGTGCTAAAATGTCCCTAAAATATTTGAAATAATTATTTATTTATTACGTTAATTACGCAATATTACTTATTTATTCGTAAATTTTCTCTAAAAATGTTTTTATTTGTCAAGAATTCAAAAAAAGAACTTACTAAAATAAGCCGTTTGTGGCTTCATTCAATTTCAAGGCGGCGAAGTATCTTAACTAATCTATGTGTTAGACTAAAATTATCGCAGAATTGAGACATTTTCATTTGTAATGGGTAGGTACCTACGAGATTGTAATGCCGTAATCATTTATTGCCGATATTTCGACCCTGTTGCGTGGATCGTGGTCACGATGACCCATACAACGATAACATATTAAAACAATTATTGTAAAACATTATATTTCCTTGTCGATTTTGTGTTCAATCCATTTAGCCTAGGTAGTCTTTGGTAAAATGACAAATTGACTTTTACGAGTACTTTTACCAGCGTTAAGAACGAACAATGTGTTTGTTGGTAAATGTGTAAGTACATGATATGTTTGTGTGGGTGGACATAAGACATTCACCCCAGACCTTGGTAGTGTCAGCTGGGTAATTGTCTTTTGGTCAATGCCAAACACTTTGAAATTCAGTTTTTGTAAAATTTATCTAATGTCCAAAATGTATATAACTAACGATGTTCGTAATGAGGTTCTCTTTAAAATAGATGTTCTCAAAATAAAATAAACTCTATTGTTTTATTTTATTACAATGGACGCGGCCAGTTATAATAATATGCAACCTTGTATTGTACATTATTTGCTGAATTAATTGCTTAGTCTCATACTTAATTTTAGTTTATTTTGTAAAATGTAACCAAGGGCATTGTCGAGTTTGTGAATAGTCTTACAAATTCGAATATATCGAAACGGTAGCAAAATCAAATTTAAAAGTTTTGGTATACTTAATTCGGATATGGACGTAATCTAAATCACACACAGTAATGAAAAGTTTTATCTCCACCAAACAGACTCAGTACAGTAATTTAGTTTATAAATAAGTTCAAATCATTACCTATTCGTATTATCTTTATTTTAACAATTCCTTTTATACCTGATATTCGTAACTGATACGACCCGAAGCGAAAAACGTAATATTTTTATACGAGTAACCGTATCCGAAATCGGTGTAATATTCCTGATATATTCGTAATCGTGTCCAGTGCCCTTACCATGAGTTTTTACGTTTTGATATTTGTTTACGTATTTGCCCATACAATTTCCAATCAGCACACTTCGCGGATTATAACATAACTTGGAGATTGTATGGGCCAATACGTAAACAAATACCAAAACAGTCATATTTGTCAAAACTCATGGTAAGGGTACAGATCCGAAACATTACTACACAGTACCTAACGTAACATTCCTATATTTTCGACGTATTAAATACTTATTATGATTTCAAAGTAAAATCTTTACTGTTATCAAGAATAAAATTAAAATTAAAGTTATGTTTTTACAACAATTTTTTTCAACACGCACACATAAAGACTGTTTTCGTATTAAAGTTACACACACAATAACGTGAAATAAGTTACTTACGTAAGGAAATAATATAATGTGATTTTAATTACTACTTACTGGAGTAATTAATAATTATTATAATACGTGTATAATTAGCAGTAATAACCGGGCGGTAAGAGTGTCAGACGCGAAAGCTTTAATCCTATATACCTATATAATTTTAAAGTGTTAAATACTAAACAATTAAAGATTCAAATTGCAGCAGACAATTTTATCAATATTGTTAAAACGTTAGAGTATGTTATATTATAACACCACAAATTAGTTAAACGCTGTATTTGTCCAAGATACTCAATATGCAGATAAAATTTCCTTTTTATACTATATAATAAAATATAACCAAATTAATGAAGTCTTTGAAGTTATTCAAGTATTACAAATTAAAGTATTCTTGGCAACACATCTGTAACCGACTTCAGATACGACTAATCCTATCTCCCTGGTTAAATGTCCATGGGCGGCAGTTGCCACTTGCCGTCAAGTGATATGGACGCTCGATCGCATCTTCTAAAATACAAAATACAAAAAAGATAATAAATATGTTTTGCTTAATAAAGTGGCAACCCTAATTGTGACCGCTTTGGGTTCATAACTGTTTAATACGTAAAAGTCACAATATTGGACATAGATAATTATGATCATTCTCAAATCAACCTTGACCCAAGTTATCGCCATGATTCCGCATATAGCTGATGCATGTAAGTTAAATATATCACGAATAAAGTGGAAGTTATTCAACTTACTGACGATGTATCTCGAACCGCCAACCAACTCGAATTGCATCAAGGTTTTAAAGGTACCACCTATTTCTCCACGTGTTCCTCCCACTCCATTTTTCAACCGACTTCCCAAAGGAAGAGAGGTTATCTATACGTCGCATATATATTTTTTTAGTTCTGGGTTGACCGGCGTTATGATATTATTAGGGTTGTATTAAAAATATATATTATTATTAAGTCATTTTTGTACTACTGAGCAAAACTAAATATTTATACAAATTGGGGTTGCGGGAAATCGAACCCCAGACTCCCAGCATGAAAGACCCGGCTAAGCTACTGCTTCCTATACACAAGCGTTACATCTTCACTATAATAAAATTATTTACAACCAACAACTGCGGTTCTTGGGTAACCCACAATACGGCAATTGATACTATTATCTTATTTCTTGACCTGCACTATCATATCCGATTACCCAACATGCGTTTTATAATGGCGCTTTAATTATTATGTCGAAACTAATCGATGTTTTTTTTTTAATATTGTAGCGGTTACGAGACGCTAACGTTTACTACAAAGTTTCTAGGGTACGAAATCTTATATATAAAATTCTCGTGTCACAATGTTAGTTACCGTACTCCTCCGAAACGGCATTACCGATTTTCACTAAATTTTGCATATTAATAATGCATATTCAGTAGGTATGCGAATCGGCTCTATCTATTTTTCATACCCCTAAGTGATAAGGGTTGTTCACACTTAATATTTTTTTATTTATATGGTTGTGTTGCCGGGTCAGCTAGTTTCCCTGTAAAATTAGAGAGCTTTATAGGTAAAACTTTGAGATTTACATGCAAGTCCTATCAAAATCGTTTACCTGCTAACTTTATTATTAGTAATACTAATACTAATAATAAAGTTAAATTAGTAATACTAATAATAAAGTTAGACCTACTAAAGTTCGAAAATTGACCATTTTTGGAGTTTATTGGAGTTTACTCCTTAAGAAACGATTTGAGTTATAGGGCCCGGTACGGAAATTTTATGAGGAGTAAAATCAAGTGTAACACGAAAAGTTGAGGCGTAACGTAGAAAGAGACAAACATATATCTGTAGGATTGAACGTGTAAAAGAATGAGATGGAATACATTACACAGCGTATCTCATTCTCGGGGTCTCCTCTTTGCGCGATACTTCGTAGTCTCACTGTATAGTTCACTACCTCCAGTCTGAGAGTTGAATGTGTGCGTATGTTTGTACGTGTGTGTTGCGCGCCTGCGTATTACGATAATTACAGTATTTAAGAATGATATTATAATTCAAAGTGAAAGAAATCAAACATCCTAAAATTGGATTTGTATAAATTGAACACAATTATTATTATTATTGGAGTTTACTCCTTAAGAAACGATTTGAGTTATAGGGCCCGGTACGGAAATTTTATGAGGAGTAAAATCAAGTGTAACACGAAAAGTTGAGGCGTAACGTAGAAAGAGACAAACATATATCTGTAGGATTGAACGTGTAAAAGAATGAGATGGAATACATTACACAGCGTATCTCATTCTCGGGGTCTCCTCTTTGCGCGATACTTCGTAGTCTCACTGTATAGTTCACTACCTCCAGTCTGAGAGTTGAATGTGTGCGTATGTTTGTACGTGTGTGTTGCGCGCCTGCGTATTACGATAATTACAGTATTTAAGAATGATATTATAATTCAAAGTGAAAGAAATCAAACATCCTAAAATTGGATTTGTATAAATTGAACACAATTATTATTATTATTATTATTTATATTATTTTGTAACATACTTTATGTAATACGCATTATTGAAGTAATATAAATAATCCGAATAATTACAGATATATGTTTGTTTCTCTTATCATTTTAGCAGATGCGTTCATTTACCCTTTTTTTCTATTCGATATATATCATAATTATCGTTCGTAAGGAGTAAACTCCAATCGTGCGTCGTAGCTGACACACACACACACACTTTTTTTTAGGCAGTCTTTGTCATATTCGAAATTGAGTAGGCAAAAATTGGTTATCATTGATAAGTACCATAGCCTTCGCGTATAATATTCTTCCAATTATTGCCTAGAAAATTTAAAATTTCGAACTTTAGTAGGCAAAAACTGATTAATATCGAATATTTCTAACGAGATCATAGACTGTATATTATTTTATAGAATATTTTTGTATTTTAGAAACGCATAAATAAGTTTAAATGTATCTAACGCATATGTAACAAGATTATCAAAACTAAATTTCAGAAGGCCTTTCCACTATTTGTTGAATAAATAAAAGTTACCTATGACATCTCACGACAGGCTAATATGCAAGTGTGACGTCACAAGGATTCCCCGAACACATCCTTGACGTCTTAAACGGATATGTATAAATATAGTAAGGCTATATGTGTTGTAAAACTGGCTAATGTTTTTAGCCAGATAGGTAGTCAATATGTTGTAAAAATAACACGATAAGAGCGATTCTTGCGTTTTTAGGGTTTCGTATCCAAAGAGTAAATAGGGAACCCTTATTACTAAAACTACGCTGTCTGTCCGTTTGTCCATTTGTCACAGAGCTCTACCTCCTGAACCGTAATAGATAGACACAGATTTTTACAGAGAATGCATAACGGTGGCCGCTATAACAACAAATACTAAAAATAAGATATTTTAGTCTAATATGAGGATTATGGTAACGTTGCCTTCAAAATAGGTGAAGAAAGCTACCAAATAAATAATTGGCTGAATCCGAGTCATATTCGCAAATGGAGGTTTCCGTACCATTTTTTTATTTTTACATACCTACTTTGTTAATATAGCAGATATGGTAGGTAGTAAATTTATTGTGAAAATTTAAAGTATCTTTCTATTACAGTTCAAGAGATTAGAGGCACAAAATAAATTATTATTTATTACTGACAGGCCTAGATCTCCTTTGAGAGTATAAAATTTACAGAAATCAATAATTCACGTCACATTGATTATATTTCCTTGTATACGTCTTTTTAAAAAAATATTTCTTATATCTATTGAATTCTACAATCCGAATAAACCTTGAATACTCATAAATTGTGATAAATCTTATCAATTCTTCGACAGATAAAATCAAATAGACCGGCATGCGGCATACGTATCTCTTACATAGCTGTAAATGTTACAAAACTACGAACTCTGTCTTTAAAATTAGGGTATCAGAGTTCGTTAACCTATACCTACATATAAAAATATTAATTTCTAAATATAGTATAAATTAAGTGGGTGACATTTTGAGGGTGGTGGATCTCTCTGTGGTTCAACTTCAGAGGCACCACCTTCACACCTACTTCTCCCTAACAGTAACGTTAAGTACAGCTGAGTTTCAGTTCGGAGAATGGCCGGACACCTTCCTCCCTAGCACAGGAGGAGATTTCTCGAATGCACTTACAAATTTCAGAGGTAATTTAGGACCACCCCCCCTCTTCTTAATAAAGCTATATCTACGCCCATAACACGTGTACGACACAGTAGCTCTACATAGCAATGATAAGGCAGAAAAGATGCCATCCGATGACGGCTGTGGAGTCCCCGAGGACTAAAGCCAGAAAGGGAGTATTTAGTGGGTGAGGCATCCCTTAAGTGTGATTCCCACACTACCAAGCAACCGTCGCGACTTTGGTGCAAGTACATGAGCATTCATCCCTGTCTGCAGGGTAACCCTTTTATTGTCTAGGCGCAAAAAAGGGCAGAAAAGTCCGCATATAGCCATTACATCACACTGCAATAGTAGAGTCACATGACACCAACTTCAATCTTTTGCACCACAATACATCATTAATATCATCAGACCCCTCAGTGACGCCCTAACAAGTGACAAGTGTGCATTATTTAATTTAAGCGAGCCAAGGGGCGCTGAACTACCGTATTGCATGCAATCTGCACTGGTTTCCTCATCACATACACACCCAGATATTACTAGGGACATAATGTAAAAAAGAACGAATATAACCTTTCCTATAATATTTATTTTCAAAGTTAAGCAATTTGCAATGTATTTTTAATTGAGTAAAAAAAAATAAAAATGGCTTAGGTGGTTTTAATACTTTCTAAATAAATCGAAGGTATGTTTCTTTTGTTGTAAGATTTTCAATTTTACACATGAATTATAAAGTCTACTTTTGCGTCAATCCCGTCAAATTGCATTTAGCAATTTCAAGCTTTAGTGCTATATTATATAGATAAATAACTATAATTCACCTGAACACGCTGACTTATGTTTTGTTATTGTACAAAAATTACACTTAAAAAAAGAAAAAGAAACATACATTTTTTTATTTTAAAAAATATACTACTCACCAACTAAAGTGTACTTGATAAGGCACGGGTGGCACAGGTTAGTAATGGGCTGCCAGTGTTCGTTGTTCACCACGTCGGCGAGCTGCTCCGATTTGTTCGTGAGGAACAGCGCGAACTCCCTGAAGGTGACGTCATGGCCCAGCTCCAGGGACTCGTTCGAAGGGTTTTGACGGAACGCCCTAATGATCCGTTTGCCGACCCGGTCCTAAAAATATCGTCTAATTAACATAGAGTTTATACGAGTACAGAGAGTACACATTGTTTGTGTTGTACCCACTTTACCCGCGAGAAATTTTACTTCATTACCAGTCCAGCCCTTTATATAAATCAATCTTAACAATTATCAAATATGCAGTTTTTTATTATCAATATATACTTATTCTAAGTGTTTTAGAACACACTTAGATTAGAACACTTAATTAGAACACACTAAACATATATGCAGCCAAATACAGAACCTTCTTTTCGAAGTCGTTAAAACTATTTTAATTCAATCTAATAAGATCCAAATTTAACATCAAACCATTTTGAATGATTACCCGCATAATCCTTTACGTAAAGGAGCATATCAAAACAAGGAGTGAATTAAGTGAGTGAATGAATGAATGAAATGAAACGAAATATTACACCAAATCTCAAATCTTAACCAACAAAGGAAATAATCAATTTAAATATAAATAATATCATAAGACCGCGCCGAACTTGCTGTTACTGCTAGTAAATTAGCATTATTTGCATATTTGTCTAAAAATAAACTCCGAAACGGCTTTACCGATTTTCACAAATTTTATATGCATATTCAGTAGGTCGGAGAATCAGATACTATCTATTTTTCATACCCTTAAGTGATAAGGGTTATTCATCGTTAACGTTTTTTTTATTTATATGGCAACACAACGTTTGCGAGGTCAGCTAATATATTATAAAAAAGGTGTGGCGGTTGTGCCTCTCAAGTGGAACTAATCAGCGTTCTACACAACATTTCTGTTTGATATATCATCTTTGTCATCTCTTGTGTGAGACGCATCGAAGCGCTAAGCAAAAAATACTAACGTCAGCAACATAATTTAGCTTTTTGTTCCACTTCCAAAATGGCAGACAATAAATTATATTCTCGTTAAAATTAATAAATGCCTTTGTTGATGTAAATTTAATGGTCATGAAACTTAATATTTACATATAGTATCTTCATACGCAATATTGTCCTTAGTTCGTGACCAAGGCAATATTTTGGGGCTAGTGGAGCGCTTTCACATGCACTTTTAATAAGGATATTCGTACAAATATTGTGGCGTGATATCTGTAGATTTATCAATAAGAAAAATCGTATCCTGATTTATCAATTTCATTACAAATCACTCGTTTTTATCGCGTTTTATGTATATCTACTATTAACTGGAAAGTACCTATATAAATATAAATTAATAATAATAATGAATCTATCTTATGTTTTGCCTCCCAAAGATCGACCTTTGGCAATTTATTTATATTAGATATTGTGAAATTTTGATCTTTAGTACTTGGAAATTGGACAAGGACAGGAATATCAGGGTGTACCGACAAAACTCCGATACAAGGTTAAAATATGCAACCCAAGTTGGAAATGTAAAGAGTGTATAAATTAAATTCATTCTCAATAATCAAGCCCAGATAGGATTAGAGATTCCTACCTGAGGTCGGCCACAAATGACGCTACCCCTGAGGACTAAGCTGTCCATAGCATTTCAATATTTTATTATAATATGTATTGGATAATCCACGTTGCATATTTTTAGACTAGCACGAATGTACAACGTAAAGTAAAAAACCAATACGGATTATTTATTTATAGAACTTCGAATGTAAAACACGCTTTCAAATTCGCGATCGATGAAAAAAATATTAAAAAAAGTGCACACAATACTTTCAATAATGTAGTACCTACTTAGTACCTAATATAACTGATAAAAATGTATGTGGTTAAATAGCTTATTACAATAACAATTGTTTTTGTCTTAGCATATACTACGGATGGTCACCGCAGGGGGGGAGAGGTCGAAAAATATTAAAAAATAGGTCACGTGGTATGGGTACGTTCCCTAAAGGTAACCACACCATGCTATGTGTTAGATATAGTTTTTATACTCATACAAATAACTTGTTATTATATTCAATTAAAAAGATGCCGTTTAAATCTTGATGCCATCCCGCTACCCAACACATGTGACACATCAAAATCGGTGATGCTTTACATCTACGAATTTTTGAATCTATGATAAATAATAAATCAAGTTGAACAGCCTGTTTGAAATTTCAAATAACAGCAATATCTCAAGTTCAATAAACCCGTTTTTAAATTTCTTGTCTGTGTCTACTTTACAATTGGAAATTACTATTCGGATTTATCCGATACTATTATGAGAGGTGATTATTCAGAAGTATCTAATATTTTTTATGAAAATATCAGGAACTAAGTAAAAATTGAAAACCCATGCACGAGTAAAACCTGGATCAATAGGTGTCGTCGTCAACGATTTTAACTAACTCTAAACATAATTCAGACGAAAAATCGTGGTTATATTAAAGTTTACAAACCTAAAATATCTACTACTTACATGCAGTACGATAACCTGGTTTCGAATTTTGTACCTCATCAGAACTTCTTATATTCCATTGAAATAATCGATTTACTTTGTGGTTGGCGGTGGTGGTGTGGTTGTGTACTTTGGTGAATCTTACCTCACCTCATTTTATAGCTGACTAGCTGACCCGGCAAACTTTATACCGCCTCAAAATCTATTTATCAAATATATTTCATATAAAATAGAGCCTATGTTACTCTTGGATAATGTAGCTTTCGAATAGTGAAAGAATTTTTAAAATCGGTCCAGTAATTTTTAAGCCTATTCATTACAATCAAACAAACAAAGTTTTCCTCTTTATAATATTAGTGTAGATTGGAATATTATACGCATAACTTAGATTATCAATTCAGTAGCATGCTAACATCACATACTTTATTTTATTTGTACTTTGGCGACAATAAAGATAATCGCACACATGAGTACAGATACTTCTAGCGGTAAAACCTATCTTCTATGTTTACGTCGATAGTCTTCAATACCGTTGTAACCTGATGACCTACCTCGATAAGTTTCTTGTTTTGTGCTAAATGATCATAATCAATATAAAGTACCTTCCATGAATAAGCTTTTATTTACTTGCTTATACTTGTACTTTACAGCTATTTATGTAATATTAATATTCAATCCATAAAAATTGACAAATCTAGTAGGTAGGGATTGTCAACTACGTCAGTAGGATAATATATCTATTGACAAAGCATTGGAAAGATTGATTTTAAACAATGACACAACAAAACGATGGATACTGATGTCCAAAACTACTAATCTATGCTAAACATTTTAAACATAAAAAATATTTAAATTTTACATACACAAAAGTCTTGAGATTTTTTTATCGTTCGTTATTATTGCACAATGACCCACGATAATTAATAGCCCGAAATGTCTATTGTACAATTTTTAACAGCGAGACGGCACGCCACGTAAAACAATTGTGGCCAATTGTTAAACTAAGTAACCAAGTATTTTTACACGAAAACAGCACGGTACATTAAATAATTCTGACCAATTTTGGCACGAGCGTAACTAGTTAAGAGCAACTAAAAGAACAGATTCCAAATTTTTAATAATTTTGCATACTCTTACAATATATATTTCGAAATTCTATGAATATGGGACCGACAAAGGCAACCCCTCTGAGAGCGACCCATATTGAGACCTATATTATGTGGCGGAGCGGTAACCATACCGGTCCGACACGCAAAGGGTTCAGGGCTAGGCAGGTATCTGAAATCTGAATTATGAGTTTGGATATCGACGATGTAGTAGCAATAACTCCTATCTCATTTTTTTTACGCAAAAGCGATTTTTGCATAATTTGACTTAAAATGACGTATCACAGGTCGTCACTTAAGGACCTGGGCCCTAAGGTTGAAAATTAATCAAAATATTAAAGGGTGACAATACGTTCCATGTCTTTTTAAAGTAGCGTTTCTTCTAATGTAAAGTAGCGTTTTTTGAGTTACGAGTTATTGCCAATTCGTTGTCGATATATGTTCTAGGTCTGGGTGTCTGTATATTCGTATTTTTGTGTATCCGTGGCACCCACGACACAGTTTCCTGTGTATGTTCCTTATGCGGTGCTGTGAGTATAAAAAAACTTATTTTATTATAGGCATTTTACATAACACTTACTTCACTGATGTTATTCCACAAAAGTATCGAGTATTGCATTGCATTAAGACTTTGTCTATGAGTGCGTTCCTCATCTTTACATATTTTACATATACACATCGACACAGGTTTCCGACAAACGGAAGAAGTTTGGAATGTACCTACTTCGCTGTGCTGATTTAATGTTTATACAACAGAAATAGCAAGATTGTATGTAAATTAATTATTACGTTGTGAAACGGTTCCTAATATAACTAAAATATGACCAACAAACTTCATTGATAAATGTTTTCATCTTGTATATAAAATTCTCGTGTCACAATGTTAGTAACCGTACTCCTCCGAAACGGCTTTACCGATTTTCACCAAATTTTATATGTATATTCAGTAGTTCTGAGAATCGGCTACTATCTATTTTTCATACCCCTATGTGATAAGGGTTGTTCACCCTTAACATTTTTTATTTATATGGCAACACAACGTTTGCCGGGTCAGCTAGTTTGTAATATAAGATTGTAAATTAATATTGAACATCGCAATTAGAAGTGTAAATGTACTTTATTCAGTTAAAACGAAACCTTACTGCAATATTTTGTTGTGTTTGTTATGGAGCTTCTTATGCAGTTTCTTTTACAACACAAAAACAATTCGCGAAGGTGTTATAGTGATAATGTCGGTATTTTGTAAACCGCTGTTGTTTAACCGCTCACCAACCGAAAATATGTAATTATGTACAAATAAATATTGCTAATAATATCGGCAAGGCCTTGAATTATGTTGTAAATGTTAACATACGAGTCATTATGCAACTGATAATTTCATTGCATTTCACTGCAGCCCACTACGTTTATAACTGCAAATGACAGCGCTTATGACCGTGCCAGAGGAGCTTTACTACTTCTGAAGGCTAAGCTCGTTTTAATTATATTCAATCTATCCAATTTTAACCTATCAAAGATCGAAATGTGACAATGTGTAGTATAACGCTTTCTACACTCACAGCCCCACACTAGGATTCTCTGTGCCGTGGGTGCCATGGACACACACATAGACAAATACACAAACACCCAGACCCAGAAACAGAAAGCTAAATTCAACATTTTGATTTCTGTCTGGCCGGGAATCGAACCCGGGACCCTTTGCGCGTCAGACCGGTATGGTGACCGCTCCGCCACGCGGGTCGTCAAAGTATGGTCCGTGATTATTATTAAAACTATATAATATTTTGCCAATCAAGGATGTCGTCAGACAGACAGTGCCAAGTGTCGATCTTCGGTAGGCACAAAATCTATCTAAGATTGATTAATAATAGGCGTAAGAGTGTCTTTCAATCCCATTTGTGAATTTTACGCTTCAAAAGGTACCTTTGTCTATTACTTTTTTACTTTAATAGCTTTATTAGTCTATTAATATTCGTAAATTCGAATCTTCAATTACAGTCAGAAATCACAATACACTACGAACGTCAATATGATTTATTATTAGAAATAATTAATTAGTCTTAAATATTTATTTGTTAGATCAACCATTTCAAAATAAAAATATATATCAGTTTAGTTTAGTTTATATTTACATTATTTATTAAAATTAATGACAATTAATTAGTTTTAAATATTTATTTGTTAAATCAACTAATCGTATTTCAAAATTTAAAAAAATATATTTATTAATTGTAGATATTTTCTAAACGGTCATTATTATTAATCACTCATGAATAGGTAACGATTAGTTTTATCGCGTTTAGTTCTTTATCAAATTAACTAGTTTTGATAATTTAGTAGTAACTAACTAATAACTAACTTTATTACGATCTTTTATTTAACTAGGTTAGTTCGTAGGTATGTGAGAGTCAAATCATGCAGTTTTTGACCAACTTCCCAGTATTCGATTGAGCTGAAATTTTGAATAGATGTTTGCTTTGGATGACATCGCATTGAATTAGTGACGTCACTCTGAATATGGCGGACCAATTATATTTCAGGCACCCCATAAGATTGATGCTCATATCAAAGACATACATAATGACGCATTAAAAAAGCTCATTTTTTGACTCTTTTGACATGAATTTCTCATTTCTTATTAAAATAAAGCAAATGATGCCACTACACATTTAAATTTCGTCAAAAGTACAACAGGAACTTATCGTGAGCATTTCTTATCAATGCTTTTAATGCAGAGGTCAATGAAATAATGAATTGAGAGCTACAAAAATATGTTGTTATAACCCATTTTTTGTTATAAAAAATTCTGCTTCCGCGTGCATGTATTCATAAAATTCTAAAATTAGTAAAATGATTTACTTGCAACACACATTGCATTTCTATAATACTCGTATCAGTTTTTCATATAAAGGACGAATTTTTCAAGTCGTGGATGGCCAAATCCGAAATTATTAGGAATAGAGCAAATTTCTGGAAGGAGCGGGAAGCCGATTCTGATAAAAATTACTGATTAAAAAAATACTTTTCCCTCGCCGGGAATTGAACCAGTTCATTTAGATAAAAGAGCACACATCTATAATTGCGCTATCCAATAGCGTATCTTATAGGCACTTGAAAAAATCATGTATATACTTTTTGTGGAATTTCTACGGGAATAGGAAATGCCGATCATTTCGAGAGATTGACATTAAATATAATATTGAATGACATAATCCTTACTCCTCACTAATATTTTAAATCCGAAAGTAACTCTGTCTGTCTGGTTGTGTCTTCTTCACGCCTAAACCACTGAACCGATTTTAATGAAATTTTGTACAAAGATAGTCTGAGACCCGAGAAAGGACATAGGATAGTTTTTATCCCGGAAATCCCACGGGAACTAATAAAAAAAAATCGATATTAGTAAGGATTGAATCGTAAACTATGCATTTGATCAAGTGATGATCTTTTTTGCCAGATGGCGCCACTGTCGTTCCAATGAAGGTACGAATTTTCAGTTTTATGTATGTTAGTATGTCATATTATTTTCTTTTAAACGCGGGCGAAGCCGCGGGCAAAAACTAGTAACAAATATTCCTATCATTAATATCAGTCTTTAATAACTACGACATGATTGAATTAAACTAGTACGTATAGTAAAGTTATCAATAAAGCGCCGAGTTATTTTTCGTCAAAACTTCAACAAGACGTTATCATGAGTAATCATTATCAATTGCTTCAAATGAAGAGAAGGTCAATAGAATATTGCGGCACATTAAAGTAATTACGGGTTCCAGGGCTGTGACGATTTTGAAGACACTAGAGATTCTGTAGATTTAGGTGGTAGAACCTTTTGTGGTTCGACTCCGGCGGTGTTACAGCCGCACCTATATCTGCTCTGTGTTCTGAAGACATACTTATACTGCATTCCAAGTCTTTAGGGGCAGCATCATATCTGTGGTCGACCTCTGGCAGGGCTCTTATCTTATCTGGGGTTGATTACAGATATCCAGGTATGGCAATGGTCACTTTCTATCAAGTGGACTACACGCTAACTTATTACTTCTTTCCAAAATCTTTTCCAAATTAGAATCACTTTTAAAATTTTGTTTAGGTGCCAACCCTAGAATTGAAGGTCTCATAGACATTTTAGATCTCAATGAAATGATTGATGATCATGAGTAAATTTAACTTGTCATGTTAACTACTACATCTTCTTTCGAGACCTTGTTGATACTACAGTAAAGTAGATAATATACTGATTTATAAAATTTCCTCAATCCTCACCCTTTAAGATAACTAATCTAAATCTGTTATAGCTACAAATATTAAACTGCAACTGGTCAACTAGTGGCCTGGTATTTTTGGATAGATGCTTATTGTAGTTTACACACGTATAATCTGACTAAAAATTAAATGGAAACTCTATCCACAATTCCTTAGTCCTAAGGTTCTTAGCCATTAGAGATAATTTACCAACAGGCAGGTGGATTGCATGCTCGTTTACTATTTCATTTTTATAAAAATATAATATATAGTTTCAAGCTTTCAAGGTTGTACAATACTTTGTGGTTTGATTCTGGAGACAGCACCCACACCTTTTCCTGCCTTACAACATCAGCAGTGTTGCTGTATTCCATTTTCAAAGGTGTGGTAAGGGAATGTAACTTAGGTTTAGCAACCTATCTTTTGGCCGACTATGGGTAGGACCCTAATCTTATCTGAAGTTGATTACAGATGTCCATAAGAGGTAGTGGCTCTATTGGGTGAATGGATTACTATTAGGTGGACTGTATGCTCAATTATTATTATATTGATAGTATTGCTTCAATATTATAAAAATAAACTTGTCTATGTAACTTCTAATATTTAAAAAATAAATACAGTATGCACTCACTTGAAAATACTTTGCACTAGGCGCATCTCCTTCCAGCTTATTCCTGAATGCAGATAGGATCCTCTCAAATGGATTCCTCACTATGATCATCTTATGGTAGTTCTCCAGCATGTGATCCCGGTCTTCCTTGGACACTGTGCTGAGGTTCCGGAACATTCCAGGAGAATGTGCCAGACTGGCAGGGATTTCTAACACATCCGTGTCGTTCCATTTTCCGGCTAGGATCATAAGTATCCTCTTCCAATTTGTGCAGGCCACCTAGGATGAATTTTTATGTTTTAAAAATTTTTATAGCTAAGAATATCGAAGTTTATAAAATTTTATATTGGAAATTTATCTCTCAAGAGACTTTTTAAAACTTTCATTTAGAACTTTTTTATTTATAGTTGATAAAAATAATTGGAGTTCAATCATCAATATACATATATTTTTTTATCTTTTTGGGTACTTAAGAAATTAATTATGCTTTTGAATATACTTAGTTGAAATAACATCGATTTTTTCTAAAATTCAGTCACACTGTAATGCTTAATAGTCAATTTAAAAGTTAAGACTAAGAAATGTTCTATACTTTATTTGAAAAACAATGTAATGGAAATCGGGTTTTTACTATTTTGCTACTCGACAATAAATTTAATAAATTGTCCATTCTTATAACGCGATTACGAAATATCGCCTCATTAGGTGTTTAAATGCAAAGCAATCGTTGGATCGAATGATTTTACTAAGCAAATAATAACGACGGACGCACGAGTAGATTACATAAAAAAATAACGAGTAATTATGTAAAAAAACTGTAGGTAAATATTTAATACGTCACCGTAAGTAAACGAAATCACCCGTTTACCTTGACAAACTCACCTTTGGCACGTAACAGTAGAGGAGCTTGTGTTCCTCGTTCACCAAGATGTGCTCCAACTGATTCGGCGGCAAATCATCTAAGCTCCATTTCAAAGGAAACCGTCTACACGTATCCTGTATTAGTTCCTGTCTCGCCAAGTTCAACGATTGGGTCAACTCCAAGGAATGGTCGTGCCCAATATAATTATCCAAACCACTGACCGACAATATGCTCGCGAAAAGCACTAAATACCAGCTCGAGATCCGCATCTTTTGCCATTAGAAGCGCACATCGAAACAAAAACTTTCTTTCGTAAATCACAGGCTACGATTTTAATGTAGGACACTAATACCGCGCGATTATAATTAGGTCACTGCATATAATTTCCTTTATTAAAAGATAGGTAGTCTCAGTGATGATACTTGTTGGTAACGATTACATTATTCATTTAATTATTTAGACGCGAAAAACTTTTCGCGTGTATCAAGAACACGCGCATACCTCAACACATTGACGGCAGAACTAAAAAATAGCGCGCCGTTACCAACCTTACGAACTAAATGTCAAGTTCAATTTTACTAACGTCATACAATTAATGTTACTGTCTAATGTTTATAACATTCTAAAATAATTACTCGGAGGTTCTTAGGGTCATTAATTTATTAAAAGCGTTTATTATTACTATTATATCTGTCATAATATTTACTTCATTGAAAATAAATCTAAAAGCATAAGGATTCAGATACAGCACAACTCAATATTTGTTGTTCAGCAAGCAGAAGAACAGATAAAATAAAAATAATATTTTGGCTAGCAATCCTAGGTTTTCAATAAAAAGATAGGAGAATAAGAAACATTGTTGTTTTTATAAAAATAAAAAATTAAAAGACAATAAATGCTATGTTTTATATTTATTATTCACATTAGTTATTTTACAAAGTCACGCCTTGGAATAAGCTTCTTTCGACGTTAATTTCTCTGGGATGGAGTTCTGCAAAATAAAATAAAAACGAAATGATATCTAATTCTCCTTTAAATATATAATAAATAATAATTCACGTATATTATGTGTAAAAACAATTAACCAACCAGGACGACATTAATATGTTCACTTTACATAATTTTCAATTCTTACTCGTAAATGTTGTATATAAAACACTTGGTGGTACTGATGTATCAGTGCAAAAGCCTCTTCAGCGACAGCTAGCTGATTGTTTTGCCAAGCCAATACAGCCAAACAGGCCCACAGTGTTTCGTCCTCAACTGTTCGGCAAAGCTGTAAAAATAGAAAAACGAAAAGTAAATTATATTGATGACAAGATGGGCATGGACGATAGAACTGCATTTATTGCTTTACAAGTTCGTCATTATTTGAATCGTTTCATTAACCTGTAAAGCAGCATCCCACATGTTAGCTGCAACATGTTTCAACAACTTTTCTGGAAATGAAGCAACCGAGACATGCAATAACGAGCCGTTTCCACGACAAATGCATGCGATACCATCTTCCACGCTCAGCACACTCGGATTACGACCGAGATCGCTGAAAATGAAAGTAAGCTACAATTAGAATTAAATATAAAATATGTATTACACTGTACGTTGATTTCATCGATAATAATAATGAAAGACAATTTGCAAAATGTGTCATTACTCTTTCAATCTGATCTATGCTATAGTAATTTTTAGTAATTACTTAAATTAAAAAAAAACCGTTGTTATTCGTTAGATTTGGAAAAAAGAATGATAGGTTCAATATATCTGCTGCACACTTTTTGTCAACAATTCTGGACTACATACTATTACTTACTATTTTCCACTAACTACCCATTTTTCCAAGATATTGTGAATATTACCTTTGTTTAATATTTAATGCAAGATACCTTATATCCTTACTAACTGTAGTAAGAGCAAGCCAGTCAGGCTGAGTAGCTGCTCTTGGACAGCACCAGGCGACTACGGAATGGGCTCGTAGTCCAACTAACAGTTCCGTTTCTGCACTCCACGTTATACTAAGAACTTGGGAGCCTGCATTTAGAAAATAAAAAATATATAATTATACTACGTTCTAATCAGTTCTTGTGTGATTTTAGTAAGTTCTCATCTATTATGATTGAGTGATAATTCAAGTTTTTAAGTAATTGCAATTTACTTTAACGATGCTAGAGTCCCTTTCCTGAATATCAATGCAATGCTCTAAATCATGTTCGCAATACATAAAAAGATCTTTAACACCATGTCCTTGTTCTTTGTAGCTTTTTCTATAGATTTGGCCTAAATGACTTACAATAACTTACCTAATTTCATAAACTTTGCCTTCGAATCCTTTACCGTTACAACGTACAGATCCCTATTGTAGTCTAGTAAAGCCAATTGTCTTTCATTCAATGGTCCCGTTTGGCTCAACGCTATGCAAGACACAGTCATCTTATGAGTAAGTTTCGTCACTGTGTTGTCCGTTGAGCTGCGTACTATTAAACCAGTAGGAAGATCGAAGACTTGGATCACTGTTTAGGAAAAAATTTCATTTTTATACTAAGTTTATAAAGTCAGTGGAATAACAAAAGTAAATAGCATAAAACTTAAAAGAGCACACTACGTCAAAACACGTAAAGCCAAGAAAAGTTATAAGATATTGAGAAGAATATCATAAGACTAAGATGAAAATTATATTAAAAGTCGTATTAAATTGAAGGCACAAGACGTATAACCATTATTAAATGTGTTTTTTACATTTGCGATCACTCTGGTCGATAACAGCAAGCGAATCAGGTCCAAGAGAGACAGCAGCTCGTCCGAGAGTCTCTGGACGAAAACCGCAACGTGGACTAGCTAATAGTCTTCCCATGTAGCTGTACACCGAAATACCAGCTCTTTCGACTATACAAATACATCTGAAATCAATATTAATGGACAATAATCATTCCATAATTCTAATACTTATAGAAAAATTGCTACACAAGGTAGGTTTTAAGTCGAAACATATTTCAAATCCAAAGAACAATACCTTTCTGCTAGCAAAATCATGCTTATGGTCCCTTCTTTCAAATCGAATGTTACTGGTGTGTTCCACGACGTCAACTTATGTATAAAGCACTGTTTGACAGTTGCTATCACAAGATGGTTGAACCCTAAAGCGATCTGTATAACTCGGTCTGGATAGTCCAATTGATCATTCTGATCTGTAATTATGTCCCTGATAGAGATTACTTTACGCCCTGTTTGTGTGCACGCAAAATTCTTCCAAGTGTATTCCCTGCAAATACCATAAATGTTTTAGAATCTAATAAGGTTTTAATAGTTTTATCGAGCTACATAAAGCATAAAATAGAAATACACTAAAATCTACAACAATTATTTTCAGCCATGAACAAAATATTAAAAGGACAACCATTTGTGTAAATACTTAATTGGACAATTTCTCACGGATAAAAATAAATGTACGGAAGAAAGATAATATAACCTGTCAATTATATGTGCAAACAAAACATGTCCGTTTGCACAACCCGCTGCTAATTGTGTACCATCAGATGACCAAGCGATGCTATAGATGCTTCCCGTTGCAGGCCGATCAAGGCAATGAGACCACTAAAATAAGAAAGAAAGTAAGGATGAGTAAACTTTGCTAATTTATTTTGTAATAGAATCAAGGATACTTACACCATTCGCATTACAAAGCCTTAGTAAATTGTAGCTGCCTATGATAAACAAGTCTCCCGCAGGTGACCAACTCAGGCTGGTTATTGGCTGGTCATGTTTGACGCTTACAGAAATTTGTTGGCCAAATGTATCCCATATCTGGAAAAAATATTTCTGAGAATACTTATGCCCTCACCGCCTGTTGGGTTTCAGTTATAATTTATGTTTTAATAATGGCTAAATTGAATAGTATCCTATGGCACTTACAACATTTAAAGTATATGTTATCATGATTGATAGCACAAAATATAATACATATCAAGATCATGACGCCCCATACTAAAAGTTGCATCAATGATTCGATGAAGGATGAAATGATTCCTTTACATACCTTTGAAAATCCATCTTCGGCACCAGACACTATCGAGTTATTGTTGGCATTCCAAGCTACGCATAAAATGACGCCATCGTGTGCTTTCCACTGTTAAAAGGGAAAGCAACTCTATTATACGTTGTTGAGCATAGATTTAAGATTACAATAAAGCAATATTCATTAAGAGAATACTCGATCTCGAACTGAACTGTTCCAGGGGGCATATAATGAATATTACGTCTCACGATTATGCTTGTAAAATTCATCTTTGATCTTTGTCTTGTACCTTTGTAATTTTGGAAGATGAATTCAAGTGTTTGATAACTAGGAAGTTTCCTTTAGTGTACAGAATCGCGTTGCTATCCGGACTCCATATAGCGCTGTAACATGGCTCATCAGATTGTATTACCGTTGATCGCAGAAGACCGTTGCGAGACCATACTTTTACGAAACCATCCTCGCCGGCTAAAATATTTTAAAGAATTACTTACTAATAGTTATATTAGTTTACTGTTAAAGCGAACGCTAACGTTTAGCGTTTATTTTAACGATTAATCCAATGGTAACGTAATTAGTTACCATTGGATTTGGTTCGTTTATAAACTGATATGTAAAGATATAAGAAACAACTATCGTTTATAACCATCATTTGCGTCACCACTCCGTGTCTGGTTTTGAAAGTATACACATAGTCTACACATAGTTTATAACATGGTGCAATTTTACTTGGAGTCGCAAAGGATTAGATATTTTTTTCAACGCTTCAAGTGCAGACTTAATATCTAAGATTATGCGCGGCGTCTATAAATTTGTTACCTGTTAAAAGTCCAGCCCCATCGGGACTCCATTGAGCAGCAAGACAGGCGCCTTGATGAGCGCTTACACTCTTCTCTATCCGTCCATTATGATTTACAATATGAAATCTAAGTAACAGAAGGGTAGATATGCAGTATTTTAATACAATTGTCTTGAGATTTTTGTAAAAATCAACTAAATATATAACTTTGTTAAATAATGTAAAGTAACAAAAACAAATAATTATTAAAATGTTAGTAGGTAATGATACTTATATCTTTTAGACAAAAATCGTTATAAAACTTTATTACAACTTACCTTCCATCTGCGCATGAGACTAGTATGACGTCATGTTGATGTTTATTTCCCCCTAAATTAATTTTTGGAAACAGATGCATTCCTGTCGGATAAAAATCATCCGGAAATGTAGCTACTGTCATACATTCACTATTAACGAGATTCCATTTCAATAATTTATGGTCATCTCTGCAAAAAAATATTTATAAGATAACGGCAAGAAACATAAGGGAAAGGAATTTGTCAATTAAATTTATAAAACCATTACCCGCAAGAAAATACATCTTCAGTATTATTCCAGTTCACACACGTTACTACTCCTACATGTTTAGGTTCTTTAAAAGAAGATATTTTTAATTTCATTTTGCTCAGAATTTAATCTATTTGTTGTTGGAGACATGCGGTTGCCAGGGCAATATTATTGACTTTTTGCAAATTTAAAAACACGCGCTTAGTCTAATACCAACCCATAAAAACTAAAAATACAGTTCAGAAATAGTCAGGTACATTATACAAGTAAATTTTTATCAATAATTACTTAATCACCTAATTTAATTATCCAATAACTTCTGAATTTTATTCATTATAATCATTAAATTATTTAAAATATTTTGGGAAATATTCAAAAATATTATTAACTGTGACTTTGTGCGAATTAATTTTGACAACCACACGTTTGGAGACGTCAATAATGGATGTGATTTTTCGAAACGTCATTCTGCTGTCAACTTTATATTTACCACATGGTATTGATAGTTCGTTGATTTGCAGTGCAAATAATTCACAGTGTTAATTTCGTGTAATTATTTTACATTGTGTAACATTATCGGCTATAAAGTGAAGAATAATGTCGGACCTACCAGATTTGAGTTCCGATGACGAACATTTCGAGGAGGACGAGTGGCAGGAGATGGACACCAGTAATACATCGGTAACGTGTTTATTTTGTACAAACATCCTCCCGAATATCGACGAAGCTATAACACACTGTGAGGCAGCCCACAGCTTCAATCTTAAAGTCCTAAAATTGAAATTCAGTATGGACTGTTATTCTTACATTAAATTGATCAATTACATTAAGACGCATAAACCGTCGGCCGCTGATATTATGTCTGAGACTAAAGCGGTATGGGACGACGAAAAGTACTTGAAACCGGTTGATAACGACGAGTGGATGATGTTTGACTTTGAATCTCTACAAGAAAAGCCTGCTTCGCCCAGGAGTTATCATGCAAATGTCGAAAACGGGCTGGTTACGTTATCCCAAGCGCATTTTACTGAATTGCAACGAACTATACAGTCTTTGACAGCACAATTGAAAGACAGTCAGATTCATCTCCAAATGGCGAAGGAAGACATGGCCACAATGCAGCAATCAATGAAGTCTCTTGTTGAAGGTGGTGGGACCAACATCAATGGTGCATCTAGTTCTATGTCTGTTAATTGTGTATCCGATGTGCCTTTAGAGAGTGATGAGGGCTACTTCAGTACGTATGCTCACTTTGGCATTCATTACGATATGCTCTCAGACAAAGTGCGCACAGAGAGTTACAGAGATGCAATCCTAAATAATAAGGATTCTTTTAAGGATAAAGTCGTGCTCGACCTTGGATGTGGTACCGGAATTCTGTCAATGTTTTCAGCTACGGCAGGAGCTAAGAAAGTATATGCGTTAGATCAGTCTGACATTATTTACCACGCAATGGATATTATCAGAGAGAATAAGTTGGAAAAGGTCATAGAAACTGTCAAAGGAAGACTTGAGAACACTAAATTGGAGCATAAAGCCGATATAATTGTTTCTGAATGGATGGGATATTTCTTACTATTTGAGGGTATGTTAGACAGTGTTATTTACGCGAGAGATCACTGTCTTAGCCCAGGAGGACTGTTACTGCCAAATAAATGCAATATTAGTTTAGTAGCGAATGGTGACGTTACCACACATAAGAAGTTAATAGAATTTTGGTCGGATGTGTACGGTTTCAAGATGAATTGCATGAAGTCTGAAGTGGTACGAGAAGCCAGTGTTGACTTAGTGGGATCCGATCATATTATATCGCAACCTTGTGTTGTAAAGGACATAGACATTTATAGTTGTACTACTGATGTGATGGACTTCAGTTCAGATTTTAAACTTAATGTTACTAAGGACGGATTTCTTACATCTCTCGTAGGTTATTTCGACACTTTCTTTGATTTACCGCACCGCGTCTCGTTCACTACAGGGCCGCACACTACCCCAACACATTGGAAACAAACTGTTTTCTATTTTAGAGACTGTGTACAAGTGAAAAAGGGAGATGTCATTGAAGGGACAATTATTTGTAATAGACTGAAAACTGATGTGAGGGGACTTTCTGTACAAATAAATGTATTTGGAAAACTATATAAATATTTGCTTAGCTAATTTGTACTATTCGTATAATGCAAAATGTTTACTAAGCTTTGCTTTGTAAGTGTAGAAATTTATGAAATATGACATGTTAGCTTATTTCTGTAGGTGCTATTATATTTTTATAAATCTTGGAATTTTATGAATTTCAAAATGTACTTGTTTTGTAACTGGCTAGCTTTAACTGTTCGTCAATGTTGATAATTATGTTAATTAATTGTTATTCACAACAGCATTCGAAAAATGATAATGTAGATGCCCAAATAAAATTATGCTGAATATTTTATTCATCTATTCCATTATTTTAATGGAAAGAACATTAACATTTTTTTAAATACATGATACGCCAGGATAAAATTTCATATAGTAATTATGTTAAGTCTAAAAACTTTACTGGAATTATTTTCAACCTATACTTTTTTATAAGCAGCTGCTTAAGTGTACACTTTTATAATTAATCTACCCAATGTTGGTAGGCATGTTTTGTTAATTTTTAGTAAAAAATGTAAAAATAAAGACACATTTTCTACGAAAATCTTTATTTCATTTTACACATAATTTACATTTACACATACTAAAGGTGTTTTGTACCTATTTACAAGTAGAAAAGAAATGAGATAAGAAAACAGTATTTGAGATATTACATAAAAATTACAAATCCAGGAAAGAGAAAAAAGTAAATGCTGATTTCTTTTTTGATGCTTTTAAATTTAGAAAGTTTTAATGATTACAATACTTAGTTATCCATTTCATAATTTTATGAATGGATAAATTGTTATTTTTTATTATTAATTTAAAATGAGATTTACTTATAATTTTAGCACAGCATTTTTAAAGTACAAACATTTAATTACTTGTTGATTATTTTGTGTTAACAAATCACATACTCATATGGTACAGCACATAATATACCAAGAACGATTGCACTTTACGAGACTATTTTTTTTAAATAAATATGAAAAACACAAATGTAACTAGTGTGTCCTTTTAAAAGGCCAATACCTATGTCCATACCAATTATCAATCGAACTCTTTACTGAGTTCTTAAACATAAAAAAATGGAGTTGCATCATTACATGTACTTCGAGGAAAATCAATCAATAATCAATAAATGTATATCAAGGAAAGATATATGCATACAAAGTATGTTAAGAAAGAAGGGCGATCCACATAAGAGGGAATGTTACATTCTATGTATTCATTATTGCATACTATTTTTCTAATATAACTTGTCTCTACATATTTAAAAACAAATATTAATATAATTATTAATTATGTCGTAAAAGAGGTACGTTTTCAAGCTATTATTATACGGAAACAACAACAATTAAATATCTAAAACTATGTGGATATCTACCCTAAGGCAAAACATCTATTTATTTCATAGTTCAATATACAGTTCATAATGTTTTTTTAAATATTTATTTTAAAATTCATGTTTAATGAGATTATAATTATATTTTCTCATGTGTTTAATTTGTAACAATTTTGCCTTAGCGCAATATATTAATATTTTATGATTATAAATGTGTTTTAACGCTATACTACATGTTTATAAAGCTATATCCCCAATTAGAATGGCATATTAAATCTAATATACCTACTAAATATGATGACATACATAATTATATATTCATTTTAAATAAGTACATAGGTACTATCAATAGTAAGTACACTAAATGCACAATATACAGAATTTATTAAATTTCTTATTTATAAATAGACGATAAATATATAAAAAGATCTATTGTAAATTTTCCTACGATAAGCGTCACCAGTTGGAATTAAATCTACCCTTACCATCCCTGAAATTATAGATAGGGACCTTATTAGTTTGATTATGGATTTGTTTTGATATCATAGAGAATGGTCCCACACACCTACACGGAACTAGGCCTGCGACATATATCATCATTATAAAAATGTTTCAATAAGTCATGACTTCGACATATTTGGCATTCGTGAGTACCTACTTTTTCGATTATAAACTGGGTAAAGAATATACTTAGATAATCGCTTTTTCTTTATGCCAATATTAGCCTATAAGAAGGACGGTAGGTACAATAAACGGTGTCCTTCTTGAAATATCATTATTATGTCTTTAATTTTTTATATGTGATTCTGTGTCATTAAGTACATATACCTAGTAAATTGATGCTGACATCAAGATCTCTGAAAAGTAAATCATACTTTTAACAATATTTAACTACAATTGTAAACCTGATTACTTGAAGCTGCATTCGTAACAATTCTTGCGTTGCTGGTGAAATAGAATACTTATATGTTTTTGTCTAGACAATACAAACAGACAACCACCTTCTCGTATGTGGACCGTTAATTAGAATCATTATGTAATACGAATGGAGCGGTCAGTAGATCATTCAGGCTTTGAATGATTCTTTAAATGCCTTAAGTATTTCCAATTGAAAAATTGCCCGTCTTTTGAAGAATAATAATAGAAATCACAATAACTCATTGTTTTTGTTGATTTTCCCTATAGGGCGGTACATGTATTGAATTATTTCCATTGAAGGAGCTGATATTATTTGAAAAGAAGGCATGAAAAAAGTGAATAACACGGTTGCTATTATATCTAGAACCTATACAATACGATGACCTTAGTTTTAGATCTATGACAATGATGGATATCCTAGGAAAATAGAATATTATGATCAACGCAGTATATTTAAGTAGGTATTCTTGTAATGGCAAAATAAGGTAGTGTGCTCATCCCTTATGATCTGTACATTACAATATTTTACGTCTTTAGTGGTAGATACGATCCAAATAATAAATATAATAAAACGTACTTATTTTTACAGATATTAAATAGGTAGGAAAGTATATTATAATTGCTACACATAGAAAAAACGCCATAATTTATTATTAGATAATATTCAATGAAAATCTACATACAATAAGTAATGTCTATCTATCTACGTCTAAAATTGAGATGATCTTTATATCATTTACAAATAATTTCTCAGTAATAACACTTGGTCAGGAAATATCAGGAGTCCAATACGTTCAGAAACATTAAAATTAATAAGCGTATTTTTCATTATGGGTTAATTAACACTAAGTAATAATAGCTACGTTAATTGTATCTAAATACGACGATTAATTTTCTATAATTAAGTACAAAGTGTAGCTCTGTGATAGTTCCGAAAGTGCACGCATAACTTTTTCAAGTAGGTATGCGTCTTGATATAAATATGAAATACTTTAATGTTTTGCTCCATAACCAGCGAATTTAAGTAATAGTTACATTTGGCTCTTAGTTTCTATGTAAAGATATTTGAAGTATTAGATATCAGTACATATATTACTTAGATAAACCTAATTCAAATGCTAATATGATTAATATTTTTATTTATGTTACTGATTTATCAGAGAATAACTACGTACCTACTGGCTTGTAAGAATAATTTAAGAGATTAACAGAAAGCGATTTTTTTAAGTAGGTATATAAGTATATTGATTAGTACAGACATGGCAAAAAGTATGTATTATCCATATTATTGAGATCCGAACGAATAAGAAATTGAGGTAGGTAAATACTTAACACGGATACATAAATAGGTACAGCTTTAAATAGGATTGCCACTCGTATTAAAATATATACCTGATTAATGTAGTGTTGTACTTTATAAAGTACAAAGTTTTCTTGGATAATTCAGAATTAGATCCACGAAATAAAGGTCTTAGAAAAGTATTAGTACTAGTAGTATTAGTATTAGTAGTACTAAAAAAAATATTTAAAGGAGTTACTGTATTTTTGCAATGTTTTGTAAGAAGTAGGTATATTATTTAAAAAGGTGAATGATGTCTTTAATAATGGTGGCAGCCCTAGCTGTAACGCTAGCTCTTTATAATCATGACTTTAATAAAGCCGTTAAACAAATAAAATAAAGTATAACTTGTTCATTGGATATAAGTAGGTACTGTGGGAATAGGTATAGTCCTCGCCAAACCATTAGTCCGCTCTGAAGTTGTTGCGAGCAGGTTGTCGTCTTACAAGTACAATTTGCTATGACGACGCGATTCATTTCTATACTCATAGCGGACTAGCAGTTTTACGCAGACTATACCTTATTGTTTTTGCGAGATAGGTACGTAGGTATACTTATTATCTATACTACAATATCAAGTATACAAACTTTAAATAACTAAGCTTCAATAAACAATATAAATTAAGGACTATACTTCGCCGCAGGATACAATGACCAGCATGATCCTACCATAAGTGGTATTGGACAATTTTTAGAATACCGCGTTAGCTTGGGATCTTACGCATATTCCCGCAACACGCTAGATTATTAATATAAGATTAATATAATAAAACTACTGGCGTCTTTACCGCTCGGCGGCCATCGCCCGACGCCCGACTCACTACAATGTCTTCCACAAGATTTATTTTATGCAACCAGGCTTCCATGTTGTGCTTTTTGAATTTGTGCGTACATTACACATCAACATTTATTTTATGGTTATAGCAGACGTGCTACTTTTAGAATAGGCAACGCGTTTAGCGATTGCATCTTGCGTTTTGGCGACTCATTGCGTTCGGTCGCGGTTCGTACAGCGCACGTTGCGTTTTACCGATTGCATTGCGTAAATGCTGCATCGCGTTAATCGTTTACTTGGTGAATCCGGCGTCCAAGCGTTTAACGTGTGCGGGATGTAGGGTTTGAATGCTGCGTCTACTTTTCGCAGAGTAACTAAATCGTCGCTCGCCGATGCTAAAGTAGCACGTCTGCTGCGGCCTTAACTAGCAATTGCGACCTAATAAATGTCTTGTTTCACTGGAAAGCAGGAAAGGTGCACGAAGAAAAATATTAACAACAGACATTAAACATTGAAAAAAATTTCGCAACCGTTAATAAAATAATCAATATCTCTATTTTATTGCATCACTTTTATTATAATTGCCCATTAACCCACGGCTTATATTTTTATTAAATTATTTAATGCCATTGCCCATGGGTATGAGTATAAATCTTTATCATAAATAACATTATCAAACACTTGTTCTTATAATAATAAACATAAAATTGTTCATTTATTCACTGCGAAGTTCTAGTTTAAACTATAAGGCATTTTCACTCTTAACGCCATCGCCTCTTTAGCTCAGTGGTAGAGCACTGGTCTCGTAAACCAGGGGTCGTGAGTTCAATCCTCACAGGAGGCATCCGGCGTAAATTACCACGAATTTTTTCGCCTTTTATTTTATTAAACAATTAATCAAGACATTTATTGATATTTTCTTTTCTAAGGAAATTTTTTTATTACAAAAAAAAAAACAAATTCACATCAATTTCGTATAAACAACAATATGGAAATAGTACATTACAATACGAGGACGAAAAATTTTTTTCTGACAAGTGTGAGTTTGCAGGCCGAGCCGCAGGCGAGGACTGCAATCACACGAGTCAGAAAAACATTTTTCGTCCGCGTGTTGTATAAAATTTTATATTACGGGGTCGGAAATGGGGGTTTTGCGCACGCGAAGCGTGCGTAAAACGTCCATTTACGCACGCCGTGATATAAAATACATTATAAAATTGGTAGTGCACAGTTATACACAACAACTATTGTCTTTGTTTAGGTTTAAGGTACCCATTTGATTGGGACGCCATGGCCACGTCGCTAGCGACCGTTTGCGAAGGAACAATACGTTGAAACATGACAGATAATTTCACCTGGCAACGGTTTGGTGACATCGCCAATTTGGGAGCTGACATATCTTTTATACCACTCCTATTTTTATCCTCTAATAACTGTATCACAAGTTTTAAAAGCGTATTTTAACCATGTTTGGTTAAGTGACTGTTATCATTCTGAGCCGAGTGCGTTCGAACCCTATATATACTTTGCACTTCGCAGATACTTGAGCTGTCTTGCGCTATGAATATTTGTAAGTAGGAATATAAATTATAGTACGTAGTATTGTTAGATTTCATTTCAAATAGTGAAACATAAAACAGTCTTTCTTATCTCAAAAAATCGCAATAAGAATCATATACCAATCGTGCACCACCAATTTTATACGAAAATTTTCGTATAATTATGTCTTCATTAATTTATTCATATTTTAAATTTAAAAAGCGTATTAGCATCGGCAACTTTACACGCGAATACTAGCAACACCATTGTTGATACATTAAACTATCAACACCGTTCCTGGGATAATGGCAACTACACTGCGAAGCGGCAACACTTAACTGCTCAGCACTTGTCCAACAGTGAATGCCACATGTTGCAACAACTAGTTCGAATGCTATTTACAAGGGTGGCTAAATATTATTCTTCCGTTGGAGGAGGGGCGCCGTTGCTCCCCTCCTCTTGGGACGCTCGGGCCTCTGCATCTGGAAAATATAAAATTGAATAACGAATTTCATGTGATCTTCTGGGAATACGTTACGCACATTAATTATTATTACAAGTAACTAAGTGTTACTCCTACATACTGCTAAGTTAAAAGTCTGTCGAAAGTTAATTATAATTTATTATGCCTATGCTATTAATAGCTTAAACTGATCTGGTAATTACAGATAAACGGCCTTACTTCACTATTTATAAGGACTTCACTACTTGTCAGGACGGAATGGCAATAATACTAATTAGGTACAATAAGACGTAATAAATTCACTGAATAGAGCTTTACCTTTCGCAGCTTGCTCCTTCCATATTTTCTTGTTATCGGTGAGACACGCCACCCATGGTTTCTTGATTTTGAATTTAGGCGTACTTTCAGCACCTGAAATAATATTTTCGAAATACAATGTTGTTGTTTAAAAATAAAAAGTTTAAAAAGTACTTCGGAAAAAATATTATAATTTTGATGAATATCTAGATGTTTAAAATCATAATAGGTATTGAGACCTCGTTATTAGGTTAGGTTTAAAGAATTTATTGTCTAAAGTTTGTTGTGAAAATTTATTGTCTTACCGAGCGGATGAATCCTGATGTTATTGAAATATACTCGTATTATTAAAGTTACCTGTATTCTCTTCATTGATGGGTTCTTGCTGCGAAGCAGTGTTCGTGGTCTTGGAACTTGAGTGCAGAGGCCCCAAGATGCATTCGAGCATATCGGCGCACACCTGCAATATACGATTAAAAACATTATATACATTTAGTACTTACAATCTCCTTTTGGATTCGAGCAATACATTTCCAAAGCCTGTAGGTAAGGGTTAAAAACGCCCTAAGTCTAGAATTTTCAGCCAAACTTTTCCATAAGCTTCGCGGCCATAATATTAAAAATGACTCCAAAATTAGTCATATGTTGTCGCTTACAAAGTCGATGTGAAGAAGAAATAATAACTTAAAGTTTGTGCTACATACCGCCATGCTAGGCTCGACAATGAAGTCGATGAAGCCTATCTGGGACTCCGCAACCAGGGTGTTGTTCCTGTCGCAAAGCGGGCTGAAGGGGAGCCCTAGATCGCGCTCCTTGTCGCCCTGCAGGAAGAACTCGTCCAGAAGGCTCATTGTCCATCGGTGATGGAGGTCCCATCTCTGTAATAATTTAAGAGGATTTTAATCTTAATATGGTCATTTCATTGAACTCATAGATTAGTAAAGATTACTCACTCCTAGCAAGAAAATGTAATCAGTTTTAACAATTGATATTTGCACTGTCATCTATTTTCGTATTTGAAAAATTTAAAAAAAACATATTTTTTAGAGTATTTACGAATGAAACGATATTTCTTTGCACTTTTTCTTCGCTTTCGTGTTGGTTTTGCACCACCTAACTGCACATGTCGGCATTGTTCCGCGTAAATAACACAAAGACAGTCGGAGACGTAATGGGAAAACAGTCAGTCATTTTACGTATGTATCTGCCATTTGTGGCTTCCTTCAATTACAAGGCAGTGAGATATCTTATTTAGCTAACCAGTGATAGCCTAGCGAGATTCGAATCCCAGGAACCTCTGCTTTTTCAGTTATGTGCGTATTAGAAATGAATTATTATTTGTCCTCATTCTTTCTCTTTCTCATTCTGCCAACGAGTTGACGATATCGACGATTAAATTAATTAAAATTTTCTTCGTGCAGCCAGCTTGCACCTCTGGTTGGAATCCCAGCCTAGACGAAGTTATTTGAAATTGTAAATGAAAAGAGTCACATCTTTCTGGTCGAATTTTGCGAGGGTTTGAGTGCAAAAATCTTTATTTTAGTGAGTTATTATGAGAACACTTAATGAGAACTTACGAGTCCAAATGTATGAGCAAAAAGTTAAAACAGCATACGAACCTTAGCAGGGTGAGAGATGTCACAGCAGTGCAGCACTAAAGAAGCCGCTTTGGACTTGTCGACGGTGGGCTCCGCGAGCGTCAGTAGCGACCTCATGTTCTTCAGCTGCTGGAAGTGGAACGACATGTCCGTGGCCAACACCATGTCGATGACGAGGGTCCGGAACTCGCGGAACTCGTCGCGGGACAGATTCTGGAGAATGTTGCAGTCTTCTTCGCGCATTAGCCTGGAATGGAGAAAGAACACTGTTAGTATTTTACTGTAGAGGTCCTGGTTGGAAACCCAGGTTCTGATTTAAAGAGTAAAAAAATTGAAATACAGTTGAAATAAAATGTTCTTCATAAAATTCGAAAAATAATGTAAACAATCATAGTTAGCCAAAGAACAGAGGTGCAGTGTGCCATTTCGGAAAAATGAGGTTTTTTATATAATATAATGTATATTTTATGGAAAGAGTTTTAACGCTTAGTTTCCACCCTTCGTTGGCATGTTTAGGAGTTGGTATTTTTTTTCAATAGGATGACGTTTTTTTTCAGCACACTATTTCTTTATAGGGGGCGACGAATACAACTTCCGCTTCGATCGATACGACCTACGCTACACCACTGTTATATAGCAAAAGTCTACCAGTAGCTAATCAGAAAAAACTTACACCTAGCAGGGAAATAAAGTGTGTATAGTGAGACCATTGCACTCTTTTAGAGGCTCTAAAACTTAGTTGTTCTTAGTACAGCTGCAACTTGAATTAAATTTCTCCGGTTCTCATTGCAATCTCCGTCTTGAGCACTAATTGCAGTTTTAACCCGCTATAAAGTTAGCCGTCAACCCCCTCGTAACGACAGTAGTAATTCCGTTAAACTTCTACTCTAATTAAGGAGATTTTATTGTTTTCTGCATTTAAAGTGTTTGCAATGTTGCAGGTGCAGTTAAGCTGTTGTAAAGTTTATTGAGTAGTTGCTGTTTTCTTCATATACAATATATTTTAAGAATTTAATAACCGTTCGATTATACTTACGAGTTTATGAGGCTTAAGGGGTTAAGTTGTACTTTACAAAAAAAACTATACACTATTAGTATTTTCAAGCATTTTATTGTACTAACCTACCTAAAAGTATTTAACAAATAATTGTGTAATTTACCTACATCGAATCGTATGATTAATAATTTGAAAACTTAATTATAATACCTGAGTACTCACTACATTTTGAATTTGAATCTCTTTTTTTCTGTGAGATTTTGAATCTCACAGAAAAAAAGTTTAAACATGTCGTTAAACTAACGCTATGTAAAAAAGCGTACTATAAAGTAAGTGATTATTTGACTGACAAAACGGTGTGGTCTGAATTAGCTCCAGCTCCACATGTACCATTACGTTAAGTTAACATTGTCAAAAACATTTTTTTTAAAAGATGTGTGTTATGGAGTTTCTTTCGCCGCTTCTTCTCCATAACGAAACACCTTGTGAAGTGGTGGTAGTTGCTTTGACATTCAAAAAGTGATCTGTAAAGAACCTATTTTGAATAAAAAATTTTGATTTGAATTTGATTTGATTTGTGTATATATTTCGTATATCTAATATTGGTAAATCGAAACCAGTGATTCGTTTGACAGTTGGTAATAGGCTTCCCGCTTACATTTACTTAATCGAAATCTATCAGACATTCAGAACCCCTCGGCTGCTTGGGTACTTGTTACACACTTGGTGTTAAGTGATTATTTAGATAGGTAAAGCTAGAATCTGGTCTAGTGACTAAATTAAGTACTTTTTGGCCGATATAATATCAACCTGTTCGTATCTCTAAGTGTAAAGTTAGCGATATACTTAAATATTAAAGTTATAACAGATGTAAAAATAAATAAGTTAAGAAATTGGAACATATAAATTACAATAAATTTATTTGAATAGTATTTTATATATTTAATTTAGTAAAAAAAAAGATAAGTTGTACAACACTTCCATTTGTATTTTTGTAAGTTTATTCATTACTTTTCGATATTTTTCAAACGGCTCGATGAATTTGTATCGTTGTCTTCGTTTTAAAAATCCAAGTGTCCTTATACACGATTTTCAAAAAACTTTAAATAGTGAGTAATTGACGCGACATACTTAAAACGTTGCTAAAAAATAATCAAACCTATTAATCTATCAATCAAAAATAAAGGAAATGAGAATTTCGGTATGTCAGTGCATTAATGCTGAATTGTTTTTTCGTCGTTAAAAATATTAATTCATCGCCTCCAACTCATCCATGTTTGGTGGAACATGTTTATCAGATGGCGCCCGCAGCTAATGGTAATGACGAACCACTTTCAGTAACAGATTAAACGGTCGGAAATAGCTTTCGATTTCCAATTTTATTGAATCTACGCACGTTTTTATAATAGTACATTACGATACGAGGACGAAAAATTTTTTTCTGACAAGTGTGAGTTTGCAGGCCGAGCCGCAGGCGAGGACTGCAATCACACGAGTCAGAAAAACATTTTTCGTCCGCGTGTTGTATAAAATTTTATATTACGGGGTCGGAAATGGGGTTTTGCGCACGCGAAGCGTGCGTAAAACGTCCATTTACGCACGCCGTGATATAAAATTAATTGGTTGACTATTTTGCACCTCAACGTAAATTATTTTTTCATTGATACTTACCTAAGTATTTGATTTCACTTTTGAGGAAAGTACATTTTATTATAATTATTCTAATAATACGTAGATATATTGATAAGTGGTAATTATGTTTTTAACGATATTGAAATAAAGATAAAAGATTAATGTTATAAATATACGTCTTACTTTCCATCTATTAAATTTTAATTTAAAAATCTGTTTCAGACGTAACCCTTGATCAATTATAAATATTTAGTTTAAAAAATCATTGAGAGGTCGTGTTTTTCACCGTTAAGACCGGTAAATAATTCATAATATTGAAAGAATATAAAAGAAAACAAGATAAGAACGATTATATTAATTTAATAGCATTATAACAGCCTTCACTTTGCTATTTCCTATTAAATTGCTTTGTTTACTTAAATAGATATATCGTATACGGAAATATACATTGTCTTTTAAATTAGTAACAAAAAATAAAAACAAATAAAGAGCCTACTGCTGTATGTATAACAATACAGCACGCTTAAAATACTTTATTAATAAGTATATGCTAACATCTACCTAATTTTCGTGACTGATCAAGCATCACATGAGCCTAAGTGATTTTATCTCCGTCCTTATATGACGTTAAGACGGGGCAATTTATATTATAATGCCGGCTCTCGTAGTAATTTACCTCCGAATCGACAGATTGATGGATCGTCCACGCGTCTTCAGATTAGTTCCTTGATTGTGTACAATTTAAATATTATCTACTCATACATTCAAGGTATTGGTACTCATAATAATATATTTTTTTATAGATTTGCATTAAGAATGTATTGACATTTTAGTCGTAAACCATGAATACAAAATAGCTAGTACATTAACACCTGGCCCCGGAATCCAAAAACTAAATTCAACATAGAGATAACTGCCTAATCAGGAATCGTACTCTGAACTCTCTGCGTGTCCCCTTGTGATTTGGTACAATATAGGTTTGGTACAATACACGAACTGCGATACTACACGACATCACATAGATACTTTTACAGGTGTTTGTTTATAATATGATTGATGGAATTAGGGATTAAAAGACCTAAGTGCTTAGAAATAAAGCCATCGTGACTTTACCCACAGCCCACAGTTTAGGAAACTACACTTATAATCATGTTAAAATCCGTCAAGCCGCTTGGATTGCAGATGATGATGATGATGAAAAAATAATACCTTATTTTTATGTTATCACGCAAAATGTGCGAAGGGATTCCAAAGGAAATCCACATACTTAGGTATACTGTTTCTGTTACCTACCTGATTTCGGTTTATACATACCTTGAAAGCTATCTTCTTACATTTTCACTGAATTGCTAAATAATTTTATACTCGAGAATTAATATTATTAAGCCATCGATGAATATTAACGACCCGTACCGTCCCGAAATTGCCTTCAACCATCGTTAGGGCGGTTTACTCCATTAACTACGTTGGAAATTTAATTAGTTACCTATCAAAGTACCTACTTATCCCTATTTGGAACGTAGGTTAACGTTACGTAAGATTCAAAATATTGTAATATTTTACGGGATTAATTATTTTTCTCTAACTCTTCCTTAAAGTAAATTACGGCCGTAATATAAAATACGCAAAGCTTAAAATACTTTATTTTTAAGTAGATGCTAACATCTACCTCAGTTTCATCAATCAATCTATCAATAATTTACTCGTTCTATCCATAGTTTTGCTTACTAAAACCTTATCAAAGTAATGAATAAAGAGTATTGAAAAATAGCACATTTTAAATAAATCTGAAGATAACTTTTATATGTTTTTGACAGCGTTTTTCATATCCCTGTAAGTACTAGTAAGATTTAAATAATTTTCTTTATGAAACTACTATATTATTGAGAATATTTCTCAACTGTTAAAAATTTGCAACAAGTAGGTAACTTAAAATAAGTACCTACCTAATTTGTCTGCAACGCCCAAATCGAGGTGTCCAAACTTCGTTTGCCTTTTGAATATTTTTTCAAATTTCTTTCAAATACTTTCGAATCATCCGCGCGAACGTCAAAAGTTTTGATTGGGCCTAATGTAAATATCCCTACCAACTTTCCAGCGCTCCAATGATAAGTAAGCGTCTATTGACTCCGAATTGGAGTTTTCGCAGTGTGAAAAAGACCCGCTTCGAGTCTCCGGGGAAATTATATCGTGTTATAACGAGTTCGCAGGTTCGCACCGCGGCTTTGTTGCCGAAAATACAGAAATGCTACCTATTCTGATTCGGTTTTTTCTGTAGATATGTTGGTACATGTCTACATATTGTATATTCTGTGTTTTCTCATGGAGATTCGTGAACGCTATAGCCGGTTAAGATTTGGAATCTA
Organism: Epargyreus clarus; assembly: GCF_041222505.1. Classification (NCBI taxonomy): domain Eukaryota; kingdom Metazoa; phylum Arthropoda; class Insecta; order Lepidoptera; family Hesperiidae; genus Epargyreus; species Epargyreus clarus. The sequence continues at coordinate 13,724,820 of NW_027332223.1, forward strand.
AATCAGAGCATCCGAAATTCGTATCCCTGGTACGGTTCTGATTTTTCAAATACCTATAGAAAAAGTTTTATTATATCCATATTTCAAGTAAGTACCTAAAGAAATTACTTATCACTTGCTATAATAGTGAAAGAAAATATCGTCTGAAAACCTACATGTCTGAGAGTCAAAGGTGTTATGTGAAGTCTACCAATCTGCGTTTGCACAGTACCCTTACCATGAGTTATTACGTTTTGACAAATATGACTGTTTTGGTTTTTTTACGTATTGGCCCATACAATTTCCAAGTTGTGACACAATCCGCTAGGGGTGCTGATTGGAAATTATATGGGCAAATACGTAAACAAATACCAAAACGGTCATATTTGTCAATACGAAAAAACTCATGGTAAGGGTACAGGTCTGTGCCTAACCCGTCTTACCACCCTCTTACTATATGGGATGACACTGTTAGGTGTTTGATTGAAAGGCGTGGAAACTTTACATTGTCATAACATAACCTAACCCCCTTTAAAGAGGGCCGATGAAGCGTAGACCATAGCAGAATAAATGGTTAGCCGATATGATATGAAATGAAATTAGTGCTACATTACGAATAGTAATATTGTGTTAAAATCTCTCTTAAAATATATAATAGTTTAAAAAAACTAAAAAAATACACTTTTTATAGAAAATCCAACTAAAAAATAGAAAATATTTTTTTTAAAATTTGAATTAAGAATAGTGTAAATAAGATAAAAATATTTTTTATTGTAAAAAAAAGCGTGGTCGGACCTTGACCTTCCGGGTCTCAGGAAAACAAAAATCGCTGATCCTGATTATCCTAGTAAGGATAACGGGTCAGAATATTTAAAATATTGAATTGTCATCGGTCCTTATTAAGTATGCCAAATTTCAAGTTAATCCGACGTTTTGAAGGGGGTTAAAATCATGTTCAAAGATTCCGTTACATACTAACATACCAACATACATACGTCTGAAGCTAATAAAAGCGTATTAATAATTAGTGCGAGTGCGTATCCTGAATAAGTTAGCGTTCCTAAAAATTGGTTTTATGTTAGTTAAAAGTTAGTTTTCGTAGATATTTTGTTGATTGGCAGCTCATACTGAAGTCGCTTATGGCAATATAATTTCTACATCAATTTATTTATTTATTTAATTTGGTACATTATAATAATTATACTATTTGTATAAATAATAAAACCTATTATGGTTTCTGACGCTATACTTATTATGTATTTAGACCATTAACATTAGACAAACATGTATATTGGATTGCTAGTATTATTAGATAAAAAATTGTATATTATTATTTTATATATTTGTATATTTTCTATATTAGACAAACTTCCTTCCGAGCGCACGTAAGCATGAATTACGATCTTCTTCCACAAAGCACTTTCCTGTAAAGTTCAATTTCTTTATGTTGTCAATATCGACAAACATAGTCATTAAATACCTTCTGCTGTTATCTCAGTAACGAAGTCTTCCAGATATCTATTTCTATGGCTAATATTCGTGAATCCTGTCCTAAACCGACATCCGTGTCCGAAACTTCGACCGAAACTACGGATCTCGTTCTTACACCGAAAACCGGATAAAACTAGTTCTGAAACATCATGTATGATTGCCACTGACCTGAAAGCAGCGCTGATATGGTGGTTCTCGAGCACGGCGCGGTCATTGTACAGCAGCGCCGTGTCGGAGCCGGACATCACGTGGAAGTTGTTCGTGGTGCCCGTATGCTCGTAGTCGTGCACCACCGCCGCCACCAGCGTTGCGAAGATCTCCAGGTCTGAGAGCCAATTCTGTAACAAACGCAATTTTAAAATTATTGCTGTCCATTGAGCTCGCCACACCATCCGATGTGTACGTTGGTATGCGGTCACACACACCGCCGTCTTACGCGGGGTCGCAAGACGGGTGGTTCGAGGTCCATCTCTTTCCGCCCGGAACTACAGGGACGATCCTTGTTTATTATTATTCATTAAAATGTACCAAATTTCGATGTTAGATAATTAAAACTTTTAGACTATATTAAATACTAATTAAAATAAATTAAACTATATACAAATAATTAAATTACCTAAACATAACCATTTTAAATTAAAATATAAATAATAACAAAATTACACTTATAAAATAAAAATGTCGTCCAAAACCCTTTCTTGTGGCATAGTGCCCAGAACACTGGCAGCGTTTCCTCGCTGTATAGCGAGGCTAATTTTTGTGCGAAATAACTGCCAGCCCTCTGGTCACCCGAAGCGAGGATAAGTCTGTGGGACATATCTTTTACAAATTTTTTCATATCAGCCGACCACGGACCCAACGTCTCAGTTGCAAGCGCCGCAAATTCATAATCATTTATAATTGAAGAATATTTGCGGCGCTTGAGAAACTGAGCGCGGTCGGCTGCAGCCCCAGCACTACTACAGGTGTCATGTATGTAGGTTGGGGCTAGTGTGTCCACACATGTAACGTCCCACACCAGGGCACGACCTAATTTCCACGGCACCAGAGTTGCACCATCAGGTCTCTTGCCGTCGTCTCTGCACAAACCACTTGGCTCTAGTGAGGCTGGTACAGAGACGGTGACAAGAGCCCTACGGATTAAATCATTTAAGGTGCCGTGTCTATATAAACGGCCAGCGCTCCTGGAGCAGGACAGACCATGTCGGCCATACTTACCCACGCTTCGGCCACAAAGGCAACGATGAGGTTCACAAATCTTGGCACCAACCCGGAGACCCACTGAAATTCTCAGTGTCGAAGCATCCAGAATGGTGCCAAGATTTTGGGAGGGAAGAGCGTGTAACCAGTGGCCTGAGTCTTCTCCGGAAACAGCCAAAAGTCTTGCTCGCTCCGTATCGTCTGCACAATGATCAAGGAGACAGGCAAACGTGGATGAAATGCCGGGCAAGTCCCAAACTTTTTGTTGCGAAGCATCATCCACGGGAATATTTTCCAAAGGAAATGCGGCCCTCCAAGTCTCCACGGCCTCACTCAAGCTCGCCACCCGAACATCAGCTATGTCTAAGTTTAAAATGTCGCTGATGAGAGATGACGAACTGTGAGTGGAAGCCAAGAAAGCCGGCAGGGCCACACTTGCTGTGGAACGTATTCCTAACCCTCCAAATTTAATTGGAAGGCAAGCCTGTCTCCAAGAGCAGTCATCAAAATTTAAATTTAAAATTTTTGTAATACACAGTTTCAAAGTATTATCTATGATATTTGTAACCAAAGGGAATTTCCAAATAGGACAACAACGGAGCAAGTAAAGAAATTTAGGTGTAAAAAGGCAAAGGCGAAGAATGTAGATAGCCAAGTGAGGTAAAATAAAACTAAAACTAAAAATAAATTAAAACTTGGATAGATTGCTTATTAATAACATGCGTTAATTAACCTGCAGATAGCTTTGCCAGATTAAAACATAAAAGAAAAAGCTGATTATTATTAATAATTCGCAAAAAAGAAATATTTTCAGATAAAAAGTAAAACATACTTAACCTTTCGTAGCTCGTAAAATGCGAAGTCTTTTTATGTTTTATTTGTTACGTAAGAAAACGTCAGACCTTTAAAAATAATAATAAGTTTTCTTTCGTTTATAGGTAAGTCAAATTCTGACGTAATATCCGAAATAATGGTAGATATGGGATCATTTACAAGTCAAGGAAATATTGCGGTTACACGCTGTATTACTTGCCAGAACAGATATACCCTATTGAATAAAATATAGCGTACTAGTTAAAAAAAATAATATAACATACTAACATACATAAAACTGAACATTCGTACCTTCAACTTTGCTAAAGATCATCACTTGATCAAATGCATAGTTTACGACTCAATCGTTATTAATATCGATTAAAATAATCGATGTTTCGGGTCCAAAAGATCGATTCTCCGATTAATCGATCTTAGATCGCCATCCCTAGTTCCCGTGGGATTTCTGGGATAAAAACTATCCTATGTCCTTTCTCCGGTCACAGACTATCTTTGTACAAAATTTCATTAAAATCGGTTCAGTGGTTTGGGCGTGAAGAAGAGACAACCAGGCAGGCAGACAGACAGACAGACAGAGTTACTTTCGGATTTATAATATTAGTAAGATTTTACTACCAAAATTTAAAACGAATGCTTTATACGTATTATACACGTTATACTTAGTAGGTGCCATATGTTAAAATTCGCCAACTCGTTTGAGCAGTAGAGCGTGCCAAAGAATGAGAAATAATTTAATACTAATAATAATAACTTTACTAATAATACTTTAATAATAATAAGGTTCGAAAAATATTTTGCTCCGCAGTTGGGTACAAAAAATTAAATCATCAAGAAATAATACAATACACAATAATCAACGTTTGATTAGAATCGGAAAATGAACACGTGGATGATTCTGATGATGCCAAATGAATTCTCCAATAGTTTATTCCTGGTACAATAGAACATTTTGTGCTTTATTACATTATTTATTTCTCGGAGAAACTACTTTAGTTTCCGCAAAACACCAGAAAGTCGGGTTCCCAGAAATACGGGACAATTTTCTTTCCGTGATATTGCCGAGACGTGATCCGTCGACGTTATTGTTTTGGCTCAGTTGAGAAGAATAATTGGTTACTATGAGTTGAACTTGCACACAGAGGGTTCTGTAGTACCAAATTATATTTTAGTACTTGTTAATTTTGTGATCATGTAAGCAACAGAAGTAGAAAAGATGCACACAGAAGGTCAGTGTACCTATTACGATTCAATAGATAAACCAAAAGCCTCCCCTATTTATTTTCTACCTTCTTATTTTTAATATTTGTTGTTACAGCGTCCACAGTAAAAAAAATGCTCATCTATTACGGCTCAAGAAATAGTGCACAGTGAAAAACGGAGAAACGGAACAATAGCGGAGATTTTATAATAGGGTTCTTACCCCTTGGGTACGGAACCATAAAAATGACAAATAGATTTACGAATAGGTAGGGAAAATATTACCTGGATTGTGTGTATTGGTCGTTTGTTTTAGATTTATTATTCTTAAGCGAACTTTAAACTTGAACTCACAAAAAAGAAAGAAAGAAAATACAGCGTTGTAACAACATTCTATGGTATAAGCATGGTATAAGTTGATGCATGATAAACACTATTTTGCATACGTTATATCAATGACTGTTTATCTAAAATTTCATGTTAGACTTAGGATGTTTTGTGGTTTTCCGAAGCAATCTATTAACCCTCAGGGTTAGGCACATCTGTGGCCGACAGCAGGTAGGAATCTTTTCTTATCTGGACAGTATGCTCGTCTGCTACTGCTATAGGTATACAATTTGTTAAGATGTTACCCCATATATCTATTTGTTTAAATATTAGATATTTTACAGAGTCTTTACTGGCATATAAACATTAACCGTAAAATATTGCTCGTAGCAACAAATAGCTGTAACAAATTGAGAAACATTCTCTTTTCGCCGTATTTCTTGAATTTCTGAACAGCACAGCTCTTAGCAGCGCGGTATAACAGCTGGAAATTTCTCAGTAAATACGATATATTCAAGTCAACGGTTTACAAAGATGAATAGGCTTCGCAGAAATATTGAACAAAAGCCTTATTGAAATAAGCCACTTGTGAAAGGGTTAATGACACTACAGAACGAATACCTGCTTGTGTACGAACAAATATAATGTTTTGGTAAATCCTTTGTTAGTTTTCTTGTTATCTGTATAAAATCATAGGGTAGAATATTAAGAGTATAAAGGTTAAGTATAATAATGTTTTATTACGGTTTCTTAAATTGATTAAATATACATTTATTTAATCAATTTTTAATCAATTAGTAGTTATTAGGTAGTTAGGTATGACGAATTGTAGACTTTGTTTATAAGCTTTTAGTTCAATTTAAACACGTATCACTCACTTCAGTTAAAGTAAGGTGTTTAAAAGGTACTAATTTACAACTACAGGGCTCTAAAAATTAGTTATAGATCATTACAAAAAAAGGTAATCAACTTATTTTGGATTTATAGATCATCGTCTCTAATACAAATACCTATATATTTTATCGTAAATTTGTTAGTAATCGTACAATTTCACTAGAGCGGAATTGCATCTATCTCAAAATATATATCACATTATTATAAATATCCAAATAATATTATGAATCAGACCGTTATGAATTATGGCATCAATTACAAAATTCGTTGTAACCTCTCTTTATAGATATCGTACCATTCGCGTTTCATACTTCGGAAATGGTATACAAATCCGAAGATAGCCGAATGAATCCGAAAATATCCATAACATTATCTATATCCGTAACATTCCTCTTCGTAAAATCCATGTGCATTTTGACTATTCAGTACTTACCATGAGTCCAGTCTGACAGAGCATGTAGTGGACAGTCTGGGCGACGTCGGCCGCGTGTAGATTGTTATGGTACGGATTGTGGAACTTGCAGTAGCCCTCCTCTATCTTGCTGAGGAAGTTTTCCAAGATCGTCGGCGGCACCTATTAACAAAGTTAATTTACAGTGGGTGGGTGTAATTAAAAAGAGTTGACAGTTTAAAAGTTCAAACTTAGGTTAGAATATTTTTCTCTTATTACTAAGGTTGTTTTCTTTTTTTATTCTACTTTTCTTTTCTTTATAGCTCTTTTAATGTAGTTTTCTTTATTCTTTGTTTTTCTATGCGGAACTTGTAACTATAAAACAACTGCAGTTTAAAGATGTTGAGACTATTTTTTGTTCTATTAAGGTGATATTATTTTTCCATGAAAAAAATCAGAGTCGTATAAGATATCCTCAGAAAATAACCTTCTACCAGGGTAAAGTCTCCTATTTAAGTATTCAAATATTATATACATTTACTGATATAATTTTTATTCATACAAATGCGAAATTTATTTCAGATGGAAAATGAGATATGTAAAACCAAGTCGAAGTCGTTGATGTCTACCCTGAATATGTATAACGTACAGCAAGATGTTATTTTAGGGTTCCTGTCACACATGTTTATGAGCAGATATAATCATGCGCGACAGGAAAGAATTATTTTGATTGATAAAGAATTTAGATTAATTAATCTATCCCTAAAAACCTACACCTCTTATTTATTTTATTCCTAAAGATCAAAACACAAAGCAGTTTCTTATTTCAGAACAGACGAAAGCCTTATTCCTAGGGGAGTCGCGAAATTCAATGCGAAGACATAATATTATGATACTGAGATAGAAAATTAAAATAAATATGTTTGGAATATTATTATATATTTTTTCTATCTATCTTTTTCTATATAGTCCATCTACTGATATTTTTAGTTATTCTTATTTGTATTTGTACAAAAGCTATAAAAGTATATTTTTTTTTATAATTTTTGTGTAATTTATATCTATAGGATCAATTTTGGCATTGCCTAACACGACATTTCTAATGTTTGTAGATATGAACGAGGCCTAAAACTCGAAAATACATGCTGAACCTACATGTGAGTAACTCATATTACATATAGATACAATAATATAGGTATCTATTATTGTATCTATATGTTATATGCCGATCCAATACCATAACTAATACAGCCTTTGACATGCAACATATCACCACGCTCCCTCAAACGCAATATTGCACTGCAGTATTGAAGCAGATGCAGTCGACATTTATACAGGAAAACTTCGAGGAACTCATATATAATCTGGAATCGCGTTTATGAGTACAAATATGATATTACACGCAATATTAAACGTAAAACGAACTTCTCTTTACATCGTGTAACTTGAACTTTTCAAATATGATGTATCTTCTTCGGTTTCTACCGAACATTATTATTATTATGAACAACAATTCTTGTAATCAAACGAACATACATTTCTGTTGTATGTAACATGTATGTTTACATTTCTATTATATTTTACCTTATAATAACAAAACAAAAGAAGAGAGGTCTATTAACAGCGTTGCTAAGGTCTGGTCTGACGGGCAGCTGCCAGAGGCACATCGTTCAGGGGGAAGTATCTTGCTGACCCACACAAGAAAAATAAACTATGTAATCTATGCATATTACAATGAGTCGGCGAAAAAAGGACTTCGAAATTTTCAAATTAGGATTCTTTTTCTAATTCTGAGGGGGCTCAAATTTTAAATTTTGCCAGTTCCGCAATATTCAAATAAGGGGCGTTAATGACCCTCTATCTATGACGCCGACTATGAAAGAAAGAAAGAAATATTATTTATTTAGGGAAAGTACACAACCCAGTATGATTGTATGAATACAAATAAAAATAATACACTCGGGTCATTACTACATTACTTGATTTAGAGTGTGTGTGTGTCTGAGCATGTTCTGTATACCTCTGATATATGAATGTAGACTGTTATGTACCTATTCGAAAGGAGATCTAATGATATTACGATGTGTGACATTAATAATAATAATTCTTGATTTATATGGGCTATTTACGGCATAAACACAATAACATAAAGGTTAAGAGGTTATATAATAGGAAATGCTGCAGGTGGCCAAACGTAACCAAGTTATTAACCAAATTGGAATTGGAAACTGCGTGCGGTTGCGGTCAGCCTGCCCCTAGATGTATCTCGGGTTTGACATCACGTGATGCAGAAAACGGTTCGTGCCTTCTATGTTGCACTACATACAATCTGAACGTATCTACATTCGTGGATATTAGGTATATATGTATTTTTGTATGTTTCATCATCATCAACTAGCCATTATAGTTTCACTGGTGGGCACGGGTCTCCTCTAAGAATGAGAAGGACGTGGCGTGACATGACGTCTAGTGCGGATTAGTAGACTTCACTTAGAAAATTTCTATTTTTGGAGTTTACTCCTTAAGAAACGATTTGAGTTATAAGGCCCGGTACGGAAATTTTATGAGGAGTAAAATCAAGTGTAACACGAAAAGTTGAGGCGTAACGTAGAAAGAGACAAACATATATATCTGTAGGATTGAACGTGTAAAAGAATGAGATGGAATACATTACACAGCGTATCTCATTCTCGGGGTCTCCTCTTTGCGCGATACTTCGTAGTCTCACTGTATAGTTCACTACCTCCAGTCTGAGAGTTGAATGTGTGCGTATGTTTGTACGTGTGTATTGCGCGCCTGCGTATTACGAAGTTCTGCCACAACTTATATACTGCTGCCGAGTACAGGGTATGCATGCTGTATAATAAATGCATATAGTAGCATCTATTGTATACATCTATATACAACGTACATAAACAGCAACCTAACCATCAAGTTTTAATGTTTTGATTTTAAAGTTTTCTTGTACTTCTATGCATTGATACGTGTATTTTTATGTACTATTAAACAAATCATCAAGTGATTAAAGTTGAAAAAATATTTGAAAATATGCAAGAAATTGATTTAGATGATAATGAAGAAGAATCCAAAAAACACATGGATGCGGTTAATTGGTAAGCTTATCGTTTACATTTATGAATAATATACATTTTAAATACGAACAGCTAGATCTTTTATTTAGTGTTTTTATTATTATTATTTATATTATTTTGTAACATACTTTATGTAATACGCATTATTGAAGTAATATAAATAATCCGAATAATTACAGATATATGTTTGTTTCTCTTATCATTTTAGCAGATGCGTTTATTTACCCTTTTTTTCTATTCGATATATATCATAATTATCGTTCGTAAGGAGTAAACTCCAATCGTGCGTCGTAGCTGACACACACACACTTTTTTTTGTATGTTTATTTCTAATTATTCTGTACTGATTTCCTTTATCTCATTTTATTAATAATGTACTCATGTGTGTATGTTGAAGTTTCAAAGGAAATCTACATTATCTACTACTTAATTAATTCCTAATATCTCACAAAAAGTCTACAAAACGAAACATATTTCATCAAGAGGAACCATAGGACAAACGTAACTACATTTTGAGATTAACACGTTTAAAGTTTAAATGTGTACCGCATGTAGTGTTAAGCGTGAACTAACTTCGCAATTTCGATTAAACTAAAGTGTAACTTCCAGGGAATTAGGAATAAAGGACTGTTCCGGATTGAAACATGCGGTTATCAGATCTATTTGTCGTGGTTAAGCTCTTGTGAGAAACAAACAATACATACAATGGATAGAGATATAGATAAGAAGCCTTCGTTGTAGAGTATTTTGATCAACATATTGTATGTCAAAACTTTGTCAAAACAATAAAATCTTTAACAGTATGTAAACTTTGCTATAAAGGTTCAAAAAGAAAATGGCGATAGTTTATAGAATAGATGAAATATAAAAAAAAACGGTTTTATTTTTGGAAAATAAGTAGTAAACAAGTATTTTCATTACCATTTTGGCATCAACGAAACTTGAGGTAGGTATATGTTAATTTATTTTTTATTTAATGAAATACATGTTGTTTGAAAAATTCAATAACTTTTATTTGTAACAGTGTATATTATGGAGAGATACGATAGAACATCACTTGATTATCACTTGCAAAAACGTTGAAGACGGTCTGCAAAAACATCGTGAAAAAACCTGCACATCTGAGAGATTTATAAAAAAAAGTTTTCAAGGATGTGTCAAGTCAAGGAAGTCTACCAATACACAATTAGGCAGCGCGGTGGACTTCGGCCTAATCCTTATCATTCTGAGAAGAGACCCGTGCCCAACAGTGGCACAGTAATGCATTGACGACGACATAGAACATAGTTTGCTATCATAGTTTCATTTAGTCAAAATACATATACAACGTATTTTTTGTCAGATATTCTTCAGACATCAGGCCGTAGCACTATTGCTTATAATTTCAAAAGTAGAAGTACTCAATAAAGATATCAAAACCATTAAACCACCCACCTTGAACTTGTGTATCATGCCGTATCGGTTCAGTAGCTCGTAGCCCAGGTACTTGACGGGCGCGCCCGCGGACGCCTCGTGGAGTGCAAACACGTCGAAGGACCACTCGTCCAAGGTCTGCAAGAGCATAAATGTAATTAATTAGAATGCAGGGAATATTGTATGTATATGTTTTAAATAGTAGCATGGATATTAAGATCGGCAAGAATTAATAAAATGTTGATTGAAGCTTATATTAATACATCGGTCTTGATTGCTTAGCTAGTAATAATATCTAGTAATAATCATTCTTAATCGGTTTTGCCAACCACAATTCCAATTTTGACGATTTAGGTCATAGATTAGTATAGATTACTCACTCCTAACAAGAAAATGTACCCAGTTTTGAGAATTGAAATAGTTACGAGTACGTAAAAAAGTTTTGCCACGGAGAGTGTTAAAATGTCCTTAAAATATTTGAAATAATTATTTCTTTATTACGTAAATTACGCAGTATTGGTTATTTAATCGTAAATTTTCTCTAAAAATGTTTTTATTTGTCAAGAATTCAAAAAAATAACTTACTAAAATAAGCCGTTTGTGGCTTCATTGAATTTCAAGGCGGCGAAGTATCTTTACTAATCTACGATTTAGGTAGGAAAAATTTGACACTGTAAATTTTGACACACTGAATATATTTTACCACTTATTTTAGACTGCTTAACCGAATTCGCCAAAACTTTATAAGGGCCAGTTAGAGCTAAAAAGAGGATATTATTGGCCACAAAAGGGGGCACTACTGTCGTGATCTAACATTTATATGGCAGGATGTTTTTCCCGGCCGACTCGCATTTCATAAAAGTTTTATTTAGGGTCAAAACAACACGGGTAACTAGATTTTAATATATGAAGCGAATAAAATGAGGTCATTAGTTATAGAACAATTTCACACCGTTTAATTCTGAAAATGGACTTTTGTGCCAAGTAGGATTACTTGAATAGATCTCTCGGGACCGAAACCATTAGCCGGCGATTAAACGGACGACCGGAATGTTGCCAAATCGCTAATGGCGGATAGTTTGAAAGGGTTAACTATAAATAATGAAATGGATGACTAATGATATACCTATTTTCATACTCTTTTTAATTGTCTTTTAAATTTTTTCTTAACGAAGATCGAATTTTGAAAAATTTTAATACAGAGACGTTGTCAAATATCGATCTTTGGTTGGCAACGCATTGAATGGATTGATCATTTATTAATAACAAGCGTAAGGTACTAATCTTCTAAACCGCTCAACCTAATTCAATTTAACTATACAAGAGGTTGGTTCTAGCTTAAAAATTAGGATACTTTTGGATTTGAAAGATGACGCTGTATTTGTGTTTTGTTTTGTTTCAAGATGTTTGTCCGGGTCTACCAGTATTTCGTGAAAGTTATACATTAGGATCAAAATAACACGTCGTTTCAAGCTAATAAAATAAGGTCATTAGTTATATAAGATATTAACACCGTTTAATTCTGAAAATGGACTTTTGTGCCAAGTAGGATTACTTGAATAGATCTCTCGGGACCGAAACCATTAGCCGGCGATTAAACGGACGACCGGAACGTTGCCAAATGGCTATTGGCGGGTAGTTTGAAAGGGTTAACTATAAATAATGAAATCGATGACAAGTACCTACCTACTTTTAAAACCACGTTAATCTTATTTAATGTTTTATTAAGTTCCTTTATTAAGTATTCCTTCATTTTAAGCAGGAACATTAAACGTGAAGGCAAGGAATAGTTTTTACTTAAAACTATTAAATTCGGTCCAGTTTAATAAGTTGCATAATTAATTGTTATTAATTGGTATTTTTACGTCACTATGCATATGAGATTTAATGCTCGACATTTTCCATTATTTAGGGTTTAAAATTAAAATAACTAACGTTTAAAGTTATTCGTACAAGGAAATTTAAAAATGCCTTTATATAAAAATATAAAGTTTGTATTAAATCATCTTGGCCAATTTATTTACCTCCCGCTTATTATAAACAAAAGCTCAATTTGGGATGACATGCCTAAAACAAGTTTTACGTGCGTTTTTGTAAATTATGCCTAAATACCTCAGGGGTTTTATGTAAACTGGGAGGTTTTTGATGTCCCGTAGAATTGCAAACAAGCTCGCTGCTCAGGGCCGGGTACGGGTAAACTCAAAGTTTAATAAATGAACGCTTCACTTAATAATATAACGGCTTTGCTTAGCAACAGGTCAAGGTTGAACTGTTAAATGTTTGATTAATATGACTTTTTATAAGAGTAATTAAGCATTTTCTACGTTCATAGTCTCTATTTTTAACGGTGTTATGAAAGCTGTAGACATGCATAAATTCTTAATTTAGCTGTTTGGCCAGAAATCAAACCCGAAACTCGTTGCAAGGTTACATATTTTTAACCAATATATAGCATTTTCGAGCACTGCATGATAACATTTAGAGGTACCAACGCCTTTCTTTGGCCAACTTCAAGTAGAATCGTTGCATCAGGTGCACTGCATTTCCGTCTGCTACTCCTATATTATAAAAAAATCTGGGGACATAACAGATATCTAAGGGCGGCAGTATCCATTTATCATATGGACTTTATTCTCGTTTCCTCCTTTATACAATGGTACATAAAATATTAGAAGTACAAAAAATACTTTAAGTAACAATTTCTACGTAGGTTAAGTGTTCCGTAGGCCTAAACAAAATAAACAACATTCATTTTATTCTCTGTAGAGACCCAGTCACGAACATCCCTCGAGGCTGGAAACTCAAACAGAAACTTTAACTACACAAATTTAACACAACGCAACGGAGAACGGGTTAAGTTATTCAAACAACTGTCAGGACAGTTGAGCATTTTTAAAGAACCGAGCTATTGCTGTCTTTGTTCTTCTCACCTTTGACAGTCGACTTTTGGAGTCAAATTCTGTTACAAAAAAAACCTGTCTACGAAGTCGATATTACGTAGAAAGGTATCTTTATATCAATTTTATTAACATTACTATATTTATGAAATGACAACAATTTGTCAACGAGTCAACTAACATTAAAAACGAATTAAAACTGTAAAATTAGGTTGCTTTATTCCTAGCATGAAATTATTAGGAATTATAAAGGTATGAAGACTACATTACTCAGTAACTTTAGTAATAAACAGAGCTATTATAAAAACCCCAAGTGTTCAATTAAAAATATAGCCATGTCACTCAGATAATTTAGGCAAGTGGATATATTTAAAATATATATTACATTAAAATTATCGTATATTAAAATCCGTCAAAAGTATAATATATTCAAAACATAATATACATTATTTTTTATTCGAAGTCGGATAAACTGCTGAAGATTTCAGATAAAAAATAACCAATAATAAATGTCTTCATTATTCTTTAGTGGAGAAAATATGTTGCTATACATAATATCTTGAAATGTATCGAATGCTTATTGATACGAATTAATTCGGTAACCTTCATGAAGTTTCCCCATGAGTGTCTTTCGTCGGCTTTTACATTATTGTCAAAGGAATACTAGCTTAAATTAGACCAACCTCTTGCCGTTACACTAAGACGAATGTTCTTGAAATTAATTACTTAACTTTACCTTTTTAGGGAAGCCAATAAAGCCCAAACCTTTGCTGCCTTTTTGTGAATAATTTACACAACAAGCCCGTTTGTTAGAGTAACCATTAATTAATTCATGCATTGAACTCTAATAAATTTATTAAGTTAACTAAGTTAAGCAACGCCTGGCGTAGTCTCGACTTGGATGGGTGCCCGCTAGTAGGCTATTTTATGCGTTTCAGTGCTTCGAAGTGCATATTACATCGTTCCTCTCTTCTGTTAAGGTGGATAGTTGTCGTTAAGTCTTATTTTGGGCCCTATAAATGATTTAAAAATCATGTAGTACGCGATAGGGACCTACTAATTCATACTTTTCCCTACGGCCTAGAAACTCACAGTGAATTACATTTGCTACTCGTAAGTTACATAAATGTGAACTACACAAATATTACATTCTAAATATGAAATTGAAATTAAACATACGAGTAAGTAATTTCATTCGTGTGAGCGAGTTCCAATTAACTGAATTGATTTCCAATTAAATGCAGGTGTGCGAGTTTGAATCGTTGGAGGATATTATGGATCGCAACTACTGTTACTGGACTTGATATTAAGTACGTTTGAATTCAGGACAATACCAAATAAGCTTCAAATAACAAGCTTTTACGAATATGCTGATAAAATGAAATGTATTAAGGGAATGTACTTAATATGAAATTTATTCAAAAACTAAAATTTATTTTAGAGATTTTTAACATGGATTGTTGGTAGTTATTGATAAAGGTATACTGTAGGTTAGTAATGAATGTAGTGGATTAAGATTTTTAAGTATTTATCGATCGGAGATAGATTTCGAAAGAAACTAAATTGATTTAGACAGAATTTTCTCGCGAGGATAATAACAGAAAAAAATTGAGTACAACTGATATAAAATGGCACAAACCTTGAGTACTCTAACGACGTCCTGTGGAAACTGCATCAGCGCGGTGCTGGTGACCCGCCTGTAGATCCTGTCCACGAAGATGCCGGCCCTGATGGCGTGCGCCACCGATCTGAACTTGGGCTTCTCGTCCGACTTCCGTTTGGCGGTCGCCAGCTGCCTCGTGAATGTGCTCGCGAGCCACTCCCGGACCTCAGGTGGCACGGCATCCGGCTGAACTTCGGATAACTCGTCATCCTCGTCCGCAAGTCTCCTGCGCACATCCCAAATCAAATTAAGAAAGATTCCAGGATAAGATGAATTCCTTACCATAAAACACGTCATTGCTAGAAAATTTTAAATTAGCGTAATGCGTTTCGGAAGAATGACGAATCAAATTGAATTGATTTTTCTTGTACAATAAGTTAAGCTTCATAATTTTATGCTAATAATTCCTTATAATATCTTTAAATATTTGGTAAATTCCTGAAATTATCAATCAATCAAAAAATCTAATCAATAACTTGGAGTAATTAAATAGTTTCGTTAAAATCTCGATATAAAGTGTCGACGCGTCTAACTTTCGAATTGGTTTATAATTTATTAAGAAGTTGATGGGGAAATTTCTCATTCGGAGGATTTGAAAGCTGAGGAGGAATTTCAGAATCAATTTACATTATTTATGACCGAACCCAATTATTTCCTATGAGCCACGAACTTTTCAAAAACAATAATGTATCTAGAACAATTTGTACATTCTCAAAATTGCCTTTTGAATAATTTTCAACAATTCAAGTGTAAATAAAAACTAAATTCATTATCTATTAAATATCGTGAATAACACTAAATTTTCTATCACTATTCTTAAGTAATAATTTTCAGAAAGTAAATAAAAGGAAATCAAAAAGTGTAGTCTATTCTAAGATTGTCAAGTTACTGATAAATTGGTTAGTTTGTGTACTGAAAATGATAGACTTTATTTATTTATATTGCACATCTCGAGTTAACAAAGTCTCATCTAAAAGGATGGAACATTACTTGCTTTCTTGGAAAATGTCATTTTTAATTTACTTTGCCAACTAGTTGAGACTTTGTGGAAGAATCTCCTGTATTCTTTCGCTCACGTAAGTTGTATAAAGCTGGTCTTTCATACAAAGTTTCTCTTCATTCTCGTGAATCATTTCCTTTGAAGTAGCTATTGTGTCTTCTATATTTGTCTCCTTCTTGTATATGGAGTTGATATTAGCAGAAGTGAGATGAAATGTAAAATAAGCTGAATTAGGTTTTTTAAGAGGAAATTAAAACACTCTAATACTGGATAGGGTACCTAAGGGTAAGTACGTACAATATATAGAGGCACATGCAGCGTGCTCAAGAAATTTCCAAGGTTTACATTGCTTTCCATTTAATTTCAAACATGTTCGGGAAAAGACAAGTTTTAGGAACAAGTACCTGATACCGTGAAATGTTATACCGTGAATTCTCGATTACTGTTTCATAATGATTTTTTTTCTTCTAAGTGTCTTCTCTGAACTTTTTGGAAGTATGACATTTTGTCCACACATCTCAAATACTATTTAAATAATTTAATTTTCGTAATTTTTAATTAATGTTAAATTGAGATAGATCCCGGACCATTTATATTTTACTTTTATTTGTTTTTGAATGCAATAATCATATAAAAACAGTATGCAGTTTACCTGATGCAAAGTGGTCACTGTCGCTCATGTATAATTGATAATATAGTTACTACTCTCGAGGACTGAGATGAAATACCTTGAGAAACTGAATTTCGGTATAAGATACATAGTTACTTATTAAATTTACTCAGATTTCTACCTTTCATAATTTATTTTTATGTGACAGCTGATAATTTGAAAGCTTTGAAAACAAATGAAAAACAACGTTTTACAACAATATACAGCACACACGACATAAGAAGCAGGTTAGGGTTAAATCAGAGATCTTCTATTACCACTTGAATTTATACAAAATATAAAGCTTACTGTAAATTATACATTATCTCTTGTTTATAAAATATGTGTATAGAAGAATATGTTGCGGATGTAAGTGATTATAGTAATTATTTATTAAAAAGTATTATGGTTTTTTGATAAGCTTTTGAGACAAAATGACGTCAGCAATAGTAATGGTAATATGAAACAGACATTAACATTGATCTGAAAAAATAGATAGTTAAAATAATTGAAGATTGAAAATAATAATGACAATTTATTGACGAATGATATCATAATTTTATTCGGTCATAGGCCCATCGTCAAAGTTACTGATTTTCCATTGTTTCAATATCCAGGTCTCCTAGAAGTCTCAATTACGTTCTAACACTTACTTATTATTTTTGACTCTGTGAATCTATCTGATATCTGTGAATTAGATTTAATTTTAAAATCATCATTTTGGATTCTTTTGGATAAATTTGGACATTCGACGTAAATTTTCGAAATATTATCATAAACGTCTTCAAGTGAAAATATTGAATAGGCGATGATGAAAATATTCAATATAATCGAACAAAGTGATCTGCTTAATAGACCCCATGATCATAATATACTACTTTAGATGCATAACAATATAAACTGTAGAGTGATAATCATAGCTTTTGATTCAAGTGATAATAGTGCTCTTAATACGAGGTAACATCGACACACCTAAACACGAGGGTCGGCGCCGACTGCTGGCGCGCCACGGCCGGTCTAAAATGAAACACGATCATTGTCCTCACATACAGGGAACACAACGTACAACACTAACATTTAACATCGGTTGTTCAACAATGGCGTACAAAAAACAACATTTGCGAATGAGAGTGGTACGATGCCGGTATCGATTGCATCGCCAATGTCGAGTGAAACAAATTTCACCTAACATCAGTCGCAACAATTGACATGTAACCACTCTCAGATGAAAATCGACAAACTTAAAAGGTACTTAACACATTTTAGTTTACAAAACAAAATCAACTGAATCATGATTAAGTACTAAATGCTCTGGAATACACAACCGATAAACATAATATGAATCATACAAACATTTATAAACTCATCAAGGCACAAAAAATATTTATGTTGTTTCAAAATTTTAAAGATAATATCATGGTCTTAATTCTGAAAGCTTATTAGGTAAATAGTATAATAAATTGGTGTTTTAAAACTTTAATTATTCAATGAAAGCAGATGCAGCTAAAATATAAACGAGTGACGTGAATGATTTGAACAAGTGTAGATAAAAAGCTGTAAAAAAACGGGACGTGATCTGAAAAATAAAATGATACGGCAAAAAGAAAATCAATATATGGAAGCTAAACTGGGGTCACCCATTTCAAGACTAAACATCATGCCTGTGGATAAATATAGAAATAATGGAAGTAGGGCACATTTTACAGTGGATCGAGGAAGACGTCACACGGGGTACTAATCTCCAGGCTAATCTAAATATACAGAGAAACCGCTATACTACATGAGAACAAGTTAAGCAAAATGCCCAATGTAGCGCATTCACATTGACCATCAGATTTTTTGGCCTAACTCATTCTCCAGACATAAGGGTTGCAGTCGGATGAACAGGGTTCTATTTGACCACATTGGAGACAAATTCAGTAAGTTGCCTCCAAAGTGGTTTTTGGTCCTTTACATATGGGCTAAACTACCAGGAGGGTAGGATACTGATAGATTTTGTTACTGAAGCTTCAACAGAACAGAAAGACCTAATCGCACAGAGTGGACAGAAGGGAGGCGCGACTACTTGGCCATTGCCGGCGTTGTTGTAACGGTATTAACTTTGCTTCGTTCGGTTTCTCTACTGAGCACCTCGCCCAGCAAGGTGTTCGGAGACGTCGCTTGTGGAGTGCTGCGGGCTGCACGCGCGGCTGCTCAGGACCTCTCCTATCCCTGCGTTAGACATTATCACTGGACGCGAGAGCGTCAACCCTACGCCATAAATCAGTAACCTTGATTTATTTTTCATTGTTTTTGGACCATCTTATATGATCATCGAGATTTAGACTTCTGCAACCCTAGAACTATTTCTAGGGCATTTCCAGCTTTTTTGCACCATTTGTAGACCCCTATTGTGTTATCGAAAATAACTTAGAAAGAAGTTCTTTCCACAATAGTGGGATGATGGTAGGTTAGAAAAGATTTTTGTCAAACTAATGTAGAATGAACTTCATTCCTTGTCACAGTACGCGGAATCAACCTCCTATGAAAGAAACGAAAGTATAAAAGAGAAAGTAATGAAAGAAAAATAAATGCGAGAAACCAAATGAAGTATTTAATATCGGAGGATTTATTCACTAAATGGATTGATTTCAATCAGAGTAAAGAGTTTTCTCGTTATGACGCCCTTTGATGAAGAACATCAAAATGATTGAGATTAGTTATTTGCGGGAACATTTTCAGCTGTGAAGATATAATTTAGCGTTAGAATACTTACAATGGATGTGAAAATGAAATTTAATTTGACTACCATTTTATTTATATATAATGGATTGTATATAAATAAAACGGTAGTCAAATTAATTTTATACTTATTATTATAATTTAGAAACTGCATCTATCTACTTTGTCATTAACTGTCATGTCATCTACACGTCTGGGAGATGCTTAGAGCATATTTCAGCACACTGTCTAGTGTGGATTGGTACAGAAACCAACTTATACATTTAGTTGGAAGGTATGAGTTAGTATTAAATTATACTTCTAGGGTCCGCGACATGAGTTTAACGCTTATAAAAATATTTTTTCAAAAATTAAACAGAAATTTACTTTTATCTTCGTATTCTGCTAGATTTTACGTCAAAAATATCTTAAGTACACATGATTATATTTTAAAGTCAATTAAATATTTCAATATCAGTATTACGAAAACCGTTAACCTACGTAATTTTATATGAAACTTAATTTTAATTTTATCTTACATATAATATTTTCTAAGGATTCTTGTTACGTCGTGTATCTAGATAAGAAACCTTTAAAGCGATGGTGCTTAAGTAATTTGCCTTGGAGCTAAGCTCTATCAACCAGGTCGTTACCTTGTCTGCTTAGTAGGTTATTGAACTCGAGCACACATTCAAGTAACTTATATGTACGAGTGTTGCATTAAGTACTGTGTACATTGTTGTATTGTTTATTCAGATATACAAAGCTGGTAAAGTAAGCCTCAGCTTAATACTTAAGCCTATAGCTTAACATACGCACGTAATATTACAAGAAGATTAATAATCTTCTAGCAGTCAGAGTGATGGTACTGATCTACCATTTTTTATATTTACACGATTTTTTAACGATAATGCGGTCGGGCACAGACACAGGTGGTCTATCTGATGGCAAGGAGTCACACCGTCGCCTATGGAAATTCGCAACAACTATTGTTAATTCAATGTTACACCTTCAAAGTTTCTCTCGATATTATGGGACGTCAACCTCCCATGGTCTAGTTCGCCTGAGCCTAGTTGGCTCCATCACGTCACAAAAAAAATGATTCATGTATTAAAAAGGTTATACACTTTTTTATTCATTTGTGTCCATGGTACTCCCGTTATGGGTAACCCTTGTCCATGGGCTTATGGTTGGTATATACTAGGATTTCATAGAAAAATCAATTTACCAATTACTATTCACAAGATAAGGCTTTTATTTGAGCCAGTACAAATGGCGTAGGTGGTTTCGTTTATAAAACTCTAACAAAGAAGAAATAAAGATGCCATTGTTCCCGTAACCTTTGAATTTCTTTTCAAATCCTATTATAGGTAGTACAATATTTCTTTAAAGTCAAACGCAACAATAACGGTATTGGAGCCGGTTAATAAGCTTTGCAAGCGCCCGCCCTGTCGGATGCACAAAGGTCCCACTAAACCACAACTGCTTTCGAAGTTTAAGAGTCAAATGGATACAATATGTCTGCAAGCTTTGTTTATTAAAAATAAAGTTTGGTTTTTTAATACAATGTTCCATAAGTAAGCAATCCTTTCTTAAAAATATTTTTTAAGATTTACCTTTATAGACTAATGAGGTGATCTGCATGACGAAGTGGTCTACCGTTTTGAAACGAAGAAGGTTCTGGATTTAACCGCTGACATTTAAAGGTATTCAGACAAATCCGTTGACATTTAAAGGTATCATAGAACAAAAAAAAAATACAAGTAAAATCAGCTAAAGTTATACCACATAAATTATGTAAGAGGCAGCATTTGCATGCAATATTCGTATATGCTAATGCATTAAATTTGCATTCAAATAGACTCCTGATTGGTATACCGTGTAAAGGATGCCACGCGCAGTCAGACTACTGCATTCGTAGACTACATTTCGGTCGTAGGCTACACCATCTTCGTAGGCTACGCTACGTTTGAAGCAAAACCGTGTTCGTAGCTCGCTTCCGAAATCTACGCGGGCTACATGTACCCTTACCATGAGTTGTTACGTTTTGGCAAATAAGATTGTTTTGGTATTTGTTTACGTATTGCCCATACAAATTCCAATCAGCGCCCCTAGCGATTGTATCAGAACTATAGTGTCAGTAACGTAACATTGAATGTCGAAATTGACAAAATGGCGCTTGATGTTGTGTCTCTCTATTTTGCGAACATGTGAGGCAGACAAAAAGGCTTGAGCACTTACTTATTGTTACGTTTACTCAGTCTACCGAAGCAAACGGAAAAAATAATGGATTGAGTAAACGTAACGTAAAATTGTGGGATGTAAACTCATGGTAAGGGTAATGGTGTTTATAGACGGCTACATAGCGTTCGGAGACTGCTACATTCGTAGAGTATTCTACGTTAGTAGGTTTTGAACTGTAGCTGGAGCAATACCGTCGCCAAAGTCTAGGAGAGCAATCCAGAATCTTAAGAACGCACTGATTTTTCATTAGTAGGTTTTTGATGTAATGGGAACAGCAAACGTGCGTATACTTGGTATAAGTGGAGAACAACGCACAAAAACCAGTGTAAGAGGATGGGAGTCCTACCTGACGTCAAGCACTGAAGGCTTACAAGCAAAATTTTATCATAAATTTAGTAACTTCAAACCATAATACGGCAGTGCTTAACACTATTGTTATAAGGCGAAAATAAGCATCATAATTAATGAATCAATATTATAGTTTAAAAAAATAAAAACCACGCTAAAATCGCACAAGACAATCGTTAATTCTGACGATCCTGGTAAGGAGAATGGGACAAAATTAAAATCGTGTATTGTCATCGGTTCTTGATAAGTGTTCAAAATTTTGAATTAAACTGACCGTTCAAAGTGGATAAAAATCGAGTTCAAAAATTCCGTTATATACATACATACATACAAGTCAAGCTAATAAAAGCGTGGTAAAAAGATTTCAAAACAATATTAAATCTAGATAGAATATGCATACATGAGAAATGCTTAGGTTCCGTATACACAAATCACGCGGCCCTCTTTTTGCTAGTTTTTAATACCTGCACAAAAATATCTTCACCACACGTCAAGTTCATTATGAAGGCTTTCAGGTTATTATGGAGGTTCTTATGTTTTATAAGCTTACGATTTACTACCCAGATTAAAATAAAACCCGTTTACAGCGGCATTACTTGGCAATAAACACATTTTATAGACCGTAGGTAAGAACTTCGGGATATAATATGTAAATAAAAATAGTAATGATACTGCATTAAATATATAATTTATGGTGTGTGATATAACTATACTCGTGTGTGATTGTTGGTTTTGGGCCTGTGAAGAAAAAAATCACACAGTTTAGCGAGACTGACAATTTGCGTTTATATTTTTATGTTATAAAATGATTTTATCAAAGGATAACTGTCCTGTTAGGGGTACTAAAAGTTTTTCTGGCAATCCAAGAGCTGGCACGCATTTCGCTCAACGCTTTCTACACTCACAGCCCCATACTAGGATTCCCTGTATCGTGGGTGCTATGGACACACACGGAGACAAATACACACACAAACACCCAGACCCAGAAACAGAAATCTAAATTCATCATTTAGAAATCTGTCTGGCCGGGGATCGAACCCGGGACCCTTAGCACGTTAGACCGGCATGGTGACCGCACCGCCACGCGGGTCGTCAAAATGGTCGTCAACGAAATGGTATAGCCATTTGTCATATTTTTGTGGTATTGACTTTACTGAAAATATGCTGTGTGTGAAGTAATCCTACAGCAGCATTTTAGATTTTTCGTCTCCTAGTCTTTTTATAGCGTTTTGTTCTTATTTATTATTAAATAACAATTTAACCATTTATTGAGATCAGGTTAAATTGTTTTTTTTTTGCCTTATCTCGTTTTATAATGTAATTTTATTTTTCTTTTCATATGTTCTTACTTATCCTTCACACAACAGTATAAAATCGAAGTACCTATTACGATCATCATCATAATAGTACATTCTGTATTACTTAGCCAATATAGAGTTGCATCGAGGCTTACAATTGAATCTCGAGCACAATTACCTAATTGCTAGAGGCCTCTTTGTTTGATGGTATTAAGCTTACTACTCCACATCCATATACCTATATCTGATCAATTCAGTACTAAATGTATTGAATTGTTGTTGTTATTGCATTTTGCATTTTAAGTTACTAGTCATATATCTGTAATTTGTATGTATCATATATGCCTATTATTGATCTGTTTTTATTTAATACTAAACATTTTTTCATAGTATAGGAGTAGCAGACGAGCATGCAGTCCATCTGATGGTAAGTGGCTACTGCTGCCCATGAACATCTTCATCAGCCTCAGATAGGATTCGATATTCCTACCTGAGATCGGCCACAGATGCGCCGCTACCCCTGAGGAGTAAGCTGGAACGGAAAAGTATGTCTCCCCTAATACAATTGTGGCAAAAATTGTCAAATTTTGATATTTGGTCTTTAAAAATTGGATATATTCAATGTTAATAACCTGCAATACCTACATATATATGTATTCAACACGTAGATATCTGTTGATAAAAACCTATTTTAAAACTTTTCCAGTTTTTCCTGCGGAAAGTTTTTATTGCGTGGTATAAAAATATATTCGTTAACTTTTACCCGACTGCCAAAGGAAGGGATTTCATTTCGTATTTGTGGATTTTTGTAACCACCTGAATAGGTGGGCGGATTTGAGAGGACACGCTTCGTGTCGTGATTTGAATCTATCGAGATATATTCGTATCTATGGAGTTCTATATAAAACTAGCTGACCCGGTAAACGTTGTGTTGCTATATAAATGAAAAAATGTTAAGGGTGATCATTTAGGGGTACGAAAAATCGATAGTAGCCTATTCTCAGACCTAGGGGATATGCATATAAAATTTGGTGACAATTGGTAAGGCCGTTTCGGAGGAGTACGGTAACTGACATTGTAACACGAGAATTTTATATACAGGGTTACTGATAATTCGATACATTCCCTTGGAGGGGTAAAAGTAGAGCTCATTTGCAATAGATTTTGTCATTAAGTACCCTAGCCGATAGTGATTTGTTTTTGAGATATTCAAGTTTTTGTGTTTTTATTTCTAAGTACCGATTTCAGGCAAAAAATAAAATGCTCCTAAGTGAATGTCCTATTTTGATCCTATTTTTGTGCATAATCTTATACCTAACATCGCAACACTTCCTTAAAATGACAATACGCTGTAGTAGTACCCTTAAACTTTACGTTATGGAGGTCAATTTGCTAGAGTTCAATAAAAAAACCCTTTTTATTTCCACTTCAGAGTGAATTTGCATATAAAGGATGTATGGAATGTGTCGTACAAAGTATTAAAATAATAGCCCCATTTCACTAGCTATCCAAAATGGCATAGATATAAATAAAAAAAGTGTATAAATATGTAAATAAAGTGTATATGTAAGTGTACTATAAAAATAGTGCTGTATTTTTGCCAAAGAATGGATCCCACTCCCACCTTCGTTGTAAATAAAATCTGGGGTTGTTCGAGTCAAGGGTGAATAGGCTACTTTCACCGCTAAAAGCGATTACATTTGACCACAGTCTTGCCTTACAAATATTACATATAACAACTTATATTTTATGTAGTGTTAATCACCATTTGTTTTGATCATTAAAAGTTGTTTATACAGTCATAAATAGTTCACTAACAGCGCGTATACAATTACTAGATTTATCCAGGTCCTTTAGTACTGAGTGAAATGTCAAGTACCTAAGTATGATCTTACAAGACGAATCCTTAAGTTTATTAAGACAGAGATCTCTTTGTCTCCGGGCTACGTCGACGACTTAAAAGTAGTTTAGTATTCATTACACTGAAGATTTGAAAACATATTAAATAAAGTAAATGTGGGATCGTAAGTCTCTAGGCGTATTCTAGGTTATTTATACTTAACTAGAACTTTTACTATTAAATTATTGTGCCTAAATGTTTAGAAAATGATTAAAACTTAGTACTCGTAATAACTAGTACTTGAAATACAGAAAGGCGAACTCTTTCAATAGCTACTTTCAGTTAATTAATCAAACTTTTTACTAGAATTGATTGATATTTTATTAGAGTTCCTGCTGTGGTTTCTTGATTACAGATGTATAGAATATTTAAATTTATTTTTTTAAGAAAAGATTAGTCACAAAACTATTGAAATATCTTTTCGAAAACGATAATTATTCTCTAACAGAATTTAGCCTCAAATATTAATTTCTCCTAGTTAGTTGATTAAACCGAATCTTTTCTTTCGAGGCCTTATTAAGGTTTCTACTCTAATTTAGTCCTTTTTGAAGTCTGACGTTTTATCGTACCACTTTTTATAAAAGACAGGGCGCTTACTAGGCGATTTGGTTCGAGAGAGACGCAATTTTGTCAAGTTGACACTTGAGAAGCGATAATAAATGGGATCCTTGATCTTAAGGTTTTTGAAACGTTCTTTTTTCAAGAGAAATTTGAAGTTTACTATTTTGAAAACTAGGTTTATTGTAGGTACTTGACATACTTTTTGAGACATAACAGCCTTTGTTTTAGAAGATTTCAGAATAAAATGTTTTTAGAGTGTACATCTTTTTATTTTAAATACATAACTAAAAGTGTGTAGTTGTGACACGACCTTTATAATCTTATATATAAAATTCTCGTGTCACAATTTTAGTAACCGTACTCCTCCGAAACGGCTTTACCGATTTTCACCAAATTTTATATGCATATTCAGTAGGTCTGAGAATCGGCTACTATCTATTTTTCATACCTGTAAGTGATAAGTGTTGTTCACCCTTATTTTTTTTTATTTATATGGCAACACAACGTTTGCCGGGTTAACTAGTGCTAATATATATTTAAGTGTGTAATCGTAACGAAGAGAGTAATAAAGCAGACGTGAAATTGATCAGTTGTTTAATTTAATCCGCACCTTACAAATGACTGTTGTTTACAAAAACATATTTTTTAATTTCTTTAAATCTTTTGATATCTGGCTTGTAAGTAGTTAAAAAAATAATACACATTGTACTCAAGTGCATTTAGAAAAGGTATTTCCGTTCAAGAAGAATACCTCTCAGTTACGAATATATAAGACCACAATCTTAAAATCAAAATCCGTACACGCTAGATTACTCTTCACAAATAATCATTACTAGCAAGCTATCCATCGTTTTAAACAGAAAATGCTCCGACATTAAGATACAATGGAAGAGAAAATGCGAAAAAAAGAATAAGCAATAGGTATAAGCGTCGAACAAAGGGTCGAGAAACAGAATTGATGGTCGTTAAACATTAATCGGTAATCGTCCTATGAATAATCTCATTGTCCCCGCGCGGGCGGTACCGGAATATCTGAAACACAAAGATGATGAGTTTCTTCCTTAGATAAAATTTAACGCCGTCGTTTACAGTTGTATTTTGTTTACTTTTATTGTGTTATGTGCATCGTTTGTTACAGATTTGCTTTGTTTTATTGTGGATTTTTAGAGTTGCCTTCCAGACTTGTAGCGCAGAATATAGAAAATAATACACAATTTGATGTTCAGATTTTTTCAAGAAAACTTTTCTAACATCTTAAGGAGGTCCTTTAAAATTAAAATGCTACCGAAGGAACTCTTTTGACTTTGTTGTTGTTGTTGAATGTAATTTAACACTACGCAACAACAATTGCGTTTAAGTGTTACAGTTTCATTTATATCTCATAGAAATATACTATTATGACATCTAGGGTACCTATCTGATAAACTCTAGGCTTGTAAACAAACCCTTATTGGAAATCCGCTGAACTTTTCTACAAAAAAAAAAAGATATTCGCGGTGGAATACGTAAAAATGTACAATACAACTGTAAATATCGGGCGAGTACGAAACGGAAACTGTACTTAACAATTATAGTCAATTAAAACAAATTGCTTCGTAGCCGTTTTGTGTGGTTACTTTTATAAATTGCTACAACATAATTACTCGACAATAGTTTCAGTGTAATAAAACTATACTGTTAATAGTTAGAGTACTTTCAAATTAGTAGTTGTGTCGCGCGGCAACAGCGCTGCTTTGTAAATGTATATAAATAAATTACGCGCGACTATCGCACGGAAGCAGCGGCGCAACCGCGCGTTTTTTTATTTTTATTTATATACATTTACTCCTGTTATTAATAATCTTTCATCAATGTTTTGCCTACTAAAGAACGAAATTTGACAATTTATGCCTACAACAAATTATCCAATTTCAATCTTAGATAAGGAAAGATTCGATAGATTCATTATCAATAACAGACATTATAAAACACTGCGACAGTCGCGCGACAAAACTGCTATTTGAAAGCACCCTTAAGCTTCTATAGTACAATCTCCGTTCAAAAACATCATTGTAAACCTTTAAAACTTTTGATAAAATTAGAACAATAAAATGGTAATACATACTTGGTCTCATCCAGGTACACGGCCTCGAGAACTTTGGCGGCATATTGTAAGTTCTTTTGCAAAGTCTCTGCGGGTATTTCACCCCGGTTTAATTGTCTTAGGAGATAGCGTAATCTGTGAACAAGAATAATGGTTGGTGAATTATAATGAGAAGGTAGTATGTATGTCATCCACAGGAATTATCTTATGTCTATTTTCCATCCTACTGTATTTAGCATGCGGTATTAATTCTTAAAAGCTTATTAATTCTTAGGTACACAATTTATATACCTTTTTTTTTTTTCTCGAGGGGGAAACCTTCAAAAGGTACCCGACGACGTGGGAGCGACGCCGGGTTATGTGGGATTTTTACCGCACTGAAACCCCCACGGTGGCCGTCCTCAACGCTTGTTGGAGAACTCCGGGATCTCCGACGGAACACAACCGGAGCCCTCCAAGCGCTATGCCCCGATCGGGCTCTAACCTGGGGGAGCAGTTTTCGCTCCTCCCACACCATGTAGTGTTTACGACGGTATGCGACCACACATACCGCCGTCCTTCCGGAAGCCCTCTTTTAGTCGCCTTCTACGACAGGCAGGGGATACCGTAGCCCTATTCTAGTCCCGGAACTACAGGGACAAACACAATTTATATACCTAACGTAGATTATAGCTGTGTATTGAAACCAATTGACTTTTTTCGAAGAATTAGTTAAAGCACAGTGCAAGAATTTATGGATAAAAAATCAATTACTCTAAACTACACACAGTTTCACCTAATTTGATCTTTATAAGTGAGTTTTTCCGAGGGCGCAATAATACAGCATGTTTCTCTTTAAAAAAAAAAACTTATACGACCTGTCTAGGGATATAGATTTTGTACGAGAAAAATATTATAAGTAGTTGTCTTTCTTCCTGTTCTTTATAGTTTCGGATTCGGAGTTACACGTACGTACATCATACATTCACACGTATACATATTTTAAAAATAACATCCTGTATATTTCAAACAACTGATCCTTTAAAATGTAAAATTATATTCAGCGATTAAAACGAGGCAGTAAAACGGAATAAACTCAATTATAAATTCCCTGATTCGTGTTAGCGAGACTTTCCGATAGTTGTGGGTTTATCTAGTTATAACTTTCACAATAACTACGCTTCGATATTCTGTAAAGTAAGTTAGGCAAAAATATGAGAAAGTTTAATATAAATGCCGTTAAGTAGGTATTTTGTGTTATGCACTAAATACCTATACTATATACTTACATTACTCATAATACGTCATAATAAAGGTGAACTTCTCCAAATATACATAGTTTTATGCATATAGGCTGTTTTATTATTTTTAGATTTTTTTAAAACATGTACTCGTAGTAGCAGACGAGCACGTAGTCTACCTGATGGTAAGTGGCTACTGCCGCCCATGGACATCTAATCAACATCAGATAGGCTTAGATATTCCTACTTGAGGTCGGCCACAGACGCGCCGCTACCTCTGAGGATGAAGCTGCAAAGCCTCGGAAAAGTACATACTTTTCGAACAATCAAACCAGAACACAGCAGTGCTTAACACTGCTGTTGTTAGGCAGAAATAGGTGTGGCGATGGTGCAATCATAGTAGAACTACGAATAGCTACACTTCCTACCGTGATTTAACTCTACTATAATTATCGCCGCCTACTGTAAGTCTGGTGTAGCGACCCGTGAACAATTTACATGAACCCCCTTTGATCATCGGGCAGTAGACGCGAATACAAGTGCGGAACTAATTGTTCAGCGAATTTGACTCATCGAGTGTTTCTGCTGTATTCCGCGGAGTTCGGTGGTACCTTTTGTATGACGTCACAGTACATGGGACAGATAATTAATTGGTAGAACTAATATGGTTTGACTGGGAAGGTACCATCGGCTCACCTACTTCTAGATTGAATTAGTTCTTGCGCTTCGATGGTAGGGTGTGAATGCCTTTTGACATTTGAGGCAACGAAACAGATACCATTACATCACGCTGACCCCTGACGCATTCTACGCTCACACACACACACTCACAGCTCCACAATAAGATTCACGTTATCGTGGGTGTATTGCATGCTCGCTTACTACTTCAATAGTATAAAAAAAGCCTCTGCATACCTTCCCAGTTCACTTAATCATTAATCGAGCTATAAAACTGAAGCTCTCACCCTCTCGTGTAACTGAGAAACCCTAGAAGCAGGATTAGTTAGCTACAAACAAGGATGTTTACCTAAGAGCGGCTTTGTCGCAGGCGTCGGGCGTGTCGACGGCGGGCAAGTGTTCGGTGTCGAGGTCTAGCTGGTCTAGCTGCTCGTCGGTGGGCGGGGCCTCGGCCTTACTCCGGCTTGAGGACCGACGGACTATTGTAAGTGCGCCTTGTTCTGTTGACAAAGGAGATTTATGTATTTAACGATATTGGTATATTTAAGAGTAAAGGTAACTTAGTTAAGTGGCTATTATTGAGTTTTTTTATTAAATAAAACATATATATACACAAGGAGAGTAAAACGGCTATATAGATAAAAAAGTTTGTTTTTATCATAGACAGAGTTAAAGGTCATTTACACAACCTAATATAGCGTGTTTCAGAATGTACCCATAGACATAGTGCTTACTATTTGCAAATACTAAGAAAAATTGTAACAACATTCCTAGAACTATACAAAAGAAATTTGCTAAATATAATACGTATAAAATGGGGAAATAAAATGTTAAAAAATAAGGAAAGAAGAAAACAATTTAGTCCGATTTTTAGATGTGAAAATAAATAAATCTAAAGTTACGAATATAATAAATCCTATTATTTAACAGTCTATACAAACATAATTACCTACCTACTTATAATATAAACATAATTTATTATGTATAAAAAAATAAAGAAGGAGTAAGTATTGTAATAAATATTCTGATCTTCGTACATTATATTCAGTAATTTATTTTATTTTCTTGTGCCTACAAAAAAATAAATATCTACGTAGCACGTAATAGGATTTGAAAGAGTAATATAAATACTGTTTGTTGCTTCAGGCTCTATTTTCGTTACCCTTCGACAAATAAACGGGTAATATTAAATTCTATTAATATATTTACGTAATAAAAAATCTATTAATATATAAGATGAATATGAAATATCTGGAAGGTGGTAAAACTATTTGTAGTGTGACCATCGCCACACCTATTTCTGCTTAATAACAGTAGTGTTATGCGCTGCTGTTTTCTGGTTTGAATGGTGTGGTAAGGGAGGTATACTTTTCGAGGTGTTTCAACTTAGTCCTCAGGGGTAGCGGCGCATCTGTGGCCGACTATCAGGGGTTGATTACAAATGTCCATGGGCGACAGTTGCCATTTACCATTAGGTGCACTGCATGCGCGTCTGCTACTCCTATATTATAAAAAATACTCTATATCTTATATATAAAATTCTCGTGTCACAATGTTAGTTACAGTAGGTACTCCCCCGAAACGGCTTTACTGATTTTCACCAAATTTTATATGCATATTCAGTAGGTCTGAGAATCGGCTACTATCTATTTTTCATACCCCTAAGTGATAAGGGCTGTTCACCCTTAACATTTTTTTATTTATGGCAACACAACGTTTGCCGGGTCAGATAGTATATTTATATTATGTAGGTTAGTGTTGTATCTACTATTATTGTTGGGCTATTATTATTGTTTTTTTAAATAATGGTAATAACGGGAATTACGTATAGCAGCCCTAAGAGGATCGCTGACGCTACCAACACGTGCATTGGCGAGTCACCGACTTAGACCTAGATTTATTGCACATTAGCAATTTCGCAATTACCAATCAATACTTTCCTTAATTATTGTAATATAAAATTGTGCATTCTTCATCCAACTTAGATAGGAATCACTAGCCTTAAATATAAGTTTTATTGTAATTTTAATATAATTAAATTAGGTTTAAAGTAAATCTGGTTTTTTTTTGGAGCCTCCGAGAGCAGCAAACGTAATTGGCGCAGTCGGTAGGATACTCGCGGGCCGGTTCGCGTTAGCTAGGTCATCTAATATCGAAGATCGCGTCGCGAGTCACCCGGGTGGCTATCCAGCCCCGTCATCGAGTATCCAGAATCTACGGACCTGCTGCGACACAGGAGGAGTTTCCAGACATCGAAGCACCAGAGAAAACCAGATGAAACACCTGTAAGTGCACTTGAATCGTTCTCGTGTTGCTATCCTTTTGTCCTAAGTACCCTTCACCATTTTCCACCCTAGATCCGATAGGGACCGGCAGTCTGAATCTCGTCAGGCTCGCCGCGATAGTGTTAGCGATAGAACTAGAAATTTAGATTTTGAGTTAGATAATCAATTAGATAGTTTTAATAAATTAGATTATAATATAACAATGGCAGTTGACCCGGACACCATTTTTAAGGCACTCCGCCTAGTCCCGGACTTTGATGGCAACCCTAACGTATTAACGAGATTCATTAAGGTTTGCGACCAAGTAGTTATCAAGTACTTGCGCCCTGATCCAGGCAGTGAATTTTCAAATACATGCCTTCTAAACGGCATACTTAATAAGATTACAGGGACAGCAGCTTGTACCATCAATTCCAATGGCATCCCTGATAGTTGGGCAGGCATACGTAGTACTCTTATTAACAATTTTTCCGATCAACGTGACGAGACTACACTATACAATGACCTCTCATTAGCCACGCAAGGCAATAGATCCCCACAGGAGTTTTTCGACCACTGCATGACACTTTTTAGTACCATTATGACCTATGTGACCTTGCACGAAACCATAGACACCACTGTGACAGCTAAACGTGACTTATATAAAAAAGTGACAATGCAAGCGTTCGTTCGTGGTTTAAAGGAACCCTTAGGGTCCCGTATACGCTGTATGCGCCCCGAAACTATTGAGAAAGCGCTCGAATATGTTCAGGAGGAAATGAACATCACATACCTCCAACAACGTAACGAGCCTCACAGAAGTCAGTTTATTCCAAAAAACCCTGTATTCCCGTCCACGTCATTCGCACCACCACGTGCACCTCCTAATTTTCAAAACCCAGCATCCAAGTGGCCGACACCGATAGGGCAGCAGCCCATGAGGCCCCCGCCTCAACCATTTAAATTCCAACAACCCATGCAACATCATCGCATGCCAACCAATACTCAAAGGATGTTCGGCGCACCGCCTCCTAATTATAATCCTCACAGTAATGTATTTAAACTACCACCAAGAAATAACCCTACTCAGTCATCAGCTCCTCAACCTATGAGTGGCGTTCAGAGATTCACTCCGAAACCATTACCTCACACCTTGATGACTGGTCATGATTGGAGAAGGTCAGGGAACCCGCCACCCAATAATTATTTTAAAACACGTGAAATGAACATGAACGAATGTGCTGCATATGACGGATCATATTACTACCCATATGATTGTTACCAAGAGCCGGTGTACGATTACGATGACTATAACAACTACTACACTAGTGACTATGCCCCCGACTTCACTTGCGACCCGACATATTATGACGCTTCAATCTACAACCCTTTACGAACTGAAAATACCACTCAGGTAGAAGATGTTAGTGACGATCAGGATTTTCAGAAGGACCCCCCTATACGAAAACCAAAATAGAACTTAACTTACAGACACAGAGACAATTACCATATATACAGATTTCCGACCCACCTTTAAAATTATTAGTAGATACGGGTGCTAACCAATCTTTTATTAGTCCTGAAGCTGTTGAAAATTACTTTAATCAATTTCCACTTAATTATGACCCCTTCGAAGTGACTAACATACACGCGACAACTAGGAACAATTATTCTATAACGCTACCATGTTTTTCAGAGTTCAATGATCGCGATAATATTAAATTATTCGTCTACCGATTCCATAATTATTTCGATGGACTTATAGGATTAGATTTATTAAATAAATGGGAAGCTCGAATAGATTTGAAAGACGGACAATTAATAACTCGCTCCGCTTCGAATCCTATAATGATGTATGATTCTCGGAACGTAAATCTGTACGAGGACATCATACCAGCTGGAACATCAAAGGCTATTCGTATACCGATAGACACTAGTGATGGCGATGTTTTTATTAAAAAACAAGTAGTTTGTAATTGTATAATTCACGAATGTATCACCACCGTTATTAACAACCGCGCTTACGTTGAGATCGAAAATCCAACACCAAACGACTTAATATTCTCGCTCGATCGGCCGGCGCACGCGGAATTATTTAATATCGAGTGCATGCGCACTAACCAACCATCGGCGCGCGCGCGGGAAGTAGTTTCACGCTTACGTTTAGATCATTTAAACGAGGAAGAAAAAGCGAATCTTAAGGCTCTTTGTTCTCGCTACTCAGACGTCTTTTATTTAGACGGCGAACCCTTAACATTCACTAATAAAATAAAACATCGTATTAGAACTACGGATGAGGTCCCCGTGCACACTAAAAGTTATAGATATCCGTTCGTTCATCGACAAGAGGTTAGGGATCAGATTGCGAAAATGCTAGACCAGGGAATAATCAGACCATCCGATTCCGCCTGGAGTTCACCTATTTGGGTTGTACCTAAAAAGATAGACTCCTCAGGTAAGCAGAAGTGGCGCCTTGTCGTAGACTTTCGTAAGTTAAACGAAAAAACGTTAGACGATAAGTACCCTATACCTAATATTACTGACGTACTGGACAAGTTAGGGAAGTGCCAATATTTTACCACCTTAGATTTAACCAACGGATTTTACCAAGTAGAGATGGACCCCCAGGACATACCAAAGACAGCTTTTAATGTCGAGCATGGCCATTTTGAGTTCCTTAGAATGCCAATGGGTCTAAAGAACTCACCTAGCACATTCCAACGTGTCATGGACAACGTTCTAAGAGGTCTACAAAACGACATATGTTTAGTATACCTAGACGACATCATAGTATTTAGCACGTCCCTTCAGGAACATATGTTGAACTTGGAAAAGGTATTTCAACGTCTTCGAGAGTCCAACTTTAAGATCCAAATGGACAAGTCAGAATTCCTGAAACTCGAGACTGCCTATCTTGGTCACATCATCAGTAAAGATGGCGTGAAACCTAATCCCGATAAGATTTCAGCCATAGAGAAATATCCCATTCCTAAGACACCAAAAGAGATAAAACAGTTTTTAGGTCTTCTCGGTTATTACCGAAAATTCATTCCTGACTTTGCTCGTATTACCAAACCATTAACACAGTGTTTAAAAAAGGGTAAGAAGATTACTTTCGATACCGAATACGTTAACTGTTTCGAAAAATGTAAAACCCTTCTTACTAATGACCCAATTTTGCAGTATCCAGATTTTTCTAAAGAGTTCAACCTAACCACAGATGCTTCAAACTTTGCTATCGGTGCAATATTATCCCAAGGCCCCATAGGTTCAGACAAACCCGTGTGCTACGCTTCTCGTACACTTAACGAAAGTGAGACTAACTATAGCACCATAGAAAAAGAATTGTTAGCAATTGTATGGGCAACTAAATACTTCCGCCCTTATCTCTTTGGTAGGAAATTTAAAGTTTATAGTGACCATAAACCACTACAGTGGATTATGAGTCTAAAAGAACCCAACTCACGGCTAACTCGATGGCGACTCAGGCTTAGTGAATATGATTTTACAGTCATATATAAGAAAGGAAAATATAACGTTAACGCAGATGCCCTCTCTCGAGTAGAAATTCATAACGACGAGATTAAGACGTTGATGATGCAAATCGACGACTTAAACTCCTTTATAAGAAAGCCGACTGAATGCCTGCCTACTCCAAATAATAGTTCTTCAAAGGAAATTGTCAAACCCCCGACGGAAAACCCGACTGACTTACAACCTACTAGAGCTAACTCTTCCACGGAAACCGTCGACTCCTTGTTGGGTAACCCAACTGACTTTCCACTAACACATGTTAACTCTTCTACAGAAACCGTTCACACCAATAAGGAAAATCCAATATTAGAAATCCCCATTACTGACGAACCTCTAAATAAATTTAACCGACAGATACACTTTACTATTGTTAGCGATATTAAAAGAAAACCCGTTCTTACTAAACCCTTTGATACCCACACTCGAATTAGTATACAAATCTCAGAACATAATTTGGAAGAAGATCTTATAAACGCTGTAAAAGAATACGTTAAACCTAAAATTAAAACCGCCCTCTTAATCAACCCTACTCTAGCGATGTATTCCGTCATACCTATCTTACAGAGTAAATTCAAAAGCTCCGCTATGAACCTTGTATTAACTAAATTTGAGATAGAAAACGTAAAAGAATATCTTCGCCAGCAGGAGATTATCCAGCACTACCATGATGGTAAAACAAACCATCGAGGCATTACCGAGTGTTACCTAGCTTTGTCATCCAAGTACTATTGGCCTAAGATGAAAGAGCATATCACTAAATTTATTAATGAATGCACCATATGTGGACAAGCCAAGTATGACCGGAACCCAGTGAGACCTCAATTCAATGTAGTTCCACCTGCTACTAAACCCTTCGAAATTGTACATATGGACCTATTTACAGTTCAGGGTGAAAAATACATTACTTTTATAGACGTTTTCACTAAATATGGTCAAGCCTATCCACTTCGCGACGGAACAGCTATCAGTATACTACAGGCATTATTAACATATTGTACACATTTTGGTGTGCCAGTAACGTTAATTACAGATAACGGGACTGAGTTCACAAACCAATTATTTTTAGAATTTACTAGACTACATAAAATAAATCACCATAGAATCCTAGCTCACTCTCCTAACGATAACGGTAATATAGAAAGATTTCATTCCACATTATTAGAACACCTTAGAATTCTTAAGTTACAACATAAAGACCAACCTATAATCCACCTTGTTCCTTACGCTATAATCGCCTATAATAGCTCCATACATAGCTTTACTAAGTGCAGACCTTTCGACTTACTTACCGGACATTTTGACCCAAGAGACTGTCTTGACATAGACTTGACTCATCATCTATTACAACAATATACGCAGAACCATAGGGAACAGATGAAACAGGTATATAAAATTATTAACGACTCCTCTCTTGCTAAACGCACTAACCTAATAGAGAATAGGAATAAGTCTCGCGAACCTGAAATAGAATATGCACCAGAACAACAGGTCTTCATAAAGAATCCAAGTGCTCACCGTCAGAAAACGGCACCCCGTTACACCCAGGATACTGTTCTCGCAAACTTACCTATTCACATTTATACCTCTAAGAAACGCGGACCGATCGCCAAGTCCAGATTAAAACGAATTCCTAAATCCGCGAATTTGTTGCATGATCCTTTACATTAATAAACAGATAGTTATAGTTTTTAAATTTCCAATAATTTCTAAAGATAGTTATGAGCTTTTAAGTTAGCAATAGCACCTAATAAAGACAACCAAGGCCTCATTCCTCCCTTTCCTTTCATAGCAACTTACGAGAAAACATTCGTGTACATAGAGACAGAATGTCCGAAGCTCAATTCCTGGTATCTCTGTGACGAATTAGTCAACCTGCAAATCCGTAGCAAGAATAACTGCATCCAGGAGGTGATAACCAGCCAACGTCTTCAAGAATCTTGCCAATTCGCCAAAGTCATCCAACAAAGGGAGGCCATGGAGAAGCTAGATGATCGACACTATGTGCCATCCTTTCGACACCAGGTTCGAGTACAACTTTCCTGCGGTCGAGTTGATTACATCTCAGTGCATGGAAGTTACCTAGCAACGATTCCAGTTAGCTGTCAACTAAAAACCGAGGAATTCACAATAGTAAATGACAACGACGAGGTAGAAGGACAGCCCCTGAAACGGACCGGAATCACGAAAAGCATCGGCATCCAATCTTCGCCAGCAACGCATATCCAATTGAACTCCATTAACCTGCAGGATCTGCACGGCATCCAGGAGAGAATCATGGCACAGACTCCACTACAGCATCATCATTCTGATGTAGTTTATCATACAACTCTACCATTTTACATGATCCTGTCAATCGGAAGTATATTAACATCATTATCATCCTCTACAAGTACAAGCTTGGGGCATTGCAAGAAAAAGAGCAGTAAAGAAGAAGATAGCAAGGAAGATACTCCTGGAAAGATGCCGGCAACATTCTCACTAAGCGTTCTCAAATAGTTGCCGCTCTGGGGGTGGAGGAATTACGTATAGCAGCCCTAAGAGGATCGCTGACGCTACCAACACGTGCATTGGCGAGTCACCGACTTAGACCTAGATTTATTGCACATTAGCAATTTCGCAATTACCAATCAATACTTTCCTTAATTATTGTAATATAAAATTGTGCATTCTTCATCCAACTTAGATAGGAATCACTAGCCTTAAATATAAGTTTTATTGTAATTTTAATATAATTAAATTAGGTTTAAAGTAAATCTGGTTTTTTTTTGGAGCCTCCGAGAGCAGCAAACGTAATTCGGGCGATTTTTAGTAAATATTTTTTTTGCATGTTTTATCTGTATTTATGTACAAGTTTTTCTGTAGAATTTCCATCTGATTAATCAGCTCACTGGCGGATTATTGCAAATGAATCTTTTCTTTAAGCGTGTTTATTCGTTCATGCTTTTCGTTTTACTTTTAAACAAAGTAATTAATTAAAATGCATTCAGTGAGCCGTCCAAAGAAGGAACGTCTTTTTTACGCGACTGCGGAGGGTAATGTTTTCCGAATGTACATAATATGTACTTGTATATACGTATTTTGTAAACGAGGTACGTCTTTTTTACGCGATTGCGGAGGGTAAGGTCTTTCGAATGTATGTAAATTGTAGATGCTAGTCTCATAGTTGGGCTATGTTTCTTCCTTTTTAAGTTAAATATTTTAAATTTGTTTTGATCTGAAGGCACGGCAGTGCCTCCGCCAAGTCGAGCCAAAATAATAATTATCCGTTTAGTTTCGAATCGTTTAGGTATTACTCGTGGGAGGAGGGTAATGTATACTACATTAGGGGGCACGTTTTACACTTGGCGAATTTTTAGGTGTCATTTTATTTGTCTTGGTAGTACTCGTATAAGGTGAAATTCGGAAAATTGTGAATAGCTGTTTATTATCGTATACTCTTTTTGCTGCAGCATATTTATTCGACTCATTTATGCTATCTAGTTAATAAATTTTATAACGATGCAACTTGTTGACCAAGTAGAGCTTTGACTCCAATAATGTCATATTGTGGCCAAAATATTACAAAGTTTACCTACGCAAAACAAAAGATGAATAAATATGTTGTTGAACTCATCCAAATGCATACGAGCTAGCCGACGGCACTACTTAGATACTCCCTGCACTACTCTACTACATAAATTACAAAGGTAACTTGCAATTGAACTCGTGTTACTAACAACTAGATAAAATTTCTAATTGAGACTTACTATGTTGCGTCGAACATTTCTCGAGCTGAATTTAACAATTACGTGTTTTACGAACGGCTATTTCTAGATTCTAGGTATTTTTTTCTACTTCAAGATTGTAATTTCACTTTGTAATAATTTGGGAAATCGGTAAAAAGATGGTGTTGCTGGCTGATTTTTAAATGCAGCGATAATGTTAGTCCTCAGAAGTGACAATGCATCTGCAATTGGTTTCAGGTGAAATCTCTATAATAGCATAGCCTACATCGATAGCGATATAGGGCTTGGTACAGTTTCTATATAGGGTCAATTACGGACTTTATCAATGGGAGCACTAACCATCGAGTGGACTGCTAACTTTGAGACGTTTGCTACTACAAATTTATTTGCAATCGCTATCACAGACAGATAGGTAATTTTCGATTTTGTGAAAGTTTAAGTATATAACGAGCCTTCTGAAGACAATCAGATAACATAATAGGGAAAGCACGAACGGGGACGTACGAAAATATTAACTTCCGCAGTCGGGTAAAATTACGACATCTGATAGAACATTGAGAAGCCATTGTGGTATTAGTCGTCATAACATTCTATTATAAATGCCACATAACATGGCACTGTTAGCGTAGTTATACTAATAAGCCCATTACGACACAAAAAATCTTGGTGACCCAGGTATCATCGAATTCTGTCCCTGTAGTTCCGAGACCAGAATAGGGCTACGGTATCCCCTGCCTGTCGTAAGAGGCGATTAAAGGGGATTCCGGGGTAGGTAGTGGGCGGCAAGAGTGGGAGCTCGAACCGCCCGGCCAGCGACCCCGGGAAGGACGGCGATACGTGTGACCGCATGCAGTTATGCACACCAATGGATGTGACGAGCTTATGCTCACCTGGGAGGAGCCCGATGGGGCAACGCGCTTAGAGGACTCCGGTTGCGTTCCCTGGAGATCCCGGAGCCCTCAACGCAGCGACGAGGATGGCCACCCTTTTAGTGCGGTAAGAATCCCACATAACCCCGTGTCGCTCCCACGGCATAGGGTACCTTTTGAAGGTTTCCCCCTCGTAAACAAATAAAGGTATCAACAAATTCACGAGACAGGAACAGAAATAAACTCCTTAGTACAGTAGTAATAAAAGCAGAATAGTTTCTTCCTTCAGTACTAACATTGTTTTTATAAGCAGACGCTGCCTTCGGGCGTATTTCCTGCCTTTGTTGACTGTACCCCGTTACCATAGCAACAGGGGGTCAACAACTCGTCTTGCATTCAAAGCCCATCATAATAATAACGCTATAATATCGTGCAATCATTTGGCGACGCGTCGGCGATGGAAATTGAGGGTTAGCGTTTGATGTGGACATAGATTATGTGTAAAATAGACAGGTTTCTTGGTATAGCTGTCGTAACTAACACGTGGTCTTATTTTGTCCCTGTAGTTCTGGGACCAGAATAGGGCTACGGTATCACCTGTCTGTCATAAGCATAGATAAGTGTAGATACTTCACCGCCTTGTAATAGAAGGAAGCCATTAAAGGGCTTAAACGGCTGACAAATGTGTCAGCCATTTAATGGCTGTCATGGTGTAATTTGCGCGGAACAATGCCGACATGCGCAGTCAAGTGTTGCAAAAACAC
Source organism: Epargyreus clarus (assembly GCF_041222505.1). Classification (NCBI taxonomy): domain Eukaryota; kingdom Metazoa; phylum Arthropoda; class Insecta; order Lepidoptera; family Hesperiidae; genus Epargyreus; species Epargyreus clarus. The sequence goes on from NW_027332223.1 coordinate 13,766,035, forward strand.
GAAATCGAAGAAAAAGTGCGGAGAAATATCGTTTCATTCGTAAATGATCTAAAAACTACATTTTAAAATATTTTTAACCCCAAATAAAGGACAGTGACAATTTATATTGTCAAAACTGGTTACATTTTCTTGTTAAGAGTGAGTAATCATTACTAATCTATGGTCATAAGAGTCGATTAATAGACGGCTTCCAAGATTACGGGTTTCACGAGGGGGAGCTCGAACCACCTGGCCGACGACCCCGGGAAGAACGGCGGTATGTGTCGCATACACCAGATAGTATATCAAGCGTCACGCTCACCTGGGCGAAAGCTGACGGGATAACGCACTGAGAGGACTCCTCGTCATCCTTATAGAACCGGCCACGGCTACCGGGAGGAATTTAGTACGGTAAACGATTACATTTACCGTCAACGTCTCATATTAATAACACGTTCCAACTTGTCAGTAGGAGACTGAAAATCAGCGCCATGACTCAGTTTACCTGCACGTGGCATAAGCTGAGTTTGTCCCTTTTCGTGGTCTTTTCAACACATATTATAGTAATAATTGAAAGTACATTTTTATTGCTCTTTTGTTATTGTTTTCGTTTTGTTATTTTAATTTTTTGTCTCTTTCTGTTATTCCATCTGTGTTGCAATTATCCGAATAAAATGTTTCTTTCTTTCTTTTCTTCTAGATGTTATATATTTGTGGCTAATCTAATGATGATCTAATGATTTTAAATTTGTTTCTATTGTCCATAGGACACCTCCTTTGAAATGGATCTCACTGGGTCTATGGATAGGCCTACTACGTGAAAAAGTGACGTCATCATATCATACATTTGGGGAAATGATGACGGCTAAAAAGAGCTGAAATAACGCCAGATTCAAAAGCGATTAAAATCACATACTACTTTCGTACCTACAGACTCGTAGATAGACAGTAATTAAACAATATCGGAGTACTCTTAAATAATAATTATAAACTGAACACAAAAAATTAATTAACATACAATCGTTAAATAATTCATATTAATGAATATGAATATCATTATGCGGGTAAACAATACACATTATTTCAATATGACGTCACAAAACATGACAGTAATACGGCTATTAATAATAAAACATTGAAGCTTATGTACCTAATTAATTTGTACGACCATTGAAACGCATAATGAGCTTAATTTGTCATGTTTAACTAATTACCACAGCTATTCATCTATAGTTATTAATATTATGTAAGGACTTACTTTGAAAAATGATAGAAATCGTTTTTAAATTAAATTAGCACTCAATGTTTATCTGATGGTCAGTAGCCAATACTTTTACAAACCAGCATGTCTGTAATCAACCCCAGATAGGATTAAATATTCCTACCTGAGTCGGCCACAGATGCGCCGCTATCCCTGAGGACTAAGCTGGAACGCCTCGGAAAAATCTCCCTTACCACACCCTTCAAATCGGACCACAGCAGCGCCTAGCACCGTTGTTATTAGGTAGAAATAGGTGTGGCGGTGGTGCCGCCGGAGTCGAACCACAAAGGGTTCTACCACCTTCGAAGCGTTCTCAGTAGGGAATGAAACAGTGTACTATGCACCGCTGTTATTTAAAGCCACATTAAGTGAGTTCATCATCAACCCATTACTGTACCACTGCTGGGCACGGGTCTCCTCTCATAATGAGAAGGATTAGGTCATAGTCCACCGCGCTGGCCAAGTACAAATTGGTAGACTTCACATGTCTGTAAAAAGGTTTTTCTTTTTTTTTAATTTTTCAGGTATTCAGGCTTCCTCACGATATTTTCCTTCACCGTTTAAGCAAGTGATAATTAAATTCTTAAACGCACATAACTTTGAAACATTATAGGTGCGTGGTGCCTGGGATTTGAACCTCGGACCCCTTGCTCAAAAAGCCGAGTTTCTTAACCACTAGGTAATCACTGCTTTAAAGTTGAGTGATATGAGATTAGAAGCATCACATGAACCAACGAATTTGTAACGGTACTTTTTTGTTCATTATTTGTACCCATTACGTTGGGTGTTTTCGCCCGTCCCAAATTAGATCGAAACGTTTTTCTTGGTCACCGTGCCCTGAGGGACTTGTACGAAATAAGCTATCTCTGGAAAAACGAGAAATTGTCCGCCCACCGCTTTTGCTCCGAATGTTTGGATCCTATACCAATATTTGTTTATTTCGACATTTAGATTGGCAATTTATTAATAGATAGACATCTATTAATAAATTTCCAATTTAAATTAATAGATAGACATCTATTAATAAATTTCCAAATTAAATGTAGGTTTTATATCGTACTAGAACTAAATAATATACGATTATCTATGAGCTCTCGTTTTCGTAACTATTACGTGTGCGACAGTTTATATTGGGGCTGTCGGCGGCGATCATCTTTGATTGTCGTCGGCGACCTTGTAAGGTCGTCTGTCGCTGATGACAGGCGGTGACAGTTGGTAGCAATCTCTCCTGGTCGCTGGTGACGGCGGGGACAGCCCTCGATCGTGGAGTTGACATTTCGCGGGTATTTTTTTATTTAATTATTCAGTAAGTCAAGTGGTTGACTGTAACCCTTCGTATATGCTACTAGTGCCAGAGATGAAACTCACAACTAAGACATACTGAGGGTAAACTCATCCACGCTGCTCCATTGCGAATTGGTGGAAAGTGGTGGATTTAAGCAGGTAGAGCAATATTATTTATTGATGGTACTTCATTTTATGATACAAGTATTCGTGTTTTTATAATAATTATTGAAAGATCAACTGTATTTGTATGGCCAGGGAGTAATATTCTTATTTTATAACATTTTATGATTGATATCTAACTGCTTTAAACTGCATTTCAAACAACATAATGTTTTACAGTATAATACCGTCAACTGTAAGTCCGTAAACAATTTTACAGTTACGACTGTAAAATATTACAACGTAGTAAACGTTACTCCATTGTGAACACCAGGTACTTGTGGCAATAAAACTTAATATAGAGAGATACATAAAATTGTTACGATTTATGGAATGGGTTAATTCTACGGTGCATATAAAACAAAATCGATTTCAATTAGTTTGCCTTTAATTACCTATTTGGTTTAATGATTTTGAGTTTGTTAAAATACCTTAACTAACATTGGATTTTAAACCTGTTGGATAGGTCTCCTATAAATCGGACGTTTTTTGTCCCCTCGTAGTCCTCTGTTTAACCGTTAGCATATTGCAAAATACAAAATATCAATATCTTTATTTGTAGAACAAGATGTATACTTTGGTGTAATAGTCAAGAGTTTTCGCTTATTCTGCCATAAATGGCGTACAAATATAATTTAAAGTCGTATTTTATAAATATTGCCTCTTTAAGTCTTCCCTACTGTCGATGACGGTTGTCGGCAGTCGCTTAAAAGTCGCTTAACAGTCGCAGATTGTCGCGAGCTTCCACATGCTTCGGTACGTTGCTGGCAAACATTGCCCATCAACGTGAGCTACCGGCAACCGTCGGCGACTGTCATCCGCACGAGTTATCGCTCTTGTAGCATATTGTTATCATGTGTTACCTCCCTTATTGTTAAACATGGTCCTTTGTGCTTTATGACGAAATAGACCCGGGTTCTAAATTCAAGGAATTTTAAAATAGGAAATACCTTTGGATTGATAACCAATTAATAGGAAAACATATAGTAATCGACTCAACTCAATCAGTGTTTCCATAAAATCTAGATTAAGTTGTACATTTATATAATCGTCGTGTTTAGATATTGCAGCTGAAGCATGAATGGTGACTAATTAGTTAATTATAGTGAGTTACGATAGTTCGCCAGTAATACGTTTAACTACCTGTGACCTATGGCCTGTGTATTATATATAGATGATATTTCTCTCATGGAACTCGACTTGGAATTGGATGGGTGATCGTTAGTGGCTAAGGTTCGGATGGCAGTCTCCGTGGTAATTAGCAACTGAATAATAGCCGTTAAAACGTGTTGAAAAGTCATGGGCGGTTTTGAGATATTTAATAGTTATAATACAGGTTTGATATCAGTCCGAGCAAAACCATATTATGGTAGAGCACTCAAAGCCTCCTCTAGAAGAATCTCGTGAAGAGAGGCCAATGACGTCAGGTAATATTTTCAAATAATTTTCAATAAAATAAATCAAAAAATTAACCTCTATTGAACCACAAGTTGTATAAATAACTGTGGTTCATTATAGGTTTAGAAAATAAACAAATTATACGATTTTAAGAAGATACGAAATATGTAATAATATATGTAGTTAAAATTATGCTTTTATAAGAATTGCTATTAACATTTAAATATTTATAAAAAATCTAAGATACTTAGATTATTAAAAAATAGAAGGGCCAGAAAATTTCAAATTAAATAAAATACAATCTAAACATTCAAACGTGCGTAAAAGTTGCAGAAATTAAACGAAAAATAAGATAAATAAAAAATAACAACAATTTAAATATTTAAATATTAAAAAAACGTGCACGAATGGACAAAAGTGGCAACCGCGAATTTTCACAGCAAAATTGTTGTATAAAAATTCATAAAAAATAACATAATTTCAAAATAAACAGCAAAATTAGCCATATTTATTTATTTTGCCATTTATTTTATAATTTTACAATCTAATTTTATTTCCATATTTTCTACCCGACTATTTTCTAAAAGCATTATCGTGCTCAGTAGAATAATAAAATTATTATTATAACCGGGTAGAAATAGTCTTTTCATAAAATTTAAGCCAAATACGACATGCTAAAACATAATTGGTATAGTTTAAAAGTCAACTAAAATATTTACATTTACGTGCATAAAATATTAATATATGATATCACAAATAAATAAATCGAATCCATGCATATTAAAATCGTAATTTATTATAATAAATATAAATAAGGTAATATTCATTTTAAAACATATGAAGCTGTCAAAATATACTTGGATGTGATATAACAAGTATACATACTTATTTTAAACGTCAATACTCTATTTGGCAGATCCAAAGAAAAACAACTGCATAGATTCATTTATAAATATTAATGTTTTGCTTAGATACAAATATTTACGCGGAAGAATTTGCAAACAAAAACTAATCCACTCAGCGTGCATTTAAAGTTTTTCGATTCAAAATAACGTGACCATTTTAATAACTTCAAAACGTGTGATTTTTTCAGTTATTGTTTTGCTTACTTATATAATACTTATGAACTAATCTTGGAAACGCGACGAATTGATTTTTGAGTTATTTTTACACTAAAGAGGTAACTTAGAATTGCGGACAGAACCACGCACTTTAAATAAATATTTTGACAGCTCATAAATACAATAAAATAACAAAAAACAACATTTGCACGTGTCGTGGTAGCCACTAGTGTCATTGAACCGTGCTTACTGGGAGATGTGCCGTTGCGGGGCGCGGGGGGCGGCGGCGGGCGGGGTGCCTCCTCTCGGGGTGCGCCCGCGCCGCCCGGCGGACTCGCCACTGCAACATCAAGGGTAGGTTAGTTTATTTACTTGGAAAGGGGAACTAAATACATGGAATTTCATAAAAAAGTGCCAACACAGAAATAGGTTGGGTTGGGTTAGGTTCGAATTTTTAGTTCAGGAAAATGTTATCTATGTTAAACGAGAGGGTATATGAAATGTTATAATTGAGTAACGGGTACAATTGAGTATCCGCACGCGATATGAACGAAGTCATACTTCTTTTATGTATTTATTATTTAATTAAAAATATTTCGTCTATCAATGTGTAAGAAGGGAAAGTATTCGAGTATTGTATCTTAATTATTATATTATCCTCAAAAAATACGACACATATGATATTTACCATTTAATTTTATAGTATCCAACTTATCATTTTTACTAAACGCTCCAAAAAGTATACAAAAGTCAAAAATAAAAGTCTAGAAGTCAAAAAAAATCGGTGAAAACTATAAAGTCCTAGAGTTTTCATTGTGAATACTTATATCCCTTTGGTAAACAATTTCGAATGTCATGTAATTCAGAGATCATTTTAGGGTGCATAGTAACACCTAGGTATATTTCCCGTAAGCCTATCAACTAACGTACTACATGAGTCGACGCCATTTATAAGCCTCGTTAGCCGATCAATTGAGTGGCGTGATTACGAGCATGAAGCACTATCCCGGCCGGACAGATATCTGAATAATTACATACATAGCTGGTGATATATGATAATCGGCTCACATATGAATATACGTAAGTCATATACAGTCTTATATTATATGGCAGGGGACATCGGAGTCCGGACCCCCCTCTCCTGTAGCATAGAGATGAGAAGAGAAAATTTTTAAACAGATTTTGCCGAAATATGTATTTCAGGGACTAACCATCTTTTTTGCCCCTTTTTATATGAAGTTATTATAAAGTTGGTTACAGATGTCCATGGACGGCAGTGACTAATTACCATCAGGTGAACTGCATGCTCGGTTGCTACAGACTTCAATCTTATATAAAAAAATAACAATTTAGATTATTCTGGGTCGGGGTGTTTATGTATCCATAGTACCCTTAACAGAAAAATGTACGTCAGGTAATAATATAAATCTTCATAAAATAAATATATTGCATAAAAATATTCACATTTCACTTGTAATAAATTATGATAATATCCGTCAATTCTTATGTAGGTCAAAATAAAACTCATTTATATTTTCAGAGAATTCTACAATATGTACCTAATGAGATCAGTATAAAAGAAAGGATGAATAACATATTCAAACAGAAACGTGACCAGTTTTTATATCGGAATCGGACTTGGAAATGAGGTGAAATGTATTCATTTTCTTTGAGCCCTCAAATTGACATTAAAAATAGTTTAAAGAAGATTGCATCGGCACGAATACTCATAATGGTCATATGTTGAAAGCCGTTAAGCCGTTTAGGCTGCAAAGCGTTAAAATGAAAAATACATTCGTAGATATATAACCTCCGTAGTCCTCAATATATATATATAAAGGTATAAAAATAGAATTATTATTATTCTATTTTTATAAATACCTATAATATTAAAATATCGATAATTACACAACATCGACAACAGCAAGAACAACACCATTGTCTGAGTTTAAACGTTCATTGTAACAGAACTATTACTACATGTTCTTGTATTACTGTATTAAGCTCTATACAACAATGGAACGTCTCAGATAATTAACCAAGCTCCGCTACGTTATATTGAGTTTCACGTTCGCTTTGATCAAAGCCACGTTATCTCTCGGATCGTCCGAGCAGGATTGCATTGATTTATGCACGAGATTCAACGTTCACATTGTAAATTCAGACTGAATAGGTGTAAAGCGAGAGGATAGATAGTTAGTCTTGTATTTGATGCTGAAATATCGTTGCTGTTAATATTAGTCACCGATTGAATGCCTTTTTTACTTCACTATAGTTTTAAGTTGTCCAAATTTTTATTTTTATAATAATTCTCTAGTTTATAAAATAAATTTTTAAATATTCATTAAAGTAGACCTTATCCCAGCACGAGTTAAATACTTACGTTTATTTCTTGGGTGTGTATAATGTGTACAATTATTTTTTTTACCAAATTACCTAAAATATTAAAATATCGATTATTATAAAGTGTAATATTAGCGAACGCCAATTTCGTAAATGGGCAATTAACAGCACCTTTACCAAATATACTTGTAATGTTATATAAATGTTTCAATCCCATACAACAATGGAACGTCTCAGATAATTAACCAATCTCCGCTACGCTATATTGAATTTCAAGTTCGCTTTGATCAAAGCCACGTTAGCTCTCGTCCGTGCCGGATTGCATTGATTTATGCACGAGATTCATCGTTCACATTGTTAATTCAGACTGTATAGGTGTAAAACGAGAGGATAGATAGTAAGTCTTGTGTTTGATGCTGAAATATCGTTGCTATTAATATAAGTTATTGATTGAAATCCATTTCTACTCCAATAGGGAGGGTAATGGTTTTCGAGTGTGTATATGTATGTATTATTTTTGACACACCCTGCTGCCCAAATGTCTTGATGGGTTTTAACATATAAGGTGTTGTTATTTTCGTTTTATAGGTGGGAGTGGCATAAATTACATTACTTTCCATTTCATTTTCATAGTGTCTTTTTGTGTATATTAAATGGTTAAAAAGAGGTTTGTAAATATATATTTATAACAATTCTGATCACGAAGCACAATAGCGTTTTGCGTTCTAACTAAGATCAATCACTGATAGTTTATTATATAAACTGAACAATCTTTTTCAGGTTAATAGTTAAAAATAAGTTTCCAGCGATCTAAGTCAGATTTAGATATCCAGACAATCTAGATATGCTTGGAAGCACCTACAAATAGACTCGTTAGAGGTTCATGCCATTCCGGCGCAGGAAGCGAGCTTAATTAAGCGAACTGCTACGCTCGATCCGACGGCAGATAGCTACGAAATGCTACGAAGCTACGCTTATATTACTCGTAGCACTTCATTGTGGGAGGGTTGAATGCTTGCTTTGTGTTGTATATTTGGTGATTTTGCGTGACATTTACATAATAGGTATTGTAGTAAATTTGATATAAATTATCGTGTGTTTAAAAAGGTAATATACATATAAGTAACATAAGAATTTGATTTTTATTTATTAATTTTTATTGTATATGGTTTGCGACATAAAAATATTATTAATTGGCATAATTAGAATTGTAATTTAATGAAAAATGTTGTCAATATCGTGAATGAAATAAATTTCCTAAACCTATATTTTATAACGATTCATTGGTGTGAGTAGGTATAAATAATCAGCTCAATAGCGTCTTTTATTCTAAGATCAATCACAAATAGTTTATGACATAAAATGAACAATCTATTTTAGGTAGCAATAGTTAAAAATAAGTTTCCAGTTATCTAAGTCAGATTTATATATCCGGACAATCTAGATATGCTTGGAAGCACCTACAAATAGACTCGGTAGAGGTTCATGCCATTCCGGCGCAGGAAGCGAGCTTAATTAAGCGAACTGCTACGGTCGATCCGACGGCAGATAGCTACGAAATGCTACGAAGCTACGCTAATATTACTCGTAGCACTTCATTGTGGGGAGGGTTGAATGCTTGCTTTATATTGCCTATTTGGGTGACATTGACATAAAAAGTTTTGTGGTACATACACACTCACACACACACACTCACACACACACACACTTACACACACACACACACACACACACACACATACACGCTTGGATTTAAAAACCCAGGAGATGCCCCACGGCTGACTATACTCTTATCCCACCTAACACCACATGGATTATAGGAGCGGCTGAAAAACAGCGCTACTCGAATCCCTGATTCTGAGACAGCAATGCTGAGCCGAATTCCTTTTGTCATATTAATATTACTGTAAAATGTACATTTATTCTTTGTGTAAACTGTGTTATTATGGCAATAAACGTTTATTATTATTATTATTATATTTATTTTCTTCAAAGAGCTCGGGTTTATAAACCCGGTGGTTTTTAACGTTCACGGGCCAAAACCAAGTGAATGTTAAAGGGAGCGTCGTTAATTAAATGTCAGTACTATTATTATTCTAATTGCAAAAATTTTCTTACTATTCTACATGTATTCAAAATTATAGCTTTTTGTAAATTACTGCTGATATATAATGGCAAATCCAGTGTTTGAAGAGATAGTTTTAAGTTTACTGGCACTACACCAGTTGTAGAAATTACAATTGGAACAACTACAGCTTTTCTCAGTTGCCACATTCTGGTTATTTCATCTTTTAGCTCTGTATATTTGGAAAGTTTTATTATTATTATTATTATGAAATATAATATAAATTAGGTCATTGCAATAATAAATTACTAAGATGGTAAGTTTGAGTAGGAAATATATAAGAAACAAGAATTAGACTTTTTAACCTGCAACGAACTGCTGCGGTCGATCCGGCGGCAGATAGCTACGAAATGCTACGAAGCTACGCTTATATTACTCGTAGCACTTCATTGTGGGAGGGTTGAATGCTTGCTTTGTGTTGTGTTATGTGAATAATTGTACAACTTTGATATCATAAGTACAATATTATGTAGGTACATACTTAAATCTGATATAAATTAAGTAGTTGCAATAATTATATACTAAGGTCGTGCGTATATATTAGAAAAGCCATAAGAATTTGATTTTTTATAATAATTAGTTAAGTAGACAATTAGGCGACAAAAACTAGTATGATCCGTTTGTAACGAAGTTGAAATGTGAAATGTTTGTCGTAAATTTTGTTTGATAGACTATATGAAAATCGTGATTACCCGTAAAACAGGTGATAGTTTTTTAAACTAGTATTATAGCTATCAGTGGCAAAAAATTCAATCACTATTACTCCAACATTTTCCGGTACCTTGCATAGTAGTTCACCAAACAAACTCATATTACCGTTAAAATATCGAACATAATAGTAACACAATACTATAATTCACCTCCATGATATTAATGTTAAAACGTTTCGCAGTAAGTTAAAACATGTAGTGTATTTTATTTTAACTTTAATAATTTAACCAATATAATTTATTTAAATGAAAACTGGAATTTTATTTGAGCATTAATAAACAAAACAATGAATTCGTGTACGCACAAACAAAAACTTTCCATATTTCAAAAATTAAATTATAACTACAAGGATAGTACTGACATAAATTTAATATTCGAACAAACATATTCATAAATGACTAAAATAATGGCGCCCACGGCGTAACTCATCAAATTAAAACGTGGTTGAATGGTTTGCATGCAAAGTGGTAAAAATAGGTTAACGGATGGTAGGGGCGGCGTTGAATCTCATTAAATAACTCACTGCTATAAAAAAGCGTATATTGTATGTGATATCTCTTCTCATTAGAGGCTGGCTTGTTTTATGTATTCCTAGTACATCTTATATTTAAAAAAAATTTAAACGTCGCTTATAACTTAAGCCTAGAGTAAGTATATGTTATCTACGCATACGTTTCTCTTTTTCATTTCATTTTTAGGGTTCCGTACCCAAAGGATAAAAACGGAACCCTATTACTAAGACTTCGCTGTCTGTCCGTCTGTCTGTCACAAGGCTCTATCTCCTGAACCGTAATAGATACACACTTGATATTTTTACTGAGTATGTATAAAGGTGGCCGCTTTAACAAATACTAAAAATAAAAAAAGTTGAATACAAAAAAGGGTTCCCATACAACAAACTGCTATTCGATATTTTTCCAAGTAACTTTTGAAACGTTAAAGGTAGACAGTTCAAATTTTTACAATGTGTATACTTTAATGGCTGCTAAAATAGTAATAAAATAGAAATAAAAAATAAATAAATTTGGCTATACGGATCCCTCCAGGGTTTAACTTGCACTTGACCAATTATCTTAAGTATAAATTAACTACTCCTCTAACGTAGCGGTCACATCACATTGCCACAAGGGTCCGGGTTCAATTCGGAGACAATACGATTGATAATTGAGTTCAGGTATATTTTTGAAGCTGTTTGTATTCTAGTCTTTTTATAATTAAGATCAAGGCGTCTGATATTACTTATTCTTACTTACATAAATACCCCTCAAACCACACATATTCATTTGAGTTACAGCAGATAGTTACCTGAAACAAAACAAAAAATATTATTAGAACCTTTATAATATGAATACTTCTATTAATTGCTGGCATCAAACTTCATTGCATGCCCAGCGTTTAGTGGGTAAAGTGTCTACAAATCATATGGTCATACGACCAGTCATAGTATGATTATTATCAAAAAGGGCATAATTTGTATAAGCTTCAACTAGCCAACGAGCATGTCGTTTTACTTATTTTTTATGATGAAGGAGTAGCAGACGAGTATGGTAAGTGGCTACTGCCGCCCATGGACATCCGTAATCAACCCCAGATAGGATTAGATATTCCTACCTGAGGTCGGCCACAGATGCGGCGCTAGTCAACGAGGGTTAAGTTGGAACGCCTCGGAAAAGTACGTCTCACTTACCACACCCTTCAAACCAGAACACAGCAGCGTTTAACACTGCTGTTATGAGGCAGAAATAAGTGTGGCGGTGGCTTACTAATTGTATGTGGCAACTGGCACGCATAGTCCTCCTGAATCCGATCACTGATGCTTTGCCACTTGTGACTCAGACGGTCACCTCACATGTAAGTAAACCAACATCCCCACCTCTCCAAGAAAAACGCAAGAACTGTTTACGTTAGAAATAGGTATGACGGTAGTACGTTCTGTCGAACTATCATGGTTCTAGCACTTTTCAAATTACTTAGAAAAATGAGAATCCACTCCCATAAATATAAACAACCACTCGTACGGTAATTCCAGTATGATATTGGCATTACTGTTGCCCATATACCTCTTATTACTAGCCATATACTTTAATCAGACGTTTTGTGAGTCTGTTTATGGCTCTCTATGGACGCTGCGGTGTTATATTAGATCATTTATTACATCTAGTCGTATCTATGATGGCCGTGGCTGAATGTGCTTTTAAGAGTTTTCTGCGGGAAGCATTATAATATATGATAGAGTTTTAAAATATGAATACCACCCATACCCATTACTGTTTAGCTGGGTAATTCAATTTTAGAGGGGTTTGGGCTATATGACAACAGGCTATGCTAGTTAGGATAGACAGATTTTACATATCTTTTAGATAGTTAATTGTATCAGGCGTTACTTTGCGGAAATCCATGCTATTAAGTTAAGATTAAAACTACTTCGCAACAATCCGCTACAAATATGTATGATGGTATATTTTGTTTTTTCATACTGCATGGTTTAAAATATATACCATTTCTTAGAAAATTCTCAAACATGCAGGTTTCGTCATGATGTTTCATGATCATTAAGTTCTTGTAATTATTTTATTTTAAGTTCTTACAAAAACTATTATTACTTTGAAGTTAAGTAGTTAAATGAAGTTAAGTATATATAAAGTGACATTAATTTTATTTATAAATAGCTCACAATGTGTCCTCTTTTCAGCGCTTACTTAATCAGCTTAAACGACGGCGGTGGCGCGAGCAGATGTTCTTATTAAACACATAAATACCGTATATTAAAACAATACTTTAATCTGAAATCGACAATAATTTTCAAAACCCATCAGTGGTAATTTAACGTGAAGGTAAACGAACGTAAGAAAAATAAACAAAAGTAGAAATATAACGACATTAAAGAGAGTAGTTCGCAATCCATAAAGCTTAGAGTAAAAAGGTAAATGCGAAAATTTTCCACAAGTTCTTAGCTCCGATTATTTTGCACAAAAACAAGACGATAATCTCGCATTAAAGTTAAAAGATCTTTCATTCCTTTTAGAAAATAGCCCGATTCTCAGAATCTTAATGCGGATTAGTATTACTTGGGGACGGTGAAATTTGCCAGGATTTTTTCAAATAGGCCTTAGTCGTGATTAGAGGGTGCTGTACTGGTTAATCATGGTAGCTCTACGAGTTTTGAATGTTTTTTAACATACGAATGATTAACGAATGGTAGTACCGCCACCATATCACGGAATATACTCGTAGAAACTTAAAAGAAAATTTCTGAATCCAGTAGCTTTCACGTGGACTGCATGGTTATTTATATATTTAATATTATTAAAAATAATCCAATTTCTGACACCACCCACATTGCTTAACTTTGTAGGTCATAGGTTATGGCCCGATGAAAAGGTTACATTTGGTGTTGCAAAAGTCGTTTTGCAAAAAAAATAACAAGTCTCTTATTTGTTTCTGCGACGAACGGTCTGCGTGTATAGGATATAGATAGAGCGTAAAAACGATTTGCACCCCTTTTCCATGATGGCAGACGGACAAGAGTTACTACCTGACAATCTTGGATTTAGCCTTACACTAATCCTCCATTGACATCGAAAAAAAAATTTCGCGTTCTGTGACTTTTGCATGTTAGGACCAAATTGTAACATTTCAATGGCCTAGATCTCGTGGCTTTTGTGGCTATATGCGCAATGTGAAACACCTACTGCATACAATTAGTCAAAACCGAGTTATGACCTCAATCAGGCCACATTATTATCTCGGTAATGTATGTCACTATACATTTAAATATATCGTGAATTGAATACCTGTGGCAGAATTGTTCGATAAATCAGTTGAAATATAACACACTCATTGTTAGTGCTATGTCCAAAAACAATTACTGAAATCCATCGGGATCCATTACCAACAAATCAAAGTCAACAATGACTATTAATTAATGTACACGTAAATAAAGCGCTGCTGTTTACAAAATTCACGTGTTCTATTTGTTTTATGACATAATATTTTATTATACGAATGTAGTCAATATTTTTTGACAATTTCGAGATATTAATTAGTTACGCATTTAGAAATTAAGTCAGCCGGGAATCGAACCCAATCGAACATCGGATAAATTCCATTTAATTGTAGACATGTGGAAAAGTGTCACTGTAGTTCCGGGAACAGAATAGAGCGACTAAAAGGGACTACAAGGGTTGCGGGTGGCAAGAGTGGGAGCTAAAACCACCCGGCCTGCAACCCCGGGATGGACGGCGGTATGTGTGGTCGCATCCCGTCATACGCACCAGATGGTGTGGCGAGCGTCAAGCTCACCTGGGCGAAGCCTGACGGGGCAATGTGCTAAGAGCATTCCGGTTGCGTTACTTTGAAGATCCCGGAGCCCTCTACGCAGCGCCGAGGACGGTTACAGTGCGGTAAGAATCCCACATAACCCTGCGTCGCTCCCACGGCACCGGTTTTGAAGGTTTCCCTCTCGTAAACAAACAAAAAGATATGGAGAAAATAAAATCTTAGCCTGATATTTTAGACATATTATATAAACACGTTACAAGTACCCTTACCATGGGTTTTTACGTTTTGACAAATATGACAGTTTTGGTATTTGTTTACGTGTTGGCCCAAACTATTTCCAAGTTCTGACACAATCCGCTAGGGGCGATTGGAAATTGTAAGGGCAAATACAAACAAATACCAAAACAGTCATATTTGTCGAAACGTAAAAACTCCTGGTAAGGGTAAAGAACCATCAATGACCTCTTTTCCGCCCAAAACATAAAAATTACACATAACAAAGCGATACAAAATAACTTTCTACACCAGAAAACCATGATAGCCCAACGGCTGAAATATGTCTGAAGTAATACCGATCCAGGAGAATTCCTTAAGGGGAACTAAATCCTAGTTTACGCTTGCGGCCGCATGATTGCTTTGAGACTATAAAAATGCCAATAAAATCTAGGACCGTGGTGTAAGTGAAAGGCACCAGCGATGTTATATCGAACAATTCAGTGTAATTTATTATACCCCGTATGGTACTAGAGACTAACTCCTAATGTATCGCTTGTAACGTTTGACTTATTGTAAGCTTAGATTTTCTCCTTTTATTACTCGTTATAGTACTAGTAGCATTATGATAGAAATATATAAAGATGTTACAACTTATAAGGTTCAATATCAGTTATGTCAAGGTTTAATATCAGTGATACTTCGTTAAGTTTATACCCGTACTTCTCACAAGCACGCATGAATTAAATCTCAGGTAACTCTCTGAAATCTCTTCGCCGTGTTTGTGTGCGTATAGGTCTTTCACTAATCCATGAATTAGTTCACTGCAGTGTCTTTGTATTCCGCGTGCGTATAAAACGATAGGAAGCAAGTGGTACTTGTGCGGATGGCACACATGTGCGGGCGTAAACATGTGTAATAAAAAAAGCGCTAATTACATGCAAGTGGCGCGCGTGCGGATAGGACGCGCATAATTTGTCCCTGTAGTTCCGGGACTAGAATAGGGCTACGGTATCCCCTGCCTGTCGTAGGAGGCGACTAAAAGGGGGCTTCCGGGGTTGCGGGCGGCAAGAGTGGGAGCTCGAACCGTCCAGCTAGCGACCCCGGGAAGGACGGCGGTATGTGTGGTCGCATACCGTCGTAAACACTACATGGTGTGGGAGGAGCGAAAACTGCTCCCCCAGGGTAGAGCCCGATCGGGGCATAGCGCTTGGAGGGCTCCGGTTGTGTTCCGTCGGAGATCCCGGAGTTCTCCAACAAGCGTTGAGGACGGCCACCGGGGGGGTTATAGTGCGGTAAAAATCCCACATAACCCGGCGTCGCTCCCACGTCATCGGGTACCTTTTGAAGGTTTCCGGCTCGAGAAAAAAAAAAAGGACGCGCATAATTATGCGTGACACGAAAAGTATTCTTCAGTTTAAAACGTTTGAATATAACAATAATTAATAATAATTAATAATCGCCGTCTCTTACGTTTTGTTTTTGGGGAGTCGGTGAAGATTCATTTGGCGTGTAAAACGACCCCTAGAGCTCGTTTCCTGAATATGTTCATAACAATAAGATTTATTCCGGACCACAGAATAAATAAAATACAGATAGGACACAGGCTTTTACGTGGCATTAAGTGGGAAAAGTCCATGTTCAAAGGTTTCTAGAAAGAAGATTTATATAGATTACGTTGCTTTGATGTTTGTGAGGTCTTATTTTAAATTGCTTTTTAGGTTTCCATCTGAATATCCATGCGGTCTATCTGTATATTTACTATAATCTATGCGCAACGTTAGGTCGAGTCTTTTACTTACAGAAGCCGATTATCTTCGGACCGCTACTAAAGTAGATCAAAGTAGATTCAAGCGGGTAGAAAATAAAATAGGTCATGTAAGCAAAAACGCCGAATAAATAGTATGTTCATCTTTGTAGTGGCAGTATAATATTTACCATATTTTATCGCGAAAGTACGTGCATAGAAATGAAATGAGGAGTTAGTTAGCTTTATTCTGATTCCACCACTAAGCACGGGTCTTCTCTCAAGTTTTGAACCATAGTCTACTACGCTGCCCAAATGCGTATTGGCAGACTTTATATATTATTGAAAGTAGATTTTTTTAGAAAATTCTCAGTACTTCCGACGTTTGCTTTACCATTGAGCATTGGAAAATTAATTACAAATCTCTAATAGTAAAATCATTTCGGAAAATCTGCGATTTGTGTCCGGTACCCTTACCATGAGTTTTTACGTTTTGACAAATATTACTGTTTTGGTATTTGTTTACGTATAGCCAATACAATTTCCAATCAGCGCCCCTAGAAGATTGTATCAGAACTATAGTGTCAGTAACGTAACATTAAATGTCTAAATTGCCAAAATGGCGCTTTATGTTTTATCTCTCTTTTTTGCGAACATGTGAGGGAGACAAAAAGTTTATCGTCACTTAAGCACTTATTGTTACGTTTCTCAGTCTACTGAAGCAAACGGAACATAATAACGGATTGAGTAAACGTAACGTAAAATTGTGGGATGTTCTGAAAACTCATGGTAAGGTACATGAATTAAACCTTGTCCCACAACGTCAAAAAACCGAAATCCACAGTTTTTATACTTTGCTCTTTTAAATCTATGATAAAAAAGTACGATCTCGGGTAGGCACTGTCATCAAATTTTCATTGCCTGTTACGGAGCGGCTGGTTGCTAACAATGTAACAGGATAACTGCTGGTGCTAACAATGTTAATGTTCATCGTTTTTCGATGTCATACCCGCAGCGTGGTATCGACCGGAATGCTAGCCTTGTGTTGTTAAGGGATCGTTTTTTAGCTGATAGATAAATTCATATTAACAATATACAGGATACATTATTTAAGTGTGTGGTGAAACTATAGGAAATGACCTCGAATATAAAGGGTGGTGGAACGCTTTGTGGGGGAAATTTGGCGGCACCAACGCTACACCTGTTTCTGCATATTAATAGCAGCGCTGTTTGTGTTCTCCTTCGAAATGGTTTTTCGAGGCATTCCAAATTGGTCCTCAGAGATAGCGGCGCATCTGTGGTCGGTCCCGTTGGAATCGGTATTTTCTACGATTGATTGCTCGTCTGCTACTAACATATTATTTATACTAAATGTGTGTTTTAAAATTCGTTACTACTTTCTTAGATCGCGTAGAAAAAGATTCTCAGGAAACCTACATGTCTGAGAGTTCAAACAAATGTTCTTTACGTTGCCTACTTGGTTTTTAATCAACGTGGTTTCTTTGGTATTTAGAGAAGCAACGTGCGACGATGGTACCATCGGAGTAAAACTTGCAAGACACCGCACAGTTCTACCATCTTGACGTTAGCTTGGAACACTAGTGTAGAGCTGCCCTATTCTATATTCTATTCGAATGACGCAGCGCACGTTGGAAGGCGGTTTTACTCGTAAATTTATCGTTCGGGCAGGTCATTACGGGCTCCGGAGGCTGTACGTTAAAGTGCTGACAGGGGCTATTCTCTTTTCAAGTAGGTATAAGCGAAGACCTAAGATAATATTAAAGTAGCTGTGAAAATACATATTGTTTAATGAATTTAAATTTAATGTGATTTTGTAATAAACGAAACGCACATAGCTTACGTACCTATATATAAAAGATCTATAAAGTTAAGCAATGTGGGCGCAGTTGGAAGTTGGATGGGTGACCGCTAGTAGTAGTAGTTTTATCAGTGCTTTCGTGCTTCGTAGTCTTTTTAGAACGGAATTCATTGTGATGCCAAATAAAACTTGACCAACTAGAGTCCCACTGCTGGGCACGGGTCTCCTCTTAGACGGCCGGCTAAATTCGAATTGGTAGACTTTAACACCTAAGTCTTAGGTGTTAAAGTCAAGGTCAAAAAAAGAATCTTAGGTATAAGATTCTTTTTTTCAAAGAAATGTTCGCCATGTTTCGTCGCCGAGGATTCGGTTTTCAATAAAAAGCTGTTATTTTGAAATAAAATTTGAAGTAAATAAGAAATCTAAACTTCAGTTTCTTAAAAGCATTAAAAATTTACCAATGTAAGTAATTTCATGATATGGGTGTAGGAATACAGCTAAGGCAGGGAATTTATATTTGCATAACTACGGCTTCCGTTCGTTGGATTATACGAAATCCCAGTTTCCCTTATCAGATTGGATACGAGTGTGTGTTGTCCTATCTATGCACAAAGAATGTTTAATCGTAATGCCTCGAATTTTATTATTTTTAATATAGAAGTAGAATCTGAAGGTGGTAGAACCCTTTGTGGTTCGACTCCGGCGGTACCACCGCCACACCTATTTCTACCTAATAACATCAATGTTAGGCGCTGCTATGTTCCGGTTTGAAGGGTGTGGTAAGGAGACAGACTTTTCCGAGGCGTTCCAGCTTAGTCCTCAGGGGTAGCGGCGCATCTGTGGCCGACAGGTAGGAATATCTAATCCTGTCTGGGGTTGATTACAGATGCCCATGGGCGGCAGTAGCCACTTACCATCAGGTGGACTGTATGCTCGTCTGCTACTCCTATATTATAAAAAAAAGAATATAGCCTGCTGTACAGGAGTTACTAAGTGACGACACACTCTTCGAACCAGGACAAAGCATCGTTTAACTTACCTGAACTTAAGTAGTGGTGGTGGTGAATTTTCACTTTGGATTCGAACCATATATGGCTCTACTATATTCTAAAGATGTAATCTTGTCTTGTAAAACAGTGTTATATAGCGGGTACTTTTATGGATTGAGTAGAAAATAGAATTGCATGCTTACACTATTATTCTTTAAATTCAATTCTTCGAAAACTTATCACAATATAATATCAATCTTCACACAACCCTCGCTAGGATCCAATTCTCTCGCACCGCGGAATTGTCTCAATTTCTCACTCCATCCTATTACATTGACCGATGGTAGTATGAATTCAACAGGTGGTTGAAACTTCCGACCCTTGTTGACAGATTTCTGAAGTTATGAAGAAAGGTTAATAATATTGTTCTCCACGTTCGAACTTTTACTCCAAAATCTTTTCTTACATTATATTCTAGAACCAATCTCTAATAAAATATTATTATATATAAATTAGCATTTGTAACGAAAAAAACTAAGTTAAATTAACCCATAAAAATAAACATTTTTTATCGTATCGTATATTAGAAATGTAATATGTAAATGATTTTGTTACACAGAGAAAACAAAACAATTAAATTTTATTTTTCTATTGATCTAATATAATAACATTTTTATAACAACGCCCGTTAACAATATGAATTACGCCAGAAAATTGTAAAACAATATTACTACAAACTCAATATATATCATTCTGTTCTTTAAACATTATTGTATTACGCGGACCTAACAAAATACCGTTCAAATAATCATAATAAATACCTCGACCCATTTTACTACATCCCATAATATCGCTCACGTAAAAAAGACAATACATTTGTGCGCAAAGGGTTTGTGTCCATCCTATTTCAATTAAGCGTAGGCGCTCACATAAGTAAACAAACCCGCCTTTATTGCCATTTAATTTAAGCATAAAGGTAAAGGACTCTTCCCATTTTGTCGGACAAACGTTTATCGCTCAAATCAACATGAAATTACCCGTTTATTTCGTTTATTTAACATATATTATTTTTGTACTAGGACTAAGTAGCTGTCGTATTTTTTAGATTGTAGTAGCAAGACGAACTTGTAGTTTAACTGCTGGTAAAAGTTTCCTGCTGCCTGTGACCAACTCCATATTGAACATAAAGGTGGTAGAACCCTTTGTGCTTCGACTCCGGCGGCACCACCGCCACACCTACTTCTACCTAATAACAGCAGTTTTAAGCGCTGCTGTGTTCCGATTTGAAGGGTGTGGTATGGGAGACAGACTTTTCCGAGACGTTCCAGCTTAGTCCTCAGGGGTAGCGGCGCGTTTGTGGCCGACCTCAGGTAGGAATATCTAATCCTATCTGGGGTGGATTACAGATGTCCATGGGCGGCAGTAGCCACTTACCATCAGGTGGACTGCATGCTCGTCTGCTACTCCATAATTATAAAAAAAACATATTCTATTTAACCGATGTGTTACTATTACTATTACTATACTATTCCATCTAGTCTGTTCTCGACACTGTTCTTGTTTCATCCTATTATAGAAATGTATTAATATCTGAATCTAATCATATCCGATCATAGAAGTATATATTCGGTACGTAGAAATGGTTCTTTATTTTGTCAGATATTTATTACAACTATTCTGTACCGAAGTACTATAGAATATTTCGACAAAGGTATGACTGTTGTTTCTTTAATATTTAGGAACCACTGTACTGAATTTATTGTAGTTTCATATATCTTGTACTTAAATCTACGAAATGATGTTTCTTTATTTTATTGTACTGGGAAGATAATGGAAATTTATTTTAGCCTAGCTGCGCCCCGCGGTTTTACCCGCGTTAAAAAGAAACAGGGGCACAGCTAGTTCTAAAATATAAGTAGCCTAAGTTACTTCTTATTACATCAGCTACCTGCCAATTAATGTCCCGTCAAAATCGGCACAGCCATTTCAGAGATTAACCAGAACAAACAGACAGACAAAAAATTTAAAAAATGTTATTTTGGTGTATGTACCGTATGTATATTCATATGCATGTAAGAAAAAGCGGGTATCATCAATATTACAAACAGACACTCCAATTTTATTTATATGTATAGATGTATATATATTACGATTCTAGGTAGGTACAAGAAATATTCCTATTTATATTATACTTTATTACAATACAATATCGCTGAAATATGGCGTGACCTTTAAAGGAAAGGAATGTCTAATATCGCCACATCCATTTGTTTTTATCGTCAACAATTTGAGCCAACATGGGTCACTTATACATCGGGACGACAACGGCACGACACGGTACCGATACTGTTAGAACATCTGTCACTTCTGCCATAAACATGAATTTAAGTAAACTTATCACCATCTATTAAATATATAAAACCAAACCTTTATGGATATTCAGCATTGAATCGAAATAGCGAACACTTTTCTGGTGTTGTTCAGTTAGATACTTAAAAAATGCATTAACGACATATGGAATTTTATGTTATGTGCTCTTCTCTTTAATTGATACGCGGAATACTTTTTGGTACGCAAAGATACATACACTTGCGTCGTCTATTTAGTAGTCGTCGTGGTCTATTTTGTATCTGTAATGCCGTTACCGAGTCGTGCCGTTGTCGTTGCAATTAAAAAACTCCATACTCATATAATATATAATCGAGTACAAAAGTGTTGGCGCATGACGCGTACAGTCGCAAACGGCTGTTTTAATCAAACTGATGGCGTTGTGAAGTGGCGATCATCGTTATACAACAAAATTGCTGTTTCATTTGAAGCGAGGTATTTTAGCGTCATCATTATTAAGTTGTGGTCTTTACGTATTTGTACATGAGGACGATAGTTCATATTTTTACTCAGTACGCAATTAAAATTGGGATACTGTCGTTTTATAAAACGTAATATTACACAGTATTTTGGCGATATAAAATCAAGAATTCCTTGTGGTAACTGTTAAAATATTTATATAAAAAATATATTATTTGATAAAAATAAAGGTGATATTTTCTCATATGAGTTAAAGCTAAGGTTATTGTCAGTTAAATTGAGAGTGAGTTGTTTTAGAATTGATAATGAGGAGTACAGGATTATAGTTCACATGTTTAGTGACGGTACGGTGTGCTTACGGTAATTCCCTTCCTCCGCACCCTTTAAACAGAGTACAGTAGCGGTTAAAACAACTACTAAAAAGTACAAAGGCGAATGACGGTAGTGCCGAAAAAAACCGAACGACTCTACCACTTTAATGATAAGGTATCTATCCGTAAACTTTCCTTTGCGTGTTTAATTGGACTGATACTTTTGTTCACTATTAATATCCTTTGAGTACGGCACGCCTTTCCGATGTCAGGCACTGATAAGAAGGGAGCGACTAACTATGTAAAGTAATAAGTAAGTGTGCACATTGGCCAAACTGCAGGGAATTAAACGCAATAATAGCACGTAATATAACAATATAATTTAACGTACTAGTACTAATTGTTTAAAAAGAAGTATAAAATCAACGGCCTTATAATTTTTCTAAGCAAGTGTACTTGACTGATATTATAAGAGGGCTTTCCTGTCGTGCGTCTTTTCGGCCACACACGCGTCACCGCCCGCGTGCCACTTGTATCCTATCGCTTCATGTGTAAGGATACATAGACGCATACGGATTGCTGCAAAGAGACAGTAGCGAGACAATTCATGCGTGCGTGCGTAGGCTTAAACACGCGTGACAAGCAAATTGTTATAATTGTTGATTTACGGAAATATAAAGAAAGTATTGAAAATAAGAAAATTTGACGATTTGAGAACTTATTAGGTAAACACAATAGATTCACGTACATAAATAGAAAATGGTAGTAATTTCTGACTATTTTTAATGAGGGGGAAACCTTCAAATGGTCCCACATAACCCGGTGCCGTTGGAGCGACACAGGGTTATGTAGGACTCTTACCGCACATAAACCACCTCGGTGGTCAACGGAACCGGAGTCTTCTTAGCGCTTTGCTCCGCCAGGCTCCATCCAGGTGATTAGCCCGTAACCCTATTCTAGTCCCGGAACTACAGGGACAAGTAATTTTTAACTTAGGACGGCTATTTCAAACATACTCGTATTTATGTCTACGTACATAACCAAAATAAACAAGAAATTTGTGTTATAGTTCGGTCAGATTAACACAGATAAAACTAATCAAAATATACCAAAATTAGCATGGTCGTATCAAACCAATTTAAAGTTGGTGCGTATCGGCCGGCGATATGGGAGAGTTCATTTTCATTTAACTTTGTTATGTCGAAACCTTCATCACTTCTCAAGTTCCCATTGTTTGTGTTCATTAAAACTTGCGCCTTACATTCTATCTGATACCCGGGCCTTAAAACCTTATTGCTTGTCTGCTCTTACTCGTAGGTTAGATTTTTACTCTCTAAGATTTCAGACTAGAAATCCACCGCTGATCTAGTTTTTTTGTAAAAAAGAATCTGTGATCTACCATGTCGTGATAGTGACCTTAGTAGACGGCGATAGCAGATGGTGACCTCGTATTCTGTGTTTTGTCGCACGCCTGCTATTTTGGAACCAGATCCATATAAATACAGACAGTCGTGCTATCTCCAACATTTTGCCGTAAATCTATATCTCGAAATGTAATGCTTATGTAGGTACTGTCAAATGCAACATTCTAATCAACGCTGAATCTAATTATAGGTTGATCATAGAAGCATTGTTGCGACTGACAGTTGAATTAGTACGAATGATATTAGGTTAGAAATCTTAAATAGAATTATTCTCTTATTATTTACCAAATAGGTGCTGTATATATAATAACTGGTAAAATTTAAAGACAACACACAACACTTTTAGTGGTAAAACGTCGTCAACCAATTACTGTCCTATTGCTGAGCACGGGTCTCTACTCAGACTGAGAAGGATTAGGCCATAGTCCACCGCGCTGGCGAATTGTGTATTGGTAGACTTTTCATACCTTTGATATTTCTTTATAAACCTCTTAGGTGTGCAGGTTTCCTCGCGATGTTTTCTTTTACCGTTAAAGCATGTGATAATTAATTTGTTATACGCATGTAACTTTGAACAATGAGAGGTGCGTGCCTAAGATTTGAACCTTGGACACTTTGATCGAGAGGCTAAGTTTTATATGAAAAAAGAAACAAGTGTAAATTGTTATTTCAGTTTTAGTTTGAAGAGTTTTAACATCGCTACTAAATTAATAAACCATGAAAGAGAAGTACGCTAGTGTATAGAAATACGCATACAAGTGAGTAAATACTAAGCTAGAACAAAATACCAGCCGAGATGAAAATTGTCCATTACAATATGTTCAGTAAACTATACTGCACTAACAATTCATACGTGGAGTAGCGAATTCAATATTTATTTAATTTATTTGCTCGATAAAAATACATTTTTACTTCAGTGCAACGATAAAATAACAGCGAATCGAGTTACATCCAAAAATATGAGAAGTCGTTATAAAATTTTCATATTTTTTGATTTTCTCGATACTCGGTTATTTTAGACTCGTGTTGTTTTTATAATATACGCGTACTTAATATATAAAAAGTGATAGTTTATACTTGTCCATTCTAGTCACAGAGTTGAATGAATCAGTGGTGGAAAATTGCCTCAAGTTGTTTGTACATATTTTGAAACTGTGTTTTATGTGAGTTAATTTGCCGGTTTGAATATAATGAAACGTATTCCTAGTAAGTAAACCTTCTTCGTGTTTTCCTTTTAGGGTACCATGTCATTGTGTGGAGGTATGATTTAATGACACTTATATTTTCATGCAACGAACTTTCCATTCTTGAGTTACAATCACTTAGTAAAATTATAGAAGAATCATTGTTTAAAGACATACAAAACATTTTAGTAAACTGCCTGCTGTGTAAGTATTTTCGAAGTATTGTGAAGTCTACACATAAGTAATCGTGGTTGAATGTGGCCTAAATATTTGTCCTTGCTCCAACAGCACCCAGTAGAACGATTATTACATGATAAGGAAACCAAGCCCAGCATGAGACGAGAACAAAACGTAATCTTCCATGTACAGGTACCAGGGGAGCAGCAGTGTCAAAGTTTGTTTAAATCTCATCGAGCGGCGGGAGCGTCGTTAGTGGGGTTAAACAGGTTAATTTGCCGTGTCGCGCCGAGATGAGTTCACGTACGAGAATTTAAGTGGCCGACTTGATTTTATTAAAGAACTTCCGTGTTTTGATATTTTGTAAGGGGAAATTGAAATCAAGTTTCACTTACAAGTGTCAATCTATTTTTCAAACATGTTGCGAATTACGATTAGTGTGTATTACCTATCTGGATATGATATAATTTTACAGAACAAAGTGTATATGGCGGGATCTATTTTCAAAATAATTTACGAGTATTTAGACATAAACGAGTGTTTTGGACAGATAAATTGGACAGACACTTAGATGAGCTGCTCGGACTTTTATAGATGGTAATATATCCTTCATGTTATAATTTCAAAGGCACCATCGTCATAGCTAGTTTTACGATTAAAAACAGTGTTAAGTGCTGTTGTGTTCTAGTTTGTAGGTAAGAAAAAGACACATATACATTCTGAACATTCTAAATTAGTTCTCAGGAATAGCAACGAATACATGATTTTCTTGAGATAGGACATCAATCACATTTGAGCTTAATTACAAATGTCCACGACATTGACAGACATTTGCAACATCAATTCCAAGTAAAATACCAAAATTAAGAGTTTCATCGTATAAGTATAAAGTAAACAAGAAGATACGTTGAATACAATTGTATTTACAAATAGTATTCCCAATTTTCATGTCAGACCGCTTCAGTGGCTTCGCACAAAGCGGGTGCTGAAAGTATTCGCAAAGAATCTGCAAAATGTGCATCCGAATTTATTTCGGAGAGAATCTTTCTGCAGTGTATTTTTTTAGTTTGTGTGTATATTGTGACTTCAAATAAATGAGTCGTTGGGAATATTTTTCTTTATTTAAACAAGTATAAGATGTTATACAACCAATTACCAACATGATAGACGCATTACTGTCTCGATGGTGAGCGCTGGTCACCTCTCAGATTTAGAAAAAAATTAAAGCCATGCTTCACCTCATGGGCTAAGTAGGGATAGGAACCCGTTCGCAATCGCATTCGTTGAAAACTTTTTCATCACCATCATTAACAATCCATTATTGTCCCACTGCTGGGCACGGGTCTCCTCTCAGAATGAGCAGGATTAGGCCACAGTCCACCGCGCTGGCTAAGTGCGTATTTGTAGACTTCACATACCTTTGGGATTTTTTTTATAAATCTCTCAGGTGGTGTGCAGGTTTCCTTACGATGTTTTCAGTTTAATAAGAGCAAACTATTTTCCGCGAAAACAAGATACATTTTCAGAAACAGCAGAGTTAAAAAACATAAGTGTTTTTAAAACCTGCTAAATTTAATGAAATTATAATAATAAAGTTAGTACCGCTACTTAGGTACATGTTTACGATGAACTTTTGTTAATTATAATGAGTTTGCAGCGAACCACTTAGCGTAATTGGATTCGCCTAGTTGGACACGTGAGCCCTCACTCCTTTAAATTACAGGAATCGGGGCAGGGCGATGCACCCAGGAACTTCGAGAAACAAGGGAATTTTATAAAAGTGGTGAAATGTACAAAAACAAAAGTAGATTTACATGTTAATGCTAGGATGTGCTAAAGATTTTTCGTTCAATTTTATTATGCTTTGCATTCAATTTGCTCATTTGTTCTGTATATTTCTAATTATTTAACGCAGTGTTAAGCGCTGCTGTGTTCTGGTTTAAAATGATAAGGGACATGTTTATCCGTGTCCTTGTAACTTATTCCTCAAGGGTAGAAACGAATCTATAGCCGACCTTAGGCAGGATTCCAATCTTAAGTGAGGTTGATTACAGCTGTTCATGAGTGGCCGCAGCCATCTACCATCTAATGGATTGTATGCTACTACCTTACAACTGCAGTCATACGCACGTTCAAACGTTATAAAGGAAAGGAACGTAAAACGTTAAGATACTCGTACTTAAGGCATTTCAACGTAATCCTCTACGGATTCATTTCTGACTTACTTAAGTAGAACGCCAAAATTTGATATTGTTGACAATTAATATTCATAGATGACGAACCAGTTACTATTTCGTAGATAGATAGTGTATAATAATCCTCTCGTACTTATATTATATAATATTATTTATTTTTATTATTATTCCCGTTATATTATCACGTATTCTCTTCATATCACATAAATGCTTCATTTTATCTAGCATTATATTTTCGTAAAGAACTTCTCTCAAAAATTCAAATACGTATTTGTAGAGGTCACAAGGTTATAAAAGTACGAGTATTTATAGTTTTACAAAAGGGTTAGTGGATTTACAACATGACCCGAGAACACAGGCCTATTTACTGTTTGTTACACGTTGTTATATGTTTCTTTGTTTTATAAACCCTTGCGTGCAGGAACGACCCTTGTCTAGCTGCGAGATTAGATTAGACTATATAAATAGGCAATGTTTATCTCGTTGACTTCGCTACTGCCCCACTGCTGGGCATTACCTCTTAGGGTGAGAAGGAATTAAGTCATAGTTAGAGATACACATGTTTGAAAACTTTTATGGGTCTCCCTTTTCCAACTTGGGAAGGGCTTAAGCAATAGTTTAAGACACAAACGTTTAAGAACTTTGTTAAAGGTGTGCGTTGTCCCAAAGTTAGGAAATTAAATTTCAATTTTTCAGTCTGTACTTTAGATATTGCATATTATTTGCAGAGAAAAACACATTTTCCATACCTACATAGTACAGAAAATAAAAATATATTACATGATATGACTCGAAACGTAGTCACGTGATTACGTGACGCCACCAGCCACCACTAGTGTTCTACGTGACTCGAGAGCGAATGGCATCACGACGCAAATGGGAAGCTAAACGAGCTGGTGTACGAAGACCCTAAGGGGTTAACGTTAGTTTAGAGAAATAAAATTGTATTGTATATTGCTCTGTTATTTTCTATTTGCGAGTATTTATATATCAACAAATACATTTGTAACGAAAAACAAATAGCATAAAATTATACTTTAGTTAGATCGTACGCAACTTTAAAATTTGGGGCCATAAACCCGACTTTTCAGAACTGAAACAACTAAATTAAGACGACAATATAGTGGTCTTTGTACCTACTTAAATAAGAAAATATACTCAAATACATTAATGATAAATATAACGAATGAAGTCACGTGACACTATCAGCCACCACAAGTGGTCTACGTGACTCGATAACGAATGGCATCACAACGCAAATCGCGAGCTGTATGAGCTGATGTACTTAAGTACTAAGAACTCTAAAGGGTTAACATTCGTGTAAAAAAATAAGATCTTATTGATCGCAGTGTAAAAAATACATTTGTAACAGAGATTAAATAGGATTACAAGAATTCTACCTAGGTAGATTATGCGACACCTTAAGATCGGAGACTATAATCTCAACCTTTCGTAATCCGTACAAATAAAGTAAATAAAGTAGGTAATACAGACACACTCGTACCTACACAGTTAAGAAAATATATCTAGATACGTTAATGATAAATATTACGAATAAAGTCACGTGACACTATCAGCCTTCACTAGTGTTCTACGTGACTCGAGAGCGAATAGCAGCACGACGCAAATCGCGAGCTGAACGAGCTGATGCAAGTACTAAGAACTTTACGGGGTTAACATTTTCTAATATTTCTTTAGAAAAATAAAATAGTTTTGTGTAAGTATATCAAATTGAAATGGCCTTTTCTAGTCTGTAAATATTTTTCTATAAAGCGTTTTTCTAACTGACTACAAATATTTTTACTAACGGGGATATTAAAGATGAGGTCTTTTAATCCCGGCTTTTATTTAAAGTGATTAACCACGTTTCGGTGAGAGGATGTGGAAACTTAGTTTTCAGAAGTCGTAATGCATCTGTAGACTTCAGATAGAAACCCTATTGCAGTGATCACTTACTTATGTGAACTGCATAATTATTCATTTGCTATTTCCTAAAAAGTCCTTGGGAGGCAGTTAAAAAGATCAGGCAGACTGCTTGCAACGGTTTCATAAGAAATTACAACATAGGTTCATGTTTATACTTTCACTTCTCATAGCGTGTATGGGTCGGTGGGCAGGTTCATTATAACCGCGTCAAACTTCGCCAGCGCCGTAGCTTGCCTGATGGGCTGCCAGGGGTGCAACCTCCTTATAGATAAAATGCGCCGACCCGATAGGAAAAATAAATAATATTTTGGTTAGTACAATGAGTCAGTGAAATAAAAGGTTGTCAAGATTTTCAAATTTGATTGATTAGAATTATTCTCTTTCTTGAAAAGTCTCTGCTTAGTTACGACGCTGATCTTTGCATTTTCGTTTTGATTTTCTTATGCTTGTAACTAATCTAAATACATATATATAACTCAAAGGTGACTGACTGACATAGTGATCCATCAACGCACAGCTCAAACCACTGGACGGATCGGGATGAAATGTGGCATGCAGGTAGATGTTATGACGTAGGCATCCGCTAAGAAAGGATTTTGATCAATTCTACCCCCAAGGGCATAAAATAGGGGATGAAAATATTACTTCGTAACGCGAGCGAAGCCGCGGGCAAAAACTCGTGTATTATAAACATAAAAAGTGAATTTAGCCAAAACCAAAAATAAATATTCAAAAATTCAGAGGCATTTGGGACAGTCTAACTCAAGTATTTTTGAGTTGCCAATGGCCTGATAGGCTATTGTACCGATTAGAGTACAATAATACAAGGTTTATTGCTCAAAAATATACGTATAAGTCACAAATATACGAGACACTTTTAATTTTCTTTATTAAATTTCATTATGTCTTTCAATACGGTGTATAAATAAAGCTAATTAGTATCATATAGCGTTATACATGATAGCGTTACTATCTACAGATACAATTTCAATTAAGCGAACGATAGACAATTTGATCCGTTTCGAGAATTGAGTACAATTTAGCTAACATACCTGAAAACGATATCCCGTTGAGTGACGTAATCGTTCCCGGTATCACGCTCTGGTACGTCTGACGTCATATCAGATCAGATGTCACTTCCAAGGAGCGTTCCCTTAATATTGAAGTGTCTTACCGCCCTTATCTCTCTAACGTGCCAGTATTAATGGAATAGCTGGAAGAAGGTCTATGAACCTACTTAGAATAATTCTTTTACAATTTGGACCCGAAAAAGTATTTACTTTTTTCCTAGTTGTCGAAGTTATACTTATTTGGGTGAATTAGAAAACGTAAAATTGAATCCGTAGACGAACCAAGCTTACCGGCATAGATCTCAAAATTAGCAGGCTGAAGTGGCAATAGTCCGGCCACATCGCTCGGAGGACCGATAACCGACGGGGAAGAGAAGTCCTCGAGTGGCGACCACGTGTAGGCAAAAGAAGTGCAGGCCGCCCCCCGACCAGGTGGACCGATGACCTGAAGAAGACGGTGGGAAACAGCTGGCTTCAAAGGGCACTAAACCGGGTGGAGTAGCGCCAATTAGGGGAGGCCTACGTCAAGCAGTGGACTTAAAAGGCTGATGGATGGATGGGATGGAAAATTGAATTGAACACGCACCTATGCCTTAATTTAAGTAAGTGCAATTCATAAAAAGCTAACATCGCACGTAATTTTCTGATTATGTTAAAAAATAATGAAAATGCATATTTTAATATTGTAAGTATATTTTTGTCCTGTAGTCTCGAAACCAGAATAGAGACCCGGTATGTCTTGTTTGTCGTAAGAGGCGACTGCGACCTCAGGAAGGATGATGGTATATGTCCAGCTGGTTATCATTGTAAATAACCAAAGGTGAGCGTAAATGCTCATCAGGGGTAGAACCCTTTGTGGTTCAACTCCGGCGGCACCACCGCCACACCTATTTCTACCTAATAACAGCAGTGTTAGGCGCTGCTGTGTTCCGGTTTGAAGGGTGTGGTAAGGGAGACAGACTTGTCCGAGGCGTTTCAGCTTAGTCCTCAGGGGTAGCGGCGCATCTGTGGCCGACCTCAGGTAGGAATATCTAATCCTATCTGGGGTTGATTACAGATGTCCATGGGCGGCAGTAGCCACATCAGGTGGACTGCATGCTCGTCTGCTATTCTTATATTATAAAAAAAAGGGGGGAGTACTACCAGGGCACCGAGCTCAGATAACTCTGGTTTGGATATCCTGGAGTGTTCCACACAGCACTGAGGACGGTCACAATGGGCTTTTAGTGCGTAAACATCCCACATAACCCTGTAATCACACAACATAAGCGCAGGCAGCTATTATTGCGTTTCTTTTTTCTGTAAAACAACCCCGCCGCTGTACAAAAAACAATAATGTAAAATTTTCATACTAAAGAAATCTTACAATAGAGTATTCAATCATGTTACAACAATGTTGTAACTTAATTAGACGAGTAATTAACTAGCGATCGTCGGAGATATTCTGAATATTCTCGACGCGGCCATGTTTTAAGATATTCAGCCAAAAATCTCAGCTGTAGCGCTTAGCACTTTCGCGGAGTTAAGTTATTTGTCTTTCATAATCTGCCGCGGCACGCCGACATTCAAAACAAGATGCCTGCTTGTTATTCACGAGGCGGATTTCCAGAGAAAAAGTGGAAAGCGAATTTAAAAATTTTGGGGCACTTAAGACAGTCTTACTCCAAAATACGAATGTATGATTACATGTTAATGTATAACTTACAAATGTCCTTTTAATTTTTAATTTTAAATCTCATTATTATGTCTTTCATTTCGATATATAAATAAATGAACGCTTTCTACTCTCACAGCCTCACATAAGGATTCCCTATATCGTGGGTGCCATGTACAAATGCAAAGACGAACACACAAATACCCAGACCCAGAACAGATATCTAAATTCATCATTCAGATATTCTGAATATTCACTCCATGCGCCAATGTTTAAGATATTCAGCCAAAAATCTCAGCTGTAGCGCTTAGCACTTTCGGGGAGTTAAGTTATTTGTCTTTCGTAATCTGCCGCGGCACGCCGACATTCAAAACAAGATGCCTGCTTGTTATTCACGAGGCGGATTTCCAGCGAAAAAGTGGTAAGCGGATTTGATGGAATTATGCGAAGACTTCATAAAGTTGGTACACGATTCGCCGCAACAATATGCCTCGCTTGAATCGCGGCTCGAAATGTCTCGAAAAAATCACTAAAAATCTTACTTATAAGAATTTGACTACAAGTCTCGCATGTTTCCAGTTGGTTCAAGAAAGTCGTAAATCACTTTTTTCATTTTTAATGTATTCTTTATCGTCGTTTTCAAGAATCTTTATAATATTTATTAACTTTGTACGTCTGGAAACTTTTACGTGTCCTGAGCAAAATTACGCAATGCTGTCACGGCTTGAAATGATTGCTATTTAGGGTTTAAGTAACCACAAAATATGATCATCAACCCATTATCGTCCCACTGCTGGGCATGTGTCTCCTCTCAGAGTGAGAATTAGCGATGAGGATTAGGCCATAGTCCACCGCCCTGGCCATGTGCGTGTTGGTAAACTTCACATACCTTTGAGACTTCTTTATAAATCTCTCTGGTGTGCAGGTTTCCTCACGATGTTTTCCTTCGCCATTTAAGCAAGTGAAAATTAATTTTGAATACGCACAAAACTTTGGAAAATTAGAGGTGCGTACTTGGAATTTGAGCCTCGGACCCACAAAATATACGATAAATAAAATATATTCGAAACGGATAGAGCTCTTACTTTCTGCAATGTAATAGACAATAAACAGATCACGTAACAATGTTTTGTTCAGTCTGTTAAGTAATGTTATCATTATTAGAACTTTAGTCAAGGTAGGTAGTTGCTTTAGGTAGTCGGGTTTTTCGCTAAATTAATTATTCCTTGTTATGTTTAATTGTTATGAAAAAATACAAACAAAACGTTTAACGTGTATAATTTCAGGGAACGCCATACAATTTTATGTGTACAATGCATCAAGGGCCTAAGATTTCTCCATAAAAGTACTTCTCTAAAAGTATTTCCCACTCATTATGTGGCATATTCATCAGACGAATGGCAAGGAACGCTTATTAAGCGTTATAGTTAGTTAGGGCACGTTTCACACGTCATAAAGTGTTGTTAAAGGTTCATTAAGGATGGTAGCGTCAATAGTTATATGAAACCTTATTTCTGCCTAATAACAGTAGTGTTAAGTGCTGCTATCTTCCGCTTTAGAGGGCTTGATAAGGAAGATATACCGATCAGAAGCGTTCCAAATTAGTCCTCAGGGATAGAAACGCATTTGAGGCCAACGTCAGATGCGGCACTAATCTTACCTAGGATTATCTTATTTGATTACAGATGTCCATGGGCGACAGTAGCCACTTACAATCAGGTGGACTGCATGTTAGTTTGCTACTTATATTCTAAAAAATTGAATAATCAATCCATTATTTTTCCCACGAATATTATCGGATAGGATAAGTATGTCTCCCTTGTCATATGCTTAAAACTAGGATACAGCAGCGCTTTACGGTGCTTGCATAATGCTTATAAACTTATGGCAGGGGTGGCTTCAGGAACACAAAGGGTTCATATATTATTTACTTATCCCCTTTTATCATAAAAGTGTACTTATGAGAAAAATGTACTCGTACTTATGAGAATTTTTGCGAAAATGTCAAATGAATAGAACGATGGACGTGAACGAAATGATTCAGTTTTATTTTTTGCTTACACGTGAGTAAATAAAAGGTTTAGTTCCGGGTCAAAGTGAACTTGTTTCATAGAAAAAGGTAGTCAAAGTTGAACTGACGAATACTTTTTGTGCTTTCAACCGATAAAATCTTGCATGAATGAATCTGTTTCTGTATTTAATGGTGTCTTATTTTTATATCAGATAATATTATGTATTTATTTATTTGTTGTGTAGGTTTTTGAAAACCGCATTAATTTATGATTTAAGATTAATACCTATCATGGAATTGACAGAATGGGAGCCCATGATGCAAAATGTATAATTATTCGACCGTCGTTGGGACATGTCAGATTGAGTAGATAAAATGATAGAATTAAGAAGAGTACTATATACGAGTAATACCATTATATTATTACCACTGTGAGCAGTCCACCTGATGGTAAGTAGCTACTGCCTGGACTAGAAATAAAGATTTTTTCATCTCGTACATACCTATTAGATATTTATTTATTTATTTATTTATTTTATTGGACTATTAACAGAAATACATGTCATATTATGATGTAACAATATGTGTCCTTAAATATCTATTGCTTACATGTAATTCCACTTATAAATAGTCACAGCATGCGATGTTTAACAAAAGTACGATAACTAACTATAATATTTGTTAAGATTAAAAAAAAAAATCAACTTTAACAATCTTATTATTTGTGACACTTTAAGTATGGCTACGCCGTTTGGGACGTAGACAAGACTTTAACAATTTTGGCTTTGAATATTGTTGAGAAGTAGTAAAGTAGTGGTCATAGAGAAAAATCTACCAGATAATCTATTACATTTAAAATAAACATCTACCATCTAAAAGCCCTTAACGATCTATTAAATGTCAATATAAGGGTTATTCAAAATGTACCCTCAAACGTGTGTATGAATATTCATGTCCTTGTACCCTGGGCATTTATTCCGAAGGGATCGAGGGATTTTAGGGCCGAGATTATTGGATATGCATCAGCTGGGCTCCGGTTTCGGGTTTCGGGTTAGCGGAGTTCAGGTTCAGGTCATTTAGTAGTATTATGTATACCCGTCTGCTTTTTAAGTTCATCATTTGGTATGTGTTACGAAGTATGTATGACGTAACCTATACACAAAAAAATATATCGTAAAATACTGACATTTTCAAAAGGTCTAATATCCATTCTTTATTATTTTATTACTTTAAATATTGAAAAGTTTCAATTATTTATTAGTAAATTACAATTAACTTCACTAATAAGTATGGTCTCTTGAGACTTGAGACTTCTTGAAGTATAAATTTATTATGAACGAAAATAACTCGGCTACACCTCATAAATTAAAGTAGCGATTGAATATAAAAAAAAACAAAAACAAAAATCCAATTGCTTAAAAATATATCCACAATTATCAAGGACATTTTATATTATTACTAGCTGACCCGGAAAACGTTGTGTTGCCATATAAATAAGAAAATGTTCAGGGTGAACAACCCTTATCACTTAGGGGTATGAAAAATAGATAGTAGCCCATTCTCAGACCTACTGAATCTTTATATATATATATATATTTCTTATGTGAGTGTGTATGTCACTGAGCTCCTCCTAAACGACTGGATTGATTTTGATGAAATTTGTTGTGTGTGTTCAAGGGGACTTGAGAATGGTTTAGATTCACAATATAGCCCGTGGGAAAAGGTTTTTTTAATTAATTTTTAACTCGTAAGTAGTTATAGAATCGGAAACTATGCATTTGATCAAGTGATGATCTTTGTGATGATCTCAGCAAAGTTGTTGTCTATGAGCCCACGAGGGTTTGGGAGTTGGTAAGACCAATTTTCGTTAGATGGCACCACTGTCATTCCAATCAAGCTACAAATTTTCTGTTTTATGTATGTCATATTTATTCTTTAAAATGCGGGCGAAGCCGCGGGCTCCACTAGTTTGCATATAAATTTTGGTGAAAATTGGTAAAGCCGTTTCGGAGGAGTACGGTAACTAACATTGTGACACGAGAATTTTATATATAAGACTAGCTGACCCGGCAAACATTGTGTTGCCATATAAATAAAAAAATGTTAAGGGTGAACAACCCTTATCACTTACGGGTTTGAAAAA
Source organism: Epargyreus clarus (assembly GCF_041222505.1). Classification (NCBI taxonomy): domain Eukaryota; kingdom Metazoa; phylum Arthropoda; class Insecta; order Lepidoptera; family Hesperiidae; genus Epargyreus; species Epargyreus clarus. Next base: position 13,802,311 of record NW_027332223.1, read on the forward strand.
TAGATAGAATATTTGAAACTGCGATGGTAGCGAAGTCTGTCGAATCCAATGTGAAACATTTTTCCCACGGTTAGTCCGTGGGAAAAGGTTTTTTTAATTAATTGTGAATCTAAACCATTCTCAAGCCCCCTTGAACACACACAACAAATTTCATCAAAATCAGTCCAGTCATTTAGGAGGAGTTCAGTGACATACACACGCACATAAGAAATATATATATAAAGATTATCTGTCAAGGCACTTGGACAGCTGGGACATCCATACAAAAAATACTCTTCGTAGTACATATTAAAAATAACATATTTCATATTTCAACGTAAGCACAAAGTGGCGTAGATGAAGCAGTGAAACATTGAAACAACAACAACAAAAAATATAAATTGGACTGCAACTTTGCGAAGCAATTTAAACTTCCAGTAAATCGTTGACTCATATTTGCCAGGTAAATGTCCGGAACAGCTCTGCTTGGTTTTATTGAACTAACATGAAAGGCTACAGAAAATACTTTGCATTACGTTTAAATCGTGAACTTCATATTTATTTAAAGTAAATATTGAAGCGATTGGAGTAAATCGTTAGTACATATTTACTAGGTAAACATCCGGAACATCCCTAGCTTACTTCATTTTCAACACAAAGGCTGTAAAATACGTTGCATTCACGTTAAAACGGTGAATTTATTATTTATTCAAAGTACATCACATTTATAGACTAGAATGTGATTGGAGTAAATTGTTTGTACATATTTACAAGGTAAATATCCGGAACATCTCTGGCTTGTTTTATTTGACTAACATAAAAGGCTGTACAATACGTTGCATTCGCGTTTGAACGGTGAATTTCATATTTATTTAAAGTTAATATTACATTTATAGAATGTGATTGGAGTAAGCCGTTGGTACATATTTACTAGGTAAATATCCGGATTTATTTTTAACACAAAGGCTATTAAATCCGTTGCATTAATGTTTATACTGTGAACTTCGTATTTATTTAAAGTAAATAATATACGTTTATAGAATGTGATTGGGACTGGACTATAGAACTGGGTACATTTTCTTGTTAGGAGTGAGTAATCTTTACTAATCTATGTTTATCACGTAAATGCTGGCCAGAACAACTTCCCTTGACTATATTCGAATAACGTGAACACGTTACATAATAAACGTTACATTTACGGTTAAACGGTGAACATCACATTTATTGGAATTGAACGATACTTATAACTTTTTATAGTTATTGGAATATTCATACAGATTGTGTTCATCATATTTAAAATTAATTGTGAATATAGGACGGTAATCCGTTGTTTTATTATTTTTCCAGTATTTTACACGAAGCTTAATACTATACTATATATTTTAAACACTTATTTACACATGTAATAAAATAAAATTATAACGGTGGTGTTAACTGACTGTATTCTGGCATGAAGATTACTATTAATAAAGAATCTTGAAATATAACTTCGTTTTATCCAATAAGCCGGGTTTTCTAGCTTCGTTTTTCTAAAACTACTTAACACGAAGTAGAATTGGATTACAGGCAACATATTTTTTGCGAAAATATTTCGCAACAATGAAATGAACTGAACACCGAGGCAGATGTCAAGTGTCTTGCGCGCTGTCGTCAACAGGATCGCAATGAGCTTCGTACTATCTGTTCTTGCTATATTTTACGAGTGTATCGTGTACACTGGCATGTTAGTTGCGTATAGGGCATATTAGATTTTGTTCGGTGAAAAAACTTTGCGTAAGTATAATATTTTTATATTTTTTTGTATATGTATTAATATCGCGGTTCTTCTTAGCGCTGAGATGATTGCCATGATTATTAAAATATCGTAGTCCTTTTGTTGGGTGTTGCTTATGTGAGTGTTTTCACTTCAAGGTAGAAGAATTTCCGTGGTTCGATTTAACCACTATGTTACGTTTCTATATGATACTTATATTGGACATTCTGCAGTCCTCAAGAGTAACTTCGAATCATGTGCAATTTCAGGTAGAAATTGAAACTTAATCGAGCTTTATTATAAATAATGCATCTGCCATTAGGTAAGATACACGCTCGTTTTCTCGATAAAATAAACATCATTACTTGTATTTCAGAATCCAGGTCAAAAATCAGTTTCGAAATACACGAACAACCGTTGAGAAAATAGTGTCTGAAAAAGATTTATTTTCCGTACTCTATTGTATTTGTAGACCGGTAATATTTCTCGGCGTCTCAACGGTACCGTTAATCGTTTTAGCGCATCAAAAATGTATGGCTCCCGAGCAGCCCGGTAGCTTTATTTAGAAAATTCCCTTCCACATAATGGGTATCGTGGATAGAATAACATTAAATGTTGCAGGTGATTTTTATAATGTTTTTTCGTTGCTATGGAGTTAAGTTTGAAATGAATAGTAATTAATGAATACAATTAATACTTATGAATGTAAATTATTATAATGACAATTTTTCTTTATTTTTCTGTTATAAATTTTGATAATTTAATTTAATATATATTTGTATACCTGACAAGGTGGATTATAGCGCACTATATGTAACTTTTAATACCTGTGTTTCTAATACCTGTATTCACAAATAAAGAGATTTGATTTGAAAATAAAGTAGTTTAGGAGTTCTGGGAGTTCTAAGTAGTAGTTTTTTTAACCAGTGAAATCATCAAACCGTGCAGTCTATCATTAACAAGTAACTACGGCCCATTGATATGAATGGATAACTGTTAACTAAACAATATACTAATCCTTGCAGAGATTGATTATTTATACATGTGTTTCTACCACTGATACCTAAGTTTTTTATCTTTTAACATAGCGATAAGGCAGACCTGATGGAAAGTAATTATCGTCGCCGACAGTTATGTGCAATATCTGCTATTCAACAATGCCTTGCTCGTTTTGATGGAGAGCTTTTTTGTGCTTATTTTGCAGAGCTCCAAGTCATAGCGCTCTGAGAGTTTCTCGTTGTGTCATAAGCCCCTCTTATCAAAGAACACAGTATCACAAAAATATTTATTGTAGAAACTTTAACATAAAATAAAGAAAATTAAAAAATAAAATGAAGAAATTACTAAGAGAGTATAAAAGAAAAGAAAATTAATTAACTTTATTAATATTCTAAATCCTTATTAGAAATATTAAATTAGTAAAGTAACTAGTAATTTTATAGTAAAACATCAAAGTACACGATCCCAAAAGTTTATCAAAGTTTACTAACAGTTTCGCTAATCTTGTTAAATATTTAATTAAGTGCGTAATTAGTCGACGAAGCCACACATTTTCTTATATTAATTAAAGTGATTTATTGCCTAATAATACAGTCAAACTTAACAAGTATCTACGCTCGTTCTCGTACCTACTACATTTTAAATTAGTTGCCAATGGGATCACTGGGACTGGCCAATGGGATCAAAGGGATAAAATCAAGAATGAGTCTTATCCGCCGCATAACAGCAGTGTTAAGCGCTGCTGTGTGCAGGACTGAAGAGTGTGGTACAGAGAACATTTTTTTATAATATAGGAGTAGCAGACGAGCATGCAGTCCACCCGATGGTAAGTGGCTACTGCAGCCCATGGACTTCTGTAATCAACCCCACATAGGATTAGATATTCCTACCTGTGGTCGGACACAGATGCGCCGCTACTCCTGAGGACTAAGCTGGAATACCTCGGAAAAGTCTGTCTCCCTTACCAAACCCTTCAAAACGGAACACAGCAGCGCCTAACACTGTTGTAATTAGGTAGAAATAGGTGTGGCGGTGGTGCCGCCGGAGTCGAACCACAAAGGGTTCTACCACCTTCAATACATACTCATCGATGTATTCTAACTTAGTCCTTAGGGGTAGCAACGTATTAGAGACCGACTTAGGTAGAAACATAATCTTATCTGGGGTTGATTACAGATGGCCATGGACGGCAGTACCCACTTACTATTATGTCAATTGCATGCTTCTTTGGTATCCACGCCGTTAAAAAAGGAAACATTGATTTGTTATAAACTTAATATCTAAACTCAAGGTTCTAGACATCCAGCTATGAACTTAATGAAGTCAGCAAATACACGTGTTGATTTAACTCCAGCACATTGTTTATTCAACGGATGAGTTGCCTGGCGTAATTGTGAAGACGGCATTATAATTCAGATTTTAAAATCGATTTAATTTGTTCGTTAAAGTTATCTATATTCATCATACTACATGGCTCGATAGAAACGATGTACTTCTTGCACGTGTTTATCACTAAGACAAGGCGATATACTCCTTTTTTTTTTTGTTATCGAGGAGGAAACCTTCAAAAGGTACCCGACAACGTGGGAGCGTCGCCGGGTTATGTGGGATTTTTACCGCCCTAAGACCCCCCCGGTGGCCGTCCTCTGCGCTGCGTAGAGGGCTCCGGGATCTCCAAAGGAACGCAACCGGAGTCCTCTTAGCGCGTTGCCCCGTCGGGCTCCACCCAGGTGAGTTTGACGCTCGCCACACCAACTGGTGTGTACGACGGTATGCGACCACACATACCGTCGTCCTTCCCAGGGCCGCTGGCCGGGCGGTTCGAGCTCCCACTCTTGCCGCCCGCAACCCCGGAAGCCCCTTTTTAGTCGCCTCTTACGACAGGCTGGGGATACCGTAGCCCTATTTTAGTCCCGGAACTACAGGGACAAGGCGATATACTCCTACGTGAAATTTTGTTTTAAACTAGCTTAATATATTACGATAAATGATTGGAAAGCTTAAGTACATTTACTTTTAATTTATTCAAATCAATATTTGAATAAAATTCCTTTAAAGGACAAAAGACGTTATCAACCTTATCGCAGATAATTATTAAAGTAACGCGATTGTGCAACTTAATTATTGCAATGCAAGTGCAATCATACGGCTGTAGTTATTTAGAGATTAGAGCGCGAACACGTGATAGAATACAATATATTACATCTCACGTGTATTGAATATTACCTATGTGATTGAAATAAAACATGTCACTGTTCGTACAACCTAATCTTCAAAACTGCTTAACCGACTACAATGACATTTTTTGCATGTTTAAATATGGTTGGTTTCAGATTGCTTTTAGTAGCGATAGATAGATTGCGTTTTTATCACGTCATATTATTTATGGCAGTACATCATCAGTCTAGCCCACTAGTGTGTCTAGCCACTAGAGGACCAGTAGTTTTTTGATAGGTATTAAAGGAATTTTATGTTTGTCTTAATAACAGCAAAATATATTTTATGTCGATAATATGTTGTTAAATATAATTTAAACTATTGTAATCTATCACCTCCCCCTGGGTATTATCTACTACATTGCAGTGATGCCGTCATGAACGTTATAGCAATTGATTGAATTAAAGTGATTGCTAGCGAACTGATTGGTTGCAATAAAACTGCAATCGTACGGCTGCAGTTGATTAGCGGAACTGTAAAACAGAAAAACGTTTATATGTTAGTGATCACGTGTGCTTGTGCGTGAATTCTTTACCATGTCATCTACATTTACGTGCATAAAGTCATTAGATTTAATATTATACATATTGCACGTGTATAAAAGTCATATAAGGTCTACGCAAGGCAAAGGCCATATTTAAGCGTTAATATTACTTTTTGTTCGTCTTTTATGTTTACTGTTATAATGTTTTTACTTCGTACAATTAAGTGTACATTATTATTACTCGTTACCATAAAAACGGTATACGAAACTAAGTTTAAAATAAGTACATAATAACTATAGAAGCCGAGCGTATAAGCAGTATATAAGCGTAGCGAGCACTCTTCTTCTTCTTAAATTTTTCATTTAAAAATGGTTAAATTTGTTATAGATCTTATGCAATAAAAAACTAAATAATTCAATCATATTAGACTAAAAACCAAAACTTTAACTTTCGAAAACAATAACAATTCCAATTTCGAATGAAAATAAACTAAATTATTGTGGTTATAAAGCTGTGGTGGCGTAATTTGTGATTAACAGTTTTATTGATCGCAATAACACGATTACTGCGACTGTATTTGCTGTAATTAAACTGCAGTTATAGGTCTGCGGTTAATTAGCGAGTCTAAAACTCAATAACTGTTCGCGTCTAAATGTTACTGTTGAAGGTCTTTGGACTTTATGTAAGTTTCTTTCTTTCTTAAATAAAATGGTTTAGATATAAAATACAGGTACACAAATTTATATACATTAGAATTCTCTTTTTTTTATCTTTTTTACTTTTTAAATAAAAAGTCCATTATTCAAAGTAAAAAAAAGAAATACTGTCAAATTCTACAGTGCGTAATTTCAATCTTCACGAATAGCTTAAATATAAATTGTATGATTACAGGCTTTGATAATGATTGAAGTTGAATGTTCATCAAGTTCTTCATCAACATCATCAGAGTCAGGATCGTTGGAAGACGTAGGTTTGTATCATCATTCAAAATCAAATGTGTTATTTTATTTATTTAAAATTTTAAGAAGTCTTGTCGGCTCGGTAGGTACCACAGTCTTATCGCGATCAGAGTCGCACGAGGATACCGGACTATTTCGTATGAGGCGGCCACAGTCCTGGCGCGGTTTCCGCCCCTGGACATTCTGGCGGATATGACTGCTGAGATCTTTTTTAAGATCCGCAGTCTCCGCCAGAGTGGCCATCCTCCTAACGCTGAGACGGTCGAAGTGCTCCGGACGAGAGCCAGCTGGCACGCCCTAAGACGCTGGCGTGATAGGCTCCAGGAGCCACGGGGCGCACGCCAACGCGTGGTCCGTGCGATCCTGCCCAGCTTCCGAGCTTGGCTAGAAAGGAAGAAACGCGTCACCTACCGGCTGACACAGGTGCTCACCGGACATGGCTGCTTCGGTGAGTACCTGCACAGGATAGGCAGGGAGGCCTCAGCGCAGTGCCATCATTGCGGCCATGCCCAGGATTCTGCGCAGCACACCCTCGAGGACTGCCCAGCGTGGCAACCCGAGCGGCAGATCCTGGTGCAGAATATAGGGCCGGACCTCTCCCCGGAGACTGTTGTTGCGGCAATGGTCCGTTCTGGCGAAGCGTGGGATAGCGTGGTCGCGTTCTGCGACCGCGTTATGCTCGCAAAAGAGGACGCCGAACGGGCCAGGGAGCGCGCTGATCCCGCGCGGAGAAGGAGACGCCGAAGGCGTAGATAGCGCCCCCCGGCGCGGTGTCCCTGTAGTCTCGGGAATAGAATAGGGCTACGGTATCCCCTGCCTGTCGTAAGAGGCGACTAAAAGGGGGCTTCCGGGGTTGCGGGTGGCAAGAGTGGGAGCTCGGACCGTCCAGCAAGCAACCCCGGGAAGGACGACGGTATGTGTGGTCGCATACTGTCGTAAACACCAGATTGTGTGGGAGGAGCCAAAAGTCCCGGCGTCGCTCCCACGTCGTCGGGTACCTTTTGAAGGTTTCCCCCTCGTAAACAAAAAAAAAAAAAAAAAAAAAAAAAGGTACCACAGTCTTGAGCTAGGGAGCGCGCTGAACCCGCTCGCAGGAGAAGGAGGAGGCGCCGCGGGCGTAGATAACGCCTCCAGGCGCGGCGTCCCTGTAGTCCCGGGTCCGGCCAACGACCCCGGGAAGGACGGCGGTATGTGTGGTCGCATACCGTCGTGTACATCGGACGGTGGGGTGATTCAATCTCACTTGGGCGGAGCCCGACGGGGCAGTGCGCTGAGAAGACTCCGGTTGCGTTCCTTTGGAGATCCCGGAGTCCTCTACGCAGCGCTGAGGACGGCCACCGGGGGGCTTTTAGTGCGGTAAAAATCCCACATAACCCCGTGTCGCTCCCACGGCACCGGGTACCTTTTGAAGGTTTCCCCCACGAGAAGAAAAAAAAAAAAAAAAAAGGTACCACAGTCTCAACTATAATTGGTTGATAATAATGATGATAACAATTAAATACCCCTTTTGTGTTTGTGTTAGGTGGTAAAGTAATTTAACCAACACTTATCTCAAAACTTTTTAAGTGTAATTTATTACGTTTCAGTACTTTCGTTACTGGATGCGCCTTTAAATGATGAATCAGAGGAATCCACGAGAGAAATAGAAGGTGACTTTACTTTAATTATAATCACTTTGTAATACATTTATTTCTTATAATAATATGATTTTAATTAAATTCCTAAAATTTAATATTTTACATTAAAATAGGTAATTTGTTTTCAGTTCTACTTACATTTCTAAGATTATTTAAAACGCAGTAACTTTAACTAATACTGATTTCAGATCTTAGAGAATATCACAAAGTAATTGGTAAGTAGCTAAGATCTCTAACCGCGCTTCGGAGGATATATTGAGACATCTTTATCATAGATCCTATGGGAAAGTAGTTGTTAAATTTCATTGGAAACCTTACCATAAAATAATACACTTTAAATGTGGTAGAGCCGTCACTGGTTCGACTTCGGCGGCACTACCACCACACCTATTTCTGTTTAATGACAGCAGTGTAAAGTAGGTATTGCTCTGTTTTAATTCAATCAAATTTCGTTTTATAAAATGAAAGTAACATGTTCAGGATTTTAGGGTTTATCCTCTGTGTCCGGTATTATTAATGAATGCTGATCGGACCCTACAATTTGTACCCAATTAAATATTGATAATTGGGTACGAAGGGAAGACCATTAATATTATTTAAATGATTCCTAATTTGTAACAGAAGAGTTGCTTTGTATGTACCTTTCACATTTATCAGTTTATTAAATATAATAGAAAGGGAGTTAGTTTAATTAAAAACTTTCATGCCCGGGGAGCGGATGTCCTCGGTTCTCAATTCGAAGCTTGTATATGTTGCAAGCAACACAAGATGTTGAGAAAACTTCGATAGCGTGATTCAGAGCCGCCATCTCTTGACCAGTTTGACATCTATTTCTACCTAATAACAGCAGTGTTAGGCACTGCTGTGTTCCGGTTTAAAGGGTGTGGTAAGGGAGACAGATTTTTCTGAGGCGTTCAGCTTAGTACTCAGGGGTAGCGGCGCATCTGTGGCGGACCTCAGGGAGGAATATCTAATCCTATCTGGGGTTCATTACAGATGTCCATGGGCGGCAGTAGCCACTTACCATCAGGTGGACTGCAAACTCGTCTTTTTTTTTTTTTTTTTTTTTTTGGTTACGAGGGGGAAACCTTCAAAAGGTACCCTATGCCGTGGGAGCGGCACGGGGTTATGTGGGATTCTTACCGCACTAAAACCCCCCCGGTGGCCGTCCTCGGCGCTGCGTAGAGAACTCCGGGATCTCCAAAGGAACGCAACCGGAGTCCTCTTAGCGCGTTGCCCCATCGGGCTCTGCTCAGGTGAGCTTGACGCTCGCCACACCGTCTGGTGGGCACGACGGTATGCGGCCACACATACCGCCGTCCTTCCCGGGGTCACTAGCCGGGCAGTTCGAGCTCCCACTCTTGCCGCCCGCAACCCCGGAAGCCCCTTTTAGTCGCCTCTTACGACAGGCAGGGGATACCGTAGCCCTATTCTGGTCCCGGAACTACAGGGACACCGCGCCGGTGGACGTTATCTACGCCCGCGGCGACTCCTCCTCCGATCGGGTTCAGCGCGCTCCCTAGCTCGCTCGGCGTCTTCCTTCGCGGACATGACTATGTCGCAGAAGGTGATCATGCCTTCCCAGGCTTCGCTGCGCTGAACCATCGCTCCAACAATGGCGGCTGGAGACAGGTCCGGTCCCACTTTTGACACGAGGATCCGCCGCTGAGACTCCCACGCTGGGCAGTACTGCAGCGTGTGCTGTGCGGAATCCTCGTGGTGCCCGCAATGATGGCACTGGGCAGTCTCCTCCCTCTGTATCCTGTTCAGATACTCACCGAAACAGCCATGTCCGGTGAGTATCTGGGTCAACCTGAAGGTGACACGACCTTTGGCAATGAGCCAAGCCCGAAAGTTCGGTACGATAGCATCGACCACCCGTTGGCGTATGTTACGCGGTTCCAATAGCCGATCTCGCCAGCACCTCAGAGCGCGCCACCTGGCTCTCCTCCGAAGCACTTCGACCGTTTCTTCCGTGAAGGGTTCAGTCCTCTGACGGAGGAAGCGGATCTTATTAAAGACCCGAGCATCCATATCCGCCAGAATGTCTAGGGGCGGAAACCGCCCCAGGACTGTCGCCGCCTCGTACGATATGGTACGATATCCCCGGGCGACTCTGATCGCGATCGTACGTTGCGCGGAGTTAAGTTTCCGCGCAAGACGCCGGCAGCCAGACAACCTGTCCGACCATACCGGCGCCCCGTAGAGGGCGATCGAGCGTATCACACCCGCGTAGAGGCGGCGGACTTCTTCCCTTGGTCCCCCGAGATTTGGCAGCAGTCTGTGCATAGCACCCGCTACCTTATGAATCCGGGGGACGAGACGGTCAAAGTGCTCGTTGAAGCGCCAGCGGCCGTCCAGTGTTAGGCCAAGGTACTTCATGTACCTGCCTATCCGGACGTCCGTATCACCGACACGCACTGAGGTCTCAGCTGGTACGATATTCGGCCTGCGGCCGTGGAACCACATCGCCTCGGTTTTATGGGACGCTATCTGGAGGCCCAACCTGTGGATGTTCTCTACGACGCGTGCCACCCCGAGCTCTGCTAGCCGAGCCGTCCTGCTGAAACACTCCCCTTCGGTGAGGACGAGGGTGTCGTCGGCATAGCAGACGATGCTCACTCCATCCGGGAGCACCGTTCTCAGCACCGCGTCGTAAGCGATATTTCACAGCAATGGCCCCAGTACCGAACCCTGCGGTACCCCACGCACGACGCTCCTCCCGCGAACGCTCCCATAGCGGCCTGGGAAGCTGACGCGTCTGTCCGACAGATACGCCTTCAGGACATTCCGCAAATAGGAAGGCACCTGATGGACAGACAGCCCGTCCATAATCGCACTCCAGGGTAGAGAGTTAAAAGCGTTGACTATATCAAGGCTAACCGCCAAGACTACTCTACCCTGGGAGATGGCCTGCTCTGAGAGCGTGCGGACTCGGAGGATCGCGTCGACAGTCGAGCGCTGCTGCCGGAAGCCGAACTGGTTTTCGGACAGGTCCGGGCCGTGGCATACAAGATGCTGGCTAATCCGGGCGGAGATGATCCGCTCGAATAGCTTGCCCGCCTCGTCCAACAGGCAAATGGGTCTGTACGCTGATGGAGAGTCTCGAGGCTTGTCCCGTTTGTGCAATAGTACTAACCTCGCCCGCCTCCACTCTGACGGAAAACTTCCGTACTGGAAGCAGGCGGTGAACAGTCTTCGCAGCCTCCCCTCCAGCACTGTCAGCGCTAAGACCCAAGCCTGCCATGGGATTCCGTCCGGCCCCGGCGCAGTATTTCGCTTCGACATGCGCTTAACGGCACCGTCGAGCTCGCTCTCCGTCACCGCCAGCTCCTCAGACCAGGCGGGGAGATCCGGCAGCGCCGCGGAGAAACCCGACTCGTCAGTGGTTCCTGGGAACAGGCTGTCCACCACTGTGTCGACGAAAATCGGGTCGAGGGTTTCCGTCAGTGGAGGCACCCATGGACGTAGCCTACCGAGCACCATCTTATAAGGGCGCCCCCATGGGTCTCGGTCCAGCCCCTCCACGAGTGCGCTCCAGTTCCGGGCCTTGCTGTCGGCGATAGCGCCCTGAAGCAGTGTTGTTGCGGCCCGGTACTCTACGTACTTCTCCTGCCGTTCCGCGGCGCTAGCCGTTCGGCGTCGTCGAGCCCGAGTGTACTGGCGTCGAGCTTGCAGGCAGGCTGCGCGCAACCGTGCGATGCGCTCCGTCCACCAGTACACAGGGCGTCTCCAGCCAGGTCTGACCCGCGGCATCGCGGAATCGCAGATGGCCGTCATGTCATCCCTGAGCCGGATCGCCTCCTCTTCGGGATCGACCTGGGTATCCCCCTCAGCGGTGTTGGACCAGTCCACGACATGGGCAGCAGCGACGAGCAAGACCGGTTGAGACGCTTTCGTGCCCACCGACGTGGATGGTCGTTAGCCTGGCGGCGTGTGTCAAACTCGTCTACTACTCCTATATTATAAAAAACATGTTGAGAAAACTTTGATAGCGTGATTCAGAAACGCCGTCTCTTGACCAGTTGCGGGAAGTCAACACACTTTATTAAATTTACAAACTAATTTTATTCGAAAGTACTAAAACATTCGTAGTATAATGTGTAAAACAATAATTTGTTTTCTATAACCATTTTGCACATATTTCAGCTAAACAGGAGCAAAAGAATCTTGTGGATTTGTTTCGTGAGTTAAAAATATTTACATTTTTTATTTGGATACATGCAGTATTTTTTTATATAAGATATTTATTCATTGCAGGTCAGGAAGAAAGTGAGGAAGGTAAAGCAACATCTGAATTTACTTAAAATATATGTTAGTTGTATAATTTAATGTAAGATTACCTAATTAATAAAATATTACTTATAACTATGTACGTAGTTATGATACTCACTTCATTATTTATTACGGCAACAATGCATAATATTTTAAGTTATCTTACGTCATAAACTTATACAAAAGCCTTGTGCCTTTTAGAACTCTCATTAGTACTGCATTAAAATTCCTATATTTCATTAATTTTTTTAGACAAAAAACGGGTAAAGTTCTACGAAGATCTACTCAAGAAAGTTAAACAATTTGGCAGTAAGTACGATTCTCATTAATCCCTCGACTATTTAAATCCTGTTTCACCATACGTTAACTCTATAGAAAACGAACTTTTGCCCGCGGCTCGCTCGCGTTACGAAGTAATATTATTAACTAAGAAGATTTATACAAACTTTCATCCACTGTTTTATCCCCTTGGGGGTAGAATTGATCAAAATTCTTTCTTAGCGGATGCCTACGTCATAACATCTACCTGCATGCCAAATTTCACCCCGATCAGACCAGTGGTTTGGGCTGTGCGTTGCTAGATCACTGTGTCAGTCAGTGACCTTTGAGTTATATATATTTAGATTAATTAGTAAATAACGTATGACGATGATGAATAAGTGGTCACTGGTGCCCGTGAATATTTATAATCGACAAAAAAGATGAAGGGTCAGTTATAAATAACTATACTACTCCAGGAGACTAAATTAGAATTACTCATAATTCTCTCCTATTTCATACAATATAATAGCTCTGATCCTATTATAGGACAGAAATAAACAGGCGTTTGTTTATGGCTATGACTACTTACAGCTATAGCAGATAATAAAATAAAATAATAAATATAGTTCAAAAAACTAAAAAACACGCTTTTATGATAAAATTAACTAAAAAGTAGAAAATCTAAATGAATCTAGGAATCAATTAAGGAACAGTAAATAGTATAATTGTGAAATAAATCTACAAAGTTTGAACGAAATCTGGCCGTTTAAAGTGGGTCAAAATCGCGCCCAAAGAAGTCGGTTACAAACATACAAACAAACATACAAACATACAGGTAAAGCTAATAAAAAGCGTGTAATAAATAGCTTTAGTTGCTCCAGAATGGTGGTTATATTCTCTCTTCAGCATTGATTACATATGTATAACAAATAATAGCCTATTTTGTTTCAGAAATGACGGGGTAGTATTTTTAAATATGTTAATGCCTATATTTTTGCTTAAAACGTTCTTATGTATCAAATAGTACCGTTAGCTATAATTATATAGTTTTACCATATTATAAAATTGTAGTTTATTTTACAACAAAATATTTTTATAATGTCATACGAGTTTTTTGTGGAACGAAGTGATCTATCATCGTAGGGATGTAATAATTAATTTACATGAATATATTTATTTTATGAAATCCTTACTTAACTTTAATCTTTAAGAACTAAAATTTCTTATATTAAGGTCGTCGACAAGAAATTGTCTATTTTATATGTATTTAATTTAAAATATAGAAATATAATATCTTTTTTATGTTCTTTCAATTATTGTAATGTTTATGTTTTCGAATTATTTAACTTAGCCAATAAAAAAAAATACATTGTGTTCAACGAAAATGTTTTCGATTACTTATTATATCTATTGTCAGATATTAATATTCAAAATTCAGTGAAGTATATAAAATAGAAGACAATGAATTCCATAGACATTTCAGTAACAAGATTTGCAGACGCATATCGAATGCATCAATTCATTCCTCTCGGGTAGGACTTTCGTTATTTCCCAACGGAGATGCATATCTTTGAGTTTCTGATAACTTATACGACTTTTGCATCTAGGGAGATAAGGTTCGCTTTTGAGTAATGTGATATTGGATGTGACTTTTTCTATTGAAGCAGAGAATTTAAATATAGTTTAAATGAAACAAACTTTTATATTTTTAACAAATATTAGAAGTTCAAAATAGACGTTAGTACTGCATATAGCTGTAAAAAAGGCAAATAGAAAAAGAAATAAAGAGTAAAAAATAATAACAGCGTTGTAACAATTCAATTTTACCTTTTTTCGACTGTACGCCCAGTTTATCTACAATTCGCGGAAAATAAATTTCTATTCCGAAAAGTTAACTCCACTTCATTTACGTACCAGGGATCGAGTTTATTTTTTTCTGTTATTTGCACTATATTTAGTTGCAATGTAGGCGGACTCATAAAACATAAGTCGACCGACAAAAAAAGTTTAAACACGGTTTTACTGCAACTATATTGACTTCCTTAAGCGTTTATTAAACGAACTTAGCAACTCGAGGCTTCCACAAGACTCTCACGTTAAGCCTGCACTACTTAACTTGCCAGCTTTCACTTTTGCATACTTTTGCATACTTAACCTAATGGTACATGTGAAACTGGAACTACTTCAGATCACACCGTTTTGTCAGTCACGTAATCATTTAGTTTATTATAGATGTCAATGGGCGGCAGTGACCACTTACGAGTACGATCAAGTGAAACAATCCATTAGATGATAAGTGGTATATTTCTTACTAGCTTTTGCCCGCGGCTTCGCCCGCGTGTAAAAGAAAATAATATGACATACTAACATACATAAAACTGAAAATTTGTACCTTCATTGGAATGACAGTGGCGCCATCTGGCGAAAATTGGTCGTACCAACTCTGGAACTTTCGTGGGCTCATGGACAACAACTTTGCTAAAGATCATCACTTGATCAAATGCATAGTTTACGATTCAATCCTTATAATATCGATTGAAATAATCGATTTTTGTGGTTCAAAAGATCGATTCTCCGAATAATCGATCATAGATCGCCATCCATAGTTCCCGTAGGATTACCACGATAGAAACTATCCTATGTCCTATCTCGGGTCTCAGACTATCTTTGTACAAAATTTCATTAAAATCGTTTCAGTGGTTTATGCATGAAGAAAAGACAACCAGACAGACAGACAGACAGAGTTACTTTCGGATTTATAATATGAGTAAGGATAAGGATTACAATCTTATAAAAAAAATTACCGGGTTGCACTCCGGGAGTTCAGGCAGAAGTGAAAACACGACCTGAATAATAAAATATGATATAATAATTAAAAAATGAAACTGATACAGGATGACATCTTGACGTTTGCAGTTTGCTTTGCCGTCTTACGAATTTTCGATCAGAACACGTGATCCTGACGCGAGTTTAACATTTTTTACCCATCACAAAAAGTACACAACGCCGCTAAAGATGTTTTCACTTCAAAAACAAAGTTAAAGTACTTACTCGTAACTTAATAAAAATGTATCTCATACTAAGCTACGAAAAATTTCAATAAAAAAATAAATCACCTCAGAACAGTTATAAAACAACACGAAGAGAACAATTTGCAATCAACGATCAGAACCAATCTCTTCTGAGTTTGAAAGTTCTCAGACTGAAGTGGATCTTACCACTAACAAATACTTCACCTTGTTCTAAGCTTCTTCGGTTTATTTTATTTCTCCATTTCAACGCGAAGAAAGAAAAATAACCGACTACAAGTGATTAACAATAGGGGTTCGTTATTACTATTAAGAATTGAAATGCAAAAATATTCTTTAATTATAAATACTTCAGTTACAATACATGTTACAATAAAATAGTAGGTATTTTAAGTATTCTTCTTTCGTGCTAAATGCTCCTTTTTTGAAGGGTATATCTTATACATAAAATTCGCGTGCCACAATGTTCGTTACCGTACTCCTCCGAAACGGCTTTACCGATTTTCACCAAATTTTATATGCATGTTCAGTTAGTCTGAGAATCGGCTACTATCTATTTTTCATAGCCCTAAGTGATAAGGTTGTTCACCCTTAACATTTTTTCATTTATATGGCAACACAACGTTAGCCGGGTCAGCTAGTTTTGTATATAATATAGATAGATAGAAGTAGTATACGAGCATGCAGTGCACCTGGTGTTTGCTACTGCCACCCATGGATATCTGCAATAAATTCTAGACAAGAACAGATTCCCACCTGAAGTCGATCACAGATGCACTGCTACTTCTAAGGACTAAGACAGAAGTCTAAATACTTGTTGATGTATGGTAAAGTATTTTTATTTTATACACACAGTTGGACGGTAGGTGCATATTGCACTGTTCATAAATATATATGTCGGAGAAAGACGTATGTTTCCCCACCGCGCGGCCACAAACCCCGACTCCGCTAGAGACGTCTTAAACTCTGATTGGTTATCTTACATAATGAAACAATAAGCCAATTAACCTAATACAATCATTACACTGGCTGATTAATCGTTAACCTTAGTACATGACAGAAATAATTATAATTTAGGTAAATGTTGCACTGTTAAATAATCGTATTCTAATTGACCGACAACCAGTCCAATTCCATTCATATCCTCCGACACATATATTCAAATTCAAATATAATTTATTCTAAATTGATTAATATAATGAATGTACGATAGGGGTAAAATCACCTTGAATAGTTTCGGCTGGAATTGGTAGAAGACTCAAATTAGACAACGCACTCCGTTGTTTTCGACAGAACCCGTTTTGAACATCAATAATCTACAGTCGCTTCGGAAGCTGTTTCTCCACGGCGAAGAAGCGGCAAAAAAATCCATATGTGTGCAAATGTACATCTTTTAAAAACTACTATACTATCAAACATGTAGGTCACATTATTAAGAAGTCCTTCACCCTGTATATGAGTAGAAATATCTAAGAGCTACTCGAATTCAAAGAACAACACAACATCACTCGATCGCAAAGTTTCCCGGTGGTCAAAGATGAAAACCCTCAGATGCAAGTTTACTAACACGAAAACTTCTCGAAGCCAACACACTCGCCAGCAACTAGTTGAACTACTCATAGTTTCTACCTTTTCTTTCACTAGTGCAGTCCGAAGTTATTTTTCTTTTGACCAAGAAACTTATAATTTATCAACGACACACGTTGATGACCTAAGGTGAGACTTTATCAATTCATACAAAGTTGAATACATCAGTTCTTGTAAAAAAGTTCATTGATATTTTCTTTGTAATCAGCTCAGGCAGATATTCTAATGGTGATTCATTATGTAAAGATTAATACTAGGTTCTTAAAAACCCTTAGGAGACATTTTTTCTTGTAAGCAAAGAGCAAACAGAATTTTTTACTTAAGATTTTTTACTCTTGAATATGTTTACCTAAATTACTTATGATTTCTTTAATTATTAAACTTAAACACTAATTAATTATTATATAAATACATACATATGAATGTTCGAGAATTTATTTAACACTTCATTTTTTAACTTTACATTTTCGCTGTCATATGATATTTTCTTTAAACCGATAGATATCGAAGCGATCCGCTTTGCCTCATTATCGTACAGGAAGCGTCAACTGATATTGTATAAAAGACGATATTGTTGATGAATCTTTTCTGAACGATGTCTCAGGTATGCAAAAATATAGAAATGATACATATTATAAATTGATATTGATTCAATTTTCCCCTATCATTATTATGCAACGTTATTCAGCAATCAATGGATTGCTTCTTATATATTTTAATGTTGTACCAAGTCTTCATGTTGATGAATAGTAATGGGTTGCCATTACAGAGCCAATTCTGGGAAAAGGTCTCATTTTCAAGAGGAGTTTAGGTATAGGTATAACCTACGGCTCTCTTCAAATGCGAAAAAGTAGACAAGCCTTAGACAACTTTTTAAGAACTATGTTATAAAGGACTAAGTTATGATGTTTTCCTTTACCGTTAAAGGATCATGTACATGGTCTATTATTATATAAAGTCGAATTTGGAAGAATTATGAAATTATAATCGTTTAAAATTTGCAATACAATATCAGTAGCTTTTCTTGCAATAATTATTCCAATTTCCATCTCAATTCTTTGGCGTTCTTAAAACCCAGTCAGTAGTAAGTGTTGGCAACTGTAATGTTTTATTCAGCGGTTGTCGACACGCTTCCTGCACAGTAATGAAGCAAATCGGATCGCGTCAATGTCGATCGCCAATAAAAAGCGCTGCAGTAAAGTAATAAAGGTCACGGAGCCGTGATCTAATTGAAATGTCAACTCAGTCGCCAAGTTAAAAACTCTACTAACCTTGTCAACATGTTAGTACTTGACATTAACGTGGTATTTTTTATAATAAAGGAGTAGTAGACGAGCATGCAGTCCACCTGATGGTAAGTGGCTTCTGCCGCCCATGGACATCTGTAATCAACCCCAGATAGGATTTGATATTCCTACCTGAGGTCGGCCACAGATGCGCCGCTACCCCTGAGGACTAAGCTGGAACGCCTCGTAAAAGTCTGTCTCCCTTACCACACCCTACAAAACCAGAACACAGCAGCGCCTAACACTGCTGTTATTAGGTAGGAATAGGTGTGGCGGTGGTGCCGCCGGAGCCGAACCACAAAGGGTTCTACCACCTTTTAAATTAAATTATTGTAAAATTAAGGTATTGTAGTAAGTGGAGATCATTGTTAGCATACAATTATTATAGGAAAAAAATCCCAAGTTAAAAAAATGGTTGAAGGAGTAAATCTATACTTCGTAAGCAAATCATTATTCCTTGGCGTTCTTAAAACCCAGTAATAAGTGTTGGCAACTGTCATGTTTTATTCAGCGGTTGTCGACACGCTTCCTGCGCGGTAATGAAGCAAATCGAATCGCGTCAATATCGATCGCCAATAAAATCGCCAATTCTTTATACAATAAAAAGTGCTGCAATAAAGTAATAAAGGTCACAGAGTCGTGATCTAATTGAAATGTCAACCCAGTCGTCGAGTTGAAAACTCTACTATCCCAGTCAACACGTCAGTCCTTGAGCTAAAAGTGTTTTGTTCAGGATTATATTTTATTTTCTGTTCATAGTCTACTAAACTTTGTGCATAATTACGAGGAGAAACCCTATATTTTTATATATATTGTTATTTATAACAAACTTATATTTTTTATATTATAATATTAATTAATTAGTTAACAATTGAAGATTTTAAAAGCTTTAAAGCTATTACTTTATAAGCCATTTACACATATGTATGGATATGAAAGTATGTTTATATTTAAGCCAAATCTAATACACGACAGCTGAAATCTCCGTATAACTTGTGTAAATTCCACTGACTTGAAAGCTAAGGAACTTTGGGCGCAGTGAGAAGTGATCTGTGTCGCCGATATTAGCTCAAATTTATTATGTGCTTTAATTTAACCTAGTCGGGATGATTTGAGTCATAATGTCAAATCGCGGCCCTAAGGCGATATGGAGAATAATGATAGATGGAGAAGCAAAGGGATAGTAATTATATCCCCGCAATTAAAGAAGAAACAAAGTGTAAATAAATCTAACTTTTTTTTTCAAAATATAAGAGTAACAGACGAGCTTGCAGTCCACCGGACGGTTAGTGGATACTACCGCCCATGAACATCTGTAATCAACCTCAGATAAGATTAGATATTCCTACCTGAGGTCGGCCACAGATGCGCCGCTACCCCTGAGGACTAAGCTGGAACGCTTCGGAAAAGTATGTTTCCCTTACCACACCCTTCAAAACGGAACACAGCAGCGCCTAACACTACTATTATTAGGCAGAAATAGGTGTGGCGGTGGTACCGCTGGAGTCGAACCACAAAGGGTTCTACCACCTTTAAAGAATTAAAAACAATTAATTTAACTAATTAAAAACAATAGTTACGCAATAATCCATAGCCTTCTTTGCAAATTCGAGCTGCGTGGTTGAATACGCTCTGAAATACAAAAGTGGGTATTAGTTTAATCTTCCACATAGCAACATCTAATTAATTATTTTGTACCGTCACGCCAATAAGAACATAATATACGAAGCAGGTAACATTATATTTCACCGATTCCTTAATTATTCAGAGCGGAAGGGTGGGTACAGAGAAGGCGTCTAAATTGTATATTTCCTTGTCAGCTCATTAATTTCTTAAACTGTTCGGAGTTACGGATATTTACTCATTTCTATTTAAACTGAATTCTTGTTGAAACAAGAAAACATAATAATGTTACATAAACATAATAACAAGCAATAGCTTGCTTCAAAATTTTTTGACGTAGATATTTATGGTATTGAATTTGCACGAATAGAGTTATCCGCCAATTTAGGTGGTAAAATATCCGTTTTCGTGTTCAAATGTGGTACATCCCACTGTGGTTCAAGCTCGATGGCATCATCGCCTCGCCTTTTTTTGTTTTTTTTTTGTTTGTTGACGAGGGGGAAACTTTCAAAAGGTACCATATGTCATGGGAGCGGCACGGGGTTATGTGGGATTCTTACCGCACTAAAACCCCCCCGATGGCCGTCCTCGGCGCTGTGCAGAGGACTCCGGGATCTCCAACGGAACGCAACCGGAGTCCACTTGGCGCGTTGCCCCGTCGGACTCCGTCCAGGTGAGCTTGAAGCTCACCACACCATCTGGTGTTCACGACGGTATGCGACCACACATACCACCGTCAATCCCGGGCTTGCTGGCCGGGCGGTTCGAGCTCCCACTCTTGCCGTCCGCAACCCCGGAAGCCCCCTTTGAGTCGCCTCTTACGACAGGCAGGGGATACAGTAGCCCTATTCTGGTCCCGGAACTACAGGGACAATCATCGCCTCGCCTACTTCAGCTTTAACACAGCAGTGCTTAACACTAATGTTACAATTCTCTAGGTGTGAACTAAAATTTGATGGCACCACTTACCATCAGATGTACTGCATGTTCGCTTCCAGCTGGCATCCACCGAACCGAGCCGGCATCCACCTTCCACCGACCTGCACTGACCCGCGTGATGGCGCAGTTATCATACCGGTCTGGCACACAAACGATTCTTGGTTCGATCGCCAGCTAGACAGATATCTAAATTATGAATTTAAATATATATTCTCGGGCTGTAGGGTTGTGTGTGCTGGAAGCGTAAAAAAACCTAAAATAATCTTAATCTTAATTAAATTTAGTAGCACAGACATACGTTTAGTCACACACAAAGTTCAGTATGAACGCCGCAGTGTGATCACGTTGGCACAGTGAAGTCGGGCCGCCTGATTAGATTCCATACTAAATCAGTTGCAGGAAACTGGTTCTTTGAGCGGAACTACTTTCCATTCCCACCTTCCTCGCATTTCCAATTTCAAACTTCCGTATAAGCGCTCCTCGGTGATAATTATGTTCATTCGTCTGGCACTTGTAGTTGGTGCATTGTTGATGTAAAATTACTTTAAGTAAATTGTATGTACGCTAAAACCTCGTTAGGTAACGTATCTTCTTACTAAAAAAGGTAAAGCGGACCATTCATTTTCGAGTTATAAAGGCACAAACAAAAAAAAAACAGACATACCTACTTATATAAGTTACAACTTTTCTTATAAAACAGATTTAGGTGAAATAATAGGTACCTACCTCAGATCTCATAATACAATCTCTCTTTTTTGATGATATTTCAGACGTGATAGTGATTCCCAGGCTGGATACACAGTCAGATTGTTGATGACTTTAGAGAATTCTAAGTCTTTACTTTACAAGAATAGTTGTCAACCCGTTATTGTCATATATTTGAACCCGGATCTCCTTCCAGAGTGAGAAGGGTATCTTCCATAAGTCCCTTGGACTCCATAAGTCCCTTGGACATAGGCCAAGTGAATATTGGTATCCTTCACACACGTTTGTCAATTAGTGTTAAAGAACATTAACATAATTTTCTCCAAAGTCCCTTATTAGATTTTTAATATAAAATTTCGCTGGCACGATATATAGAAGGAAAAGCGATAACCTTGCCTTCTATCGACTCTAATGTCCCAAATAAAATATTACACACTTACTTACTACAGATTGGAGTGTCGCTTGAACCGCATTGCGCTCTATGGGCACTTGCCAACATGCAGATATCGTGGGCTTAGAACAACTTGTGTGCCATTTATGCTTCCATACTCGATTTTCCTACTTTTCAAGTACATAGTTGTGCTTACAACATTTTACTAGAAGGAGCAAACGATCATGCAGTTCTTGTGAAGAGAAGGCAACTGTCGTCGTGGACAAATGCGTGCAGTCACCCATAAAACAAACTTAGTAAATCTTTAAATATAATATAACTCAAAGGTGACTGACTGACATAGTGATGTATCAACGCACAGCCCAAACCACTGGACGGATCGGGATGAAATTTGGCATGCAGGTAGATGTTATGACGTAGGCATCCGCTAAGAAAGGATTTTGATCAATTCTACCCCCAAGGGAGTAAAATAGGGGATGAAAATATTACTTCGTAACGCGAGCGAAGCCGCGGGAAAAAGCTCGTTTGTAAATAAATCGCAAACTACATATGAATTCACATGCCTGCTCTTAAGTCGTGTAATTTCAATCCCTCTCGTTATATAAATACAACGTGGGACACGATTAATAGATTAAAGCCAGAAGATGACCAGCAGTCTATCTCTACGAAGATATTCATCTATTGTAGTTATGATAACGTTTACGACAACAATGATATATTTTTAGGATTTCTTTATGCTTTGTTAGCGTATCCACTGTCCCGACAACGAGCAACCAGAGGAACATCATGGGGTTTTATCTGGTCCATCCTCTGTGTTACCATTGTGACCAAAAGGAACTATTGCAAGGTTTCGGAAACACTGATAACTAGAAGCTTGTATTTAGTAGTATACAAAGAGCTTTTTGGATGGGTGAAGTCAATATTACTAGCTAACCCGGCAAACGTTGTGTTCCCATATAAATAAAAAAATGTTAAGGGTGAACAACCATTATCACTTAGAGGTATGAAGAATAAATAGTAGCCGATTCTCAGACCTACTGAATATGCATATAAAATTTGGTTGAAATCGGTAAAGCCGTTTTGGAGGAGTACGGTAACTAACACACACGAGATTTTTATATATAAGATTTCTTATTTATATAACTAAATATGATGGTGTGTTGGTTAGTTGCATGAAAAAAATAGTTTGTACTTAGCATTAAAAGCTGTGCTACGTAGAAAATATGCTAGGGTTATTTAAATTTCAAATAGGTGGACGGCACTGCAATGGATGTATGTAAATTATATTCCCCTTTTTATGTAACTTTCTGTTATTTTATCATCATTATCTCGTTACGTTTCACCGATCTTGAGGAAAACGTTCAGTCGCCGTTTTGCCGTCTTGAAATATTTTTGTATTAAAATTATACTGATATTCTGAGACGTTGTGAATGAAAATTGCTTATATACTTATTCATTTCATATATATTAAGTACACTGGTAAGTTGGTAAGTAGTCACTGCCGTCCATGGACATCTGTCATCAACCCCGAATAAGGTTAGATTCCTACCTGAGGTTGGCCACAGATTATTACTGATAAGTATATCTCCTTTACTACACGCTCTAAAGCAGAATACATTAGCGCTGCTGTTATTAAGTAGAAATGCGTGTGGCGTTGGTGGCCTCCAAAATCGTACCAAAAATTAATTCAAATTTATGATTTGAAATAGGAAAAAGTCAAGAATAATTTGATAATTTTTGAGCAATCAAGAGTACTTTAATTTTAAATTTGTTTCAACCTTTATTAAATTAATCATTTTTTATCTGAACGGAAAGTAGAGCCCAATTAGTGCCATTGCTTGATGATACATAAAATACTTATTGCATGCATTATCTTCACACAGAATAAATAAACTCTTTAAAGAGGTTTAATAAGAATTAAGTTCTAACTTAAGAAGTACAATACACGCTACAACTTAGTTCAATTGAAGTGCACTTATGAAGTGGTCTGCACTTTAGAACTTGACAAACGCGTTGAGGGCACAATAGCGCGTTTTTCAATACAGTGCTTAGTATGAAAGAAACTTAGAAATAATGAAATAATCCCATTCTATAAGCGTTTATTTATCTTGCTTTGTTAATTTGTATTTACGAGTATTTGACGGTCAAATTGAAACCAGTTAAGCTCAATTAAGTGAGCTGAAATTTCATGTACATAATTACTTTAGTAACGCCATTTTAAATAAGGCGGGCACAATACAAACCTAGAGGGATGATTACGGCTGATTGTTTTAATATCTAACTGGCCGGGATAAAAAAAAGAACCCTTTCTATACTCACAGCCCCACACTAGGATTCCCGGTATCATGAGTTCTATGGACACACACAGACAAATACACAAACACCCAGACCCAGACACTCAATTCTTCATTTAGAAATCTGTCTGGCCCCGAATCAAACCCAGGACCCTGTCCTTCAGACCGGTATGATGACTGCTCCGCTACGCGAATCTTCATTATGTCGTACAAGCCGACATTACAGTTATCTCTAAGTCATGGTTAGGTTATAGTTAAGTTATGGTCTATGTAGAAAAAGTAACACAAAACAACAAGTAACTACACTAAAAGTATCAAAGTGTCTTTCAGAAATTTACAAGGAACCTATAAAACCACAAACGGTTACTCGTAGTACAATTTTTCAATTGAGATCAATTGTAGAGCAAATTTTCACGCAATTCCACTCACAAAAAATAAACCAAGGAAAAACTACGAGACAAGACTGTTTTCCTCTCAAATGAACTAACACTACATAACATACTTCCATTAACCGAGCAAACAGAACAAAGCAAACACGGCTTTCGGTTAGTTACGACGATTGTGTGAAGTGCGAATTTTTGCGCGATTTTAATAAGCGACGGTTTTTCTTTATAGACACGATAGGGGTTCGGCGTGAAATTGAGGTGGTTCTTATGGCTAAAATGGACTAAAAAAGATGCATGCCAGTGCACGTACCTGGTTGATGAAAATTTACCAATTAATTTTAACCAATGAGTTAAATTTTGCATACAAATTTTGTTTGCATGACAAAACGTTACTAACTTAGTGACGTGGTTGTATAATTGTATGTCCAATGTGGCGAACGCTCCTATATCAATTATTTATTTATTTTCTTTGCACCAAATGAAGAGCTTTTAGCAGATTACAAAAAAACAAAAATACATTACCGAAAACCGTCTTTTCATAACCTTTTTGATGTAAATGAACTATCACTGTAATATGAGTATGTCTTTTTATTAGTTCCTAAAATTACAGCACAAAAAAGAGTTGAACAGATTCCAAATAATGTTCAACATTGCATGTTGGCAAGTTAGAATCTGTTGCAGCTTTGCAGCAATTCCGCACACAATAAATAAAAGTAAGTACTAGTTTCCTATACTAATATATTACTTGGGAACGCATTGAATCGAGCGGAACGAATTCCGGTCTGCGATTTATCTACTTGACTCTACTTGAGAGCCTGAAGTTGATTACGCACTTTCTTCTGCACTTCTACGCTTAATATGTCACTTTCTAGGGTGCTTCTAATTGCAATAAAATAGCAAATACACTTGATCGAAGTTTACGAGCAATTGTACTAGGATATAGGTAAGTTGTCTGCAAAGTTACATCAACCATATACCTATGTACCAACAGTTAAAATGTATTTAATAAATAGTCGCTTATTGCCACATAAAAATACGATCTTTACACACACAGACATCACACAAGACAGCACACAGCTCTCTTATCAATATTTTTAAAGAAGAACACAACTGCGCCTAACACTGCTATTATTAGGTAGAAATAGGTGTGGCGGTGGTGCCACCGGAGTCGAACCACAAAGGGTTCTATCACCTTCAAAGTGATAAAGTTACCCAATATAATTCAATATCTAAAGCCAAAACCTCAATCAATATAATCAGCTGATAAATTCAGACTGAGGCGTTTTCAGCAATAACATTTCTTGGTCAATCAAACACTGGGCAAGGGTTTTATCTCGAAATCGGCCGAAATCGGATTACGCCAGACTCAATCTCGCCAATTTCCCAACTCTACCTTCGGATCAAATCAAATTGAACCAATTTGAAGCTCACGGGACTTTCTATTATGACATCGATACACGTTTCAGTGTTTCTTGTGACGTTTGGTTTCATCAAATTGGTTTCGAAACGTCTTTGTGGGGACAGAAATACTGGTTTGGGTTTACGCTGGGAAAGCGGAGGGGTGCTAGCTATTCCGTCTAATATATAACTATGGATGCAGCATGCTTATTAAATTAATATCAGGCGATATAATAATTTTACGACAATATCAGCTAAAAATCCAAGATTTGGTTAAATACGAGTAAGTACTGTGCCTTTTATGACAAAAACTACATACACCTATCTTTTTACACTTCAAAATAATAAATTCAGGTGAATTAAAATATTTGTGAAGCATTCTGCGTTCAATATATCGTGTACGCTAACAAGCCGTCGTTATTTGGCATGATATTTAAATATAAGTGTTCGAAAGTGATCTACATTTCGAAATTTGATGATATTAATTGGTAAAATATGACCAATTTTCTTGCTTACTAATACTCGTCCATATGCAAATGAGCAGAAAAATAAAAAAAAATTATTGACAAATACAATAAAAACGTACAATGAACTGTTTTTTCTATGACCATTTTATATATAGTTTATTCAACGAAAAAACGTTACATATTCGTGCACTTAATATTTTTCGCTCCAAAATGACAAACAGGGAAATGAAAAATATTTGTGAAGCATATTGCGTACAACGCGTCGCAAACTGCCTGTTTTGATAGCTCAACTTGATTAACGCACGTTATATTGAACGCGTCGACCGCGCTAACGACCTGTCGTTTTTTGACAGGTTAATTAATATTAGCGTTCATTTTGATCATTAATGATAGCGTTCGTCCACTTGTCGAACTTCGGTGATAATCATTGTTGAAATGTGACGAACTTTCTCGGTCACTCTCAAAGTCGTCAATAACCAACCGTTAAAAAAAGGGAAAACAAAAAATCGATTCACCAATAAAAGATAAACATGTAGGTACTGATTTATTTTGCTTTGACTATTTACATAAAGTTCTACTGTTTTTATCAGATAATGTGAAAACGTTACATACACTTGTTATTTCTCATTAAAAGTCATTAACAGTGGAATTATACATTTTTGTAAATCATTTACGTACAACGCGTCGCGTACCGCCTGTTTTCATAGCTCAACTTGATTAACCCACGTCATATTGGACGCATCGGCCGCGCTAACGAGCTGTCGTTCTTTGTCAGGTTAATTAATACTAGCATTCAACTAGTCGTCGAAATTCGATGATAATCATTATTGTAATAATAATTTTTTTTTGATAACGCGTAAACTCGTCATTAACCAAATAAAAAAAAAGTAAGTTGATAAATACTCGTAAAAGAGTAACTTGTTCTAAACAGTTTTGTTTTTCGATATTTATACAATATAGACTACCTTTTCAAAGACATAATATAAATGTTACCATAAGATATTAATGTCTTGCTACAAAATCAAATTATAAAGACAAAAACTAAATATTTGTGAAGCAATTTTCCCACAACGCATCGCATATCGCCTGTTTTCATAGCTCAACTTGATAAACGCACGTTATATTGAACGTGTCGACTGCGCTAACGAGCTGTCGTATTTTGACAGGTTAATTAATATAAGTGTTCTACGCATTATTTGGTTACGCTAATACTCGTCCATACCCAACTAATCAAATAGAAAAACAAAAAATCGATTGACAAAAAAAAATAAAAACGTGCATTGAACGGTTGGTCTATGACCATTTTATATAGTCTATCTGACGAAAAAACGTTACATATTCGTGCAATTAATATTTCTGACGCCAAAATGTCACAACGCATCGCATATCGCCTGTTTTCATAGCTCAACTTGATTAACGCACGTTATATTGAACGCGTCGACCGCGCTAACGAGCTGTCGCTATTTGACAGGTTAATTAATATACGTACAATACATAGCCTGCTTGCATGCTTGCTACAATATTAGTAGAGTGAAATAAAAAATAGGTACTCGATTAAAATTGTTTTTAATGCAAAACTGAAATTGTGTGGTTGTGTCTGAAACTGATATTTCGTTTAGACACATAATTTGTTAAACATGATTGACTTAGCTCCTCCTCACTTGTTCTGTGTCTTATGGCCAGGGACTTATGCATCTCAGACTAGTATGTTGAGTAGTAGCATCGTAGATTTCGATTATCAATATTCTCAAAAAGTTGATTATTTATAAGAAACTTGCAAACAAAACCCAACGAACCGTTTTAACAACGTTATATACCGACAGATGCTTCCTCCGACAACGTGGCACTTAGCGACCTATCTTGTTTCTATTAAGAATAACAGTTTGTGCTAACAAGTAGGGACTTCCCTCTTGTGTAATTAATTTCTCTTCTAAAATATTCTAGAAAAAACGTGAAAATGTTAGCAACATAATTTAACATCAAAATTTTGGAAGTAAATCGTTTTTTTTATTAAATGTAAGTAGTAAACTAGCATACAGTCCACTTGATGGTAAGTGGCTACTGCCGCATATGTTCATTTATAATCAAGAACCTCTGATAACTAAGTCCGAATTCCTGGGATAAATATATCCCAGTGACCACACTCTTCAAACTAGACAACAGCAGCGGTGAACACTGTTATTACCCGGAGATTGAGGTGGCGGCGGTAGGTTCGGAGTCTGAACCACAAAGATTCTACCACTTTACATATCACCCTCTATATACAACGGATTATCACACCAATTAATTATAACTTATTATGAAGTTACTATTAGTTATATAATAAACATGTTCTATGTTACACAATTGTCAGCATAGTAAATTTATTCTAGTCTAAAATTAGAACCTAAATATACAGTGCCACTGTTATTATATGACTTAACTGTGCCATTTCTCATTGTTTTAACAAACTTACTTCGAAATGCCTCTTTATGTAAATTTGAGAAAGTCCGAAAGGCTTATCCTTTCATATTTATAAGTTCACAAAAGAACCCAAAAATAATATTTAAATTGCGAATATTTTTAGAAATGGCTGCTTGAATTTATGTTTTGAAATTCGAAATGAAATTTTATCTCTTCTTTTTGTTTTATATATAAAATAATATAACTATCATGTAATCAGAAAAATATACAATATACCGAGACACAATTAAAGTATAAATTTATCATTTACATATTTATATGGCCGGGAATTGAACCCGGACCCGTCTAAAATTCAGACCAGTATAATGAGCGGTGTGCGGCAATCGTATTAATGACAGCTCGTAGAGATAAGATCTCTAAGGGTTCTAATGGCCACTGAAATTAGGACTGCGTCTCAACTTAGGACAGATGCGATCTTTACAGATCTTACAGATTGATGATCTTAACAGATTTTTCGAATAAAATCAATGTAGCACTTTGTGGTTTGTTCAAAAATCGGAATCGAATTGGAAGCCCAAGCGGCAGCAGATTGAGGAACTATTCAGAGGCTGAAGCGACGCAATGGTTGTCTACGCAACTTTTGCTCGCGCTATAGTATCTGTTGAGTGACCAGTGTAAGTTTTCAAACAACATAACTTTACACAAAAACAACCTAGGCATTCTATCTTAGTCCTCAGGGGTACCAACGCTACTGTGACCAACCTCATCCAGGGAGGTTACTACCATCTCTTAAAACAATATTATTTTAATCATACTTTTACTTTTCTTACAGGAAATTTAACTTTTTAAGCAAAATATGACAATTTCAGTTGGTTTTATACAATGGATAAGCGAAAAATTAATAAGGGCTTAAGTTTGTTCAACTGTGTATGATGGAATATTTTACTGTTTTAAGGAGGAAATAATACTTTCCTGAACTATGATGGTTTTTAAAAGAAGAAAGAAAGAAAGCCCCCCGGGACTCTAATATTGTCTCGGGTTTACCTATTACAGATGTCTATGGGCTGCAGTTTCCACTTATCATCCCCACGTGCATACTTGCTACATAACAATGCAACAATTATTTTGCTAAACAAGGTGTATATAGAAATGTTTCAAAACTTTGCGGTAACGTTGAAAATCACATCAAAGACACTAGTTCACACTTTGTTCAAGCTTTGTATCAAACGCCTGCTCACACATAAAAGCGTGGAGTGAGAACGACGCAACATATTTTATTTTTAATAAAAGGATATAATAAAAGGCGCATAAGCTTTGAAAGTGTGATTTTCTATGAATAAATTACAACAAACAAACAAAAATAAACAGAAAAACCTCCAATACTCCAGACACATGAACACAAAACAATGACAAACTAAAATTAAATTAAATATCTGTGCGTTGTTATCCTGAGGACTACGTTTTCTTTTATAATATAGGAGTAGCAGACGGGCATGCAGTCCAGCGATGGTAAGTGGCCCATGGAAATTTGTAATCAACCCCAGATAGGATTAGATATTCCTACCTGAGGTCGGACACAGATGCGCCGCTACCCCTGAGGATTAAGCTGGAACGCCTGGAAAAGTCTGTCTCCCTTAACACACCCTTTAAAACGGAACACAGCAGCGCCTAACACTGCTGTTATTAGGTAGAAATAGGTGTGGGGGTGGTGCCGCCGTAGTCGAACTACAAAGGGTTCTACCACATTCTACGCCTTGGTTCGCCTCAGATAAATGTGTCTCCCCTACTACATCCTTCGCACCGGAATACGGCCGCGCTGAATACTGCTCTTATTTGTCAGATATGGATAAAAGGGTTTATAGGAAGGTGACTCCCGAGTAGAAACCACAAAGGGTTCTATACCACCTTCAAATCGCTCACCTCATCATCCGTTAATCTGTTCTATGTCTGGGAATTTTGGGTATGTCCTGTGTCTGCGTGTATCTTTATACAGAAAAAAAAGGAGTAGTTGTATACTTTGTTATAATTGGTCTGTGTATTTCGAGAATTTAATACCAAGATGTTTCGAATGAAAACTTATAAAAGATATAAATGGACGTAAAAGATTCAGTAAAAATTCTTAATTCTCTATGTTCTTTGATTAAGGCACAATCTTTATTACTTTTAAATAAATATTGCTCATACTGTTTCATAACTTAAGAAAACACATCATACCATGCTTCGGATCTTTAATAAAATTGAAAATACATTCTCTATTCATTTAATACAATTTATAAGTAAAAGAGACGATTCTAATAACTTTTGAAAAACGTTAATAAGTTTCACGAAGTTTAAATAATATTCACGAGAATATGAATAAACACAAAAGAATATTCCGTTTAAGAACAAGAGCGCAGTTGACTAGACGAAGACACGATCCAAATAACCTTTTTAGACACCGTCCGTTTTTACGAGTAATTTAAAATATATTCTTCAGTTATTAATTAAAGAATATCCAGATATTTTAAACAAAAGCGCATAAGACGAGACGATTGGACAAAAAGCGTCCGACGGAGCTCATTGGTTACGAGCCATCGTATAGCGCATTATCTCCCTAATTCAATTTGTGCAAAGAGCCGCGAAGATCGTGGCTCTAACCCGTCCACACAAAGACATCTCACATTACTGATACGCGATAAAAAGTTGCCAAATGGATGCTTTGTGGAAATCGCTTTTGACTCACATTACGTATTTGTCCAATAACGAGGGGCTATAAACTATAAAAATATATTGTCTACTTAGAGATATGTGCAAGAAATAGTATTCAGGGTATATACTAGCCTTTCTCTTATTATTGACCAAGGATTCCTTATTACTAGAGAATTATTATAAAAACAAAAATATGTTCACTGGTTATTTTTTAAATACTATTCAGTTATTTCCAAACCAAACCGTAGGAGACTTGACAAAAATTCGATGCTAATAACCTTGCTTCAGGATCGTCTATTTCTTACTTCTAATTTAAAATTTAAGATATATTCTTCAACTATTTATTAAAAATATTCAGTAAATTTCCAAAAAGCATATCAGACGAGACGATTAGATAAAAAGCGTCCGACGGAGCTCATTGGTAACGAGCCATCGTATAGCGCATTATCTCCCTAATTCAATTTGTGCAAAGAGCCGCGAAGATCATGGCTCTAACCCGTCCACACAAAGACATCTCACATTACTGATACCCGATAAAAAGTTGCCAAATGGATGCTTTGTGGAAATCGCTTTTGACTCACATTACGTACATGTCCAATAACGAGGGTTTGTAAATGTAGCAAAAGTAATGTGTATTCTACTTAGCAGCGTTTGTACTAGTCATTTTAATGCTTTCCAAAGATTTACTTCTAACTAAAGACATATTTTAAAGTTTAAAAACCCGATTGCTTGAAATGATAGTCACTCGAATAATTTGGATAAATTCAAAATCGTCGGGTAAAATGAGTAGATATTGCTTGTCGGGGCAGTTACATATGTCCCTGGACGGCACTCACTACTTACCAAGCTCGTATGCCATTATTAATATTAGAACAACACTAAGAATGCCAATATTATATACATCAATATGCTAGTGTTATTACTCGTATGTATACTTCATGCACCTATTTTAAAATTAAATTACATGACATTATTATATATGAAATTATTATGCATACTTCGTGCATATGAAAAATGCAAATAAAAACATTATTATCTCGCATTAAAATGGTGAAGCACGAGGTTTATTCCACAGATAAAATAACGAAATTGCGCTTCTTATTCGTTCGACGCAACGAACGAGCGATAAATCCGATTTTTATTCGAGAACTCGATTCTCAAAGTTGTTACTCGTCAAGGACAGTTTGTGTTTCTTCGACGGATTGGTATTTCTAAAAGGAATTTTAAAGATATTGCCTTTGTTCTTTCTTATTCTTAGGGTGATTACACATGATGGCTTTCGAAGTAAATTTCATTTATTTGGAGTTAGGTGAAGGTTCATGCAATACCTGGGGTCCGTCATTAATGATAAAGGAAACTTCAAAACAGAGATACGACGCCGCATCCGTATGGCTGAAACGGCAATGAACCAACTTATTAGGGTCTGAATGGACAGGCGTACAAAAGCTCACCTAGTTCATACGCTCGTCTTTTCTATATTCCTCTACGGATCGGAGCCTTGGACGCTGAAAGTAGCGGACAGACAAAGAGTGGACGCATTTGGGATGTGGTGCTAGCGGCGCATGTTAAGAATCTCATCGACAACTTTCCGGACCAATGCAACCATCTTAAAGGTACTAC
Organism: Epargyreus clarus; assembly: GCF_041222505.1. Classification (NCBI taxonomy): domain Eukaryota; kingdom Metazoa; phylum Arthropoda; class Insecta; order Lepidoptera; family Hesperiidae; genus Epargyreus; species Epargyreus clarus. The sequence continues at coordinate 13,835,692 of NW_027332223.1, forward strand.
ACCTAGAGCGTTCCCAACGTCTTTCCAATATTTGCTTGCGCCGCATACTTAAATACTTTGGTCATAGAGCCCGAAGAAATAATGACAACCTGGACAAGCTACTGGTGACAGGCAAGATCGAGGGCAAGAGACCCAGAGGACGCAGCCCAAAACGTTGGTTAGATCAGGTATCGGCCCATCTAGAGATACCGGTCAGCGACACGATACACCAGGCCAATAATCGCAATCTCTGGAAATACACTATACAACAAAGAAGTCACGACCCTCAGCATTGAGGGAGCGAATATAGAGAGATAAAGGTTCATGCGCACCTTGCAATAATGTGACTGTTGACGAGTAATACTTAAAAAATAACCAAAATTATTGGGCAATAAAATATGACATCAAAATGAACTATTGAGTCATACATTCCCACTCGTTAAGAACTTCCGGATAATCATACGTGCATTAACAAACGAGCAAGCAGTCCGTCTAATCATCTGTTATCAACTCGAGATAAAATTAAAGTCCTACCTGTTTAAATAGAAGTATTTTACTATTCTCCAAAATATTAATAATCTATTAAAATGTAAAAAATCCGTGACATTTATCATTTTAAAGTGCTTTTTTCTATTATAGCCATATTCGTCATTTATTATAAGAAAAATATTTTAAATAGACTTTACGCACGAAATTGTCTTAATTTTATTTTTATGATTATTGGACTAGACGAGACATTTTTATCTGCAGACGATCCATTAACGCTACTTCAGAAAAGATAGTAGCGTAATCAAATACTAGGTAACTTACATTTACTTGTATTTCAATGAAATGGCATGCTTACATGTTCCAAACGGAAGTTCTGTTATGAGGTTAGGATTTGTCATCCGACCTTGAACTTCTCACTGTAAATTGTAAATTATTATCTAATGTTTTTATTTACTTATACTATAACCATATACTATACTATAACCCACTTACCTATAGTGTACCATAACCAAATCAAATCTTTAAAAAAATTAACGATACAAAATACGACAGTAAAATGTCGTCTTTACATAATGTGTTGAAACAAATTAAGTCGATCGAACATTGCTTACAAGAAAAGAAAAGTTATCTTTAATTTTGCCTCTGATCTCATTAATCAAAATTACCATTGTTATTAAATAATGAATAATGATTTTGTAAAATCATAGTGTTCTAAAGGAAATGTCATACTTTTATTTTTAAACCAACAAATGGACATAAATAACTTCACTAGCATTTGATATTGATGTTGAATTCAATTGAATTACAACTTCTTAATCAAACGTACAAAGGTTTCTAAGCTATTGCAAGCCTTATGCACTAAGTTCAGACTTTACGTAGTAAATCAGACATGTTAGGTTTCCCGGTCGTTGCACCGCTGCGCTGGCTTAAGGCAGTCTGCTTTTAGAAATACATTTTACTTAGGAAAAAATATGTTACTATCTTTTATATAAAATTCTCGTCTCACAATATTAGCTACCGTACTCCTCGGAAACGGCTTTACCGATTTGCACCAAATTTTGTATGCATATTCAGTAGGTCTGAGAATCGGCTACTATCTATTTTTCATACCCCTAAGTGTTTATATGGCAACACAAAGTTTGCCGGGTCTGCTAGTTTTGTATAAAATTGAAAGCGAAAACGGGAGAATGAAATTGAAATGAAACTTGATTTATTAACTGTGACCCCGATCGTGGAGGGTAATGTTTTTCGAGCGTATATAAAAATGTCTGTATCTATGTCTCATGCTTTGGCATGCCCTACAGTCCAAAAGTCTGACAGAATTTAGCATAATTATAAGATGCCGTTGGATTCTATAATAGGATTTAAGCAAAAATACTATAAATAAATATAAAAGGGATTTCTGCACATATCAAGGACTAATGGGTAAATATTTAATAATCGTGTCAGAGACCGCAAAGGGTGACCACTTTACAGATAGAAATGGAATAATAATCCAGACTTACATTAATATTGTATACTTAGGCACCCTTACCCTAGACACCATTTTGAGCTGGTATTTGCTTAGTCTAAATTCACAAGGTTACCCCTTTAATTTGTGATTTGTTGCCTAACTCATGACTAAAATGTTGTTTGATATGACCCTTATCCACGAACAATATAAATTTGTCCAACAGTTGAAATATTATTCGGTTTCGGTAATTCCGAGAATCCGAGACAAATATTCAGATAGAATGTTTTATTGTTAAAATGTATATTAGGATTGAAGTAAGAATTGAGCATAGCATAGCACCATTCTCTTATCGTGGATAGTAAACGATGACGGGATTAAAATGGAAAAGTTTTAATTAAAGTCGATCCTAGAATGATGTGACGCTGCCCCAGAGGGCTAGACTAGTGGTTAAAAATTCTGGCTCTCAATCTGGGGCTAAAAGGTTCTGATCCGAATGATTTTTTAGAGTTATGTGCGTATAAGTATATTAGAAATTAATAATCACTTGCTTAAACGACGTTGGAAAATATCGGAAGTCAACCTACACGATTGAGAGTTGTTTAATTAGATGTTGAGCGTCAAGTTTACCAATTCGCACTTGGGAAGGACGATAGAATTTGGCCTAAGCCATTATCACTCTATATATCATTATAAAATTTGTATAAACTTTGCACATTTACTATGCATATTCAGTAGGTCTGAGAATCGGCTGCTATCTATTTTTTATACCCCTAAGTGATAAGGGTTGTTCACCCTTAACATTTTTTTTATTTATATGGCAACAAAACGTTTGCCCGGTCAGCTGATATATATATTATATTGGATGATATATTGGATAATATGCTCATATAACATATGACTGAGTTTGTATCTGGTCGCCTGTACACGTCATTTAAGATTTACTGAAAGCTTTTAAAGAGGGTAGAGGCGTGTAACGTATAAATATATGTGTGCCTATGTTCTTGCGAAAGGTTCTAGTGATTTACTAAATATGACTATACATTTAGTAGTTTGATCTGTCGGTACATCGAAAAAGTTTTAAGGTAATTAATTTATAGTCGTAGATTGTGTAGTAGATAGAACATAGGATTTCTTCAAACCGACATCTATTTAAAACCTATCTAAGGTTTTAAATAGATGTCGGTTTGAAGAAATCTTTACTAATATTATAAATCTGAAAGTAACTCTGTCTGTCTGGTTGTCTCTTCTTCACGCCTAAACCACTAAACAGGTTTTAATGAAATTTTGTACAAACATAGTTTGAGACCCGAGAAAGGACATAGGATAGTTTTTATCCCGGAAATCCCACGGGAACTAGGGATGGCGATCTAAGATCGATTAATCGGAGAATCGATCTTTTGGACCCAAAACATCGATTATTTTAATCGATATTAGAAAGGATTGAATCGTAAACTATGCATTTGATCAAGTGATGATCTTTAGCAAAGTTGAAGGTACGAATTTACAGTTTTATGTATGTTAGTATATTATATTATTTTCTTTTAAACGCGGGCGAAGCCGCGGGCAAAAACTAGCCTTAAATAAGTTGGTCACTAGAGTTAGTACACGGCTCAATCAATCCGCATCGGAAAATTATGGCCAAGTATCAACCAAGACTCTTCATATTTTGTGGACGCCCAGTAGTGGGCTAATAAAAGGGTTTTACAGAGCATATAACAAAAAAAATATCATATTCATTTTTGCATACATTTTATTTCTTTTATAATGCTTTTCCAAATCACGCTTTTATTTATAACAAGTTTAAAGAAAATAGACGTTCTTTCTTAAAAGAATTTGAAAAATGATTCAAACTAGAAGCAGCTTTTGAAAAATGAATCGACTAGAACGAAGCTATGAAATATGATTCAAAAATATAAAAATATGGTAAACTAGGCAAATAATATTAAGTACAAAAGCTTTGTACTGAGAAAATAAAACGAGGTAAGTAGGTACTAAAGCGCCCTTAGAAAACCCTTTTAGCGTTTTGAATAAAGTATACGAAATAGAGTATATTTTGTATTAAGTAGGCATATAATCATATTTGTCCGATTATACATATATTACCTACATAAGTAAAATGTTTTTTCGTCTATAAAATATTAGGAGAGAGATCTTTGAAGGTTAACAGTGGTATATATTTGACTCAGCAGTTCCATGGAATAAACTGAGAGAAAATAAAACCGGAAAGTCATTCCCTTCATTTTTAGCGGTGTGTACAGTCGCGATGAAAAATATCATCCTTATTTTTCGTTATAAAGCAACGATGCTTTCAACTGTACTCCTACTTGCGGTTGTTTACTTTACCAAAAATCGAAAGTCGACAATTTCTAGTATTAAGTAATAGTCAGCTGTCGATCTTTAATAGGCAAAACATTGGATATATTATCAATATCCTTGAGAAATAAGTGGTAAAGCTTCATGTTTTGCCGTTGGTACTATGCAAACAAGAATACATTGCTAAAGATTGCATAATTTTTATAAGGCAGAAAAGGATATGTTATTTGTACTGCGCACTTAACTACAATTTTAATTCGATTTATGTAAATTAGTACCAAATCCTTATCCAGCATTACATACATAATGTATATCCCGATAACGAATAAAACTAATCTGTTGTTAAATTCGTAATCTTTACGTGAGCTGTTCATGATTATTATTATCGGAACTCTTGTGTATCTAAGTGTAATTGACTTGATTCGATGATTTCATACATCGATTAGTCCTTATCACCTATTTGCCACTAGTCATTGTGTGAAACGTTGTGTTCGTGTGAGTTTGTATTCAATGTTATTAGTTTTAATAATAAAATCAAGTTGATTGTTGTTTTGAGTGTTGGAGGATTTTAATTTCGTAAATTTAAAAAATGCCGTCCATTCCTGGTAAATATCAACATTACAAGAATGAAAATATGGAGGAGTATTTCGGGGCGATTGGTAAGTATTCATATTGTGCCATTTCATGGTCGTGTCAACTTGAAAGATAGAATTAGTATGATTTGACTAGGAAGGTGCCACCGTCACACCTATTTCTAGCATGAAGCAGGTTTTTCGCATTGGAGGAGGCAATTATCTAAGTTCTCAGAAATGGCAAAGCATCTTTGATCGACTTAACGTAGAAGCCCTGTATATGAAGTTGGTTATGCACATTCACTGTCATCAGTAATCACTTACCATCAAGCGGTATGCAAACTATTTTCTATTATAATTTTAGCAAACTCTTTTGATTGACTTCTCCCCTCTTTTGATTGACCTCTCCCCCCTTTTGAGTTGAGTAATTGTGGAGAAGATTCCATAATACAATGTTTTTACGAATTAAATTGATTTTAGGTGTACCCTACATGGGAAGGAAAATGATGGGGCTATCGTCTCCACTGATGGAGATTACTGTGGAAGGTGACAACGTGTCAATTAAGACTACGTCTATGTTACGCACGATAGAAAACAAATTCCAAGTCGGCGCCGAATACGAGGATCCTATGCCCGGTATTACTCTTAAGGCAAGTGACTATACATTTTTTCATTTTTAAACAGGAAATCTAGGTTCTCTTTTGTAATAGTCTTAGATACAATCTATTCACACAGTAAAACTACGTCACATAAACTGGTCTTTCAGACCCACTCATTAGTAGTTGTAATACTTATTACTAATTAGTAGTTTCTGCGAATTCTTATGAAAATTATTAAAGCATTATAAAGAAAAGTGTATCAATTGGTACTTAACCAGTTTAGATGACTTATCCTAAACCTTGTCGTTTTGTGTGGCAATAAATTTCCCTTATTTTTCAGAGTGTCACAAAAATTGTCAACGGAAACGAATTGGTAACTGAATCCGTCATACCGGACACCGGAGTGAAGTCCGGACGTCATTACCTGTTCACGGATGATGAATGTGTCATTGTGAGTTGTATGGATTTATTTTGCTTAGTCATTGTCAATTGTCGTTTTTATTTGTGTATTTGTAAATGTGACGGATCGGTAACCGAGTCCGTCAATCCGAACACCGGAGGGCATGAATATGTCGTGGTGAGTTTTATGCATAGAAAAGTTTTTCTGTTCTATGTTTTTATGGATTTGGTTTTTGCATGGTTATTGTCAATTATGAGGTTTTTCTGTGCATTTTTTATTAATTTTGGTCAGTTTTTTTTAAATGGATGTGTTGTGACTGGATTTTCATAACGTTGTATATATTTTTAAATAGATTTTTTTTTTGTTGAGCTTGAATTTCTATGATTATATTGATCATATTTAACTTTAACGTTAAATTTTATTTTGTTTTTATTTTAATTGAAGTGTGTGCATGTGCATCATCTGAAAATGTGTATGTTAAAACGTGTATAATTATGTGTTCAAAGATGGGCACTATGATTATTTGAAAATTTTTTGTTGGTAATTAATAGTGTTCTTGATTTTATTTCAGACTTTCACCCACGAAAAAACACCAATGGCGGGGAAGAGGTTTTTCAAAAGGGTGCAGTAATATAAACTTTACTATTAAATGTACATAATTTAATATTCTAAACAATAATATCTTGTCAACATAATATTAACAACGCATTATAATTTTTATGTAAATAAATATTAATATTTAAATAAATTCCCGAGTTTTATTGCACCCTTTAATATATGTTTATTTTTGCAATAAATTAAAAAGAGCATAGCTTGAAAAAATAAACCAAATTGTTCTTCATTAAAATGAGGAACATAATGTCGACAGTAGGTACACACTTTGGGGCAATGTAATTATATCCAACCCTATTCCAAATCCAAGGGTACAGAAATAATATACCATCTAAGGTCCTATTAACACAAACCTTAATTTCTTTATACCAACAAGTGTAATCTCTCCAGGCGAGCAAATTTAAAAAGGTTTAAGGTTGGATCTCGGAAAATAAATATACCTACTCAAATTATTCAATTAGAGAAGAATTCTTGATTCCCTTTCATTATTTACAGAATAAAATTGAAAAGTCTGCAAACAATACGTTTTTGTATTCCTCAGTAAGAAAGTTCAACAAGGATTATCGTCACAGACATGATAAAGTATAGAAATGCTGTTTGTAATTTTAGAAGCATCATTTTTATATTTAATCGCGAATATTATGTATTAAATACAATACATGCGAACATGGAGATTGGAGAGTATATGAATATTAGCTGTACAGGGGTATATAAATTTTTATCATAATCATCATAAGTGATAACACAGTGTTTGTCTTTTAGTATAAAATTCATAATGTACATTGTACAGGCACTTTTTTTAATACAACAAAAATAATAGTGAGTCCTTTGTGTCCATGCCAGTTATTTCATTAAATGCGTACTCATACAAATCTGCAGTAACCCTGTCACTTCTTATCGCTACTGTTTTCTCTGGTCCTGACCTTTGCGCCAGTTGTCTACGTCAAGGATGAAAAACTTCTGATACTTACAATTTCTCGGCCGGCGCAAAAAAAACGGTGTGCGTGAGAACAAACTTACCTGAAAATGGAGAAAGGTTATATTTTATGACTGTAATAAATAATATCATTCGAAATCCTTTGAGAGTAGACCTTCTATTGGAGAATTCAAGTGACATTTAAAATACATCAATCATTTATCGTGCAAGTAATCATGTAACATAATGATATGATATTTGCTACTCGTATATTGTAGCAAATGTCTACATATTTTTTACTGGATAAGAGATCATGAAATACGAATCATTCAGAGTCTGTAGGCGGTTGCTGAGGCGTTAAAAAAGTTATAGATAATGATATTCGCTTATCATCAGATGGAATATGTGGGGATTAAGACTAGGAGTTCGAATGTATTTACAACCATAGCACAGTCCAGGTATTTTTTTGCAGACACAGACTCATTCCTAACTATTTCAGCTATAACAATAATTAAGAGCATCGTTTTTTTTATAATATAGGAGTAGCAGACGAGCATGCTGTCCACCTGGCTACTGCCGCCCATGGACATCTATAATCAACCCCAGATAGGATCAGATATTCCTATCTGAGGTCGGCCACAAATGCGCCGCTACCCCTGAGGACGAAGCTGGAACGCCTCGGAAAAGTCTGTCTTCCTTACCACACCCTTCAAAACGGAACACAGCAGCGCCTAACACTGCTGTTATTAGGTAGAAATAGGTGTGGCGGTGGTACTGCCGGAGTCAAACCCCAAAGGGTTCTACTATCTTCTAATACCTACTATAGCATCCAACCGGAGTTCGGACTTAAGGAGTATTGTATGCCTTATTTAGAAAGCGTTTTAACTTATAGGATGCAGATAGTTTATATGTATGACACTAGTATTTATGTATTTGGGATCAACTAAAGAATGGAATCTATATCTATCTGAGTAGGTCTAATACCTATGGGTGACAAGAGCCACACATAATGAAATATACGTATTAAAATAATGTAATAGATATATTAAAACTCACGAAAGGGAATAAACACTAACTGAAATTCTCAATAAAAAAAAATCATATACGCCAGCTATGAATATATCGAACATGAAAATGATGAACTAACAAACGATTATTCCATTCATGATTGTTACCTAAACCTTCATAATGGATAAGCTATTAGAGTACGTTCAGCGTGTTTAATAAACGTTAAAAGAAATAGAATGGAGTTTGAACGTAACAAAAGAAATATTTTCAAACAATTGCAATCGACTGAAGATATAAAAGAGGGGAATCCTCGGCATTTTTCACTCAGTAATATCAAATTAATGGGACCGCACCCGGCTAATATTGAAATACTTTTACTTCTTTATAGAGATATATTTAGTAAAGATTTCTTTAGAAATCTCAATGAGATTGTGTTAAAAGTGTTTTTATTTTTATTGTTGTGAAGTGAAATTTATTACCCACGTCGTGAGAACTGGTTAGTAGTATAAATTTTTAATCTGTGATTGTTCCATAATTCAGCACCTACTGCTTTTGGAAATATTAACTCTCTAAATATATAAATAATTTGGAAGTAGAAAGTAGTTTCGTATATCGATATTTACAATACATTCCAGAAATGTGGCGGCCTTTTCTAATTGTCCTTATATCAGCAAGTGTCGAGGCGAGGTATGAAAATGTTAATTTTAAACAAGAGTGGTGGGAGACAGCTGTTTTTTATCAGATTTACACACGGTCGTTCATGGATAGCGATGGTGATGGAGTTGGTGATATAAATGGTGAGAATATTGAAAAATATTAGAATTAAATCCAATATGTAATCTACATTGTACATAAAAACAATAGTAAATTTTCTAATTTAATGATATTAGTAATTATGGTTTAGGTAATTTACAACATAAATACAATTAGTATGGAAAATAATAAATTATTTAAAATCTGACTTAATAAAAATCACTTCTAAAATAAATTAAAAAATATATGTATTATATATAACTTTAAGTGGAAACGAAATTATTGCAATATGTTAATAAAAATTATTGAAATGTAATTTAAGTAAATCAAGGTCAAATAAAACTAAAGTAATTCCAAATTTTCTAAGGAATAACATCCAGACTAGAATATTTGAAAGAGCTAGGAGTAGACGCTGCGTTGCTGTCACCAATTTTCAAGTCACCGATGCAAGATTTTGGTTACGACATTTCCGACTACTATAGCATCCAACCAGAGTACGGCAGCATTGAAGATCTTGAGCAGCTCCTAACTAAGGCAAACGAACTGAGTGAGTCTCTTATTATTCATAGCCCAATCCATTATGTAAATTTATGCATTGGGTTCCAACGAATTATCAAAATTTCTCAACTCCAGCTCAATTTGTTTGCGCTCAAAATGAGTTACATGTTTCTTGATGAAGTTGCTCGTTGCTGCGACTAATTGTTTGTTTAAATAATTACACTTTATCACATTATCACCATTTAATATTGCACATTTGTTATTCTCGTCACTTTTAAAATTCAATGTAATTCTGGGTAATTTTTACACGTGAGACCTGACCATTTGATACCTTCTTTAATCTTTCCATTTCAGTTACTACAAAAATATTTACTTCACAGAAACCCTTAGTTAGGCTGCCTATATCAAATTTTCAGATATCAAGATAGTTTTGGACTTCGTACCTAATCATACGAGTAACGAGAGCGAATGGTTCGTTAGGTCGGCCAACAGAGACGAATACTATAACGATTGGTACATTTGGGAGAGCGGGCACCTAGACAGCCAGGGGAAGAGACAACCTCCTAACAATTGGGTAATATTTTTCAGTTTTGATAACTCCTTACAATTTTGATACCGTTCACACCGTTTATTTTTTTATACGTAAAAATTACATCGAAACAGATATGTAACTAAGATACTTTAACATAGTATATTTTTATGTATTGGTACTACCTTCGCTAATTGCATTAGATAATTATTTGCTAAAGTGATTAAGTTCACTAGGTTTAAGTAGAGTATTTCGGGCTTTTATTGCGTCATGACTTTTGGGGAAATATAATAATATTATAATACTGCAATTAATATAAATTGTATATTTATATTAAAAATGTTCAGTACATTTCATTGAAGCTCCATGAAAAATACAGTTTCTTGTAACACCGTAAGTAGACACTGAATAACATAAATGAAAAGGAAACAATTCAAAACGGATCTAAACAATTTTAAGCGTCAACAAGCTACCTCCGCTTTGGAAAACGTTCAAGTTATGCCACAGTACGCTATTGCAGTTTCATAGCCCACATAGTAAATATGGTATATTTTATTTATTGGTACTACTTTGACTACTTACACTAAATCCCTGCTAAAGTGATTCACTAAGTTTAAGTAGAAAAAAGATTGAGGCTTTAATTCCGTCATGACTATTAGAAAAAAAATAATAATACTGCAATTAATAAAAAAAATAACGTACATTTTCACTTTAATAGTACAAATATTAATTATATTTCATTATTCATTGAAGCTTTAGCATAAATACAGTTCCTTGTAACACTACAAGTAGAAACAGAATAATATAAATCAAAAGGAACAATTCGTTCAAAACGGATCCAAACAATTTTGAGCAAGCCACAGCCGCTTTGGAAAACGTTCAAGTTATGCCACAATACGCTATTACAATTTCATAGCTCACATGAAGGATATGGAGAGCTCGGAAGTGCTCTGAAAACAATTTCACTGGCGTGCACAAGCGGATATTGTGTTCACCCTGCTTTAACATCGTGTATTCAGATTTATTTGTATTCTTTCATGGCACGGAAAACCGTGGATAGAGAAATATAAAAGGGTACTTTATGTATACCATACGTATATTATTATATTAGTATGAATGAAGCTTATTATTATGCAAGATAATTTTACATACACAGCAATAAATATGGCGTTTTAAAATCATTATATTAATTTTAATGACTAAATCTTGCTTAGTTATTGTTAGTTTCATTTTAAAGAATATAGATATGATGCTTTCATATTGTTAGCAGAAAGATACAATCTAATGCTTTTACATATTAATGTGTTTTAATATGTAACGTTTTACATTGACATACATTTACATATTATAAAGAAATGCACATTTAACTTAAGTCTTCCGCAATAACATTGGAACCAAACCCACAATACGTAACGAACAATAAATAAATCAAAAATACAAAAAGTATAGTAGCCAAGCGCAAAAAAAAACTCGCTCACTGTATTTGTTATCGCAGATAAGTTTATTCAGAAAAAGCGCCTGGACATATTCACCGAGCAGAGATCAGTACTACCTGCATCAGTTCAGCGAGGCACAACCAGACTTGAACTTTCGCAATCCTGTCGTTGTAGAAGAAATTAAAGTAAGTAATAACGTAAAACTAGACTTGAATGTGGTAGTACTTTTTGTGGTCCAACGGCGCCGCCGCCGTACCTATTTATACCTTATAATAGCAGTTTTAAGCGCTGCTATGTTCTCGCTTGAAGGGTGTGGTAAGGGAGACATACTTTTCCAGGCGTTCCAGCTTAGTCCTCAGGGGTAGCGGCGCATTCGTAGCCGACCTCCGATAGGAATATATAATCCTATCTGGGGTTGATCACAGATGTCCATGGCGGTAGCCACTTACCATCAGTTGGACTGCATGCTCGTCTACTACTCCTAAATTATAAAAAAAAATCACATGATTGGCACATGCCATGAACTCCGAACCACCTCAAACGCATAAAGGTGTCGATGTGTTGCAAAGGTTGACTCTTTGTTGTGCTAAAAAACTGACACTCAATTGTATCGGCAAAAGCGCCTGCACAAATCAGATTTTTTTTATTTCTAACGGTTTGTTGACGCTTAGCAAGCGTCCGAAGGCGCCATAATATTAAATTCGTATAATTTAGTGAGGCGCAACCATATTTGAATTTTGCAGCCCTGTCTTTGTAGAAGATATTGAAGTATATAAACATTTCGAGTTAATTAAAAAAAACTTCATCGTCATCCTTTGAATAAGTGTAATTTAACCATAATTAGATTCGAACTTTTACAATATTGTACTTATACTTAGCAGAAATGAAAATAAGAAAAATTCGAAGACAGTGAAGAAAGTCTTTACATGATCACTTGTTGCTTTTTATAAGCACTTTTACTTTTTGTGAAATTTTCTTTATTACTGAAGGTAATTAGAAGATAGAAGATAATTAAGGATGCCTTTGGCAATTCTACATTTTCTAAAATATTTTTTAATGTTTACATTTTACAAAAAATGTACATATATTTTGATACGTCATTAAAAACCATGAGATACAAATCAATAAAATACTACAAAAAACACTATTATTCGTAGTACATTATGAAACAAAGCTACCAGCATATAGCAAAGAAAATAACGCTGAAATATAACTATAAAATACGGGATGCATACTCCGGTGGGAAATCAAACAAATCGAATATTATTCATATACTCGTATGTATATGTAAAGGTTGACAAAACTGTTGAGGTTATTATTTTCTAGTTATAGAACATTTATCTCTTGGTGGCTATTTTTCATTTAGCGCAGAAGTGAATGTTGGAGATATTTTTTTTTTTATTTTGGAGTAGTGGACTGCATGTCCACCTAATGTCAAGCGGTTACATGGACATGGATTCAACCTCAGAAAAAATAAATTCGTATCTGAGATCGGACACAGATGTCTCCCTTGCTACACTCCTTAAACCAGAACTCAGCGACGCTAACATTACAGTTGTTAAGCTGAACTAGGTTTGGAGGTAGTGCCGCCGGCTTCGAACAAAGGGTTCACCTTGTATGAAAAGAAAAGTAAATATAAATTTACTTTGACGCTGTTTGTTCAACGATTTAAAGTTATAACGGAGTAACATAAATTGAACAAGAAACAAGTGGAGCACGGTAAGGCAATTGATTAATTAGAAGGTAATTAGCAAGGGCTTTATAACAGCTGCGATATGTGCGCGTGTTTTCAGTTTTCAGCGATACATTTGTACGATACATACATGACGTCACACGCACGCGACTACGTTAATTATCGTTACGCTAGAAACATGTTTGCAAATCACGAAAATAATAAGGCCCTTAAGTTATATTCCTTCAACATTAACATTTACTATCTCCTTAATATATAAGCTGTGATAGCCGTGATAATGGTTTAGTAACTCGGCCTCTCGAACGAGGGGTCTGAGGTTCAAATCCTAGGCCTAGACCTCTGATTTTTCAAAGATGTGTGCGTATTAGAAATTGATTATCACTTGCTAAAAACGGTGAAGGAAAACATCTTGAGGAAACCTGCATACCTGAGAGCTTTATATAAAAAAAACTCAAAGGTATGTGAAGTCTACCAATACGCACTTGACCAGCGCGGTGGACTATGGCTTAATCTTTCTCAATCTGAGAGGAGACCCGCGCCCAGCAATGGGACAGTATTGGGATGATGACGTACAGTTACTATAAGCTTTAGATCGAAAGGGTCTTTTAGAATGACGAGGACAAATATTATACCTTCCCCATGTTGACGAATATCTTTAAGAATTTTATGAAGATCTCTCCGACATACATTTCATGATGTTTATATTATGTTACCTTAATAATAATTATTAGCAGATATTCAGATGCTATCTAACTGATTCCTTACACGTATGGAGATGACAGATTTTTTTTAACTGCGGCATATTTCTTATCGTAACAGAAATAAAATTGTAATTACATATAGACACTCGTATTTACCAGGAAGAATACGTAAAGACAAATGCGTGATTGATATAGTGTTATGTATCTTGTTTCATTCCACATCCCTTACAAGAAAACCCTTTTATGCTGTTTATTTCGTCGTATCAAATTTAATGTATTGATATTGATTACTTTCTGTTGGTGTTAAAATATTTCAAGCTGACTAGTATCGACATCTCTGAGATAAAAGAAGTATTCGTTCTGTTGTAGTATTCAATTATTCAAGTACTTCAGAGATGTTTCATATGAGGTGTTTCATCTTAATTATGCACAGACGGCTATGGCCATATAACATTAGGCTGTTTGTTCTTTTTGCAACTTTGATATTGTACATTTACTTATTTATTACCCTTTACAGAATATTCTAAAATACTGGCTGGAAAAAGGCGTTGCTGGAATGCGTATCAGCTCGGTGAATCATATTTTTGAAACGGATAAAGATGTCTATGGAGGCCGTTACCCTGATGAACCGAAGACCGGGAAACCAGGGGTGGGTCCACATGATTACCCGTACCTGGACCACGTTTACACCAAGGACCAGGAAGAAACGTACGACATGGTCTCGCAGTTGGGAGAGGTGTTCGATTCCATAACTTTAAGGAATAATCTGACCAGGTAATATTGAATTTTATTTCAATGTTGAAATACTTCAAAATTATGAAGAGTCGATAGTCTATAAGTTAATACGGAAACTTTCAATCTAATGATGTTTGAACTTTATGAAGAGTACAACGTTAGTGACATTGTTATAAGTTCACGTAAAAACTTATTCAAAAGTACTGTTACAACAGTATCCACAGTAAATTGCCCTGTGTTTGCTCCAAACTCGTATACAATAGTCACTTGAGGTATTCAAGAAAGATGTATCATACGATACGAGAAACATAGTGACCCATTATGCAATGCAAATGCGTTGGTGGCTTTGTTAAATAGCCATTCTCTGTCTTCATTGTGAATATAAGATAAGATTCCAATTGTATAGGAAGTGAATGACCAAGATTATTTGCATGAAGAATAGATCTTGATTACTTGTCAGTGACAATCTGCAGAATAATTCGGGTATGATAGATGTAGTGAACGTTAGAGATTACTTGGGATTTGGCTGGGAATTTTAAAATAAATGTTAATGTGAAACATAACATCTCTGTATGAGGAATTATATGTTACGCAAAATATCATTGTTGCTGCATTGAATAAGTCGCTCATTTCAGGCAAAAAATAGTTTGAATAACAAGAAATTATCAAAGAAAAAAATCCAATACCCTGAAATATGTGCACCTACCTAACGTCCCGAGCAATCCGTCATCGTAAACGTCAATTTTTTCCTTCACATTAAACATCCTACATTCTCATTTTTTGTTAGACATTTCTCTAGTAATGTTTTCTGCTTAAATATGTCTTCGTTCCGTCCATCGTTCATGTTCTATTAAACAAGGTCCATTGTAGCACTAAAAGGATATATGAGATCATTTTGGATCGTAAATCTAATCTTATTATACTATACATACCTCATGTTTATATTTTGTAAATCTTTTTCTTGAGTTAAATGGACAAGTTGTGTTTTTAATTAATCGTTATATTCAAAAAATAATAAAATAGTAGCCTCCAGTATCAAATCCTGAATATTTCCCTAATTTGTATCAACTATTAAATGCTTAAAAGTTGTTACCAATATTTTCAGGATAATGATGACAGAAGCTAGTACAAATATAAAGAATGCTGTGAAGTACTATGGTGATAGCATTCATCTGGGCGCTCACGTTCCTCTCAATTTCGCCTTAATCGAAGGTCTCAACAAGGATTCAGATGCCAGAGACATCAAATATGCGATCGATCGTTGGTTGACCTACAAACCGCTAGGAAAGCCAGCTAATTGGGTGGTAAGCTCTTTGATATTCATTGAGAAGCTCTACACAAAGACTCAATGTATAAAACATGATCGGTGGCATTAAATCTCTAAAAGTGAGTGGAAATTATTAAAAGATTATTTACCACGACGACGATTTATGAAATGTAAGTCTTAAGGTATATTGGAATTTTTATGTTCAAGAGTATTTGGGGACATTTTTCGAATTAAAAATATCAACCCAATAAACCCAATAAATATACAAAGTCAATGTTTTGAACTGGTAAATAATTCCTCTTCTTTTTTTTGATTTTCAATATTGGCGATGATATAGCTAATTTGGTTGTGTGTGTGAATTATTTTTCAGACTGGCAATCACGACAGGAGTCGAGTCGCCAGCCGTTTCCGAGTAGGACTCGTTGATGCCTTTAATATGCTCGTGCTACTTCTTCCTGGTATCGGAATCACTTATATGGTAAGTCTATTCAATGATGTAGCAAGTCATGATGCTGAAAAGGGCTTATGGGCACACGAAATATTCCATTCCTTTTAGACCCTTGTCAATAGTATCGGTTTCAACCAACAATACTATTTGTTTTTGTTAATGTGTTCATATTACTCCTTCGTATAAAATCTAATTATATACATTTTGATACACTCCATCGTACAAGTACATGCTCGAGAAATGTTCATACTTTTCTTGGTAATATGTGAAATCCATACGTGCCATGCGTGAATTCAAAGAGACTTCGGAAATAGACCTTTAGCATTTGTGAAGGAAAATTGTGTACTATACTGGAGACATAATGGTATAATTGTACTATATTTCATTTACAAGGGTGAAGAAATCGGCATGGTGAATGGATTCGTGCCTTGGGTGGAAACGAAGGATCCTCTAGCTTGTAACACTGATGATCCGGTAAACTTTGTGGACGTATCCCGCGATCCTGTAAGAACACCTTTTCAGTGGAGTATCGGGAAACATGCAGGTAATATTTAAATGTCATTAATTTTTTTACACTTATGTTTTTTTTTTTTTTTTTTTTTATATTTGAACCTGACGATAAAGCAGACGTGCTACCTGATGGAAAGTAGTCAACGTCGCCTATGGACATTTGCAACACCAGAGGAGTCGCCAATGCATCGCCGGCTTTGAAGGAGAGCTCTTTTTGCACCTATTTTGAAGAGCCCCATGTCATAGCGCTCCGGGAATACCTCAGAAGGAAGTTCATTCCACATTTTGCACGTCCGTGGCAAGAACGTCCGCGCAAATCGAACCGTGGAGGACCGCCACGAGTCCAGTTGGTGTGGATGGAACTTCATCCTTCGGCGAGTGGTGCGATGGAGGAACGGTGATGTAGGCACCAGGTCAAATAGTTCCTGGGAACACTCACCATTGTAAAGCCGGTAGAACACGCAGAGGGAACCTATGTCCCTCCGTAAACTTAAAGGTTCTAGCCGATCGGAAATCCTCGGATCGTTGACGATTCGTACTGCGCGTTTCTGTACGGAGTCAAGTGGGTTAAGTTGGTATTGGGGTGCTCCTGCCCAGAGATGCGAGCAGTACTCCATGTGGGGTCTCACTTGCGCCTTATAAAGCAGAAGGAGTTGCCCCGCAGTGAAGTACCGCTTCGCTCTGTTCAGGACGCCCAGCTTCCTTGATGCCAACTTCGCCTTAACGTCCAAATGACCCCGGTATTGCACATCACACGATATGTCAACTCCTAGGATCCCTATACTTTTATCAATGGTGAGTGGAATTCCCTGGAACCGTGGCGCTATGACGAATGGGGTTTTTTTAGCGGTGAACGCGCAGACTTGCGTCTTCGTGGGGTTGAACTCAACAAGGTTAAGTCGACCCCATGTCGAGACCTGCTCCAGAGAGTTCTCGATTTCAGACACAAGTCGGATTCTGCTTTCCTCCACGAGAGTCCGAGAGGTGTTTGCACGGCCTGTGTACACAGCATCTCCCGTACTATCATCCGCATAGCAATGAATGCTGCTAGATTTTTGCAACATGTCATTGATATGCAGAATGAATAGCGTGGGAGAGAGGACAGAGCCCTGGGGCACGCCAGCATTAACAGGCTTCGTGTCTGAGCAGCACCCGTCAACTACGACTTTGATTTGCCGCTCAGACAGAAAACTGGCTGTCCATGTGCACAACCTCTCGGGAAGACCGTAAGATGGAAGCTTCGCGAGAAGGGCCCTATGCCAGACCCGGTCAAAGGCCTTTGCGATATCCAGGCTAACCGCCAACGCCTCACCATTACTCTCAACGGCTTGCGCCCATCGGTGTGTGAGGTACACCAGAAGATCACCAGCTGAACGGCCCTTGCGGAAACCATATTGGTGATCGCTGATCAGCTGGCGATCCTCGAGGTACCTCAGAAGCTGGGTATTAACCACACGCTCCATTACCTTTGAGAGCAAGGAGGTTATCGCAATAGGCCTGTAATTAGCCGGGTCACTGCGGTCACCCTTTTTAGGAATCGGGTGAACGAGGGCTACCTTCCACGAAGACGGTACTTCACCTGTGGTATAGGAAAGCGAGAATAAACGCGTTAAGATGGGAGTCAACTCGGGAGCACACGTCCTCAGCACCACTGCGGGGATTTCGTCCGGCCCACTCGACTTCTTGACATCAAGGGACAATAGAGCTCGCCTGACAGCTTTCTGCGTAAAGCGTATATCAGGCATAGAACCCTCACACCGCGGGATGGTAGGCGGTGTGGCCCCCTTGTCATCAAGAGTCGAGTTTGAGGCAAAGAGATTGCCCAGAAGATCGGCTTTCCCCTTTGCCGTGTGGGCCAGAGAATTGTCTGATTTCCGCAGGGGCGGTAGTGAGGAGTGACAGAAATTACCCACGACAGCTTTGGCCAGCGACCAGAAGGCTCGACTCCCGGAGGGGTAACCAAGTAGTCGCTCGCCAATTCTGCCAATGTGCCTAGACTTCGCCTTGGCCATATACTTCTTTACTGAACGGGAGGCAGCGTTAAGTGCGGTTCGTAACTCGGGGGTCTTCGGATCCTTGCACGCGTGTGCTGATGCCCAGGCTTGGTAGGCCTCTTGCTTATGACGTGAAGCCTTAGCGCAAGGCCCATCAAACCAGGGCTGACTCCGCCCACCGACGGACACGACAGAGTTTGGAATGAAGCATTCCATACCCTGTCGTATGACGTCGGCCACAGAGTCAGCGCACGTGCTAGGATCACCCGAGACGAAGCATAGCTGCCTCCACGGGTACGAGGCCAGGAATTCCCGGAGCCCGTCCCAATCTGCTGACCTGTAGTGCCAAACTTGTCGCTTCCCCGGTGGTCGAGCCCCCGTGGGACGCGACAAGGGCACAGAAGAACTTACCAAGCAATGGTCAGAAGATCCAAGAGGAGCCTTGACCATCACTTGGTAGTCATCAGGATGGTTGGTTAACAGAAGATCCAGTAAAGACGCAGTATGGGTCTCAATATCAGGTACCCTAGTATGACCGGGTACGACCTGGGAGAACCCATATGCCAAGGAGAAGTCATACGCAGTTCTTCCGGCGAAGTCCGTGATTCGGGAGCCTAGCCATTCAATATGGTGGGCATTGAAGTCACCCAGAATGACCAACTCCGCCGAAGGGCACTGCTGCAGCATTTTGTCAGTCCCCCACTGGACGTGCTCGAATAGTCGAGTTGTCTCAACATCTCCGCTGTAGGACCTATAAAGGCACGCGTAGACGCGGGTCTGCCCCCCAATATCCACGCGCACCCACAACAAGGATAGGTCCTTGTCTTCGAGGCAGCTGAGACGGCGGCAGCAGATATCATCCCGAACATACACACATACCCCGGCTCGACGCCTGAAGGCATGTTCTAAACTGTAGCCGGGGTAATTTAAATACGATGTTTCGCCCGAGGGCGATATCTGCGTCTCCGTCAAAAAGAGAAAAGCCGGCTTTGCCGTCTCAAGGTGGTGATGGACGGCATCCAGATTGGAATGGAGCCCCCTGATGTTGCACATGTCCACAGTAAGTGTGGAGGAGGTCGCCGCTGAGTAAACGTTTCCCTTATTATTCTGCCTTTTCATTCTGGTGGTATAAGAAAAAGAGGAGGAATTTGAAAGGACTTGCGATGCTCCTTCGACGCCTCTCGGGACAAGGTGTGGATCCCGTAGCGCCGTGCTCACAGTGGTAATGTGGGATGCTGGCGCGGGGGACGGAAGGGCCCCCGGTCCCCCCCGTGCACGACTACCCGGCTCCA
The DNA here is from genome assembly GCF_041222505.1 of Epargyreus clarus. NCBI lineage: Eukaryota > Metazoa > Arthropoda > Insecta > Lepidoptera > Hesperiidae > Epargyreus > Epargyreus clarus. Next base: position 13,855,889 of record NW_027332223.1, read on the forward strand.
CTCCGGTCTCTTACTCCGGCAGGGTAATCGTGCAACGGGATTTTTCGCCGGTTGGCGGGACAGCCTCCCGGGCCAGAGGTTGACGGTGTTACCCGGGTTCGGGTCCCCAACTAACCGGCGGGCGGCCAGCGGAAAACCGTTTCACCGGGTCTCCCTGGCCCCCGCGCCAATACACCACGCCTCCGAGAGCAACGACGCCTAGAAGGACCCACCGGACCAGAAAGGTACGCCGTCGGAAGCACCACAGAGGATGGGAAGGGAGGATAGGGGATGAACTGGCTCCCAGGCGCACTACCGAAACACGAAGAGTCGTTATTAGCGGTAGACTTCGGCCTGAGGGTGGTAGCTAGCCAGGCAGATCCCACGAAGAGATCTTACCACCAAGCGGGACACCTTTGGGAATTACGCCAGGCAGTGTCAGATCCAGCAACCAGTGGGACCGTCGCAGTAAGATGTTAAATGCCCGAGTAGACGCTGCTGCCCATCTACCCGGTAAAAACCCTTAGTCGCCTTCTACGACACCCACGGGCAGGTATGGGGTGGTCTATTCGCCGCCGGAGCCACACGGCACATGTAAAGTCAATAAAAGTTCTTAAGTAAAATATTGCGGATTAAGCTATGCCTTGTCATTGTTGCTAGTGTTAAACTTTAATTTACCAAAATTATTACAATCGTTTGTCAGCTTACATCATTTATATGCTTACATCATTTCATATATGTTTCCGTATATTCAGATAAATTTAGCAAACCAAATATCGAAACCATATAACACGAAACACAAATTTTATATTGCTAACTGAACCCGTATTAACCCGTATAACGTAATCGGATAACCATAAAGTACACATTATCGCACCTCTGAGCCCCAAAGTGAATTTACATCCCTTTGTGAAGGAAACACGAGTTTGCGGACAGGTCGAGTTAGGGGGATATGTTTATGGGGACATTATTCTCCCATCGGGTAAGCACTTCCCGTTACCGCGTTTGATCGTTACGTGGGTATCCTGTCTTGACGAATAGGGGCCGCACTTTTAGAAAATAAATAGTAAGTTCATTACAGTAAAATATTAAAATCTTTAGAAGTATCTTCCAACTCACTATAAAAGTAACATGATAGAATATAATAGTAGGATTAGTAACATGATGGAATGGATAGAGGGCATTTATCAACCTGTCTAATAAAAATGCACAAATTTAGTTCGTATTCTGGGGAAAGTATGTTCTTATTTTTTATTATTTGTTTTAGACGAAAAATGCTTTTTTGAGTTTTCTTACACATCTAATGCAAGAAATTGGTTTGAACTGATGGTAGTACAGTTTTTCTTGTGCAGTTTGCACCAAGTTATTGTATAAAGTCATTTACATTGTAACGTCGTACCTGTAACTCTATGTTAACCAGTTTTGGTAGCTTGGACAGCGTACATATGAGGGGAATATACTTCCCGCTTGCATGTCAAGAGTAAAACAAAAGCCCCTTTGGTCGTTAGGTGGGAAATAATAGTGATCCCTCCGGTAGACGTGAACTATTACCGGAGCGATTATATTTATTGCCGAGCCTACGTGCTTTATGAATATTGTACGAATACGCTCATTACGAATGCTGATCGCTTTTACCTAACATTTTCTTTGAAAAATAATACAATACAAGTATAAGGTACATTTATTATGAACTGTTTACAGTTCTATTTGGAGTGAAGATAATTTTCTTTTATTTTTTACGTCTCACTTCTGGGAGGGTGTCATATGGCACGTTTTCAGCTATCATAAGTAATATAGGAAACAATGAAACGACATTGAAATTCTGTGAAAATAATATATGGTTGATTATTAAATGGAACGCAAGCAAGTAAGACAATATTTTATAAAAACACATGCAAAAAAGACGGCGATGTGCCTGACGGCTTTTAAAGTGTCGGACGTAAATAATAAGTATATGATTTAATTTTAGATATTTTACATTAGAAATATAAATACTAATATTATAAAAAGGAAAACTTTGTTTGTATGTTTGATTGTAATGAATAGGATCAAAAAGTAATTTTATAAATTATTTCACCGTTCGAAAGCTACATTATCCACGAGCTATATTTTATATGAAATATATTTGATAAATAGATTTTGAGGCGATACAAAGTTTGCCGGGTCAGCTAGTTAGAAATATAGTTGCCCATTATTGTTTTTATTCACCGATCCTACATATGTGTAGGTATTATGAGGAACTATAAAGCATGTATAATTATAAATGCGAACATAAACGAGGTTACAGTATATATATATATATACAAATCGATTGTATGTTAATATTTTTAATGTATTAAACATATTAACATACATTATACAATCATAAGTCTAACAATGCCTAGAATTTTTTAAAAGGTTCTATTGAAATAAAACACGGATTTCGATTTTTAGGTTTCTCCGGAGCAGATAAGACCTGGCTGCCAGTGGCAGACGGTTTCGAGACTGTAAACGTAGCAGCTCAACGTTCAGCAGTCCGTTCTCATTACCAAGTATACCGGACTCTCATGAACCTGCGCATACGTCCCGCCTTCCGCCTTGGCCGTTACGAGTCCTTGGCTCTCAATACTGATGTGTTTGCGTTTAAAAGGTTTGTTCAATTGTATACTAGGAATTCGCGTAAAATAACACACATTGTTGAATGCAGCCATTATCATTTTCCTCCATATGCGACTCTTTATACAATTGGAAAAGCTAGTACTCTAGTTTTATCTTTAAGACTTAAATAAGTACTCGCCAGCGGAGTTGCAATAGGAAATATGCCCTCTAATTTTTCACGAGGTTTGATCACAATAACTGCCATCACTGGCTTAACGTTCCCTTCGAAGCACAGAAGCGCGCCTGAACATCTACTAGTTAGTGGTCACCCGTTCAGCTTCCGATGGTATTCGAGACTGCTCAGTTTAGTATATTGGTCACTATGGTTTTGTAACATTGTAGCTAACGGTTCAGAATTTCGATCTGTTACCACCTTGTATACAGGCAGGCAAAATGGGTATATCCAGTATTAATCCGTTAAGAAAAGATGCGTTAAATATTTGATCGTAGCAAATGACGATACATCTATCCGCTTTCGTGTAGGCCTTGTGAGAGCCTTGTGAGAGCATCGTGTAAACTCTCAAGGGGGTTGCTAGGTACTTTGATCCTGTCGTTTCCGTAACGATATGTGAGGCGAAAGGATTTTTACTTAAAAAAATTGCTCTTTTTATGTTGTTTATTTTGCTATTCGATATTCAGGCGCCCATTTTTAATTGATTGATGTGTAAATCTTTCTAATGAAAAAGACATGCTAATTAAATATAATTTAAAAATTGCAAGCTTTCATAACTTTATTACCATTTTAAGCGATGATTTTTAAAAGTCCTCTCCCAGTGCTCATCTACGTTATATGAAGAACGCAAATGCAACGAATACAAATTTCGTGATTATAGCGTTACTAGACTCAACGGTTTAAATGAGGTGCTGCTAGTCAGCGTAAGTGGTATAGTCGTAATTTGATATTTTCTGATTTATTCCTCTGAATACGAATACCGAAGTGGGCGACAAATTCCAAGTTTTTAGATGTTTTCGAAATAGGTCCTTCCATATAAGTATAGTTCAGTAACAAAAAATGTCTGCTATCGGGAATACTGATAAAATTTTGAGTTATTATAGTAACTTCAAATTGTTCGTGTAATATAACACACAATGTTGAATAGTCTTTTCTTTTTTTGTTAAATTTGCTTGCACACTACCCCGTATCTAGCATATCTAACTTATGTACATAGAGAAGATTTATTAAAGCTTATATCTTAAAGCGGACTCCGAGTTACAATAAACCTGTCAATTAAATAAAACTTGTTTTTCATGCATTGCAGGTGGTTCAACGACGACACGTATATCATAGTCATGAATGTTGGGAGAACAGACCAAATTGTTAATCTGACTGCGTTCGACTTAATATTCGGTCAGCTAGAAGTAGAAGTTAGCAGCGTCCTCTCGTCAAGAACTTACAGGTATTTTATATTCTTTCAAAACACATTTGCATCTTAATCCAAAAAAGCTCATCATGATATGAAATGCACAACTTGCACTAACTTTGGGTATGTGTGTGGGTATATGCACACACACACACACATAACATAACGTGTGTGTGACGTAAGTGAGTTGCTTATAACAATAACAACATTATTAACGTAAACGTTTTCGTATAAACTTTTATATTGTTTTCAATTACTTTCTCTCTTCTAGCGATACACAACATTTTTTTGTTTAATAACGTCCAGTAAAAAGGTATCCTACGATATTCTTCTATGTATTCTGAGCCTTCGATCAAAGTACATATTTGGTCGAAGTGTTGCATGAAAATTTCATGATTAGCATCTCATTTATGCTTAATTCCTACAGGAACCTAACTAGGTTACAACCTAGATAGACAAAAAAGATAAGTTGCAATATTTTTTTCAAAAAGGTAAAAACGTACAAGTACTTACAATTCTTATTTTTTTTTATTTACAAATTTGTGTACACAGAGACATAACAAAAAAAGGCATTAAAAAGAAATGTAGTACAGAGGACTTAGCTGGATGATGCGGTATTCATTCTTGTCACGCACCTCAAATTCGTGTGTTCATTATAATATTTTGCGTGAAGGAAAACAACGTTAGGAAACCTAAATGCGTGAGTGTTTTCCCGATGTTCTCAGCAGTGTGTGAGGAAGTGACGAAATATGTGTTAGCTATATAATATTGTAGGCGCATTCTCGACTCATAATCCAATCTAGAATTTATACTGGCATACAATAACGAAAGAACGAAGCTATTATCCTGAAACGAAGCTATTTGTCTGGTGGAAAATAGAACTTGGATTCTTCTGTATTAGGATCTTTTGAATTTGGATTCTTCTAAATTTGGAATCATCTTATAGTTGATCATTCTGAATAGATTGATATTAGGATCTATGTCAGTGAATCCTTTCTATTTGAGATCGTTTAGATTTTTTTTATAATATAGGAGCTGCTGTAAGCAGCTGCTTAAGTGTCTTTAATATAAGCGCTGCTGCGTTCTGGTTTCAAGGGTGTGGTAAGGGAGACATACCTTTCCGAGGCGTTCCAGCTTAGTCCTCGTAGGTAGCGGCGCATCTGAGGCCGACCTCTGGTAGGAATATCTAATCCTATCTGGGGTTGATTACAGATGTCCATGGGCTGCAGTAATCACTTACCATCAGGTGGACTGCATACTCGTCTGCTACTCCTATATTATAAAAGAAAAACTTTATTTAAACGTATATCATATTTTTGGATTACATTAAAACATTATTTTTACAGTGACAACGTCCAAGCTAATTATTTAGACTTGACTCCCGACGAAGCGTTAGTATTGAGGATGCAAGTGTAATGTAACGTTAATAGTGTTATAAATAATAAATTAATTATTTTATACATGAATACATTATAATTAAAAAGTGGTATAATACATTATTAATTTATTATTTTATTTCCTTTTCCTAGATATAATGTATCGATTTACATAATTATTGCGTATTTCCACATGATTGGAACTTTTACGTTAATAATATTTCCCCGTTTGTTTGCCTGTCTGCTTTTAATACGTGTATAGTCCGCACCAAACTTCAAGTCCTCTCTGAAGTTGTTGCGTGCAGATTTAGTTAGCATATACTCCGTAACGTAAGAGCACACTACCGCAGCTATGTACTCATGAGTGAGAGCGGGCAGCGGGCTTGTGGCTAATCTGTCCCGCTTTTCCGATTTACATGACAATTTTATTAACATAATTATAAATAATATTATGTTACATGGTGAAATTTTGTATAATGTAAAACTCGGTAACGCCTTGCAAACTGTTAATGGTATTTTATAGTATCCGCTAAGTAAAATTGGGTTATACTCGTAGTATGGTATGAATTTCAGATACACATTGATAGTGTCAGGCGCGCGCTGTTGCTTAAAAAGTTATATTTTTCTCTGCAATATTTTGATACGGTGGCTGTGTTACTGTAAACATAAATATTTCAATATACTCGTACATTGTACTGAAAAATATATTTTGTCTGCTATGACACACATCTGACGCACTCTAAATATCTGTAAGTGTGAGTGAAACTTTATATTCTGGTTGTAACCTTGATATTAAGGTGTGTGAACTTTATGAGCGTGATGGATCGTTATGGTGACCTATGCTCTTCCCATTCTAAGAGTAGACCCGATTCCAATAACACCATATTAACGTCTCAATGATGATAAGAAGTACCAGTTCTGTAGGTTATGAATTAATATCTTATATTAAAGGATCTGTATACAATAATTGTACCGTTAGATAAAAATTACGAAGGAGATTACTGAGATGAGAGAGATTACTAATTTTATTATAATTAACTGTCAATATCTCGTAGGTATTATTATAGTCATATAATTGTTTACTAATAAATTGCTATTGAGTTATTAAGTAGATAATTCCAGCTCTTTACATGGATTTTAATGATATTATCTTTATGTTCAAGTATTTTGTTTACATAAATATTGTTGAGTATTGCATGCGCATTAGTTCGAACTGAACTGAATCACTATGGTTATTTGCACAGAATCAATTTTCTATAAAAAAAGTGCCAGGTTTTGATAAGCACCATTTCTGTTGTCATGGTGTCGTAAGATGGGAAAAAAGATAGACCGCAAGTATATACTTAGCGTTTTTATTAAGTTATTCATCAGCTGTTAAGAGCGACTTGATCAGGCGAGTTAAGAGCTATAGCAACAACAAATCTCCCCTTTGTTGGAACAGGTCTAAGCCCAATAGTAGACATATAAGGGTCGATTTATATTTACGGACGTTGAACGTTCCAGACATGGACCGTGGCAGACAAATTCATATTTTCATACACAAGCATACGGATACGAGACTATACACTACATTGTATACGAGAGAACAATAATATTTATCTGACACGTCTGACTCGCTCTATGCGTGCACATAAACGAAGCTTAAATTCTGATGAACGAGGAGTAGGTCGTACAATAAGATACCATTCAGTTAATATGCACTGCATGGTATGTATGCACTGTTACGTAACCTTTACAATATTTTCTTATATAAGTCAATTTCCATTCTCGATACTACTTACACTTTTATCAAACAATCTTGAAACTATAATGTCGTACATTTCACGTACCAGTGATACGATATCATATCTATAGAGAGTTTTGTTTGTGGCCGTTTCAACTGTAAACAAGTTAAAAGTATTCATCGAACTAATTATTGTAGATTTACGACCTTCACAACTTTTCATCATTATAATTTTCGAAAATTGGTGTGATGCTTAGTACCTTCGCGGTAGATTCAGTCTTGTTTCTTATAATTATAAGCACCTAATAGTACCTAACAGTACTACTTATATATTTTTTTAGATTTTGTAAGGTCTAATCGCATTTATTTTAGGTAAAGTACTTCTTATACTTCTAATGAAGATACTTTAACTTCTTATTCATTTCTTTAAATGAAAAAACTTTTCATTGCTCAGATTTTCAGTTGTTTATTTCTAGAGCGCTGGTTGATAAGAAACTTTTCTAATATAAATAGACATTTGGAAACGGAAATCTTAGAAATGTCTGGCCGCTGAAAGGAAAGTAGTATAATTGCTTCTCAGAAAAATTATAGAACTTTGATTTACGCTTAATTGTCAATTAATTTATGTTATTTTAGGACTAGACTATAGCTTGGACGTTCTGCTATATACTTGTATCTCTTGAAATAATAAAACAAATTAAAAGTGAATCGTTCAAACAAGCTGTCTTCAGTCATAAGACGTATTATCTTATATATAAAATTCTTGTGTCACAATGCTAGTTACCGTATTCCTGCGAAACGGCTATGCCGATTTTCACCAGATATTATATGCATATTCAGTGGGTCTGAGAATCGGCTACTATCTATTTTTCATACCCCTAAGTGATAAGGGTTGTTCACGCTTAATATTTTTGTATTTATATGGCAACACAACGTTTGCCGGGTCAGCCGGTATTCCTATATTTGTGGATAGATATGCTTAAGAAAAAATCTTATACATTTTTGATTGTGCGATTTGACAGAAATCTTAGCAATTTTCAAGGAAATCAAAAATTTGAAAGTTTTACTACATAATTAATTACAGGATACATACGATATTGGAAGTGTATTTTGCACGATTTCCGCCTTCCAGTTCCTTTACATGTTAAGAAGTACCTATTATCAGACCACTAGGTAGGATTTATCTTATTGATAAGGCACTTCAACTAATTAGCAATAATGCGCATGTTTTATTGAGCGATAGAAGAGAGTAGAGTTGAATGGAACTTTTTATGGGTATCTATTGCCCATATTGTTAGTTATACTTAATGCCATGCTTGCCAAAGATACACAAATTCAAACGTGAGGATAGAGTTTGCCTTGGTTTGTGTAGATTTGCAAGCGCTTGTACATACCATAGCCTCTGATCTAGCTAAACAATTATAGGGATAAGGAGTTTGTGGCAAACACCAAGCGTATGGACGTGGCATAAAATGTTCACACTTGTACCTTATTAAAAGATAATAGTTTAACATATCACACCGCAGTTTGGACTTCGTTTTTATGATAACTTATAGATATTTCTAAAAATAAATTAGAATATAATAACTTGCTTGTATGTTAATCAAGAAATCAATTAGTGTCAAATGTAATGATTTGCGTTTCACTTAAATACAAAATGTGTCATACGAAATCACAAAAAGGCATGAGTACTTATTACTTGGTCAGCATTAGGTAAGAAACACTCATCAGTGCAGCAGTGATGCGATTGTAGTTAAAAATATCATTCACATATAATACAGTAGCATACGACAACAAATAGCATCGCTTATCGTTTATCGCACTTACATGGTACATGATCTATCTATCATCCGGTATAAAACCACAATCGAGTCTCATAGCGCAACTGCAGTCACTGCATCACCATGAGAGTGGTCGCATTGGTATTACTGGTATTGTTAGTATTGGTATTGGTAGTGGTGGTAGTGGTATTACTCGTTGTTCGTCCCGGCTCGGTGGTGCGGCAGGATGAGAGGGAGCTAGAGTGGTGGGAGACCACCATCTTCTATCAGATCTACCCCCGGTCTTTCGCTGACAGTGATGGTGATGGCATTGGAGATCTCAAAGGTAAGAATGTAAATTTTAATATTACGAGTAGTCATATTTTAATAGTATAATATACATTTTCCAATTCCAAGATTAAAGAATTAAGAATTGCGAAGCAAAATTATAATAAAGTAAATTGAGTGCCTAAAAATAATTATCCTAAAGTCTTTCATAATGTTTCAGACTTTACAATCTTATAAATTATAACAAGATAAGGTTTATTGAATAACCCTTTGAAACCTTTTGTGTAGCACAAAGGTTTCTTTTGATAAAAACGTATTCTAAGGAAGATAATATTGTCGGAGTCGTAATCATTTTTATTAATGTTTTTTTTATGTAACTTTTGTTCTAAATTAGACAGTACTACACATCGCAATTTTAGACTTTTACAAAACTTACGTTCAGAATATTCAATTTAGTTTTTTTTAGAAACCAATATGATTTTCTGTATACAAAAATGTTTTAGGAATAACATCCAAACTTGAATATGTAAAAGAGATCGGAGCTGGGGCAATATGGTTATCTCCGATGTTCCAATCCCCTATGTACGATTTCGGTTATGATATCGCTGATTTCTATGCTGTCCATGATGAATACGGAACCATGGAAGATTTTCAAGAACTCCTTGATACAGCGAAGGATCTTGGTAAGTGACATGATGTGGATAACGACATTCATACATTATGTGTAATAATTATTACTGATTAGAAAACTGATTTGTTGTGGTCTAATTAATAGATAAAACAAACAAAGCTACATTAATATCACAAAGTTAATAGAGGTACATCCGGCCAACATTACTTAGCAATTAAAATAACATAATAGCGGAGGCCAACAAAAATAAAGAAGAACGTAAATTTTGATGAAGTTAAAACAAATAATGAATAAGGAAACCCATTTCCTCGTGAATTCTTCAAAAATATTTATACTAAAACTCCATGAAAAGGAAAATATAATTTTGACATAAAAGACAGATTATAAAGCAGCTGGAGTAAAAGGCTCAGTGCAAAATTAATTTACAGGCACGAGGATTTACATCGTTTAACGCAATTATCCCTCGCGAGAATTTACCTGTAAAGAAAAAAACTCGAGTGGCTCTTTCGTGAAATTAAGTTTCAGTTTAGGATTTATTTTGTTTTACCTGATTGCGAGGGGCGATGGTTTTAATCGTATGTATGTATGGATGTTTCATTCTTAGGCACGCCCTACTACTCAAATGGCTTGACGGATTAACATATGGGGTGTCATTGGATTCCTTTAAATCGTGGAAGTAATAGGCTACATTTTAAGCCGTCAGTTTTTTTATAACAATTATGTTTATTATGTTAGGATTTCATTCTCAGTTGATTTTTTAATATTTCACATAGATTTAAAAAATATGTTTCCATATTTTGTTTACATTAATCATCTATATCGAAATACTCGTAGTTGAAATTCAGATTTTTTATAATCTATCATTGGTTACGTTTTTCGAACATTTACTTTACTACCTTGTTTGAGTACATTTAATAAACACTTAGTTTATTTACATTTCAAATTGAAATTGTAAGCAATATACGATAAAATAAAAATAACGTCTGCTATTATAATTTATTATCATAGATAGTAAGAACTTAGTTTTTTACAGGAATCAAAGTGGTATTAGATCTAGTACCGAATCACACATCAAACGAAAGTGTGTGGTTCCAGGAAGCACTTAACGGCAACGAAAAGTACTTGGACTACTTCGTATGGGAAGATGGCGTCATCGACGAGCAAGGGAATATGCAGCCGCCTAATAACTGGGTAATCTATTACGTATACTCGAATACGTAATAAACAATATATCCCCATATATATATATATAAAACATTAACTGTATCCTTGTGTCGTACACGCTTATTTCCAAAATCGTTAATAAAATTTCAATTAATTTTTGCGCATGCGTATGAGAGATAGGATTTATTTCAATTACATAAGTAACGCTGTTTTCGAGATCTGCAACAATCTTTTCTGCCATGACAAAATCTGCCTAAGTACACCTGTTATATTACTACACGTATTTATATAAAACAAATAGTAACATAACAGTGCTCAAATCTCCGACCTTCACACAGTTCATAATAACGTGGATAGTAGCTACATGTATGTAAAATGAGTAAACCATCGTAACTATTTTTAGCTCAGCCAATTCCGAGGAAGTGCGTGGGAATATAGGGAGGAAGTGGGGAAATATTACTTACATCAATTCGTCATCGGTCAACCTGATTTGAACTACCGTAACCCTGATGTGGTTAAGGAAATGAAGGTAAAGCTCCATTATTGCTATCACCACTTGGAATCAGATAATGATGGAATTATTATTAATTTGAAGGTGGTAGAACCCTTTGTGGTTCGACCCCGGCAGCACCACCGCTACACCTATTTCTATCTAATAACAGCAGTGTTAGGCGCTGCTGTGTTCCGGTTTGAAGGGTGTGATAAGGGAGACAGACTTTTTCGAGGCGTTCCAACTTAGTCCTCAGGGATAGCGGCGCATCTGTGGCCGACCTCAGGTAGGAATATCTAATGCTATCTGGGGTTGTTTACAAATGTCCATGGGCGGCAGTAGCCACTTACCATCAGGTGGACTGCATGCTCGTCTGCTACTTCTATATTATAAAAAAAATATACGATGATTAAATTGTTATGTTTTGCAAAAGTTACATCTTCCGATATTATCATTGTATTGTTAGTATTTCAATTAGGTTATTGCTATTCTGAGATACCCTTGAATTATGATGCAAAAGTGCATGATGTAGATATACGCTATTGTAGGTTATGGGTTTTCAAATAAAACTCCAACTTGAATCTTCAGTTCTTTTCTTCTTGTTTTTATTCCGAGGCGTACACACTTTTCCATTTTTTTTTTTTTTTTTTTTTTTCGATTTGTGTAGTTTACTGTTGGTCCTAGCGACCTGTACAGCTTCACCGGGTTTTGAGAGGCGAGCCTTAGGCTCAGCCGGGACAAGAAGACTATGGGCTGGAAGGGAGGGATAGCTTTGGTCGCCGTTGCCGGTTCCCTAAGCCGTCCACCTTCGCTGGAGGGAGAGAAGGTTGCGGACCCAGCTACTGCCGGAGTCCTGACCATCCACCTCTTGTCAGATAGGGATTGCGGCTGACCCAAGGGCACCTCCTGTGAGGTACGGACCTCGGCTTAGGTCAGTTACGCTAATGTGGGGCACAGGGGAAAGACGACCAATCACGCGGGGATACCTTGTGACGGCTGTACTGTAGTGGGGTCCTCGTCTCCGCCGGCGGGGACGGTGTGTATAGAATCTGTTGTTGTTGAGTGTGTGTGGAGGCTGAGGAGGGGGTTCTCCTTGCCGGAGGGCATTGTCTAACGTGATCTTATCATCAGGGTAGCCTAGGACATGTTTTGGGCGTCTGTGTAGAGCCTTTGCATCCTTATCAGGGATGTAACTGGCTGCCTTGACAACTAGCTGATTTGGGTGGTCAATAGCTGTATCAAAATAGCTTTTGGAAAGTTGCTTCGTGTATTGAGCGATGGTGGGCAGCTCAAGATCTCTATGGAGGTCTACATTACGCACGTACCAGGGACAGCCCGTGGCCATGCGCAAGAATCGATTTTGAAGCTTTTGATATCTATCAATGAGTTTTACATGTGCAAAGACTACGCTGGCGTAAGTCATGATGGGTCTAACGCAAGCTTTGTAAAGCGTCACTTTATGACGAAGTGCCATTTTACTTTTCTTGCCTAACATGTGGTAGAGTCGCCCTAGTACGAAAGCGGCCCTATTTCGCGTTATTTTGATGTGCTCAGTGAAGTTCAACCTACTGTCTAGTGTGACACCTAGGTATTTGGCGGATTTAGCCCATGGGATGGGCTTTCCAAATAGTGATACTTGTTTAAGTACCTGTTTGGTCCTGTGGGAGCAGTCCCTTTTGGCAGAGAGGTAGTAAGCCCTTCTGGCAAAGTGAACAGCTTGGCTTTTTCCTGGATTGACCTCAATTCTCCATTTCCTAAACCATTCACCTAGGGCGGTGGCTGCGGACTGGAGTTTTGAGGTGACGACTGAGGGTTTTGGGTGGGTGTAATAGAGAGCGGTGTTATCCGCAAACAAGGCTAGTTCCACGTTTGGATGGCGCGGGACATCACTTGTATAAAGTGTGTATAGGAGTGGGGATAAAGCGGAGCCCTGGGGGACTCCGGCTCGTAAGGAGCGAGGGGATGAGCGTGTGCCATCCACTCGGAAGCGGAATCGGCGGTTTGATAAAAAGTCTCGTATGATGGTCACGAGCCTGTCTGGCACTCCCATATGGTAGAGCTTATAAAGCAAGCCTTGGTGCCAGACTTTATCAAACGCCTTTGCTACATCGAAGAAGAGGGCACCTGTGCCTCTAGATCTTTTCCGATTTAATCCTACGAGGATGTGCTCCGTGAGGCGGTGCACCTGCTGTACGCAGGAGTGTTTTGCTCTAAAGCCAAACTGCTCATCCATTAGGAGGTTCTTGGACTGGACGACCGCTCTAAGTCGGTTCAGAAGTAACTTTTCATATATTTTTCCAAACGTGTTCAGAAGGCTTATGGGACGGTAGCTCGAAGGCTCAGTCCTCGGTTTACCGGGTTTAGGGATTCCTATGACATCTGCTTCCTTCCAGGCGTCTGGAAATGTGCAGTTGGATAGGAGGGCATTGAATATTGCTAAAAGAAGTCCTAGCAGGAGGGGGGGAAGGCGTTTAACCACCTTATTTGTAATTCCGTCTGGGCCTGGGGCCTTTTTGACGTGCATGTCTTTTATGACTGCTTGCACTTCGTCTAACGTGATAGGTGATAGTGGAGGATCGATTGGCGGGTGGCCAGACCGAGCCTCGACTTCTGTTTCGACTAGGGCGACGTGTGTTGGATCTGTCGGTTGAGTACTTGGTGTGCATTGGCTCTCTAGACTGTCGGCCAGATGTTCGGCCTTTTCCATATCATCGAACGCTGGTGGTAGGTTCGGTCTGGTCAATGGAGGCATTGACACTACAGTCTCTGATCGGAGCGATCTCGCCAGTTTCCAGTAAGCCTGGTGAGATGGCGAAATCGCTTCGACCAGGGAACCCCAGTGGTTATTCCGTATCTCGTTCATGCTTTCTTTAACCTTCCTTTTGTAGAAATTAAGAGTCCTACGGTTCTCGGGAGAAGGGAAATGGTCGTATCTACGGGTGGCAGTGTTTTTAGCTGTGATGAGAGATTTTATATCGTCCGGGAGTTCAAAGCGTCGATCGTTCGCCACTTTGACTTCCCGTGTCGATTTGTCTGTCGCAGTCCGTATGTGGTTAGTCAGGGAGCTAATAGCCACGTTGGCATCCTGTGTAGTGACAATGTTTTCAGGCAACGTCTGTAAGTCGGTCGAGTTAAGGATTTTGTCGAATTTAGACCAGTCGACGATGCGATTGGTCCTTTGGAGGGGGTTGTGAACGGTACCTAGGTTGAGTAGGACTGGACGATGGTCCGAGTCCAGCTCGTGTAGGACCTCTATGTTTCGCAACCGGAGTGTGACGTTCTTGAGGAGCGTTATATCGAGGACATCTGGGCTATGATTTGACTGTTCCCCTGGGGGGAATCGGGTTGGTGTGAGGGGCGCTACGATTTCAAACTGTAGTTTGTCTGTTAGTTTGTCTAGTCGGGAGCCATTTGTGTTTTGGCGTAGTGAGTTCCACCTGGGGTGTTTGCAGTTGAGGTCCCCGGCCAGGATGACTGAGTCTCCCATACTGAGCAACAGCCTAAGGTCGGATTCAAGGAGTGTTTTCCCTGGAGGGAGATATACTGAAGCTATAATGATGGATTGATGTCCAGTCATTGCCATGTGACATACGGATGCCTCGATGTTAGTAAGAGCGGGAGAATCTAATGGGGTGCAGTGTAAGGACCGTCTGTGATAGATCAGAGTACCACCGAGTCTCGAGGTTACTCTGTCATTGCGTATGATGTTGTAGTTAGCAATTCTGGGATTGCTTACGCTTGGTTTAAGAAAAGTCTCCTGTACTAGCATTATATCTATTTGATGAGATGTAAGGAATTCACGAACGAGATCGGTTTGGGGTTTAAGGCCATTTGCGTTAAAGTACGCTATGGCCAGAGAGCGGGGTTTTACCCTAGCTGTGTGGTGTTCCCTAGTTGGTGTACAATCCATAATTGATTTATTTAAAAGAGGACTTTGATCGCCACATGGCGTCTAATAATGAATAGTGCTCGCATGCTGCGAACATCATTTCATGGGGTGAGTTTGCAGCCCTGAGTTTCGTGGCTAGGAGTTTGAGCTCACCAAAATCGATGGCCTGCATGAAAGCCCCGATAGTTTGGAAGTCCTCCGCCACCAGTGTTGGCTGGTTTTGTGGGACTGGGTTTGGCTTGCGGGCAACAGAAGGGTTAGAATTCTGTGCTACAGGGGGTTTAGGAGTAACTGCTGCCGGTTGGGGGCGAGTGGTTTCAGGGGCCTTTTTTGCCACTATCGAAGGCGGCTTGACCCATGCGTTGGGAACGGGTGCGGCTAATACCGGGAAGGCTTTAGCTGTAGGGATCGAGGGAGTTTTCCCTGCTGAATTATTTTTTGGGAGAGGGCGGGGAGCCTTCTTGGACGTTTTTTTGCGAGGAGCTCGGGGGCATCCTCGGTAGCTGGCCGGGTGACCTTCAGTTTCACAGAGCACGCAGCTCGGTGGGTCAGGGCAGTCTTTGGGCCTGGGGCAATCGGGGGTGCTATGGTCTCCTAGGCACTTCACGCAGCGAGGGCGTGCAAAGCAATTTCTGGCCGAATGGCCGTATAGTTGGCAGCGATGGCACTGCGAGGGGCCTATGCGAGTGTGGGGAGCCTCTATGGCAATGCCCGAGAGTAGGCATACAGTTTTAATGGCAAAGATTTTCTTTGCCTCGATTGATTTTGGCAGTACCACAAGGACCATGTCATACGGTTGCCTTGTCCTGCCGTACATCCTGAATACCTCTTTAACAGGTAAACCTTGGGATTTGAGATCATTTGAGATGACCTCGAGCTCTAGTTCTTTGGGTACGCCCCTTATGACGACCCTCAGCATTTTTTCATCTTCCAACGCATAGGTGTGGTAGCCTATCGACTGGGATGAAAGAACGCGGGTAAGCCTCCTGTGGTCTTGTTCGGAGGTTACCTGTACTTTGATAGCGTGGGGAGTGGACCTAGCCGAGACCAAGCTAATGTTTTGTGTGTTCAAGACACACATGAGGGAGTCCCATTTGGATTTATCCCTAACGAAAATTGGGGGCGGGAGGCTTTTTGGCCGTACTTGGCCGGAAGTTTGGGGCTCAGAGGCAGGGCTAGGGTCAGATACCTCTGGAACGGAGGGTTTTTTCGAGGGGGGAGGGGTGCTGGCGGCCTTCGCCTTGCGCTTCTTACGGCCCATAACGGGCTGGAAACCTTCGGAGTCTGAGTCCGACGATGTAGTTGCGTCCGAGAACGCTTTGGCGCTAGCTTCCGAATCGGAAGTCCTAGGTTCATCCTCGTCCATAGGTGCTACCTGTGGAGAGGCTGGAGGGCTGGGTGAGGATGGGTGTTGCGGCGATAAGGGCATACTCGAGTTGATATATGACTCGAGCACATTTGGGTAGCGTTCTTTTAAGAACGCTTCCATGCCCTCGAACCATTGAGTTTTTGCCATACTGACAATAAGCGAAAGTGTGTTCCTCCCTGCCTAAACAGGGAGGTGTGTGCCTATTGTGTGACCCTAATGTCTCGATCTGGTGAATCGGGGTGGGTGCCTAATAATAAGACTTACTCGTGTAAGCGTGCGGGCTGGAACCACGCACGGACAAGCTGCTTGCGCCGGGCAGAGCCTCGGGCAAGCGAACTACACTGTCCTAACAACGAAGACACAAACACTGCACTGTACACACTATACACTGTACCCAAGGGATACAATGTAAAACGCACAACACAGCACTCGCGTTAACAAAACTCCGCGCCAGGTAGCGCGGCGGATACGTGCCACGTGGCACGCAGGTGGCGGCGGATGACGCACGGGGTGACGCACAGGGCGTCGTCTAGCGGTGACTCACGGTGGGAACGGACGCGCAGGCACGACCGTACGCGACGAGAGCCAGAGCGAGAGTCCGATACGACACTTTTCCATACAAAAAGGCGAGCTTAAGTACTTATTTTGGGTACCGCAACAGGCGCAGGCTCAGTCAGCAACCGCGTCCTATTGCCGTCCCTTTCTAACATAGCCTGTCTTACTCTTACAATTCTATGCTTACACTCTATTGCTATCCTACTCTTACATATCTATTCTTATTACGTAGGACTTATATCTATTGCAATAAAATGTCTTATTTACATAGTCTTAATTACATACACAAGTTACATTAATCAACATTTACATTTAAATTCTTAGGCCGTTGTCGTCCGTAATATTCTCCCCCCGGCGTAGATTCTTCGAAGCCTCCTCCATCTGAAGGACGGCAAGCTTCGTCGCTGGCCTCTGGAACACACCTCCCTTTGTGCGGACGTCTGCAGACCGGACGATGCCATCAGGTCCCGGGTGAACTCGCTCGACGACTCCTCTCGGCCAGGTATTGCGGGGTAAGGCGTAGTCGACCACAATTACGAGATCGCCTTCCCGCAGTTGTGACGCCTGTGCGTTGGACGGCCCCCGCGGAATGAGCGTAGGCAGGTACTCTCGCAGCCATCGCTGCCAGAACTGGTCCGCCAGTGCCTGCGCCCTTCTCCACGTGCTGCGGTCCGCCTCGGTGCATGGCCCCGTCCGCGGTAGCCCCGTCGATGAGCCGATGAGGAAGTGATTCGGCGTTAGTGCTTCCTCGTCCTCGGGGTCCACGGAGACGTGCGTGAGCGGTCGCGCGTTCACGCTGTACTCGGCCTCGGTGATTAACGTCTGCAGTACCTCTTCCTTTGGCGACTTTTCTTTGAGCGTGGTGCTTAGTGCGGTTTTTACTGAACGCACTAAGCGCTCCCAGGCTCCTCCCATGTGTGGCGCCCCCGGCGGTATGAAACGCCAGTCGGTGTTGTACTGCAGACCGTAGTCCCGTAGTGCTGCGATCCATGCTCCGTATGTATTTCTCAGTTCGACGTCGGCCCCTCTAAAGTTAGTGGCGTTGTCGGAGTATATGACGCGCGGCCAACCCCTTCTGGCGGCCATCCTTCGCAGCGCCATAACAGCTGAGTCCGTAGAGAGCGACTGGACGATCTCTAAATGAATGGCCCTTGTGGTGAGACAGGTAAATAGTGCACACCACCTCTTTTCGTGTCTTCGTCCGATAGTCACCGTTAGGGGCCCGAAATAGTCCACGCCACAATAGGTGAAGGCGCGGTGCCCCGAGTCCAACCTCACTTTAGGTAGGTCTCCTTTCGGTGGTGTCGTCGGAGTCGCCTTGTACACGCGACAGTATTGACACGCTCGTGCTACTTTCTTGACTGTAGGCCTCAAGCGCAGTATGATGAATCGTTGACGGAGCTCGTTGACGACTCGTTCGTTATTCGCGTGTCCCGCCCGGCGATGATAATGCTCGACAAGCAGGTGAGTAAAGGGATGCTGCCCGTCGAGTATTACCGGCTCGTTAGAGTGCGTTGTAGAATAGAGCGCACCTATACGGCCTCTTGCGGTTATTAGCCCGTCGTTCAATACTGCGTCGAGCCTTTTAAATTTGCTGTGTCGTTGTAGCGGCTGGTTGTGACTTAACCGCGCTAAGTCTTCGCTGAAGGAGTCCCGCTGCGCGCGTTGAAACCACCGTCGTTCGGCCGCTTCTAAGTGTGACACTTCTAAGTGTAGAGTCTTGTCTCTAGATCGAAGCTTCTCGACGAATAGCTGAGTAAGTGCCGTCGCCCTTATAAGCTTCAGGTAACTGGAGAACCTTCTAATGTCGGGTAATGAGTCGTTGCGGTCCGAGTCCTCTTCTGAGACGGTGTAACACGTCTCCCCGGTCTCTTCACCTTCCCCGTTCTCCGTAGGCCAGTGCTCTTCTGTGGCTCGTAGGAATTGCGGTCCCGTGAACCACCGGTCCCGGCTGTCGATCCCGTCGGTTTGAAGCCTGGTCGCATCGTCGGCTACGTTGAGTGTTGTAGGCACCCATCGCCAATCCTCTGTATGTGTGAGCTCGGCGATCTCAGCTAGGCGATGTGAGACGAACGGCGTGTATTTTTTCGTCTCGTTTCTTATCCACTGAAGGACGGTGCGGGAGTCACTCCAGTATATGACTCGTTTGGGTTTCCAACAGCTGTGCTCCCTGACTATAGTGTTAGCCATTCGTGCCCCGATTAACGCAGCTTGGAGCTCCAGTCTCGGAATGGTTAGTAACTTCAGTGGAGCCACCTTCGCCTTGGCCATTACTTGTATTGTTTCTATGTGATCGCCGTGTGCGATCCTCCAGTAGGCCACCGTAGCGTAGGCTTGCTCGCTTGCGTCGACAAACACGTGTAACTCGATGTGAGTTTCCGGCGTTACGTTGTAGCTATAGCACCGCGGTATTGCTAGTGCTGAGACATCTGGGAGTCGCCTTATCCACTCGTCGAATAGGTTAGCGTCTTCAGATGGCAATTCCTGGTCCCAATCAACCTTCTTGAGCCACAAGCGTTGTAATATCATCTTGCCGACGATCGTATATTGACTGATAAGCCCCAGTGGGTCGTACACCGACATAACCGCGCTTAGGGTTTCGCGTTTAGTCGGTGCTCTCAACCGCAGTCTGACCTCATCGGGAACCCTCTTGATGTCAGTGTTGAAGGTGAGGGTGTCGGAGCTCGGGTCCCAGCGCAGCCCCAATGTCTTTTCCTTCTGGTGTGCTGCTAACTTTACATTCGCGCTTTCAGACTTCTTATCTTCGGGTATGCTAGCTAAAACTCTCTTGCTATTTGAGTTCCATCTTCTTAAGTTGAAGTCCGCTTGTTGATGGATGTAGGTAACTTCGTTCACCATTTTAATAGCCTCCTCTTCAGATGGGAAACTGTCTAGGTATTCGTCCATGTAGTGTCGCTCCTTGACCGCCGTGGCCGCCTCTGGGTATTTACTTTCATAGTCGACGGCGTTGCGGTTTCTTACGCTGTGAGCGAGGTATGGCGAACTGCTGGCTCCGAATATCATGGAGACCATTTTAAATCTTCTCGGAGGGTCCGTAGGCTTGTCCCTCCATAAAAACATCTGTGCCGGTTGGTCCTCGGGTCTGATTTTAACCCTAAGGAACATTTCTTCGATGTCCGCTGTGACGGCGATTCTCTTTTCTCTGAAACCGAACAATATTCTTGTGAGTGAAGCTAGTAGGTCGGGTCCTTCTAGTAGGAAGTCATTGAGACAGACTCCCTTCACCTTAGCCGCCGCGTCGAAGACCATTCTAACTTTTCCCGGCTTGTTGTGATTGGTGACGGCGAAGTGCGGCAGGAACCATTTTACGTTGCTATCCCTTTCGCTGCCGTCGCATTGCACCGCGTAACCCTTTTGTATAAGGTTAGCGATCTGAGCCGCGTATTCCTTTTTAAACGCCGGCTCCTTAGTCATCCTCTTCTCGAGCGTGTGTAGTCTCTTAAGGGCAGACTCGTAGCTATCTGGGAACGTGGGGTTATCTATCTTCCAGGGCAGACCCACTTCGAAGTGGCCGTCCTTTCTTGTGGCGGTCGCTTCGAAAATGTCGTTGGCTCTCTTCTCATGCTTATTAATTTTTTCTTTAGTCGATACGCCAAGCGAGTCCACGTCGAAATGTGACTCGACGAGCTTCTGTAGTTGGACGTCGCTCGCGCAGATGTGAAGTACGGCCGCCTGGTCTTGATAAATCGATTTCCTGGGTACCGACCCGTGCAGTACCCATCCCAACTTCGTTCTCGACGCGGCGGGTTCATTTCTCTTGCCGGCGCGCAGCTGTCGCGATATTATTAGATGCCAGTTGTCGGCACCTATCAATATGCGAGGTCGAGCTTCTCCCTTACTGATGCTATCTTGTACAACTCGCAGGTGCTTGTACCGTTCTAAGTTGTGCGGTACGCGTTGGTGATGTAGCTGTAGTCCTTTTACTGTGCGGGCTGTCACTAAGTAGGCTTCTTGTTCGTGTACCCCTTTGACACGAACCTTGACCGCTTCGCTGTCGATCCTTCTCTGATCGTTAATACCCCTTATGTTCAGAGGTCGATTCGGTCCGCCGTTAGTGAGTTGCTTCGCTAATTCTTCGTCTATTAGCGTCACAGTAGACCTTTCGTCTAGGAGGGCGTACGTATTTACCTCCCCCCGTGGACCGCTGAGTTTCACCTCGCAGGTTTTGAGCAGTACTGATGTAATAGGCGACCTCCTTGTCGTGACGCTCATTACTAGCGCGGCTGCTTCGTCTTCCCTGCCGTCGTCCGGAGTGCTCACTGTAGTCGTAGACTCCGTTACTTTTTCTTTATGTAGTAGCGCGTGATGTTGGTAGGTACATCCGTGGACTCCGCAGGCCTTGGCTTTGCATGTGAACCTGCTGTGCTTCCTTTTCATGCATTTGAAGCACATCTTGTTGTCCTTTGCCCACTTCCATCGCTCGTTGACGTCGAGTGCTTTGAGTTTATCGCACTCAGTAGTGTAGTGTCCCCCAGTTGGACACATGAAGCATTTTCTTTCTTCCGGTTGACTTTCCCCCGCAGTGTATACGCCCTTGGTAGCAACCCGCTTTGGTGCTACTTCTCTTCTGACGGGTACCGGAACGCTTCGCTTCGTTGTGTGGGTGTACCTTATCATAAGGTCCGCTTCGGCCATTAAAAACTCGGAGAGTACTATCATTTCATTATCTTCCATGATGCGTGCTTCGTTATTGGCTGCGTACTCCGCCCATTTGCTTATGAGATGAGGACTCAGTTTGTCCATTACGTCTCGAACGAGTAGCGGGTTTCGTAGGTAGCCTCTTCTATCTATACTTTTTATCGTATAGACAATATTTTGAATCTTCACCGCGAACTCATACAGATCGGTGCTCGCGCTCCCTAATTTCGGGATCTTTTTGAGCTCTTCCATGGCCCGATCTATTATGAATTCCGGTCTTCCATATTTCATCTCTAATGTGCGCATGATGATATCTGGGTTAGATGCGGTGAATAGCTGTGACAGTACGGTTTCTCTCGCTTCCCCTCGCAGGCTGTTTCGCAGTCGAAGGAGATTTTCCGTTGGAGAGAACTTAAAGAGTCTTGTAGAATCTTCCATGGCGGCCTTATACGGTAGCCACTCGGTTCTTCCCTGTATTTTGTCGCCGTTGGTTGTTCCATGCTTCTATCCACCCAGTCTTGTACCCTTTCGTTGCATGAGCTCGCCGCATATTCAGATTCGGCTTCGATTGCAGTCATTTCGGCGGCTAATCTCGATTTGATTAGCTTTTCTTTCATAAGTAGCCGCTTCTCTTCTATAGCCGCGAGTTCTTTCTCCGCTTCGTATTGTGCCATCTTCATACGTGCGTCGATGCTTCGCTTTGAAGTGTTACTGCGAGCGGTGTGTGCCGGCGACGTAGGTCTCCGCACCGGCGATGTAGGTCTCCGCACCGGCGATGAAGTTTCACGCCTTGGTGGCGTGCTAGCTGGTCGTGCAGGTGGCCCCATGACGGACGTCCGCGTTGACGTCGCTGGTGCTGTCTCTCTCGCCCCTTCTGGCGGAGAGTGCTCCATCCTTTTTTCTTGGGAATTTCCTGCGACCGTCGACGGCGACTGCGGAGAATCTTCATAAATTCGGTGTAGCGATGGCCCTGGCGCACCCTTAGCGCCCGGGGCTGCTTCTGACTCGCTGTACCCCGATTCGGAGCGAACACGACCCCTTGTGTTCATTGCGATCGGCGTATTCATCTTGAGTCTTCTTTAAATCCGGCTTCTCGAAGGACCAATGTAGATTATGGGTTTTCAAATAAAACTCCAACTTGAATCTTCAGTTCTTTTCTTCTTGTTTTTATTCCGAGGCGTACACACTTTTCCATACAAAAAGGCGAGCTTAAGTACTTATTTTGGGTACCGCAACAGGCGCAGGCTCAGTCAGCAACCGCGTCCTATTGCCGTCCCTTTCTAACATAGCCTGTCTTACTCTTACAATTCTATGCTTACACTCTATTGCTATCCTACTCTTACATATCTATTCTTATTACGTAGGACTTATATCTATTGCAATAAAATGTCTTATTTACATAGTCTTAATTACATACACAAGTTACATTAATCAACATTTACATTTAAATTCTTAGGCCGTTGTCGTCCGTAATAGCTATATAATATAATAGCTTTCAATATTTAATGAATAACAATGAATCTATTGAGAAATAGCTTCGTCCAAATATGACTTGAACATTTGATTACTTATATTATTATTTAACAATTAACAGTCCTAATGTAACGACAATTCTAATGGTTTAGAAACTCGGCCTCTCGAACGAGGGGTCCGAGATTCAAATCCTAGGCTGATTTTTCCATGAATCCATGTGCGTATTAATTAATTATCATTTGCTTAAAACGGTGAAACATCGTGAGAAAACCTGCATACCTGAGAGATTTATAAAAATAATCTCAAAGGTATGTGAAGGTTACCAACACCCACTTCGTCAGCGTTCTATGGCCTAATCCTTCTCATTCTGACAGGAGACCCCTGCCCAACAGTGGGACAATAATGGGTTGATGACGTAACAATTTCATTAAACTAAATGTCTTGTTAATATTTAATTGAAGAATAAAAATAATAATCTGAGATACTAATCTGTAATGTAATTCTTCTGCGTAATATTTAAGTAAAAAAATTAATTATTACAAAAGTAACACAAAAAATATATTTTAGAACATAATCCGGTTTTGGTTGAATAAAGGCGTCGCTGGATTTAGAGTTGACGCGGTAAACCATTTGTTTGAAGTTGATAAAGAGTTGTTTAGCGGGAGATATCCGGATGAACCGCCGTCAGGGAGGACTGACGTTGATTCGGGCTCGTACGATTCTTTAGACCACATTTATACAAAAGATCAAAACGACACGTATTACATGGTTTACGAATGGAGGGACGTGTTCGATGAATACGCCGAGAAAGATGGATTGGAGAGGGTAATGATGACGGAAAATTACGCGACGATCCAGAACGTCGTGAGGTATTTCGGCGAAGGGGAAAGAAATGGCGCGCAAATGCCCTTCAATTTCGATCTGATCACTGACGTGGATGCGTCGTCCTCCGCAGCGGATATTAAGCGGGCTGTCGATAAGTTCCTGACTTACAAGCCGCTGGATAAGAACGCGAACTGGGTGGTGAGTTGATTTTAAATTCATACCTGTAACAAAGAAAAACTAAATTTAGTAAGGTTATTGTTGTGTTGTTAGGGAAATTCACGTTTAATGCGGGATTTTTTTTACTTTCGCATTGGAGCATTAACTTTACGCTTATTTATTTCCTTATAGTTGTGGTAGAATATTCATTCTCAAAAGAGCAATCGCATTACTGATACATTTTGAATAGTAATCCACTTTTACATGAAATAGGTACAAGAGTAGATAACCATGAGTGACAGTTAACATCAATTTATGGTCGTTTGCTACTAGAATTATAATATAAAGAATACAATACTATATTTTTTTCAGGTCGGTAACCATGATAATAGCAGAATGGCGACACGATATGGTCCTTCCTTAGTTGATGGTATCAATATGATTGTATTGCTCCTCCCTGGCGTTGGTGTTACTTATATGGTAAATAACTCTTTATATTTATAACCATTTTGCAATTAACTGGTGTGTGTACACTCACTGTCGAAGTAAAATTGAAAGATTCTAGTTAATATGGTAAAAGTAACTTTGTAATAATTTATTTATATTTTAATATACTCGTATAATAGTAATAGTACAATTTTCAAGCTTTATGATTATTTTAATGTAAGTAATAATTTTTGTATGTATATACATACACATAGGTTTTATTACGCTTTCAACTTATATGTGAAAATTTTCTTCAAAGGGTGAAGAGATAGGTATGGTAGACGGTTTCGTAAGCTGGGAGGATACGGTCGATCCGTCTGGCTGCAATACGAACGACCCTATTAATTACGGCAAGTCTTCCCGAGATCCAGAAAGAACGCCGTTCCAATGGAATGCAGAGAAAAACGCTGGTATGTGACAGTGTCATTCGTTACTAGATGTTGAGTGCAACTGATGTTACATTTTGGATAAGAGATTCTTAAACTTTTTATTTTTAAGTTCGAAATTTTTTTACCAAGTCTGAAATTTTAGATATATGTCAAGATTTTTATGATAAAGCTGCGTGTGAAGCACGTTTTTTGTGTTTTGAATAATTTATTTCTAATTCCATTTCTCCAAGGGAATATGTCATATTGTACCAAAACTTCAAAATATTCTTGGAAAACTTCAATCGTCTATCTAATATGGTTCTGACGGTACGGTTAAGTTAGGGTATACAGACAAATTTAGGATTAGTAAGAGTGTTCGTTTCTATATGAAAACCATAAAATATTAGCATGGAACGACAAAAAGGTGGTGAATATGTGTGGAAGTAATCTATGCGTACCCATGTTAAACATTCAGGGTACGTGACAACGAAAGGTCGCCACCTGTGCAGATAGGGATCGTCACGATTTCCACTTTGTTATTTCAATCTTTAGGGGTACGTGATGATATACTCTCAGGCGTGTAAAAAGAATGGTATATTTTACTTGGAGATTGAGGGCAAAAGTGATGCGTTTTACGTGTGACATCGTCTGCACACTACGATTTTCATGTAGTAAGTACGATAGAAGCACAAAAACAAGATAATAACCACCCACTCCCAAAATAAGAATGAACATTAAGATTTTTACCAAAAAAGCCATATCTAAACTCTCAATCATTAAGTAGTCTTCCAGATTATAAATGATTCACAATCATTAAACAGCTTACTAAAGTGAATTCATAATGTCACCAGGTTTCTCCATCGCCGACAAGACGTGGCTACCAGTTGCTGACGGCTACGAGACATTGAATGTAGAAGCCCAGAAAGCTGCAGACAGGTCTCATTTGAAAGTGTACCAGGCCCTGGCTGCTCTTCGCCAGGAGAAAGTATTCAGATACGGCCGATACGACTCTCTTGCGGTGAACCACGATGTCTTTGTGTTTAGACGGTAAGTTTTAATTTTTTCCTTGAAACCTTGTACTCATATGAAAGAGTAAGATGTCAAACTAACAGGATGCCATTGGATGAGAATGGTAAAACATGCCAGAATTGAAATCCTTAGTAGAGACTCTGATCACATAATATAAATGAAGAAGAAGAATAATAAATAACATGGTTGCGTATACGAGGAGTTTCAACGAATTGATAAAGCGGAAAGCAGCCTCATATTTAATCGCCTTCCTCTAGTCTCCAATGATAATAATAAAATCCGTTAACAGTCCTAGTTGAGAAAAGCAACGTACTTATACAAACTACATAAGCCATAATGTCGAGAAAAATACACAGGATATTAAGGTCAGCTCTATAAAAACAGATCATTAGCTCTCAGTGGATTTTAACAGAAAATATCTCGGAAGCGATGGTCGCATGATGAGCTCTTCTGTTTCCATTTTATTACGTGTCATAATATTGGACTCGTGAGTGATAATGTCATCGTAAAAAGCTGCAAGAGATATGAATACCCAAGTAGTAAAGAATTCTAATTCAAAAAATTTCAATAAGTTTTAGTCTTGGTTGGTAATTAACTTTAATGACACTTTTGATTTGCCTTTCAGGCGGATTGCGTGGTGGCATTCCACGGTGCCCGATATTGTGTTTTAATTTATAATATTAGAAGTAGCAATCAAATAGTCCGTCTACTGGCAAGTGATCACCTCTGCCACATCCTTATGATCTAAGTTGAATGCACCCTTAACGAACCCTCAAAGCCAAAACATAGTAATAATAATCTTAAAACCGTCCCCAAAATTCCAGGTGGTACAAAGACGAGACCTTTTTAGTGGTCGTGAACATGAGAGACACCGAACATGTGGTTGATCTCACTTACTTCGAGAATGTCGGCGGTCAAGTCAGTGTGGTTATCAGGAGCATTCAATCTTCCAAGAACGAGGGGTAAGATTTTAAAAATCGTTTATAATATATTAAAAAAAGATCCAACTATTCGGAGGGGACATGGTCCGTGTCCTAGACTTCGGCATACATATTAAGAATACTGGATTTTCAAAATGATGTGCCTTTCTCAAAAAAATGACAACTTATCCTTAATGTGTAGAACTACACGAAGAAACCATGTTCCTAACGTTTTCAAAGATATGTTAAGTGTTTAATACGCCATTTGCTGGCATAATGTACTATGGCCATAAATCCTTCTCTATCTGAGACATCTGTACCCAGTAGGACCGTAATGAGTTATTGATAATAATATATGTGTGGGTTAAGTATAAATGTTACCAAAACATTTATATGTATAAAATTACTTAAATAAATCCCAATTACTAAGGACGCAAAACAGAAAACTCTAAAAATAGTCCTCAATTATTGATGCAGCGTTTATACTAATCGCAATTTACTTGCAAATAACAATTTACTTTTTTACTGCTGACTACTTAAACATTATTAAAACTGTATTATATTTACCAACATCTAATAAGCCGGCCTAAGTTTATTAAAAACAGTTATTAAAATAATCTGGCATATTCAATTTGAACCAAGTGTATGTTACGTTAGGTTGAGAGTCTTCTGACTTCACAACTACATGTCCCTTAGATGTTATAAGCGTTATTTTAGCTTATACACCATTTGTGTAGATAATGGAGCATTGGAAACAGTTGTTTTGCTTCAATCGCACCAGCAACACAGGCTTAATTAAGTCTAATTATACGCTCCACGAAATTCAGGCTGAAATGAGGTTGCCTCGGTTCTTGGAACAGCGTTTAATTTTTTATTTACATTCTAATTACAATTTTCTGTAGTTGTAGCAAGTTTTGCTACCCACCTGAATATAACCTGTCCTAGTACCTATTATTTGCAAAATATGCCACATAAAATGTACTTACTGCCTGAAGTAAATCACGGATACGTATCAACTTATCTGTGATCTGGGCATTAGCCCAGAATTAAGCTTGAAATTCTCATATTAATAAGCACGGAGTGCATTACCAAATTCCGGCAACGCACACAGTAGTGTACGAGTATACTGTAATAATTCACACCATAACACAGGAGTTAAGCTGATACAAAACTAAATAAAATGCCACTGCAGTTAAATTGCCAACATTACTTTAAATGGGTTTTTAATTTCTAACGTTACAGATGACCGACAAGCATTAAAATTGTTAACTTAGAATTTAAGTAGCCATTATAAATGTTATTTATAATGGCTAGTTAATAATAATTCGTAATGTTTTTTACAGTACAATAATACTATTAATAATTTCTTTACATAAATAAGAAATGCTGACTAATCGCATGACGTCCATACAATACTCCACCCAATTTACTTAAAGTGTACATTTTCACAAAAATATATTCTTATGATATTTATCCATATATTTTTTTTTAATTTTACACTTTCTTGACGAGAAGTTTTACATAATTTCATAATTAACGTCTATTTTGCACAGCGAAAGTTTTAATGACATCATTCATGTCATCCGAGCTATAAGTGGGAACATAATTTCCAATTAAAAGTTTTCTTTCCAAAACAATAATAATTTGAAAGTCAAAGTTATTTGAGCGTAATAGAAGCTTTTCCACAGGATTCTGCTTTACAATTTTTCGATTTTTATGACAAAATCCTTAATTATTAGTAAAGGTATTTTATGATTGAGTAAAATGCCTGCTTGAAGGACAAATCAAAATGACTTAAGTTTAGATTCTAAGATTTAAAATGTTATGATTCAAAATTATATAAATTTGTACATTACATATTTTTAGTAGCTTATTATTTAGCGGGTAGGTTGGTATTACACACAGACTAATTTATTAAATTATAGCTAAAAGCGAAGGAACCTTCAAAACACCTGGAGTTAAGTATAAACTCCCACGGACACGTGTAATCGGCCCTTAATAGGACATGAGTTCCAAGATCGTTCACGTGTGCGTTGTTACTCCTAATAACTATGGGCTTCTAAGCACTAACGTTTTTGCAGTACAAGTCCAACGGACGCTTGCGTTGGACATATGCACAACGTAGAAGTTTATAATTATTTACAGCTATTTATTAATTATATATTTTGGCATTAAAAAGTAAAAAAAAACGAACTTTAGGTAATTTCATCCCTTGCATTAGGTACAGCACGAAATAACCACCTGTTTGCAAATTTTAATATGGGCTCCATAATCTTGTTAATTTTTAGTTTTTCGTTTAAATTTACATAAGCAAAGATAATAACAGTATTGATTAATGAAACAATTTGTTAATTAAAATGTCGTCTGCGATGCGCATATCTATCAAACACCTACGCTAAAACACTATTGAGTAGGAGCCCTAAGTGAACCATCTCGTGTATTTCCGCCGTACATTACAATTGAACTAGATATTAGCAGCGCCTACACAGTACGCTTACCACTTTAACGTATAAAATAAAGTGTATTTTTACAAATGGCCCATAAGGCCTCCCACTGAAGTGTAACGTCTGATATTCGATTATTACAATAAATATCGACATTCAATCATGTTCCTCAAAGGTCTTTGCTTTGCGTGCATAAGATTTTCACTTAAAAGATCACATAATAGTATGTGCGGTGCGTGTCAATAATTGTCATTAGAGTGATTATTTTAACTTTTTATTAAATAAAATTCGTTTATTTATTTCAGAGACACCTTCAACGCAGCTTCTCTCCCAGTACTTGGATTTGAAAGTTTGGTGCTTAAAGTTAATTAAACTGATTTAATTATAGCAATAAACATATTTTTTCTTATTCATATTCTTTTATTTTCTTTACGAATACGATAATGAATATTCAGTACAATAACTATTACACCTAAAACATGTCTTATTACAAATGTACGGTTTATTTAAGCACTATGTTGTCGCCCTGTAGTCCAGTAGATTCTATTTACCGTACAGTCATGTCTGGGTTCTTCCGAATACAACTAATATTAAGACAAACCACTGAGAATTTGGGAATTGTAATTACGAAATACATTTCGACGGGTGAAAGGCTATTTGCTTTAAGCGACATTTTGGCAACTTTACAGGAGAGCCATTTAAAGTTGAAAATTTTCGAAAAAATATCATAACAAAAAAACTAGTAAAGCTATTTGAATGAAATAAACTACATTGAAATTAATTTAAAATTATCAAGTTATTGATGTTAGTACGTAATGAATTGGCCTTTAAATTACAAAGATAATTGTCGCTTAATGTAAATTGTCCTGAAATACCTATTTTCCAGAGTAAGGAAAAATGCCTTAAGTGACTTCTTAGACCACAATCAGTGACTGGTGAAACCATTTAAGCGACTCTGTAATACATTTATAGAGCAAGCCAAAACGCCTTATGTCATGAAGTCCAACATAAATAGGAGGAAGCTATTTATCGCAACAGCCAATTGAGATTAAAATGACGCGCAGGCTAAAATACTTATATGACATGTAATAGTGAAAAAGTAATGTATGATGTCACATGTTTTACTGATAATATGATCAGTGGCTGTTGAAAGTGCAAACTAGATCTGTAGTAATCACTGAAAATATTAGGAGCTTATAATGAATAATCTAAGAAACATAAACAACAGAACATCAGTAATAGAATTATTTTTTGTATAATATAATAGTCACCAATTTTGTATAATAATAGTTATGTTTTTGATTGAAACATTTTGTTCAAATGAATCACGGCAATATACAGTTTCTGATAAACCCTGCGCTTTAAAAATAATAGGATAACACTGTTCGAACGACATTGAAAAATATCTAAATCAAAATGACTATTTGGTTAAAGTACCACACTGAGTAAAAAATAGATGCAGCCGAAAGAACTTAACCGACATTCCATGTCATATTTAGGTAAAGGAAAAATAATATAATTGAAGAATAATATGATTTAAGAAAATTGGTTTATATCTCGGGTCTTTATATTATTGTTCAGTTCAAATGCCCTACTTAAAAAAAATACGTATTTAACGTCGGTTAAACACTACTATATTGCTAAACTTCCCTAAAATAGGGCCCTTTTAAGCGCCAAAAAAATGCTTCGATTTAAACAAAACCGGGCTCATTCGACGCAGAAAAATTTGCTGATTCCGAATATGTATATAACTCAATATCGGCCAAAATGTCGCTTATAGCAAATAGCCTTTCACCCCTCGATTTAATATCTGCCCAAAAATATATAGACTGGGAAAATATAATAATTGAGTGCATCACAATTGTGTAGGATAGAAAATTAAAAAGATAGGTATTATTTATGTCAACAGGCAGTACGGTCCTAGCACACATACTACTTATAGCATGTTCTTTTATAATACAGAAGTAGCTGACGAGCATTTATTCCCATGTTAAGTGGCTATCGCCGCCTATGGTGTCATTTGTAATCGACTCCAGATAAGATTAGACTCCGACCAAAGGTCTTACCCGACCATAGATGCTCCTGAGAACTAAGCTGGAATACAGTGGACTTAATACTGCTGTTATTAGGCAGAAATATGTTTGGCGGTGTTGCCGCCGAAGGTGAACAAAGGGTACTACAACCTTCAATATCTGTGATTCAGCTTTTGGCAATTGTATAATAGTACCTACATAACGTTTTTGGAGCTACTGCATTAAACGTTCAAGAGTAGCTACAACCAGCGGTAAAACGTGTTCCGGTAAACCGTCTGTAATTCTGTATTCTGTATTCTGTATTCTGTAGTCCGGTAATTTCTGGAAAGCAGCTAAATCATCGATTGCGGATGCCAAAAGTAGCATGTCTGCTGAGGGTCTTAATCCAATTTAGGTCATACCATGCCATTCAGTCCATGTAGATTGCCTAGTATGAGTAATGATAGTATGAATATGAATGCTCTCCGGCGAATGCAAGTATCTATTACTTAGTGTTTATTAGTGAAGTACAGTGTCTGCACGTATTGTGCCTTATTACACACATTATTATGTAAGTTATGGAATTTTTTTTTTAAAGTATAATATATGAGTAGCAGACGCGCACGCAATCAACCTGACGGTAAGTGGCTACTGCCGCCCATGGACATGTGTAATCAGCCCCAGATAAGATAAGATTCAGACCAGAGTTCCTACACCGATGTTCAGCAAACCCCTAATGGCTAAGCTGGAATGTCTCGGAAAGCATGTCTTCCTTACCACACCCTTCAAACCAGAACACAGTAGGACTTACTTTATGCTCTTCTCATTCTAAGAGTAGACCCGATTCCAATAACACCATATTAACGTCTCAATGATGATAAGAAGTACCAGTTCTGTAGCTTATGAATTAATATCTTATATTAAAGGATCTGTATACAATAATTGTACCGTTAGATAAGAATTACGAAGGAGATTACTGAGATGAGAAAGATTACTAATTTTATTATAATTAACTGTCAATATCTCGTAGGTATTATTATAGTCATATAATTTTTTACTAATAAATTGCTATTGAGTTATTAAGTAGATAATTACAGCTCTTTACATGGATTTTAATGATATTATCTTTATGTTCAAGTATTTTGTTTACATAAATATTGTTGAGTATTGCATGCTCATTAGTTCGAACTGAACTGAATCACTATGGTTATTTGCACAGAATCAATTTTCTATAATAAAGAGTGCCAGGTTTTGATAAGCACCATTTCTGTTGTCATGGTGTCGTAAGATGGGAAAAAAAGATAGACCGCAAGTATATACTTAGCGTTTTTATTAAGTTATTCATCAGCTGTTAAGAGCGACTTGATCAGGCGAGTTAAGAGCTATAGCAACAACAATTCTCCCCTTTGTTGGAACAGGTCTAAGCCCAATAGTAGACATATAAGGGTTCATTTATATTTACGGACGTTGAACGTTCCAGACATGGACCGTGGCAGACAAATTCATATTTTAATACACAGGCATACGGATACGAGACTATACACTACATTGTATACGAGAGAACAATAATATTTATCTGACACGTCTGACTCGCTCTATGCGTGCACATAAACGAAGCTTAAATTCTGATGAATGAGGAGTAGGTCGTACAATAAGATACCATTCAGTTAATATGTATTAGATTTACGACTATTTATTAGATTTACGACGATTTATTTATATAATTATTGTAGATTTACGACCTTCACAACTTTTCATCAAACCTTTACAATTACGACCTTCACAATTTTTTTTGGTTACGAGGGGGAAACCTTCAAAAGGTACCCTTTGCCGTGGGAGCGGCACGGGGTTATGTGGGATTCTTACCGCACTAAAACCCCCCCGGTGGCCGTCCTCGGCGCTGCGTAGAGGACTCCGGGATCTCCAAAGGAACGCAACCGGAGTCCTCTTAGCGCGTTGCCCCATCGGGCTCTGCCCGATAGGGCATCTGCTCTGTCTGGTGGGCACGACGGTATGCGACCACACATACCGCCGTCCTTCCCGGGGTCACTAGCCGGGCGGTTCGAGCTCCCACTCTTGCCGCGCGCAACCCCGGAAGCCCCTTTTAGTCGCCTCTTACGACAGGCAGGGGATACCGTAGCCCTATTCTGGTCCCGGAACTACAGGGACAAAGCAATTATTGTACCTAACAGTGCCACTTATATTTTTCTTTTATATTTTGTGAGGTCTAACTCATCTATTTTAGGTAAAGTACTTCTTATACTTCTAATGAAGGTACTTTAACTTCTTATTCATTTGTTTAAATGAAAAAACTTTTCATTGCTCAGATTTTCAGTTGTTTATTTCTAGAGCGCTGGTTGATAAGAAACTTTTCTAATATAATAGCCCGGTCAAGTTAGACATAAAAATAGTGGTCAAATAGCTAAAATTCCGGGAAAGCCAAATTTTTGTAGAGACCTTGGGTTTACCATTACAAATAAAGTGTCAAAAGTCCCCATCGGTCCGAAGTGTGCGTCGGCAGGTATTTGAGGTCAAATGTCAAAATTTTAGATTCTTTGATTTTTTTCCGAAAACGGTAAGTTTTATCGAAAAAGTACCTAGGACCAAGTTGTAGCTCTTAAAATTCTCTACAAAATAGTCCTTTTATTTATTTTCTATAGAACCTATCATTATTCAGATATTGCGCTTGTAAGAATTATGAGTACATGATATGCACATATTTCCACACTACCTGTGAAATAGGATACTCAGCGCATTTTTTTAACGTGGTTTCCTTGGGAGGACAGTTCCACGAACCTTTATGATGTTATTTCCAGCGACAAGCCTTGTTTAGGATGTAGTAATAGTATGAAGAATATTGATATTAGTTATTGAGTTCAACTGTCGTTCTAATTTCTTTGTTACTTTAATATATTTTTTTATAATATTGGAGTAGCAGACAAGCATGCAGTCCACCTTATGGATACCCTACTGCCGCCCATGGATATGTATAATTAACCCCAGATAGGATTAGATATTCCTAAAGTCGGTCACAAATGCGCCGCTATCCCTGAGCACTAACTAAGTTGGAACGTCTCGGAAAAGTATGTCTCCCTTACCACACCCTTCAAACCAGAACACAGCAGCGCTTAACACTGCTGTTATGAGGCAGAAATAGGTGTGGCGGTGGTGCCGCCGGAATCGAACCACCAAGAGTTCTATCCCATTCAAAAATTTTGATTCATACTCCACTTAAATAATCATGTTTTCTTCGATTTATTCTTCGTCTTCTTCTTCCTCCTCTTGCTGAATGTCTAGAAATAGTTCATACGAAGATGAATCAGTTGTCTCTGTCATCAAAATCACATGAATCTTCCTCTCTTGTATTTAATGGACCATTTGAGCAAGATAGACCTTGGTAATTGGTACACGCCGAAGACCTGAAGAATTGTTTCTTCACCTCAAGCAATAATCAAATTACGAAGGGAATTCGGCTTCTTCTTACTATTTATGGAGCTCCAAAAATTATTGCGTAGATACATAGATATATCTATGCGTAGATAAGTACAGACATTTAACATTTGTGAAATTAAACAAAAAACAAGTATAACTATCTTTTCCTTCTCCAACATCGGCATCTGTTATTCAACACTTGAATCAGGTCAGACATGGCAAGGCAATCAACTGAACCCTGAAGACTCAAAATTAATGAATAATACTTTGGAATCGATTCAAACTTTACTGACCCCCATTCGAGAAAAACTAGTTAACACTATTTTTTGCTATTGCAAAAAAGGTAGTAGTGTCAAATGTGGCTGTAGAAAAGTAGGGTTACAGTGTTTTCAGCGTGTACCAATTGCCAAGGTCTATCTTGCTCAAATGTTTAATTAAATACAAGACAGGTATATGATCTGATGAAGAGACAACTGATTCGTCTCCATTTAAACAATTTCTAAACATTCAGCAAGAGGAACAAAAAGATGAAGAAAGAATAAGAAAAAGAAATAGAAGAAAACGTGATTGTTGAAGTTGAATATGAAGAGTCGACACGAAACGGAAGAAC
Organism: Epargyreus clarus; assembly: GCF_041222505.1. Taxonomy (NCBI): domain Eukaryota; kingdom Metazoa; phylum Arthropoda; class Insecta; order Lepidoptera; family Hesperiidae; genus Epargyreus; species Epargyreus clarus. The sequence continues at coordinate 13,891,525 of NW_027332223.1, forward strand.
GACAGTTGAACTCAATAACTAATATCAATAATCTTCATACTATTAAATAAGTATTGTCCCTGAAAATAGCATCTTAAAGGTTCTTGGGATAGTCCCTCCAGGGAAACCATGTTAAAAAAACCCGCTAAGTACGCTATTTCACAGGTGGGGTGGATATCATGTAAAACGTAATTCTTACAAGCGCAATATCTGAATAATTATTGGTTTTAGAGAAAAAAATATAAGCACCATTTTATAGATAACTTTAAGAGCTACAACTTTGGCCTGAGGTATTTTTCGATAAAACTTACCGTTTTTGAGAAAAATCCAAAAAACCTAAAATTTTGACATTTGACCCCGAATAATTGCCGACGCACACGTCAGATCGATGGGGACTCTTGACACTTTATTTGTAATGGTAAACTCAAGGTCTCTACGAAAATTCAGCTTTCCCGGAATTTTTGCTATTTCAATGTCTAACTTGACCGGACTAATAAATAGATATTTACAAACGGAAATCTTAGAAATGTCTGGCCGCTGAAAGGCAAGTAGTATAATTGCTTCTCAGAAAAATTAAAGAACTTTCATTTATGCTTTATTGTCAATTAATTTATGTTCATTTTTATGTTATTTTACGACTAGACTATATCTTGGACGTTCTGCTATATACTTGTATCTCTTGAAATAATATTCCTCTTAAAAAAATCGTTATCGTTTACATTTTTGATTGTGTGATTTGACAAAAATCTTAGCAATTTTCAAGGAAATCAAAATTTGAAATTTGAAAGATTTACTACATAATGTAATTCACGTAAAATGTATTTTCACGAGATTTTCGCCTTCCAGTTCCTTTACCTCAGCAAATATAATGCATAACATGTTAAGAAGTATCATCAGACCACTTTTTTTTATTTTTGTTGACGAGGGGGAAACCTTCAAAAGGTACCCTATGCCGTGGGAGCGGCACGGGGTTATGTGGGATTCTTACCGCACTAAAACCCCCCCGGTGGCCGTCCTCGGCGCTGCGTAGAGGACTCCGGGATCTCCAACGGAACGCAACCTGAGTCCACTTGGCGCGTTGCCCCGTCGGGCTCCGCCCAGGTGAGCTTGAAACTCACCACACCATCTGGTGTTCACGACGGTATGCGACCACACATACCGCCGTCCATCCCGGGGTTGCTGGCCGGGCGGTTCGAGCTCCCACTCTTGCCGTCCGCAACCCCGGAAGCCCCCTTTTAGTCGCCTCTTACGACAGGCAGGGGATACCGTAGCCCTATTCTGGTCCCGGAACTACAGGGACAATCATCAGACCACTAGGAAAGTTTTATCTTATTGATAAGGCACTTCAACTTAATATAATAGCATCGCTTATCGTTTATCACACTTACATGGTACAAGATCTATCTATCATCCGGTATAAAACCACAATCGAGTCTCATAGCGCAACTGCAGTCACTGCATCACCATGAGAGTGGTCGTATTGGTATCGGTATTACTCGTTGTTTGTGCCGTCTCGGTGTTGCGGCAGGATGAGAGGGAGCTAGAGTGGTGGGAAACCACCATCTTCTATCAGATCTACCCCCGGTCTTTCGCTGACAGTGATGGTGATGGCATTGGAGATCTCAAAGGTAAGAATGTAAATTTTAATATTACGAGTAGTAATATTTTAATAGTATAATATACATTTTCTAATTTCTAGATTAAATAATTAAGAATTGCAAAGCAAAATTATAATAAAGTAAATTGAGTGCCTAAAAATAATTATCCTAAAGTCTTTCATAATGTATGTAATCTTATAAATTATAACAAGATAAGGTTTATTGAATAACCCTTTGAAACCTTTTGTGTAGCACAAAGGTTTCTTTTGATAAAAACGTATTCTAAGGAAGATAATATTGTCGGAGTCGTAATCATTTTTATTAATGTTTTTTTTTTATGTAACTTTTGTTCTAAATTAGACAGTACTAGACATAAAATAACATCGCAATTTTAGACTTTTACAAAACTTACGTTCAGAATATTCAATTTAGTTTTTTCTAGAAACCAATATTATGATCTTCTGTATACAAAAATGTTTTAGGAATAACATCCAAACTTGAATATATAAAAGAGATCGGAGTTGGGGCAATATGGTTATCTCCGATGTTCCAATCCCCTATGTACGATTTCGGTTATGATATCGCTGATTTCTATGCTGTCCATGATGAATACGGAACCATGGAAGATTTTCAAGAACTCCTTGATACAGCGAAGGATCTTGGTAAGTGACATGATGTGGATAACGACATTCATACATTATGTGTAATAAATAATTATTACTGATTAGAAAACTGATTTGTTGTGGTCTAATTAATAGATAAAACAAACAAAGCTACATTAATATCACAAAGTTAATAGAGGTACATCCGGCCAACATTACTTAGCAATTAAAATAACATAATAGCGGAGGCCAACAAAAATAAAGAAGAACGTAAATTTTGACGAAGTTAAAACAAATAATGAATGAGGAAAACCGTTCTCTCGTAAATTCTTCAAAAATGTTTATACTGAAACTCCATGAAAAGGAAAATATAATTTTGACATAAAATACAGATTATAAAGCAGCTGGAGTAAAAGGCTCAGTGCACAATTAATTTACAGGCACGAGGATTTACATCGTTTAACGCAATTATCCCTCGCGAGAATTTACCTGTAAAGAAAAAATCTCGAGTGGCTCTTTCGTGGAATTAAGTTTCAGTTTAGGATTTATTTTGTTTTACCTGATTGCGAGGGGCGATGGTTTTAATCGTATGTATGTATGGATGTTTCATCCTTAGGCACGCCCTACTACCCAAATGGCTTGACGGATTAACATATGAGGTGTCATTGGATTCCTTTAAATTGTGGAAGGGACAGGCTACATTTTAAGCTGTTGGTTTTTATAATAATTATATTAATTATGTTTTCTTATAGTATTAGGATTTCATTCTCAGATGACTTTTTAATATCTCACATAGGTTTAAAAAATATGTTTCCATATTTTGTTTACATTAATCATCTATATCGAAATAGTTGAAATTCAGATTTTTTATAATCTATCATTGGTTACGTTTTTCGAACATTTACTTTACTACCTTGTTTGAGTACATTTAATAAACACTTAGTTTTTTTACATTTCAAATTGAAATTGTAAGCAATATACGATAAAATAAATATAACGTCTGCTATTATAATTTATTATCATAGATAGTAAGAACTTAGTTTTTTACAGGAATCAAAGTGGTATTAGATCTAGTACCGAATCACACATCAAACGAAAGTGTGTGGTTCCAGGAAGCACTTAGCGGCAACGAAAAGTACTTGGACTACTTCGTATGGGAAGATGGCGTCATCGACGAGCAAGGGAATATGCAGCCGCCTAATAACTGGGTAATCTATTACGTATACTCGAATACGTAATAAACAATATATCTCCATATATATATACAACATTAACTGTATCCTTGTGTCGTACACGCTTATTTCCAAAATCGGTAATAAAATTTCAATTAATTTTTGCGCGTGCGTATGAGAGATAGGATTTATTTCAATTACATAAGTAACGCTGTTTTCGAGATCTGCAATAATCTTTTCTGCCATGACAAAATCTGCCTAAGTACACCTGTTATATTACTACTCGTATTTATATAAAACAAATAGTAACATAACAGTGCTCAAATCTCCGACCTTCACACAGTTCATAATAACGTGGATAGTAGCTACATGTATGTAAAATGAGTAAACCATCGTAACTATTTTTAGCTCAGCCAATTCCGAGGCAGTGCGTGGGAATATAGGGAGGAAGTGGGGAAATATTACTTACATCAATTCGTCATCGGTCAACCTGATTTGAACTACCGTAACCCTGATGTGGTTGAGGAAATGAAGGTAAAGCTCCATTATTGCTATCACCACTTGGAATCAGATAATGATGGAATTATTATTAATTTGAAGGTGGTAGAACCCTTTGTGGTTCGACCCCGGCAGCACCACCGCTACACCTATTTCTACCTAATAACAACAGTGTTAGGCGCTGCTGTGTTCCGGTTTGAAGGGTGTGATATGGGAGACAGACTTTTTCGAGGCGTTCCAACTTAGTCCTCAGGGATAGCGGCGCATCTGTGGCCGACCTCAGATAGGAATATCTAATGCTATCTGGGGTTGTTTACAAATGTCCATGGGCGGCAGTAGCCACTTACCATCAGGTGGACTGCATGCTCGTCTGCTACTTCTATATTATAAAAAAATATACGATGATTAAATTGTTATGTTTTGCAAAAGTTACATCTTCCGATATTATCATTGTATTGTTAGTATTTCAATTAGGTTATTGCTATTCTGAGATACCCTTGAATTATGATGCAAAAGTGCATGATGTAGATATACGCTATATAATATAATAGCTTTCAATATTTAACGAATAATAATGAATCTATTGAGAAATAACTTCGTCCAAATATGACTTGAACATTTGATTACTTATATTATTATTTAACATTTAACAGTCCTAATGTAACGACAATTCTAATGGTTTAGAAACTCGGCCTCTCGAACGAGGGGTCCGAGATTCAAATCCTAGGCACGCATATCTGATTTTTCCATGAATCCATGTGCGTATTCATTATCATTTGCTTAAAACGGTGAAACATCGTGAGAAAACCTGCATACCTGAGAGATTTATAAAAACAATCTCAAAGGTATGTGAAGGTTACCAACACCCACTTCGTCAGCGTTCTATGGCCTAATCCTTCTCATTCTGACAGGAGACCCCTGCCCAACAGTGGGACAATAATGGGTTGATGACGTAACAATTTCATTAAACTAAATGTCTTGTTAATATTTAATTGAAGAATAAAAATAATAATCTGAGATACTAATCTGTAATGTAATTCTTCTGCGTAATATTTAAGTAAAAAAATTAATTATTACAAAAGTAACACAAAAAATATATTTTAGAACATAATCCGGTTTTGGTTGAATAAAGGCGTCGCTGGATTTAGAGTTGACGCGGTAAACTATTTGTTTGAAGTTGATAAAGAGTTGTTTAGCGGGAGATATCCGGATGAACCGCCGTCAGGGAGGACTGACGTTGATTCGGGCTCGTACGATTCTTTAGACCACATTTATACAAAAGATCAAAACGAAACGTATTATATGGTTTACGAATGGAGGGACGTGTTCGATGAATACGCCGAGAAAGATGGATTGGAGAGGGTAATGATGACGGAAAATTACGCGACGATCCAGAACGTCGTGAGGTATTTCGGCGAAGGGGAAAGAAATGGCGCGCAAATGCCCTTCAATTTCGATCTGATCACTGACGTGGATGCGTCGTCCTCCGCAGCGGATATTAAGCGGGCTGTCGATAAGTTCCTGACTTACAAGCCGCTGGATAAGAACGCGAACTGGGTGTGAGTTGATTTTAAAATCATACCTGTAACAAAGAAAAACTAAATTTAGTAAGGTTATTGTTGTGTTGTTAGGGAAATTCACGTTTAATGCGGGATTTTTTTTACTTTCGCATTGGAGCATTAACTTTACGCTTATTTATTTCCTTATAGTTGTGGTAGAATATTAATTCTCAAAAGAGCAATCGCATTACTGATACATTTTGAATAGTAATCCACTTTTACATGAAATAGGTACAAGAGTAGATAACCATGAGTGACAGTTAACATCAATTTATGGTCGTTTGCCACTAGAATTATAATATAAAGAATACAATACTATATTTTTTTCAGGTCGGTAACCATGATAATAGCAGAATGGCGACACGATATGGTCCTTCCTTAGTTGATGGTATCAATATGATTGTATTGCTACTTATATGGTAAATAACTCTTTATATTTATAACCATTTTGCAATTAACTAGTGTGTGTACAATCACTGTCGAAGTAAAATTGAAAGATTCGAGTTACTATGGTAAAAGTAACTTTGTAATAATTTATTTATATTTTAATATACTCGTATAATAGTAATAGTAAAATTTTCAAGCTTTATGATTATTTTAATGTAAGTAATATTTTTTTTTATGTATAGTGTATAGGTACATACACATAGGTTTTATTACGCTTTCAACTTATATGTGAAAATTTTCTTCAAAGGGTGAAGAGATAGGTATGGTAGACGGTTTCGTAAGCTGGGAGGATACGGTCGATCCGTCTGGCTGCAATACGAACGACCCGATTAATTACGGCAAGTCTTCCCGAGATCCAGAAAGAACGCCGTTCCAATGGAATGCAGAGAAAAACGCTGGTATGTGACAGTGTCATTCGTTACTAGATGTTGAGTGCAACTGATGTTACATTTTGGATTAGAGATTCTTAAACTTTTTATTTTTAAGTTCGAAATTTTTTTACCAAGTCTGAAATTTTAGATATATGTCAAGATTTTTATGATAAAGCTGCGTGTGAAGCACGTTTTTTGTGTTTTGAATAATTTATTTCTAATTCCATTTCTCCAAGGGAATATGTCATATTGTACCAAAACTTCAAAATATTCTTGGAAAACTTCAATCGTCTATCTAATATGGTTCTGACGGTACGGTTAGTTAGGGTATAACAGACAAACTTAGGATTAGTAAGAGTGTTCGTTTCTATATGAAAACCTTAAAATATTAGCAGGGAACGACAAAAAGGTGGTGAATATGTGAAGAAGTAATCTATGCGTACCCATGTTAAACATTCAGGGTACGTGACAACGAAAGGTCGCCACCTGTGCAGATAGGGATCGTCACGATTTCCACTTTGTTATTTCAATCTTTAGGGGTACGTGATGATATACTCTCAGGCGTGTAAAAAGAATGGTATATTTTACTTGGAGATTGAGGGCAAAAGTGATGCGTTTTACGTGTGACATCGTCTGCACACTACGATTTTCATGTAGTAAGTACGATTGAAGCACAAAAACAAGATAATAACCACCCACTCCCAAAATAAGAATGAACATTAAGATTTTTACCAAAAAAGCCATATCTAAACTCTCAATCATTAAGTAGTCTTCCAGATTAGAAATGATTCACAATCATTAAACAGCTTACTAAAGTGAATTCATAATGTCACCAGGTTTCTCCATCGCCGACAAGACGTGGCTACCAGTTGCTGACGGCTACGAGACATTGAATGTAGAAGCCCAGAAAGCTGCAGACAGGTCTCATTTGAAGGTGTACCAGGCCTTGGTTGCTCTTCGCCAGGAGAAGGTATTCAGATACGGCCGATACGACTCTCTTGCGGTGAATCACGATGTCTTTGTGTTTAGACGGTAAGTTTTAATTTTTTCCTTGAAACCTTGTACTCATATGAAAGAGTAAGATGTCAAACTAACAGGATGCCATTGGATGAGAATGGTAAAACAAGCCAGAATTGAAATCCTTAGTGGAGACTCTGATCACATAATATAAATGAGGAAGAAGAATAATAAATAACATGGTTGCGTATACGAGGAGTTTCAACGAATTGATAAAGCGGAAAGCAGCCTCATATTTAATCGCCTTCCTCTAGTCTCCAATGATAATAATAAAATCCGTTAACAGTCCTAGTTGAGAAAAGCAACGTACTTATACAAACTACATAAGCCATAATGTCGAGAAAAATACACAGGATATTAAGGTCAGCTCTATAAAAACAGATCATTAGCTCTCAGTGGATTTTAACAGAAAATATCTCGGAAGCGATGGTCGCATGATGAGCTCTTCTGTTTCCATTTTATTACGTGTCATAATATTGGACTCGTGAGTGATAATGTCATCGTAAAAAGCTGCAAGAGATATGAATACCCAAGTAGTAAAGAATTCTAATTCAAAAAATTTCAATAAGTTTTAGTCTTGGTTGGTAATTAACTTTAATGACATTTTTGATTTGCCTTTCAGGCGGATTGCGTGGTGGCATTCCACGGTGCCCGATATTGTGTTTTAATTTATAATATTAGAAGTAGCAATCAAATAGTCCGCCTACTGGCAAGTGATCACCTCTGCCACATCCTTATGATCTAAGTTGAATGCACCCTTAACGAACCCTCAAAGCCAAAACATAGTAATACTAATCTTAAAACCGTAATATTAAAACCGTCCCCATAATTCCAGGTGGTACAAAGACGAGACCTTTTTAGTGGTCGTAAACATGAGAGACACCGAACATGTGGTTGACCTCACTTACTTCGAGAATGTCGGCGGTCAAGTCAGTGTGGTTATCAGGAGCATTCAATCTTCCAAGAACGAGGGGTAAGATTTTAAAAATCGTTTATAATATGTTAAAAATTCATCCAACTATTCGGAGGGGACATGGTCCGTGTCCTAGACTTCGGCATACATATTAAGAATACTGGATTTTCAAAATGATGTGCCTTTCTCAAAAAAATCACAACTTATCCTTAATGTATAAAACAACACGAAGAAACCATGTTCCTAACGTTTTCAAAGATATGTTAAGTGTTTAATACGCCATTTGCTGGCATAATGTACTATGGCCATAAATCCTTCTCTATCTGAGACATCTGTACCCAGTAGGACCGTAATGAGTTATTGATAATAATATATGTGTGGGTTAAGTATAAATGTTACCAAAACATTTATATGTATAAAATTACTTAAATAAATCCCAATTACTAAGGACGCAAAACAGAAAACTCTAAAAATAGTCCTCAATTATTGATGCAGCGTTTATACTAATCGCAATTTACTTGCAAATAACAATTTACTTTTTTACTGCTGACTACTTAAACATTATTAAAACTGTATTATATTTACCAACATCTAATAAGCCGGCCTAAGTTTATTAAAAACAGTTATTAAAATAATCCGGCATATTTAATTTGAACCAAGTGTATGTTACGTTAGGATGAGAGTCTTCTGACTTCACAACTACATGTCCCTTAGATGTTATAACCATTATTTTAGCTTATACACCATTTGTGTAGATAATGGAGCATTGGAAACAGTTGTTTTGCTTCAATCGCACCAGCAACACAGGCTTAATTAAGTCTAATTATACGCTCCACGAAATTCAGGCTGTAATGAGGTTGCCTCGGTTCTTGGAACAGCGTTTAATTTTTTTATTTACATTCTAATTACAGTTTTATCAGGTTAGGTGAAAAATTTCTGTAGTTGTAGCAAGTTTTGCTACCCACCTGAATATAACCTGTCAGTACCTATTATTTGCAAAATATGCCACATAAAATGTACTTACTGCCTGAAGTAAATCACGGATACGTATCAACTTATCTGTGATCTGGGCATTAGCCCAGAATTAAGCTTGAAATTCTCATATTAATAAGCACGGAGTGCATTACCAAATTCCGGCAACGCACACAGTAGTGTACGAGTATACTGTAATAATTCACACCATAACATAGGAGTTAAGTTGATACAAAACTAAATAAAATGCCACTGCAGTTAAACTGCCAACATTACTTTAAATGGGTTTTAATTTCCAACGTTACAGATGACCGACAAGCATTAAAATTGTTAACTTAGAATTTAAGTAGCCATTATAAATATTTATAATGGCTAGTTAATAATAATTCGTAATGTTTTTTACAGTACAATAATACATTGCTATTAATAATTTCTTTACATAAATAAGAAATGCTGACTAATCTAATGACGTCCATACAATACTCCACCCAATTTACTTAAAGTGTACATTTTCACAAAAATATATTCTTATGATATTTATCCATATATTTTTTTAATTTACACTTTCTTGACGAGAAGTTTTACATAATTTCGTAATTAACGTCTATTTTGTACAGCGAAAGTTTTAATGACATCATTCATGTCATCCGAGCTATAAGTGGGAACATAATTTCCAATTAAAAGTTTTCTTTCCAAAACAATAATTATTTGAAAGTCAAAGTTATTTGAGCGTAATAGAAGCTTTTCCACAGGATTCTGCTTTACAATTTTTCGATTTTTATAACAAAATCCTTAATTATTAGTAAAGGTATTTTATGATTGAGTAAAATGCCTGTTTGAAGGACAAATCAAAATGACTTAAGTTTAGATTCTAAGATTTAAAATGTTATGATACAAAATTATATAAATTTGTACATTACATATTTTTAGTAGCTTATTATTTAGCGGGTAGGTTGGTATTACTCACAGACTTTAAATTATTAAATTATAGCTAAAAGCGAAGGAACCTTCAAAACACCTGGAATTAAGTATAAACTCCCACGGACACGTGTAATCGGCCCTTAATAGGACATGAGTTCCAAGATCGTTCACGTGTGCGTTGTTACTCCTAATAACTATGGGCTTCTAAGCACTAACGTTTTTGCAGTACAAGTCGCTTGCGTTGGACATATGCACAACGTAGAAGTTTATAATTATTTACAGCTATTTATTAATTATATATTTTGGCTTTAAAAAGACTTGTTATTTTTTAGTTTTTCGTTTAAATTTACATAAGCAAAGATAGTAACAGTATTGATTAATGAAACAATTTGTTAATTAAAATGTCGTCTGCGATGCGCATATTCATCAAACACCTACGCTAAAAACACTAGTGAGTAGGAGCCCTAAGTGAACCATCTCGTGTATTTCTGCCGTACATGACAATTCAACTAGATATTACCAGCGCCTACACGGTACGCTTGCCACTTTAACGTATAAAATAAAGTGTATTTTTACAAATGACCCATAAGGTCTCCCACTGAAGTGTAAAGTCTGATATTCGATTATTACAATAAATATCGACATTCAATCATGTTCCTCAAAGGTCTTTGCTTTGCGTGCATAAGATTTTCGCTTAAAAGATCACATAATAGTATGTGCGGTGCATGTCAATAATTGTCATTAGAGTGATTATTTTAAATTTTTATTAAATAAAATTCGTTTATTTATTTCAGAGACACCTTCAACGCAGCTTCTCTCCCAGTACTTGGATTTGAAAGTTTGGTGCTTAAAGTTAATTAAACTGATTTAATTATAGCAATAAACATATTTTTTCTTATTCATATTCTTTTATTTTCTTTACGAATACGATAATGAATATACAGTACAATAACTATTACACCTAAAACATGTCTTATTACAAATGCACGGTTTATTTAAGCACTATGTTGTCGCCCTGTAGTTCAGTAGATTCTATTTACCGTACAGTCATGTCTGGGTTCTTCCGAATACAACTAATGTTAAGACAAACCACTGAGAATTTTGGAATTGTAATTACGAAATACATTAATTAATATCTGCCCAAAAATATATAGACTGGGAAAATATAATACTTGAGTGCATCACAATTGTGTAGGATAGAAAATTAAAAAGATAAGTATTATTTATGTCAAAGGGCAGTACGGTCCTAGCACACATACTACTTATAGCATGTTCTTTTATAATACAGAAGTAGCTGACGAGCATTTATTCCCATGTTAAGTGGCTATCGCCGCCTATGGTGTCATTTGTAATCGACTACAGATAAGATTAGACTCCGGTCAAAGGTCTTACCCGACCATAAATGCTCCTGAGAACTAAGCTGGAATACAGTGGACTTAATACTGCTGTTATTAGGCAGAAATATGTTTGGCGGTGTTGCCGCCGGAGGTGAACAAAGGGTCCTACAACCTTCAATATCTGTGATTCAGCTTTTGGCAATTGTATAATAGTACCTACATAACGTTTTTGGAGCTACTGCATTAAACGTTCAAGAGTAGCTACAACCAGCGGTAAAACAGGTTCCGGTAAACCGTCTGTAATTCTGTATTCTGTATTCTGTATTCAGTATTCTGTATTCTGTATTCTGTATTCTGAAGTCCGGTAATTTCTGGAAAGCAGCTAAATCATCGATTGCGGATGCCAAAAGTAGCATGTCTGCTGAGGGTCTTAATCCAATTTAGGTCATACCATGCCATTCAGTCCATGTAGATTGCCTAGTATGAGTAATGATAGTTTTAATATGAATGCTCTCCGGCGAATGCAAGTATCTATTACTTAGTGTTTATTAGTGAAGTACAGTGTCTGCACGTATTGTGCCTTATTACACACATTATTATGTAAGTTATGGATTTTTTTTAACGTATAATATATGAGTAGCAGACGCGCACGCAATCAACCTGACGGTAAGTGGCTACTGCCGCCCATGGACATGTGTAATCAGCCCCAGATAAGATAAGATTCAGACCAGAGTTCCTACACCGATGTTCAGCAAACCCCTGAGGGCTAAGCTGGAATGTCTCGGAAAGCATGTCTTCCTTACCACACCCTTCAAACCAGAACACAGTAGGACTTACTTTATGCTCTTCTCATTCTAAGAGTAGACCCGATTCCAATAACACCATATTAACGTCTCAATGATGATAAGAAGTACCAGTTCTGTAGCTTATGAATTAATATCTTATATTAAAGGATCTGTATACAATAATTGTACCGTTAGATAAGAATTACGAAGGAGATTACTGAGATGAGAAAGATTACTAATTTTATTATAATTAACTGTCAATATCTCGTAGGTATTATTACAGTCATATAATTGTTTACTAATAAATTGCTATTGAGTTATTAAGTAGATAATTACAGCTCTTTACATGGATTTTAATGATATTATCTTTATGTTCAAGTATTTTGTTTACATAAATATTGTTGAGTATTGCATGCTCATTAGTTCGAACTGAACTGAATCACTATGGTTATTTGCACAGAATCAATTTTCTATAATAAAAAGTGCCAGGTTTTGATAAGCACCATTTCGAAATAGAAGAAATAGAAGAAAACGTGATTGTTGAAGATGAATATGAAGAGTCGACACGAAACGGAAGAACGACAGTTGAACTCAATAACTAATATCAATAATCTTCATACTATTAAATAAGTATTGTCCCTGAAAATAGCATCTTAAAGGTTCTTGGGATAGTCCCCCCAGGGAAACCATGTTAAAAAACCCCGCTAAGTACGCTATTTCACAGGTGGGGTGGATATCATGTAAAACGTAATTCTTACAAGCGCAATATCTGAATAATTATTGGTTTCAGAGAAAAAAATATAAGCACCATTTTATAGATAATTTTAAGAGCTACAACTTTGGCCTGAGGTATTTTTCGATAAAACTTACCGTTTTTGAGAAAAATCCAAAAAACCTAAAATTTTGACATTTGACCCCGAATAATTGCCGACGCACACGTCAGATCGATGGGGACTCTTGACACTTTATTTGTAATGGTAAACTCAAGGTCTCTACGAAAATTCAGCTTTCCCGAAATTTTTGCTATTTCAATGTCTAACTTGACCGGACTAATAAATAGATATTTACAAACGGAAATCTTAGAAATGTCTGGCCGCTGAAAGGCAAGTAGTATAATTGCTTCTCAGAAAAATTAAAGAACTTTCATTTATGCTTTATTGTCAATTAATTTATGTTCATTTTTATGTTATTTTACGACTAGACTATATCTTGGACGTTCTGCTTATATACTTGTATCTCTTGAAATAATATTCCTCTTAAAAAAATCGTTATCGTTTACATTTTTGATTGTGTGATTTGACAAAAATCTTAGCAATTTTCAAGGAAATCAAAATTTGAAATTTGAAAGATTTACTACATAATGTAATTCACGTAAAATGTATTTTCACGAGATTTTCGCCTTCCAGTTCCTTTACCTCAGCAAATATAATGCATAACATGTTAAGAAGTATCATCAGACCACTTTTTTTTTTTTTTTTTGTTGACGAGGTGGAAACCTTCAAAAGGTACCCTATGCCGTGGGAGCGGCACGGGGTTATGTGGGATTCTTACCGCACTAAAACCCCCCCGGTGGCCGTCCTCGGCGCTGCGTAGAGGACTCCGGGATCTCCAACGGAACGCAACCGGAGTCCACTTGGCGCGTTGCCCCGTCGGGCTCCGCCCAGGTGAGCTTGAAACTCACCACACCATCTGGTGTTCACGACGGTATGCGACCACACATACCGCCGTCCATCCCGGGGTTGCTGGCCGGGCGGTTCGAGCTCCCACTCTTGCCGTCCGCAACCCCGGAAGCCCCCTTTTAGTCGCCTCTTACGACAGGCAGGGGATACCGTAGCCCCATTCTGGTCCCGGAACTACAGGGACAATCATCAGACCACAAGGAAAGTTTTATCTTATTGATAAGGCACTTCAACTTAATATAATAGCATCGCTTATCGTTTATCACACTTACATGGTACAAGGTCTATCTATCATCCGGTATAAAACCACAATCGAGTCTCATAGCGCAACTGCAGTCACTGCATCACCATGAGAGTGGTCGCATTGGTATCGGTATTACTCGTTGTTTGTGCCGTCTCGGTGGTGCGGCAGGATGAGAGGGAGCTAGAGTGGTGGGAGACCACCATCTTCTATCAGATCTACCCCCGGTCTTTCGCTGACAGTGATGGTGATGGCATTGGAGATCTCAAAGGTAAGAATGTAAATTTTAATATTACGAGTAGTAATATTTTAATAGTATAATATACATTTTCTAATTTCTAGATTAAAGAATTAAGAATTGCGAAGCAAAATTATAATAAAGTAAATTGAGTGCCTAAAAATAATTATCCTAGTCTTTCATAATGTTTCAGACTTTACAATCTTATAAATTATAACAAGATAAGGTTTATTGAATAACCCTTTGAAACCTTTTGTGTAGCACAAAGGTTTCTTTTGATAAAAACGTATTCTAAGGAAGATAATATTGTCGGAGTCGTAATCATTGTTATTAATGTTTTTTTTATGTAACTTTTGTTCTAAATTAGACAGTACTACACATCGCAATTTTAGACTTTTACAAAACTTACGTTCAGAATATTCAATTTAGTTTTTTTTTAGAAACCAATATGATTTTCTGTATACAAAAATGTTTTAGGAATAACATCCAAACTTGAATATGTAAAAGAGATCGGAGTTGGGGCAATATGGTTATCTCCGATGTTCCAATCCCCTATGTACGATTTCGGTTATGATATCGCTGATTTCTATGCTGTCCATGATGAATACGGAACCATGGAAGATTTTCAAGAACTCCTTGATACAGCGAAGGATCTTGGTAAGTGACATGATGTGGATAACGACATTCATACATTATGTGTAATAAATAATTATTACTGATTAGAAAACTGATTTGTTGTGGTCTAATTAATAGATAAAACAAACAAAACTACATTAATATCACAAAGTTAATAGAGGTACATCCAGCCAACATTACTTAGCAATTAAAATAACATAATAGCGGAGGCCAACAAAAATAAAGAAGAACGTAAATTTTGACGAAGTTAAAACAAATAATGAATGAGGAAAACCGTTCCCTCGTAAATTCTTCAAAAATGTTTATACTGAAACTCCATGAAAAGGAAAATATAATTTTGACATAAAATACAGATTATAAAGCAGCTGGAGTAAAAGGCTCAGTGCACAATAAATTTACAGGCACGAGGATTTACATCGTTTAACGCAATTATCCCTCGCGAGAATTTACCTGTAAAGAAAAAATCTCGAGTGGCTCTTTCGTGGAATTAAGTTTCAGTTTAGGATTTATTTTGTTTTACCTGATTGCGAGGGGCGATGGTTTTAATCGTATGTATGTATGGATGTTTCATCCTTAGGCACGCCCTACTACCCAAATGGCTTGACGGATTAACATATGGGGTGTCATTGGATTCCTTTAAATCGTGGAAGTAATAGGCTACATTTTAAGCCGTCAGTTTTTTTTATAACAATTATGTTTATTATATTAGGATTTCATTCTCAGTTGATTTTTTAATATTTCACATAGATTTAAAAAATATGTTTCCATATTTTGTTTACATTAATCATCTATATCGAAATAGTTGAAATTCAGATTTTTTATAATCTATCATTGGTTACGTTTTTCGAACATTTACTTTACTACCTTGTTTGAGTACATTTAATAAACACTTAGTTTTTTTACATTTCAAATTGAAATTGTAAGCAATATACGATAAAATAAAAATAACGTCTGCTATTATAATTTATTATCATAGATAGTAAGAACTTAGTTTTTTACAGGAATCAAAGTGGTATTAGATCTAGTACCGAATCACACATCAAACGAAAGTGTGTGGTTCCAGGAAGCACTTAACGGCAACGAAAAGTACTTGGACTACTTCGTATGGGAAGATGGCGTCATCGACGAGCAAGGGAATATGCAGCCGCCTAATAACTGGGTAATCTATTACGTATACTCGAATACGTAATAAACAATATATCTCCATATATATATAAAACTGTATCCTTGTGTCGTACACGCTTATTTCCAAAATCGGTAATAAAATTTCAATTAATTTTTGCGCGTGCGTATGAGAGATAGGATTTATTTCAATTACATAAGTAACGCTGTTTTCGAGATCTGCAATAATCTTTTCTGCCATGACAAAATCTGCCTAAGTACACCTGTTATATTACTACACGTATTTATATAAAACAAATAGTAACATAACAGTGCTCAAATCTCCGACCTTCACACAGTTCATAATAACGTGGATAGTAGCTACATGTATGTAAAATGAGTAAACCATCGTAACTATTTTTAGCTCAGCCAATTCCGAGGCAGTGCGTGGGAATATAGGGAGGAAGTGGGGAAATATTACTTACATCAATTCGTCATCGGTCAACCTGATTTGAACTACCGTAACCCTGATGTGGTTGAGGAAATGAAGGTAAAGCTCCATTATTGCTATCACCACTTGGAATCAGATAATGATGGAATTATTATTAATTTGAAGGTGGAAGAACCCTTTGTGGTTCGACCCCGGCAGCACCACCGCTACACCTAATTCTATCTAATGACAGCAGTGTTAGGCGCTGCTGTGTTCCGGTTTGAAGGGTGTGATAAGGGAGACAGACTTTTTCGAGGCGTTCCAACTTAGTCCTCAGGGATAGCGGCGCATCTGTGGCCGACCTCAGGTAGGAATATCTAATGCTATCTGGGGTTGTTTACAAATGTCCATGGGCGTAGCCACTTACCATCAGGTGGACTGCATGCTCGTCTGCTACTTCTATATTATAAAAAAAATATACGATGATTAAATTGTTATGTTTTGCAAAAGTTACATCTTCCGATATTATCATTGTATTGTTAGTATTTCAATTAGGTTATTGCTATTCTGAGATACCCTTGAATTATGATGCAAAAGTGCATGATGTAGATATACGCTATATAATATAATAGCTTTCAATATTTAATGAATAACAATGAATCTATTGAGAAATAACTTCGTCCAAATATGACTTGAACATTTGATTACTTATATTATTATTTAACAATTAACAGTCCTAATGTAACGACAATTCTAATGGTTTAGAAACTCGGCCTCTCGAACGAGGGGTCCGAGATTCAAATCCTAGGCACGCATATCTGATTTTTCCATGAATCCATGTGCGTATTAATTAATTATCATTTGCTTAAAACGGTGAAACATCGTGAGAAAACCTGCATACCTGAGAGATTTATAAAAACAATCTCAAAGGTATGTGAAGGTTACCAACACCCACTTCGTCAGCGTTCTATGGCCTAATCCTTCTCATTCTGACAGGAGACCCCTGCCCAACAGTGGGACAATAATGGGTTGATGACGTAACAATTTCATTAAACTAAATGTCTTGTTAATATTTAATTGAAGAATAAAAATAATAATCTGAGATACTAATCTGTAATGTAATTCTTCTGCGTAATATTTAAGTAAAAAAATTAATTATTACAAAAGTAACACAAAAAATATATTTTAGAACATAATCCGGTTTTGGTTGAATAAAGGCGTCGCTGGATTTAGAGTTGACGCGGTAAACTATTTGTTTGAAGTTGATAAAGAGTTGTTTAGCGGGAGATATCCGGATGAACCGCCGTCAGGGAGGACTGACGTTGATCCGGGCTCGTACGATTCTTTAGACCACATTTATACAAAAGATCAAAACGACACGTATTACATGGTTTACGAATGGAGGGACGTGTTCGATGAATACGCCAAGAAAGATGGATTGGAGAGGGTAATGATGACGGAAAATTACGCGACGATCCAGAACGTCGTGAGGTATTTCGGCGAAGGGGAAAGAAATGGCGCGCAAATGCCCTTCAATTTCGATCTGATCACTGACGTGGATGCGTCGTCCTCCGCAGCGGATATTAAGTGGGCTGTCGATAAGTTCCTGACTTACAAGCCGCTGGATAAGGACGCGAACTGGGTGGTGAGTTGATTTTAAAATCATACCTGTAACAAAGAAAAACTAAATTTAGTAAGGTTATTGTTGTGTTGTTAGGGAAATTCACGTTTAATGCGGGATTTTTTTTACTTTCGCATTGGAGCATTAACGTCACGCTTATTTATTTCCTTATAGTTGTGGTAGAATATTAATTCTCAAAAGAGCAATCGCATTACTGATACATTTTGAATAGTAATCCACTTTTACATGAAATAGGTACAAGAGTAGATAACCATGAGTGACAGTTAACATCAATTTATGGTCGTTTGCCACTAGAATTATAATATAAAGAATACAATACTATATTTTTTTCAGGTCGGTAACCATGATAATAGCAGAATGGCGACACGATATGGTCCTTCCTTAGTTGATGGTATCAATATGATTGTATTGCTCCTCCCTGGCGTTGGTGTTACTTATATGGTAAATAACTCTTTATATTTATAACCATTTTGCAATTAACTAGTGTGTGTACAATCACTGTCGAAGTAAAATTGAACAATTCGAGTTACTATGGTAAAAGTAACTTTGTAATAATTTATTTATATTTTAATATACTCGTATAATAGTAATAGTAAAATTTTCAAGCTTTATGATTATTTTAATGTAAGTAATAATTTTTGTATGTATAGAATATAGGTACATACACATAGGTTTTATTACGCTTTCAACTTATATGTGAAATTTTTTTTCAAAGGGTGAAGAGATAGGTATGGTAGACGGTTTCGTAAGCTGGGAGGATACGGTCGATCCGTCTGGCTGCAATACGAACGACCCTATTAATTACGGCAAGTCTTCCCGAGATCCAGAAAGAACGCCGTTCCAATGGAATGCAGAGAAAAACGCTGGTATGTGACAGTGTCATTCGTTACTAGATGTTGAGTGCAACTGATGTTACATTTTGGATTAGAGATTCTTAAACTTTTTATTTTTAAGTTCGAATTTTTTTTACCAAGTCTGAAATTTTAAATATATGTCAAGATTTTTATGATTAAGCTGCGTGTGAAGCACGTTTTTTGTGTTTTGATTAATTTATTTCTAATTCCATTTCTCCAAGAGAATATGTCATATTGTACCAAAACTTCAAAATATTCTTGGAAAACTTCAATCGTCTATCTAATATGGTTCTGACGGTACGGTTAGTTAGGGTATAACAGACAAACTTAGGATTAGTAAGAGTGTTCGTTTCTATATGAAAACCTTAAAATATTAGCAGGGAACGACAAAAAGGTGGTGAATATGTGAAGAAGTAATCTATGCGTACCCATGTTAAACATTCAGGGTACGTGACAACGAAAGGTCGCCACCTGTGCAGATAGGGATCGTCACGATTTCCACTTTGTTATTTCATTATTTATGATGACGTGATGATATACTCTCAGGCGTGTAAAAAGAATGCTATATTTTACTTGGAGATTCAGGGCAAAAGTAATGCGTTTTACGTGTGACATCGTCTGCACACTACGATTTTCATGTAGTAAGTACGATTGAAGCACAAAAACAAGATAATAACCACCCACTCCCAAAATAAGAATGAACATTAAGATTTTTACCAAAAAAGCCATATCTAAACTCTCAATCATTAAGTAGTCTTCCAGATTAGAAATGATTCACAATCATTAAACAGCTTACTAAAGTGAATTCATAATGTCACCAGGTTTCTCCATCGCCGACAAGACGTGGCTACCAGTTGCTGACGGCTACGAGACATTGAATGTAGAAGCCCAGAAAGCTGCAGACAGGTCTCATTTGAAGGTGTACCAGGCCTTGGTTGCTCTTCGCCAGGAGAAGGTATTCAGATACGGCCGATACGACTCTCTTGCGGTGAACCACGATGTCTTTGTGTTTAGACGGTAAGTTTTAATTTTTTCCTTGAAACCTTGTACTCATATGAAAGAGTAAGATGTCAAACTAACAGGATGCCATTGGATGAGAATGGTAAAACATGCCAGAATTGAAATCCTTAGTAGAGACTCTGATCACATAATATAAATGAAGAAGAAGAATAATAAATAACATGGTTGCGTATACGAGGAGTTTCAACGAATTGATAAAGCGGAAAGCAGCCTCATATTTAATCGCCTTCCTCTAGTCTCCAATGATAATAATAAAATCCGTTAACAGTCCTAGTTGAGAAAAGCAACGTACTTATACAAACTACATAAGCCATAATGTCGAGAAAAATACACAGGATATTAAGGTCAGCTCTATAAAAACAGATCATTAGCTCTCAGTGGATTTTAACAGAAAATATCTCGGAAGCGATGGTCGCATGATGAGCTCTTCTGTTTCCATTTTATTACGTGTCATAATATTGGACTCGTGAGTGATAATGTCATCGTAAAAAGCTGCAAGAGATATGAATACCCAAGTAGTAAAGAATTCGAATTCAAAAAAAATCAGTAAGTTTTAGTTTTGGTTGGTCATTAACTTTAATGACACTTTTGATTTGCCTTTCAGGCAGATTGCGTGATGGCTTTCCACGTTGCCCGATATTTTGTTTTATTTAATAAATTTAGAAGTAGCAAATGATGAAATAATCTGCCTAGTGGCAATGATCACCTCTGCTGCAATATAAGGATCTATACCTACTTATACTGTGCCCGCACAGCATTTATTTGCATACATATCTTGCAACCCCAAATAAGATAAGAAATCTATCTAAGGTGGCCCACAGATACGTTGCTACCCCTGAGAGCTAAGTTAAATGGTTCGGATATATTTATCTCTTAACGAACCCTCTAAGCCAAAACATAGTAATACTAATCTTAAAATCGTAATATTAAAAGCGTCCCCAAAATTCCAGGTGGTACAAAGACGAGACCTTCTTAGTGGTCGTGAACATGAGAGACACCAAACATGTGGTTGACCTCACTTACTTCGAGAATGTCGGCGGTCAAGTCAGTGTGGTTATCAGGAGCATTCAATCTTCCAAGAACGAGGGGTAAGATTAACTAAAAATCATTTATTAAAAATTAATTAAACTATTGGGAGGGTACTTGGTCCGTATCCTAAACTTCGGCATACATATTAAGCATACTGGACTTTCAAAACGATGTGCTATTCTCAAAAAAAAACCCAACTTATCCTAAATATATATATATAACAACACGAAGAAACCATGTTCCTAACGTTTTCAAAGATATGTTAAGTGTTTAATACGCCATTTGCTGGCATAATGTACTATGGCCATAAATCCTTCTCTATCTGAGACATCTGTACCCAGTAGGACCGTAATGAGTTATTGATAATAATATATGTGTGGGTTAAGTATAAATGTTACCAAAACATTTATATGTATAAAATTACTTAAATAAATCTCAATTACTAAGGACGCAAAACAGAAAACTCTAAAAATAGTCCTCAATTAATGATGCAGCGTTTATACTAATCGCAATTTACTTGCAAATAACAATTTACTTTTATACTGCTGACTACTTAAACATTATTAAAACTGTATTATATTTACCAACATCTAATAAGCCGGCCTAAGTTTATTAAAAACAGTTATTAAAATAATCCGGCATATTCAATTTGAACCAAGTGTATGTTACGTTAGGTTGAGAGTCTTCTGACTTCACAACTACATGTCCCTTAGATGTTATAAGCGTTATTTTAGCTTATACACCATTTGTGTAGATAATGGAGCATTGGAAACAGTTGTTTTGCTTCAATCGCACCAGCAACACAGGCTTAATTAAGTCTAATTATACGCTCCACGAAATTCAGGCTGTAATGAGGTTGCCTCGGTTCTTGGAACAGCGTTTAATTTTTTATTTACATTCTAATTACAGTTTTATCAGGTTAGGTGAAAATTTTCTGTAGTTGTAGCAAGTTTTGCTACCCACCTGAATATAACCCGTCAGTACCTATTATTTGCAAAATATGCCACATAAAATGTACTTACTGCCTGAAGTAAATCACGGATACGTATCAACTTATCTGTGATCTGGGCATTAGCCCAGAATTAAGCTTGAAATTCTCATATTAATAAGCACGGAGTGCATTACCAAATTCCGGCAACGCACACAGTAGTGTACGAGTATACTGTAATAATTCACACCATAACACAGGAGTTAAGCTGATACAAAACTAAATAAAATGCCACTGTAGTTAAATTGCCAACATTAATTTAAATGGGTTTTTAATTTCTAACGTTACAGATGACCGACAAGCATTAAAATTGTTAACTTAGAATTTAAGTAGCCATTATAAATGTTATTTATAATGGCTAGTTAATAATAATTCATAATGTTTTTTACAGTACAATAATACATTGCTATTAATAATTTCTTTACATAAATAAGAAATGCTGACTAATCGCATGACGTCCATACAATACTCCACCCAATTTACTTAAAATGTACATTTTCACAAAAATATATTCTTATGATATTTATCCATATATTTTTTTAATTTTACACTTTCTTCACGAGAAGTTTTACATAATTTCATAATTAATGTCTATTTTGTCCAGCGAAAGTTTTAATGACATCATTCATGTCATCCGAGCTATAAGTGGGAACATAATTTCCAATTAAAAGTTTTTTTTCCAAAACAATAATTATTTGAAAGTCAAAGTTATTTGAGCGTAATAGAAGCTTTTCCACAGGATTCTGCTTTACAATTTTTCGATTTTTATGACAAAATCCTTAATTATTAGTAAAGGTATTTTATGATTGAGTAAAATGCCTGCTTGAAGGACAAATCAAAATGACTTAAGTTTAGATTCTAAGATTTAAAATGTTATGATTCAAAATTATATAAATTTGTACATTACATATTTTTAGTAGCTTATTATTTAGCGGGTAGGTTGGTATTACACACAGACTTTAATTTATTAAATTATAGCTAAAAGCGAAGGAACCTTCAAAACACATGGAGTTAAGTATAAACTCCCACGGACATATGTAATCGGCCCTTAATAGGACATGAGTTCCAAGATCGTTCACGTGTGCGTTGTTACTCCTAATAACTATGGGCTTCTAAGCACTAACGTTTTTGCAGTACAAGTCCAACGGACGCTTGCGTTGGACATATGCACAACGTAGAAGTTTATAATTATTTACAGCTATTTATTAATTATATATTTTGGCATTAAAAAGTAAAAAAAAAAAACGAACTTTAGGTAATTTCATCCCTTGCATTAGGTACAGCACGAAATAACCACCTGATTGCAAATTTTAATATGGGCTCCATAATCTTGTTAATTTTTAGTTTTTCGTTTAAATTTACATAAGCAAAGATAATAACAGTATTGATTAATGAAACAATTTGTTAATTAAAATGTCGTCTGCGATGCGCATATCCATCAAACACCTACGCTAAAAACACTAGTGAGTAGGAGCCCTAAGTGAACCATCTCGTGTATTTCTGCCGTACATGACAATTGAACTAGATATTAGCAGCGCCTACACGGTACGCTTGCCACTTTAACGTATTAAATAAAGTGTATTTTTACAAATGGCCCATAAGGCCTCCCACTGAAGTGTAACGTCTGATATTCGATTATTACAATAAATATCGACATTCAATCATATTCTTCAAAGGTCTTTGCTTATATATATCACATATAATATATTATGTCTTTGCTTATATATATCACATAATAGTATGTGCGGTGCATGTCAATAATTGTCATTAGAGTGATTATTTTAACTTTTTATTAAATAAAATTCGTTTATTTATTTCAGAGACACCTTCAACGCAGCTTCTCTCCCAGTACTTGGATTTGAAAGTTTGGTGCTTAAAGTTATTAATTAACTGATTTAATTATAGCAATAAACATATTTTTTCTTATTCAGATTCTTTTATTTTCTTTACGAATACGATAATGAATATTCAGTACAATAACTAGTACACCTAAAACATGTCTTATTACAAATGTACGGTTTCTTTAAGCACTATGTTGTCGCCCTGTAGTTCAGTAGATTCTATTTACCGTACAGTCATGTCTGGGTTCTTCCGAATACAACTAATGTTAAGACAAACCACTGAGAATTTGGGAATAGTAATTACGAAATAAATTTAATATCTGCCCAAAAATATATAGACTGGGAAAATATAATACTTGAGTGCATCACAATTGTGTAGGATAGAAAATTAAAAAGATAGGTATTATTTATGTCAAAGGGCAGTACGCTACTAGCACACATACTACTTATAGCATGTTCTTTTATAATACAGAAGTAGCTGACGAGCATTTATTCCCATGTTAAGTGGCTATCGCCGCCTATGGTGTCATTTGCAATCGACTCCAGATAAGATTAGACTCCGACCAAAGGTCTTACCCGACCATAGATGCTCCTGAGAACTAAGTATGTGATTCATAAAATATCATGTTAGTGTGCTTTTATTCTGGCTTGCTTATTTTAGCTACTATATGATAATTTATGGATATAGTTAATATTAAACTTGGTTTGTAACGTAAAGTGTTATAGTGCATTATGTGTAGTGTATCCGAATAAGACTTTATTAAAAATGGTGATATTTATTTATTTATTTATTTAAACTTTATTGTAAACCTAGTGGTTACAAAGGGCGAACTTAATGCCTAGTGGCATTCTCTACCAGTCAACCCTTGTTGATGAAGAAATGTTGTGGTGGGTGTTACGTTAAAATAAATGAGAAAACAGCTGGAATACAGTGGACTTAATACTGCTGTTATTAGGCAGAAATATGTTTGGCGGTGTTGCCGCCGGAGGTGAACAAAGGGTCCTACAACCTTCAATATCTGTGATTCAGCTTTTGGCAATTGTATAATAGTACCTACATAACGTTTTTGGAGCTACTGCATTAAACGTTCAAGAGTAGCTACAACCAGCGGTAAAACGTGTTCCGGTAAACCGTCTGTAATTCTGTATTCAGTATTCTGTATTCTGTATTCAGTATTCTGTATTCTGTATTCTGAAGTCCGGTAATTTCTGGAAAGCAGCTAAATCATCGATTGCGGATGCCAAAAGTAGCATGTCTGTTGAGGGTCTTAATCCAATTTAGGTCATACCATGCCATTCAGTCCATGTAGATTGCCTAGTATGAGTAATGATAGTATTAATATGAATGCTCTCCGGCGAATGCAAGTATCTATTACTTAGTGTTTATTAGTGAAGTACAGTGTCTGCACGTATTGTGCCTTATTACACACATTATTATGTAAGTTATGGATTTTTTTTAACGTATAATATATGAGTAGCAGACGCGCACGCAATCAACCTGACGGTAAGTGGCTACTGCCGCCCATGGACATGTGTAATCAGCCCCAGATAAAATAAGATTCAGACCAGAGTTCGGACACCGATGTTCAGCAAACCCCTGAGGGCTAAGCTGGAATGTCTCGGAAAGCTTGCTTCCTTACCACACCCTTCAAACCAGAACACAGCAGGACTTACTTAAGACTGTTATAAGCAGCTTATGTTATAGGCGTGACAGTCATATCGCTCGTGTCGAATCCAAATATTAAATTCGGCTATTTGGCCAGCGAGGCAGGCAATGCATCAGCTCATTAAGAAAGGAGGTTCATGCTCAGCAGTTGAACAATGATGGTTTAATGATGACGTCAGAATCATTTATTTCTACTATTTATTTTCTCTTTCGCATATAAAATAAAAACGAAAACGATACAAATTATTTTGACTTGCCTTAAATACTTATCCAAAAGTACTCAAAAACTACTTTGCCCGGCAAACATGGTCTGATAAAAATAATCTTGATAAGATGGAGTTTCTTCATCTTTTATCCAGTAATGAAATCTTACGTTTATCTTCTTTAAGATAGATATATCTTGGAGGTATATAAGGCTGGCTGTAAGTAAATTTCGGTTATTTAGATGGTAGATACTATAAGGTATGTTTTTTTGCATTCTACTATTATTCTATTATTTTTGTGTTTGTTTTCTCATCAAGTAAATGGCGAAGTCGCGCATAGCCATATGGTACACGGTCATTACCCTTATGCAAAACAGAGTTTTTGATCGGTGAATCACAGTTGCTATTACTACGGAGGGCTGTGAATCGTTTTAAAACCATAAGTATTAAGGTGTATTCTGTTTTGAATAGTATAATACCAGTATAAGTGCTGATGCATATACTTAGAGATATCGATTGTATTGAAATAGAAAAACGAAGGAGCGCACAAATTTAAGTCTATAATATTTTTTATATCACGGCGTGCGTAAATGGACGTTTTACGCACGCTTCGCGTGCGCAAAACCCCCATTTCCGACCCCGTAATATAAAATTTTATACAACACGCGGACGAAAAATGTTTTTCTGACTCGTGTGATTGCAGTCCTCGCCTGCGGCTCGGCCTGCAAACTCACACTTGTCAGAAAAAAATTTTTCGTCCTCGTATTGTAATGTACTATTTTTCTTTCATAACAGATTACTGATACCACTGAAGACCCCTTGTGCAAGTGTTAAACATATAGCCTATCATGAAGAAGAAGATGAAGTCACTCCTGTTTCTACCATTCCTCCTCGCTTTAGTTCAGGGACAGAAAGAGCTGGATTGGTGGGAAAAGACGATCTTTTACCAGATTTACCCGCGGTCCTTTATGGACAGCGATGGTGATGGAATTGGAGATTTAAATGGTATCTAAATGTAACTTTTAATTTAATCAGTTACTTGCTTTAAAAATAATAAGCATACTTTCAATAATAATACAGAAACAATTGTTTTGAAAACTGGTCATAATAAAACTCACTACTACTTATAATTAATAAAAAAATAACGCAAATGTTTATAAACAGCAATTAATAAAATTATAAAAAATCATTCTCCGTTGCTTTTTCATCAAAGCTCAAAATTACTATAGAAGATATTGCAAAAAATAAATTAAACATATTTTCAATGTAACCGAATACTTACATCAAAAGAAAGTAAATATCAAATTATGACTATTTTAATACTTAAAAGTTTTCATTCTCCATTTAACAACAAATTTGTCTAGCTAAGTTTTGAATACACCAATTAAAAAGTTGTACTCATTAAAATAACCTTTAAAATACCTTAATTTTAACGATTATAATGTCTGGAGAAGTTTTAAGTAAAGATCAGGAATTTGCTGCGAGATTTTGCCTTGATGTCTGTCCATTTTAGTATTCATTAGTCTTTGTCTAAGGCTACACTCATAAAGCCACAAGCATAAAAATATTTGATATTACGATATACACCGTACTAAGCTTTTGTATTAGTTTCATCATCATAAACTTAAGAGCTGCTTTGTTATCTATTTTAGATTCTACTTCGTAAAATAATTTAGTCTTTTATAGATCTCCTTTGCAATACTGCATAGATATTCATTTTCTGATTTTTTTGTAATCTAACAATAATATCTACAGGCATCACTTCTAAATTGGATTACTTAAAAGAGCTCGGCGTTGGAGCAACATGGCTTTCACCCATTTTCAAGTCACCAATGTACGACTTTGGATACGATATTTCGGACTTTTATGATATTCAAGATGAATATGGTACCATGGAAGATTTTGAAACGTTAATTGCTAAAGCAAAGGAATTAGGTAATTACTAAATTTGCTTTAATTTGTTTTACGGAATATTACCGTTTTATGTTTTTGTCGTAAAAGGTTAAAGTATTTGTTTTTAAGTTTTTTTTTTTTTAATTCGGATAAAAAATAACAAACCTGCATATCTTTTTAATTCCCAATTAAAATTATTTGAGAACTATAAGTATTCATCTTGTATTGCATCATACTGAATTATATATACGGCAACACTTTCCCGTACGCAGTACAGATTGACTTTCATGAACTAATAAGTTGATTTATTTTAGATATCAAAATTATTCTTGACTTTGTGCCAAACCATGGCAGTAATGAAAGCGTTTGGTTCGAAGAGGCGTTAAAAGGTCACGAGAAGTATTACGATTATTTCGTTTGGGAAGATGGCGTAATTGACGAAAATGGAGTTATGCATCCGCCTAACAATTGGGTAATAACATAACCAAAACATTTTCCTTATTATCAATTTACACTAACTAAATGAAAATATATTTAAAGGTTTGAATTTTATCTTGATAGGCTACAGTCAATATAAAAGGTTTTCTGTTATTTATAGAACAGTGTCTTCCGTAAAAGTGCCTGGGAATATCGCGAGGAAGTAGGTAAATACTACCTACATCAGTTTGTTATCGGCCAACCTGATTTCAATTACCGTAATCCCGACGTGGTGGAGGAAATGAAGAATGTCTTGCGATTCTGGCTCGATAAGGGTGTGGATGGCTTTAGAGTCGACGCTGTGTCCCATTTGTTTGAAGTGGATAAAGAACAATTCGGTGGACGGTTTCCGGATGAACCTTTATCTGGCAATTTGAACGTCGACACTGAGAGTTACGACTACCTTGACCATATTTATACTAAAGATCAAAATGAAACTTACTACATGGTGTATCAGTGGAGAGATGTTTGCGATGAATATTTTGAGAAAGATGGTGTTACAAGAGTCATGATGACTGAAGTCTATGCGAGTATTCAAAATGTTATGAGATATTTTGGCGATGGTGAACGTAAAGGGGCTCAAATGCCCTTTAACTTCGTGCTTATTGGTGAAGTCAATGGCGAATCTACCGCTGCTGAAATCAAATATGCGCTTGACAGGTTTTTGACCTTCAAACCTTTAGACAAACAAGCTAATTGGGTGGTAAGATACGCAACTTATATTGTTGTAAATGACAAATAATTTTTAATGTTTATGACAAAAGTTTAAAGTGAATTATTTTGCAGGGAGGAAATCATGACAACAGTAGAATTGCATCTAGGTTTAGTCCAGAGCTAGTTGACGGAATGAACATGATTATATTACTGCTGCCTGGAATTGCTGTCACATACATGGTAACAATTATTATCTTTAGAAATAACTAATATATATTTCTTATAGTTGTCTAGTTAACGATTTTCCGTTATAACAGGGTGAGGAAATTGGGATGGTCGATGGTTACGTAAGCTGGGAAGATACAGTTGATCCGAGTGGATGCAACACCGACGATCCGATCAATTATTGGCAAGCCTCTAGAGATCCGGAGCGAACACCCTTTCAATGGAGCTCCGATAAAAATGCTGGTAGGAAAAGATTTTCAAGAATTATTTTATTAGGACGTTGTCTTCAAATTTTATTCACAGATACATTATGTAATTGTAAAAAGAGTATTTTATTGTCATAACATCTTTATGTAGTTAATTTTTAATTCTAAGACAATTCAATTCAGTAGTCAAGCGTCGATATTTTAGTGGTACTGGAAATTTTATAGGGTTCTCATCCTCCGATAAGACCTGGCTACCGGTAGCAGATGGCTACGATGCTTTAAACGTGGACGCTCAAAGGCAAACTGAGCGATCCCATCTGAACGTTTACAAGACCTTAGCGCAATTGCGTACGGAGTCAACTTTCCGACACGGTCGATACGAATCAGTAGCGTTTAATGCTGGAGTCTTTGGCTTCAGAAGGTTTGTTGCATTTGTTTCTAAAATCACTTTGTGCCTCTATCGTGTTATACGTCATTGATCAAATATATTTTCAAAATTCACATACAGATACTACACTTAAACGGTTAATTTTATTAATATGTATAAAAAGCTTTGAAAGATTAATGTAACGTATTAAAAGTTTATTGTGAAATCTTTTGCAACTGTCATGGTAAGATTTATACCATGTATTTGATTATTTTCTTTATTGATTTCGGCACAAAACTTATGTAATTCAATGTCATAATCAGCTCCCTAATCCATAAACAGCTTATCGGTTCTTTGGCAGTCAGATTAAGCTGTCACATATGTCACATGTACATGAACATTACGAGTGTGTAGATACAAATTGCTTAATACGATCCACTTGAACTTGACCCAGTGAGTGCTCAAACGCGTCAACATATCGATTTGGATGTGTTTGTGTAAAGAATAGATGTCGATGAATGAGAATGCTGCACACAACAGAATGTTTTTGATAACCAATATCTGTTAAAATATGGTTTCATTTTTAGATAACTTAATCATAATATTTAAAATATGTACCATTGTATGACCGTGGTTTATTAGTTCAAAATTCATACACTTGATTTTGACAAGTATAGAATTAAGTAATAGATGTACATTTTTATATGTCAAATATAATCTTGAAAGGTATAAGTTACTTGTTATCCGATAAATCTTCCATAGTTGGAAAAAAATCTTTCACGAAAGAACATGATTTTTTTGTCAATTTTATCTACATGATTAATCATACATTTGATCATTCTAAATTTACTTTTTACTTTTATCTCTACAGATGGCACGAAGGAGAAACTTATTTAGTTTTAGTTAACTTCAGGCAAGAAGATTACACGATAGACCTGACTTACTTTGAGACAGTTAGTGGACACGTTGAGGTTGTCGTTAGCAATATTCAATCTTCAAAGGTTCCTGGGTAAGAAACTTTTTTCATAATATACAAGTAGCAAAGTAGCAAAGTCGAGCTGCAATTTACTTGATGACAAGAGGCCACTGCCGCCCATGGACATCCGTAAACAACCCCAGAAAATAATAGTGCTTTACCTACGATCGGCCACAGAACCTTGAGGTCTAAGATGGAACCGCTACAATTAGTGTGTCTTCCTTGCCACACTCTTCAAATCAGAATACAGGAGCGCTCGGTACTGCTATTATAAAGAAAGAGTGTGGCGATGGTACTTCTGAGTCAAACTACAAGGGATTGTACCACCTTTAAAGTAAGGAAGTAAGAAAAATAATTTACCTGCACTATAGAATAATGTTAGACTATTTTCACAACACACGTTGCAAAGTGAAACTAGAGTAGTACTCTATTTAATTGTTGCTTTGATGTGGAATTGCAAATTGGTTTAAATTCTTCACGAAGTTCTACTTAACTGAAGTGAACGTTGGCATAAAAAGTTGAAAATGGTTATTAACAATAAAACAGACAGAGGTTATTATTGTTTCGTTACGTTATGAATGACTCTCTCTGTCTTGTCATATACGAGCATGAAATTCTTCAAATGGAAAGAATGACAATTTTTCAATTTTATATCAAGTACCTACAATATTATTTCAAGTACATTTTATCTATTTTCCTTTATCTATTTTTTATTTTGCTTCTCTTATGATACGAGTATATTATCTTTTTAACTTAGGTATTTATTTTAGCACTTAAACAGTTTTACCTGTAATTAATTTAAAAAATAATTTAAGTATTATAACGTTGGTAGCAGTGTACAGTTATTTTTACCGTAGCTTCGTAACAATTCAGTTCTATTTCTTGCTAGAAGATAATATATGGCCGGCTCATGTTGATTTATAGGGCAATGAATTCCCGCCTTTTCTGCTAGATAAATAAACTGGTTTTTAAACCGTGTGAAACCTAAAGAAATATGCATATTATTTATAAGCAATATGCATATAATTTATGAGAACCGACTGCGATTATACAATATAGTATATCCTATCTCCTTTCAGTCAATATTCATATTGTTTTATTATTACTATTATTGTATTACATTATTAGAAAAAAATGACTCCTCCTTGGTTAAAATCGCCAATTAAAAAGTGTGGATGTGTGTGCGTGTTTCTACGTCTACCTACATAGTCCTTACATGCATTTACATTACATTTGTTTTCACAAATCCAGTTAGGACTCCAAGCGGAAACAACGCTTCGGTCAGTACTTAAATAATAGCGTCGTAAAAGAATTTTATTCAGAAATGATGAATGTTGCAAAGTATCGCATTTCCCAGACACTATTTTTAAACACCGCAACAGGCTAATTTGACTCGAGCGCCGCAAGATTGATATTATTTTTTTATTTTCAGAGATCTTCTTGAAGCGAGTAACGTCGACGTCAGAGGCAGCGAGTCCTTGGTGCTGAAAGTCGTTTAATGGAAATATTTTTAAAGCTAATTATGAAGTTTCACCGAGTTTCAAATTTATTCATTTTAGTCTATGTTACGAATAAAGTGTTTTTGGATTTGATCACGTGAATTTATATTCATCTAGTTAATTTGACAAATTGACTGACCATTGACCTATCTCCTTATTGTCAGGTATGACGTGTCATCTGCTTCTTCCTATCATCACATTGTATTCATTGAAATACTACTACGTCTTTATTAGTAGTATATCAATGATTGTTTTGCATAATATGCTACTTATGTTTAACTTATATTTAATTATTTATAAATTGATTATATAATTTAAATTGAATATAAATATTAAATTGATTATAGGTGGAGTTCAAATACTGTCGATTTTGTCTCTATTAGGTAGACCTTGGCTATCATCTACTACTAGCATAATATTCTTGGCCCATAATAAGGGATTCATTTGGGTTAATGAATAATACAAGTGCGACATTGAGAGAGATATTAAATTTTGATTAAGTTATTAAAGAGTCCTTCAAGGAGCTATCTTAGGTCCTCCACCTTAACATACTTAGAAATTTAATTATTAAATTTTAGTGTAAACTAAAAATTGATAATTAAATATATTATTTCTAAACAGCTATACTTTTGTACGAAAAAGTATAGTAATTAGTCATTTTCGTAGTCATTTTGAAACAGACTAAAATCTTGAATCCTTTAAAACGAAATCCAACGAATATAAGACTCAATAAACAATCTGATACCAAGAACAGAAAACGTCTACTGAACTACCTCGGGTATTTATAAAATAATAATATGTGTAATATATCAGTAACTGAACCACTGAGACGTTAACTAATAGAATTTTGCCTCCAATTAACATAGGCTTAGCGTTCCTACGATTATAATTTTATTCCCAAAACATTTTGGTATAAGCTTTTAGAATCGTCTCGCGATACGTTTAATTATAAGCGATCACATAAAATATACAATGAATATATTATCATAATCGGGTGTATCACCATCTGACATGTGCGTATTTCCAATTTGCAAACATAGTCTTACCTGTTTATATACATGAATAATTCAATACGGAGTTTCACGGCACTGTATCAACTGTACGTGGTGTATTAGCTGTAACGTGTCGACATAAAGATGTTTTTAAATTATAAATTATGTCGTTCGTCTGAGATCTAGACTCTAAAGCTTCCTTCGCCTTGAATTGCTTTTTTTTCCCAAAAGACTGATATTTGAATACATAATATAAATAGTTACGATCATTCTGTTATGATCATATTCATAGTGCCTTCTGCTATTAGCCAAAATCATTTCATTAATATGGCTAACTAACATAGAACTAGATATTGTTACTATACATGACATAATTACAATAATAGCTTTCGTAGAAACAAAACATTGTCTAAATATAAATATACTATAATACTATTTTAGCCTAAGAAACAAATCTTCAGACTGAACACGGCCTACCATCTGTTAGATATTATTATACCTCCAGGCACTAAACTCGCCTTAAGTTACTACGTAACAACACGTCCCTAAAGCCCAATTCAGAAGAGGGTAGTAGAAACTCAAGGCCAAACATCCGTACAAATGTTAGGAGAGAATTTGCATTGATGGCTCTGTTATATTCGTCGTGTGTTTGCATAATTATGTTTACCGCATCTGACCTTTGTAGCAATAAATTATCCACTTCGTTTGCATCATATAAATTATTCTTGCAGATATTTATATTTGTTTCCTTATTGTTAATACTTGATATTTTTATACTGGCAGATATACATAATAAACCAGTTTAGACGCATCTACTGATGCACCAAATGTGATATATAAAATTGTAACCTTACAAATACATTGTAAAGACATATTCTGATATAGGTAAGTAAGTGATTATTTAAATACTAAAAATGTCTGCTCTTATATCTCCAGCTCTATTTAAATCATACTTATATGCAATGGATGTGTTATGGAGTTTCATTTCTATAAATGAAACACCTTGCCAAGCGGTAATAGATTAATAATTAACGTTGAAAAGAATCTTCACATACACCATATTAGATACATAACAGTTTACGAACACTAAATATTTACGTGTACACTCAAATTACTTACACTAACTACGAAGCCGTAGAAAATTATGTAATCTTCTCATCAAAATTGAATCTGTTAATACGTCGTGTTAGTAATGGCGTGAAATCTTTGGAACAAATTTTCCGTGATGTTAATAATTGATATACACAAGGATATTCTGTATCTGTCGTAATATTATATTGTAACGAGAAGCGAACAAACTTGGATAGCATTCTTGATACGCTTGAATTGGTATTGAGACGATATTGATATGATATAATCGATACGTATGAAATGTTTACGTGTTGATAGCATACCCAAGATATTAACTTTATAACTGGATAATAGAGTTCATGAGGTACTCCGAAATGATTCGAATACAAATCTAAGCCAAAAATAGTATGATATTATTATTCTATGTAGGTTAGGACTAATCTATTAATCGAATAATTTGAATATCCCGCGAACTGATAGTTGCCAATATTTAAAAATGTCCATGATATTAATAAAATCTGATTAATCTAAGAAATACGGTCGTAAGTAGTAAGGAAGAGAGGATGAGGATAGTAAGGAAGAATATAGATGTCATAATACAAGTGTCATAATATATGTTTATGAATTATGCGAAATACATATTTAATCGTTGACAGTGTTGGAACTTACATTGTTGGCAAATGTGTATGTCATGTTCAGTATCTAGTTTGCGTTGCCCATTACTTTGGGAATGGCTGAAATAATTCGGGCCTAACAATAATACCATTACCGGCGCCTCCAAGATCCCCCCTTTGTTCGCTTGAAATTATAATGTGTCAATATTTACTTAAGGCCAAGTGTTTTTTTGGTCGATGGTTAAACCCAAAGAAAAGACTTAATATTTTGAGAAGAGTTGTACAATTAAATTATTACTGTTATTATATTTAAGTTATAGTCTACTACGCTGTATAATAGTTCTTTGAAATGTCTGTTTTAGTTAAATGTACCTAGTTTAAAGATGGAGTCAAGATAGAGTATTTGATCAAATCTTTAAATTAAAGTTGCTGTCAAAATCTCAAAAAATTCTATGTAAATACAAATAATGAGCTATGGATCTTCGTTACCATCCAAGAGAAATAAATGGGTCCACGTTATAGTTATGAGTATGTTTATCAAACTACACCTTCTAAATGTACAAACTTTCTAAAAGGCTAAAGCCTACATTTACTGATTATAAATTAAAGGAAGTTCCTAAGCTCATCTCATCAATTCACACGATGATCCCATATATCACTCCATTATTTTCATCTCATTCATATTCATTCGCATTTTACATAAAAATACCTCAAGAAACCAGTAGCCGTGCGTTTACTTATAAGGAATCGTACGTCAATTAACGCCAGTCTCTATCAAGATTGATTCATAGGATTACATCGTGATACTTTACTCCATCCATACATAAATATGCAGATTTCATTCAGATATCATCTAAGTACGTCGGTACACGCGTCAATAGACCATGTTAGTTGCTTCTAGTATTAATTTCATGATATTAATCTTTTGCAGCTCACGTTCTCAAACTTACAGTACAGAAAATAATATTACGTACCGGTCTTTTTTTGTAAAGAGGAAAGTTTATCACAATGTGCCTTTCATAAAACAGTAAAACGATTGTTAAAGTTTCCTGATTTATTTTTTGTGTAGTGAAATAAATTGTTAATACTATTTATTAATTGTCAATAATTTAATCAAAGGAAGTCGGTCTTCAATAGCCAATACTAAACCCGTCAAATTTGCGCTAATTTGGTTTATTTGATGAGTTTGATACATTTAGCTTAGTAACGAGGGTCTGATGATGGAGCTGGAAGGTGAAATGTGGAATGTGTGTGTGGAATGTGTGTATGTAATGTGGTGTTATTCTTTATTCTTTAGGATCACACAAATTAAATTACATAACTGCTGTAAATTTGTGCTCATTTTATAAAATGAAAATGGCGTCGGTGATTCGTTTAATGTACCAGGCGGCATGGAGAGCACATAAATTATCATATTTCAGTGTATTTTTCACCTTTGACATTAGCCTTTGGGTGCTATTCTAAATATTTGCAGTACTTACATTACCACATTTTCGGTAAATTATAATCAACACTGTAATAATTATAGTTTAAAATAGGTAAATGTTTTGAAAACAAGATAAAATCTCTCATTTTATTAGTAGGTAAAAACAAATCGTGACAATATATATTAGGGATGCGCCGAATTTCCCGAATACCGGGGAAATTCGGCGTATTCGGCATCTTTTCGCTATTTGTATTCGGCCGAATTATTCGGTTTTAGTGCCGAATATATTCGGTTCGAGTATTTCTATTTTCTTGTATACATGACATGGTACAGGACTAAAACAAAAAACTTGTTATATAAGATTTATATTATTTTATAAGTCATACCCAAATCCTATAAATAATATGTTGAATAAAGCTAATAAAATAAAGCAATTAAAATTCAACATTTATTTTTAAACCTCAAGTCAACACATTTATTACCTACTTAATGTATAGTTAGTATAGTCAACATTTATTTTAAACCTAAAATCAGTATTCATTTTTAAAACTCAAATCATCTTTTTAAAGTGTGAATACAAATAACTGGCAAATTGACAATAAAGAAATGGTAAACTGAATAATTCGGCCGAATATTCGGTTCGGTAAAGGTTAAACCGAATATTATTCGGTATTCGGTTATTCGGTGAAACCACTATTTGGCGCATCTCTAATAGATATATATATTTACGAATTGTTTTATGCAATAGAGCTACACCTAAGCACTAGCCTTATAAATTCTCTTATTAATATCCGATTTTCATTTTTAATGGATTGAAATGGGTGGATAGTCTGGTAAGTGAGTTCGGTATTTTTACTTCAGAAAAAAACCAGCTGCAACTTTATTGTTAGCCGTCCGTCGAAATTAGAAGACGAAAATTTAAGACCTTCACCATAATACATACCAAGGCCCAAACTCCTTGTGCTGATATCAAACAATAACACCTTCACGTGTTTTTCATGACCCAAACTAATTTCGAATACAAAACCGCCACATACACAATGACATGACGCTTCTTCTCCACACCTTTTATAAACACTTGAAATGGTTACGCTTCTCACGTTCAATTTCAATTCATTTTATCCGCATTAGTGCCTAGTGGCGCCTATTGTCATCGTCTGGGGTGTTAAGTGGAAAATGGCGGTTAAATAACACGCGTGGAACAAGCATTGTGATAAATGTTTTCGAAGATGGCGTATTGTTTGGTTGTGATGTGCGTAGCTAAAGATCTAAGGCGTTGACTTAATGTAAGTGCTTTGTTTTCTTATAATTGTTTTAAAAATAGTACTATAGTAGGTAATGGTACAAAATAGTAATCGTCGTAAAGTCCCATTAAAGGGTAAATGTTATTGTTATCTAATAGCTTAAATTTTTTATTGCATAGTTGCATAGACATAAAAGAATAATTCATATGTATTATCTGCTTTTCTCATTCAATGGTGTATTTATCTCATGTATATGTAATTAATAAATGAAATGAATCCAAATAATTAATCAAAGCTCCATTTCTAAGTACAACTACATATCATGTTCATGTCATTAAATATCACAACCAAAATAATATTATCAGTTACTCCAATACACATCAGGGGCATAAAACCAATGACCATTCAGTACAACACCATAAAAATTGTTAAACAAGATTTGTGGTAGCAATAACTTAATTAATAAAGACATACATATTGATTTGTGGCCTCCGCTCTAAATTTGCGCGGATAGATATAAATTAAACGCGACGAGCTGTCTGCGCGGGCGCAGCGTGTGATTGACGATCAGATCGCCGATCGTACACCTGATTGAGTTCTAGTTCTACTAGTACGAGTACATGTAACACATACATGTAATCTGTGCATGTGTCTTGTGTTTATGTCAGATAAACGCATTTTAGACAACCAAAGGCTAATATTAAAATTGGTATGTATATAATATATGTATTTACACAATTGAATGAGAAAAACATGTTACATATAAATGTATTATATACATTAATTAATGAAATGAAACTAAATAATCGATCAAAACTCCATTTGTAAGTAAAACTACATGTCATGTTATTTCATATAATTAAATATCACAAGCAAAATAATGTCATAATTACTCCAATACACATCAGGGGCATAAAACCAATGACCAGTCAGTACAACACCATAAAAATTGTTAAACAAGATTTGTGGTAGCAATAACTTAATTAATAAAGACATACATATTGATTTGTGGTCTCCGCTCTAAATTTGTGCGGATAGATATAAATTAAACGCGACGAGCTGTCTGCGCGGGCGCAGCGTGTGATTGACGATCAGATCGCCGATCGTACACCTAGGGGCCTACCACCATCTTTTAAAAACCATCATAGTTCAGGAAAGTTTTATTTCAATATTGCTTCAATATTATTTTGTTTCGTACCACGACCTCCTTAAAACAGTATTGTTTTATATCTACCGAGTGATGTAAAAGAATGAGTAATTTGTCTATTCCTTATCCAAGAGGAAACAAGACATCAAAACTAGTGTCTTCTCTATCAAACCTTGGTCTTGATTGTGTTCCGTCATACGTAGTTGAACAAACTTAAACCCTTATTCATTTTTCGCTTATCCATTGTATAATACCAACTGAAATTGTCATATTTTGCTTAAAAAGTTAAATTTCCTGCACAAAAAAAGGATAAATAATTTCGACCAACATAATACAAAACTGCTTATTGTAATATTATAAAAACAATCTTACTTTAACGCGGTCGAAAGTTCCATGTATGATTAAAATACTATTGTTTTAAGGGATGGTAGTAACCCCTTGATTGAATTCTAGTTCTACTAGTACGAGTTCATACATGTAATCTGTGTACGTGTCTTGTATTTATGTCAGATAGACACATTTAAAACAAGTCAAAGACTACTATAAAATTTGGTAGCAACATGTTTTTGATAATAAAACTTTTCATGGTTAAGTTGTCTTATACATTGTAGTAATATAGATCTACTGGGACCTCGAACTCATTTTAATATAAGTATATCTAATTTACTTAAAAGATAAAAACGGGATACGAGTAAGCAGCCTATCTGATCTATCTGCAGCTGACTCTTTGAATAACAGGGGTTTTATATGAATTCGATCACAGATGAGTTGCTACTCCCGAAGATTGGTATCTAGGTAGTTCTAACACATTTCAAATTGATTTATTCATAAATGTACCTTAACAACCTACATCTTTTATGGTATTTCATCAAAATATCACCTTCGTAGTGTATATCAACCGATTCTATCTAAAATAGAGTAACTAACATTCCTGAACACTAACAGCGATACAAGATAAATCAGGCAAGATATAAAAGGGCTATATGACTCGTTAAAATACACGTTCACACATTCAAGTATAATCAATTACACACCGACACGCACACAACGTTGTTGTATAACTTAGCTTTTTGTAGCCCGCTGTGGAAAATAGCCCTCAATACACACGTATATGGAACTAAAATGCGCATTAAATTAGATTTATGATGAACTTGGTACTGCCCGTGACTTCTGTCATGATAACTTTAATACTTGTCTTTTTTAGGGTTCCGTAATAATTTGGGTAATTAATAATTGGCCAAGTGCAAGTCGAATTGTCGTCTGTCCGTTTATCATAGGGCTCTATCTCCTGAAGCGTAATAGATACTTGATTTTTTACAGAGTATGTATAACGGTGCCCGCTATAACAATATATATTTAATTAAATAAAAAAAAAATGGGGGTGACCATTCAACAAACCGCTATTTTTCGACATGTTTAGCTTTATCCATTGAACCGTAATATGAAGACAGTTGAAATTTCCCAATGCATTTAATTCAATAGCTGCTATAATAACAAATAAAAAAAAATAACATTTTGGTTGTACGGAACCCTCCAAGTGCGAGGTTGACTTGCACTTGACCAATTATTTAATGTAATTGTAGAAGAAAACGTGATTGCCATCCACTTAATGGTAAGTTACAATCATCCATGGCGATGTAATGAAACTTTAAGAGAATTGGAATCGTAACTGAAGTGAGTATACAGGTGTCGCTACTCCGGTGTCAGTTCTATTTGTTTTTATTTACGAGAGAGCAAACGAGCATGCAGTTCACCTTATAGTAAGTTTCTAACGTGAATGGGTATCTGTATAAAATCTGTATTACATTGAAATCTTACCTCTAGCACCGATGCAATGCTACCATTGAGAAATAAGTTGACCGGTCCTTGTGAAGGTGGCTTTTTTGTTTCGGAAGAAAATTTATCTAAAGATACCCAACATTTTGGGCGAAAGCTCAAGTTGTATGTGATTCTTGCTCGCCAAAACTCTATAGTCACAATGGACATATACTGATGTTCCGAGATTTCTAACGTTAGTAAGGATCTCTTCCCTATAGATTTCCTAGTTCTGACGCAAGCCGCTAGAGGCGCTGATTGGAAATTGTATGGGCAAATACAAACAAATACCAAAACAGTCATATTTGTCAAAACGTAAAAACTCATGGTAAGGGCACTGGTTTGAAGGGTGTGATAAAGGATACAACCTTATCCGAGGCATTCTTATTCATCAAGGGTAGCATAGCGCCCGTGGCCGAACTCAGGTGGGGCATTTGCCTTATCTGGGGTTGATTACAGACGTCCAGAGATTGCAGTAGCCACTAACCATCAGGTGGATTGCATGCTCATTTCCTACTCCAATATTATAAAAAAGTCCAATTTGATGAACATAAACAGTTGCTAGTTTTGTTTTGTTTTACAGTGCTTTTGCTAGTGAGCTCCTAGACTAAAGCAATCAAATCCCGCCGCTTGTTTATTTACGTTTGCGTTGCCTATCTATGAGTTGTTGCGCCACGCTCACTATCGAGTGCCATCGTGTCCATAAACACGTGATTGATTTGATTGAACCTGTTTATAAACGGAATAGGACGTTCATATGATTTAAATGACGTGATAATGCAAGCTTAAAGTATATCTGAATGTAGCCCATCCCTATTTTTGTGCGTGTTTATAATTTATTGAAGTAGTTCTTAATATTGTAGTGCATGAGTAGTTTTCATATAATTATGTTTATAAAAAGAAGCAGTGAAAATATACATACACACGCATATTAAAAATAAATATCATGGTAAATTGAATAAATCAGTTTCTTTTTTCAAAAAAATATTTACTATTTTTTATGTTTTTTTTAATTCAAAGCTATTATATATTACGTGTATCATATAATGTACATACAAGCGAAATAACTCAATCTACTCTCTACCTATATCGATATAATCTATAGTTCAGATAAATCTTAGATAGTTACTATTTCTTATGAAAATATATGACATTGATTAATGTACTTTACTATCCAAAATGTATTTAAACATCATATACCAAGTAAGCGGAGCACAGCTGTTTTTTAAATAGTAATTATTTTTTACTTTTCTTTAAAAATTACTACTTTGTATAATAACTATCTTGGACATCTCAGACATTTTCACCTTCTTCGTTATTTTCCCAGCTCCTTGTTTTTATAAACCATAATTGCAACTACTTCATAATTATTATCTCACCTAGAGTTTGGCCAATATAATTTTTGTTACAGATTTTTAAGGCATTTGTAGTATCTAAAGGAAGGAAGTACTGATTTAAAAGGTGATAGAGCCAGTCTGGTTCGACCGAAAAGGTACCACAGCTACGCACATTTCTAGCATGAATCATTTCTGCGTTTCGTTTGAAGATTGTGGATGTTGGCCGACTTTCTTATAAGGCGACCATGTC
This sequence comes from Epargyreus clarus, assembly GCF_041222505.1. Taxonomy (NCBI): domain Eukaryota; kingdom Metazoa; phylum Arthropoda; class Insecta; order Lepidoptera; family Hesperiidae; genus Epargyreus; species Epargyreus clarus. The sequence continues at coordinate 13,933,457 of NW_027332223.1, forward strand.
AGTACTCAGAAATAGCAACAAATTTGTTATCAGAACCTGTTTTATATAAAGTTTGTCACAGATGTTAATGGGCAGCAGTGACTCATCATTATCATCCTCAACCCATTAATGTCCCACTGCTGGGCACGGTTTTCCTCTCAGAATGAGAAGAATTAGGCCATAGTCCACCGCGCTGGCCAAGTGCGAATTTTTGATTATGAATTTCTAATACGTCCATAACTTTGAAAAATCAGAGGTGTTTGCCTGGAATTTGAACTTCGGACCCCGAGATCGAGAGGCCAAGTTTCTTAATCACGAGGCTGTCACTGCAGCAGTGACTATTTACCATCAATTCCACTGCAATCTCTCTACATCGATCTTTAAAAAAAAAACAATACACGCGTAGTAGATGCTGGAAGCTTGTAACATGGGCAATAAATTACAATCACACATTATACTGTAGGCACTCAAACATCTTATATTAAAGCTATCAGTATCATTTCATCGTTGTAACAGCAATTGGCCGCGGACCGCGCCTTGTATTGTGAAATGTGCGCCGAAAGCACTTTGATTAATAGTAATCCAAAGATTAAACTCGCATGATATGTGGTTAATCGCGTGTCTGATTAACAGCGAGTAAACTATAGACGAGCAACGAATTTACCTCAAGAATGGGCAAACCTTTTTAAAATCAATTTAGGCGCTTTAGCGGAAAAAGATGCAAGTGAGATTGATTGTTTGTGAAAAGTGTCACACGAAAAAAAGAACCGATGGATATATTTAAGGTCAAGTATATTTAAGTTATTTTTTAATAAAATAAATATTCGTATAAAAGATCTATACGAACCGACGTAAGTCGACGCCATTACCTCGTGTGTTATTTCGCTATTTGCAATAATTTTTATTTTCATTTATTATAAGCGACAGATGGACAGACAGCGAAGGCTTAGTAATAGGATTCCGTTTTTACCCTTGGACACGGAACCTATAAAAAAGGCTATAAAAAGTAATATATCGGGCTTTATGAAACAGACTCTACATAGACAATTTATTTATTTTAAATCCATTAGTTTCTCACCATCATCATCACTTCAGCTTTTATCGTTCTATGCTGAACATAGGCCTCCCCTAGGGTGTGCCACAACACTCGGTCCTCCGCTGCTCTCATCCAGCCACTACCACCAGCCTTCCGAAGGTCGTCGGTCCACTAGTTACTCGCTATTAGTTAAACTATACCCTTATATAAATTGCATTTACCAGTACCAATCAGTCACTATCACATAGACCATAAGAACTACAGTCGTGTGACATCTCTGCGTATACCTACGTCATGTGTTGTTGAACAAGACAATTACTTAGACGGCCCGTCAATCAATCAACGTGAGTGCCGTTATAGTAATTAGTAGATGAAAATGAAATGTTGACGACCTACGGTATCTAGATAATGTTAGACAGCTCGATATTTATATTACATTTTAGCAATAAACTGTTATGCGTTAGCGGTTATTAACAAAACACGATAGTTAACAAGGTAACATCTTATATAGCGAATATACAACGACATAACATATTGTAATATTGAAGCTAAAAATCATATAACAGCAATAAAACTATTTTTTTTATCTAATAAATAGTAAAAATAATATAGTAAGTTCTAGAAACATAATAATAGCATAGGATAGAGAGCCGTACAGGAGGGAGAGCCGTTAAAGTAATTAGTATCTCAAAATGAAATGTTGACGACCTACGATATCTAGATAATGTTAGACAGCTCGATATTTATATTATACTAGCTAACCCGGCAAACGTTGTGTTGCCATATAAACTACCTACTGAACATGAATATGAAATTTGGTGAAAATCGGTAAAGTCGTTTCGGAGGAGTACGATTTTCACAATGTTAGTTACATTGTGAGAATTTTATATATAATGTTTTAGTTAGAAACTGTTATGCGTTAAGGGTATTAACAAAACACACTACACTCTAAACGAATGTTACTTACGAACTTACTACAACATATCATTTTATTAAATTTTATAGAAAATTTCTATTTTTTTTATAACAATAGTGTTAAGTATATTAACAATAGTATTATACTTTGACAAGTGTTATAAGATTAGATGATCTAAGTTGTTTGTTAAGGTAATGCATTTAAAATTTTAGGTAAACTCTTTAAATATGGGACAGATAAACAGAAATAAATATAATGAAAGCACAGGTAGATCTGTGAACAGCTTAGCTTAGGGAGATAGATTCAAATTTTAAGGTATCATTCATATATCGAATTTCAAAAACATTTTCACAAAAGTTCACTCCATTTCACCAGGTTTGCTATACTGCAGTATTAATAACATACGGCGACTGGTATCACAGCCTGCGGTTTGGCTGAACGGGGGCAGTCTCGATATTAGACGCCCCATTCCGGAATTAGACAGCACTTTGAACGAGGCCATTGTATATACTGAACCAGTGTATATTCATTCCAAAATAAAGAAAAGTTAAAAATTGTAACCATTTTCGAACAACGGCAATCGTCAAATTTGAAAAAAATATACTAATTTTAAAACAAATCAAGACCTCATCCTTTATCATAATCATCGTCATTAGTCATTAATTCATCATTATTCTATATGAATCTCCTTTTAGAATGAGAAACAATGTTGTCGTAGTCCATCCATCCATCCATATGATTATTATTATAGCTTATATTTAAGCCTACATGTTGATTTATATGATATATACATATCATATTTTGTTACCGTCTACCTTATATTTAATATTTTACTGAATTTATTATTTATTTATTATATCAAAACAGAAATGAAACCCTTATAATAATTGTAATATATATGTATTGTTATATTACCGTGTAATAATTGATCACTGCATCTTATACAATATAGTATACTTCTGTAACTCACGTTGGTGAAGATACTTGGAACATCATATGAATAAACTTTAAATAATACCAAGCGTTGCTCAGCCCACAAGAAAAAGTAGAAACAAACCATCTTCCCATTGAATACTACTTACAAATAAAACGTCCTTAAATTGCCACAACACTTGTATTGCAACATGGATGGTGTGCAGTATTAATAACATTTGAAATAACCGGTTTCTCGTGCGATTGCTTAGAACTAGGACAGTGTCGATATCGGACGTTCGGTGTCTTGAGATTTAAAACTGTACTCGTAATTAACGATGTAACACGATAGCTGTAATGACTTCATAATAACAGGATAACATGCTTCTGATATAAATCATTTCATGCGACGAAAATTTGCTTTTTTTTTGGCTTTGTATATCATCATTTTCTTCATTATGTTCAACATCATTACAACTGGGATATTATCAATATTGCCAACTTAAATATTATCATCAATCTAATCAACCCACCATATAGTGTCCAATACAACTAGCTATTTTATCAAATTGAACTAGCAATCAAGAATACTGTCCACTTGACTTGGTAAGTAATTCCTTCCTCACATCCTCCGGGTATCTTAAACCGACGCCAAATGGAATAGGGGATTTGCAATTGCCACGTTTGCCATGTTGCCATTCCTGAGGACTAAAATTGTTGCCTAATAATAATATGTAAGGCAATCTCGCATCCACACTCTTCCACCGAAATGAAAGGAAAAATCTTTTCAATGTTTGTACTGGAAATCGTATCTAGTATTGGAATTAGACTGAGGAAAGTTAAGGATTAATCGTCTTGCTGATCAAGTGCTTATTGTAGGTGGTAGAACCCTTTGTGGTTCGACCCCGGTGGCACCACCGCCACACCTATTTCTACTTAATAACAACATTGTTAAGCGCTGCTGTGTTCCGGTTTGAAGGGTGTGGTAAGGGAGACAGACTTTTCCGAGGCATTCCAGCTTAGTCCTCAGGGGTAGCGGCGCATCTGTGGCCGACCTCAGGTAGGAATATCTAATCCTATCTGGGGTTGATTACAAATGTCCATGAGCGGCAGTAGCTACTTACCATCAGGTGGACTGCATGCTCGTCTGCTACTCCTATATTATAAAAAAAAACATTAAGATTCATGTCATCTTCGTGAAGAACTTGTCAATCCAGCTTTGGAGTAAAACCCAGACGAACATACATGGATAGTTACTCTTAGATAGACGAGTAATATCTATGATCATATGTGTAGTACATAATGATGCCATTTGATAAACAAACGGCGATAATATATGATAAATCGGTGCTCCAGAGCCTCGGTGGCTAATGAACAGTATCGAATGTCAGGGCTGCGGGCGACGCTGTAATAGGAAACTTGATAGTAGTTTCTGTGAAAAATGTGAGTGGATGTAAGTAGATATTAGACTACCATATTTTTATGGTCAGACGTCGGTAAATGGACAAATTGGCATCTCTTCAATAATAAAAATGATCGCATAAATATATATCAGATGTGTTATGATAAGAAATAGTGATTTAATAATGATTATTATCAAAACTTAGCTCAAACAGCCAAAGTGAAGTATTACACTACATATTTGTTTTTTTTTTATTACTCAATATTATTCATCTTTTTTAAATGCCAACCACATCATAACAGTAATTCCTTAAACAGCTTTAGGTATGTTCTAAATATGTTTTGTCTAGTCGACACACATATTTTTTTTATAATATAAGAGTAGCAGACGAGCATGCAGTCCACCTGATGGTAAGTGGTTACTGCCGCCCATGGACATCTGTAATCAACCCCAGATAGGATTAGATATTCCTACCTGAGGTCGGCGACAGATGCACCGGTACCCCTGAGGACTAAGCTGGAACGCCTCGGAAAAGTCTGTCTCCCTTACCACACCCTTCAAAGCGGAACACAGTAGCGCCTAACACTGCCGTTATTAGGTAGAAATAGGTGTGGCGGTTGTGCTGCCGGAGTTGAACCACAAAGGGTTCTACCACCTTCAAATATCAATCACACTAATTTTCATAAGTATTTGAAGGTGGGAGACCCCTCTGTGGTTCGACTCTGGAGGCACCACCGCCACTCTTATTTCTGTCTAACAACAGAAGTGTTACGCGCTGCTGTATTCCGCTTTGCAGGGTGTGGTAAGGGAGATACACTTATCAGAGACTTTACACTTTCATCTACATGAGTAGCAAGAACCTCAAGTAGAAATATCATCTTATCTGGATTACATTAGAGATGTTCACGGGCCGCAGTAGCCCCCATCATATAGATTGCATGCTTATTTACTACTTAATTATTATAAACTTTATCAGACAATACAACAACTAACAAATGCTTCATTTCTATTTATCGATACAACGCAATCCAACGTAAGTAATAACAAAATGGTAAACAGAAATTGAATTTCCATTTGAACACGAACAAATTTTAAATGTCTAAATGTCGACCGCCAATATTCTCGATTGGAATCGTTTTATACAAACCGTACAAAACTCCGAGCTATTTATAAAATGTTTAGACTATCGGATTGGAAACAGATATTTCATTAAATTGAAACTTAATCTACTTTGAAATTAGAAGGATTGGATTATTAAATAGTTAAATATTTTATTTTACTTTATTATTTACATTATTTCAATCTTATCCACTCATGAACATATTTAATCACCCTTTGATGAATGTGGCCTGGGAAGCAATGTGTTTCACCCCACGTAGACAATGTCAGTGGAAAACAATTCCGATCTTAAAAGCTCGAGGTATCTTGTTTGCGTCCTGCTTGCTTATATCATGAGGGACGTCGATGACAAGGCCTCCTTCGTCTATGAACGCAGCTAGCGTTGCTGGGCCGCTGTATGTAATATAACGCTAACGCTTCTTATGACCCGGCTTTGAGGGCTCAGAGAAAACCCGCGGAGTTCTAGTCGAGATAAAGGATCCGATATATCCCTTACGCTCCCTCGGACAGGAGGGGATCCATGTTAATTTCTCCGCGTTAAAAACAATACGTATGCCAGGTATAATTGTGTATCATAACTTAATACCGTTCTTCTCTTTGGAACCTTTTTGCCGACTAGATGGATAGATTTCTTCATCGGTAAAAGTGTTATGTACCATCGATCCATCGTCCTTCGTCCATCAGGACGAATAAACTTATTATTTATATATCAACGTTTATTATATTAACATGTACATACTTTACATACGCCCAATTATTAAACATTTCAAATTAAAGTTAGCATATAATCGAATGCAAAATCTATTAATGTGTTTTAATTCGATTACTGAAGTTAGCCGGATGATCGAATAAATATTCTATCAGGCCAGTGTTAATTGAAGTGAAACATGTTTTTATTTGGATTCGTTCGAAATTTTGTGTTAGTTTTGGTCACTGCTGTGTATCTAAACGTTATGCTGACTCTTCAAAAAATGAAGTGGAGGCAGTAGATTATACTTTTTGTGCGACTCTCTACTCAGTCATAATTATCATAGTACTGAATATTGAAACATATTTGTCTATTCGTTGCAAAAGAATAAAAAATAAAAAGTTGTTGTAAAAGAATAAAAGAAAGAGTAGGTAAATAGTTTACGAAGTTAGAACACGGGAGCAATTTTGATCCTCCAGGCAGAAACTTCTACGATGGAGGAGTGCGTAATGATCAACTACAAATAGGTTTGAAAACATTATTTTCAATATGCAAATAAGTTCGAAAAACGCGTGCCTCAGATTCGAACTGCGGACTGCAGCGAAGAAAAATATTTTAATGTGAAAAATGTTTACAATTGGACATACGAGTAGTTATGCAAAATAGATCCAACCACAAAAACTAGCTTTTGAGAAAATAGATCTTTTAGTAAAAGTTAAATTGCTTCATTTATGGTTGGTATCACTGAAATCTGTATATTAAAAAAATGTACCATGCAGCTTGAATATTTTTTGCATATAATACGAAAGTTGATGTGTAGATGCCATTTGTGATAGTAACTAAAAATACGGTTTTTGTGGGTTGGATCCATTTTGCATAACTACGTCCAATTAGGATAACAATACATTTATAAATGAAATTTAGTATTTGGAGATGACTGCGCATTGTGAACAGATCAACTAAACAGTAGCGATACAAATGTTTGGAGTTGTCAATCTAACGCTATCGGGAGCCGCTTCTGTGACCTAAAATCGAGCGGGAAATGTCACTGGGTCACATGAGTATTAGCAAGAAAAGATTCATGCAACAGACATTCCAAGGAGACATTTTTAGGGTCCCGTGCAAATAGATAAATGATCCCGATGTCGTCCGATAAAAATTCAGACATCTCTTCGTCTATATTTTAAGTTGTCGGTCATAGACTTTTGCGAACTCTTGTGTGTGTCTTGTGTACCTTTACTCCTTTTTTGCTAATTTTAAAGCCTAATTCAGACATTGTCCCGAAGATGAAAATTTTCCATGAATCATTTCGCGTGAATTTATTCGCGCTTTGGTGACGTACTAACTTGGTGCCAATATATCCCGTCCGAGAGCATCGCGCGAATTCAAAATAAGTGCATAACTCGCGTGCACTTCGGCATAATCTCGACTTAAGCTTAATTCGTGTGTATTGCTCGGAAGTTAAGGTACTAGAGACACCGTGTTTTTTACGCTGAACCTCAGACAGAGAGAGAAAACTGCCTGAACAGAGTTGACCCGCAATTTTAGACAGTTTTTAGATGCATTAGAGTAGGTACGTGGCGTGACGTTTGCCCTTTCTAGGCAGAGCTTCAATAAAAGTACGGTAATATTACTAATCACTCTAAAATCATATTTATGCGACAATGTACATGTACATACAAATAAATTATTGTATTAAAATGTACATTCATTAGTATTCTGAAATATATTTAAAAAATAATAAGTAACCGAAAACAATGTAGATTTCAAAAAGTAAAAAAATACAAGAAAACGTGTTACGAAAGCGCTATATTATTGTTACAACAATACCGACATACATGTATGTATCTCAATGAGCAAACAATACAAATAAACAGGAGCAATACACACGCCTGGAATTTTCAATTCAGTGCAATCGGAAAATGGTACTGTGACCTAAAAATGAGCGTAAAATGTTACTGGGTCACATAAGTATCAGCTAACTGTAGTGAAGAAAGTATTAAGGACGTTTAAGTTACTATCAAGCTATTGCTGGCCTGTGTCATGTGGACAAGCTGTTACATTTTATTTCGGGGACGATAACGCGGGAGAGACTTTTATCCTTGTTTCGTGATCTGTAGGACTACCATGAGTTTACAAAAGTATTACTCGCTAGCGACTGCGTAAAATAAATATATGAAAAATTGTACAGCGCCTCTGGTGGTTACTCGTAGGACTAAAATCCGTAGTGACGTAACTCGATACGTAAAAAACCTATCGAAATCAAATCGCTAGCGAATGTCATTATGATCTATTGCCATACAAATTCGGTCCCATGAGTCATTAATTTGACAGACGTTGTCAAGAAATACCGTAACGATAGTAGTTATGTTATTCACTAGCAAAATGACAATAGTTTTCTATTTACCATTTCTATAGTGGCGTTTCTATGCCAACTCATGGTAATGCTACAGCACCCTTAGTATGAGTTTTTACGTTTTTACAGAAATGACTGTTTTTGTATTTGTTTACGTATTTCCCATACATTTCCAATCAGTTCTGATACAGTAAGCCAGGGGCGCTGATTGAAAATGTACCGTAGGCGTACACAAAACAAAAACAGTACAAATAGCGTAAACAAATACAAAAACAGTCATTTTTGACTAAACGTAACTCATACTAAGGGTACAGTATCATATTTCTAATATTATAAATGTGAATGTAACTTTGTTTATTTGTCTGTTTGTTTTTAACTATTTCACTCATTAACTACATAACCGAATATCATAAAATTTAGTACATACGTTCTTAGGGGTTCAGACAAGGTACCTTTTATCTATTTATTTATTCAACTTTTACCTCCACGAATGCGAGTAAATCCACGGCTAAAAGCTAGTATTAATCTACAGGGGTTGGCATCCTTCTTGGCATTTACAATGCCAAGAAGGATAGGAAATTTTATAAAAAAAAATAAAGTATTTCTAAATTGCCGTTGCTAAATGAATAATTGCAACACATTAAAATCTCAAGGCAATATTTTTTTGCAATTCGTCGATGTGTATCGTGTATGTGTGTCGATTGCTCTATCACGTAGGCGTAATGTCGAATGCACAACAAAATTCCTTGTTACTCGATTGCAGAAGGTAATGTATTTATTTCCCTTTTTAGCGTATTATTTAAAACAGTCTGTTTTGCTGGTTTTATTATAGGTAACTATATTGGGAATTAATAAATAAATTATAGTAGTAACTATTTCATTATTATTGCTTCAAGTTTTGGCTCTAAATATTCATGATTCTAGCAAAGACGAGAAATCTACTAAGCAGTACAACTATTAAAATCAAATAGAAGTCCTGGAGTTTGCGTTAGCCAACATAACGAAGCAGAAGCAATACAAATGCCTGGGATTGTCAATCTAGTGCGGTTGACGTCTCTTCTGTGACCTAAAATCAAGCGTAAAATGTCAGCGAAGGTCGCTCACACGATCGCACAAGTCGCTCACGGCTTCCACGCACGGGAACTTGTAGATTTTATTTTAAACTCCACATCAAATTTCAGAATGTGTTTCTACAAACAATATCATGTTTCTTGTGCTGTGTTTGTTCAACATATTTTGCAACTATTCAGAATAATGCCAACTTGACTTAATAAAAGCTTGCGATGCGCAACGCTACATGTCCGCACTTAGGATGACATTTTTATGTTTTATATTTGTGTAGGCAAGAAGACTATAGAGTGAGCATTGTGTGGTAATTCTAGTAATATTAGTTTAATATTGCTTTAAGTTTTGGCATCAAATATTCATGATTCGAGCAAAGACGAGAAATGTAAAGCAGTACAACTATTCAAATCAAATCGAAGTCCTGGAGTTCGTGTTAGCCAACATAACGAAGCAGAAGCAATACAAATGCCCGGGATTGTCAATCTAGTGCGGTTGACGTCTCTTCTGTGACCTAAAATCAAGCGGAAAATGTCAGCGAAGGTCGCTCACACGCTCGCACAAGTCGCTCACGGTTTCAACGCAAGGGGAACAAGTAAATTCGATTTTAAACTGCACATCAAAGTTCAGGATGTCTTTGTACAGTAAATATCATGTTTCTTGTGCTGTGTTTGTTCAATATATTGTTCAAGTGTTCGGAAAATATGCCAATTTAACTTGATAAAAGCTTGCGATGTGCAGCGCTACTTGTACTCGTATCTACTAGGGTCGAAACATTTATATTTTATTTTTATTATATACTTTTAGAAAACTACTCTCGAAGCCACTATATCTCTGCAAACTAAGCGTTGATATAATTTAATAGTCATTGATATTCAGAATAAATCATTTTGATTGATAAGTTCTCGATTTGCATGAAATGTGCGTAGATGATGGAAACGAGGTCAATTTCTGATTTCGCAGTAGGCAAATATTTGTGGAAAACACTTCGGCGTTTACCGACGAGGAATTTGATGAAGTGAGTTTATGGAGGCGGCATTAAAACTTTAACGGCCGAATCCATTTCATACGAATTCCGTTGCCAGTAACTCTAAATCGAATGGTGGCGGATACGTATGAATTTCATTCGAGAAGTAATTGTTACCAGCTTGCTGAAAATGTATGAATGTTTTAGTTTAAATTGTTAAATGTTATTGTTTAAAAATATTTCGTTTTTTAATTATGAATTTTTTCAATTACATAGAAATACAGGTAATATTTTACTTAGAAAATATAGATTATTGCCTCTACCAACGTATGTTTTATTTATTATGGAATATTTATAAAAACACGCTAAAGCGTTTCGTGTAGTATCCACATTGCGTGCGCCCCTGTAATTATGTGCAATTTCTGAATTTGGTGGACGCATATTTATGAATAGATGTTAAAAAATACAGAAGTCTAGGCAGGTGTATTATTATCCTGATATTACACGAGTATTCACAAATACATACTTTTGAATATACATCTAAACCTGTTTGAAAAAATGTTGTTCTTCTAAAATTATCTGTATTGTATTCAATAAAAAAGTGATTTTATTCTACAGTGCCGTACTCTACATAGTGAAGAGACAATGTTATTGCGATGTAGATGGCCCTCTACAATTCACCATGCACTTAGAGTGCGCGCTCCCGACAATCTTTTGTCTGCGTTTTTTTCTAGTTCACAATCACAAAGGGAAAACACAACATATGTTATTGTTACCAACTTTTAAAATTCAATTTGAAGTGGCAATATAATTCAGTTGTAATATTATGATAAAATACAGTTGTAATGCACACAATATGTGCTCTTTTTCTCTCACTTTTATTTACTTTTTACTCAACTGTAGAGGATGATGTTTTCTAAGTACATGTATGTATTTTTTGTATGGCTCAAGCAATCTTATTTACGTTTCAGAGGCAGCTACGTATTTATAACCAACTTCAGATAGAATTCCAATCCTATTTGGTTTGACTATGGATTCCCAGAAGCCGCAGTGAGCACTCACCATCAGACTTTCTTATGACAGAAATTTAAGCAGTACTTACTGTACTTTGATAGGAACGAAATGTACACTAAATATTACAACAAAATTGTCAGGGGTAGTAACGCATTTTACCAACTTCAGTCAGAATTCCAATTCTATTTAAAGTTTGATAATAAATGTCTATACGCACCGGTAAAGACTTACCATCAGCTAAACGACATACTCTAACCATTTTAATATAATTAAAAAGTTGCATAAACATTATTACCACTTTCAATGAGAAACAGTGGGTAATTACACGTCATTCACGACCAGCCGACCGGGGGACACGCTCCCGCGACTCTTTTGTTCCATCTTGTTTCTAATATTCACGGTGGGGACTGGCGCAGTTAGCGTTGTTGTTCCATAGAATAAATAATAGAATTAATAATAGTACGGATTGTGCTATTGTTACTATGCATAAATATTTAAACCGTAGCAACTTTTCTGTTAATGGTCTAATATTTTTAAAAGAAAAAATGCATTTCCAATAAATAAAATGCGTGGTAAAAACTGTAAAAAATGGTTGTAATCAAAACATAATCGGGATCAAAATTTAAGTACCTATAGTTAAATTGAAGGTGCACCAGTTCAATTATTTGTACTTCGGGTTCAGTGCCATCCTATATTCCAACTTAGTTTTCAGAGATAGTAACCCATTTGTAAACAACTTCAGACAAAATTCCAATTCTATTTAAAGTTTGATTTGATTATAGGTTGATTTGACAGACAGATGTCCGTAAGCCGCAATGGAGTCTTACCATCAGCTAAACGACATACTCTAACCATTTTAATATAATTAAAAAGTTGCATAAACATTATTACCACTTTCAATGAGAAACAGTGGGTAATACATATCATTCACGACCAGCCGACCGGGGGACACGCTCCCGCGACTCTTTTGTTCCATCTTGTTTCTAATTCACGGTGGGGACTGGCGCATTTAGCGTTGTTGTTCCATAGAATAAATAATAGAATTAATAATAGTACGGATTGTTACTATGCATAAATATTTCAGACGTAGCAACATTTTTCTTAATGGTGTAATATATTTAAAAGAAAAATGCAATGCAAATAAGCATTTAAGTAAAATTCCATTTTCCATGACACATAATAGAACAAGTTATGTCCAAAACATTCGCGAAAACAGACTTATTTTAAAAGATCTTATATTTTGTTATCTTTAAAAGATGCTTAATTTATATCTTTAGATTATTTTATAATATTTAGTTATTTTAAAATCACAAATTTGAATTTTGGCGAGTTCTTATTTGTAGCTAATTATATAATTTTATCGACAGCTGAACTAAACCTTTAAAAAATTTCCCTAAGTTTATATATAGATTAGGTACATGAAAGCCACATGCTAACTTCTCGCAGTCTTTGGCTAAAACCTCAAAGCTCAAAGGTTTCTATCTAACAATAACCTCACAAGTTTAGACGCAGTAACACGGCAATAAAGAGCCATATCCAATATAATTTGCCGACCGCACAATTATGGTGCAGTTCCCAGCAATGCGGTTAGCAGATGCGGTCTTCTATTCAATTGTGGTTTTGCTTTAGTGTTAAGCGTTTTGCGAGTAAGGGTATGTTTTGAATTTGTACAATTTTGAACCCTTTGTGGTTCGTCTCTGGAGGCATTACCGTTACAATTATTTCTGCCTTATAATAGCAGTGTTAAGCGCTGCTGTGTCCTGGTTTGAAAGGCGGTAAGCAACTTATCTATGGACGACCTCGGGTAGACCAAAAGGTCTCTCCTCCCTCAGACAACAATCTAAGGTTGATTAAAGGTGCCCACTGGTGAACTTGCAATTTCTTTACTATAAAATATTAAAAAAAACTATTCTAGTCCTGAGATTTTTCACAAATTCGTTAATACTCATGTGTACGAGACCAAACGCTTGAATAATGTAAATGTGCCTCTACTACCGAAATACGCTTCGAGTGATAAAAAAGAAAAACATGTTATCATTCTCATAAATACGTAGCAATAACAAGCTCTCGACGCGAAAATTTGAGAGAATACGGATCCGATACGTTCCCGCAAACAAAACATTGCACAAATAACGATGTGACGGTGTCGCGAAAACAATCGGTTTTGTTTACTTGTCATAACGTAGCAAAAACAGTAGGTGCAACGTGTGTACTTGCTAAATTTGATGGTTGTAATCGATCTACAAAGGTAAGCGATTTAGCTACAATCGCGAGTCGGATGGGTGCCCACTAGTGGCTAAATTTATAAATAAATTTCAAACACACTTTCAGCATTCGTGGTTCGTTTAAGACGTTGAACTCGGTTTTTATTTTAGAAACCAGTTGTGAAAACCTTACCTGTGACTTACGGGTGGTTTGGAAAAGCCCCTCTCGGGTTTGTTCCTCACCCTTTGTCATATAAAACAACATTGGAAGAAGATGACGTCCTATGTTCAGGACCTCTCCATAAGGGGATTGTTAGCAATGATGTATATAACAGGTGGAAGAACCCTTTGTGTTTGACTCCGGCGGCACCACCACCACACCTACATAACAATTGTGTTAAGCGTTGGTGTGTTCTGGTTTGAAAAGTATGGTAAGGGAGACATAGTTTTCCGAGGTGTTCCAGCTTAGTGCTCAGTAGTAGCGGCGCATTTGTGGCCGACCTCAGGTAGGCTACCTGAGGTTGATTACAGATGTCCATAGGTGGCAGTAGCCACTTACCATCAGGTGGACTGCATGCTCCTCTGCTACTCCTATATTATAAAAAAGCCCTCAGGCTGACAGACCGGCTTAGTAATGGGATGTCGTTTTTACCCTCTGGGCACATTAGCCAAAAAAGGGCTGCAAATAAACCTATTAACGATATCATGGTTAACCACAATGTTAGGATGTCTACATTTAGTAAACCATCTTATTCCGAGAAGGTACATTATTCTTTATACGGAACAGTAATTTAATGGTTGAATTATGGGTGGTGTTTTATGGTATAACTTCTGCAAAGAAAAAGTATAAAAAGTTATGAATTCTATTTGAAATATCTAAATATATATAACTCAAAGGTGACTGACTGACATAGTAGCACAACGCACAACGATCACAACACAAGATCAACGCACAGCCCAAACCACTTGACGGATCGGGCTGAAATTTGGCATGCAGGTAGATGTTATGACGTAGGCATCCGCTAAGAAAGGATTTTGATAAATTCTACCCCCAAAGGGATAAAATAGGGGATGAAAATATTACTTCGTAACGCGAGCGAAGCCGCGGGCAAAAGCTCGTTTTAAATAAGGTAGTTAAAAACTACCAAAGTCTAAGGTAATTTACAAGAGAAAGGTAAATGTAATTTTAAACTATCTTTAATTTCTGAAAATGAGACTTATGCAAATATAGAAATTGTTATCTTAGACGTAATGTATTAACTTTCGCTTCACAGTTGATGACGCCTGTATGCATATTGTCGCTCATATTGGCTCCCAGAGCTATAACTGCAAACTACTATGAGGAAATGTAATATTTTTTTAAGACTACTCATTGGCGTCCCAATTAATAATATGTTTTCCTTGAATTCCACTTACCATAGTTATTGGTCGAAGTGACCCAACTGTTACATTTAACGGTTAACTGCATGCAGTGACGTGCGCCATTATTTAATGCAGTATGCGGCTAAATGCGTGTTACAACGCAGTTTAGGGTTAGAACGTTTGACCCATAAACCGTAGCAGGGTTATGTTCCGAGTTAAATTTACTGCTGCATAAACTGATTTTTATGCGATTATGCTAATAAAGAGATGTGGGGTAAAATTCTACCGGAGCGAAAACGGGTTTTAAAAGTTGTGAAAATATACTGGAGAGTGAAAATGGGTTGTGTTTTATTCGTTGTTAACTATTATGTTGACAAACAAACTGAGTATATCTTGTGATATTTTTAATAAAAACAAACTTCTTATTCGCTTGATGTGTTGATACGTTCATGTACGTTTAAAAAAAATATTTTACACAAGTTTCAGCTTAATTAGGACATGGTGGAACTCTTTAAGAAATCAAATCATTTTTTTTTAAATTTAAAATGGGTTCCTTACAGAGTACTTTTTGAATGTTAATACAACTACCATCACTTCACAAGGTGTTTCGTTATGGAGAAGAAGAAGAAACAAACAGAAAACTATTTCATCGTATAAATAACTGTTCGTTATACTCGTACAATTGATTGTATCTATTTTTTATAAGCAGGGATGATGTGTGTCGCTTAGTACGAAACAATATAATATACAAGACGTTGTAATTTAGTTCTCAGAAGTATTATCGCATCTCTGGCCGAACTCGACTAAACTATGTCTCTTTTGTAGGTTACTAATCTGAACCAAGACATGGATAAAACCGCTCTATATGGAATTGACTCAGATGTCCAAATGCTTGAACAATACTAGCTACTGATTGGTTACTTGAGAAAATCAATCTTATTTAAAGAAAGCATGATTCCTCACAAATATAACATTTTTAGAGTTCCGTAACCAAAGGGTAAAAACTTAAATCGTAAACTAAGCCTCCGTTGTATATTCATCAGTCCATCTATCCGTCTGTCACAACTTACAAGTCTCTATCTCTTGAAGCGTAATAACTAGATAGACACTTGAGACACTTGAACCCTTCTTATGCAAGTTTGACTCGCACTTGGTCAAATACCACTTCTAGACCACTACATGAGTAATCCTTACTAATATTATAAATCCGAAAGTAACTCTGTCTGTCTGTCTGTCTGGTTGTCTCTTCTTCACGCCTAAACCACTGAACCGATTTTAATGAAATTTTGTACAAAAATAGTCTGAGACCCGAGAAAGGACATAAGATAGTTTTTATCCCGGAAATCCCACGGGAACTAGGGATGACGATCTAAGATCGATTCTCCGATTAATCGATCTTAGATCGTCATCCCTCATCCGTCATTCCATCATCGATCTTTTGGACCAACGAAATCGATTATTTTAATCGATATTAGTAAGGATTTAATCGTAAACTATGCATTTGATCAAGTGATGATCTTTAGCAAAGTTGTTGTCCATGAGCCCACGAAGGTTCCAGAGTTGGTACGACCAATTTTCGATAGATGGCGCCACTGTCGTTCCAATGAAGGTACGAATTTTCAGTTTTATGTATGTTAGTATGTCATATTTTTATTTTAAACGCGGGCGAAGGCGCAGGCAAAAACTAGTAATATTATAAATATACTTTACAAAAGAAATATGTAAACATCTTCCAAAAAATAAAATTCACTTATTAGCAGTACAAGTATGAATGTAACTCTATAATATCCATCATTAGCACGGCTTTCAATGTTTTCTTGTTCAACCAAACTGGGTCCCAACTGCTTATTAACAGGTCTTATAACGGAAAATTAAGCATTCGTAGGTAGGTAGTGGCAAAAATGTCGTCCATGAGACCCCAACGGCTGCTAATGAGGCCGGATTTCTGGCAAGTTATTTAGGCCTAACCGGGATTCTCACTTAATATTTTACGTGATACGTCGTCATATTCGAATGGCTGATAATGATTTTGGAATTCTATCTGAATTCTATCGAAATTTCATTAATAAGTCCCTTTCTTACAGTCTTATGCCTAGTCGCATCATCATCATCATCATGTAATGTAATGTTATTTATAAGAATAAAACTAATATTTGTACACCGGATCAACCGGTAGAGTATGCCGAACGCAATTACTATGTATGAACTACTTTATAAACGCATGCTTTTACAAATAAATAAATTCATTCATTCATCATCATCATCTACCTACTGCTGGAAACGAGTCTCCTCTCAGAATGAGAAGGATCAGGCCCTGTGGCCTAATCCTTATTTATGGACTATTCCAGCGCGCTGACTAAGTGTGTATTGGTACACTACACTTCACATTCACGTATAATATGTAAACTCTTGGAACTAAATTAACAAAGTTCCAAATATATTATTATACCTACGGGAACGTGTATAGGTAATAGCGCTTTTTGTTGCATTATTAAAACCTACTTATTCAACTTGCCCTGTTTCCCTCTAAGTACTTTGAAAACATCTAAAGTACCTAAGCTAATCAATCTAACTACCTAATTATAAGTTACTATTTACGCAACACACCCCTACACCAACGCCTACACACTACACTCAATATCTCAAGTCATGAACTTGATCTACAACATTAACGGTTTGACATTTAAATACCAAATCTCAACACTTATCAGTGATCAAACAAGTTATGCAGCCATACAAATTAGATACATTACATACAATTACAAGGAAGATCCCGATACGCCTTCGAGTATTAACACACAATGTAATACCACATGTTTGACGTATACTTGCGAACATTGTTGCTCCTCGTCGACGTAATAATTAAATAGACTCCCAATTAAATTCAGTAAATTAATTGTTCGTATATAAATAAATTTATTTATTTAAAGCGCCGCATGTTTGCTTCATTTGCCTCATATAATTCTATTTGTGTTATATATTTCCATTTGTGATCTGTTAACGACTCTTAATTATTTGCAATAAAACACAATTGTTAATATGCATGCATTCATGCATATATGTATGATTCTACGATTTCTATGTTATTTTTTATGACTATGGCTGTATATTGATGTTAATAACGAAACACGTTCTGTCAAACAGCGTTAAGTAGGTATTCAATTTTTAAATTTGTTTGTCAATTAAAATACTTCTCTCATTATCCGTTACACCGGCTACAGACTCACGCCGAGAAACCCCGAGAACACCCGAGAAGCGTGAATATGATAGCTTTCTTGCCTTTTCGTTCTCGCGCTTGCCTGTTCTCCGATCGGTGTCGGTATTTTGTCCGCTTCAAACGGTTTCTCGGACGAGGTATAGGTAAAAAATGTAGATGCCTTCTCAGTTCTCGCGCAATTTATTGGCGAGATTTCTCGCATAAGTCTGTAGCCGGCTTTAGGAGACTATTCAGTTACTAAGTCTACGTTGCAACTAAATACAACCCGTCGGACTTGTACGGCTAGACTTACACGGTCAGTGCCTCTGTGATTGTCGTTTTTGTAGATGTTAATCTCTATGTGACGACTACATACATCAGATATTTTTTGCTTTAAGTTTATTACCTTCTTACTGACTACTGTATTTATACTTCGCACATTATTACTTTGTATTCGATTGCAATATTAATATCACTGAAGTATAGTGAATGTAATATTGCAACATAAACTATCAATAACTATAACAACTACTATAGAATTATCTTTCAATAGAACTACAGAATAACTTCTAATCCTAATTAGTGAATCAACTTATAAATAAATGTGTTTTAAAAAACAATTATTTGCGCTAAAATTTAAATAATATATTTATGCAGATAAATAAATATTTGTAATTATAATATTTTCAAGCTCCGCTCTAATTTCTTTTATCAATAATTCAAATTCAAATTCAAATCTCATTTATTCAAAATTGATTCATATAGAATACTTTTTGAAAGTCAACAAACTACCACCGCTTCGGAAGGTATTTCGCTATGGAGAAGAAGAATAGAATAGAACCACGTTAACAGTGCCATTTACTTTGAGATACTTAATATTAAATATCTAATGTTTGTTTACTCAGTTGTAGTTGAAATTGATTAGCGTTAGGTGAAAAGTGATATTTAAAAATATTCATATTAAGCACACAAATGTATTAGCAGCAAAGACTAATAATATTTACATATATTTAAGCATACAATTATAAAATCAGCAAAGATCGAATAATTTGACTAACAAGATACACTCCCTGGACAATATCAGCGTATGTTGTAGATTGCATGATTAAAGTTACCCCTACAAGTTTGGTGACAAAGGCTCTGCTCGTATCAGCATAACTTTAGGCAAATTGGATTCGTAGTTTGCGATTCTACCTAGTTCAAGTCAGCTATTTGGTGTTGTTAGGTTAGTTTTACTTTGTATGCAAGTTTGCGACACGCGTCTTTCAAGAATTATATTTGATAAACTTCTCGACATATTGACATATTAATACGGGGTAATTAATTTCCATGAATAACTGCAATATTTTTTACGATCTTCGTAGCATGGGTTTTTGAATGAAATTGGACGACCCTTGGAGAATACTTCATCGGTGCTGCAATACGGTTAGAGGGAGGAAGGTATCTCAGCGGTCACCTTGTGTTGAATACTTCCAAACTATTTCCAAATTAATATAATCTTATATATAAAATTCTCGTGTCACAATGTTAGTTACCATATTCCTCCGAAACGGATTGACCGATTTTCACCAAATTTTATATGCATTTTCAGTAGGTCTGAGAATCGGCTACTATCTATTTTTCATACCGCTAAGTGATAAGGGTTGTTCACCCTTAACATTTTTTTTATTTATATGGCAACACGTTTGCCGGGTCAGCTAGTGTTGCTATAAGTGAGCAGATGATCATGATTCGCTCTGCATATTTCTTTAAACTAGTGTTCACACACTTCGCAGAGTAGCTTAATATGTTCATAGAATCCTAATTTCCAAAATATTTATTTAACTTCCACGGATCTTTCTTTGAAAGTTAAATAATTTTAATTTGTGGAGATAGAGACATAAGTTATTAATTTTATATAGGTATTACATTATTTAACGGATATTCCAATTATTAAAATTTCTCCATGAATGACGCAGGTTTAAAATATGAAATTCTGAGTAAGGTGGGAGGAGGGTCGACCCACATTCTCGCAGGTAATTGAGTTTTCCGCTAAAGTGACAAATAAACCCTAAAGTGACGTGGAAAAATTATATTTTCGTGTAGTAATCCAATAGAACAAGGAAAATAGTTTGTACAGGTCTCCTGTGTTTTGTTTTGAGGGTGTGTTAGAGGATTTATCCGTGGCATTCGAACTTAGTTCGCAAAGGTAGCAGATCATATGGCCAACCTCAGGTAAGAATCGAATGTTATTTATCTAATGTTAAATGTCTATGGACGGCAGTATCCACTGACTTCAGTATCAGCTCATTGGTCCTTCTATATTATAAAACATAAAATAATTTGCTTTAGTCGTAGGTTTAAGGCGATTGATTTACGAAAGTATTGCAAAAGGCATTGGCAACATACAATTTCTTAATTTTTTTTTCTTTTAAACAGTTTTACATACCACAAATAATATTCGTAGTATTTATAGTATAGTTTTTTTAAGAATATCGTACAACAATTTCAAGTAACGTTTAACACCTCAGCATTAAACCTATCCATTCCTTATCAAACACAGTCCACACTCCACATACGGAAAGTGGCTGCACGCATTCAGAGCATTGTATGCGTGTCTTCCCTATATGGGCTTGCTTGCGTGGGCCCGACATGACGTGTGTTGACAATAATTTGAGTTTGATTGATCGTGGTTAACTAAATATATTTAACCTTTTATAGCAAGTACGTCAGTGGTTAATATTTAACGTTGTATGGTAGGTATATAAGTATAATTATCCAATGTTATGTTTACCAAAGATATAATAGTTTCTTCACACTAGACATTGTCAAAGTGGGATCTGTGGTAGGTAAGAATTGGGTAGATCGGTTTTATTAATAACTTAGGATTGATCTTCCATAAACGATTAAATAGGTGCTTCAATATTTCTTATCGAAAAAAGCAAGCTCTATGAAAATAAGTGAAAATATTTTTGTAGAGCTTGTTTCAAAATGAGCTGATTTTCAAACAAACTTTTAACCACCTTTGGGTGTTCAGTAGAGGTCGCGTTCCGATCCGGTAGTAGTTTAAGAAAATATTGTAACTGACAATTTGTAAGTGCCGCCGTTGGCCTATACAAAATAAATATATTTCATTTCATTTCATTTCATTTCATTTCATTTCATTTCATTTCATTTCATTTCATTTCATTTCATTTCATTTCATTTCATTTCATTTCATTTCATTTCATTTCATTTCATTTCATTTCATTTCATTTCATTTCATTTCATTTCATTTCATTTCATTTCATTTCATTTCATTTCATTTCATTTCATTTCATTTCATTTCATTTCATTTCATTTCATTTCATTTCATTTCATTTCATTTCATTTCATTTCATTTCATTTCATTTCATTTCATTTCATTTCATTTCATTTCATTTCATTTCATTTCATTTCATTTCATTTCATTTCATTTCATTTCATTTCATTTCATTTCATTTCATTTCATTTCATTTCATTTCATTTCATTTCATTTCATTTCATTTCATTTCATTTCATTTCATTTCATTTCATTTCATTTCATTTCATTTCATTTCATTTCATTTCATTTCATTTCATTTCATTTCATTTCATTTCATTTCATTTCATTTCATTTCATTTCATTTCATTTCATTTCATTTCATTTCATTTCATTTCATTTCATTTCATTTCATTTCATTTCATTTCATTTCATTTCATTTCATTTCATTTCATTTCATTTCATTTCATTTGGGATGAAATATCAAACAATCCTTCTTTACTTGGTACCTACGAAATAAAAGGAACCTATTATCCAAATTTCACATTACTATTTTCAGACTCCACGCGAATGAATCAGTCCATCAGTCAGAACAAGTCTATTTACAAGCTCATATGTATTATAATTATAGATGTTATTAAAGTCAATGTTTGTCTTCAAATAAAAACAGTTCACTAACCAACATGAGGACCAATGCGTATTACAACCGCGTCAACTCGTCCACATGCCCGTGTTCCGATAACAGCGATAATGGCGTAAACAATATGGAAATAGATCAATTTGACCGATCCGGCGACTGATAGCGAACGTTGGCACGCGAGCTTGGAGTAATGTCGTGTTGGAAGAACTTAGCATTTGAATTACTTACTTTAAGTAAGACTTCATTATGATTCTATAGTTGTCACTACCGTCGCATTTAGGCGGTGTTATTAATAATCTATCTATCCAATGTTTTGAATTTGGTATTCAAGAATGATGTTTGACAATTTGTTCATAGATACTATAAATTATCAGGATTAGAATTTTGGTAGTCAAAATTTGTATGCATTTAATAGATTTGATATTAATAACCAACGTAATTCGATTATTCGACCCCGCGTCACCATATAGGACAGAGCGGTTACCATACCGATCTCACATGCAGGGGGTTCCGGGTTCAATCCCCGGGTCCATATTATCTAAGTGATCAACTTAGATTTCTGTTTGTTTATAATTTTTGATTATATGTACATTTTGTAAATAAGTTTTTATTAATATAAAGTTTAAATTATTTTCGTTTAATTATCGATTATTTTTTGATAAAGTTTATGTAATTAGTATTTTGACAAATATAGATCAGCTTGTCAATTGATTATCTCCCATAGGATATTTGAGTGTGCAAAAGAAATCAAAACCAGATCGATGCCAGGCAAAATACGACAGGAACAAAAACTGCTCCCCTATACAGATTGAAGAGCCTTTCAGTCGATAGAACGTGCAAATTGACGTGCTCTCCATAGCTGGTCTATTTAGATTTTGGGCGAACAAGGAATTCGTTACCGCTTCAAAACGGAATAGTTCCCCGGGAGAGCAGAATATTGGAATTCTGGGTACCGATGTATGAATAATGAAGCGTAGTACGATAAGGGTTGTTGTAGAATATCGGAAATGTTTATTTTATTAGATACTAGACTACACTTTTTTACTATATTTAATACCCTTAAGGGTAATCATCATGTCTATCAAAGTGAGAAGTTCTTATATAGGCAAGTTTCAGAGGTCCTCATATAAAGAATATAATTATTTTTCCTTTTTTTTTCTTTTATCGCTATCCGTATTCTCTACCCGAAAACTTTCCTGAGAGACTCTTACGAATAGTGCATTCAAACTTATTATATATTAAACTTTTCACACGGCTCTTCGGTTGTAATTCCTCTATTACATGTTTCTTAATCGTGACTTCTTAGCTTTTCTGAGAAAGGTTCCTAGATAAAAGATCTCAAAGGTATATAAATTTACTTATCCGTACTAGTCCAGGTTAGTAATCTAAGACCTAACCTTTCTTATTTTGAAGAGATCCGTGCCCTACATCATATCAGTAATATTGTCGATGAAAATAATTACTATTTGATATGATTTAATATAATCATATTCTGACCCTGCAAAGCATACAGAATCCCATCCCCAAACAGACACATTACCATACCAAATCTTTATCATTATACAAATAATTCATAAAAATAATCTGTGGCGTTGAATGTGCCGGTGAATCAAGCCTACTAACTTATTCGATTAACGCGACATCACGCTTATCTGATAGTGGGGTATGACGTCACATGATGAGATACGTCACCGTTCAATGGAGTGGCGAGCAATGTACTTGACCATGCCGTGTTAGGTAATGTTCGCACTAATCTGTATCGGTTGAGTTATAAACATAACAGTTTATGTAGTAGATTGCGATGTAGTTTCGTTTTTTCTTTTAAAACTGAGGTAGATTGAAAATATAGTCGTCGTATATAGACACGGGTTTTTTTTTTAAAACATGATAGGTACATTCACACATAATAAAATATAATAAATGTCCACAGATTAACTCTTTTCTGCCCCACTGCTGGGCACGTGTTTCTTTTTAATCCTACCTACAGTTAATAACTACTTTAATTTCTACAGAAGTTGTTTAAGTACGACAAATGTTTTGAGTTATAAAATCACATTAATATTCCTACAATAGTAAGAAGGACGAAAGAAATATAATTTACTCTGGAAAATTTGCTACACACAGTACTTACAACTAGATTTTTTTTAACATAATAGGTAGCAGATGAGCATGCATTCTACCTGATGGTAAGTGTCTACTGCCACCCATGGACATCTGTAATCACCCCAGATAAGATTAGATATTCCTTCTCAGGTCGGCCACAGATGCGCCGCTATCCCTGAAGATTAAGCTGGAACGCCTAGGAAAAGTATGTCTCCCTTACCTTCAAACCAGAACACAGCAGCGCTTAACACTACTATTGTTAGGCAGAAATAAGCGTGGCGAGGGTGCTGCCGGAGTCGAACGACAAATACACCTTTCTTTTTGTAAAAGAAGCGGTTAGAAATTTTTTCAACCGCTGTTATTTCGCCAAATACTTGTAAAACGAAGTATCTTTGATTAAACGTCTGTTACCCGATATAAAACAGTACATCTTTTTGAATTAAGTATGCATGCATAAGCTGCACTTTTCATCATATTTACTTTATACGCGAATATATTATGCATGATTTTCTTTATGTTGAAAGAAAGCAGTGTACTTGATTTATCTTGCATTTTTAATCTCCATTGTCTGGAATCTGTCTGAATACACCTACCGCACCTACGTTGCCACCTCATAGTCCCGAACGTGGGAATTCACTCTGGGCGCTAACATTGCCCCAGCAAGTCACTTAGGATAGTTAGTTATAATTTAGGTTAGATTTAATCCAAAACATGTAATATTCTGTTTTGATTAAATACATATATATAAGTAATTCGGTCTTTCTGTATCCTGGCTGCTGCATCCCGACGCAATACATAACTTGAACCATGATATTAATGTTTGATTTTTGAAATAAATTATTTGATACTAAAAGTCCAAAGGGAAGAATATAATATTTCATCCCTTAATATTAGTGCAAACTTGGTTCCCAAAAACATTGAGGAAATGATTTATTATGATTTGGATTTTAGGTATTAAATACATGTTTTTGTTCCAAATAGTCCTAAATATTTAAAGTAGCTTCATTTATGGTGGTCTGCATGAATAAATTTTAAATTAAATAATATATTCGTATTTGTGTCTGTCCATAGCACACACGTCGCACACAATCTTGTGTGGATATTTCTATAAGCGTAGAACCCTATAATATTTTTATATCCGTACTTACAAACTAAGTGAAATAAACGTTCCGTAAGATGTAAGAAAGTGATAAAATAACACTATATCCCACCAACATAAGGTAAACGTAGTGACACGCGCGATTCTGTAAGAAAATATTTATAATAAGAATAAGAGGCTTATGAAAAGGCTGACTTTCTCGAATATCAGCAGTTTAAGCGCGTTCTCGCGTTTTGTCCGTAAAATATACGGCGGAGAGAGTGCTACAATTCTGCGAGTGGACCTTTATGTCCCGCAGTTTTGTATCTACTACTCCTATCATAAAGGGAAATGACACGGTTTTATCTTTATCCTTTTTATATACTTTGCGATTTATATTTATGAACATTCAAGGCGGTAAACCTATGATTCGGCTGCGGTGGCGCCGTCACACATACTTACATACGTAACTCAGGTTATACTAGTGTGTTTTAATTTGAAGTGTGTAAGTATACAATTTGAGTATATTATGCTAATTAATCTTATCTTTCTAATACGCACATAACTTTGAAAAATCAGAGCTGCGTGCATAGGATTTGAACCTTGGACCCCTCGTTCGAGAGCCTGAGTTTCTAAACCTGATTTATGCTACCTCTGATTTCTAATAACGTTATTCTAAATTCGATATAGCGGAAGCCTTAAGATGATGGTTATGTTTATAGCACTCTGTGACCTAAACCCGCATTTTAGCCACGCATTTCTGTGTCCAAAGTAGCCGATTTTTACACCGTACGAATATTAATACACTACCCTCACAGTTGAAAAAAATAAACATAGCTACGAACGTTTCATACTTTTAAATGCCATTTAAAAATTAAAAGTGAGTAATGAGTATTTTGTTTAAAGCTATAATTATTTTAATATTTTATTTTGGACGTATTTATAAATGTTTTTGCCATTGTGTACATACTAAGCAATAGCATCACTATAAGACTAACTATTGGGCTTTATCGAATTTTATTGTTTGTTTTGACTGTGTTTGTTTTATTTTCGCTACACACCATAGTAGGAGATATTTAAATTAGGAATCGTTATCAAAATTAGCCATAATACTACTCCAGTAGAATCTCGACTAAGCGACCTATTTGTTGTCGTATTTGTGGCATTCGGATTATCGAAAATTTGGATAATTGAGTTTATGAAGAAAAGCTATTTAAACCGATTTAGGAAGGTGATGTTTTTCGACTATATGTTTGTTACGTATGTATTTTTCATTCTTAGGCAAACTCAAACGACTTCATTAATTTTGATACATGATGTGTCGCTGAATTCGTCTAAATTGTGGCAATAACATAGGTTATATTTTTAGCAATCGGGTTTTTGTTTTTTATAGTAACTATTTTGTTGCGATTTGGCGACTTTCCGGAATTTAAATGCACAAGTCACACAAAATGTGGCTGATCTGTAAGGGTTATTACAAAGTTACTTGTTCACGTTTCACAATCCGAACAATCGCGAATATTTATAACTAAGGTCCGGATAATCGATTTTCTACTGTATCACTAGTATTAGTTATGTATTAGTACATTATGTGATTGCTTATCATATGTTTCTTTAATACGCCTGTATGTAGCCTAAATGGCTTGATAGATTTCGACGTATGTGTGGTGTTAGATTTGTCTTTATCACAAGTGCAGAATAATTACTAAATTTTCTAAATTTCAATGGGTTTGGTTGTGTTACATTTTTATTGCTTTTTTAGTTCATAATTTTTAGTTTCAATCATTTATAAGTTTCAAAATAATTATCATATTTTTTCATATTTCTTCACAAGTATAAGCGGGTTTATGTCACACGAGCTATAAAATAGTATACGATACTTGTGACAAAAGTAGCCTATTATCTGCACGGCGTTTAGCACCCTCGCTGCGCTCGGGTGCTAACTTCACGCCGTGCAAAAATAGGCTACTTTGGCCACGCGTATCGTAATGTACTATTTATGCATCCTCATGGTATGAGTATCGAACGAAAGGGTATCACTAAATTAATGTTACTAATTTAATTTCATATTTCGTGTGTTTTTTTTTTATTTCTTAGGTTTACCATAGAGCGAATATCAGTTTCATGTGGGATTAATTACCATATTTTATTTATCAGTATTGCGTTACGTAATTTTGTTCCCACGTTATTTTGATACAACTGTATGAAGTCGGCTATGACAGCATACATTCAGCCTAATTCAGATGGAAAGACAGAAAGCTGTATAAACTTGACAACTCGAACTCAAATTTACCCGGCCAAGTGGACTTTATATAATGTCGTAGTATGTACTGTGCATCCTAATATGGAAAACGGCCCAAAGCTCTACAGTCTACTCGTTCAGTAATCTCACCATACAATAATTATTATTGTTTTTCATGTTGGATGACCACTTTTTCATGTTGGTTTGATGTACGAATCACTCACACGACACCTTGTCACACTGACGGTTCCCTATTCGATTCCCGGTCAAACTGATACCTGAATTTGGATTCCTATTTTCTAGTTGGGATTATTTAAATATGAAACATTATTATTAAGTACGTACTCCCGTATATAAAGTGTAAAAATGCATCTAGAGATAATAATCGAAATAGAAATCGGAGGCAATTTTTTTAACGAAAATAAAACAATGGCGCAAAATTTGTCCACTTTGCCCACAGTATCTTAGAATTAATAAAAGTACAAAGAAAGAGAATAAAATATACGGCTAATCCACCACGGCATTAATTTAACGATCCCTGTAATTATTCTCTTGCAGGTGAGATGAGAGTTGGGTCTTTGAATAAGGGTAGCAATTTTATTCAATGTAAGCTGCTGTTTTAAAATGCATGTAAGGGTAGTACAGGGGCGGATTTGGAGGTTTGGAGGCCATGGGTCAACAAAGGAGCGGAGGCCCCTAATTATTTGCTGAATATGAAATTGTTGTCCTTAATGTTGTTTAAAATATTATGATGAACAAATAAAATTATTTCTACGAAATAATTAGTCAAGTTAATTAATTAATTAATAAGTTTAATTTTGTTATTATTTATATTTTAATTTAAAATTGTAGTTTATGTTTAGGTAATTTAATTATTTGTATATAGTTTAATTTATTTTCATTAGCATTTAATTTCATGTTTTAAATATATAAAAAAGTAAGTAAGTATATCTAAAATTAGTCAAGTGCAAGTATCGCGAAAATGAAAAAAAAAAACACTGTTTAGAAAAAAAACATAAAAGTTGCTAACCAGTCAAAATTTGGATATTTTTTATGTCTATTGTGGGAGACCCCCTCTTATAGAGGCCCTTGGGCGGTTGCTCCGCCTATCCCCCGTACGTACGTACTATCCCCCAGCCCAGGACCGCATTTGAGGAAGACCCCAAATGGACCCTATATAAAGATGTGTGTGGGACAGACCCCAAATCCGGCCCTGGAGTCGCATGTCCGCAAATCCTAAGCGACCGTAGCTTCTCCTTAAAGATAGTATGCAAATTGTCTCGTAAATTTAGATTCATAGTTTTCTTTGTGACGTTCGTCTGTGTCGTCTTGTGCTAGCTGAGAACTTTGTCTTGGCTTTAAATATACGTTTAAGCTATGTTCTATTTAGCTCAAGACTGCATTTAATTGTGTTTAAGCATTATTGTGTCGGATCTGTATAGATGTAAGAACAATTTCTTTTCAATTTGAAGGATAGAAAAAAAGTAGTGATAGCCAGTAAGAAATTCGGCCTTTTGATCGAAGGGCCCAAGACTCAAATCCCAGGCACGCACTTCTGATTTTATAAAGTTATGTGTAAGTACAAATTATCACTTGATTAAACAGTGGAGGAAAACATCATGAGGAAACCTGCATATCTGAGAAATCTTAAAAAAAGTTTTCAAAGGTATGTGAAGTCTATCAATTCGCACTCGACCAGCGCGGTTGACTATGCCCTAATCCTTCTCATTCTAAGAGGAGACCCGTGCTCAACAGTGGGCCAGTAATGCAACCCATTACCATTTGATGACGGTATGGAGAGACAGTAACAAGAGGAATTCCTTCTATTCGATTTAACAATAACTACAAAATTATATTTTAGCATTATTACAGCTTCACCATATCTTTTCAACAATAATTACATTTCACTCTAATTTTATTTATTTAATACCACGTAATGAATAGAAAAATCCATCATCAAAATCAAATTATTTCCGCGCGGACTCCAAAAATGTTCAGATGAGTAAAGTTTAATTCGGATACATTTCCATGAGCCAGCGAAATCCGCTTAACTGTAAAACGCTGAGGAATCATTGGAAAAATGATAAATGAAAAAACCGAGTTAACTCTATAAGCCAAAAATGGAAGAGGTATTTTTTTGAATTAAAATTTTACTGCAGGTACGCCACCGAGTATATAATTAAACGGGTTAAGTAAATATGCGGATACGTGCGAATAGGTGGTATAGATATGTATAGAATAGAATAGAAGGATATGTATAGATATAGATGTAGGAGCACTAAAAATACCTATATAATTATGTTAAATAGGACCAACAACGCATCTCTTATATGCGTATCTCACCGGCCTACCATGCGAAAATTTTAATTTAGGTCATTATTTGTTATGTTTGTAAGTGCCCATGGTATCCATTTTTAAGTCCTTATTGTAAAGGCATAACCTATCCTTATACTTATTAAAATATTGTAACAAATATCTTCAATCACAAGAGACACTAACACTTGTACAAAATTTACTTATAATCCCACTAACGAAGTCTACTACTACTACTACTATTTACTAGTATAACAAATTTTCATTAGATTCGTGTCCTATCAAAGACTGCTCACAAGTGCATTGCTATGTCAGTCAGATTTCCTTATCTTCAGCATTTTTATAACCAAATATATTTATGTAATTAAAATTAACGTTAACATAAACAAAACTTAAAACCTATTAAGAGACAAAAGAAACAAAATAGAAATATAAACTACTCGCTCCCGCTAAAGTAGTATCATTTAGAGATAAACAAGCAGACAGTTATTCAGTGTGCACCGGCCGTACAGAACTCAGATTAAATGGAAATTGAACAGCTCTACGGCAGTTGGTCTTCAACTTTCGCTCAACTGCTCAAACAATCGTTTGGAACGTTTAATTTGGAATAATAGAATGCAGTCTCGAATAAGAATTTGTATGAAGTAGAGTTGATAGTGTTTTTTCACGTTGACATTCAACAATAGTTAAGTATCTTTTTCAATGAAATTGTTCGTTAACTCTTCAGCATTTTTATAACCAAGTATAACTAAATAACTGATATGTACGTAATTATAAACGAATTCTAAAACCAAATAAGAGCTAAAACAAACAATACAGATATTAAAACTTCTTGCTAAAGTAGTATATATTTTATTATTATATAAGAGTAGCAGACTAGCATGCAAGCTATCTGATGATAAGTAACAGCCCATAGAGATCTGTATTCAACGCCAGATAATATTAGATTCCTACATGACGTCGACCAGAGATTACCGCCACAGGACTAAGTTAGAACGCCACACTGCTATGATCGGCTTTGATGGGTGTAGTATGTTTCCCTTACCACACCCATCAAAGAACATACCAGCACTTAACACTGATGTTATTAGACAGAATAAATATAGTTTAAAAAAGTAAAAAAACGTGTTTTTATGATAAAATCAACTAAAAAGTAAAAAAAATAATTTTCAATGTAGAAATCAATTAATCAATCAATCAATAAGGTAGATAGTATAATTGTGGAAAAAGTGTGTGGCGCTTTTGGAAAACTGATAAATGGAGCACCCCGGGAGGTTTTTGACAATTCTTCAAAATTTTGAATTAAACTGAACGTTCAAAGCGGATAGAAATCGGGTTCAAAGATTCTGTTACATAGTTACATACATACATACATACAACTCGAGCTAATAAAAGCTTGTTAAAAGGCGTGCACTCGCATTCAACCATCTTGTTTGTTTCCTTCCGATATCGATAAATTTACAAATTATGAAAGTTCGTCACTAGTTTCATCGGAACCGCGTAAAACGATAACTGTTCACGAGAGTTCAGTTTTAAACTCAAGTTATAAACTTCAGGAGCGTTTTAAGGTTGAAAGTTTTAATTGAACTTTAACAAAGGGATGTAATATTTGGATAGTAATATTTGGATCATGGATAGTTTGGGGGATATGATCCTAAAACAGAATAATACGAAGCTCATTTAAAGTTTCATCATCATCAGCAACAACACAACAACGTTGGGACGGTGATGGGATAATGATGACGGGTCTACTTTCAAAATGAAAAGGATTAGGGAATAGCCGCGCGGGCCATGTACGGATTGGTAAATTTCACATACCCTAAGGAGCTTTTTTATGCTACGGTATGGTATACACGTTTCCTTACGATGTATTTATTCACCGTTAAAGCAAGTGATAATTAACTTTGAAAAAGACAGGTGTGACTCTGGGATTATCCCGCGGACTCTTGGCATCAACGGCTGAGTTTAAACAATTAGTTCATCATTGCGTACATTATATAATATCGAGTATTAACCAAAATACATCACGTTCATGTACTTTAATGAAGACTTTAATGAAGCAAATTACAAGATTTTGTACAAACATTTATTGAATGTTTAGAAAAAAGAGTAAGTCAACCTTATGGTGACACTCTTCAAACCAAAACGTAGCAGTGGTCATACTGGAGTTATAGGACAGATACATGTGACGGTGGGCACCCATCCGAAGCGCAATGTTGCGTTACTTTGTTTCCTCCACGACACGATCTTTTGCTTGTGACGCATTACCTAGCCTTATCAGTGCAAATCTTGCCGAATTAATGCACACTACACGTGTTAATAAGTAAAATAATGTAACCGACAGACCGTATCGTTATTTGTAATAAAGCACCTTAGTTTTTCAAAAGATTTGTATAATAAACATCCACTAACATCTAACATTAGAGTCAAAATCATTACTTACTTAGTATCCATAATAAATTGTTGCGTTACTTCTTAAAAATCTTGAAATATAAAATTAATGTAGGCATTGGTCAAATTACTAAGAAGTTTTATTATTATAAAGTACAATGTTTGATACTGTTAATATAAACCAACATAGTTTTGCGCCGAAAAAGAAATTCACAAAATTTTCGCCCCACGTGGCGAGTTATTAATAAACTTCAATTCACATTCTCCCGATCACAACTAACACTAAGGCTGACTACCCACTGCCTACAATTGCGATAGCCAATGGTAGCTTCAGCGGTTAAGTGGTTAAAACGACAGTCAAGAGTTTCCCAACGAATATTTGCATGGATATACATATATATAGAGAGGTGAGGCAATCGATGTTTGGCAGATTTTTCGAATAAAATGAAACATGTACCTATCGCTCGTCTGTTGCTCAACCAACAAATTGGACGTAATCCAACTTGAGTTTTCTGATAGATTATTCGAATAAAATCAAATTTGCATCGCTCGTCGGTTGCATGTCATCGGTGGCATTGGGCTTTTGGTACTTTGTATATTTTTTGAAATGAAATCATACCTGTTCCTTTCGTCAGTCGCATAAACAACCAAATTATCGCGCGAGCTGCAACGGCTTAAGCCGTAACTTTTCAAAACCTTAAGCTTAAGATAGTAGCTTACAAAGGGCTGATGATCATGCGATGGTCCTGTTGCATGTACTTTATTTATCTATTTGTATCTATGTCTGATTGGCAAAAGTTGCTTAAGATAATTACTAACAGTTCTAAATCGCTAAAGCTATTAGCTTCTTAAGCGATAGTCGCCAATGGGCAGCCAGCCTAAAGTTTAATTAAGAAATCAAACTTCATATCGGCGGGTATAAAAATAAATGGGAGTTGCTTTAGCGCGCGATGTTATTGGACGAAAACATTTTTATAGCTCCTTTTTTAAGATGAACTTAAATTGGGAACTGGTCTGTACCATCCATGAGCCTTTGAAAGTCCACTGCTGGATATAGGAAGGTGGTAGAACTTTTTGTTTCGACTCTGGCGGCACCACCAACAAAGCTATTTGCAGGGTATGGTGTGCGGGGTGTTCCGAGGCGTTCCAGCTTAGTCTTCGGGTAGGAATATCTAGTACTACTGCGGCAGAAGCGACTTACCGTCAGGTGGATTGCATGATCGTCTACTACTCTACTCTCTTTACCCAGATATGTTCTCCATTCGAGAGCCTTCCTACCCCATCAGTTACCTGTCCTACGAGTAACCTCTACCATTTTCATGTAACGTATCGCGTAACCAAGCGAATATTCAACAGTTACCTGCAATAAACCAAAGCTTACCGCAAGCTCACGTGTTCAAAATACTTGTCGGTGTTTTGGCAAACCAATTTTAGTTTCCACGACGCTTATATAATAACATGAAACCAAATTATAGACGAGAATACCGATCTATATATTATCTACACATAAATTGTTTAATTTCTTATAACCACATCATCAGGCGGACTGCATACTCGCTTCTCCAATTTCATAAAAATCTAAGAAACGCTCACAATGTTTTATTACGTCAGAATTGTCATCTCCCACCTTTAATTGTAACTGGAAATATAATATTTCTACTCCGCACGACAATTACTCTGGCATTTCCGGAGCAAAATGAAAATACCTGAGAAATAGCTGGCTATTATCTATCAAAGTGGAGAGAAAATAGCGCTATTAAATGTAACACGACTCAAAGAAATTTCCTAAAAGAAGTTATTTGAAAAGGCGACAACGTTTGTGAACTAACGATGTAAAAATAAACACCGTTTGCTAAAAAAATCTTCAATAAATTCAACCTTTGCTTTGTAAAGTTTAATTTAAACTAACATGGATAATTGATTACATTTAATTAATACTACATTTTTTGCCTACTATAGTTCGAAATTTGAATCGTAATGTTGGCAAAAATTGACAAATTTTGAATTTTGATTATACAAATTTCACAAAAAATGGTGAAAATTGTTAAGAGGCTAAAAAGTACGTACAACTAAATTTATTTACATCAACGAACGACATTTTATACAAATTGACGTGTCACACTATTCGTAAGCAATCAGTTTTAAGAGTTTTGTCGAATGGACATGAATATGATATTATTTACATATACTTAGAAAATATCTAAATACTCTTTCAAATTGTTCACTTCTTTACGTAAACAATAATATATTCACGTACCTATACCTCATTCTCACACTATGTGTGCATAAAACAATATTTTATTCAAAATAAAACACAGGTAGCCATTGCACGCGTGTGGTGTGGTGACCGCAAAACAACCACAAAGAGTGCTGCCTCATTTAAAACAAACATCAATTATATTCGCGTGAATAAAATCAATTATTCTGTAGGTACATACTGGTTGCAATGACGCTGGATAACTGAAATTGAGATAAATACTTTCCGAATACAAAGCTTGCTCCATGCAGCTTTATTCAATGCATGATAAAACATGACCATCAACATTTTGTTCCTGGTTTGAATTCAGGAATTATATTTATTGAAACGGCAGGTGGTATGATAACAAACGGTACATTACTATTGTTGTAAAATGACGAAGTGGCGAAGTGTTCACCGTACCGGTCTGATGTACCGAGGGTTCCGGATTCGATCCCCGGCAAGACAGATATCTAAATGATGAACTGATTTCTGTTCCAGGTCATGTTCGTGTATTAGTCTAAGAGTGAGAGGATCCATAATTGATGGGAAATGGCCACTGCCATCCATCATCTGTGTCCCACTCTACCATGGATAACACTCGTTCTTCCTGAAGGAAATCACAGTTATCCTAATAATTTTAACATGAAAATACCTGTTTAATTTATATAAATTCAAATAACTGCTATTTTACGAATATACATTTCAATTTTATTTATTCCTTAAATTAATTTCACGTTGAACGATACTCCATTAACTTTTCATTCATTTACAAAAAGCACAAACATTTTCACGTTGGCTATTGCAATATTTATGTACGGAATATAAGTGACCAATGCAAGCATCAAAGGGAATGCTTTTAACGGATCCTTTGTAGTCAAAGAGGCATTATTTAAAGCTTTTTTACAACGTAGTCGATGTTTTTGAATAAACGATACTTTTGGTTACATCACAAAGGAAAAAAAAAGTTTATTGTTTACACTTTATATAGAAATCCCTGTCGATTATTTAATAGACATAAAAGTATAGTCATAATCATCAATCAATTATTAGATACTCCAAGAAACGAAAAGTTTAGGTCATAACTTTTACATGGATATCAGATACTACACGCTTTTAACATATTTTTCACAAGTTTTTGTAGAAATCTCAGTTGTAGGTTTTAGGATGTTTTCTTTTAATTTTAAGAAAATAGGAAAATTACTCATAATGAAAAAATAAATTAAAACAGGAAGGTCTTAGGTTGTTAGAACACTTACCTATGACATACGAGTAGCCATCGAGCGTAAGCACACATTTTCTGGGCGCGCCCGAAGCAGATCTATGTCTGTGGCCTCTGGGCGCGGCGCCCAAGGCTCGCCCTCCGCCAGGGTCGCTATGACACTTATGGACCAGCTCCTTATCGTTCGCCAGGTTGCTATTGCCGTCGACAGAGCCCTGCCTGCTGCCTTCCAGCAACGCTTTCCCGCGCCGCATCATCACATCATACGCTATCTCCGCCAAAATCACAATCCACACCTGTTTCACACACTCCACCACACCACAGAACGTACCCGTGCGTAACTCACAAGATTAATCACTCAAATACTGGTTAGATATGTTTATTTCAACAGCATGTTTTGATATGTAACAGATCGGTGTCATAAACAATGTACGTTTCATAGACGTTTTCATTGGTTCGCTGATGTACGGCTAGTAAATTTCGTATTATTACCATAACAGTGCTACTTTTAGTCTTTACTACATTTTTAAGTTGGACATTGACCGATTTTTATATTCGCCACGGATAAAAATAACGTTTATCTGCTTGCATCCAGATATACGTGGGTACATTAGGTGTAATTAAGATAATATGGTAAGCGCGTGCGATGTGTTAATCGATTGCTTTTGAAATTTTAACAACGTCATAAACAGATTACAGTTACGGCGTGGTATCTACGATTAAGTACCGTATACGAGGGAGTTATTTTACAGAACATTAAGTTGTGGTTATCATAATTTTTATTTAGAAACACTAAATGCCGATTCATGTTGCAAATAATTTATGGCTGTTAGAATGTTAACGAAGTGAATAATGAAACTTTTTAATATGAATGATTACTCTTTCATTTAACATATCTAATTATTGAATATAAACAAAAAAAAAATTCTTCTTTTATTGAAATAATTTCTCAAAATTAGCAGAATTTTCAGCAAGGTAAATATCTGAATTGCAAATACTCGTTTTATGAAGCCAAACACCGTCGTTGGGAGCTCGTATTTGCTAAGTTAGAATTGTTAGACTTTATAACCGAATCAACGTGTTTATTAAATATTATGACCCGACGTGGGTTGCTACTGTTCATTTTATTGTTCGCGTAGTTTTATCTTTGCCTATTCGCATATGTTTTCTGTAATAAAACCGTTTGTTGTTAACTACTTTTTTGTGAGTATTTTTATAATTATGCTTGTTATTTATATAATTACGGACTGATATGATTATGATATTTTAAAACTACGCCGTTTTTATTCATATTTACGTTCGTGTTTAAATTATACAGTATAATTTGGCCGTTTAACAAGCGAACGGTCTACCTTGCTCGATCCTAACTCCCTTATCTAATTAACAGTGGTATAGACAAGACTCTTTGTATTACGGGGAGCTAACGAACTATGTTAACAAACGCCGACCAACGGACCTTTGTTCGTTAATGTAGCGCGAATTTTAGCAGATGTAACCTTCGTGGGTATTAAATTAACTTACTTCACAATCACGCTTACTCGCTACGGGATTGGTGGAACTATTTTTTCCCAAACACGTCGTAATTTACCCAACTTCGGCAACACCGTGTAATGAATGTTTGGCGTAACGCAGGTGGGAACACGGAAATCTATTTTCACGCGACGACTGTTGTTTTTCCGCCATAGTAACGCGTACACGGGGCGCCCATAAACCGTTGCGTCATGGCCCATCGGGGGTGGGGGCGCCCCCCATTTGTAAACAGATTGTGACGTTGTCCGACGGACTATTCCAAATCGCGAACAACAGGTGGTCCCGTTCCCCGATTCCGATGTGGAGATTGTAACAACACTTAGGGTTTGACATGTGATCGTTTTCGAGAAAAAAAATGTGGTTTATTTTTTTTTAGTTTAACATACCCAAGTGAACGGACATGAGTCGGACGGAGGTGCGTTCGTAGCCGCTTAGGGCGGCATGGCGTTACCACACGTCCGGACCGCGTGGAGGCCTGCGCGCGACTGCCAGTGCCGACGAAGCACATGCTCGACCCGCCACAGGTAGCTTCTGATTAGTGCAGACTTCCACTTCCAAATTCTTAGCCCCAGGAGTGTCTTCAATGGTTTTCAAGGACGGCAAGGTTTTTCCTTTAGTCTTGGCCGTCCGTAAACTGTAAAGCGCCGAACAAAAGAAACGTAGCCGCTGTGAATTGAAACTTGTTTGTTGGAGAAAGAACTTGATTGTTACTGCAAATTTGTTTTGTTTTCCTATTTGTTAGAGCTCAGTTTAATTAATTTGTTAACAATGAAAAAGGCACAATTGACGTAAGTGTAATATAGGATAAAATATATAAATATGACTATAGGAGAAGAATTTCAATTGTAAAATCTCGCCTTTCTAAAAAGAATTCTAGAAAGCACGTGAAGGCGTTCTTGCAATAAAAAGAGTAATTTACAATAGGTAAAGGCTAAAACTTATATTCCTTTTTTACAAAATATACCTTTCCATTCCATAGACAGCCCTTTAGTACACAATATTATACCGCGATACCCTGTGCTAAGGGTTCTTGTTAGTGCTGTTTGCGAAGGTTTTCAAAGCAATGGTGATTTAGAATAATTTTATGTAGGACTTATCTATTGAACCATAATAGATAGACAGTTGAAATTCTCACAATATAACTATAACTATGGGCTCTATAACAAAAAATACGAAAACAGGAATATGGTTCATGACGATATTAGCTTATTAGCGTTGGTTTGACTTACAAGTGTTCTCTTGTAGTTGATTGTCTTAGGTACCTACACGTAACTTAATCGTCATTGCAATTAGGAACGATGTATAATATTAATTGATGTATGAGGAAAACTATTTATCATATTGTTTAAATAATTTAAAATGACGATAGATTGACGTAATAAAAAAATATGTTTAGATTGTATCTATCAATAAAACTTATTGGGGACTTATAAGCAGTGATAGGAAACTCAGTGGGTAAGAAACTCGGCCTCTAGATCAAGGGGTCCGAGGTTCAAATGGCAGGCATCTGATTTTTCAAAAGTAATGTGCTTATTAGAAATTAATGATCTCTTGCTTAAACAGTGAAGGAAACCTACATACCTGAAAAAACCTTTAAAAAAAACCTTTTCAAAGATATGTGAAATCTACCAATTCGCAGTTGGCCAGCCCCGTGGACTATGGCCTTATCCTTCTCATTCTGAGAGGACACCCATGCCTAACAGTGGGACGGTAATGGTTTGTTGTTTATGATGTTTGTTTGGTGGTTGTTTATGATGGGGCTTTACTGATAACTTTATAACATCTGGCATGGTTTGGCCACGTATGCAATAATACGCTTTGGATATGCTTAGAGAAATATTCCTTAGTGCGAATATATCCGTATCCAGCAAAGAATATAGGATTTACAAATACGTCTACTATAACAATCTTCATAACTCAAGAAATCCCAGCAGTGGACTAATATAAAGATTATGTAATCTTAACTTAAGAATTCTGTACATTTAAATTTACAAAAATTTTGGGACAAACCCCTCTGCATACTTGTGCGACATCAGCTTCTTGATTCTGCACATGATATTGCAGAGAGGGCTCGTCTCCTTGCAGTAGCAGAGCGGGAGTCGGGGTTTTGGCTACAGGCATATCCTTCGGGAAATATAGGTACACTTTTAGACAATCTAACTCTATCAGTTTGTACTCGTTTGCGTCTGGGTGTAAAGACAGTTGAGCACCATCGCTGTCATTGCGGTGCAGACGTCGATGTATTTGGACACCATGGACTTTCTTGTCAGCGCAGTGCTGGTCGCTTATCGCGCCACGCCACCATCAATGACGTCATTCGTCGGGCTTTTGTCACCGTCAATGTGCCGGCTTGTTTAGAGCCGAATGGTCTCGCACGTGACGATGGCAAGCGGCCTGACGGTATGACGTTAATACCCTGGAAGGGGGGAAGGATGTTGGTGTGGGACGCTACGTGTGTCGACACACTGGCTCCTTCTCACCTCCAGGCATCATCATCTGGCGCGGGGGCGGCGGCTACTGCTGCTGAAAACGCCAAGCGTCATAAATATGTTAGTTTGTGTAATAACTACATATTTGTGGCGTTTGGTGTTGAAACTTTAGGTCCATGGGGCCCGGATGCTTGGCAGTTGTATAAACAACTGTC
Source organism: Epargyreus clarus (assembly GCF_041222505.1). Classification (NCBI taxonomy): domain Eukaryota; kingdom Metazoa; phylum Arthropoda; class Insecta; order Lepidoptera; family Hesperiidae; genus Epargyreus; species Epargyreus clarus. The sequence continues at coordinate 13,973,328 of NW_027332223.1, forward strand.
AACACGATTGGTCGACGTCTCTGGAGATCCAGGAGCTGGCACGCATTTCGCTCAACGAATTGCTATAGCAATTCAAAGAGGAAATGCTGCCAGCATCTTGGGTACCTTGCCCAAGGACAGCGATGGTGATCATTTTTTATGGTAGTTTTTATGTTTTTATATTTTTGTATTTCGTTTTTGTATATACGAGTATGTACATTTTGTAAATAAGTTTCTATTAGTATATAATCTTTCCAGTTTTTATATTTACCACAGACGATATTATCTGCATGATAATGCACGTGAATAGTTTTTAAATCGGTTCAGAGCATAAAACGCAAGACAGCGTAGAGTTCGTATGCATGCAAATGTAGAGCTCTCTGGTGGAAAAATGACGCTACACGCTTGTTCCAACAGACGCGGCTAAAATTTTGAAAAAAAAGTATAAAAGTACAATATAAAATTTAAAAATCGGTATTATTATAATATTTAGTCATAGTATAATTATGGCTTATGTGTAGTAGAGGCAGTTACTAAATTTTTAAGTTTTCCGGCAGTTCCACTGATGGTAATTAGGTACCGCCGCCGATGGATATCCATAATCAACCTTACATAATCTTAGACTCCTACCTGAGGTCAGCTCCAGATGCGCCGCTACCCCTGAGGAATAAGCTGGAATGCCTCGGAAAAGTATGTTTCCCTTTACACCAGAACAAAGCAGAGCTTAACGCTGTTGTTATTAGGTAAAATAGGTGTAGCGGTTCCGCCGCCAGAGTCGAACCACAAAGAGTTCTATCACCGTCAAATTATGACATTATTTATCTTCTAAACTGTCTAATTAGGTTATTGTCTTAATCAAAATATGTATAACCAATTAATTTAAGTCCATGGTTAAATGCATACTTGAACTTGACTATCTTAAATTAACTTGTTTGCTATGTTTATCACATGTAAATCTTTAACACAGCTCAAACTTTAGTATCCACTGCGGCTTTATTCTGAAACTAAGTTATGCATAATACTAGTAAAATTAAAGCAGATTAACTAAATAAGCCTTCCTAAGAAGGTCCAACAAAGCCATTACACCTGTGCATAGAGCTGATTAAAAGATTAGCGAACTTATACAAGTTCTGAACCTAAGTAGAAATATACCTACCCTCTTGTTATAATTTTCAAACAGAATTAATTTTCTTTTTAGCCGTTTGCGGAGGGTATTGTTCGAGTGTATTTATTTATGTATATACGTCTTATTCTTTGGCACACCTTATAACCTAAACAGCTCGGCGAATTTTAACGTATGAGGTGTCGTTGGAGGAGCTTATTATGGGAGTGCCATGGGCTATACTTTTAAGCAGTTGGATTTTTGTTTTAGTTATCACCAAGTTTATTCCGACCTACTAATGGACTTTTCAGATAGAAAGAGTTTAAATCACAGTGTACCATGATGCTAGATTTCACCTCTGACATCATTTTTTCACAAAACTCTCACATTTCCTTAAATGTGGTTCCCTATTAAAACAAATGATGATACATTTTATTACGTACATAACTTTCAAAATTAGTTAGTTCTCAAAATTTGAGTAACAATTCGAACCCTGAACCTATTCTCTAGTTATTTCTAAATTATTACTAAATTGGAACGTAGAAATTCATGCCAATTTGTTCTCGTGTATAATTTTCAAATCATTTGAAAATCATCAACCAATTATCATAAATACAGCAGAGGTCAATTACATTTCACAACTAGTTTAATCAAAACTCAAATACATTCCAAATAACGTGAAAATAATATGTGCGTACTAATAAACGATTCAAACCCACTTCATTACAAGCTCATTAATATTGTACTCGTATCAAACTTACTGGGCGTTTAACATCACGTATTTGATATGGCTAAACATAGCGTTACTATACGCATACGAATTTGAATTTATTGTAAGTGTAGTTCATAATCAATGGATGAACTGACTTTTTTATTCGAAGTAGATTATTTACATTACCCTTAGTATGAGTTTTTACGTTTTTACAAAAATGACTGCTTTTGTGTTTGTTTACGTATTTCCCATAAATATCCAATCAGGTCTAATACAATCCGCTGGGGGCGTTGATTGGAAATGTATGGGCACATACGTTAACAAATACAAAAACAGTCATTTTTCTTAAAACGTAAATACTCGTACTAAGGATACAGAGCTCTTTTTGAACGTCAGACCGCCACTTTACTAGGTGTTTCGGTATGGAGAAGAAGCGGCGAAAGAAACTCCATAACATACAATTTTGTAAAAACAAATGTTATCTACAATGATAAACTTAACCTTCTGGAACATGTGGAGCTGGTACTAGGTACTTCAATGAGTTTTAATATTATAATAAAAATAATCCTATAAAATTAAATACTTCTTCACTGGAACTTAATGAATAAACATGACGAATAAGATATCGCCGGCCGTCATCAACGACAGCCGGTGACAGCAGACCGTTGACGATGGTCGATGATTGTCACTGGCAGCTGTCGGCGACAGTCAACGAACGTCGTCGAACTGTCCTCAGCCACAGCTCCCGATGACCGTCGGCTGTCGCTAACGACAGTCAACGACGTTCATCGACGGTCGTTATCGCGTGCTATCTGTTATGTTTTAGAATCCTGTAATTCGTAAAATAAAATAATTTATCATCAACCCCACTGTCCCACTTGCTGTCCCACTGCTGGGCACGGGTCTCCTCTTAGAATGAGAAGGATTAAGCCATAGTCCATCGCGCTGGCCAAGTGCGAATTGGTAGACTTCATATACTTTTGAAAACTTTTTATATATATTTCTTTTTTAAGATTTCCTAGGTTTCCTCACGATATTTTCCTTCACCGTTTAATCAAGTGATAATTAATTTTTAATACGCACATTTACAACTTTAAAAAATCAGAGGTGCGTGCCTGGGATTTAAACCTCGGACCCCTCGATCAGGAGGCCGAGTTTCGTAACCACTAGGCTATCACTTCATTTTAATAATTAATACGTATGTATTTACATTCAACCTTCATTTGTACTAGAGATTAAAGTCTACACTACACAATCAACCGAAGCAAGTTTACATCACAACAATACTCTCGATTGTTCCATAACTACTAGTATAATAGTTCCCGCGGGAACACATTCGGGATTCAGAACGCATGCCAGTTATTACCTTCCACCGCAATACTTAGCAGTTGATGGGTTGAGAGATACAATGAGTTTATATAGTACCTACTACATATCTATTCTATTTATCTTTAATAGATCTACGGCCAAAATATGAGGATATAAGAAAAGAAAGATATAGAAAGAGTACAAAAGATAAGGAATAATTATGAGAAATAATAAAGAAATAACCCTAAGCAATAGCTTAGGGTTATTTTTTCATTCAGCTAATTATTTAGTTTTTATTTTTTATGAAATATTACTTTTATTTACATCTACCAACCCATATTATACCCAACTATATTCTAAATCATTAAAAAATACGATTTTTAAATGTTATCTGTTTTTAATTTCTTTATAGTATTTACTGTACGTGTACTTTACGTTTTTGTACGAAAATTATATTCCTTTCCAAAGTTCCATATTTAGTTAATTTAACATTTGTATAATTTAACCGTCTGTTAACTCTACAGCGTGTGTAAAACTCGTCCCACGGGTAATAAACTGTTACACTGCAATATCGCAGACAAATTATAATCCGTACGTATTCCTATTCGCTTGTCGTCCCTTGATAATTGGTTGTTTAGCTCTTTGGCCAATGTGTATGTTACCATAAAACTATATTAATATACTAGCTGACCCGGCAAACGTTGTGTTGCCATATAAATAAAAAAATGGTAAGAGGAACAACCCTTATCACTTACGGGTTTGAAAAATACATAGAATATTTAAAACTGCGATGGTAGCGAAGTCTATCGAATCCAATGTGAAACATTCCAAAATCAACAACTACCTACGAATTAAAAATTAATTAAAAAAAACCTTTTCCCACGCACTAAATTGTGAATCTAAACCATTCTCAAGTCCCCTTGAACACACACAACAAATTTCATAAAAATCAGTCCAGTCGTTTAGGAGGAGTTCAGTGACATACACACGCACATAAGAAATATATATTTCAAGATTCTCAGAGAACGAATAATAAGATAAATATTATTTCATTTGTATGGGTTTTGAATCTTACTGTACAAGTACATACATCAATTTCTGTCTAATAAAAACAGTGTTAAGCGCTGCTGTGTTCTGGTTTGAAGTGTGTGGTAAAGGAGACATACTTTTCCGACGTGTTCCGGATTAGTCCTCAATAGCGGCGCATCTGTGGCCGACCTCAGGTAGGAATATCTAATCTTATCTGGGGTTGATTACAGCTATCCATGGGGTGCAGTAGCTACTTACCTTCAGGTAGACTACATGCTTGTCTGCTACTGCTATATTATAAAAAGTATGTATCCGATGATATATGAGGCTGGAGGTTACCAGCCTTTAGTATAAAGTTACAGTTGAAAACAGTTTTCTATTGATGATATTTATTTAATTAAAAAATCATCATTTAAAAAACCTTCACATTTGCTAAAATTATGGTAGAATTTGGACATTTCTAGGCAAAAACAAGCACTTAAATATGTTTCACACAGTCCACACTCGAACTATATACTATGAAATCGTCTTATTCACAATTTGTAAAAACTAAATCATTAAATCTAAATCAAACGAAAACTAAATCAAATCAAACTCCACTTTGAACTCGCCGATTTATGCTTGAACAGACTATCTAAACGCTTAAGGCTTCCGTTGCTCAGATACCAAAAAAGTCTTAAGTCCCCAACTCTAACAAGACATATTTTTCTCAGATCTTAGTTCGCCTTCTACGACCTTGTACCTAGGAACTGTCGTTACGCTCAAAAAGTTTCGGAGTCAAACAATACTAGACGAAAATGATCTTTGGACGTGTTCGGCGTTTGAAATCGAAAATGAAATAACAATATCTAAGAAATAATTGTGTGGAGTAAGTTCGAGTAAGAGCCTTATAAACGGGTTCTACGTGTAGCAAATGTGCAAATGTAAATAGAAAAATAATGTATTTGGAAGGTGGTAGAACTCTTTGTGGTTCGACTCCGGCGGCACCACCGCCACACCTATTTCTGCCTAATAACAGCAGTGCTAGGCGTTGCTGTGTTCCGTTTTGAAGGGTGTGGTAAGGGAGACATACTTTTTCGAGGCGTTCCAGCTTAGTCCTCAGGGGTAGCGGCGCATTTGTTGCCGACCTCAGGTAGGAAAATCTGGTCCTATCTGGGGTTGATTACAGATGTTCATGGGCGGCAGTAGCCACTTACCATCAGGTGGACTGCATGCTCGTCTGCTACTCCTATATTATAAAAAAATTACGAATGTGTTATCTGTTTTTAATTTCTTTATAGTACTTACTGTACGTGTTCTTTACGTTTTTGTACGAAAATTATATTCCTTTCCAAAGTTCCATATTTAGCCTTTTATAATTTAACTTTTGTATAATTTAACCGTCTGTTAACTCTACAGCGTGTGTAAAACTCGTCCCACGGGTAATAAACTGTTACACTGCAATATCGCAGACAAATTTTAATCCGTACGTATTACTATTCGCTTGTCGTCCCTTGATAATTGGTTGTTAAGCTCTTTGGCCAATGTGTATCTTACCATAACTATATTAATACTAGTTTTTGCCCGCGACTTCGCCCGCGTTTGTAAGAACATACTAACATACATAAAACTGTAAATTCGTGCCTTCAACTTTGCTAAAGATCATCGCTTGATCAAATGCAAAGTTTACGATTCAATCCTTACTAATATCTATTAAAATATATCGATGTTTTGAGTCCAAAAGATCGATTTTCCGATTAATCGATCTTAGATCGCAACACCTAGTTCCCGTGGTATTTCCGGGATAAAAACTATCCTATGTCTTTTCTCAGGTCTCAGACTATTTTTGTACAAAATTTCATTAAAATCGGTTCAGTGGTTTAGGCGTGAAAAAGAGACAACCAGACAGACAGACAGACAGACAGAGTTACTTTCGGATTTATAATATTATTAAGTAAGGATATTCTCAGAGAACGAATAGTAAGATTAATATTAATTGATTTGTATGGGTTTTTAATCATACTGTACAAGTACATACATCAATTTCTGTCTAATAACAACAGTGTTAAGCGCTGTTGTGTTTTGGTTTGAAAGGTGTGGTAAGGGAGACATACTTTTCCGACGTGTTCCAGATTAGTCCTCATTAGCGGCGCATCTGTGGCCGACCTCAGGTAGGAATATCTAATCTTATCTGGGGTTGATTACAGCTATCCATGGGCGGCAGTAGCCACTTACCATCAGGTAGACTACATGCTTGTCTGCTACTGCTATGTTATAAAAAGTATGTATCCGATAATATATGAGGCTGGTAACCTCTTTAGTATAAAGTTACAGTTTTTAACAATTTTATTTAATTTAAAAAAAAAACATTTAAAAAATCTTCACATTTACTCAAATTATGGTAGAATTTGGACATTTCTAGGCTGAACTCGCCGATTTATGCTTGAACAGACTATCTAAACGCTTAAGGCTTCCGTTGCTCAGATACCAAAAAAGTGTTAAGTCCCCAACTCTAACAAGACATATTGTTCTCAGATCTTAGTTCGCCTTCTACGACCTTGTACCTAGGAACTGTCGTTACGCTCAAAAAGTTTCGGAGTCAAACAATACTAGACGAAAATGATCTTTGGACGTGTTCGGCGTTTGAAATCGAAAATGAAATAACAATATCTAAGAAATAATTGTGTGGAGTAAGTTCGAGTAAGAGCCTTATAAACGGGTTCTACGTGTAGCAAATGTGCAAATGTAAATAGAAAAATAATGTGTTTTGAAGGTGATAGAACCCTTTGTGGTTCGACTCCGGCGGCACCACCGCCACACCTATTTCTGCCTAATAACAGCAGTGTTAGGCGTTGCTGTGTTCCGTTTTGAAGGGTGTGGTAAGGGAGACATACTTTTCCGAGGCGTTCCAGCTTAGTCCTCAAGGGTAGCGGCGCATTTGTGGCCGATCTCAGGTAGGTATATCTAATCCTATCTGGGGTTGATTACAGATGTCCATGGGCGGCAGGAGCCACCTACCATCAGGTGGACTGCATGCTCATCTGCTACTCCTATGTTATAAAAAATGTTTCTTGCTAGGAAAACATGTATCGATATTTTAATAATAAAAAGTTAACTAAACTTCTTATTGTTAAAATATCGATTTGTTGTTTATTAATAAAATTTTAGATGAGTGGACATCTTCGTCCAAAGTTGAAAAAAAAGATATGGTACTTCATGGGCTACAATTGAACTAGAATTAACAGAGGAATATTATCTAGAGGCGTTTCAACTTAGTTCATAACAGTCATGTTTGTAGCCGATCTGTGATAGAAATTCAATCCTACTTGACAAAGGCAGTGAGCACTTACGATCAGGTAAGTATACTGCAGGATTTTTGGTACTACATTTCATATAAAAAACAGAAATAGGTTTCTACTGCAGTGTTGTCGCCTCGGAAAAATCACAGAGAATTCTAACAAGAAAACAAACCAAGTTACCACAATTTAAACCAAAGTAACTTCTTAAGATTCCTGTAATGCGGGCGTAATGCAGGTTCATTTAGAAGTCTAACTTCACTGCGGTTTAAGTCCTATTTAAAAGTTACTGCGAAAGTTTGTTTTGCATTGCAGGTAAAATAACAAAATAGTATGCATAAAGTGACCATACATTCCGTCTTGAACGGGACAGTCCCTTTTTTCGATGCTTCGTACCGTTGTCCCCGAAAGTAACCTCGCGACATAAAATTGTCCCGTTTTCCCAAATGATAATAATGATAACTGGGTATTAAAATCTATAAATTTAAAATAACAATGTTTATAAACATTTTTCGTGTAATTTACAGCAAACTGTTTCATCTGATACCCATGTTATCATAGGATAGATAAGAAAATTTCTGTCGTCTTGAATTTCTAGTAACGTCTAATTAACTAACAGTAAATAGTATAATTGTGAAAAATGCATGGAGTGCACCATTTATCAGTTTTCGAAAAGCGCCCCACACTTTTTCCACAATTATACTATTTACTGTTCCTTAAATTATTCCTGAATTGAAAATTATTTTCTACTTTTTAGATGATTTTAACATACTAGCGTGATTTTTAGTTCTTTTTAACTATATTTTTTCAAGTAAAAAGTAATTGACATAAAAAAATTATGTCCCGTTTTGGCTGAAGTAATAAATGGTCGCTTTAAGTGTGCACCCTTCCTTTAAATATTTAGTGAAACGCCCCAACTCGTTGCGTGTTAGTCTAAGATTTGACTCGGCAATTTGTTTTAGTATTACACTAAATAAAATAGTTTTTCTGTAGTTTACTGGAAACTGCAGTATTGAAGTATTTTCTGTATAATGGTGATAGCAAATGGGTATGATTTTTTCTAAATTTTTAGTGGAAGCCATCCGTATATAACTATCACCAGTGTACGAGTATATTGAATACTAGCTGTGTCCCGCGGTTTCACCAGCGTTAAAACGAACCAGCGGCACAGCTAGTCTAAAATATAAGTAGCCGAAATTACTGCTTATTACACCAGCTAACTGCCAATAAAAGTCCCGTCAAAATCGGTCCAGCTATTTCAGAGATTAGCCAGAACAAACAGACAGACAGACTGACAAAAATTGTAAAAAAATGTTATTTTAGTGTATGTACCATATGTACCAATACATTCATATGCATGTAGTAAGAAGCGGTTATTTCAATATACGAATTATTAAGTTTTAATACCTTCGACCTACCGACAATCCAAAGTAACAAAGCGCTCAGATTAAAAATTTAGACCCCAAATAAAAAGATACGAATACCACTACGATATTATACGAAGATTATTTATGCCACCAATAACCACACTTTCATAACTACGTTGTATATGTTGTGAAAATAATCAAAACGTTATTGATATGGCGCTCGCGTGTTGGCTTTGCGTTTCTCCAACTAAATATTATGTTTCATCGCTAGATAAACCGCTGCGGGGTATTTTCCTGCTTCAATCCATTTTCCGATTTAATTTCCATTTTAGTTCATAAACGATGCGGTTAATTTTTGTATTGCCTAGAGTTATAACCAAAATAGGTATTGGCTAAGAAATCTAGCGATCTATATTTTGTATGAAATTTTAACGATAATTCAATTTACAATTACCCTTTTAATCTCTAACAGCAGGAAGAACTATTACACCTGAGTTCATTCGTTGAAATGACAATAACGTTACTTGATTATTTGTTATCTGTAACATTTTGTGTAGGAACACGTGTAAAAAATTACCAACTGCTAGGGAATCGGAACTCCATGCTAAGATAACGAAATTCATACAATTAGCTTTCTTTCGTGTTCTCTTCTCACCGTCTTAAACATTAATTGTTTACTAATGTCACTGTCTATTCTTATAAAAATATAATCACAGTGCCTCGTAGGTTACCAAAAAATTTTGTTAAATTATGCAACTTCGTTGTTCAGTTTGTAGGTCGATAGCGAATATCGCGTATCAGGTATACCTACCTGTTACGAAATTCTGAAATTGCATTATCTGGCCGCTGAAAATTAATAAAGTTTTCCACGGCCACTAGTCCAGTTCATATTGGATTTACAGAAAAACCTTCTATATTCATCCGAATATTTTTTACACAAAAAATAAACCTACCCGGTGGTTCGTTGATAAGCTAAAATGTTTTTCACTGTTCTGTTTGGTTTACGCTTTGAAAATAATTGAAACTGCCTTTTTATGAAAGGGCTGTTTAGATTAAAACTGAATATTATTTTTAAAACTAAAACCTTATGATAAATTCTAAGTCTATTTTAGCGTTGGAAAAGTATGTCATGTATAACTAAGCATCTCTATAAAAAGCCTTGGGTAAGGGAAGACCCATGATTCATAATAGATTTCTAAAGTCTTATGGATGGTTGAAAGAAAGTCTTCCTCAAACTGTATAGACGGCGTATACTCATCCGCTTCAATATAAACATGAAAGATCAAAGAAAAACTATTTGCGCTAATAATTTTACATGCAATCGTATGTACGTATCTGCAGTAAGTAATCCGCCTGAATAAATAATAAAGAAAGTTTAGAAGAATTTCTCCCGATTAAAAAGTTTTGTGCAAATGAGGATATATGGAGACTTCTCGTTTTAAAATTAAATAAGTATTTGTAAGCGAGCTTAGCTCTACGTGTAAAGTTGTTTATTTATGGTTTTAATTTGGAGGTGGCAGAACGCTTTGTCGTTAGGCTCCTGCGGCACCAACGCCACATATACTCGTATTTGTGCCTTATAACAGCAGTGATAAGTGCTACTGTGTTCTGGTTAACCCTATACTTGACATTGTGCACTTAAATGCACATTAGAATCAGATATTTTTTTTCGGATAATGCGACATCGAATCTTACTAATAATAACTGAAAGCGAATTAGCAAACGTTTCTTTATGTCAGAAAATGAAATCAATATCTATCTCGTTCACACATTGTAAATGGTAAACAAAATAGCGAGCCGTCATTCAGCGCCTGCGCAACGCTCTCTAAGAATCTTATTTTATCTGAATGAAATTAAGTTATATGTACGAAATTTATATAATCTTACTTTCTGCAAGCTTTATGCAATGTTTTGGTGATATTTTTTTGAGATATAATGTTTTGGATATATAGTAATTCATGACTTTTGTTATGTGTGCATTAAAATGCACACTGCCAACGACATACAATATAACTGTTTGTCAATATTGTGTCTTTAAATGCACACTGCCAACTTTGCTACTATATACTAAGGTTCTGCACACAAGGTAGGGGGTTGGGTGAACAAAGTTCAGACAGAGTTTTTTTTTAATAATTCATGCCTGAAATTAATATTTCCCCGTTTCCACTAAATTCCCAGTCCTTAGCTTGCAATATTTTTTTAACCGACTTCTTCAGATGACTAGAGGCCGAAAAATTCTAGCTTTGGTGTCTAAATTGCGTAATTAAATCGGATGTAGAATCCAGCAAATCCCTAGAAAGATGAATTCCAGATGTCTAGGTCTCATAAAGACGTCCCTGAAGTCAAGTCCTGTCCAATCAATAGCGTCTTCTGTCAAAAATGGAAACATCTCCAATAATGATGATTCCAGAACATCTGCAATATCAATCCCAGATAAGACCAAATTCCCACTTGAGGTCGGCTATAGATGCGCCACTAGCCCTGAAGACTAGGCTGGAATGCCTCAGAAAAGTATATCTTCTTACCACATCCTTCAAACAAGTGGAATAAAGTCCAATTATATGCTCAAATTTAATACAACATTCTAACGGAAACATGGATGCAGGTCTAAACAGACAAGTCGCTTTATAGCGTACAAATGTGATAGGCCATTGTTAGTATTGTCCTCACAGATCCTGGACATCTTCGTTTGTAATTCCTGGTTGCTGTTTCGTCATGGGAACAGCGGTAAACAAAAAATATTGCCACTCAAAAAGTTTCGAGTCGCTTTATGTGGGAACTGTGTTTTTTTGGGAGGAGGTCTTCTAATCTCTCAACTCAACTAAAATATCTCAAAACTTGTTGACATGTCATAACTTCCGTGACTTTTATCTTTAGTATTTTCAAAATGTATGATATTTTTTATATTTTTTAATTATTTCTTAGTTTAGTGAGTACTTGGCGGTGTGCATTTAAAGACACATATTTTTTTTCTCGTGAACCTGGCAGTGTGCACTTAAAGACACATACTATATTCTGAAAACTGAAATTCAGAGATTTTTTATTTTATTTTTCCTAATATCCTTATAACCCAGTTAACGCAGGGAAGTAGCAAAAGTATAATTTTTTTAGGATAAAATTCTCTGCCAAGTATAGGGTTAAAGGGTTTACTAAGGGAGTTATACTTTTCCGAGGCAATTCAGCTTAATCCTTAGCGGTACCGCCGCATCGTGGCTGACCTTCGGTAGGAATCTTATCTTATCTGGGGTTGATTACAATGTTCATGGGCAGTAGAAGCCACTTACTATCAGGTGGATTTCTTGGTTTACTGTTGATATAAAAATAGGATAATATACTGTTTTTTTTTGTTGACGAGGGGGAAACCATCAAAAGGTACCCGACGGTGGGACTTTTACCGCACTAAAACCCCCCGGTGGCCATCCTCGGCGTTTGGTGGAGTACTCCGGGATCTCCAACGGAACACAACCAGAGTCCTCCTAACGCGATACCCTTCTATCAGGCTCTGCCCTGGGTGGAGAAATTATCGCTCCTCTTACATCCCCTGGTGATTACAGCGATATGCGACCACACAAACCGCTGTCCTTCCCGGGGTCGCTTGCTGGACGGTTTGAGCACCCACTCTTGCCGCCTGCAACCCCGAAAGCCCCTTTTAGTCGCCTCTTACGACAGGCAGGGGATACCGTAGCCCTGTTCTGGTCCCGGTACTACAGGGACAAGGATAATATACCTACACTACTTAATATGAAGGTGGTAGAACCCTTTGTGGTTCGACTCCGGCGGCACCACCGCCACACCTATTTCTACCTAATAACAGCAGTGTTGGGCGCTGCTGTGTTCCGGTTTGAAGGGTGTGGTAAGGGAGACAGACTTTTCCGAGGCGTTCCAGCTTAGTCCTCAGGGGTAGCGGCGCATCTGTGGCCGACCTCATGTAGGAATATCTAATCCTATCTGGGGTTGATTACAGATGTCCATGGGCGGCAGTAGCCACTTACCATCAGGTGGACTGCATGCTCGTCTGCTACTCTTATATTATAAAAAAAAAAAAAAAAAAAAAAAAAAAAAAATATACAGAACTTCTACAAGTATACCCCTATAACTGCGCTAGTGCAATTCTAAGACATTCGTATTTGAAATACGGCATTCGGGGCATAACTTACACGCACCATTTAAATTATTTGCAAAAATGTTTATGATTAAATAAACTTGGACAGTAAAACATTATCTAAATAAAAATAAAAAACTTCATCCAAATTGTTAGAGACGTTTCCGAGAAGCCAATAACGTGTATACAAGAATTGCTCGTTAGAAGTTATTATGTAAATATAGCATCTAACGAGTTCTACGTATTTAAGGCTGATTATAACTCGCGGAATTGTATACAGTTTTCTATAGTAAACATACAAAGATATATGGTAGACATAATAAGATCATATAGGTGAAATATCTTTAAATTTAACCATATAACTTTTCATGGGATTTGAACCTAAAAGTCATAGATTAGTAAAGATTGCTCACTCCTAACAAGAAAATGTAACCAGTTTTGTCAATTTTGACAGTTTTGAAAATTATCACTGTCATCTATTTTCGTGTTTGATAAATATTAAAAAATGTAGTTTTTAGAGCATTTATGAATGAAACGATATTTCTCCGCACTTTTTCTTCGATTTCGTGTCTTTGCACCACTAAACTGTACATTTCGCCATTCTTCCGCGTAAATGACACTATTATAGTCATTTAAAATAACATAATCAATTCTAATCAACAAATCAAGAATGATAATATTAATCAATTAAAATTAGACTAATTAAAATAAAGAATTTCGTTCAAAATAGTACATTACAATACGAGGACGAAAAATTTTTTTCTGACAAGTGTGAGTTTGCAGGCCGAGCCGCAGGCGAGGACTGCAATCACACGAGTCAGAAAAACATTTTTCGTCCGCGTGTTGTATAAAATTTTATATTACGGGGTCGGAAATGGGGGTTTTGCGCACGCGAAGCGTGCGTAAAACGTCCATTTACGCACGCCGTGATATAAATATTTTTGCTATAAATCTTCGCTTTTGTTAAAATAAACAGAGAGTATTATCTCTACAAATACTAAAACAAGCTAAAATTTAAAAGCGAGTAATCTAAGGCCCCGCGGCGGATATCAATTAGAGAACCAAGACCTACGTAGATTTAGATTTCACATCATCCGACCCTAGCTAATATAAAGTTAGTTCTACACAACAAGCTAAGCTACCGCCATTCGATGGAGGAATTATTTTAAATGTAAGAATCATCAATAATATCCTCATTTTACTATAGTTAACGGGTCAATAACTATGGGAAATCATCTGTGATTAGGTTAAAGTAAATATCGAAAATAAAATACATAACTTTTACTCTTAAATATAATGGAATATTCGTAATATGGGGGGGTACGGTAGCGCCTCCGCCAAGTGGAGCAAAAAACAAAAAAAGGAATACCCGTAACTATCTCTTCTCGAAGCCTATTGGGACTTTTTCGGCCGCCCTGTAACTTCATTTTTCAAAAATCGAAAATCCTGATTTTTAAAACCGAAAAAATAGCGTAGCATGTTCTGGAAAATTATTATTGTATTGAATAAATCAAGGCAGCGACGCTCATTTACATCTCAATTTACGGGAGGCCGACAGCGTCAGAATGTGAAATTAAAATGTTAAATGTACCACCCTTTTTGGGTATCTATAAAATTATAGTTATCCTTATTAATATTATAAATCCGATAACGTAAACTCAGTCTGTCTGTCTGTTTGTCTGTTCTTCACGCCTAAACCACTGAACCGATTTTAATAAAATTTTGTACCAAGATAGTCTAAAACCCGTGAAAGGACAAAGGATAGTTTTTATCTCGGAAATCCCACGGGAACTAGGGGTGGCGATCTAAGATCGATTAATCGGCGAATCGATCTTTTGGACCAAAAAGTCGATTATTTTAATCGATATTATTAAGGATTGAATCGTAAAATATGCATTTGATCAAGTGATGATCTCTAGCAAAGTTGTTGTCCATGAGCCTACGAAGGTTTCAGAGTTGGTACGACCAATTTTCGCCAGATGGCGCCACTGTCATTCCAATGAAAGTACGAATTTTCAGTTTTATGTATGTTAGTATGTCATATTATATTCTTTTAAATGCGGTCGAAGCCGCGGGCAAAAACTAGTACATTATAATTTCTTTATAATAAAGAGGTAACAAACGAGTAATTGGTCCATCTGATGGCAACTATTGAAGTAAATATTGGTCATTATTGGTTATTAATAAAACTTTTCTTTTTCTGACAATGATTCCAGTGCTATACTGGACCTATACCTAATTTTACTTACCTAGAAATTTATAAATGACCAGTTAACATTATATAACAACATTATTCAAAATGAACGATACAAGATATAAAGCCGAGAAGTCGCATAAAGCCCTAAATTCTAAAATTAAAGCAGGCCGAAAATATCAAACCATTTGGGTTAACGACAAACAAATTTAACCACCTACTTAAATCCAATTAATGACGTAAATACATCAAAGGATCAAAACGGACTCTAAAAAGGTCACATAGTATAATCGCAAATCATTTTGGCGTTTTATTGAGATTTTGAATTTATTTTATCTTTAGCGAAGTTATATTTAAACAAAGATGCTAAATTAATAAAATAGACATCAGAAGCAGTCCTCCTGGTAAACCCTACTAGCAAAATGTTACTATCATAAGATAGGGCACATACATATTATGTAAATTTGTCAGTTCAACCGCCAATAAGGGTGGTCCATTTGTGGTTTGATTCCGAACGCACCACAGTCATATATATTCTGTCTTAGATTAGCAGTGCGTTCTGGTTTGAAGGGTTTGGCAAGGTACAAGACCTTCCGATTTAATATTTATTAACCCTAAGTTAGGGCATCTGTGACATGGTAGTGTTATAATCCAGTGTCGGATTGTTTAATGGCGTCAATGAGTGGTAGTTTCCACTTACCACAAGCTGAAATCCACGGCCGTTTGCTTCTTATATATTATTATTATTATAAATTACTATCTACCAACCAACCAACCAAGAGTCTAACAATCCGTACTTCGCCAGCGTAGTTACAACGGACTAATCCTCTTTCTCTTGACAAGGTAATCCGTACCCAGCATTGGGGGTAACAAGTTGATGACGACAATAGCTTTATTTGCAGACATCCTTGAGCAGTGGTGACTAATCACCATCTGATTGATGACAAACACATTAGCTGTAGTTTATTTTATGTAGAAAGTTGTCTTCAAAATCGGACCTATCAGTATTACCGAGTCTAAAATGTGGAAACTACTCGTAATTTAGTTACTCTTTAACCGTTTCACTTACTTTACACAGTATAACGAATAAAAGTTATTGAAATTTGCCGAGAAGTAAAAAGTTGGAAAACTCAATTAGAGAGAAAAAATGGAAATTTGTAAAGTTTCACGAAGGAATTTTCGATGTTATTACAAAATAGTTTTCAATATTGAAGCCTTTGTAAATATCTTATTAAACGAAACTTTCTTAATTTACTAAGTTAGGGAAAATGTAGTGTAGCCAATGTTAAATGTAGTTATTAACATGAAAATTATTAGGAATGACTTTTTATAATGTACTTATATTTAGGTTACCAGTTTCTTGACGTATATAGGCATACTTTATTAAACAATAGTCCATTGGTTTCTTAAGTATCAACAAACCATAGAAATCTACTAAAATGGTCTTTTTTTTCCTAGAAATAATTTAAAAATTTCCTGTTTTAAATTATGCTAATGATAGTTGTCATAAATAATTGTAAATATTTTTGTAGTACATAAGTTAAAATGGAGTACGTAAGCTAAAGTGTCTTACGATCTTAAGATTGTATAAAAATATTGACTGAATATTAATAAAAGCGTAGTAGGCAGTATTTAATATTCCGTATAGGCTAGCTCTTAACATCATATACTAGATTCAAAAGCACTTCGCTCAACTCAAAAGCTACTTAAAACACTCACCAATGGTGTAAGTGGCGCCATCTATCTGGAAAGTGGCACTTTTGCACTTCTTGAAAACCTTCCCGCTGACGACTTGTCGCGTAGCGCTGCCGTGCGTGGCCGGATTCGAAACGATTTCTCGTCTCACCGTCGCGGCGCTAGTGTCGAATCGATTCCTCAACTCCTCGAACGACAGATCGCTCACCAAGTCGGGCGATATGTCGCGTGGGTTCCGACGCACTTGCCCGCACATCTGCCCGTACGTAACGTTTTCTGCCGGCTTTTTATCCATTGTCTCTATGTCACTGTCACTGCACTGTCACTTTTTATTGCTCACGCACCTTTGAAGGTCCATCATGCTAATGGAGAAAATAAGTAGTCTCATAATATCTTAGCGAAAGGTATACTTTTGCTATTTTTGTATTTATTAAATCTACGGGCTTGACGTTATTTTTTTGTTGTTATAATATGTAAGATTTTCGTAAAATAAAATGTAACATAAATTCTTATAAATTAATTATAAATGTATTTAATATTAAGTGATATATGAAGGTAGAGCGAATCAAATATTACGTGAAAAAAAAACCGAAGTCAATAATTTGTAAAAAATAATCCTTCAAACTCATCACTAACATCCAAGTGGGCATGTATGTTACAACGAGAAATACAGAGCTAATAACCAAACCAACAGACCGAATCCCGGATTTAAAATTCATCTTTTGAGAATTTTATGGGAAGCACTCAGTCATGTAAATTTCCTCTTAATGTTTTCCTTTACAGTTAAAGTAACGCATGAATTATTTATTATCATATTAACGTTCTTAACTACAAAAATTTGGAAAATTAGGGGACTATCCAGCATTGACTACTAGAGCGATACGAGGCCTAGAATATATATAATACATAACTTATATCTTTTTATATTAGCAATATAATAAAATACATGCGTATATAAAAAGGTTGTAGAACCCTTATTTTTTCAGTCATCTGTACCTTCATACCTGAGTCTGCTTTACAACAGTAGAGCTGAACTTTGCTGTTACGCTTTGCTTTGAAGATAATGTTAAAAAAGATACACTTGAACGATATATTTCAACTTTGTCCTATGAAGTTAAGGATGATATGTGGCCGACCTAAGGCGGAACAATCAAAGAGCAATCTTATTTTCAATTGATTAGAGATGACCATGTGTTGCAGTAGTCACTTACCATCTGGACTGCGTGCTCAATTCCTTCTCCAATTCTACAAAAAACTAAACTGGAAGCGGAACTGTGTAAGAACAAGAATATATTTACTACCATATTATTATACCACTACTATTTACTAAGAAATGACTATTAAAATGGCATAAAGAGGTTTTGTGCTCGGAGTTCGTGCTTCACGAATCGCCCGAGCGTTTAATGATGACAGATGATCGTCTTATCGCTAGTAGGTAAGGCTTTCGGCTCATATATGCATTGTCACGTATTTGCGGCCAGAACTAAAGGCATATGAAATTTCCACAGACCAGGTACAATACAGGACATTATGGACATTTTACCATCTTATATTTAAATTCTCGTGTCACAGTGTTAGTTACCGAACTCCTCCGAAACGGCTTTTCCGATGTTTACCAAATTTTATAGGCTTATTCAGTAGGTCTGAGAACTATTTATTTTTCATACCCCTGAGTGATAAGGATTGTTCAATCTTAACATTTTTTATTAATACGGCAACACAACGTTTGCCGGGTCAGTTAGTAATATAATATATATTTTTACTTTCATGTAACTAGACTAAGTGAAGTATATGAAGTGAACTTTAGATTTGTATATACGATAAAATTAGGTTGTAATACAAGTGTTTTTTGCACAAGTGCACTTTTCATGCACAAACTCCCACAAATATTAAAGTATATTATTTTAATATGTATGTTATTTTATTCATTATTGTAGACATAGCAAATGAGCATGCAGTCTCTCGGATAACAAGTAGCTATTGCCGCCCATGGATATCTGTAAACAATCAATCCCAGACAAAATTGAGTCTGTAATTAACCCCTTTTTTTTTGTTCGTAATTAACCCGGTGCCGTGGGAGCGACACAGGGTTATGTGGGACTATTACCGCACCGGTGGCCGTTCTCGGCGCTGCGTAGAGGACTCCGGGATCTCCAACGGAACGCAACCGGAGTCCTCTTAGCGCTGTGCCCCATCGGGCTCCGCCCAGGTGAGCTTGACGCTCACCACACCGTCTAGTGTGCACGACGGTATGCGACCACACATACCGCCGTCCCTCTCGGGGTCGCTGGCCGGGCGGTTTGAGCTCCCACTCTTGCCGTCCGCAACCCCGGAAGCCCCCTTTTAGTCGCCTCTTACGACAGGCAGAGGATACCGTAGCCCTATTCTGGTCCCGGAACTACAGGGACACTGTAATTAACCCCTGGTAGAATTTTATTGTACCCGAGGTCGACCACAGATGCATTGCAACTTGAACAAGTTGTTACTGGTGCTGAACCTGAACCTGGTGTTTAAGTTGGAATGCCTGGAATGTTCCACACAATAATTATTGATAGTAAATGTTATAAGAAACACAGATTGGAATTTAATTACACTGAAAAGACATTTTATATCCCATATTATTGGGTACATATTTCATACCTTAATATTAAACCTGAGGCTTCAATTCCACGAATAAGACCAATAAATCATATCAGTGCGCATTGAAAATATAATGAATCGTATAAAAATCGTAAAATGGTAACAAAAACGAATGTGGGTTTGACTTTTTATTATTAATAATATTTTATGGCCATATTCAACGGATTCTAGTATTGTATTTAGTAGTATAATTCTCATTTCAAATCACGTCACAAAAGTGAATTTTGTACTGTATGTTTATATAGAGCAATACAATGATTGCTTAATCGAATATTATGACAGATACGTCGATAACAGTAAGGAGTAAGCTGGATCACCGTATGTAAGTACAACACTGCTAACCGTAATTCAAAGAAACCATTTCAGCAGATAAATTTATTTAAAACCTCCCATCTCCTTTTGCCATGATTATTGGTCGAAATATTGAAATATAATTAACATAATGATTTTAGAAAATTAGAGGTGGTAGAACTCTTAGAGGTTCGGCTCCGGTGGCACCACCGCCACACCTATTTCTGGCTAATAACAGCAGTGTTAAGCTCTGCTGTGTTCCGTTTTGAAGGGTGTGGTAAGGGAGACATACTTTTCCGAGGCGTTCCAGCTTGGTCCTCAGGGGTAGCGGCGCATCTGTTGCCGACCTCAGGTTGGAATTTCTGGTCCTATCTGGGGTTGATTACAGATGTCGTTTGCTACTCCTATATTATAAAAAATAATAATAATAATGGCGATGTCTTTATTGTCTCTGCTATAGCTGGGTACAGGTATGTTTTAGAGGTCACTGTTACACAGGCAAGGTGTGAATTGGGAGACTTCACACACACAAATTTGAGAACTTTTCTAAATTTTAAGGCGTGTAGGTGTTCTCACGATATTTCCTTTGCAGTTAAACCAAGCGATCACTAAATTTAAATACACTCATGACTTCATAACATATCATGTACCGTTACATAAAAACATATATATTCTACAACGATATCTGTAAAATTATACTCGTATAACCACGTTAACGCAAATAGGTACAAAATAGGTGTGATTTGGCATACAGAAATTGAATTAAATTCCCCAGGTGTACAGTAACCGCCGGCTATAATAACCAGATCTAATTTTCCAGGTCGCCCGGTTTAACCACCTGCATAGATTTGCAACCGAGGCTCGGATTAACAGTCTCGCTTCGGATAATGTAAACGAGCTTACAGTTCGGATTGTGTGATTTTATCCCATTTTGCATTTTCAGTATCGATTTTTGTTAACAGCGACGGAACACATTACTGGTACGCGATTCGGATGGTTTTTCGATGTACTTATGTCTTATTCTTTGTCACGCCACACAGCCTGAAATATGAGGTGTCTTTGGATTTGTCTAATTTGTGGGACTTAAATAGGCTACATTTACATTTACTACTTCAATTTTCAGATAGATATTTTGTTTTTAGAATAATAATTATTAATACAGACAATTTTAAATTAGAAGGGTCAGGTAAGGCATAGGCCTTATTTTTTTTCGAGAGGAAAACTATCAATAGCTATCCGACCACGCGGGAGCAACGCCGGGTTATAACGGCACTAAAGGGTTTTAGTGCGGTAATATGGTGGGTGGGTGGCCGTCCTCAACTCTTGTTGGAGAACTCCGGGATCTCCGACGGAACACAACCAGAGTCCTCCAAGCGCGATGCCTCAATCGGGCTCTGCCTTGGAGGAGCAGGTTTCGCTCCTCCCATACCATGAAGTATTTACGACGGTATGCGCCCACACATACAGTCGTTCTTCCCGGGGTTGCTTATTGGACGGTTTGAGCTACCACTCTTGCCGCCCGCAACCCCGGAAGCTCCGTTTTAGTCGCCTCTTACAACCAGCAGGGGATACCGTAGCCCTATTCTAATCCCGGAACTACAGGGACAAAGACATAGGCCTATTAAGTGTACATGACGAAATTTGGATTCCAATTCCCCCTTGTGGGATTGCATAGGATCTGCGCTTTTCTTCATATAAGACTTTCCTCCAAATTAGGTGAACCACTGTCTACGGGCTCTAGTGACCATTTAACCTCATAATGATCAGCATGCTTGTTTCCTGCTTTATTATAGTAAGCCAAGGTTCAAGATCCTTAAAATATAAAGCATTATCTGCATATATCTGCATCGTCAGATTGACCTTGTTTCATATATTTATTTTATTAGTACAGTACAATAAATAAGTACTATTTCGTACAATTGGCATGAAAAGCGCTATAAACGTTGCTTCAACATATCGAATTGGGTATACAATAAATTTAAGCGTAAGGAGTTATTTGAAGACATTTTCCTGGTGAAGGAACGAAATCTTCCAAAGATTTAGGGGACAGTTTGGTTATCCTTTCTTGCACGTCGCTTATTGGGCTTTTCCCAAAGTAAGTGTTATCCTACTAACCTTCTTTCTATAAAGTACCATGACCCTAATTTCAAGGTTTTTTTTGGAAAACTGTGATATGATGGAAAATTAGAAAAACTGGCTACAAATTTGTTATTTCCTATCTGACGTTTGACAGTATCTATTGAATTAAGTAATTACATAAAGATTTTCCATTAACATTAACTTATAGAAAACTTAAGTTTAAAGAAATTATCCAAATTCCATATTTTATCAAACCTAAGAATGTTGATTTTTGAGGTGCTAATGATTGTGCGATATACGAATGGCTTGCCTGTGTGACTCCGGGAAGGATGTGTAGCCACATATCGCGGTAAGCCCCTTAAAGTATGTCAAGCGTTTATGCTCATCTCGGTAGATCCCGATAGGTGCATCGAGCTCGAAGGTGTTTAGTTTAGTTACTCTACATAGCGCTGAGGATGGCCATAGGAGTTTTTACTGCATTAGAATTCCATAAACCTGGTTTCTCTCACGGTACCGGGAATCTATTGAAGCTTCCCCCCTCATTAACAAAAAAGGCCATCGGAAAAGCATTGTATATACCTTGATTCATATATAAGATCCTAGTGATTATAGTAATTGATTCCCTTACATTTCTGCCATTCCCTTACATTCCCGTACATTGCTGCCCATTTCAATAATATGTGCATATGATTACCATAATTTGCAATCTCGTGTGCATACATAGACAGCACAAGTTACAATTATCGTTTCTAATTTTCCACCCCGCTCACCTTAACCACTGGCATACATTTGCATCTAATCCAGATGACAAAGCCACAGATAAACAAACGAGCTCGCAGCATCTTTATAGAGTATCTGATGCTTCGACATGATCCATTATGGTTCTTGTCTGTTCTTGACTTAATATGGTTCTGTATTCATACGAGATTATTTTATCGATTCACTTTTGTGTTGATAATAGTTTTTTTTTATAATATAGGTGTATCAGACGAGTATGCTATCCACCTGATGCTAAGTGGCTACGGCCGCCCTTGGACATCTACCTCAGATAGGATTAGATATTCCTACCTGAGGTCGGCCACAGTTGCGCCGCTACTCCTGAGTACTAAGCTGGAACACTTCGGAAAAGTATGTCTGCCTTACCACTCCCCTCAAACCAGAACATAGCAGCGCTTAACACTGCTGTTATGAGGCGTGGCGTAATAGGTGTGGCGGTGGTGCTGCCGGAGTTGAACCACAAAGGGCTTTGCTACCTTCAAATAGACTTTTATAGATTTTAATAACGGAATAACGGAACTTTTTAAACTTTGATATAACGGAAGTTTATAACAAAGTTTAAAAAGTTTTAAGTTTCAAGTTCAACGTTGAAAGTTTTAAGTTGCATCAAAGTTAAGGGTATCTTTATACAAGATGTGATTGAAGATTAAGCTGGGGACTCGTGTGAAATCTACCTTAGCTGTCTCACACGTTTGTGGTTTCCGCCAGACTTATTACGAAAGAAATGTAGCAAGAAAAAGTTTGCACTTTTTTTAAGGGGAACCCTAATTCATTCACAGGTAGCAACGCATCTGGCCGATGGAGACCGGCTTTATGTTGGTGTTTAATATTATCCAGGGTAGATTACAGTACCCTTACCATGAGTTTGCAAAACGTCCCACAATTTTACGTTACGTTTACTCAATCCATTATTCTGTTCCGTTTGCTTCAGTAGACTAAGTAAACGTAACAATGAGTAAGTGCTCAAGTCTTTTTGTCTGCCTCACACGTTCGCAAAAAAGAGAGACAAAACATAAAGCGCCATTTTGTCAATTTAGACATTTAATGTTACGTTACTGACACTATAGTTCTGATACAATCCGCTGGGGGCGCTGATTGGAATCTGTATGGGCAAATACGTAAACAAATACAAAAACAGTCATATTTGTGAAAACGTAAAAAATCATAGTAATGGTACAGATGTCCATGGGCGACAGTAGCTACTTATCATCAGGTTGACTGTATACTCGTTTGCCACGTCTATAAATTTATAATGCTCTATTTGCTAAGATTTGATCGCCGAGCACTACTCACAATTATTGCAAGTAGTATTTTTTGCGTGAACATTCCATGAAAACTAATCCCTGTAACCATAAGTTAAGTAATCTATAGACTTCAAGTGATTTGATAGATCATTATAGGACAACGGCCCTTCAGAATGAGTTGACGAAAACATATTCGATTTATCAATGTCCTCATCGTTCATTTTCTTTGAAATACGTAGACAAAAAGCTTAATTTAATATACGTTCTACGTATACAAAAGTGATGTTTCATCATTCATTTATTCCTTAATATCTTAGCTACCAAATCTCGCACAGATTTCATGGAACACCACTCTTTGCTGAACTGGAGAAAAAATGGATATAGACCTATAATATACGTGAAAAAGATCGCAAGACATAAATCAGATTTGAACTATTAAAATCCTTGAACGCGGAGTATTTGCGTGAATGATACATCTAAATTTAGTTCAAGACTTTTTCCGGCGAGTGGTTTATTTTCATTACGTATGCGCAGTTATTTTTAATAGCATTTACCGATAAGCACCTCTGCACACTTGGTACTACTTGATTTCTTTGTAAGATGCATTTGGCTTTATCTTTTGCAGGTCACAGACTAAGTTAATTTGACTGAAGTAAAATAAATCTTGCAGAGGACAGGAAAGAAAGAAAACATTTATTTTACATGCTATACAAGTACATACAACAGACATACATACAAAAGAAAATAATAACAATGGAAGCGATACAATATAGAAAACAATATTTTTTTTACTGTATAATTAGTAATTACAAGTGATACTGCTAGTATGGTTTAACCATTAATGACGATCTAACTCATCATAAATGGATGAGATATATGCCCTATAGAAATAACGAATGTTGAATTATTTATGAATAAAGAAATTATGAATAAATCGAATATATTTTAGAGATGCAATATTTATATTGAGTCGAGTGTGCCAGTACCCTTATACAGTACTAAGAACGTTTTACGGGATTTACAATCAATAACAGCTCTATGATCTCGTTTAGGATGTTCGGCACTTATTTATTTTTCATTGGGTTATTTGTATACGAAAGGGCTTTGAAAATATACTGAATACTGCGAATTCTTTATAATCAACTCGTCCATGTTAAGAAAATGTAACAAAGCTTTTCAATTTTACTGTTTCGTACAAATAATGGAGAACAAGTACACAATAAGCTGATCTGGGATATTGAGATATACAATGTATTGTTGATACTAATGAGCTTGCTTTTAAAGGATTCCCTGAGTAATATGATAGGGATTGAATTCAGAGTCCGAAGATTTTGTGAATTGATGGCGAAGAAAAGGATTTTCGATAATTACTTTAAGTAATTCCTGACTATTAGTATCAATCGGAGTCAAAAGTAGAAGTAAAGTCATTGTCAATAAGAATAAAACGGAGAGTTGTGTTTCCAAGTAAAATAATAATTTAAAGAAAATAAGTAAAAAGTAATTACTTTAACGATTAAATGATAATGTTATTACAAAAACTCATTATAACTTTCAAGTTTAAAACAAAATGTTTACTTTTTGTTAAAGCAATATTAGAGAGCAAAAAGTTATCTAAGAAAATTAATTAATTAGAGAAAAATAGCATCTTAGTTAATAGAGGATTAATAGAGGTCGTCGGATTTCTTTGAGATTTATATACTCATGAGCCGATCATGATATTCAAAGAAGGGAAAGTTAAACATTATAATTTGGAACGGTTAATAAGTTTTCAAATAGATATCACTGGCCAGTCTGAAGCTGAATATGACACCGGGACTGGAGTATGATGTGTTGATATTGAAACACCGTTGACTGAAAATGGTCCAACAAATATGTGTTAAATAGATGCATATAGATGCAGGTGATCAGTGACTGCCTTCGTAGTAATAAGCTGGTTGCGATACCATCTAAATGGGAGTAGAGTGGAGAAAATAAAAGACTCGATTGATGAGTTTGACATAATGAGCTCTTCTTCGGTGTAATGGCATGTAAGCAGCAACTACAAGTAAAAAGTACTCTTATCCGAATTGAAAGAAAAAACTTACTATAGTACTGAAAAATATTTAAATATGTACAGACACTGGAGTCTGATAACACAAGATCATTATCAATGAATTAATGTAGACCAACAATACCTGATAGAAGAATTGACTAAAATAGTTACTTGCTGACGAAAATTGAGGAAATTTATATCACGTGCGAGCGGACACACAAATGGTCCTTTTAAAATTAATATTTCCTAACTTCAAAACAATAGCTGCGTTTAATTAATGTTTGTGAGCGACGTATAATTAGTCAAGTGGTGGAAAAACGACAAATAGTAAGTGATATTTTAACAATTAGTGAGGATAGTTCCAAGCAATGAATATACTTCAATTGTAGCACGTCGCGCATTGGTATAAAAATAAGTGATGAGTCATAAATATGATGATTCTATAGCTTTACAAGCTGACCCGGCAAACGTGTGATTGTATGTTGCCATAGAAATTAGAAAATGTTAAGGGTGAACAACCCTTATCACTTAGGGGTATGAAAAATAGATAGTAGCCGATGCTCAGACCTACTGAATATGCATTTAACATTTGGTGAAAATCGGTAAAGCCGTTTCGGAGGAGTACTGTATTGTGACATTGTGACACGAGAATTTTATATACATATAACAATTATTAAGTTATGAAGCGATCATCTTTTATTGTAGTCCAACAAATTACATTATACAGTAAATAAAGTATCTGTCATAATTATATCACCATATCTATTAAGTTGACGCTGTTTCCATTCCAATGTCAGTTAAAATAAACCAAAACCTGTTATTTGTAAACCTCACGCGGAATTCAATTTAAATTTGATCACTGAATTCAGCTTGATTTTATTTTGGTTTGAATGTTTGCCACACTAACAGATATACTCTCGTTAGTCATATATACTCAGTTGTTAAGATGAATTGATGATATTGTAAACGTCGTGAAACGTGAACGTTTTTTGAAGCTGAGTCGAAGTAGAGTATCCAAGTTAGAAAAATACATATGTCCATTGCAATATTCATACCTAACCTTATATTATTATTATTATTTCTTCTATTCGCTATGATATGATATTCTGTAATACAGACGCCATATCAAAAATATATTTGCTCTGTGCCACCGAAATAGACTGAAATAGGCGGCCTTCCTCAATCGTAATATTCTCATACGGTCCAATCGAGTATGAAAATTTGAATACCGTAGGGTAGCGATATAGTGGCCTTTTACCTTAAAACTAATTATCACGTTTTAACATGGGGGGAAACAACATATTAATTCACTTACACTTAAATAATCTAGTTGACTGTAAATGATCTTAATTACATACAGAAGGAAGCAGTATTCAGTAATTTGTTTTCTCAAACATGCCCAAATCATCCATTTAGGCCAACCATAGTGTACCTACAGTCTATATTTGTCGGACAGTTGTTCCGATATTGGCATGCTGAAGCTTCGGTTGAATCCAAAATACAGCTAAAATGAGCGGAATAGACGGAAAATATGTAGGACTGATGCGCAGATATGAGTCCGAATAAGCTAACATTTGTGTGAACATTTGTGTTTTGATACCATCGTAGCTTAAAACAGTTATTGTTATATTCATATCATAACATACATATATCATAACAATTACAGTTATATCATAACATATTGATATATTCGATATAGTCGACTATTATAATAAAATCAACAAATTGACAAACGTTCCAAATGAAATGGGCAAAGAAAAAGCTGAAACTGTTTTGATACTTATATCCAATTCGGATACACTCGTACTTAATCTGGAATAGATTTTAATTAGTATTCAACACTCGCTTAGGTGAAAAGGCAACGAAAAAAAGTAAATTTCACGTGTTTAAACGATATCGGCAATAAACTGTTCTGATATCCATATATAATAATTTAATTATTAATTTCAAGTAACAAAGACTTATTTTTGAATTACAATTAAAATTTTAAGTTACATTAAAATGTTATATGTAGGAAACTGCAATGAGAAATAAATATACAGTCTACTCTATTGCTTATCATCTTCAGGATGCCGTAAGAAAAGAGTTCCCCATGAATGATGAATATATAAAAGTAACGTTTACGTTTTCAAATAAACATGATTACGGCCATATTCGGTATATACGCATCCTTACATAGGGATAAATACGCGAATTATTTACGGAACGCGACCGTTATCCGCGCGGTCATCCGAAACTTTATAATTGTTGAAATTTTCGAAAGTCAATACGGACATCAAATATTTGTTAGGGCCTATCTGTTTCCAATATTGTATGTGCTTAGGTTTTGGATCCTTTCATCCATAAATTGACACAAACTTCTCTTATATTCTATATTCAAAGCAAAGAAATAAATCTAAAAATGACAGATTTTTGATGAATGCCTATAAAAATACACATAAGGATTTTTATTGGAAGATCTCGACATCCCGACTCAATTTTCGATGCTTTGGTGTCTTTCCTGGTGAATTAATTATTAAGGCTCGACTTACCTTTAAACCATTGTTAACCTATGCTATGTATGCATCAGTTGGAATTAGGCGATCTCTTGGTGAGGTTATTTGGATCGCGATATTTTCTTTAATCAAGAAATAAATTTATTTCCAGAACACGTATAGTTTTGAATGACCAGGTTTTAATGTTGACTCGTTTAGATACACTTGTATACAGTACTTTCATGTTGCATAAAACAGTAAACTGATGAAAATTAACAGGCAACTCATTAGCGACCAGTAGCCATAACTTCATATTGGACTTTAATTTATTGTTCGCTTCACGGTAAACGAGGTCCTAGCATAGCCTAGCGCTAACTAGTTTCGTTTTACGACGCCTCATTATTAGCCTACAAGTAAATTGACCACCGCCACACGAATAGCGTGAAAATGCAAAAAGTAAAACGCTATTTTGAAAAACTTGTGCTGCTCGGCTATGAAAGTTCTTAGATCCATATAGATTTGTATTACAATATACAAATCTATACGGTATTAATAATATTCCTGAAAGATCATCATCAACCCTTTATTGTGTCCCACTGCTGGGCACGGGTCTCCTCTCAGAATGAGAAGGATTAGGCCATAGTCCACCGCGCTGGCCAAGTGCGTATTGGTAGACTTCACATACCTTTGAGTTTTTTTTTTAAGATTTCCCAGGTATGCAGGTTTCCTCGCGATGTTTTCCTTCACCGTTTAAGCAAGTGATAATTAATTTCTAATACCTACGCACATTACTTTGAAAAAGCAGAGGTGCGTGCCTGGGATTTGAACCGCAGACCCCTCGATCGAGAGGCCGAGTTTCTTAACCATTAGGCTATCACGGCTTTTTTCCTGAAAAATAGTACAAGTTATTAGAACTTCTGTGCTAGTCAATACCTTATATACAGGGTGAATTATTAAAACGGGCCTTCAGGGCCAAATCCGAAACTCTAAGGATTAGCGAAAAATGCTGAAAGGAGTTACGAGGCCGATTTTGATAAAAACTAAAACTACATCATTACTTTTTTAAAATAACTTTTTCCCTAGCCGGGAATCGAACGAGTTCATTTTGAAAAAAAAATACACCCTCTATATTATTCCACTATCTGATAGTGTTAATTATAAGGATCAAAATCTGGGAAGTAATGTTATGTGACAAAATAAGGGAAAAGGAAAATTTTGAAGAAAATACATATTTTTCCATATATTGCCATACTAATCCTTAAGGATTATACATAACATTATAATATACATAACATATTATTATTATGTTATACATAACATAATAAATCATTTTGTAGGTTGCCGACTGTGGTTGCTCCGAAATTCTTATAATTGTTTTAAAGGTATGCTTCAAGCTGTAAAAACTTCTGTCCCCGAATAGTTTTAGTGTAACATTCGCTAAGTTTCAGAATTCTTTCGTGGAATTCCATTGTGGAAACCACTGGCAAGCGTATCTCATGTTATATCATCATTTATAATAGTCTATTCTCGTTTTAAGGTCACTTGTATTTTACAAAAAGTAACCTATTATTATAAATAACAAATGAGTTTACTTGATAGAAAGTGGCGACTGTTATGGACATATAAGATCTTCGTTGAATTAGCACACATGAGGGCTAAGTTAGTATGACGGTCTATTACCAAACTATAGAAACAAAACATCATCTTGACATTGCTATTATCAGGGAGGACTGTACCCTTAGTATGAGTTATTACGTTCTTACAAAAATGACTGTTTTTGTATTTGTTTACGTATTTGCCCAGACATTTCCAATCAGCGCCCCTAGCGGACTGTATCAGAACTGATTGGAAACGTACGGGAAATACGTAAACAAATACAACAAATGGTAATTTTTGTAAAAACGTAAAAACTCATGCTAAGGGTACAGAACAGGTATTGCATACCGGAGACGTATTGTTTTTACAAAATCTACCGTCCATCTAATCTACTATAACTACCAACTACTATGACCAAAAGTACTAAAATTATAATGATCACTAGAAAGTAATATAAACTGTCTATTCAAAATACAAAAGGTGAAATTCTAAGCGTTAATTAACAGGAAAGTAATTAAAACAGTAGTAACGTTTCATAACAATGTATTGGACGTTAATTTTATCGCTTCTAGGAAACGAAGGTGTCTCGTAGCGCTAACTCATTTCGTTTTACGATGCTTGAAAATTAACCAAGAAATAGGGTAGCAGTGCTCACGGATATTTTTCATTTGAGGCGAGTTGAAAAATTAAGTAATATTTGAAAAAAAAAATACACAATCTTCTTACTTATTACTTTTTTTTTTTGATATAGGAGTAGCAGACGAGCATACAGTCCACCTGATGGTAAGTGGCTACTGCCGCCCATGGACATCTGTAATCAACCCCAGATAAGGTCGGCCACAGATTCGCCGCTACCCCTGAGGACTAAGCTGGAACGTCTCGAAAAATTCTGTCTCCCTTACCACACCCTTCAAACCGGAACACAGCAGAGCCTAACACTGCTGTTATTAGGTAGAAATAGGTGTGGCGGTGGTGCCACGGAAGTCGAACCACAAAGGGTTCGACTCCGGCGAACCGGCGACAAAGCTTAGAAGATTCAGTGTGTCATCAACACAGAGACCCAGTCAAAGTATTTAATATTTATTATACCTACGTATAGACTACCTAGCCGGGAAATGAACCCGAAATCTTTTGCAGACCGAAGAAATAATCGCCGAAGAATGAGAAGGCCATAGTCCACAGCGCTGGCCAAATACGAATTGTTAAACATCACATACCTTTGAATTATTTTTAAAAATTTTCAGGTATGCAGGTTTATTCACGATGTTTTCCTTCACCGCTAGATCAAATGATAATCAATTTATAATACACTAGCTGACCCGACGAACTTTGTACCACCTCAAATCTTTTTATCAAATATATTTCATATAAAATATAGCCTACGTTACTCGTGGATAAAGTAGCTTTCGAATGGTGAAAGAATTTTTAAAATCGGTCCAGTAATTTTTGAGCCTATTCATTACAACCAAACAAACAAACAAAGTTTTCCCCTTTATAATATTAGTATAGATACATAACTATGTAAAATCAGAGGTCTTGGATTCGAACCTCGGACTCTTCGACTGACAGCGTTTAAACCACTAAGCTTTCCATCCTATCACTCGTCGCCACTCGCTAATCGTGATCCCTGTACCCCAGGCTTACATCGCGTGTCAGCTATCGCCCTGTGAACGCCAACATATCGTGTTGTCTTGTTCGTGTGGCGAACGACCCAAGCTTTACATTCTACGATAAAGTAATTTAAACAGTTTATTCGAGTAGACAATTCGCTGGATGTACATTTTAGTGGCTGTAAACTTTAGCTTGCATTGATGGAGCATCTATTTCGGAATGTATTTTTATTTCGAAGCAAATTTGATATTTTTATGGATATTAGTGTCGTAAAATTACTGTTTATTCTTAAACAAGAGGTTTTTCAAACGAGTTTGTCTATACATCCATACGTTTTTGAAATGCTTACGCTCTTTCATGATATAAAAATTTTAATGTGTTATTAATATTAAAATGGAACAATTATAATTGAATATTATTTTGTTTAATACCTATGGGTCTACAAATTGTCCGTTACATTTATCGTGAATCCAAATAGAGTTGAAAAGTAAAACATTACCGTTCGCAAGGTACCAATTATATTTATTTAAAGTACGTATGGTTACCGTCGGCTTACTGTACATATAGCAAGAAAATGTCTGTACATTTTCAATAAAAAAGCCTCAGGTGCGCCCCTTACATTCAGAACGTGTTTTTGTACCTACATAATATGGCGCAAGTATCCGTAAGGGTGTGCGGTAAAAACAAGCCACATAAAGCTATTAAGAATGGGCCATTTACATTTATACATTTGCATACAAATTTCCCAAATTTACATTCTAAACAATTATACACAACTAGCTGGACCTGCGGTTACGTTCGGGTGGATTTAAAGCAACGAGGAATAAATAATGTGCACCATTTCACTTTTCAGGGGTTAAGTTATGGAAAATGTAGCCTATAATCCTTCAGAGATACTTTAATTGCTTCTATATTAACTGTTAAGATTGGATTAGCGGTCGAGCTGTAAAAGATTAACAAGCAAACCAACTAGGTACTTTCGCTACTACTCGTCGCTCGGTATTATTTTTATTAGATATTACTTTGGAAGTAAGAGTATTTGTAGACTTCTGACAGCAATTTGTATGTTTCGAATATTCATTTATATTTTTAATATCTTAACGCTTGAAATATCAAATATCATACAAAATGTTTTCTTATGTTTTCGTACTAGTTAGCTTATACGAGTAGATATGCAAATCATTATGCCATTAAGGTCGTAGAGACTGCTTTGAGGGAGTTATATATTTGGGGTTGTTTATATTAATATGCCCCTAGGCGGCTCTTATTTTCAGTCTCATTTGTTACTTCATAAAAATATGACGCTCTTGTAACAAAATCAAGCATCTGAATATTTAATTTGTTAATTATGCTCGCTTCGAATTTCCGAGGATGAAAGATGAGGAACATTCGCTGTCCTCCATTACGTTAAAAATTGATGTTGTTGTACCGCACTTCAGACGGATATTATACTGGAAGGTTATATTGCACCTCATTCATACTAATCTTTCTTGGCATGTGCTATTTTGTAAAATTCTTATCCTTACCATAGATTAGTAAAGATACTTCGCCCCCTTGAAATTGGATGAAGCCACAAACGGCTTATTAGTAAGTCCTTTTTTTTTAATTGTCGACCAATTAAAAACATTTTTAGAGAAAATTTACGAATAAATAACTAATACTGCGTAATTTACATAATAAATTATTAATTATTTCAAACATTTCAATTCTCTAAACTGGGTACATTTTCTTGTTAGGAGTGAGAAGTCTTTACGAATCTATGATCCTTACTAATATTACGAAAGTAACTCTGTCTGTCTGTCTGTCTCTTCTTCACGCCTAAGCCACTGAACTGGTTTTAATGAAATTTTGTACAAAGATGGTCTGAGACCCGAGAAAGGACATAGGATATGATATCCCGGAAATCCCACGGGAACTAGGGATTTCGATCTAAGATAGATTAATCGGAGAATCGATCTTTTGCACCAAAAAGTGGATTATTTGAATCGATACTAGTAAGGATTGAATCGTAAGCTATGCATTTGATCAAGTGATGATCTTTAGCAAAGTTACAAATTTAACGAAGCTACGAATTTTTAGTCTTATATATGTTAGTAGGTCATATTATTTTCTTTTAAACGCGGGCGAAGCCGCGGGCAAAAACTAGTTATAAACATGTTTTAATCGGACCGTCGCCCATGGACATCTGTAATTAAACCAAGATAAGATTAGAGTCCTACCTGCGGTCGGCTACAGGTGCGTTGCTACCCTTGAGGATTAAGTTGTAATTCCTAGGGTTTCTCTTACCACATGTAATGTTACTGTTAAAGTTATATTTATAACAGTATGTTTTAATCCGTATAAGACTTAACTGCGAACTGTAGCTGTGGATAGAAAAAGTGTTATCCTTGCCGTGTATATGTATCTGTGGTCTAAACAGCTTGATGGGTTTTGTGATGTGATGTAATGAGAGGCAGTGTAAGATTCGTTTTGGAAATTCGGATGATAATAGCTACTTTAAAAATTGGAATAATAAAAACGGTATCTTTGATTTTATCATCGCTTCATATAACGAAACCTAAATATTAGCTGTTGTGCACCCCAGTTTTTGTATTTTATCAACGACTTCTACGAATCGTCCTTTTTGTATTAAATAAAATAAAAAGTCGTTTTTATTTAACAAACAGCTCACAGGAATGTGAAAATTAAGGGATTTCATTATCGCTCTGCAGATAACTGTTGAATAAATTCTCGTTAGGGTGGTTATGGTCCGAGCGCGCTCGCTCAAACGATTATTGTGTAATTTGATTGTTACCAATTCCGATCGTGTGTTAAACAGTTAAATATAACTAAAATAAAAGCTCATAAAGTAAAATAAAACATACGCTAGAGTATTTGTGCGTGTTTGTAAAGAAATTTGTATTTAAATGCCTTAAAGCTGTTAGTATTTCAATCAATATTATTACAATTAATCATGATCATAAAAAAAATCCAAGAATAATGGATTTTTTTTTGCCTTCGTTGGTTATTTAAGCTTAACAGGGAATATTACTTTTTGTGCACCTTTGAGACTTCTCAAACACAGGTTTTCTTTCCGAACAATCCGCGGTTCGGATTCAAAAGTAGTCTATTGCACTCTGGATTATGAGATTTAAATTTATAAAATATCAAATGGTTGAAAATAGTTTGAATAAAATTTAAATTTAAGAATAATATAATTTAGTATTACTAGTAATACTAGTACTAGTAATACTAGTAATACAAGTAATATAATTAAATTATTTTTCTTTGACTGAACTGAAAAGCGTTATTTGCTCAAAAAAGCTTCGAAACCACGACGTAATACGTAATACATTTCAATTAATGTGTATCTATTAGCATTTTCGGATTTTTCTCGTTTAATTTGTCCCTTTTTTTGTCACAAGTACCTACCTTGTACAGGGTGGAAATTCATTCCCTTTAGGACCATTAGGGCCGTCGGGCGCTCGAGAGATTATTACGTAATTTAATTCTGTTGCCACTTTTGTAGATGACCAGTTTAAAAATAATTCATGCTTGTAAATAACGTAATAAAATTAATCATCGAGAGGACCTTTCTTAA
The DNA here is from genome assembly GCF_041222505.1 of Epargyreus clarus. NCBI lineage: Eukaryota > Metazoa > Arthropoda > Insecta > Lepidoptera > Hesperiidae > Epargyreus > Epargyreus clarus. The sequence goes on from NW_027332223.1 coordinate 14,008,415, forward strand.
AAGGAAAGAAATCTCTGGCGTATTAATACACAATGAGTAAGTCTCATACTCTAAGGATATATTTAGTAAATAATATTTTCTTATTAAAAGACCACATGATTAGAGATTCTAAGAAGATACCCGAGAAGTGGAAAAGTAATAAGTTAATAATGGATATAACAATTATGATAATAACAGTTATGGTATTCGTTATAGTTGTCCCTGTAGTTCCGGGACTAGAATAGAGCTACGGTTACTCCTGCCTGTCGTAAGAGGCGACTAAAAGGGGGCTTCCGAGGTTGCGGGCGGCAAGAGTGGGAGCTCTAGCCGTCCAGTAAGCGATCCCGGGAAGGACGGCGGTATGTGTGGTCGTATAGCGTCGTGTACATCAAATGGTGCGGGAGGAGCGAAAACTGCTCCCCCAGGGCAGAGCCCGATCGGGGCATCGCGCTTGGAGGACTCCGGTTGCGTTCCGTCGGAGATCCCGGAGTTCTCCAACAAGCGTTGAGGACGGCCACCGGAGGGGTTTTAGTGCGGTAAGAATCCCACATAACCCGGCGTCGCTCCCACGTCGTCGGGTACCTTTTGAAGGTTTCCCCCTCGTTAAGAAAAAAAAAACAAAAAAAATGGTATTCGTTATAGTAACATTGTGATTGACGAATATATAACGACGATCTGTAAGATGCTGCTATTGCTGATGATGATAACTGTTGCTATTTATAATGATTATAATAACGTTTTAAATTATAATTATCATTATTCTGATGACGATGATGATCATGGTTGTACCAATAGAAACATTTCTATATTAAACGTATTTGATAAAGTTCCATAACTGTACAGAATGTAATATTTAAATTTAATAGTCCATTAAACACTTATAGCTAATCTCCACGTACTTTAAGGTTATTCCATTTATTATTAGAACGTATGAAATTTCAATAGCTCCAAAAGTTCCTAAAACTTTTTCAATAAACTCCACTCTATCCCGTACACCGTAAAAACTTCAAAATAGGTATTCCGTGATATATTTCTGAGTAAAAGTTTTTTCTCGGAATCTCAAAGTCCCGTTTATTATTTCATTAGCCACGTTAGCCCAACTTCTTATCCGGCTATTTGTCTTACTTTCTTATATAAATTATTATTCTGAGCTGAGACGGCTTTATATTAAGTTACGTGTTTTATTTCATTGTCACTTCAACAACTCACTGGCTCTTGTGCTTTTTATGTTCCACTGTTAGGCTAGGATATTTTTCCACAAATGAGAAACTGTTTACGTCCGTTATCAATAGTTAATCTATCTGATGCTTTCAAATCAAAGATCGATATTTGACAATTTCTGCCAAAATTGTCAAATTTAACTTTTTTATAGGCCAAACAAATGATGTATTGAAAAGATTGAGTATTAATAACGTACGATAATCTACGGTAGCCTTAACGGTAGAGTATTGTTGTATAAGATAAGCAGTGATACGGTACGGCAAGTACTTCTGATTTTTCAAAGTTATATATGTACAAGCAAGTAATCAACGCTAGATTTAACGGTAAAAGTGTGAGAATTCTTCAAACTCTAAAATAGATAAGGTCTATCGACATGCACTTTGCCAGCTTGGTGGACTAAGGCTTACTCTGTTAGAAGACCCCTGACAAGGACGAGGACAATAAAATAATCCAGACCATAACCATATTAATTAAAATAACAAACTCATTTGTATACAAAATTTAGGCCTTTTACCATTCACCTTCCAGTTTTGTAAAACATTTTCGCATTGAACTTATTTCGATGAAATTACAGGTCATTAATAGCCTTAATTATTCCAATGGTTCTTTGATGAGTTGCCACAAATCCGAGTTGAATGAGCAAGAATTAGAAATTTCGGGAAAGTTTATGTACTAGTCACATCGCGGACTATGAACGATGTTCTATAATCGATTTTATTTCACAGAAATAAATAGAAGTCGAAATTATTTTAAGTTTATATATTATTGATGTACGGAACTTGAAAATAAATATTGAAAGTGCGTACCTTAATTTACTTATACACAACGGGCATATTAATATTAATATTCAATTTATCCAATGTTTAACTTACCAAAGATCGACGGTTGACAATTTGTGACGACAATTGAAGACAATTGATCATGTTATATTATTTATAGGTATTTATGACTTTAGTTAGCTTCCAAACACCTATAATATTCTTAAATCAACCACCGTGAAGGTTGGTTAATTCAATTTGAAATTGAAGATTTTGCTTTGAATACCGAGATTATTTACTTACGAGATTGCCTTTTCAACATTTAAATTATTATTTGGTGATCAAAGTACGTTTAAAATAAGATAAGGATAATATATAAGGATCATTTGATTAAATATTTTTTTAAATTAAAAAACCGTTTATACACTCACAGTCCCATACTAGGATTCCCTGTGTCGTGGGTGCTAATCATCATCATCATCATCATCGACCCATTACTGTCCCACTGCTGGTTATGAGTCTCCTCTTAGAATGACAAGGATTAGGTCGTAGTTCACCGCGCTGACCAAGTGCGAATTGGTAGAATTCACACACCATTGAAAACTTTTTTTAAGATTTCACAGGTATGCAGGTTTCCTCAAGATATATTCCTTCGCCGTTTAAGCAAGTGATAATTAACTTCTAATACGCACATAACTTTAATAATTCGCCAAGTACGAGTCGAACTCGCATATGAAGGCTTCCGTACCACTAAATGTTCATTATTTTTTACTTGTTTTTATTCATTTTATTATTTTCAACAATACTTAGTTATATAAAACAACAATAGATGCCGTTGGGGTGACGATGAAATACGTAAACAACATATAATAAAAATTAAAATAAGTATATTAAAATTTGTTTTATGGTTCTTATTTGTATTTGTTATAATACCAGTTATAGTAGTAAACGGATTGTAAAAATTTCAACCGTCTTCCTAGGACGGTTTAACAGTTAGATCGAAAAATGGCGAAATAATCCGGTTTGTTATATGGAGACACCCTTTAATATTCAACTTTATTTTATTTTTAGTATTTGTTTTTATAGCTGCCACAGTTATGCCTCCTCTGTAAAAATTTCACATGTCTATCTATTACGGTTCTGGAGATATAGCCCTGTGACAGACGGACAGACAGCGAAGTCATAGTAATAGGGTTCCGTTTTTACCCTTTGGGTACGGAACCCTAAAAAATCAAAGGTGCCTGGGGATGCGTTGCTGGGATTTGAACTTCGGACCCCTCGATCAAGAGGCCAAGTTTCTTAACCACTAGAGTAGCACTGCTAAATTCTACTAATATATAGGCATCGATTGATACCCATATATATTTACGAAGTTCTGGGTTAAAATTAGATTCTCAAATACTATTCTCATTTTACCTTATTTGGCGTCTAAGGACCGTTGTTATATTTATTGCCGCTAAGTTCGGGTGTCGTCCGTCCTAAAAGTAACCCTAAACCCAATCAGAGGTCGGCGTAGGGAAGAAAAACGGTACTTTTTTATCGAATTACCGGCATAAAAAGGATTCCCTTACAAAATTGTTTGATCGCGAAAGATGGGCGAGAATAACATTACAATATTACAGCACGATAGGAAATGTACTTGTGTCTTCTGAACCGATGAAGGGTGAACTGATTTCGTTATGCATAAGAAGTGTTAATAATATTTTATATTGAATTTAGCTGACCCAGCAAACGTTGTGTTGCCATATAAATAAAAAAAAAATAAGCGTGAACAACCCTTATCACTTAGGGGTATGAAAAATAGATAGCAGCCAATTCTCAGACCTACTGAATATGCATTTAAAATTTGTTGAAAATCGGTAAAACTGTTTCAGAGGAGTACGGTAACTAACATTGTGACACGAGAATTTTATATATAAGATAAAATAATATCCGATTATAATAATATTTGCTAGATAAGTGAAGAAACAAATCGTTTATTATTTTGCAGAAAATAATCTATTGATTCTCGATTTTTTTCGTTAACTTAATATTGGTAAGTTAACATTAGAGATTTATCACACCCTTAATCATACCGTCTTACAAAATAATTATTAACTTCATTTTCTTTTTAATATTTAATTAAAGATATTTAACTGATCCTTGCATTCAAACTGTTCATATGCTTTCATAACTTGCTGTTCAAAAGACGCGAAACTCATGCTCATGTTTCGTACTTACGATAAGTTTTCGAAGAAAATTTATAACACAGAAATGTTATATCTTGTTTTAATAACAAGACTATTTACTTAGACAGGTGGGCTATTTCCCACTGAATATGTTGCTACACTTTTTATTTTATACGAAACGGTACCGTCTACATATCTAGTAAACTTAGGTGGTAAAATAATAGTGAATCAATAAACGTTATTAAGTACAATTAGCAATTGAAAACATCGACATACATCAAATTAATGTTGCTACGAGTAAATGTTGTCCAGCCATTAATGCTGTGACCACTGGAATTATCCATTAGTCGGGAAAAGGTTATCGGAATTAAACCAACTGTCATTTGCTATGTGACGGAATTCATTATAGGTAGAGACAGATCCGTGGGGTCAGGATGGCGCTTGGCAAAAGGGTTATAGTAGTAGTGATAGTCTAGTGGTTGAAACTCGACCTTTCTATTGGTGGTTCAAGGTAGGTTCGAGTCCCAGGCAAGGACCTCTGATTTTTCAAACTTACATACGTTTTATGAAATAACTATCATTCGCTACAGTAGGGAAGAAAATCATTGTCAGGAAACCTACACGAAGGAGTGTGATGTAATTCGCACTTTGTCAGCGCGGTAGACTGTGACTTAAAACCTTCTAATACGAAGAGGAGACTCTTACCCAGCAGTGGAACAGTAATGAGTTGAGGATGTGTCACAATAGACACATAAAAGCTAATCAGCAAAACGAGGGCACTAACACAGGCCCAACTCGATGTTATCCCGACATCATTTTCAATTTTCTATCATCTTAGAGCTACGAGACAAACGTTATTCTCAAAGCGATATAATTCCACTGCTTAAAATTACCCGCCGCAGTTAATCGAAATTTAAATTTATGCTATATTCCGTTGCGATGAGAACAATCTGTGTTTGCGGTTGGATGCATATTATGCGTATTAAAAGCCGATTTTGGCGCGGCTTTGTAGAATTAAACAGTTTGTAAATATTTTATGTAACTACTTTAGTTTTCACATCATGATGTGTGTGTATGTGTATGTTGTTAAAAAAAACGGTAACAAACAATTTTAATCTGAGTTGACTTAAGTCGTGATAACCTTTATAAATTAGTATTCATATACAGGGTGAATTCTTCAAGTGGTCCTTCATGGCCAAATGTGAGGCCGATTTTGATGAAAACTCAAACTGTATTATTTGATTTTCTTTAATCAACATCCATAGCTGAGAATTAATTAAAAAAATGCACACCCTGTATTATTTCACCATCGGATTGTGTCGCTTACAAGAATACAGTTTTGGGAAGTAACCATTATGGTATATGACACGCTAAAGAAAAAAAATAAGTAAGATTTAAGCTAAAATATTAAGATTTAAGTTCCTTAATAATTGTTGAAAATTAAATTTTCGCCAAATCTATACTAAAACAAAGCACCAACCAAACAATAGTTCAGTTACGCTCAATCATTTGCGTTTAAAAGGAATTTGGGTCTAAAGCCATTTCCATTCTGACAGCGGTCATCCATTAATGAACAACACAAATTCTCACTAAAGCCGAAACTTCCATCTATTTCTTGTTCACCGCAACATAATTACACGGATGAGTTAATGAAATATTGATCTGTGGTCACTGCTTAGTCGTTCAAAAGGCTACTAAGCCGCAAACCAATTTTCTTTGCTGCTCAAGCGATGAAATTAAAACGGAGGTGCTGAGATACGTTCGCAAAATTCGTTAGCTGTTTGAAAATGGTAGTAAGAAACTAATTACTATTTTTTTAAAGGACATCATACAGGTATTTTGTTTGTCTTCTGAAATGAATGATACTTTAGCTAAATGTTGAATAATTTGACTGCAAAGGGTGTCTCTGCAAAGACTGCAAAGGTCTTATATGACTAAATGGCTTGACCAAACTAAACATATGCGGCGTCGAAGGTTTACATCTACAACTTTATAAATAGTAGAAGTATAACTTAAAAACTTAAATTCCTTAAAAACTCTAGCCTTAAATATAAGAAGTATATAAAATATTACGTTAAAAAACATTATATATGTTTACGTTTCAGTATGCAAAAAAATACACAAAAATGTCTGGCTTTTGAAAGAGTCTATAAAGTATGCTTGTAATTCAGCAAAGCTTTGAGCATAAAAATGATGTCCATTTGTTTTGTAGTTTAATACGAGCATGTAAATCTTTCTCACAAACAGCGATGGTCCAATGGTTGAAACACCTCTGGCCATGGCCTCTTGATCGAGGAGTCCGAGGTTCGAATCCCAGATACGTATTACTCATTTTTTATATGTTAATATTCGAAATTAATTACCACTTGCTTTAATGGTGAAGGAAAAAATCGTAAGGAAACCTGCATACCGAAAAATAAAAATAAAAGTTTTCAAAGCTATGTCAAATCTACCAATACACATTTGACCAGCACGGTGGACTATGCTCTAATCCTTTTCATTTTGAGAGAAAACCCGTGCCCAGCAGTGGGACGTAATGCGTTAATGACGACGATGTAAAACTTACTCCTCTTCCCAATTACACAATGAACAAAAAGCTTTAAATCATAAAGAGAGTTCAAGTTACTTCAATTCTATTGGCTTCCAGTACCGAGTACTTAAGTAGCTCTCCAGATTTAAGCCAATATAAGCAATTCTATAACTAAGGACGCTGCAGACGCAGATAGGCTATTGTTAGACAACCTCAATGGGATTATCGTACAATGCAACCAACATTGAGGGAAGCGAGCCAGTTGAAGGGGTGCGATTTGACCATATTATATTTTAGTCTAATGTTACTAGTATGTCGGTTCTGCATTATATAAAGTGGCATACATAAGCCTTATTTACTACTGTTTTCTAGCCGGTAACTACTACTTAGTAGTAGTATTATTAGTAGTAGTATTAGAAAGATATATTGTAACTGACAATTTGCAAGTGTAAGTAATATAAATACTCTAGATGACCCGGTAAACGTTGTGTTGCCATATAAATAAAAAATGTTAAGGGTGAACAATCCTTATTACTTAGGGGTATGAAAAATAGATAGTAGCCGATTCTCAGACCTACTTAATATGCATATAAAATTTGGTGAAAATCAGTAAAGCCGTTTCGGAGGAGTACGGTAACTAACATTGTGACACGAGAATTTATAAACAAGAATTCATATCATTGCATCGTTTTATGATAAAAAGAAAAAATAAATATGTAACTAGATATGTAGCGCAGACAGACAAGTTATATTTTAACTTCACCATAAAAACATGTTAGCATAATTATTACGTAGAAATGCAATTTGTAAAAAAAAACTGATTCGATTTGCACAATTATCTTAAGTATATAACGTTAGTTGATCAGGTTAATTCATCTAGAATATGAGATCAGGAATAACATAAGAATGTATTAGAAATCCAACGTATAAAGAAAACTCAAGTTTCGCCTCACACATACATAAACTCGATTATATCAAAAACTGAACTATTTCCTCTACACCGTGTTTTAGAGCTTCGTATATTAATTTAATTGAGTAATTAATATGCTTTCGTATGCAAAACGTTACATAAATCATGCATGAGGGACAGTAATGCTGGAATAGTCGTATTTTCATCAAGCTAAAACTAAATTGGATTTCCGCTTATTAGCGCAATTTGGAAATGTGTATGGAGGATGAGTAAAAATAATTTATAACCAAAATGATGCTATTGCTAGAAATGTTGGGTTTTAATCAACTTTCGTAAGAAAAAAGTGAGTACCAGATTTACACGCAGTCCATCTGACGGTAAATGACCATGGACATTAGTAACATTATAGAGGATCTCTAGGACTAGTTGATGCTAGCACGCCCTGTAGTTTGGCTTCAGTTTTGTTTACGAGGGGGAAACCTTCAAAGGGTACCCGACGACGTGGGAGCGACGCCGGGTTATGTGGGATTTTTACCGTACTAAAACCCCCCCGGTGGCCGACCTCAACGCTTGGTGGTGAACTCCGGGATCTCCCGGAGTCCTCCAAGCGCGATGCCCCGTTCGGGCTCTGCCCTGGGGGAGCACTTTACGCTCCTCCCACACCATGTAGTGTTTACGACGGTATGCGATCACACATACCGCCGTCCTTCCCGGGGTCGCTTGCTGGACGGTTCGAGGTCCCACTTTTGCCTATTCGCCCCGGTAGCCCTATTCTAGTCCCGGGACTACAGGGACATCAGAGGCACCCCTACACCCTTTTCTATCTAATAACAACGTTGTTCTGCGCTGCTGTGTTCCGATTTGAAGGATGTGATAAGGGAGACATATTTATGAGAAGACGTAGTCGTCAGGGGTAGTTACACATTTGGGACCCCAGAAAAGATTATATAGGAATCTAATCTTATCTGGGGTTGATGTATCATCAAGATTGCATATTCGTTTGCTATTTGAATATTATAAAAAGCGTATGGAATAAAAACAGCAGTAGTGACGTGATACTTTAGAAGGAAGTTCATTTCACTCGCCTATTTGTACGAGAATAAAGTTTCCGTTATTTCTGACATTTTACGGCTCGTCTATAAACGTTGATCGAACTTCGCAGAGCGCGATGAAACAAAGGCATTGTGAGCATCCGTTCAAAAAGTTCCTCGGAACCATTGTAGTCTTTTGAAAACATTAACAACGATCCAACGGATCGAGAAGATCAAATGATTAACCGTGCCTATAAGTATCATGAAATAATGAGGTACTATTGTTAATTGGCTACAACCCTTTTTCTTTCCACTCATACTCGTAGACGTAATATTTCGCTCAAAGTTGGAAGACTTGGAGCACACTTCATGCTAACTTCAACGCGTATTGCTTGAGAAATAAACAGGTTAGTAGCCAACTCATCTCTAATTTTTCCAAACTTTGGAAGATTTTTAAGGATCTATTACAATGGAGGCGACAAGATCAACGCAAGATACGCCTGAAAGTGATGTTATGTAACTTTGTAGTTCAATTATAATCTACCTAAATCGCTTACGCCTTACGCCGTACGAATTCCGCTATTAGGGAGCCATCACACAAGCGATAGTTCGTGTTTGCGACTGTTGCCGACGTCGCGCGGTGTCCATTGTCGACGATCGACACCTGTAGTCGCTTATAGTCGGCGAACGTGGTCAGTGCTCCACGGCCAATGATAATCGGCTTTACCGTCAGCGGCGCTGTCGCTCATGTGTAAGCTTCCTTAGAATTCGCGAATTTTGGTTTACCATCAACATACGACCATAATTAGCTACCGGTAGCTAAAATAATTGTCTTAACCCGATAATACGTAATACAGATTAATTACAGCAGATTTCGAGCAAAATAATGTTAATATGAGGAAATTCAGGAGAGAATGGAATGAATTCCTTGAATAACAATATTACCGAGAACCGGTTTGAATAACAATAACATTATTACGAAAATCTCGTTATTTAAACAGAATTAGCGGCGGCAGGTTGGATGATTAATTTCTTTAATTACGATCCTTCGAAGTTTCGAGTCCTCTCCTAAAATTAATACTAAGGTAATAGGCAGTTCTCAAGTATTATTGCCATTTATTACTTTAACGGGATATTGAAGTGAGTATACCGATATTTTATTAAATATTACCAGAGTAAATTACTTTATTGCAAAGTTTATATGTTCATTGTTCACGTTGAAGTACACCTCAGGCCGAAATTATTTTAATCTTTCATTACAAAATTCTTAACATAAGTCTTTTGTAAGTATCTATGTTATTGATGCGTAAAACATAAATACGTGTTTTTTTAGTATTTACCAGAAATCCTTCGTAGTTACACTCCAGTGGCATGACAACCACGCCTATTTCCTAATAAAAACAGTATCAAGTAGGTACTGTTGTGTAGGACACAGGTGTCGTGTATTAACATTTCAACTTAACCCACAGCGGCAGCGGCAGCGGCAGCGGGATACACGTACAATGTACATTTACATTTTTGTCTACATAAAAGAAAAAACTGTACGTTAGGAGTTTCAAAGAACAAATATTTCTTTAGACAATTTGGCAGCTTACACAAATCCCTATTGAAGATGAATACGTGCCCGCTCAACGGCCCAACGCTTTCATACCTGAAACAAAATGTAAATGTGTTAGGTTATACAGTCGTTAGAAACCTTTATAGTGTGGTAGAAATATTACATTTTTTTAATTATAAAGAACCCTTTGTGGTTCGACTCCGTCGGCACCACCGCCACACCTATTTCTGCCTAATAACAGCAGTGTTAGGCGCTGCTGTGTTCCGTTTTGCAGGGTGTGGTAAGGGAGACATACTTTTCCGAGGCGTTCCAGCTTAGTCTTCAGGAGTAGCGGCGCATCTGTGGCCGACCTCGGGTAGGACTATCTAATCCTATCTGGGGGTTATTACAGATGTCCATGGGCGGCAGTGGCCATTTACCATGAGGTGGACTGCATGCTCGTCTGCTACTCCTATATTATAAAAAAAGTCTTCTATTTATTTGTCAAGTCTCATTTTAATGTTTTATCTAAGTAGGATATTATGCTGTAGAATAATTACATTTAATTGAGTATCAAATATAACGTAAAAAGTCAATTCATTTGAAAATAAATTACCTATAGAGTAAAATTAACAATTTTAATGTTTACGAACAATATTTATTCGTAATAATTAGAAACTGTCTTTTATTTAAATAGTTAAACTAATAATTATATATTAATAGTAATATCGTAGGGATTTTTAATCCTCTAAAACATTACTTTCAAGGTTAAATATTTCTTTTAACAAATTGAAATTAGTATGGAAACTTTGCAAACAAATTACATTACCGAACTTTTTTAATCAAAGATTGACCAGCATCGGCACTTCTTATTTATAACGAAACGAAGTTAAAATATTTCAAAAACTTGTTCTAAGTTTATCCGGTTAGGGCGAAACGAAATTCTAAACTTTTAAATCGGCTAAAACGAATCCACAGAAACCCGATTTCACGTCGTTGCGTCACTACAAAATTCGTTTGTCGTGGAATATACTTTTTATAATAATATAAGAGTAGCAGACGAGCATGCAGTCCACCTGATGGTAAGTGGCTACTGCCGCCCATGGACATCTGTAATCAACCCTAGGTATGATCAGATATTCCTACCTGAAGTCGGCCATAGATGCGCCGCTACCCCTGAGGACTAAGTTGGAACGCCTCGGAAAAGTCTGTCTCCCTTACCACACCCTTCACACCGGAACACAGCAGCGCCTAACACTGCTGTTATTAGGTAGAAATAGGTGTGGCGGTGGTGCGGGCGGAGTCGAACCACAAAGGGTTCTACCACCTTCAAAATATACTTTTTAGTTCCGTAAATTTACCTATATTTTTATTTTTAAATTTCGATCAATTCAACATATTTTTGCTTATTTATTTCGCATATTTTAAAACTTTTTACGTTACGTTTATACTTTTGAAATATGCTTAATACTGTCATTTATTCCCATTATAGCCATATAGCCATATATATATCAATGCATTGTTGTCCCACTGCTGGGTTCGGGTCTCCTTTCAGAGTGATGGATGTTTAGACCACAGTTCACCACCGCGCTGGCCAAGTGTGTGCTAATCCTCAAAACCTTTTGTTAAATCTCAGGTTTCCTTGCAATGTTTGCGTTCTCCATTTAAGCATGTGATAATTAATTTCTAATACGCACATAACTTTAAAAAGTTAGAGTTGCGTGCGTGGGCTTAGAGCCTCACACGACTCTATTGAGAGACCGAGCTTCAATTAGTCGTAGTAGTTGTAGTCGCTATATTGTAAGGTATTGTAAAGTACGTGGAAATTGCTATAATATTGAAGGAAATTCTACTTTATGGGTGGCTACTCACGTACAAGCTCAATGGTGTTGATAAGGGTCAGATGTCATCCCGACTGTCGGAAGCCTTCAAACTGAGGGTCTTCGACAAAGTTACACAGCTGTTACCCAATGATAAGATTAATTGCTTGTTGATTTCTACAAAGAATCGACCGGAATTCACTAATCTAATAATCATAATACGTTAGGTTAGGGGTACGAGTTGGGATTTCCTTGGGATAGAACAGATCTCTCCCCGTTAGCGGAGGAGGTCTGGAGAATACTTCATCCAGGTGAATTGTTAATTTTTGGAGGGGGGAGAAAAGGACTAGGTATAGGTTAGTGGTCAATCCATGTCAGATGTTTTTACACCTCCCAGAATGCTTTCAACAAGGTATACTGACTGCCGCCATTGGTCACCATCGCCACCAACCACCATGTATCACCCATCCAACTCCCAACCGCGCTTTACGTTACTTAACTTAGAAGATCTGTTAGTACACAGTAAATTTGGTATCGAACATCGTAAATCTCGGTGAATAGAGTAACTATGAGCACATCTGACTTTGCTTAACTTAAACTGTTAGTGTGCAGTAAATATGGTATCGAACACCATAACTACAACTATAGTATGTTATCTGTACTCAACTCTAGTGACGTGTACATTGACGATACGAGAGAACAAAAGCCCCATCCCCATTGTTATAACTCGAGTCTTGGCACTTAACTATGCGTGGAGTACATCTAGTCGTTTATCAACCCTTGCAGGGAAATTTATCGCTCTAGATTATATGAAAAGTATGGTTCTACTCATATTTATTATTAAATTTATATGTGTGTTGTTGATATGCTGAGGGTGGCGTAAATAATAGTTTGATAACAAAATATTTTTCTTTGTTTGTTGAGTTTTAACTTTGTGATTGGCAATTGCAAGTGATTGGCCACTTTAGACAATGCCACGCATACTTTTTATGCGCTACAAGTAATATGTACTTGAGTAAAATGTAATGTATGTAATGTGAAATGGTAATGATGAAAAGGTAATCTTAGAGGATATGGGCATATGTTTCAGTCCAAAAAGCTTGTCAGACTTTGTACAGATGCGATGTTCTTTGATTCGTTAATATATGGTTGTGAGGCCATATTTTCGTGAAGTCATATTATTTGTTTTAATAATAATTTGAAAACCTATCTACTCGTATTACTTTTACGATATTTTTAGTATGAAGTCTATTTTCGGTTTTTGTAATTACATGGGCTGTTATTTAACAGTCTCTAAAGTAAACTTTAGGTCTCTCACCATTGTGGAAAGATATTTCATGCCCCCCCACTCACTTGAAAGGGAAATATAAAAGTCATGATCGTAGCGTATCATATTATGTGTCATGTGTATTAAATATTACTTATATCACACTCAAAGTCTCTCAAAATGACTATAATACGTATAGACACACAGACAGCCGATCTGTAAGGGCTTTTTTTTATCACACCCTACGGAACCCTAAAAATCACATCAGCGAATCTCGGTGACATTACCATTAAGTTACGCGCACCTAAAATTTTTATTTTCTTCCCACACAGTAGGTAGGTACTAAAACATCGGAGTATAAATTTTACCTGGAATAGTTAAGGGCCGAGGGACTGGGCGGATGGGTAACAGGGGATGGTAAACGACATTACTTTGTCCACCGAAGTATTTTACTAGTCATCACTTGGAAAATAACTATAAAGATAATACTAAGACGTACTTTATTGTTATATTTGGAGATATAATATTTTTACTCGAATAAAATATGGGACAATTATTTATTATACTGGAAAGTACTAACGTATTCTATGTAAACAATGAGTATGAATATTTACATACGAAACAACTGTTTTTTTAAGATATTAATGAAATATATTTTTATTATTTTATCTGCTGGTTTCCCTGACTTTAAGCTTATTTGGGATCTCAGATAAATAGTGTCAGAGCTCAGATAGAATTTCTTATATTGTCTGGGGTTGCCTTCAGATGTCCATGGGTGGATAAAGCCACTTATCATCAGTACCCTTACCATGAGCTTTTACGTTTTGACAAATATGACTGTTTTGGTATTTGTTTACGTATTTGCCCGTACAAATTCCAATCAGCGCCTCTACCGCATTGTATCAGAACTATAGTGTCAGTAACGTAACATTAAATGTCTAAATTGACAAAATGGCACTTCATGTTTTGTCTCTCTCTTTTGCGAACATGTAAGGCAGACAAAAAGACTTGATCACTCACTTATTGTTACGTTTACTCAATCTACTGAAGCAAACGGAACAGAATAATGGATAGAGTAAACGTAACGTAAAATTGTGGGATGTTTTGAAAACTCATGGTAAGGGTACAGATGGACTGCATACTCGTTTGCTACTTCTAAATAAAAAAGTCTGTAAGTACTTCTACATAGTAAACCTACGTACATGTTACATACATTTTCCAAATTAAATGGGTTCCAGACCCACCTATTAGCTATTTAACACCTTGATCCATAAATAATAAGCCAATTTCTCACCTGTCACTTCGCACAGTATCCGATAAAACGTCAATGTGTGAATGTAATGGTCTATATTTCAAGCTGACGTGACTAATTATCAGCTAAGTAATTACCTGAATGACTAGCATTTTATTAGCATCATTTGTCATTCTTAAAGGAGTGTTACTAGTGGGTGGTGATGTCTGAAATGACAGGTGATATGAAAATTTTGGCGTTGACGTGTTATTACGGCAATTTAATTAATCTTTTTCAATATGTTTAATTACTAATTAATACCTGTGACATGGATGATTTCTTGACAAATACATTCTTGAACCATTCGCTATTCACCGACATTTAAGATAACTTTCATGTACCTAATAAGGGTAAGTGCTGCTTTTCTTGATTAATCTATCTGATAAAGAAGTTACCCGTCGTCGGGTGTGATGTTAAGTTAGAAGATGATCGCTAATGGCTTAATTTCGTGCCTGCTTCGTTACTTTGGGAGGGGATGCTAAAGCGCCAAACCGGATTGCTATCCTTGAATAATAATCCTCAAATATTCTTGGAGGTCTTGTGTTGGTCTATGATTGAACACGAGTTGACCATTGAACTTCTTCCATTAATCGGCGTTGGAGCTTGTTTTTTCATAATGAGATTAAAGTAATAAATTAACATATAGTCCACCTATCTCCTGAGGACGGGTTTTACCTTATCAAAGATGCCCACTCACATCAAATTATTATAATAATTTGTAATTTGTTGGACTACAATAAAATATAATCGCTTCATAACTTAATAATTAGAAATTAAACGAACTTACCTAAGTGAAGTTCCAATTTCAATTGTACGAACTGCATAGTCTCGAAATGATAATGTTGACATGTAGTACACCGCCAGTCGTCAGCCTTGTGTCACGTATATTCAGAGCTAAAAACCTCGAATTCAAATAATTTAAAACAATATCCAACCTACTTATAGCGCCCCCTACCGGTAAATGTCATTAAGTTTAGAGATCCTGGGGTCAAGATGTAAGTTCATTAGCTCGATTATTTTACAACATAGATGATATTGTGGGTAATACTTATCGTATATAAGTATGGGTGGGTGGGTTATAATATCATTTCGAGACTATGCAGTTCGTACAATTGAAATTGGAACTTCACTTAGGTAAGTTCGTTTAATTTCTAATTGTACTTCACTGCATAGTCTCTTCAATGATAATGTTGACATGTAGATGTTTAGAGATTTGTAAAATAACGAGCCTATTAAACAAGATACAAAAACATTTAAATCCTATTATTTTTAAAATTCCTAATTTAATATATCTATTTAAATATTAATTACAGTTATCAAGTATACGTTTGATGTAACGTCTCTACTACAAAATTGAACTTAGATCTGATCCATTCAGCTATCCTTCTAAGAGGGTCTTAACTGACACTCATATGTTTAGACGTCAGCGTAGCAGCGTGGTAAAGCGTGCTCTCTAATGGTATGTATTGTAAAAAATGATATATCAATGCCATCATCCTCCGTGGTTGGTAAAATCTAGAAACTGTCGTCTGGGAGGTCACTGTATTATAAGATTACATAAAAGAAATAAACTTATTCTTGTAACTCTCAAGTGTTACTAGGCCTATCTAGGTAATTTTATTAAGGATGTGCTGGACAAATACTATGATTACTATGAAATAATGGTAATACTAGATTGTTTGAACACTGGTTATAGTAAGGTTTAAATTCATGTGGCAATTTAATATACAATATCTTCCGCCAAGCAATTTGGTTAATATACAATAATGTTATTATTATGTTTATGTATACTTTTTAGAAGTCTCGACTCAGATGTAGGCGAATCGGTAGTAATAAGAGCATTCACGGGCTTACACCAAGTGAACGTCATAATATATACGATATCTATTGTTTTTATATATTACTTATATATATATATATATATATATTACTCATATATTATTATTGTTTTTTTTTTTTTTTTTCTTTTACTATATGAGTAATTACAATAACCAAAAAAAGTAAATAGTATTTATTCTTCATCTCCACTAAATAATATATAATATTTTACACTTAACTCGCTAAAAATATTTATACATCAGATGTAACTATCCCAACTAATAGCATACTTGGGATATGGAGGATAGAAAACCTAAATATGCATTTTAAGAACAAAAATAATTCTAGATATATATATATCAAAATGAAAAGAATATTGTAACCAGTCTACAGATAGATCTAGTTATTTACACTGTTTAGGCCAAAATATTATAAGCACCAGCATCACGTTTTCATTATTGCGTCTAACATTGCTTGTAGAGCAACAAAATCTTGAGATTCGTGTATAGAAACGAAACGCTCCTCGAGGAAGCGAGTAACATACAGGGTAAAGCGTTGACGAAAAACAAATGGATCTAGATCTTTTTTTTTTTTTTTTTTTTTTTTTAAATTCATATGAGACCCAAAATGCAACCCTTCCAAAACGAAAGGTTTATTTATTTTTATTTATTATTATTATTATTTTTTTTAATACTATTTTTTAGGACTGTCTGGACCAGTCTGATACTACCACAAACTCCCCAACCGTTCAGAGATAATCTTTAACAACAATTATTTTATTAGAAATAAAATGAATATTTCCATTTAAATAGTATAACCTTAGTCATGACATGTAAGTCATACTTCTTGTAGGTTTCCTAGTAAATAAATCTATTTAAAAACCTTCAAAGTGTTAATTCGCAATGTATAATCTTGATTTAGTGATAGCAAATTCATTCTGAAATTATTGAATGTATTAGGGAAATAAAAACATTTTTTGGGTATTCAATAAATCCAATATGTGCCTTGATATTACGGTTAAATGTGGGTATTAAACACCATGCTGTTTCTATATGAAATAACTGTGGAGTTGCCTACACGTATTAGGGTTTCACCGTGTTGAAGATGATTATTGAAAAAATATCTTTAAGCACAAGTAACGCTGCATTTAACTTTAAATAGTTGATCGGATTTGTTATTTAAATCAAATAACAAAAATACCGAGAATAATGACCATATGTTACATAACTGATTGTGTCCCGATAATAAAAATAATATGACAACTACCACCTGTAATTATATCTATCTGTAATAGGGATAGTATTTTGATAAACATTATTAAAATTGTTATATATATATATACATATCTTTGCATTTATTATAATTTTTAACCGACTTCAAAAAGGAGGAGGTTATCAATTCGGCCGGTATCTTTTTTTTTTTTTTTTTTTTTTTTTTTATGTATGTACAGCAATTACTCCGCCGTTAGTGGACCGATTTTAATAATTCTTTTTTTATTGTGTAGAGACGAGCTGCGAGTTGGTCCCATTTAAATATGGTTAGGATCCATCGATTGGTTCTGGAGAAAAAGAGGGGAACTCCTCCACCCATGTAAATATAACAGCCATAACTTCGCCATTTATGAACCTATTTTAATGCCTTTAATTTCGTGTGTGGACAATTGCTACAAGTTGGTCCCATTTAAATATGATGAGGATCAGAGTGGGTTCTGGAGACAAAATATGTAACTCCTCAACCGATGGCTATAATTGAGTTTTGTTTGAAGATATTTGGTGTAGGTTCTAATGAAATTGAAAAACCAGTTTATCTTTGACTATTTAAGGGTCTGATAATGTGGCTCGGAGTCAAAATATGTAACTCCTCAACCGATGGGAATAATTGAGTTGTGTTTGAAGATATTTGGTGTAGGTTCTAATGAAATTACAAAGCCAGTTCATCATTGACTATTTAAGGGTCTGCTAATGTGGCTCGGAGTCAAAATATGTAACTCCTCAACCGATGGGAATAATTGAGTTGTGTTTGAAGATATTTGGTGTAGGTTCTAATGAAATTGCGAAGCCAGTTTATCATTGACTATTTGAGGATCTGATAATGTGGCTCGGAGACAAAATATGTAACTCCTCAACCGATGGGAATAATTGAGTTGTGTTTGAAGATATTTGGTGTAGGTTCTAATGAAATTGCGAAGCCAGTTTATCTTTGACTATTTGAGGATCTGATAATGTGGCTCGGAGACAAAATATGTAACTCCTCAACCGATGGGAATAATTGAGTTGTATTTGAAGATATTTGGTGTAGGTTCTAATGAAATTGAAAAACCAGTTTATCTTTGACTATTTAAGGGTCTGATAATGTGGCTCGGAGTCAAAATATGTAACTCCTCAACCGATGGGAATAATTGAGTTGTGTTTGAAGAATGTTGGTGTAGGTTCTAATGAAATTGCGAAGCCAGTTTATCATTGACTATTTGAGGATCTGATAATGTGGCTCGGAGACAAAATATGTAACTCCTCAACCGATGGGAATAATTGAGTTGTGTTTGAAGATATTTGGTGAAAGTTCTAACGAAATTGCAAAGCCAGTTCATCATTGACTATTTAAGGGTCTGATAATGTGGCTCGGAGACAAAATATGTAACTCCTCAACCAATGGGAATAATTGAGTTGTGTTTGAAGATATTTACTGGTTCTAATGAAATTGCAAAGCCAGTTCATCATTGACTATTTAGTTAGGTTAGGTTGGAACATATAAGACAATATAAAACTAAGCGAGCAGGGCGCGGCAGCGCCCTGCGAGCGGGCGGTTCCAATCAATGTAAATTCAGACCTTACCTTAATTCATGATCTCGCTTATACAATTTTATATTGTATTAATATAAATGTTATTATGTCATCACTAAAAAGGGTGAAAAAAATTTTTAACAAAAAATACAACCGACTTCTATGTCACTACAAAGTAAAAAATAATTCGAATAAATGTTGGTTTAGTACATATTTCTGAAGTCGGCGCTCATATTAGACACGCTGTTTACATCGTTATCCAACGAAATATATTGAGCGCCGAATTAGACACGCACACATATTAGACACGCTGTTTACATCGTTATCCAACGAAATATATTGAGCGCCGACTTCAGAAATATGTACTAAACCAACATTTATTCGAATTATTTTTTACTTTGTAGTGACATAGAAGTCGGTTGTATTTTTTGTTAAAATTTTTTTTATTTTTTAATATTATTATTATTATATATATATATTTTTTTTTCTTTTTATTTCACCCTTGTGTTGATTTTTAATCTTTTATCTAATGGTAAAGCAATTTGATTTTTTATTTATTCATTGCTTGTATAATACAATGAACAACCTTAACAGTTGTATTATTTCCAATTATCAAACTATCTTTTAAGTAACCAATAAATCCTAAAGAATGATATAGCTTATTATGTCTATGATCCTAAATTACTAAGTGTCGTTATTGTTCCTTGTCCATTATTATGACATTTCAAATAGGAACTATGTTATATAAATATATAACTGACACAATGTCCCTAGATCTTAATCAGTTATGTATGGTCTTGTATCTTTTAAAAGGTTAGTAAAAACATAAATATAATGTTCTGCTCAAACCAAAGGAAAGAACTTGAAATGCATGGAATTTCCATTTAACCATAGACATGTAAACACTGTTTAAGGTAATCATGAATTAGTATCAAAATATGCATTCTTGAAAACAATAGTAAGTAGTGAGTGGAATGCCAGGCTTTATTTAAAGCTCAAGATTAAGACCAAGATATTCAATATAAACCAACATCACCATCATCAGGTGTTGGTAAAGTAAAAATATTGTAAAAAATTGGTTAAGAGTAAACAATATGTTACCACTGATGTGAGAAGTCTTTCTACACACATACCGAGTATATTTTGAAAAAATCTTCATTCCTTGAGAATAATGAGTTTAAGTGTTTATACAAATAGACTCTTAAAGCTAACCACTTGCAACACTTGGGTCAATAGTTATTTGTTACAACTGGTCTTTAAAATTATAATTATATTTGACCACATTATTAACCACTCACCTAAAAATCTGTTGTGATTGAAGATTTATTCCAAAGGAAACTTCGATCAAGCCTTTCTGTGATACAGGTATTTGTGCATGAGGCTTGTTGTAAGTCAGATAATGACCCTATTTGGTATGAGTATCTCAAACTTTTGGATGAAGTTTATCATAGGATGAAGTGTAAATATCTTCGTTATATTTGTTATTATAAAATATTGTACTATATATATATGAATTGAACAATCATTGTTTCTTAAACCATTTTGCCGATCATTTGTTCCAGTACTTGTACTATGAAATTTCTTCTTATTATTTATTATACATAATAAATGACCAGCACTAGTAATAAGATAATTGATAGCAAATTATCTTTATAAAGGCAAATAATTTAAAATTATTAAGAAACAATCATGTCAAATGCTCGAGAGCAGTAAGCATTCGCCTGATGTGGCATGGCTTTTGACTCTTCACAGCTACAATAGTAACTGCGACTTGTGCAACTTTTAAAGTCTAATCATGTGTTATCCGTCCCACAGTTTCCTAGAGGCTAGTGTTCTTCCTTTAAACTATTTTTTCCTTTAGTCTATCTATCACCATCTAGATAGATAGATAGTTCCTTTAGTAAATTACTCTTTAATATGCTGATCTACCTAGATACCAAATTCTTATGAATGGTTAAACCAAATTTAGGTTCTTCTAGAGTATTACAAAAGGATATAAATTGTCATCTCTATATCCTGTATCATGTACATTATTAATCTGAATGATTCTTCAATAAAATGTTCATTCATTAAAATCATTACACCCAATCGATGGTAATAGTTGTGTCTATCTACTGATTATTAGTATTTTGTTATATGGGTTATTTACCCGATGTGAAGGACATCATACCCTATTAGAATGGGTGAATATCCGTTGTATCCGTCTACTTAATAGTAGTATCTTATTATAGTTGTTATATAGGTAAATATCCAATATGTAAGGGTCCCTTATTTGAACGGATGAATATCCATTAGGTATATTCTACTCAATAGTAGATTCTTTTATGTGAGTAAATACTCAGTATAAACGGGTTAGTACCCATGCACGGGGCTAAATAGCGCCCTATTTCTATGTTCATAGCTTTATATAAGCGAGATTTATATAAGGATTTAAATAAGCGAGATCACCTAAATAGGTGACAAGCTTAGTTAATGAACATAAGACGTCAAATTCCTTGCTACAGAACAATATGGTAATCTAAAAATCCTTTGCTTGGAAAAATATATATGTAAAAATTTACCTTGTCATTCTTCATTAATATATAAGATTATCATCTTATCTTTAATAAATGAAAATAATACATTTTCAATTTGCGACTGCATTCGTAATGGCCGCCTAGTACAAGTCTTCAGAATAATTTCGTCAAAATTCTTTATTTTCCATTGTAACTTTTTTGCACAATATATCACACCTACGTCTTTTATAAATTATTAATTGAAATATTTGTTATAAATTAACAATTTTTACAATAAATTACTTATTTTATTTCTTATTTTGAAAAATCATAAATGTACACAGGCTGCACGAAAAACGATAATGACATTTACCGGTAGGGGGCGCTATAAGTAGGTTGGATATTGTTTTAAATTATTTGAATTCGAGGTTTTTAGCTCTGAATATACGTGACACAAGGCTGACGACTGGCGGTGTACTACATGTCAACATTATCATTGAAGAGACTATGCAGTGAAGTACAATTGTTATTACATAAAATTCTTGTGTCACAATGTTAGTTACCGTACTCCTCCGAAACGGCTTTACCGATTTTCACCAAATTTTATATGCATATTAAGTAGGTCTGAGATTCGGCTACTATCTATTTTTCATACCCCAAGTGATTAGGGCTGTTCACCTTTAACTTTTTTTATTTATATGGCAACACAAGGCTTGCCGGGTCAGCGGGTAATATGTAAATTCAACATTGAGATATAATAACTAATGCAGCCGTATAAACTGATTTTGCCAAATAATACCATTTCTTTACAACCACCCAATATTGTAGTGTCGTGAAAACACGGCCCCAATTAGAACTCGGCGCTAACATTTTCTTTCCGTAAACCAATAATGTTGCAAATACGTCTACTTTTCCTTATTTCACTCACAATTGAGCGTTACAAGAGCCAGCGTAATTAGTGGTTGGAGATAGTTTATTAACTTCTCCTTTCACCACTAGAGTCTCCGCGGCACGTACGAACTTCACAGGGTAAGGGTTCTTAATCGTTTTCTTGCGAAGGACGCTTAATTTTACGGTATGTTCTCTATTCTCTTTCTTAGATTACAATTACAATTAATTATGAGAAATAAATTAACTAAGTCAAATTGTAAAGGTCGTTAGAATTCGATGACGCCACCTGTTTCTACCTTATAACAACACTAGTTTTTTCCCGCGGCTTCGCCCGCGTTTAAAAGAAAATAATATAACATACTAACATACATAAAACTGTAAATTCGTGCCTTCAACTTTACTAAAGATCATCACTTGATCAAATACATAGTTTAGGATTCAATTCTTACTAATATCAATTAAAATAATCGATGTTTTTGGTCCAAAAGATCGATCCTCCGATTAATCGATCTTAGATCGCCATCCCTAGTTGCCGTCTGATTTCCGGGATAAAAACTATCCTATGTCCTTTCTCGGGTCTCAGACTATCTATCTTTGTACAAAATTTCTTTAAAATCGGTTTAGTGGTTTGGGCGTGAAGAAGAGACAACCAGACAGACAGACAGAGTTACTTTCGGATTTATAATATTAGTAAGGATTTTTAAGTACTATTTATTATAGTATGGAGGGTGTGTTAAAACAGATATTAACTTACAAAATTCCAACTTAGTCCTCAGGGTTACAAGGTTACAAAGCATCTACATCCGACCAGAAGAAAGACGGCAATTCATTTCGACTTTATTATTCACAAATATCTATGGGCAGCAACACACGTGAACACGTGCCATCTGGTATCCAAATTCATAAAAAAAGTCCAAATAGTATATACCTCCCTTTAAGTAGGTACGTATTCTACTCCCACACACTGAAAGGCGGCGAAAAACATTAAAAAGCCTCAGCGAATGTTTTTTCAGAAATCCATTAGTCAAACTTTATGAAAAGCATTGTAACTTCAGACGAAAAACTTCAGCCTCCGCGCCAGTCATTTACCTAATGCCAAACATAAATGGAGATGGCTAAATACTTATCTTGAAGATATTGGAACGTTTTAAGGAAATCCATTGTTATTTAGTTGAATACTTAATTTCTAGGAACTTGGCAGAAAGTTTAAGATTGACCTTTAAATGAAGTATTAGGGCAGGCTTTATCCCTTTTAGATTTGTTTAGGAAATTTAAATTATTTTGATAGATTTTAAATTTACAAACGATTTGAGGTTCGAGGTTTTTAATACTTGTTTTAATTAGTTTCGCGTTCAATTCAAATTTTAAAATTTAGCAAAGTTATTTTACGTTTCTAATAACGTTACGATATATTTTTGCTTTGGTATATAATTATTGTTCCGATTTGCCGTGACTCTGCTTGTGTTTGTGTACCCCGTTTATATCTACAGGCACTAAACATGTATGATGTAGGCGGTAGCAGTCAAAATCGTATTTGACTGCTACCGCCATGCGTTGCAGTAGATATAAATACGTCACAATCAATTATATAAGAGAATAAGCTGTCGGCAAATCTCTAATGCGCTCTAGGTATGTAGAAATCCTACAAGGGTCTTGATTAAAGACAAAAACTACCTATTTTGGAGTAACAAATAGCCTAGTATTGTAGACATAGATCACTTCAAAAGTGTCCCTGTAGTTCCGGGACTAGAATAGGGCTACGGTATCTCCTGCCTGTCGTAAGAGGCGACTAAAAGGGGGCTTCCGGGGTTGCAGGCGGCAAGAGTGGGAGCTCGAACCGTCCAGTAAGCGACCCCGGGAAGGTCGGCGGTATGTGTGGTCGCATACCGTCGTGAACACCAGATGGTTTGGGAGGAGCGAAAACTGCTCTCCCAGGGCAGAGCCCGATCGGGGCATCCCACTCCCACGGAAAGATCACTTCAAGAGAAATAGTTCCTTTAAACTGTTATTGTGTGTATTTTTATCGACATCACCTCATTATAAAATTATGCAGTAAAGACTCACTGTCAATTATAATCATCATGGAAACTTAAATAATAATGTATTATTGTGTATTAATTGTAAAAGGTACGGTACAAAAGTTCCGATGCTATGCCATGGAAACAGGTGTAAAACTTCGTGAATATTACATAAACGTTTACATATTATGTACATGAATAGGAACTTTACCTCGGATAACGGTTTGTATCCCAACTAACTTACTTATGAGGTTCGGATATCTCGCCTGCCTTCAATTTAGATTGAAGTAATCAACTAAAGTTTGTTCTGGCAAAGTTTTTAAACTATCGGCTTACCGATATTGAATAGATAATGTTGTTAGCAACTACGGTATTTAGAGCATAATATTATAATAATTTGTTTATGCGATAGAGAAGCTTGCTGTCCATGTGGTAATAAGGAAGGTTACACATGAGCGACAACGCACTAACATACAAATACGCAATAAGCATCTGACGGTCGGCGACGGTAGTCGACATGAACTGTTGCTCGTGTGTAATCTCCCTAAGAAGCCACTGCCATCAATACAACGGTAATACATTTCAATCCAAATAAATTTAAAATAAAACAATAATAATAACAGAAAAATAGGACTGGAATTATACTGAGGTCGGCTACAGACGATACTCAAATTACATATGCTTATTAAAATATTTGAATGTAGTAGTGATTGATTTCGAAGGCTTACTCTTTCCAAATTGTGTGAGTATCCGTATAAATACATACATGCACGCAGTGTGTGAATTTTTGTTGAGGTATTTAAATGTGTGCCTAGCAATTCAAATACTGGTGGTGTGTTGGAATATAGATTAAAACTTACAATTATGTTTTCTTTCTGTTTCTTATACAAGAAGGCGAACTAGGTATTATGTTACTAAAAAATATACTCACAAGTGATTTTCTTGTGAAAAGACCATAAATTTCATATTGGTATGGCATACCACACATTCGGTTTATGTAATGAAACACAGTTTCGCTCATAAATAAAAAATACGGTCCTATAATTTCAATACTCGATCGCAATTAACTCTACACCCAACGCGTGTATCAGATAAACTGCCTCACACCATGTGTTTACAGTCAATAATAGTTGGATTTACTCGCATGTCGTTTATTGGCCTATTGGCCGAATGACCATAATATTAACCTATGGTGTATCAACTATACTATACAATGTACAAACACATAAACTCCATACTCCATAATGTATAATTTATCATTAGAGCAATATAGGACTTTTTTATAATATAAGAGTAGCAGACGAGCATGCAGTCCACCTGATGGTAAGTTGCTACTGCCGCCCATGGACATCTTTAATCAACCCCAGATAGGATTAGATATTCCTATCCTAGGTCGGCCACAGATGCGCCGCTACCCCTGAGGACTAAGCTGGAAAGCCTCGGAAAAGTTTGTCTCCCTTACCACACTGTTGTTATTAGGTAGAAATAGGTGTGGCGGTGGTGCCGCCGGAGTCGAACCACAAAGGGCTCTACCACTTCAACTACATACATATATATAATACTTACAAAATATTAAATTTAGTACGACTTCTCTAAAAAATTAACTCCAGATAAATTCAGACCTTATCTTTATTCATGATCACCTTTATACAATTTGATGTTATATTAATATAAACATTAGTATATCATCACTAAATGGGTATTTTTTTTAAAAGGATTTCCCCTCACAAAAAGGGTGTATCTAGAGCATCTAGAGCATTAATAGGCAAATATGGGCCGTGAACGACAATTATGGTCCTTCCCATTTAATTTTATACTCCTAATATTATTAATGAAATACAAATTAAACATTTGAACGGCAAAAACTTAAAGCAGACACGAAACTATATTCACTCTTAATACAAAGTAATATGAAAACGTTATGCAACTCCTCCATTGTTAACAACGATTGCAATTCAGCGCTCCTACATCTGAAACAGGAATTGCAGCCAACAAAACTGTTTACACTCAATTAGATGTACGAACAATACCTACTGTTGTAGAATCCGTACCGTACATCGACTATCGACCGCTAACGAGCCCACATCGTTAGCTAAATGAACACGATAAATGTATACAACTCGTCTAATCACTTTTGATGGATAGGTACACCTACTTTTTGTGGTGCTACTTTAATTATAGTATTTTTTAATGTTTCATAGTTAGTAGGATTAATTTCGGCAAAAACGACGTCCTGAATTGATACCAACCGAAGATCTGAAAAGTAGGTAATAAATAAATTTACATAACCTATAAGATACTTGAGAAATGCCTTCCTCGGCAGTCGGTAAAACAACCCAAGTAAGGCTTTCGTGGTTGAATACCAATAAGACAATAGCCACACCTATTTCTTACTATATTTGTATAATTATAGTAAAAGAGATACACTTACAAGAAAGGTAGGTAGTTCAGTTTTTAGAAATGAAATTCATTTTGGGGTTATACGCATTTATGGAACTCCAACCAACCTCAAATAAGAAAGAGGCCCTACTTGACGCCAATCACAGATACATTGTCACTTCTGTGGTCTAAAATGGTCATCTCATCTGTAATTTAGTGTTCATCCTCGCCATTCCTCGTAATCGATAAAAAGCTGCACATCAGAAATAAGGCATATAATTACAAAGTACATCCCGATCTTTAAGAAAATCAGAACTGTTGCTTATTATTAGAATTTACATTGTTATAAATCTATATCTAGTGGTAAGTAGAACGAGTTAGCTGAGCAGTGAGCTCCACATCGCTTTTCAAGGTCTCTTTGTTAATTAAACTCGTTTGCATGTTTCCTACCAATTACCTATTCATCCGTCCATCCGTCTGTCTATCAAGATCAAATGGGATCCGTTGCGAAGTTTAAAATAAATCGAGTAGAAAGTCAGTAGCTAATACCAGCTTACTGAATCATTAGCGTAACGAGGATTCAAACTCTAATTGGGTTAATCTAGTGAAAAACATGATGCAAAGTTCGGTAAACGCCTTTTGAAGGAAGGAAACTGTTTTGGTATCAAAGTTACCCTTTACGTACCTATAAAATATTTGCGATTAAAATTTGTTTCCAAAAACTTTACTGCGTTTCTTAAATAACAGTAGAGCCTTAATAATAATAATATATTTTTTGAACAGGGTTATGCCTTGTTTGTCAAGGAATATGCGTAGCTACTTTAAAATGAGGATTGACACGATTTCAACAAACCACCGTTATAAAATTATTTTCTCAGATTATACTACTGTTCGGTTTCTGCAACTTAATTTTAATACATGTTCGATTCATAATAAGACATCCAGACATGTAAATATTGAATGATTATATAGTTCTGTTCTCGGTACGGGTGTTTGTGTACCTACTTAATATTGCGTACGCTTATAACAAACATGACTTAATCTCGTTATAATAATTTATCAAATTTCTGCCCATCTAATAGACAGAAATTGCTAAATATCGAAATACCTACGTCTCAATATTAGATACATTGATTATTAAAAACGGGCTTTAGAGAACTCTCACGTGGGATTATCAGTGTACAAAACGTTCACTTCATTTTCTTCGCAACATAAGCTCAAATTTTCAATTAATCACCGATTTAAAACGAGATAAGCTGGATAGATTAAATTGGTAACCAATAAAGATCTATTGTAGTGGACGCTATTACGCACGATAACTAAACCAATATACTATTGAACCATTTCAACAAAAGTGGTTTTACGTGAGAAACAGCCACGAATATGAATAAAACATATGAAATGTTTCTTAAATCGCCCTCTTCAGTTCTAGTGGTACAACTACTTTCCCTTCCATGTTTATTTAGTGTTCCGTAAATCTTTGAGCTTCAGACACGTTTTCTATTATATTACATAAGCTAAGGGCTGTTAGGTTAGGACAGGAGTGGTACATAATCCCGCTAAGATGAGAGCAAAGTTTGGGAAGAATCGGCAAGAACTTTCTATTACTTACATATTAGTGAATTAGGCCACTAAAAGTCCTTTATGGGTACGCAAAAAGGAATATTAGTCTTAATATAGCGACATCTTTCTGTAGGTGATAAATTAAAAATAAATTTACTTGCAATCGATTTCAGTAAGTGATCACCGCCGAGAATGGACATCCGTTATCAACCTCAAATTGAATTGGATTCCTACTAAAGGTCGGCCGCAGGCAGGAGACTAAGTTGCAACGTCGCGTGAAAGCTTATTTCGACTTTCCGCGCTTATCACAAGAATACATTTTTTATTTCTACTTTTGTTTTATTACGAGTTCCCATACAACAAAAATCTTCATCATCATCACCATCTCATTTCTTTCTCAATACTGGGCACAGGTCTTCTCTCAGATTGATTGATTAAACTTTTTTAGGTCTCTCAGGTTTGCAGCTTTCTCACGATGATTTTTTACCGTTAAAGTAATAATTAATTTCTAACACACACATAACTTTGAGAAAGTCAGAGGTTCCTGCCTGGAATTCGAATCTGGAACCCCTCGATCGAGAGGCCTCGTTTCGTCCACTAGACTATCACTGCGTATGCCACCTAAAGTAATACATTGTTATAAAGCATACATATTCACTTACACATACATACAAGATTGTTACACATATATACTTATACATTACATACAAGATTCTATTAAATACCATCTCAGCAAAGATAGGCCTTAAAAACTTTTAACAAGTCATCTTCACGACATTCTAATATCATAGCATTTCCATCATAGCGGATTAGTTCATACAATAGCCGGTTCCACGGGTCGTTATTCCTTGCCTCCATCGTTATGTTATACGTAAGGAAGCCGTCCAAAATTACGAACGAAATTAATTATCTTCGTAACGATCGGGTATATAAATCTGACAGCCTGTATGACCTTACTCTATAAAACGCTGTTATGTTTATAAATATTTTGTAGGTAGTTACATAAAGCTTATTGTTTAATCACGCGTATGTTATTGTACGAGTACATACATAATATGTACGAATATGTTTTAAGCAGCATACACATTTTTAAAAGCAGTGATGTGCTTTTTTTTTTTTCTTTTTGTTGACGAGGGGGAAACCTTCAAAAGGTACCCGACGCCATGGGAGCGACGCCGGGTTATGTGGGATTTTTACCGCACTAAAACCCCCCCGGTGGCCGTCCTCAGCGTTTGGTGGAGAACTCCGGGATCTCCAACGGAACACAACCGGAGTCCTCCTAACGCGATGCCCTTCTATCGGGCTCTGCTCTGGGGGAGCAATTTACGCTCCTCTCACATCCCCTGGTGATTACAGCGATATGCGACCACACAAACCGCTGTCCTTCCCGGGGTCGCTTGCTGGACGGTTTGAGCTCCCACTCTTGCCGCCCGCAACCCCGAAAGCCCCTTTTAGTCGCCTCTTACGACAGGTAGGGGATACCTTAGCCCTATTCTGGTCCCGGTACTACAGGGACAACCAATGCCAAGGTGTATGAAATCTATGAATTCACATTTCATAAGCATAGTAGATCGTGGCCTAAGCCCTGGAGGAAGCTTATGCCCAGCAATGGAACCAGTATTTATCAGTCAGTATTTCAATTTATTTGTTAGACACTATTCCAACATTTTAGCGACGTATTTGCAATCTTCACTTCTATATTTTCAAGCTCTACATACAGTGTATCTTTACTTTACTAAATGAATGTAGTATGATTATTATAAAGGTTCAAAGACTTAAGAAAAATTACGTCACCTCTTCTTAAAAGTGTGAGGGCTAATACATATGCATCTTATTTTCGCTGCGCCTGACACCGCATAATCTTAATCCACATTTAGAATCAGACTTACTTTCACTACTGGGTACGTAGGTACTTTTAAAGTATCGTATCATAGTTGAGTAAGATCATAATGATTATGATTAGTCAATTAAAATTTAGGTACTTATGTAATAAGGATACGTAAGGTTGCACAAATTCGAACTGTACAGCTTGTCGTTGCGTTTTAGGCATTATTCTGCATTACTAAATGGATAAAAAAATTAATACTTTTTTAATGATACTGTGGTAGCATATGAGCGATCAGTCCATTTGATGGTAAGTGGCCACTATCGCCCATGGACATCTGTAAGCAAACCCAGATAGGAGTCTTACTTGAGGTTGGCCACATATGTGTTGGTATACAACACATCAACGCTCAACTTTGCTGTTATTGGGCGGAAGTAGATAGGCTGTGGGACCTCCGGAGTCGAACTACAACGGGTTCTACCACCTTTAAACTTAGTGATGACATACATTTATACATTTTAAATTTTGAAACCAAATTTTAGTATACAACTGAATTCATGATCTCTATATATTGAAATCAAGTGAGTAAAAAAATGGATGTACAAAAAACGGCAGTGAAAAATCAAACATACAGTTTTGACGTAACACCATTTGCCCACGACACGGCACTAATTTATCGCAACTGCATCGGCACTGCGAACATTGGTAGAGTTTTCCTTTTATTTTATTTTTTACAATTTTGGATAAAGTGATTTCCTTGTGTGACGTATTTATTTACTAACAATATCCTCGATATCTACTTCACATTTCATAGGTTTCTCTATAAGTAAGTGTTAAATTATTTTTATAAATATTTTTCATTATTGCTTAACTGTATGTATTGTACGTATAATACTTACAAGTAAATTAGAAGAATGGCTAAATCAATAGAGAATAATACATCCCTGGTAAAGTACAAGTAAACACGATGTTTTTCAATAAGTTACTATAATAAATGGAACAAGACCAAAATAACTTATTCCCTATCAAATAACTCGCAAGTGACAAGTTATTTAAAAGATATTATGTATACAGAAATAACTCACGCATTCATTCCCCCTAGATTTGCGTAGCTTATTTGAGGCGTGAATTACGAGCAATCTATCTTCTCAGACAGAAATGTCAGGCATTTCGTATCAAACACGTGATAATCAAGACATTACGATGAGAAATAGTGTGCTACTATTTTATATATTAACCCTTCACTAAATTGACTTATCGACTTACGTTTTTGTGGTGAACTTCTCTTGATATATACAAACATAACATATCATATGAATAATTTAATTGCGTGTGTTTTCTTAAAATAAGCCTGTTTCTCAATTGCGTCATTATGTACCTACTCGTACATTACTTCCTAAAATTATATCCTTATAAGAAATAATACAGGATGTTTTTTTCAAAAATATCTTATTTCCAAATAGCTTGCTTGCTTGAAATAGATTTTTAAAATCAAATAATACAGTTTTAGGTTTCATCATTTTTCGCTTATCCTTATAGTTTCGGATTTGAAACCACACTAACTTGAAAAAGTCACGCTGTATAAAATAAAATTCCTAAGTCTTACGCGAAAAATATTTCGAAGCTTGTGTTTCACCTAAAACCCATCAAAGTATAAAGCCGGCGTGTTTCAAATTTTGAGACAGGTAGACAATACCTATTGTCAGTTGCACGCTGTCTTTATCCAGCCTCCTCTTTGTATTAACATCTGTCTGAAGCAAGACACGAATCTATCTATCGTTGCGTAGATAGATATTCTCGGAAGGTATTCACGGAGACGAAGTAAGAATTTTAGAGAAAACATCTTAATTGTTATGCTATCAATAAGTTTCCCAAACATTTTATTTCTACTGTCATAAATTTAGAAGAAGTATTTAAAATGAATTATTAAAGTATATTTATAAATACCTAATCCTACAATGTATGCATTGTAAATCGACAAAACGTTTCCAAAAATGAAGTTGAAATTATTTCAAGATTTTTATTTAAAGTAGGTATCTAATAAAGTAATAGCAATTCGTTCACTTTTAAGTTCACATTTTTTTAAGTCTCGACGTATATAATGTTTAAATTTTTATCAAATCCTAAAGTCCTACCAGTAAGAGCCCGGATTATAAATGTATACACTCTAATTTTGTTTCAGACTGTATAAATATCCAACGAAGCTTAATTTTATGTATAAGTCAATTAAAACAATTAAGATGTAAGAACTGCTGAGAACCTAAATGAAACCAACTTCACAGACGTAAACTTAAGTAGAATTGACGTAATAAACTTTGCAATAGGCAGATAGCAATTTATGTAAATAGGAACGCAAACGTGCCTTTAAATTTAAAATATTATTGATTACGAGGTTGTAATGAAGTTTTAGGATTTCTTAAGAAAGTTGCCAATGAGCTAGCATTCTACTTAAGGTAAGTGATTAGTAAAAAATAAGACAAGAGTTCTATCTGGGGTAACGGATGCTAGCTACTTGAACGAACGTAGAATACCTCGGAATAAATCTTCAAATGAAATCAAATCAAATCATTTTTTTTCATTCAAAATAGATTCTTTATAGAGCACTTTTTGAAAGTCAATACAACTACCGCCACTTCAAAAGGTGTTTCGTTGTGGAGAAGAAGCGGCGAATGAAACGCCATAACTCACATCTTTTAAAAAAAATAATATTCATCATTCTTCATCACAAAGAGTGGGCCAAAAATGATAACCAAAATATTTTTTTAAATTACAAGTAGTGAACTTAGTTGTATGTTCCTAAGACATTATTAAATGAGATTTTAGTATAATAAAATCAAATTTCGTCTCAAGATACGAGTGAACTGTGATCGACAATTTCTCGTAAAGGCTTATGAATTTTAGGGTTATCGAATATTGACAGGCGTGGAGCATATGAAATATTAACCGGTGAGCGTATTAATATGAAATCTTTGGTAGAAATTAGGAAATTCCTCTCTTCAGCATAGTTTTCTGACGTTCAGGATAAGCGGGGGAAGTTGCTCATATCATTAATCGTTGTCATTATTGACAGTTTCTCATTGAAATACCAACAGCAACCTTATACTTTAATATATTGTCTTACTTTCTAGTGGATTATTTTGATTTTAAAATTATTCTGAATTTATCTCTTTTAAGTACATTTGCATTTAAATTCTTTACTCCTTTTGGAACGGTAATGCTATTAGTTTCAGTTCAAAAAACAACAACTTTTTAGCGTGATACAAATATTAAATTACTCAGATTTATTTTCCTTATCCCTAATTAAAATAATGAAATTTAATGTCAGTCATATAGAAATTAAATTACCATTGTGACTTTTCATTCAAGATTTTTGGTGTCTCATCGAAACCATGTTGCATGTTCAAAGCATAATAACGATATTGTCCAACAAAGATGACACTGTAACGTATGACGAGATACTAGGTGCCCTCATGTGTATGCATGTTTCCCGCATAAAATTGCAACGTGGTGTAATACCGATACTGCATTATTCATACCAGTATCCAGTTTATTATAGAAATACTATTCTGATGTTCGTTCCAACGCCTTCTTGATTTCTCGTGTAACTTTTATGATACAGGCACGTTTAACTTTTAGTAGGATTAATAAAGTACTATCATAATAAAAAAATCTAACTAATTAAAATTGAGGCGAACGCCTCTCAATTTTGGTGAAAACGACATAATACATTGACATAATGAACCCTTTGTGGTTCGACTCCGGCGGCACCAGCGCCACACCTATTTCTACCTAATAACAGCAGTGGTAAGGGAGACAGACTTTTCCGAGGCGTTCCAGCATAGTCCTTAGGGGTAGCGGCGCATCTGTGGCCGACCTCAGGTAGGAATTCCTATCTGGGGTTGATCACAGATGTCCATGGGCGGTAGTAGCCACTAACCATCAGATGGACTGCATGCTCGTCTGCTACTCTTATATTATAAAAAATACAACATACAAGATTTTTTATAAAAATAAATAAGATAAGAATTTTATAAATATTTTATAGGAAAGGCGAAATGTATTTAAATAAGAAGATATAAAGTAAATCTGATAGACCACCTAACATGATTCATGTATCAGTAATTTAAGATAACGAAAAACAGTGTCAAAGTGAAACTAATGTCGTATGGTTGATTAAGCGCGTCTTGGATTACATCGACTAATCCCCCCATTCATTAGAACAGTCAGCAGATCTATTGATCTCGTCATTCATCTAATTAGCACATACAATAGCACCTGCTTAACGCCCTTAATTACTACCTAGAATAGATCAAAGGTTATGATGACGTCAATGATAGCAATCAATTGTAATTAATGCAGATGTTAGCAGTGAAAGTTAATATCTCAACTTCCTCTACCGCTAATTTGAAGGAGGCATTGGATCCCGTTCTACTTAATGTACGAGGGATTTAAATTACTGCATAAATTAAGGATGTAGAACTTTAAGAGATAAGTACGTAATGTTGTATAATTTATGAGAAAAAGTTGTATATACTAAAACGCAAAATTAAGGCTTACTGTTAAAATAATTTCAAAATATAGTGGCATTAAAATTGAAAGCAAGGGGTACCGAATTCCAAACAACGTTAACAGATTGTACCCGTATGCTAAACCACATTAAAGTAACACTGTTGTTACATTAAAACTATGTGAGCCAAATTATGTTCCTTGTGAGACCCCCTTATTTGATTATAGCACAAACCTTATTTATAAGGAACTGGGTTACCATATTTCACAACATGATGTAATACTCCCCGAACCCATTTGTATAAATTATATTATCAAGCCCTAGATCGTGTAGGGAGATGAATATTATGATATACGATACACGCAGCCGCTATCGTAGGCTTCCGTAACGTCCGCGAACATCAACATGAACTTGTTGGCATCAGTCCATGAATTAAACAAGTTTAAAGGACTTACACACATTGAGGAACTATACGATAAACGATACGGACTCTTCAAACCTATTAACGCAGATTTGGCTTGAGTTGGTCAGAAATACTTTGTGTTAATGATACAGGTGAGTAGCAGTGATAGCCTAGTGGTTAAGAAACGCGGCCTCTCGATCGAGGGGTCCGAGGTTCAAATCCCAGGCACGCACCTCTGATTTTCAAATTTATGTGCGTATTAGAAATTAATTATCACTTGCTTAAACGGTGAAGGAAAACATCGTGAGGAAACCTGCATGCCAGAGAGATTTATAAAAAATAAAATCTCAAAGGTATGTGAAGTCTACCAATACGCACTTGGCCAGCGCGGTAGACTATGGCCTAATCCTTCTCATGAGAGGAGACCCGTGCCCAGCAGTGGGACAGTAATGGGTTGTTGATGATGATGATGATGAATGATACAGGTTGTATGTAGGAGCCCAGTAGCTCGCGTGGAATACCTACTTCTTAAGAATTAGGTTGCTGTAGAATTATATAGTACAGGCAGCAATCAAGTTGCTGATTCAAAAAAAATGAAATAAGATTTTACTCGAAAGTATTTTTCCCCAATTAACATCACCTTGGCCAAGTTACAGCGAATGCCTCCTTTATGTTCTTTTAAAGCCTTTAACCAGTGTATATCTAAGTAAGCTAACATGATTATTATATTATGTAAACAATTAAAGATTTTATTATATTGCCGCAACCATCGCATACTATACAAGTATATTCCCTTCATGGAGTTCATCTACGAAGGTTCCCATAGCTTCATTTTTGTCATTTCACATAATCAATCATATTATTACTCTACCCTACTACATACTTGTTTATTGTGGTTAGTACAGTCATAGGTATACATACATAATCCTACCAGACATGTGTATATGTATAAAGTTTGTAACTGCGGTAACCTTTAGGTATAATAAACAAGTGAACTATACGCTATCTTATACTATCATATCGTTTCGAATAACCTATTCATTAGGTTTTCATGTGTATGTGGAAATACATAATCATTACTATTGCTTCCTCTTTCCATCACATACTTAGTTCTGTGCTATTTCATAACAAAATAACCGGATGAAATATGTATTGATATACATATTATGGTAATAAGCATATTCAGATGCTGTAGCTTTGCCAATTTATTTATTAAGGCCACTATTATTAAAGGAAAGCTTCTTGAGAAGTTTTTCATCACGTTCCCAGTACACGCTACTAAATAAATCAAGTCTAATACTTATGAGATTTTTGGTACTTGTACCACTATTCGTGTAAACTACGTAGCTATTGCTAATTTTACTCATCTTTCTTTATTTCCAACAAGGCTGGTACCTCGAACGCCACCAATGTCATCATGCATGGTTAGGGCTGCGCAGTACGTCCAAATCGAAAAAAATCGAGAATGTGAGAAGTGTATCAATTCCATAGTGTATTCCATAGTCCACTCTAACATGCCATGGGCCAGCAGTGTATTAATATATATAAATATTCATGTATTCATGACAACGAGCTCCTAGCTTTTTGATAGCAAACGGATAGAATGTTAAGTAACGTTGTTCCGTCATGTTATACGTGTATAATATTGTCAACTATCAATGATATCACAAAACTCACTTAAATAATATAGAACTGGACATTTTCAATTGTTTAATTTCTTCTATCGCCTAATTTCTAATTCAGAGAAATAGCTATTATAAAAATATTTCTCGGTATTATAAGAGTCTGTATTATGTTCAAGTCTGCTGCCTAATGAAATGTTTAGCTTCCAGTGGATTTGTTATTATTTCATTTACAAGACGTGAGAGAGACAGGGTGTTTCCCGATGTAATGAAATGCAGAATATAAACATAAATTATTATAGTCAAATTTATTTTAAATCATAACATGAATCAAATCGCATTACAAGTTTCGGTGTCATTTAAGACGTATACGTAGACGTAGACGTATACGTAGACACATCTGAGACGTTGCTAATTTAGGGATTTAACTCGAAATCTCGTGTAGCCGATGGCTATGAATGAATGAAAACTTGTTTGATTGTGGCGGTACCGTTCACACTTTAAGCTATACTGTTTTTTAATCGGAACATGAGTTAATCTATGCATTTCAAGATAATAATAAAAGGAAATTGTTTATCTGTGAAGTCTACCAAACATTTTCATAGCCTCCACTATTTCCAGTGACTATCACTTTGCGAGAAGACTACCCAGTAGTAATACGATGATCATGCGTTGATGAATTTAATAAAGACCTTCATTTTCAAGTGTGAATTATTCTTAGTATTAAATAAAATTTATAACAAGCTCAGATTACGAAAATGTTTCGGAAGGCAAAGTGGATCATAGAAATGAAATTACAGCATTCCGAACGGAAACCACATTAATAAAATCGTATAACGTGTAACCTAGATGTTTCCATCTCGTGTTAACATCAAAGTTGTAAAACATCCGTGCTTTTAGGTAAAGTAAAAAAAAAGTTTTTGTTGTTGTTAATCGAGGGATCTTAGTAATTAAAAATCCCACATGACCATGTCGTTCTCACGACATCCGATACCATTTGAAGGTTTCCCTTAAGTCAACACCAGAAAGATTTTCAATCATACAATATACTGTCAAATACGAATATACAATGAAGACAAAATACAAAACGCCTGAAAATAGCTGAGTATGTATGTCACAGATTTATAACTTAATCTATATTATTAATATGTAGCAAGACTTATAAGTTTAGTCCTATTAGTTCACCCGTTTCACTCGGGTCACTTGTAACGTGAAGCGACCATTAAGTGAGAAAACGGAACAAAAAATATTTCACTTAACTCTTTGTCACCACAGAGTGACACTAACGAAGACTAAAGGAATCTCGACACTGTTACAAACACTATTAGTTCTGTTGTGTAGATTTTTCTCTTTATTTATATACTTTAGATACCTAAGTAGGGTAAATAAGTATACACTTGCCTACAGCAACGAATACCTCGTTGCTGTAGGCAATAGAAATTACACTAAAAAACATTATATTATCATCATTTTCAATCATTTTTTTTAAGGCAGATGGAAGACAATTTTTTTTGACTAGTGGGTGGGTGCTGTTTCCTAACGTCGTTCATATGGTTCAACTTTTTTAACTTTTTAATCGTATAACTTTTTAATCACCTGGGACATCATAGAGTTAAATACTCTGTTGAATTGTTTGATAGAACCCCTTTGTGGTTCGACTCCGGCGGCACCACCGCCACACCTATAACCTAATAACAGCAGTATTAGGCGCTGCTGTGTTCCTTTTAGAAGGATAAGGGAGACATACTTTACCGAGGCGTTCCAGCTTAGTCCTCAAGAGTAGCGGCGCATCGGTGGCCGACCTCAGGTAGGAATATCTAATCCTATTTGGGTTTGATTACAGATGTCCATGGGCGGCAGTAGCCACTTACCATCAGGTGGACTGCATGCTCGTCTGCTACTCCTATATTATAAAAAAATGTTTCGTGTGGGTACAAACCCTACTACGTCCTTCAAGCCAAATCAGATCAACACTTCACTAATGATTATATGTGTACTATAAGGTAGGAAACACAGATCTGTATTGTATCTAGAGTCTGTGGTAGGAAACTTGATTATTTTACTAAGCGACTTCCCAATAGAAAGAAGTTCTCAATTCATCGCGTATATTTTTATTTCTAACCTATTTTCTATACGAAATGTTATTCGTTGCCAAAATATCCGTTCGAGGATTGAGGGAATATTTGGATAAAACAATAAAATTGCACGAACCAGTAATGTTTGTTATCGACAAAGTATTGGAACGCTGAAAGAAAAAAATTGGATACGCGCGCGAGACTATTTTAGTAACCTTCAGTAATATTATGTAGGTACGTAAACTTCATTAAATTATTTTTAAATTTCATGAATTTGAGTTAAATTCTCATAATCCTGCGAGTTTTACACGTGTCAACTGATATACGAAATTGAAGGGGTGCGGCACCGGAGGCACCACCGCAACACCTATTTCTAGGCAATAGGTTGAGGCAGAAAATGTTGTTATTAGGCAATAACAACAGTTTTAAGTGTTGTTGTGTTCCGCTTTAAAGGGTGTGATAAAGAAGATATTCTTAGTTCTCGGGGCATTCGTTTCTTAGCAATGTCTTTGTGGCCAACCGCAGTAATGTAATCTTATCTGAAGTTAATTACAGATGTCAGTGGGCGGTAGCAGCCACATATGGTCCGCATTCTCGTTTACTACTGTAATAATTTTAAAAAGCTATCCGTATTCCGTATATCCGGAATAGCGTAGTAGGGTATGATCCAGATCACTCCCATTCGAGAAGGACTCTTATCTAGCATGAGGACATAGGAAGGGATTCTGCCGTTATTTTGTAAACAGAATTAGACAAGCAACAATTTTTTATTAATTAAGTAGCTTTTTTGAAGTTGATCTCATGCGAATCTAATTTGTAATTTAATTAATTCGTTCAACAAAAGCATGTTGTATAAAAAGATATCTATACTAGCTAACCCGACAAACGTTGTGTTGGCATATAAATTAAAAATGTTAAGGGTTAACAACCCTTATCACAGGGGTATGAAAAATAGATAGTATCCTCAGACCTATTGAATATGTATATAATATTAAGTGAAAATCGGTAAAGCCGTTTCGGAGGTAACTAACATTGTAACACGAGAATTTTATATATAAGATTATTATATGAAATTTAGGTAACAGGTACATATTTTTTGCATTTTAGAATTGAAAGTACAGCAAACCTACGGCTCTGCGACTCTACAATTATGGCAGGAAAGCAATTTACGTGGTCTCGCCTACAAATCTCATTTCGGATGTTAAGTGGGTCCAGTGCAATTTGAAACTTGTTATAGTTTTATATAAATGTTATATAACATCTTTTAAAAACTGAAAGGGCTGGGGCTATTAGAATATAACTAAGCGTTTACCATTTTATTGTTCTTTCAAATATTGTAAATAAAACCAGCTACTCACACAAGTTTTATTACATGGTATTCCGAAATCCACTGTAAACTGGGTTTGGTGTGGATTACATTAAAATATGTGTAATACACACAAAAAAAAAAGTTTTCTTACTTTCTTACAAATGTAAATTTATATTGAAAAGTTGACCCACATAT
Organism: Epargyreus clarus; assembly: GCF_041222505.1. Classification (NCBI taxonomy): domain Eukaryota; kingdom Metazoa; phylum Arthropoda; class Insecta; order Lepidoptera; family Hesperiidae; genus Epargyreus; species Epargyreus clarus. The sequence goes on from NW_027332223.1 coordinate 14,048,807, forward strand.
ACATACAAACAAACAAGAGCATGAGCTATAAATTAACATGTAAAAATAAATAGGGAATATAATTCAGAAGTGACGAGACAAAATTTTTTGTAAGATTAGACCAAATTCCAGCGTATCTTAGTTTGTCCTAGTCCTAGTCTTAGTTAAAAGGTGTCCTTTTGTATATATACTACAGCGATGAATTCCAATGTTGTCCTCCTAGTTTTAAATGAATTCGAGTTTTGCCTCTACAAATCACTCAAGCAGCACGTCAATCGGCGTCCGTTCCACAATGCCAATTGTATCAGTGACGAATTGAATTATTTGGATGGTTCCAGAATTAATCTAAAATAAATAGTTCTCAACGGTAACTGTATAAAAATAATTGAAATTATAAATTTATACTTTAACACAGTGGTAGGTTGATCGAATTAAGGATTGTTGGAAAATATTAAAGGTTAATTGGATTATAATCTGAGTAAATAGAGTGATTTTTATAGGGGAAGTGTTTTATAATGTTTTTGGAGCAACGCAGATTGTTTGCCATACAAAAGACCGTAGAGGTACATCCAAAATTACAAGTATAGATTTTTCAACAACAAATATAAAAGAGTACCTATTATTAGACATTTTCATACATTATAGGTATAAATACACTTTTCATAAAATGCTTCCCAATATAATAACTGCAGATATTGTATACACATAGCTACTTAGTTAAGAAAATTGCATAAACATCGTTACTGTAATACAAATCGATTTAGGTATATTATTTCTAGTAAACTGACTCAATAAATAACGAATCCATTAATTGATAAAGAAATGAAACGTAAAACAAGCCGTAAACCAATCCGTTCGATGCAAAATAGTTTCCGCAACCCATGGGCATTCACGATTACTCTAGAACGAAACGGGGTTTAATCAAACGCTAGATAGTCGTGATGCCTCTTCCGGGAAATAAGATAGATTACTTGTCGCAACGTCTGTAACAACCCTTTAGATTGTAAATTAACGTGTGGACGCTGCAATTTATAGTTTAGCGTATCTGCTACGGGTTTCCTTTCAGAGTGAGATGGGTTTAAGCTATAAACCACCGCGCTAGCCAAGTGCGACTCCAATTCGCACTTCAAAAATCCTTAAGAACTTTTGGCAGAACTGTCAGTTGTGTAGGTTTTCTCATGATGTTTTTTTTTCGTCGTCAAAGCAAGTGATAATAAGTTTCTAATACGTGTATAACTTTGGAAAATTAGAGGTGGGGTTTGGAAATTTTGAAGGTGGTAGAACCCTTTGTGGTTCGACTCCGGCGGCACTACCGTCACATAGCGGTGTATCTGTGGCTGACCTCAGGTAATCTTATCTGGGGTTGATTACAGATGTCCATGGGCGGCAGTAGCCATTTACCATCAGGTGGACTGAATGCTCGTCTGCTCCTATATTATAAAAAAAGTTACTTGCCCCAGAATCGATCCCCGAATAAAGCAAAAATCGATGATGGTGTATTGAAAATTCTTGAGTATATATTTATTTTCATGCAGGAAATACGAAAGCTCGTATATTGCCAATCCTTCCATTACACAAGTGTCACCTATATAAACTACTAGATAACAGAAATGTTCACAGTTAGCATCCGAACTTTAGACAATCCAAATATATTAGTATTACCTATCTATCCTACATATTACTCGTATCCTAAGAAACATGTTATCGTTTCATATTCGTGTTCAGGCATAGTGTAATTTAAGTTTAATCTTGCGTTCCATTATTCGCTCGTACCTTAAGTGCCTAAGCCGTTTGTCGGGTAACCAATTTCAATGGATTACCAACATAACAACCGAACCCTAACATTCCGGCGGCCAATCTTCTGAAAACACGATACACAAACCATACTAGACAAGCGGTTTGATAATCTTGTTTCAATATGGTTTGCCCGTAAGTATATTTTTAAGGTAAGCATTTTACGTATAATAGCAGTGATAGTCTCGTTGAATGAATTACATGTCTCACGCTTGGTTTCGGAATTCATATCTCAGGCATATATGTCTGCTTTTTTATTTTATTTCAACAAGGTGTACCGGCTAAAGAATCTATCAGAATACAATTACATACGTAGACGTTTTCTCAACGGAAATGATCTGAAAATTGTATGTTGCCTACCAATCTGTACAATCGTGGCGAGCTATGGCGTAGGTAATTCTCTCTCACTCTAGAGAAGTGATCCCATCCCTAGTATTGAGTCCACAAATTATTATAATTATTAAAAATAATTATGGCAGTGAAAAAAATAAACTGAAGTTAAATATTTTATCACGTCAAACAACTACAAATTCGAGTTATCTGCTCACTCTGCTAAAGACTATGTAAGTATGTCCTTGGATCCTATTCTATTCAGATGTATGAGTGTACATCGTGTACACTCATATTACATGTTAAAATCCACTGTCATAGATTATTCTTAATAGATACATATAAGTACACAATTTTCAAAACAGCTGCAGTTAAACAATCATAAAAGTATATTTTTACCAAGACTGATCTTTTACTCAATCAAAAATCATGAATCTATTTAGAAAATTTCAAAACACATTCGTATATCATCGTCACACGTACGTCAGTACCTAAATCGGTTATTATTAAGAGAGATAATAGTTAAAAATAAAAGTTTCCCATGGAAACGATAACACAATAATAACCACGAAGAGACCTTGTGATCGAATCGTGACGAGGAGTAAATTGTCGGGCGAGAACACTAGTGGATTTCGTAATAACCAATTCTGAGATAAGTAGGATTTAGGATTTCAAACGAACTCTATAGGTTTTGATATTATTAGAGATCTTCTTAATAGAACGGTGGATAATAAATAGTAAGTGTAGTAATAATAGTAGTGGTCGGTCGGTCCCTTAAGCCTGCGGAGGGACATAGGTTCCTTATGCGTGTTCTACCGGCTTTACAATGGTGAGTTTTCTGAAGAACTGTTTGATCTGGTGCCTTCATCACTCTTCCTTCATCGCACCATTTGAAGAAGGATGAGGTTCCATCCACATCAACCTAACCCATGGCGGTCCTCCTTCGGTTTGCACGGTCATTTTTGCCGCGTACGTGCAAAATGTGAAATGTGGTCTGCCTTATCATTAGGTATAAATATACAAAAATAGTTTAAGAATAGATTATAAAGCCCTCAATAGATTAGGTAGTTTCTTTATTCTTATAATGTAAACACATCCTTTTAACGAAAATCGAACCCGCAACTCTCAAGGAATTAGTAGATATTTTCTACACTGGGACACCATTTAACTGTTTATAATTTTATCTATTCTCTCGCACTATCGAAAATAATATACTAATGTAAATATGCCTATCAAGGAATCTTTCTGTTTTAAATAGATTTTTAGAATTCGATTTGGCGAAGACGAACATCCTATTTCCTGTTATAATTGTTAGTAACATTATAAATATAATTAATTAAAAAATCAAAAAACCCGACTGCACTATAAAAGCTGAAGTAGAATTTCCAAAAACGGAGAAATAGGCGTTTTATTATTTTAATCCAGAAAGCCAAATACAAAGTTTCATAGTAGGTATCTGCTTCAAAAAGAAAAGATGTTCTAACAATATTATCCTATTTTGTCCTCGTAGCGCTCATTTACGCTATATAAAGAACCTATGAGTAAAATTCCAGCACTCTTAAGTTCAGCGGTTTCCCTTTGCGTTGATCTTTATCACAGCAACACTACTCATTTAGTCAGTCAGTCATCTCGATAAGTAATACATATGTATATATTATATAACATATGTGTAATCTCTTTTAAGTTCCTTTATTTTGATATCCTACTCGATAGGTTTAGTTAACTTTTTTTAAAACGTGTTACTATTTCGCAAAAACAATCCACCATTTACGCTCCATAAAATATATAACTTCAGTAATTCAAAGTTACGGTCATTATTTTACCTCGTATTGGGTAGAATTTCATAATTTTATCGAATAAGCTAAATACAAAATTTCATAGTGTTTGCTTCAAAATTGACGATTGTTTAAATGAACTTTTAACCCTTATTTTACCCTCTACGGGGTTAATTTTTCGGATAGGGATAAATAGGTGTGTCCTTGTTCCTATCCAGAAAGCTAAATACAAAATTTTGTAGCAGTTGCTTCAAAATTAAAGGATTTAAAAAAAACCATTTTCCCCTATTTTACCCTCTTAGGGGTAGAATTTCCAAAAGGCCTTTCTTAGTACTTATTAACGCTATATAGTGAACCTTTGTGCAAAATTTCAGAACTCTAAGTTGAGCGGTTTTGGCTGTAGTTTGATTTTTAAAAACTGAAAAAGTCATTTAATTAGTCTGTCAGTCAGTCATCTTGCAGTTTTATATATATACAAATATGTTTTTATAATCTACGTTTAATTTTCTTTCATTTGATACCCCACTCGATAGGTTCCGTTAACTTTTTTTTTTAAATGTGTCACTATTTCGCGCCATAAATTCGCCCTTTTGATTTTTTTTTTCTAACACCTATCTAAGAACACTCGGGTCATTGAGACGAATATAATGACACCTTAACTGTCGAAATTTATCCAGCCGTTCGTAAGATCGGATCAAATAAAGAAAGACAAACATACAAGATACGCGCGAAAAACATAACCCTTCCTTGGCAGTCGGGTAAAAATTTGTATGATTGTTACCAAATCTTTGAAAGTCGATTGCGTAGATTATGACAAAATTTTGCAAATAGTTATCACTTTAATTTTAATTTACCTTTAATAGACTATAAATTTAATTACCGCATAGAATATCTTTTATCTTATTATATATAAAATTCACTTTTTTATATTTAATAATAACGATAAGGCAGACGGGCTACCTGATGGAAAGCAGTCACCGTCGCCAATGGACATTTGCAATGCATCGCCGGCTTTGAAGGAGAGCTCATTGTACACCCCTCTTGAAGAACCCCATTTCATAGTCCTGAATCCTGAGGAGGAAGTTCATTCCATATTTTGCACTTGCATTCATTAATATACCAATAAAACCACCATGCGACAAGACTTTTTACCTACATAACAAACTGGACATATTTACCGTATGGTCCCTGTAGTTCCGGGACCAGAATAGGGCTACGGTATCTCCTGCCTGTCGTAAGAGGTGACTAAAAGGGGAGAGTAAAGGACTAAAGGGTAAGAGTGGGAGCTCAAACCGCCCGGACAGCGACCCCGGGAAGGACGGCGGTATGATTGGTCGCATACCGTTGTGCACACCAGACGGTGTGGCGAGCGTCACGCTCACCTGGGAGGAGCCCGATGGGGCAACGCGCTAAGAGGACTCCGGTTGCGTTCCTCTGGAGATCCCGGAGTCCTCTACGCAGCGCAGAGGACGGCCACCGGGGGGGTTTTAGTGCGGTAAGAATCCCACATAACCCCGTGCCGCTCCCACAGCACAGGGCTCCTTTTGAAGGTTTCCCCCTCGTAACCAAAAAAAAAAAAAGTTACTGCCTTATGGTTTTGCTTAATTAATTCATATTTTAATTAATTGACAAAGCGAAATCGGGTTCAAACGCTTGTTCATAACAATATTAATGAGTAGGCGTAAGCACTATTGAACGTTAAACGAACTCATCTAAAATCCCACATCACACAGATCGACTCATTACGAAATATTTGAGTATTTATAGCCAAATCAATTTGGCAATGATCAATGAGATTAATGAATGAGTTTACGTAAAGATCTTGCTGCCAAAGATGTTTTTGAATGAATGCGAGTAGGTGGTGAGTTAAACATAAATCACACATTCACGGAGTTGAGAGACAGAGAGCGTTCATACTGAAGACGGATACGTGATGGAAGAGATGAAACGTACGTAAGAAGAAGTGTAGATACTCGTATGTGAAGATGGAACAATCATACTCTTTTTTATAAGGAGCATGCATTCCATCTGACGGTAAGCGGCTACTACTGACCGTGGACATCTATAATTAATCCCAGATAATACCATATTTCTACCTGAGGTTGGCGACGGATACGTTGCTATCCCTAAGCACTATGTTGGAAGGCCTCCGCAAAAGTATGTCTTCCTTACTACACAAATGATTCCAGTAGCTCCACCATGTCATCTATTTCTTCCTTACAACAGCTAGCTAGTTAGATAGAAACGCATTTTAACTTAGTTTTCATGCTTAGCAACGCATCTGGGGTTCAACTAAGGATTTGAATTCAAATGTGGTTAGCAATCTTTATTAGTTGGAAAAGTAAATGAAAGAGAAAATCTACATAAATATAATTTAGTAGACCTCATTATTATTGAGTTATTCAAAGCACAATTAACATCTTGTAATAATCGTCAAACTTGACGAAGGTCTCAGGGCGGCTCAAAACATCCGAAACAAGGGTTCGCTATCAACTTCACCTGGACTGAAACATTTTTTAAGGAAATTACACACTTTTATATTTTATCTAATTGTGCCCCACGGTTAGATTCTAATATTCTAATATTATAGAAATTTCTTTGGAGCTTTTGTGCGAGACCCATTGTGGTTCGTCTACGTCGGCACCACCGCCACACCTATTTCTACCTCATAACAGCAGTGTTTAAGCGTTGCTGGGTTCCGGTCCGGAAGGGTGTGGTAAGTGAGACAGACCTTTCCGAGGAGTTCCAGCTTAGTCCTCAGGGGTAGCGGCGCATCTGTGGCCGACATTAGGTAGGAATCCTATCTGGAATCTAATCCTATCTGGGGTTGATGACAGATGTCCATGGGCGGCAGTAGCCACTTACCATCAGGTGGACTGCATGCTCGTCTGCTACTCCTATATTATAAAAAAAAAAAACAGATATACAGTCGAATTGAGTAACCTCCTCCTTTTTTGAAGTCGGTTAAAAATAGTAAAATGCTATTATTTTGACTTTAGAAAGAGACTTCAATCATGATTTTTTGTGTAGAGATCAAAGATAACTGTAATACACTTAGGTACATAAAATTTAAGATGAATGGAACCTTTGTATTCCATTTGTACTCTTATTAGTATTTGTACTACCATCATTCCTATTCTGTCTTATAGCGGCATTATAGCGCTGAGTTCTAATTTAAGAGGACTATTAGGGCACAAGCAATCGAACTGAGTCCTCGGGCGTAGCAATCAATGTAATCAAAGTCTAGTAGTATTCCTGTTCTTTTGGTATAGGCATCAATATCAATAAGCAACCGGAAAAACAACCGTCTGATTTAACATTAAAATATTACCCACTAGTTATTGCCTGCGGCTTCGCCCGCGTTTGAAAGAAAATAATATGACATACTAACGTACATAAAACTGAAAATTCGTACATTAATTGGAATGACAGTGGCGCCATCTGGCGAAAATTGGTCGTACCAACTCTGAAACCTTCGTGGGCTCATGGACAACAACTTTGCTAAAGATCGTCAGTTGATCAAATAATGCAAAGTTTACGATTCAATTCTTACTAATATCGATTAAAATAATCGATTTTTTTGGTCCAAAAGATCGATTCTCCGATTAATCGATCTTAGATCGCCATCCCTAGTTTCCGTGGGATTTCCGGGATAAAAACTATCCTATGTCCTTTCTCGGGTCCAGACTATCTTTGTACAAAATTTCATTAAAATCGGTTCAGTGGTTTAGGCGTGAAGAAAAGACAACCAGACAGACAGAGTTACTTTCGGATTTATAATATTAGTAAGGATGTCACTCCCACATTTAGACTAATTCAACGATACCGTGTTGTATTTTTGGCGTGCCAAAGAATGAAAAAAATACATACACACTTACATGCATACACTCGAAAAATATTACCTTCCGCCGTTGGGTAATAAACAATGCATCCAAATTTTTATCCTACCAAATATCAAAATTAGACAATTTCTTGGTTGAAACTGAAATGTCAATCTTTGGCAAGCACAACGAACGTGATCGTACAATTTTCAAAAAACATACATATATTTATACGCAAGCATGTTGAGTAATCTGCGTGGAAATCGATTGAGAAACGCTGGATTATCGTCGGCTATGCCTCGAATCCATCAAAGATAAGTATATAAACTTTGGCAAGTGTAACTCTTGTTTTACCCGCGACTTCGTCCGCTTAGGTTTTAAGTGAGTACTATTATATATACCTAAATACATTTTGATAATATAGAAGTATCAAAATTATCATGCAATCCGCGAATAGTAAGAGGCTACTGCCGCGCATAGATATCTGTAATTAAGCCAGATAAAATGAGAGTCCTACTTGGGATGGGCCACATATGTGTCGCTACACCTGAAGACTAAGTTTTAACGCGTCCGATTAGTATGTCTCCACAATTTTATTTCAATCTTATTTCGCCTTTTCAGTAGTTTAATTTAAAAAAAAACATATCTTAAATTTCGTATTTAAGCAATTTAAAATTGTTATAATATTTGTCCGTAACACACATAATGTAACAAACAGACTTTTACATAATTCCTATTGTAATATATTTCTTTTTAAGCAATAACGCGTTATATCATGTTTGTGGAAAGAAAATTGTTTTTCAAATAGAATGTTTCGGACTTATGAGGAATGTTGTACGATATTTATGATTTCGAGATCGTCTCTTCATAATCTCATATATTTCTTTACTTCTATAAATATACATTAGGAGTATTATTATACTGTATTAATATTATTATTGACTTATGACATCATTTTTAATATAGGTATTATCTGTTTTAAAAAATTCAAGGTTAAAGAGGGATTTAAATAATTGGCCAAATGCGAGTCGAATTCGCATACAGATTGTGTCTTACGATATGTTTTTAATTTTAGTATTTACTATCTTTTTACCTATATAATATATGTATTAATAAATTTTAATGCGACTATCTATTACGGATTAATAGATAGAGCCATGAGACAGAGTGACATATAGCGGAGGCTTTTTACCCTTTGTGTACGGAACCCTAAAAATCAGATTTAATTAAAGATAATAGAATAATGTGCTTACAAAACATTATTTAAAAATACATTTACTAAGAAATATATTAAGAAAATACAACTACGAAGTAGTAACCTTCTTGGATTACTAATAAAAAGACATAAGAAACGGGAGGACAGGTAAAGCTGCAAAGGGTTTAATTATCTCCCTCGGTTCAACCCGAAGGCACTCGCATCCCTCTAATTTATTTCGAGTGGAAGAGGTATAATCAAAGAGGTAACGGCCGCCCCGACCCTCCCGTTGGAATATGGTCTTGGCACAGATCGTGACCAGAACACGTAAATATGCCCTAATTACTTTATGTACCTACAGGATTCTATTTTTAATTCAAGACTTACTTTTACTACTTTCATTTTTTAAAGTGTGTACCTACCTCATGCTTAAGCGTCGATCGATATCTTATTTTTAAACTAATGTATTTATATACGTGCTTAATAAACACTACATACTCGTAAAATATTTTACCAATGCAAACAAGCTAACAATGCCACGTTGTTAATATTATTGCATAGATATGAGCTTCTATTACCTACGTTACAAAACTAAATTGTTTCATTGATTCAATAATAATTAGCCAAGTGCGAGTTGAACTCCCATACTGAGGGTGTCATACCACCAAATTGTCCTTTACATTTATTTTTAAAATTTGTTATTTATCTGTTGGGTTAACATAATCATGGTGAGATAATAATGAATTTGGATAAAAATACTAACATTTAGAGGAACAATAGGAACCTAAATTAATCACTTTGATGTTTTACTCATACTGTGATGAAATACGGAATCCGATAGGCGCGTAGTCGTCAAATAGAAACATGTACATGTCCTTTGTACATGTGTTTGAAGGTGGTAGAACCCTTTGTGGTTCGACTCCGGCGGCACCACCGCCACACCTATTTCAACCTAATAACAGCAGTGTTAAGCGCTGCTGTGTTCGCTGTTTGAAGGGTGTGGTAAGGGAGACAGACTTTTCCGAGGCGTTCCAGCTTAGTCCTCAGGGGTAGCGGCGCATCTGTGGCCGACCTCAGGTAGGAATATCTAATCCTATCTGGGGTTGATTACAGATGTCCATGGGCGGCAGTAGCCACTTACCATCAGGTGGACTGCATGCTCGTCTGCTACTCTTATATTATAAAAAAAAAAAAAAAAAAAAAATGTACAAATCGGACGGACTGTACAAGTTAGATATAAAACGTACGGTATAAACCTCTCCAATTACAGGACTTGAACAAAACGTGACCAGAACACAGGGAGCCCAATGGTTCGTTTCTTTACAATTGAATCCAGATATTGACTTAATTAAGATTACATTAGAATAAATCTTGTTTTGATTTTCCGATAATTATAGGAAAAGTGGTCGTGGTAGAAATGACCATTTTTAATATAAATGTTAAATGGTGGTATCATATCATCGTTCATGGTACGACTAAAGATTGGTATTAATATTCAATCTGTGGTAAAAATTCCAAATTGTCTATAAAAGGTGGAACTTTCTTGAAGGAAAAATTATTAAGTAGGCAAACGTTGGATAGACCGAATATTAATAACAGGTGTGAGGAAGCACCACTGCCACCAATTTCTACCTTAAGGCATACATTTCTCGTCAGTAGCAGTAGTAGGCAAAAATTAACAAATTCCTGTCCTTACTAAGCAAAACATTGTGTAGATTTTAATCATAGATAAACGGGAAGCTACAGATTACTTTGGTGGCGTGAAGTATCGCTCGTATGTTGCCTACGTTACCATTCCTCCACCACTGACCGAAGAATGAAGTTCCATCCACACCAAACTGGACTCGTGGCGGTCCTCCACGTTCGGTTTGCACGGACGTTCTTGCCGCGAACGTGTAAGATGTGAAATGAGCTCCTCCTGAGGTATTCCCGGAGCGCTAAGCCGGCGAAGCATTGGCGACTCTTCTGGTGTTGCAAATGTCCATAGGCGGCGTTGACTACTTTCCATCAGGTAGCACGTCTGCCTAATCGTCAGGTTAAACAATAAAAAAAAGAAATGTTACCATACTGACTAAACTAAATTTTATACTCACGTTAATCGTCACTCAGAGCGATTAGTCGCGGGTTCTTAAACATCGTAAAACATGCCAATAGAGCTTTAATTGTTTCCTTAGCGAACAGACTAAGGATGAAGTAGGTTAGGTATACAATATACAGCTTTACGTATATATACCACATGTAACATGTAAATTTAATGAGAGGGAAAGGAGTTTTGAGGAGGAACATGAGTTGTTTAATATTTGCTAAAGTTTGCAAAGTAAAAAATATGTTACGCTAATGTAATCTACGGCATTTTTCTTCCCCATGAGAACACCGTAGAAATAGAAAACACGTCCCAAATTACATCTTTACTTGACTGGGAATTGAACCCTGATCATCTACCGTCACATGCTAAGTTTATCGGAAATTATTAGTTAACATAACGTCGCTAATTTATTTTTACGTTCAAAATTTATAATAATAAATAAACTTGATTGCCTAATAAATATTATGTCACTCTCACAGTTTATAATGAGACATAGTCGTGTATCTCTTATATATAAAATTTTCGTTTCACAATGTTGGTACCATACTCCTCCGAAACGGTTTTACCGATTTTCACCAAATTTTATATGCATATTCATTAGGTCTGAGAATCGGCTTCTATCTATTTTTCCTACCCCTAAGTGATAAGGGTTGTTCACCCTTAATATCTTATATATAAAATTATCGTATATATATACTTAGGCTCAAAAAACATTACGCTCTGTCGGGTAAATATGTACAATATACTAAATAAATTTCTATCAAAGATCCCATTACATTCTACAAATTGGTTTGTAACATCTATTACATAAAAATACAAAAAGTCCTCAGTACAATAGAAATACCACATCAACTTCAAAGAAATGGGACGGCTGTAAAAGAATTCCATCTCGTGTAATGACAAGTTGGAGAGACAAGGGCGCTATTACGAACAGGCGTGCCGCTTCCTGCCTGAAGAGTGCGGAGGAAGGTCAATGCTCGATCATGGCGGTTCTATTTCTAGTGTGATTGTAAACAATAACATCGTCGGTATCATCTAGGTTGGCTTTAACGTTTTTTGTATGGTTACTATTAAGATCTCTGCTTACTGCTAGGAAGACTTGGAGTAGATTCTACTATCTCGCTCCAATAGGATTTTATTTGGTTAACACGATTAAAGACAGCGCAATAGCTAAATCTCTCGGGATTGTGTGGAGTCGATAGTGTTTTACTCCATAGTGAGACCCTATTTCTCCACAAATGCGAAAGACATGAATTATACTCCAAGATACTGATGTAATGTGAATTGGTGGAAGATTATCCAGTAAGTATCCGGTAAGAATATAATATTATTGATTCGCCCGATTCTTTAGGATTATCGAAAGTCAGTATAGAGGAAAGTTATGTATTAGGCAAACTTAATCTTACCATGAACCATGTCCCATACCACAAACACAATACCATATGCACCATGAGTAACGTGGATACCATGAACAAACAAAGACAAACACATACCCAGAACAGTAATATCAGAGACAACATATCGAGACAACCGATGGATTGACACACTGTATCTCAGGATTTGTTTCACTAGTCACAAACCTTACTATAGCATTCAAACTCTATTATTGCAGTCTACGAGTAGTTTACCAGTAAACACAGACGCTGGGAGAGAACTCGACTGGTAACCGCACTGTTAGTTCAGGAGCGATGGAGAGGGCAATTGAATCTCAATCTTGGTTTCAAGGCAAATAATAAAATATAAGTAATAAATAAACCATGAAACTGACACCCATTGACCTAATTTTTTATGCTGACACCGGATGATGACTTTTGCAGTTTGCGTTGGCGTCTTACGATTTTATGATCAGGTCACGTGTCCTGACGCGTTTAACATTTTTTACCCATCGCCAAAAGTGCACAACGCCGCTAAAGAAGTTTTCACTTCAAAAATCTATCGAGACTACCGATGGATTGATACTGTATCTCTGGATTGTTTTACTAGTCACACGCCTTCCTGTAGCATTCAAACTCTATTATTGCAGTCTACGAATAGTTTACCAGTAAACACAGACGCTAGGAGAGAACTCGACTGGTAACCGCACTGTTAGTTCAGGAGCGATGGAGTGGGGAATTGAATTTCAATCTTGGTTTCAAGACAAATTGACACAAACACATTTAACTTATATGTTGCATTTACTGTGATTAGAATATATCTTGAAAATGTTTTTTTATTAATGGTTTATGTTACGCCTGCTTTATTTACTTATCGTCCAGTAAATTTCAAAAATCAAAAAGGTAATAATATTTTAGGGGTGTAGATTTTTTTATGAATTCTTCATTATTACCCTACTATGATATTCTACGAAATATGTTTACCAAATAGTCGTGTAGTGGCCATGTTCAAGTAATCAATTTCAGTTGGGACTTTTAATTTCAAAGGTTAAAAAGATATTTGAAATAGTTGAAAATATTTTGGAATCTTAACATATTAAAATTTGCAATTCCAGCTTTAAACATGAATGGCAACGATGAATTATCAAGAATATTTCATTTAATCTAAGATAAGGTTTCGTTTGACCATGTTGATTCCCGATAAGTGTCATTGATGTCAGATAGAGCACGCCTACATAAAAATCTTTGAACTTTACTTTGATTCAAAGGAAAACGAGTTATCCAATGGCCTATATAGAAGGCTAATCTATTGAAAGCAGTACACAGATTAATTCATGTTGATAGTATAAAAAATATTTTTAAAAGAAAGTTTTAATCAATAATCTTAGGACGGCTGCTTCGAATTCCCTGGACTGATCATCGTACCGATAACTCCACTTTAAAATAAATACACATAAAAGAAAGACTATCTACGATAATCCAGATACAAATACTCAAAATATTTCGACCTCATATGTAGGGATGAAGACTCATTGGTACGGCTAGTAGTTCAGGGACAGGTAGAAGGGAAGAGGTCACGTGGCAGATCGCCTACTCGACGGACAGACCTTATAAAATCTAGCACACACTGTTCCGTCATCGAATGTAGCCGCAATGCCAGTAATAGATGTCTATGGCTAAAAATGAATAAAAATGAAAATAAGTAAAACAAAGAGGGATCCCTATACAAGAAACCGGTGTTCTACGGGGTGTTTTACTTTGTCTATTGAAACATAATAGATAAATACTTTAAATATTCACAATATATACAAAGCTGATACAATCATAAATAGTAAAGAGAAAATGAAAATTTGTTAATACGGAACCCTCCGAGTGCGAGTTCACTCACACGTGTCCAATTATTAGTTTCTAGCGACTCGATCGTCAGTCAACTTGTTATAAAGATTAACGAAAGAAAACTCACAATAAATACAGATTCACAACTTCGTAAAGAAATGTCCATGGAAGTTATAATTGCCTTAGAAGGAATGATCCAAGCGAATTAAGAAATTAGGCACAAACCACGTAATCAAGAGTTTGTTTTGACGAGATGTCATCAAACAACACTTTCCGGCCACACGAAGACCCTTTGAACAAGCGTCGTCAGGAATCTAGGCAATTAGTCTTCTAATTGCTTTTCGAAACTTCGACGCCATAGCTGTGATGTGCTGTTCTTTTACTTTAAAGTGGCTTACATCATAAACATTATTGACTTATTCGTTCGACTACACATCACTAAGAGTAAGTCATAAAATTAGATAGGCACACTCTAAACGTAGGTACTTATTTATATTTAGGTATATAATTTTGCAGCTTGACAAATGAAAACTATACTTAATTTCTGATGACTGTAATAACGTATTACATTTACGACTACAGATGAAAATAGAAAATCCATGGGTGGCAATGACAACTACGCAAAGCGAGTTTCGTGTGTGCAGTTTAACTAATTACTTACGACAAAAACTCTTTTAGTCACGCGGGTCTATATTCGCCCGGGTGTCGTCTCCTCGCGCGTGAATTACCTCGTGGCATTCTCTGTGGTACCTGTACCCTTACCAGGAGTTTTTACATTTCGACAAATATGACTGTTTTGATATTTGTTTATGTATTGGCCCATACAATTTCCTAGTTCTGACACAATCCGCTAGGGGCGCTGATTGGAATTTGTATGAGCAAATACGTAAATAAATACCAAAGCAGTCATATTTGTCGAAACGTAAAAACTCTTGGTAAGGGTATTGCATAGTGTCCGTGTGCGGATCTGGTCCGCAAGTGGTACAACACATGCGGACCAAATCCGTACACGGACCCTAACCCGCGTGACAGGAAAACGGCTCTTAACATCAGGTTACACCTTATCGCTAAGCTTAAATCTTTTCCCTTTATGAATTGAAACTGCGTATCTCCATTTTCTCCGCATAATAATAAGTAAGATGTTTAACTGTAATAATAACTACGCGGTTTGTGGGGCAATCCGAGCCCAGTTTTGGCAAACAATATGGCTGAGTTACGTATGTTGCGGACCTAATGAATGGAACTGCAGTCTCTATGATGTATAATACATTTGTTTCTGTAACACAATGAGCTTATTACTTACTCCGTTACTTTTTGAAAACCCCTGAATTATGCTGTAAAATACGTTCCAAATATCTTATAAATACTGAATATGATAAAAGAGTATGATACAATCAAAAATAATTAGGAAATTTATTTTAAAGTCTTTTACCACTAATCGATTTGCGGTAGTACTTGATAATATTATTTTCTTTATTTCTAAACAGTTATCCTTCCTGTCATTCGAGAATACTTACGACCCCATATAAATCTGCGCTATAAGCTAAATCGTTTTATAAAATAATTACAACTGTATGTATGTGTAAGCAAACATTTTGTTTACATACGCAAATTGTCGGCTACGTTAGAACAAACAGCGATGTTTACACGCATAATAATAATAACTGCTTAAAATATTCAAATAATGTCAGCAGGTTTCACTTTTATGGTATTAAAACAATTTGTAAGCACTTACAGTCTAGTGGTAGATGGACAATGGATGTAAATAAATACATATTTACAAAAAAGTTTTGTAAGTTGTAAATTAGGGAGCAAATGCAGTTGATGATTAGTGATTGCTGCCGTCTACGGACATCTGTCATCGTTTTCAAATGGGACAGATTTTTTACCTAAGAACAATCATAGATGCGTTATTGTCCCTCAGAACTAAAATAGAGCTTCTGCAACATACATATCTCTGCGTGGACGCATCCTTCAGAACAGAACACAAACTTTCGCTGCCTAGGCCAAAATGTTAAGACAAATAAATTTAATGTTTGCGCGACTGTAATGTGACCAAGATGAATTCTATCATTTTTAATTTAGATTTAATAACTTAATTGACCTTTAATTCCAACTACTTTTGTGTATTTTGTATACACGGTCAAAGAATAATAATAATAGAATATGGAATAATAATACGAAAAGTCTACATAATTCGAATTGTGCTGCAGTATAATCTTCATTTTCTTGTCACTCTGAGAAAAGATCCACATTCAATTGTCCAGCATTGGGATAATGACGGATGACGCACTTTTATATCACGTTATCACTATCACTATCACGTTATCACTATCACTATCACGTTATCACACGTGGAAGTTAAAAATTTTAAAATTAAAATTCATTAATTTTGTCTTTTTCACGCGTCATTTAAATTTAAGTGAAATTAAAAATTTACTCACGCCACTATTATAACTTAACATTAAAACAAAGTTAATGTTTATGTACAAAAATATACAATAGATTTTTTACTTATTTCATTTGTATCTTAGTAACTATGTATTGGTGATTACATCAAATATTTCTCACACTAATTACTTATTATATGTCATAAATATTTGTTATGAGGAAGTACGTATAGACTATTAGTTTTATAGGTTTAGTTTAAATAATAAAAATAGAAAATTAAGTAAATATTTGTAAAAGATTAAACATACTATCGTGTCACATTTCACAATTCGTGATATTTTGGTACTGTGCTAAATACCAAAACTGATTAAAAAATGCAAAGGTATTTTTCAATTTTACGAATGAATGCGTGAAAGTGGATATTATATCGATAGTAATTTTAACGGCCGATAAAATTAAATGGCGGAACTATTTCCAACCTTGACGGTGTGAAAATTGAATAAGTATCAGGCGATCGATAAATATAATTTGTTATCATAGAAAATTTGAAGTGTCTATAAGTCTATTACATAGTTCAATAGATAAATCGAAAAGTGCCGAAAAATACCATGTTGTTATAGCAGTCACAATGATAGAGCCCTGTGACAAATATAAAGACGAACAGACAGCGGAGGCTTAGTATTAGGGTTCCGTTTTTATCCTTGGGGTACGGAATCCTAAATATTTTAATATTTAATATATAAACAACGTCATATCTGAAGTTATTTAGTCATAGCAGTTTATTATGCATGAGAACAATTTACAAATGAGACAGTAAATTGCTTTTCATAACAGCATCATAATATTATGCTGGTTTGTCCAGAGAAGGACAACTGGGTGGCAATGAAATATACCAACGATAATCACATTTTCCTGTTCCTTAGTCCCACACTATGAATCCTTGTATTATGGATGCCATAAACAAATGACTACCATAAAATAGACACACAAAAAAAAGTCAAATAAAAATTAAAATTTATTATTCAAATAGTCGGGATCGAACTTAGAATCCACTGCATGACAGACCGATATGAGGACAGCAATACAAGTTGTCATTATAAATGATGCCAGATGGAATCACGATTTTTGAGAGACCAAGCACTAGCTCTGGAGTGGGGTTGTGCTAACTTCTTATTGAAGAAGACCGAGAGACCTTTAAGATGGACTGGCAAAATATAATCGAAGATCGTATGCCGTCGGTAGATTGAGCAATCAAATATTCCCGGGAATAAGTAGGTGCATAAATGTCTCCAAAATTGTAATATTTTATTGAAAATGGATTCTTTACGGAACGTCTTCTTTTTTGAACGTCGAAAATCTACCACCGCTTCACAAGGTATTTCGTTATGCATAAACATTCTGTATATAATTATTTAATTAATATTTATTTGAACCGACAAAATCAACGTACAATTTGATATTGATTCCATATATTCATTAGCTATAATAGATACTTAACATTAAGCGTATGAAGGCCGTTTGGCATTTACTAAACCGAAAATGAATTCGCCGAATATAAAAGCAACGAGTGTTTACAAGGAGCCAAGTAATTCATCACAAGTCGCTGTCAAGAACCTATCTGTGAGTCGGTGATGGATGTCGAATGCTTGATAGAGCCTATCATTCTAAATTTCGAGAAAAAT
Source organism: Epargyreus clarus (assembly GCF_041222505.1). Lineage (NCBI taxonomy): Eukaryota > Metazoa > Arthropoda > Insecta > Lepidoptera > Hesperiidae > Epargyreus > Epargyreus clarus. The sequence goes on from NW_027332223.1 coordinate 14,067,069, forward strand.
GTTAAGTGAGACGACTCGAAAAAATTCTAGGGCTCGCGGTAAACGAGCGAGCCGATCGGGTAATCTGTCGTTGTCACTGTAAATCGCGTTTGATTTTAGGTGATATTTCTATCTGGATTCTTATTAGAGTCCATAATGAGCGGAAATTCCGTTAGACAGATTTGTCTTATTTTAAAACATCATACTGTGATCATACAATTATCATTTCTCCGTTATCCGTTTCTTCATTAATTATCATTTTTAATAAAATCTTAATTACTCTTTAACGTTAATTATAATTTACTATGTTATAAGAAAATTAGTTATTTGAATAAAACAAATGTATTTCTCCAAATACAATTAAATCGAGAAAATCATGTGTGTAATAATAATATTACTTCCAAATAATTTATGTTAAATTAAAAATAATTAAGAACAAATAATTTGGATTGAATTAAATAATTTAATAAATTAAAAATATATACTTACAATTTATTAGAATTCCTTGGCGCCTTCCATAAATAATAATTTATTGTTAGGTATTTCGGTATAATATTTTGTATATAAATTGGCGAATGAAAATAGGATTAAATAATTTGATTTAATATACCATTATTCTAATAGGAAAAATAAAACATTAATTAAATCCGAAATAATAAATTAAACAACACTATACACAAGCCCGTAGAATTAATTACAAATGAACATAAAAAAAAAACAGATTTATTGACCTCCAATAACACTGTCACATAATCACTTGTCCGGAAACACTTTTGAAACTTTCACTTGAACACTTTTCGTCTTAATTCGCGGTCGAGTTAGCTTCGTCCGACGAGTCCGCGCGGGTGCCGACGTGCTTTCGTCGGAGCGATATCGGCGCGTCTGACGAAATCGAGCTCCAACCCTGTAACATCTAGTTCTATAACTGCATTGCGACCCCAAACTCTTGATGGGAATGCTACCTCCTGTGTTACCATAAAGTTTGGTGCGACCCGAGCCTAGTTTAGTCAAAGTGCAAAGTTCAGAGTATCGGAAGGGTTACGAATTGAGCGAATATTAAGTATATAGTTGATCGCTCGGAGGATCGCTCGTTTAGGTATCTATTTTTTATTGATAAGGGAATGCTGTGTACGATTTGACATTTAACATCGTAGGCCCTCAGTTCTATTACAGACTGATGTTAAAATGAAAGAAATTAGTTACGTACCGCCCAATATGAGACAGTATTTAAGTATTTTGGAGTCTGTAAACCACAAACGGAATCCTATTGTGGGGTTGGATATTCAAATCATTTTTAATGAGATGTTGAGTTGAGTAAACCTCCATTATCACGTCGCTTTGACATGATCATAATGGCGCTATCTTCTGCATTCAAAATTTCCGAATTTCTTACAACTTTTTGAAGGTGATAGAACTTTTGGATTCGCCGGTGGCGACACTGCTAATTATGATGAATATTCAATTTTGCATTATAGAGGAATTGTATGTGACGATTGACTTTTGATGATGAACGGCTTTCCAATTCAGTCCTCGAGAGTAGCATCGCACTGGAATCTGTGTTAAATTTCTATTAGAGCCTAATTCTATTCTAAATTGCGTTTTAGACAATCGTCTATGGGCGGATCAGTGCTTTACTGCTCGTTCTGTATTTCTATTTCGTAAAAAAACCTTACAAAGTCAAATAAAAAGCTCACAGTGAAAACTAAATTTTTTGATCCTCAAACGACTTGATTGTCAAATGTTTGCGTACCAACATAACCCGAACGGACATAAATAAAATTGATCAAGGATGAGTAGAACTTATACACGGAGGGTTCCGCACCATAAAATTTTCATTTAAATTTTTATTTATAGTATTTGTTAATTTTGTTATTATGCCAGACAGAAGCAAATGCATTGTGAGAATTTAAACTGCCTTCCTATTGCAGTTCAATAGTTATTATGAAAAAGGAGCAATTTTCATTTTTAACTTTTTTATTTTTAGTATTTCTTGTTATAGAGGCCATGGGAATATGCCAAAAATTCATATCTATTTCGGTTACATAATTCCGGTTCATATATTACAATTCAGGAGATACCTGTGACAGAGGAACAAACAGCGTAGGCTTAGTGATAGGGCTCCGTTTTTTCTTTTTGGCGTACGGATCCCTAAAAATCGCCAACAATAGCACAGATTATTTCACCTGGCAACAACGTGAGCGTAGAAAATCTCCAATACACCTAAATCGAGTTGGAAATCGGTATGAATAATGAACAACGAACTGAAGCTCACATTCTCTCGTATGCGCTATATTGCCTATGAGTTCCGGCCGGCCGGATTCTTATGCGTATGTAATATAGGAATATATTAACTATTAAAAGAGGGGTATATTTGATGTGTCTCATAACCATACTCGGTCTATTAGTGAATCCAGTCATTTTCCGACAAAAAATTTAAAACAAAAATCATTTGGTGTTAAATTTTGACATGATTTTTAGCAATTTAATATTATTTAAAGACAACTTAATTAAAATACAATCTCTCTGGCCTATTAGATTTCCATGCCTTTATAACAAAACAAAAATTGTAAGGACACAAAATTTGACACTGTGTCGAAAGATGAACCCGTGTATTGAAATTTGGATAAAGCCTTTGCCAGTTATAAATTCTAGTCTTTAACAGTTAAAATATTGTAGGCATCAGCGATACTCAGGAATCGCCATTGCATCGCACGGTTTTGTATGAGAGTTCTTTTTGTATTCTTTAAAAAATCCCATGTCATAACGTTTAGGAAATACTTCGTCAGAAAGTTTTTTCCACATCTTGCTGTTCTATGTAAAAGTTAGCATACTCTTTATGTATATTTTATTTAAATTATTAAAAATAATTTCCAGTAACGATGAAGCATTTTGATATTCTACCTAATTAACTTATTTGCGTTGGAGAGCTGCTCTAGGCGTTTTCAATTATGGCGAAATATTAGCCGCCTCCGTAGTTGTTGACGACTTCTCTTAAACTTATAACTATCTTAAAACAACAACTTAATACAAAAATCTCAAACAATTCCAAAATTATGATATTCGTGCTATATTCTAAAAATCATTTCGGCCGCTGAATATTTTCTTGCCTATACAAATCTCAGTCGCTAAGAAAACGAAACGAAATCCAAACCCTTTGTGAAGTTTGTAAGCGCTGTCCAATTAAAGACAGTTTGTATACAATTTGGAGTTCAGACTGTCCAAAAGAAATACGACACTAACGGCGTGCCTCTAATTCTTCATTACGAGCTCAGAAGGAGCTGGCGTTAATAGTCCCCGGGAATCGGGGAAACGATTAAATTACCACAAAAGGCGGGAGAGGCGAATGATAGCAATAAAACTGTGTACGTCGCCACTCAAATCTAGTGTTATAAGGGCTGATGGGTGTAACCGCTGCGTTCTTGCGTTTTACGTTTAATTCTAGCCATGTTGTTTGATAACGGTTTTGTGGTTTTACATTTTTTATTATATAGTAATCAATGACAGAATTTAGACTATTACAAAGCGATAAGTAATATTTTTACAACATTCAAAAGTGTAGAATACTTAATAAAGTTTGGTATCTCCAAATAATAAAAGTTACTTATTTAATTACGATTGTAAGTTTGTAGCGTATAAAGCAAATCTTGGTAGTATTATACATAGGTATAAAACGAAATCAAATCGCAAAGTCGTACGACAAAAACCGTGTCTGCACGTTCTGCTTAATATGGCGCTAGGTATTGCCACTCAAATCTCGTCCATTACTCAAAAACAAGTCGCAAATTTCATTATGCTTATCATCTGATCTTTGCACTCTCCCAAGATTGAATTGGTTGATAACATCTTTCACGGAATTGTGATCTGTTACAGCTGTTTATTCCTGATCTATTTACACACGGTTTCACTCCCAAATACTTATCCCGTGTACGGTTATTTTATTTATAGTCTAGAACTCCACTTACTACCAGCGAATATGTGTATTACTACTGCTTGAGCATTATTGGTCATGAACATCTGTAATCAACCCTAGATAGGTTTAGAGTCATATAGTCCGCGCAAAACTGCTAGTCCGCTTTGAATATAGAAATGTATCGCGTCGCCTTAGCAAATTGTATGACTACACCTGCTCGCAACAACTTTAGAGCGGACTAGCTTGGCGATAACTATACCCTATATATTATGATGCTATCCGTGCCGACGAACGCATCTTTTTAGTGCCTTTGCCTTCAAAAGATAATATCGGAGTATTTATAAAATATATTGCAAAGTAAAAGCTGGTTCGACGTTGATGTATTTGAAATCGTACCACGAAGGTTTCCATCAATTTTATAAGTAGTAATACAACACTAAATAAAACCGGGCAAAGAACTATTCACACATTGATAGACATATCCACACATTGATTTACTTATTATTAGAAATATTACCGACAAATAACGATCCAAAATTTAACCCTAAACAAAATACAAAAACAATAGAAAATAATCAATGAATATTCCGTATACAAAATATATTTTATTCGTGATTTTTATCGTACATCCATAACAGGATTGATGGCGGTCGGTGCGAAACAGATTACTCAACGTCAAGACAAATTGAATAATCTTAAATTTTATGTATCGAAGGTCAACTATTCAAAAATGTGTTTACGTAACCTTGGTTTTAAATAAACAATCGCTTTACGTAAATAGTTACACACTACAATTATTTGTGCCTTAGGGCTCTAATATACGAGCGACAGCCCGCGATCATTGCCGACCGTTGGCGACAGTCGTTAGCACCTCCTGCGACAATCGGCGACAATAGTCAACGCGGGCTGTCGCTCGTATGTTATCTCATTTAGGCGCTACACAAAAAGTAGGTAATTAGACTGCGGCAGGATAACCCAAAGGTGACGGACAAAGCATCTCGAGCTCCATCCTGAAACCAGACTGGCCTGAATGCGGGCAAACACAGTCGGGACCGTGGACGATTTCTATTACCGTACCCATGGTCCCGAAAAGGGCGTCTAGAGAAACATCGTGGGGTTTTGCCGGCAGGAGTCTAGCATATCTTCTCAGCTGCCCCCGAAGTTAAGAGGAACCCATGCAGTAAATCTCCAAAAAAAAAAAAGTTTGGTTAATGGTTTGGTTGTGTGTAAAGGTGAAGGAGATATTGATAGTAGAAATTCAAATTCAATTTTTAGACGCTGCTCCCAATTGTAATTCAAATGCGGCGTCAGCACTGTTACATTTCTGCCTTATAACAGAAATAGAAGAATTTTGTGATTTGAAGGGTGTGGTACGTAACGTAAGGGCGTGGTTAAATTACCACAAAGTATTTTAAATACTTCTCAGAGGCTACAATCCATCCGTTACCCACTTCAAGCAGTACTCTAATCCTATTTGAGGTTAAGCGCCACTTTCCTACGAGTAGACCGCGCGCTCCTTTGATACTTTAATTTCATTAAATATTCATTATTTATAAATAAATCATCTATAATCATAATAACCGTGAAAGGAAAACATCGTGAGGAAACCAACACTACTAAGAGATATTTAAGAATAGTTCTCAAAGGTGTGTGAAGTTTACCCCGCACTTGGCCAGCGTGGTGGACCATGGCTTAAATCCCTTCCCTGAGCTCCTCTCCTCCTCCTCTCCAGAGAGTCCATCAATTATGGGACAATAAAAGGTAAACAACTGTAATCCAGCTCGAGGTATCCCGGTTTTTAATAACCAATCTATCCAAAGCCAAAGACATTTGATAATTTCTTCATACTAAACATTGTCAAATTCGATGTTTGATAGATAATAATTGGACAGATTAATTATTAATAACGACGATAGACACCTATTCTATTCATTTCGGAAGAGTTAGAAACATACATTTAGTATAATCTTTTGAAAAGCCCTCTTTCATTTTATAAAATACCCCACTTGATAAAATATCGGAGGAAACGCGTTACGTAAGCAAGAGAAATTGTAAGCCAAATATGAAAACACTTTATCCGTGTTTACTGTAGAAGATTTGGCAAACATGTGCTCGGAATTGTTGTGCATTTTGCTACTGCAGATTTCCAGGTCAATTCCAGACGGTAGCGAATAAATAGGGCGTGTCTTGTAAACTCCTTTTGCTTCGATTTTGAGTTTTAGATTAATAATGTTCATTATTAAGCGACTGCGGATGCTGATGTTCTTCGAGGGTATGTATGAATGTGTGTGTGTGTAACTGTGTGTGTATGTATGTTTTATTTCTGAGGGGAAAAATACATAGTAGTATTACGTATCATAGGGTCTAGTTTATTTGGACCCTGTATATCGAACTTAGCCTGGTGGTGACCTGTACCGACTAAAAACCGCCTCTCTCGTCTGCCTTTGTTATTTCCCGTCGGATTCTTCATGTATGTATGTATGTATTCAAACGTCCTGACGGATTTTGCCAAGTCAGGTAACGTTGGATTCGTCTGAATTGTGAAATGACATAGGCTATATTTTTATGCAATCAGTTTTATAATTATCTCACTATGTTAAGTACATATAAAAACAGTGCTGCTGATGGACATTAGTAATCATACAAATCATAAAATTTAGACAGAACCCGAACTAAATTAGAAGTGGGTTGCTGTTTGTGTGTTGCTACTTCTTGGAATGGAATGGTGACACAGAATTATAGCTTGTAGTAATTAAGGTTGTAGCAATTCCAGTATCCAGTATCCAAAAAAATTTTTTTTGTAACTTATGTGCTTTGACAATAACTTATAATAATTGACTTATAGATTGAATTACATAATATTCGCCTAATAATCTTAAACTTATTATTGTGGACAATACACTTTGTATTAAGTGCGCGTTTGACTCACAATATAATAAAACTGGAATAATGTTATAAAAGAAAATGTCCAATTTTATAAAAGAAATAAATAAAGAGAAACGGACGCCGAAGGAATTTTATATTTAATGCCAAACGCTTTCTACACTCACAGCTCTACAAAAGAGCTCTCTGTGTTATTTGTGTCATGGATACAAGAACAAATACACACATTCAAACTAGAACAGAAATCTAAAGCAAATTGCGATATAGACCTAGTCGGAAATCGAACCCATAACTAGGGGTTATAATATTGAAATGTTCCACTATTTTTCAAGTATAATAAATAAATAAATAAACGCTTTCTACACTCACAGCCCTACACTAGGATTTCCTGTATTGTGGTTACCATGGACACATATAAAGACGAATACATAAACACCCAGACCCAGAACAGATATCTAAATTCATCATTCCTATATCTGTCGGGCCGGAGATCGAACCCGGAAACATTTGCGAGTCAGTCCGATCTGGGGATCGCTCTGCCACGCGATAGTCAAATTTAAGTGATCCTTCGTTCAATAAAATAAAATTTAAAATGTCAATATTGTCATAATGTAACATTTTATGGGCTAAAGATTATAATAGATAGCTATTAGACCACTACAAAGGCTTGTCAACCTATTTCCGGTTCACTTATCTAGGGTAATAGGGTTGACTTGCCTTTGACTTATTTGGGATTCCCTAAAAAAGGGGTAAAGCTTACCTGTTGACGCAATATGAAACATTATTTTTCTATGTTACAGCGGAAATAAAATTCTAATGTTATTTTACTAATTTATTATCAACCAATAAACCCAATCCTTCTCATTCTTAGAATACACCGCAGTAGGGCAATAATGGGTTGATGATGAGACCTACTATTACTACGACTACTTCAAAATATAGCCTAGGACACTACGAGTACCGATACATATATTGGAGCGATCTGATAAATAACTGAAGTTGGACACTATAAATGTATGCTCTATAAAGAAAAATCATAACGTCAATTGCTAATTACATGCATGTTTTTACGCTTTTCTCGTGGTATTTTAAGAAATTTTCATACTGTCCTCGCAACGAAACAAGTCCAGTAAATTATGCAGTCTTACAAAACTTTTGGCCAAAACGACCAGTAGGTATATAATTCATTTCAATCCTAAAATAGCAACCATTACAAGAGTAATTTCAGCCTTATCGGGAAATAGATGATTTTCTACAGAACCCGTAGAACAATACAACAGTCAAATGCCACCCGTCCCTTTGAAGAGATCTATACAATAGGATTGACTTTGTGTTTAAATAGATTTTAGTTCTTGGCAATAATATTATTGTGTCATCTTAGAGGTATATACTTTAACTTGAAAATATATCGAAAATTGTTATGAATTAGATAATCTGAAGGTGGTAGAACCCTTTGTGGTTCAACTCTGGCACCACCGCCACACCTATTTCTACCTAATAACAGTACTGTTAAGCGCAGCTGTGTTCTGGTTTGGGGGGTGTGGTAAGGGAGACATACTTCCTGGAGTAGTCCTGAGGGGTAGAAGCGCATCTGTGGCGGACCTAGGAACTAGGACCTAGGCGGAGGTAGAAATATCTAATCCTATCTGGGGTTGATTACGGATATCTATGGGCGGCAGTAGGCACTTAGTGGAATAATATAGAGGGTGTATGTTTTTTTTCAAAATGAACTCGTTCGATTCCCGGCTAGGGAAAAAGTTATTTTAAAAAAGTAATGATGCAGTTTTAGTTTTTATCAAAATCGGCCTCGTAACTCCTTTCAGCATTTTTCACTAATCCTTATAGTTTCGGATTTGGCTCTGAAGGCCCGTTTGAGAAATTCACCCTGTATATTACGGGAAGGGTGTTAGGGGTCTGGACTACCTCTCCCCTTAGCATGGGCGAGAATAAATATTCAAGTAAGAGGACCTTGATGACGATTTTGAGTTGGCAACGCTTCACAGTTCCTTTGGATGTCCACATCGACTTTATTAAACTATTGCTCCACACACTCACTTTTTTAATGATAGAAGCGAATTTCCATTTTACTATATTAGAATAAACCATCAAAAGCGCCAACTTTCGTCCCTTCCTTTTATTTGATGGCAACCTGATATGGTACCGTCGGCTTATTGTGTTCAAACAGATTTAGGCGTAACTTTCCAGACTAGTCGTCTGATTTCTTGATTGATTAATTAAATTCTGTTTTATCTGAAACATTTAGTTATCTGAATAATTTGGATCTAAAATACTTTTGTTACATATGTATGACAAATTAAATTATGGTAAAGGCAGTATGGTTCGACCGGGGGAGGTACCACCGTCATACCCATTAGCTTACATCAGAGGCAACTACATTATTGCTTTGGAGTAGCTACGCATTTGCGATCGGGTTCAGGTAGAATCCGTTCTAAATGAAGTTTCTGTTATATACCCATTACCCATGTTACATACCTATCTGTTATATACACATATAGTGACCACAAAAAAAACATGATTTTGTTTCTACATTTTAATACGCCTATAATACCAGTTTGTATTTCTCCCACCTTTAAAAATAGAATTAAGGAGGAAAATAAACTTTAAAAGAAAATCGACCTACTTTTGCGACTTTTATATTAAATCCGGCAAAAACGTCATACTTTTATTAGAATTGCCCAAATTGAATTTCGGGCTCATTATGTGCGTCACGTTGAAAATTTGGTCAATGTTTTCTTTCTAAAATTGTTAATTAACGAAATAAAAGCTAAATTAAAGTAACATAATCGTGCGTCAGATTTTTTGGACAGTTGTTTTTTTTGCTTACTATTTTACAGTATAAATTAAACAGTAATGTTATTGTTTAAATCTTATTCATTATTAATTGTAGATTTTGTATGTATAGTTATAATTTATATGTAATCGTACATTTGTACGTAAAAACATTATTTGAAAGTTCGATATTTGGTACAGATGCCATGATATTGAATTATACTCATTCGCGTTTAAAAAATTTAAATACTTTTGTAATTATTTTGCTGAACTTTTTGGTCAGGTACAAATTATACAACCCGCAAAACCAAGGCTTGTATTTCTATTCTTCTTTTGTAAGCAATAGGTATTTTTTGCAATATAACGTAACATCCCTTACAGTTATTTCGGCGCGTTCTACCGTGTCTGAGGCTTTCAAAGGCGTCTTTGTAGCCTAAAAACGTAATAAACTCCGTTATCTTGCATAACTTTGAGACAATATTTGTTACGTGAGGCATTAGCTTTTATTTACTGAACACCTTGTAATACAGAAATGTTTAGGTTGTGCTTAGATATAACATTAAAATTACTTTTAATTACAAATTTTAATTCAACTTGTCTTGTTAGTTCGTGAATAATATGTAGATATATTATTATCCTTAACGAATAAGGTAAAATTTTGAATACACATTTGGTTTGGATGACAGTAAATGATAACCTTTGTGACATCATTCTAAATCTAAAAAAAATACTTATATAGAAATATATTGAAGTCAGGATATTGAAAGCTCTACTTTTATATATAGTCGTATTATATAATGACAAGGCTGATTAAATAAATAAATACATACTTGTTTATACTAAAGTGTACGATGTTTAATTTAACATAAGTTACCATAGTAAATTTATTTTCAAAATTATGTAGAAATTTTCTAATTTATTAAAAATAATTCCCTACTAATTTGTTTTAAGAAATTTCGGTTTAGTAAGGATTTCAAAATAACACACTTAGTTAATGAATTCCACAAAACCTAATAATTATGTCAATGTGATGGCACTTTCGCAAACAAACCTACACTTTTGGTATTTACGCATAATAAATAAGCCTTAACCCTAAACCCTAATAGAATAAAGAACAACATACGAAATAGTGCGGTTAAGTCAAACATCACCCAGGTAAGCTAAGGTCTCTAATCTAGATAAGCTTTAGTGACTTTTGAAACACTAAATTCTTGTTATAACAAGAACAAGTTAGGTATTGAAACCTTGTTTATGCTCTTTATTTATTTGTGTTAGAATGTATTGCGGTAAATAGTAACATGGTTTTCAAGTTCATATTTGAGTTTCAGTGTTATGTGGGATGACAGTTTTTGTACATAGTAAATATCTAAATCTATGTGGATTCTGTATTATATATTCTACTTTTTCTGTGAACACTAATTTTTGTTGTAAGTATATAGTTTAGTAGCAAAGTTAACACAGATTATAAGTAACATATGTAACTTTGAATTTCTAATGAATTCTCTCCGATATACTTTTTACAAAACTTTTCTGCCTCACACATCTATCATCCACGCACCTGCCCAGGCTATCCATGATACGCCAACATCGAAATAATTCTTTATCTCGTACGTACCTGTAACAAAGATATGAAGAATGAAATACAGCGAATATTTAACGTGAACGGTGAAACGTTATCCTAGAGTAGATGCACATAAATCAACACCACCTGTGCGATATAATTTTAGTGTTGAAACTTTGGATTAAATTGAATAAGGATTTTCGTGAAAAATGGTGGAAATACTCTTTATTAAGTTACCCCACCAAAAGTCAATTAATGCCCCACAAATATATAGATATATATGGAACAATATATGGATCTTGTCTGAAATAAAGAATTGTTATTATTATTAAATAACGGCAGCCAAAGGACAAATGTTGCGATGTCACCAATTTGGTTTTAGCTTTACACTAACCCCCTCTTGACACCAAAAAGTTTTTTTTTCTTTTTTATAATATAGTAGTAGCAGACGAGCATGCAGTCCACCTGATGGTAAGTGGCTACTGCCGCTTATGGACATCTGTAATCAACCCCAGATAGGATTAGGTATTCCTACCTGTGGTCGGCCACAGATGCGCCGCTACCCCTGAGGACTAAGCTGGAACGCCTCGGAAAAGTATGTCTACCTTACCACACCCTTCAAACCGGAACACAGCAGCGCCTAATACTACTGTTATTAGACAGAAATAGGTGTAGTGGTGGTGCCGTGCCGTGGTGTATGTCAAATATATTTCCCGAATGCCAGTCGAAATCGTCTTTTTGATATACATCAAATAATTCAAAAGCAAAACTGGTATCTGGAGAGCGATATTGGAAATCTGCCAACGCATCGTAAAGTTAGATCTTAGAGCCAATGTGGATCCATCAATTGAAGAAAAATATGCCGATTTAGCGATTCCTCTCGCCCAGTAAGAACTTTCGGTGAGTTAAATTGTTCTTCGAAATTCAGAAAACTGTTCAACCAAATTGCTTTAAAGAAATTATTGACCACTGACTACGAATCATAGCAGTGATAGCCTAGTGGTTAAGAAACGCGGCCTCTCGATCGAGGGGTCCGAGGTTCAAATCCCAGGCACGCACTTCTGATTTTCAAATTTATGTGCGTATTAGAAATTAATTATCACTTGCTTAAAACGGTGAAGGAAAACATCGTGAGGAAACCTGCATACCTGAGAGATTTATAAAAAAAAAATCTTAAAGGTATGTGAAGTCTACCAATACGCACTTGGCCAGCGCGGTGGACTATGGCCTAATCCTTCTCATTCTGAGAGGAGACCCGTGCCCAGCAGTGGGACAGTAATGGGTTGATGATGATGATGATGATGACTACGAATCTAGGTATTGATGGATTAAATTTAAAATTTGCTTACTATAAGTACTAGTACGGTACGTAAATGTACGGTGCCATGTATTCTTCTGACATAGAAAAAAACATGTTCACCTTGTCATCAATATTGTAATTGGGAAAGAAGTTTAAAATCTGTACAGTACCCTTAGTATGAGTTTTTACGTTTTACCAAAAATGACTGTTTTTGTTTACGTATTGCCCATACATTTTCAATCAGATCTGAAACAGTCCACTAGGGGCGCTGATTGGAAATGTATGGGCAAATACGTAAACAAATATATTACTACCTTTTCTCATACTATGAACAATAAACAACAATACGAAACTATTCCTATTTATGGGCCGTTAAAATACCAATTTCATCCAGCAAGTACTCAAAAGACGTAGCGTCAATTCGATTTGCACCAAATAATTCAGTACTAAGTAAAAGTGGGGATTGGAACTGAGTGAAATTGGACAGCAGCCAATCGGGCTGTAAAACTTTACAAGCCAACTTGTTCCCAGACAATCTAGATCCATCAAATGAAAAAAGTCTACGCTACCAATTTAGCACCAATTTCTTCAGCAAGCGACAATAAATTTGATTTTCTGTTTGATTAGAATTTCGACGATTTCTATTAAAATCAATATAGGAAAGTCAATTTTATATCGAAAGAAACACGGAATTGAACATTTCAAAATTTCCACTTTCCTTTTCATCATCATCTCATATGTCTTGCTGAACAAGCTCGTGCATGACAAAACAAAGATAATAAACTCTTTGTGCTATGTAATGGATAATTAACTAACTATATTATGTATGTTTTAAAAATAACAAATTATAATGCAGTTCATTTGATCATGTCATGATTAATCCCAGATAGGATTAGAGTCCTATCTGATATTATAAATAAGCGTTGCTATCCCTGAGGACTAAGTTGGAATAGCTTGAAAAATGTATCACGCACCGCAAAAAAAAACATAGCGGCACTTTACACTATTATTATAAGGCAGAAATGAGTGTAGTGATTCTCTACGGTATTAAACCACCTTAAAACGAAAAGCTTTTTTCACTTGCCTTCAAAGTCATATCAAAATGGTATCAAATTATTGTATTGCGAACAATTTCACAAAGAGAACCACTTAAAATAATTAAATCGTTTTGCATCTTTAAGATTAAGGAAAGCTAATCCGTAAAATCGACTGGAATTGTAATTGGGACGCGGCCATTTTGGCCGTAAAGTTTGTTCTCAGCCAATCTAGATTCATCAATTGAAGAAAAATATGCCAATTCAGCGATTTCGTTAGTCGGGGAAAAAGTTTTGATTAAATTGATCGAGAGTAATTTTCCATCCATCAATTTATCCATTTTGGTATCGGTATCTTGGTATCATTATGGAAACGATGAAATGAAATAAATAATTTATTAAATCGTACTTTTTATGGGACCACGGGGGTAATGTTTTTCGAGCGTCTTTTTTTTCTTTTTTTTTAACGCGGTGAATTCCTCATGGATCCTCTTCTGCCCGGGGGAGCAAAAGGGGTATGTCGGACTCTTACCGACTAAAACTCCGCGGCGTTCCTCTGGATGTTTTTTGAGCGACTATATCTTATATATAAAAATTCGCGTGTCACAATGTTAGTTACCGTACTCCTCCGAAACGGCTTTACCGATTTTCGCCAAATTCTATATGCATATTCAGTAGGTCTGAGAATCGGCTATTATCTATTTTTCATACCCCTTAGTGATAAGGGTTGTTCGCCCTTAACATTTTTTTATTTATATGTCAACACAATGTTTGCCGGGTCAGCTAGTACTCGTATATTATGTTAAGTATGATTCTTTGACACACCCAACAACCCAAGCGGCTTGACGGATTTTATCATATTATGAGGGGTCGTTGGATTTGTGGTAGTGGCTTATGTTTAAACAGACGAGTTTTTGTGTCGCAAATAGAGATGTGGCATCTCTCCCCATTTAAGAATAATGAATAAAAACTTACGCTGTAACACCAGTAGTAAAAAATAAAAAATATTACTAAATATTAATAACGGACTGCACTCCGGGAGTGCCGACAGAAGTGAAAACTTTCGAAACCTAACCTGAATAATAAAATTCAATAAATAAAAAAATAATCTGACACCCGTTGATATATTTTTCTATGCTGACACCGGATGACGTATTGACTTTACTTTGCCGTCTTACGAATTTTCGATCAGGACACGTGATCCTGACGTGAGTTCAAAATTTTTTCCCATCACAAAAAGTGTACAACGCCGTTTAAGAAGGTTTTATTTCAAAAATATATTTTATCCTTTTGCATTTATCGTAGCAAAGAGAACCACAAGAAAAAAATTCAATGTCCGTAGTTTATTTCCTGAGAGCTTAAAATACAGTTTTTAGCCGGCTACGTAAGATAGGATTATCGTTAAGCTTTAGCTCGGTGTACCACCTGCAACGGAATACTTACTAACCTAATTCTTTTTATTTCATTTGCGAAGCTTTACATTTAAAAATTTATTTACTATTGAAAGTAATATAGGCATGATTTCAACACAAAAGTGGTAGAACACTTCGACTAAGGAGGCACCACTGCCACAACTATTTCTAACTTATAACAGCAATGGTAAGCACCGCTGGATTGTTTGAAGGATCTAGTAAAGGAGACAAACTTAAATGAGGCATTCTAACTTAAACCGCCGACCTTACATATAACATTAATGGTATTTAGCATTGATTATATAGCTGTTTGCGGACGGTAGTGACTACTTAAAAGATAGATGGAATCCGTCACTTTGCACTAGAAACACAACTCATTTGTAACTTAAATTTAACGAACTCCTGATCTACTCCAACTGCACTTTAAAGTGAAAGTAACTCCTTAATTATGAAATTGACATCCTATGTAACCTACACTTCACTATAACGGACCACCAAAGTACCTTTGTAAAACAAACTCAAATTACACCAAGCCCTTGTCTCAAAGAGACGTGGATAAAATTATATACGGAGTCGGACAAAGCATTTTAATTATGAAATCCCACACAAACATTAACAATGGGCACATAACTCGTAGCACACAGAATTTATTTAGAATGCGACATTAGGCAGTTGGTTCTATTTTTTGTGTGTACATTTGTACAACCTTGGGAAGCGAGCGTTGTTTTTGTTCAAGAAATTCAATTCGGACCCTGTTTATCTTGCTAATGATGAACATTTTTTGTAGAATTGTAGGAAACGGAGGTAAAGGAATACGAATACGTAAAGAAAATCCTTATAATGGAAGGGCAGTTCCTGTAAAAAACGCTTTAATACTTTATTTAATAACTTAAATTTAATAAATGGAATTAAACGAAATCGTGTTTTGAAATATCAGTACTCGAAATTTATTCTTAAGCTTGCAAGTTAGTATTTGAGTCCTATATGCTTTGCGTCTACAAAATATCATACTAGTATGTCTATCAGAAGCCGCTATATATTGATGGGCAGTGGTTCATCGTATCGTACGATTCAAGAATATCTCCTCCACGTATCACAATAATCCGCATATCGTTGTTTTCATATTACAATGTTTTGTATCTGTACAATATTTTGTATTTGTAAAATGTACATTTCAGCGCCATACCTGCGGTGGAACGCAACTGAGGGTCGTCAGAGCGAAAAGGTGATTTTCCCAATATTTTTGTTTTTTGAACGGTCGAATTTCGTATACCTAGTTTTTTTTTTAATTTTCATACGGGACTTTTTTTATAATACAGGAGTAGCAGATGAGCATACAGTCCACCTGATGCTAAGTGGCTACTGCCGCCCATGGACATCTGTAATCAACCCCAGATAGGATTAGATATTCCCACCTGAGGTCGGCCACAGATGCGCCGCTACCCTTGAGGACTAAGCTGGAACGCCTCGGAAAAGTCTGTCTCCCTTACCACACCCTTCAAACCGGAACACAGCAGCGCCTAACACTGCTGTTATTAGGTAGACATAGGTGTGGCGGTGGTGCCGCCGGAGTCGAACCACAAAGAGATCTACCACCTTCAAAATTATTAACTTTATAACCCAACTCGAAGACCTATGTATGTAAGTTATTCGTCTTTTCATTAGTAGCACAATTTTATAAACATCGTTAATCTGCTTTTCATCGACCTACATATATTACCACTATCAAATAACATTAGGGATAACTTTTTAAAAAGGATCAAAAAAAGAAAAAAATATTTAATAAAAACATAATCGTTTTCTAGTACTGATTGTTACATAATAAGTTAGGCTTTACTTTTGATTAAATTAGTTTCAGCTAGATATAGGTTCTGTTAAAGTTAGTTCGACAAATATTTGCTTTGAAGTACTCGTAGATATTAGAAATCAAGGGCGTAATATAATCGTTAAAGAGTTTTTGAAATAGGTTCTCTAATTCCCTGTTATCGATTTCAGGTCAATAGCTATTAAATTTTTAGTCTTTTTTCTGAAGTCGGCGCTCATATTAGACACGCTGTTTACATCGTTATCCAACTAAATATATTGAGCGCCGACTTCAGAAATATGTACTAAACCAACATTTATTTCAATTATTTTTTACTTTGTAGTGACATAGAAGTCGGTTGTATTTTTTGTTAAATGTTTTTATAATATTGGAGTAGCAGACGAACATGCACCTGATGGTAAGTGGCTACTGCCACCCATGGAGATCTGTAATAAACACCAGATAGGATTAGATATTCCTACCTGAGGTCGGCCACAGATGCGCCTGAGGACTAAGCTGGAATGGCTCGGAAAAGTATGTCTTCCTTACCACACCCTTCAAATCAGAACACAGAAGCGTTTAACGCTGATATTATGAAGCAGAAATACTTGTGGCGATGGTGCCGCCGGAGTTTATGTTTTTCTTACGAATATAACCACGCGAACCTACAATTTTATTTAAAACTAACTAAACCGTTCTACGCTTTGCTGTCGTTTAGAACGATATAATTTATAAAAAAAGTTAATAAAACTTCTGTTTCCGTTCTCGTGAGAACTTCGGTACAAAAAGTATAAATAAAACACTTATAATAAAATACTACGTTGTGCAAAAAAATCAAGTGGAACTGAAGCTAATTTTCCAGTTATACGGACTGAAATTTACGCCATACGAATTAAATATTGAAGTACTCGTAGTGAACGAGCATGCAGTCTACCTGTACCCTTACCATGAGTTTTCAAAACAACCCACAATTTTACGTTACATTACGAGCACTTACCTATTGTTACGAGTAAACGTAACAATAAGTAAGTGCTAAAGTCTTTTTGTCTGCCTCACATGTTCGCAAAAAAGAGAGTCAAAACATAAAGCGCCATTTTGTCAATTTAGACATTTAATGTTATGTTATTGACACTATAGTTCTGATACAATCCGCTAGGGGCGCTGATTGGAATTTGTATGGGCACATACGTTAATAATACCAAAACAGTCATATTTGTCAAAACATAAAAACTCATGGTAAGGGTACTGATGGTGAATGGTCGGTGCCACTTACTGCTTTAGACATGCAATGCCTAAATAGGTTTGAAGTTCAATTTCAGATCGATTACTTACTTACTATTAAATGTGTTGCTTTGATGATTAAGTCGGCATGGCTCACGTAAGTGTTACACCCTACCACGCCTCTTATACCAATACACAACCTTTGGCTGGTTTTCAAAAATAGAGTTTTACAATCGCACTATGCAGAATTCTACTGTTTTTGGTATAGAAATAGGTATACACTTTTTATTATATTAACACATACGCACATAAATTGTAGGCGCTTACATCGAATAACCTACTCGTTTTGCATGTTTCGATAAGATTACATACTTGAGACTTAAAAGGCGTAACATATTCGTTGTTTCTGTACCCCAATTCTCGTAATCCATTCAAAAGTAATACAAATATCTGTGGTCGACGTATCATCATTTGCGTCTCATGTTCATCTCCTCGCACGAATACCTTCGAATCCAATTTGTCATTACATTACACGTTACCCAAGCGAAAATGATTACGTCGCGCAATATTACATTAACTTTCGCAATATTACATTAACTTTTCCAAAATTTTGTTAGCCGGATTTCAGTCAGGTTTTTCGCATTTTCAGCGACGCTTTAATACGTTATTGCGAGGTTTTCCTCGTTTTAAATGTTTCCTAATGAAGAGAAAATTAGCTATTTACTTCAATATTTATTTATTAAAAAAAAAAAAAAAATTTTAATTGTCCATTTATCACGCAAAAAATTAACCGATTTTGCTAATAATAATATATAATATTTATAATATAATAATATATAATATATAATATTTTTTAATACATAAAAAATGTAATCATAAGATTTTTATGATAATATTTAAGTAAATACTAATATGCATGTAAGGGTTCTGACTCCCTTAGAAATGATAAACTGATAATTGTTGAAATAGGAATTTATTGAGGAACTTTATGTAAAATGATAATGATTGATTAATGATAATTGAGCACGCGCGGCACTTGTGCTTGCCTATAGCGAACTGATGTCTATTACCGCGTGGTTGCGTGACAATATTTTTGCTTATAACTATATTTTTGGACGGTTGCACCGTACATGCTCCCGGGCGAGATAAATGGGGTTAGTGTTGATGAGATACCCATATGAACTTATGTCTAAACAAGGTGAAACCATTTTACTAACTCTAACATGCACCCAATGTATTTTATTAGTAGATGAATTAACAAGATGAAGGGCATTGTTTTATTGTTTGTCCTTTTCAGTAACACTTAACACAGATCGAAGTACCGGCGATGTACTTCGATCTTGCTTTCTTGACCGCGCACAATATGCTAACTTTGCACTCTCACTTACACTTTCACTTACACCATATGCACCCCTGCACCTTTGTTTTACACTTAACTTACACTTATCACTATTTACTCCCTGTTGCGCTTCCAACGACAAAGACGAAACAGCTAGTTCCATTGGCTCCTGCGCCGCCGTGGCAGAGCCTGAATCCACGTTTGTGTCCGAGGCATGCCGCCTGACACAACGAACATTTCTGCACACATATATTATGGCAACAACTCCTATTATCACCACAATAATATATATTGCAAAATAATGATGGACATCATGATAGGAGACTTGATTGATCAAGGGTTCGGTCTGTTTCATAACCTCTAATTTCTCTCGTAACTCTTTGATTACTTTTATATGCTCGTTAGCATCCGACGAGTTTACGTTTAATTCTGAGAAGCTAGGAGTAGTTATGTTAATGATGTGATTGATGGGCGGAATTACAGGTATTTCAGCATTCGAACTCACGTTAATTTTGTTAGAGAATACATGTTGGTTCTGAGAATACATTAAAAAATCAGCTGATTTTATTATGCAGCCTTCTACAATAGTGAAAAGGCCACTGCCGGTCAATTGCACTGCGGTAACATGATCACCGCATAATAGTTTTAGCTGACACTGATCACAACAATAGAAAAAGTACTTATTTATATGATGCAATGCCATCCATTGATTCTCACATGGTGTGGTAATAGTTTTACATGTCCTTGATTTTAATTCCGTTTCGCACATACTTTGATCATCTTTTATGTGGTATATCGGTTTATTTAAATGACACAATATGATGCCCGTAGTTTGTGAAATACACGATTTTATTTCCTCTTCAGTAATTGTTATTAACAAATCCTTTTGCATATTGATCGCAACGTAACTAGAAATGGGTATTATTTTAATCATTTGGTCTCCGGAAGATCGAGGTATAGGAACGAGTTGAAGGATTTCATATGTATCTCTTCCAAGTAGAGGTATTTTGATTTCAAATAATAAATAATTAGTTAGCATTCTCGCTTTTATTTCCAACAAGTTATATATAGAGGGAAGATTTGAATTTGCAATAGGTGACGACAGATCCTTAGGAAGTTGGCCGGCTATGACGTTCAATTCATGCCTCAACTGATCCGAAGTTAAAAGATGAAAACTTAATTTTCCGTTATGAAGATTCGTAAGACTATCCAATAATGTTTCTTGTATGTTTTTTAGGCTGAACAAAAGGTTATTTGCCAACATGGCAGAAACGAAAAAGTCGCTAAACATTGATATCTCTTGGAGGTCACCTTTGAAGATCTTCAAAGAGTTTTCTATACTACTTAACTTTTGATTAATGATTTTATGGTGTTTGTCCATTATATTTTCAGTCCGTTTTAGAAGATTAAATTCTGCTTCTACAATCGACGTCTGGTTTTTCCACAATAAGGCCAGGTGATTTTGGTTTTCTTTAAGAATGTTGATATCTTTCTCATACTTGTCGGCAAAACGTTGATCTAATACACCAAACAGATTGTTAGCTAGATACCCGACACCATTAATGAGGCCGCGCCTCCGTCGGGCTCGTCCACCGCCTTGCTGATGAATCAGAATGTCATTGTTATGTTTTAACTCTGAGAATTCGTGACGAAGTTGTAACATAATCCCGTCGCAATTTAATTGTCTTCTTATCTGCGAACATATGTTGTCTAGATATTCGATATAGTAGGATAGTGCCGTATTTCCCTGCTGATACGGATATAAGTCGTAGTAGACAACGAGTCGCCAATTGTCTCGTATTAAATGCATGTTCGTAATGCTTTCAAAATAAAGGCTATTGTTTGTTAAAGGCTTGATATTATGATACGCTGCATGTGAGGACGATATTAGAGTCACAAAAAATAATAATAGCGCCATACTCATAGACACAAAACTATATTTTTTGGTAGATTTTGGTTTGATTTGCCGAATATTTGGTGGTGATGATGATGTCAAACTATGGCTGCATTTCGGTAAGGTATTGTTTTGATGAAGATCGTTGACAGGTAATACAGACAGCTTTACTACTGGACGCTTTATAAGACCATTTTTCGTTTTGAGTGTAACAACCCTTACGAAGCCGTCTTCTCCTGGATGCAGTTGAATAACTCTACCAAGTGCCCATTTTCCAGGCGGGAGGTTAGTGTCTTGTATGATAACGACATCATCGATTTTAATATTAGGCTGAGGTTGTTTCCATTTACCTCTTGTTGACAATTGTGTAAGATATTCACTGCGCCATCTTCGCCATATATCATTATATATTTTTTGGGTGAGTTGCCATCTTGTTCTCAAATCTGTTTCAGTCTCATAAATTGTTAACGCTGGACCACTTGATAAAAAATGAGAAGGCGTGAGAAAATCTAGATCATCGGGGTCCTCTGTCAGCGGACAAAGGGGTCTTGAGTTCAAACATGCTTCTAACTGGGCCAGTATAGTACTGTATTCTTCATATGTAAGTCGTTGTTCCCCGACGACTCGCTTCAGATGAAATTTTAAGCTCTTTACTGCGGCTTCCCACAGCCCGCCTGCTGACGGCCACGAAGGAGCGTTATGATGCCAATTGATTCCCATTTGTACAATTTCGGTCATAAATTCTTGATTCATGATGTTCTGTAAGTCTATATACTCTTGTTGTAGAATCTTATTAGCTCCTACGAAATTAGTGCCTTGATCACTGTATATGTGGCCTGGAACTCCTCTTCTGGCAGCCATCCTGCGTAAGGCCGCCAGAAAGGCAGATGTCGTCAGATCAGAGACGAGCTCCAAGTGCACTGCTTTAGTGGCCATACATACGAATACAGCCACGTAACCTTTTGTGGTTTTTATACCACGGCCTTTGTTTGATTTTATGAAAATGTGACCGGTGTAGTCAACCCCGGTATGATAAAAAGGCCTTGATGGGTTCGTCCTTGATGACGGTAAATCTCCCATTAGCTGATGCTGTTTATCGGGATTGTGCTTTCTGCACGTCACACATTGACGCAGACGTTTTTTGGTTGCTCTGATGCCACCCGGTATCCAGTACTTTTGTCTCATGTAGGCAACAGTCAATCGCGCTCCCCCATGATAGGTCAACTCGTGACACTGATCTATGATAAGATCCGCTAACCTAGTGTTTGCTGGAATTATTATGGGGTGCTTCATTTCCATATCTATGTTTGCATGTTTTAATCTACCACCCACACGTAGTACATCATTTTCATCAAGTTTTGGAGATAAACATAAAATATTGCTTTTATTGCTTATGATTTTGGTTTCTTTTAACTTGCTTATTTCTTCCGAAAAATGTACCATCTGTACTTGCTTTATAATGAGCATCTTTGCTGTATTTAATTCTTGTAGAGTTAAATAATTTGGTTTTTCTTGTTTCTTTGCAAATCGAAGAACCCATGCTAACACACGAACTACTT
The DNA here is from genome assembly GCF_041222505.1 of Epargyreus clarus. Taxonomy (NCBI): domain Eukaryota; kingdom Metazoa; phylum Arthropoda; class Insecta; order Lepidoptera; family Hesperiidae; genus Epargyreus; species Epargyreus clarus. The sequence goes on from NW_027332223.1 coordinate 14,089,755, forward strand.
TTGACAAAGAACTGTATCTGTTTAACAGCTGTTTGATAATATCTTCACCGACTGATACCGTCATGGCCACTTGCTTTTTCTTCCTCACTTCTTGATTTGTTGCGTATTTATGATTTCCGGTTTCGACGCCCTGTGTGTATGTTTTTAACCAAGATGGCCCTTGCCACCATAAATTATGCTCTTTTAGTTGCGTGGCAGTCAATCCTCGACTAGCACAATCTGCTGGATTTTCCTCTGATTTGATGTAATGCCAGGCTGTTGGTTGTATAGTCTCTATTATTTGTCTTACTCTATTTGTCACATAAGGCTTCCATCTATTGGCGTCTCCATTCAGCCATGCTAGTACTACCATAGAGTCTACCCAACCGTGAATGTTAATGCTATAGCTGCTTAGGCAACTTAATATCTTTTGCATCAATTTAGCAAGCAAAAGAGCTCCACAAAGTTCTAACCTCGGTAGGGAGACAGTTTTACTAACAGGGACTAATCGTGCCTTTGCTGCAATTAACACTACCGAACATTCTGAATTAATTTTGTTGACCTTTATGTAAACGACTGCAGCATAAGCTCTGGTAGACGCGTCACAGAAACCGTGTAATTCGATATGATCATTTTGGCATGTTTTCAGCCACCTGGGTACGTGATACTGATGAATATTTTCTAAATCGGCCTTAATACGATCCCATGCGCTTGAGATATGTGCTGGTAATTTATCGTCCCACTTTAAATTCTCCTTCCATACATCTTGAAATAATATTTTTAATTTAATGGTCAATGGTGATAGCCACCCTAAGGGATCGAATAACTTCGAAATGTCTGATAACAATGATCTTTTGGTCGGACTTTCAAAGGATGATGGCAGTTGATATTGAAACGTAAACTGATCTTCCTCTGGTTTCCATCGAAGACCTAGCGTTTTAGATGATTCCGCTTGCTTGAAATCAAATTCTTGATTATTGTTGTCACTGCTAACTCCTTCTAGAAGTGTTGATACATTTGATTTCCATTTTCTTAAGTTAAAACCAGCTGTTTTTAAGAGTTTAATCAAGTCATTTTGCAATCCTTTCGCTTGTTCCGCTGTATGAGATCCATGCACTAAGTCGTCCATGTAAAATGAGGTTTCAAGGACTTCAGGAGCGTGACTGTCTTGGTAGTTCAACCTTTCATCGTGCGCCAACTGCTTTAGCGTCATCATGGCTAAGAACGGGGCAGCCTTTGTTCCATACGTTACAGTTGCTAATTTATATTCCCTAATCGGAGTTGACTGATCAGGTCTCCAAATAATTTTTTGGAAGTTCTGATCAGCAGGGTGTACCCATATCTGCCTAAACATTTTTTCTAGATCTGCTGTATAGGCGAACTTGTATTGTCTCCATTTTATAATGAGACTTTGAAGGTCTTGCTGTAAGTTTGGGCCCCTATGCATAGCATCGTTTAAACTAAAACCACTCGATGTTTTCGAAGATGCATTAAATACTACTCGTAACTTAGTAGTAGTAGAATCGTCACGATAAACGCAATGATGCGGTAAATAACAATGAGGTTTCGAGTTACCGCTCGTTGTTGTCATGTGTCCCAGTGCAATGTACTCGTTAATGAATGACATATATCCTTCTAATATTTCTGTCTGATTACTGATCTTTTTTTCTAATTGATAAAATTGGGCTATTGTTTTTGATTTAGATTCACCTAACTTTTCTGCACCTTCAGGTTTTATCGGTAGCCTAACTTCATATCGTCCATCTGCTCTCCTAGTTGTTGTATCTTGAAAAAATTTAATACAGTGTTCATCTTCAGATGACAATTCGGACAAATCTGTGACATCTTCTACCTCCCAAAACTGTTGTATGTCGTCTAGGTTACTTAGGACAACATTGCATTGAAATGTTTTAACATTACCGCTCAATATCCAACCAAGCCGCGTCTGTTGCGCTGTAGGTAAGGTTGAATTTTCTCTGCATAATCCGTCCAATAGAATATTAGAGTAAATATCAGCGCCTAATAGTATATCAACAGGCCTACTGACATAAAATTCTGGATCTGCTAGTTTAATTTGTTCGAGATAGGACCAATTTGGTTTTACAAATGTACTTGTTGGTAAATTTTTGACAAGTGTCTTCATGATAAAAACGTCTGTATCGAAGCTGTAATTGGAGACTAGAGAGAAGCATTTAATACTCATCATTCCCTTACAGTTACTTTCTTTAGTGCCAATTCCTGATATCACACCTTTACACCGCTTTCGAGGTAACCCTAAGATTTGGGCTGCGTTCTCCGTGATGAGTGAAGTTTGGGAACCTTGATCCAAAAGAGCGCGCATCTTATAATGAGTACCGTCTGCCGCTTGAACCTTGATGATTGCTGTAGCTAATAATACTTCAGGAATGTCATTCTGAAGTGACACGTGGGTATTACCTTGAACTGCTTGAGGTTGTTCACTCTTACTCGTACCCGCCGCGCTCCCCGCGACCGGCCGCGTGCCTTCCGGTGTCAAATGGCATCTGGTGTCAAATGCTTCATGTAAAATTGTATTGTGAGGTTTATTGCAATTGCGACATCGTTTATCGGAAAAACAAGGTTTACCATGATGAGGGTGTAAACAATTAGGACATATATTTAATTTTGCTACTGTCTTTTTCTTCAGAAATGGAGGCATTGCTAAAAATTTCTGACAGTTAAATATGGCATGGTCGTATCCATAACAGACGGAGCACTTATTTTTATTATATTAAACCATTTGCGTGCTCGAAGAATATGCATTTTTTAAATAATTAGATTTACGGAGGGAATTATTGTTTTCATATTTATAGGATGAAGCTTGATTTATTGGCGTGAGAATGCTTGATTTAGGCAAATTATTTTCTTGTTTTCTACGCGACGTTTCCAATGTTGTGAACTTTGTTTCTAAAAATTCCAAGAATTCCTTTAATGTTGGCAATTACCTTGGTTGCTTTACAGATTCCATGTAGTCATTATATGTTTCAGTGTCCATCTTTTGCGACAGTATGTGGACAAGAAGTGGGTCCCATGAAGTGATATCGACCCCTAAATTTTCAATGGCATGGAGACACTCTAATGTGACGTCATGCATTCTTTTAATTTGATTTAGTGATTGCTGAGTCATGTTTGACAATCCTAATAATGTGTTTAAATGCGATGAAAAAATAAGCTTCTTATTATTGTAGCGATTGTTAAGTATTTCCCAACAGATGTTATAATTAGCAGAACTTATTTGTAGATGCTGGATCAACCTCTCTGCTTCTCCGCGTAATTTCCCCTTCAGAAACTGCATTTTCTGAGCCAATGATAACGAGGGATTATTGTGAATGCTCTCGTTAAAAAGATCCTTGAAGGATGTCCACTGTTGATAACTGCCGGAAAAAACTGGAATATCTATTTGCGGAACTGCTTTGTCCCTATTAGCTACGGACCACAATTTTTGATTGATAGACCTCCTTAAGTTAATAAATGTTGTTTCATGTTTAGTGAACAATTCTTCATATTCAGAATTATCACCGTTCAACTCCATGTATATATCCCAATGAAGGGAATCTATCGCTGACCATCGCGATTGTAACTCCTTCAACACGTCCTCAAATTCCCATTTTTCACTGATACTATCCAGCCTAATGTTACATGCAGTTCTCATGAATGCTTTAAAATTTACTGATTGTTTACGAAGTAAATCGTCCGTTTTGCTCGATGTACCTGTGGACATATAGTCTCGCGAAGTCCCGGCTTTCGGCTCTGATGTTTGTTCTCTTTGTAGAGTCATTTCAAATGTCTCACGTGCTTGCTCTCCTCCCGTCTTTGGCAATACGGGACCAGTTAAGTCTAACTCACTCTGCTGTTGGCTGATTAGATTTTTGGCTGATTGATATAACTTACGTGTATTCTCGTAATCTGAATTGATAAAGTAGGTATGATCTTCACTACCAAACTCGCACATGTTTTTATGATTGCTTTCATACTCAACCCAATAGTTTTCTAATAATTCTAGACGTCTCCTAAAATAATCACTCGTTCTTCTTTCTCCTGATGTCTTCTTAATATTGACTATAAATTTAGCTATAGTTTCACTAATTTCTCGTTGATTTTCGTAAATAGTTTCCATGTTGTAGCCAATAAGTTGTATGTATTATATGTAAAATATGGAAAATTCTTACTTGATATTTCCGAAATTTAGATGTGTTTGCTCGTTCTTACTGCTGCTGCAGTCTCCTCTGCTTACCCCTGGCTGCTTGCCTGGTTAGCACTTCACTCGTTCACTTCCGTCTCAGAAGAGGTTAGAGCCACGTGGGCTGTCACCGACCACTCGCGAGGTCCTGCTATTTGATCACCTCGCGCGCCAGATCAAATTGCTCGAAGGACCATGTAAGGGTTCTGACTCCCTTAGAAATGATAAACTGATAATTGTTGAAATAGGAATTTATTGAGGAACTTTATGTAAAATGATAATGATTGATTAATGATAATTGAGCACGCGCGGCACTTGTGCTTGCCTATAGCGAACTGATGTCTATTACCGCGTGGTTGCGTGACAATATTTTTGCTTATAACTATATTTTTGGACGGTTGCACCGTACAATGCATTTCATATGAGTAGAATAATAGGAGCTGGAGTTAATCGTTCATTTACTAACTGAATTTACAAATAAAACTAATAGCCATAACACTGATTTCAATTTCGAAATTTTTTATTTCACAGAAGCAGGTGTACAATAAAGGGAACTGAATGTTTCTAAACTAGCACGATTTCCTTTTAAAGGTATCTCGACCGCAACAATTTCCAATCCCACTCGATTTTATTCTGTCGATCGACGAAGATAAGGGATTTACTGGTTGTCAATATAGATTATTCATTAGAAACAATTGTACTAAATATAACTCGTTCAGTATAGTAGTAGGTAGTTTAGATAGAAGAAGAAAAAAAACACACCCTGTATTATTTCACCATCAGATAGTGTCGCTTATAAGAATTAAATTCTGGGAAGTAATAATTAATGAAAAACTAAAGGAAAAGGCTAATTTTGAAGAAAATGCCTTTTTCATATATTCTCATACCGGTTTATTTTTAGGGATATACCTTTTTTCTTTTCAGACAACATACTTCTCATATTTCCTGTAAAATATAAGTAAAGAACTATTTTCTGTATTTTTTTAAAAATTCTAGCCCTAGTAGTTTCGGAGATCAGGGGGAGGAACAGTATTTATTCTAAACTAGTACGATTTCCTTTTAAAGGTATCTCAACCGCAACAATTTCCAATCCCACTCGATTGTATTCTGTCGCTCGACGAAGATAAGCGATTTACTGGTTGTCAATATAAATTATTCGTTAGGAACAATTGTACTGAGTATAACGCGTTTAGTATAGTAGTAGTTTAGATAGTAGTAGAAAAAAACACACCCTGTATTATTTCACCATCAGATAGTGTCGCTTATGAGAATCAAATTCTGGGAAGTAATAATTATTGACAAACTATAGGAAAAGGCTAATTTTGAAAAAAATATTTTTTTCATATGTTCTCATACTAACCTTTTTTTATTTTTAGACCACAGATTTCTCATATTTCCTGTAAAATATAAGTAAATAACTATTTTCAGTATTTTTTTCAACATTCTAGCCCCAGTAGTTTCGGAGATCAGGGGAAGGAACAGTAATTTTAAGCGTTTTACTGGTTGTCAATATAAATTATTCGTTAGGAACAATTGTATTTAACACGACACCTTGTATGTAGGTAACGTTTTCAAACAATTTCGATTGTGTTTTAAATGAAGAAAAGAAAAGTTTGGTCAAGACTTCAACGTAAATGGGCCAACGTATTTTTTAAACAATAATGAATTAATCATTACTATGGTTACCTGATATAATGATATCCAAGCTATTATTATAGAACAGCCTGAAACCAATCACAGACGGGACTCAAGGCAACCAAGATGGTCGTCTCATATGTAAGACTACTGGCAGCAATGATATAATAACTTTTATTAGCCATTGTTATACTAAAATATATTTATTAGTATGTAGTATATCAATGACGGGCAGCTATTATCATTATGGAAAAAAGTAAAAAAAAAACAAACAACTTAGAGTATACAGATTGATGATAAAATTGCGACACCGCGGCGTATGTCATCATTGTTTAGAAGGAATCACACAAAATATTTGATGATGCACTACGCATACTTTTATAGGTTGCAAAAAATGCCATTACACTTTATGAACTGTGCTCATATCCTGTACACATGAGGAATGACGCGTGCAAATGCTTGTATGAACATCAGAATTTTTGGGGCGCCCCGAATTTCAACGTTACTGTCATCTCTGAAAGCACCCGCCGTAAAAACTTGATTACACCCATAAATACGCTCTGAAAGCGCGTGAATATGGCCGCAAAACGGTTTTGATTTTTACAGCATTTCAGTAAAGTTTTTTCATAAAACGCTCTATAACTTATCTCTGGCTTAATGCTTTTTAAGTTGTTTGATACTTACATATGTTTATACCATAGACGAAGGAAGAAAACAGACTCCTAATAGAACATACATTTACTGTTGATTCAACGATTTAGTTCTGCTCATATTCATATATGTAACATGAAAATCTCTAAAATCGCGTAATAGTACAGTGTAGATGCAGCCACATAGAAATATATATATTTCTGAAATATCAGCTTTGCTTCTAGCTTCTTGTGCACGGAATTTATGATATAACATATTAGAACTCTATTTACTTACTTCGTCAATGTCTGATGTGAACTTTTTCTATTTTATACACGCATTGCATATGGATGTCAAAACTTATGGTTGAGTGCCATCTTATATTTTACATATCATAAAGATTCTTTAAAAACAGATCAAAAGCCCACATATCCAAACCAAAGCATTGTTTGAGCCAAATGCTTTAAACCAAGTGTGTTCTCAAGAAAAGTATTTATGAAATCTCCTAAATCGATTACGATGAGTCTCCTTTGTGTTCCGAAGGCTGGCTGCTTATTCGCGCAGATCCGTTAATATCGATACAAATTCGTTTGGTTTAAGGTCATGTGAATTGAGCCTTTGTTTACAAAGAACATTTTAATCTGGAGGTGTCAAGATATTTTAAAACAAAAAAATCGTCGTATCGTAAAATTGTCGTCAATGTACGTACATTTGACGACAAAATACATACACTGACTGTACTGAATATACTGTTCTATTGGATAATAGACGTCTATTGTCCAATAGAACAGTCATTGTTCAGCATTGCCATCATTAAGGTCATATTTTATTCGAGATTTTCTAACCAAAACACAGCGATCTGAATTCTATATTATTATTAGAAGAAAAAAATACTTTTACAAAATTTACATTAACAGCTTCCAAAATTTTGAATTATATTTTACTTAAAAAAATAAATTCAAGGTGTGCCTGGGACTCATACTGTATTAAGAGACCGGTCTTCATCTTCAAATCACTATTTACTGACGACTTAACATTTTGTTTTATTATTGCGTCAGTTGTGTAGTATTACGTCTTGAGATATTTATAAAGCCAACTAGCTGACCCGGCAAACGTTGTGTTGCCATATAAATAAAAAAATGTTAAGGGTGAACAACCCTAATCACTTAGGGGTTTGAAAAATAGAAAGTAGCCGATTCTCAGACCTACTGAATATGCATATAAAATTTGGTGAAAATCTTTAAAGCCGTTTCGGAGGAGTACGGTAACAAACATTGTGACACGAAGATTTTATACATAAGATAATATAATATAATAATACACGGTTATAATTTAGTTAGTTACGCATGTCGCATCCAGTAACCCCCAGTTAGTACATCGGAGGTCGACAGCGTGGAACTGCGCGTTCCGCACCGCTGCACGCTGGAGGAACGTTCTCAATTTATGTACCCACACACTGCGTGCCAGAAATATGTAGGTGTATTTCTTTATATAAAAATTCAGCTGGCGTATGTTTGTATTCATAAAAATAAAAGTAATGGATGGTTTCGATTTATTTTTTACACAATGGTATAATAATCTTATATATAAAATTTTCGTGTCACAATGTTACTTACCGTACTCCTCCGAAACGGCTTTACCGATTTTCACCAAATTTTATATGCATAATCAGTAGGTCTGAGAATCGGCTACTATCTATTTTTATACCCCCAAGTGATAAGGTTCACCCTTAACATTTTTTTATTTATATAGCAGCACGGCGTTTGCCGTGTCAGAGTTTTATATAAGAGTGTTTTTACCTTTTTTATAATATAGATTTAGAAGTAGCAAATGAGTATTTAATCCACCTGATGATAGATGACAACTACCATAGGAGAAGAAACTTACCATAGGTCGGCCATAGAAGATTTGTTAGCTAAGAACCCGTTTGGACGTATTTTATAAGCATGTCTCCTATATCACACCGTTCAAACCAGAACATAGCAACGCTGAGCACTGGTGTTTTAGGCACAAAAAAATCCACAGCTACCCGTGGTACCTACGGACTCGAACCACAAAGGATAATATCACCTTCAAAGATGTACGCTCAGGAAACGTCGACTAAATCATAGTTAAGGGCTGTAGCTATATTAGCCTACATGTGGGTATTTGAAACACGTTCGGTAACTATGTACTCGAGGTGTGTACACGCAGGGTTGAACAAATCTGGATCATTGTGTATTTCACATTCAACAACTGTGTGTTATGAACAGTGGAACATATTTTTAGCATAATTATGGTTTTGGAATAGTGGTAATCCACCTACCTTGAATGCTGATTGTAGCTATACGTTTGCATGACCTTACTGCTCCTCTCGTCTTCTTGCATGTGTGCAGGCACGTAAGTTTTCTTTCTCAATAAAACTTTCACAGATACACACACAAACACAAACATTTCGCGCGCGCACACACACACGATCACACACACATTAACATATCTGAAGAACACAATATTTATTATAAGTACTCGAATCAACGCGAGCCAGCTTGAACCGGCAAGTGACTACGATTGGTGGAGTTTTAATCAAAGAGATTGGTGGAGTTTTAATCAAAGAGAATGTAATCACTACGTTTTAATACTGATGCAGTGAGACTGATGACTACGCAATATTACCGACAATACAAGAGGGTAGTCCGCAATAACAAAAGATACTACGCTAAAATTATTATGTCATACATGATCTTAACTTTGATTAATAATATGTAAATACCTATTGTCGTTGTATTTGTAATATCATCTAGGATTACATGTCTCTTGAGAACCCGAATTCTAAAATTACCTATATTGTATGAAACTTATGTTATTTGATAATCTTGACGTATGATCATTCGACATTGACAAATGTGTGAGTGTTTCACAACGCAAACGTTATTATAATGAGTACCTATTTTTTTTAACTGACAACAAGAAGCAAGTACTATAATCTCAATTTTATATTTTCTAAAAACCTTTATGACTTCAGAAACATTTAATGCCATAAATATGAATGTTTTGTAATAATTTATTTTTAATTTAACATGTGATGGAAATATCTTTATCTATACTAATGACCAATTTCTGAAATAAATCTGGAACATACCATTCATTAACTAAGGACATTTTCAGACTTGCGATTTTCAAATGTACATCCATCAGTATTACCTATCGCCTATAGGAATGTTGTAAATTCTCAGTGTGATAAAAGCCTAACCATCTGAAAGCTTTTTCGCCTGCTGGCAAGCATAATAAAGCCTATCGATTTTACGTCACAGCCTTGTTACACGTTAAGTGCACTTTTCTAATAGAACAACATGACAGGTGTAGTGTAGGAATAAAGGTAACATATTTGCAAATAGTCTGTGTAAGGCATTATTTTCTTTTGTCTGTGTATTGCGGGGGGGGGGGGGGCACATAACAAATTATCTACTACTACATAACTTTATGGTAAAATAGTTGTCGTGCCATAGCGGGAGGAATAAATACCTCAACCGTCCCAGATTGATTCCCGGGAAAATGTAAATAATTTAGACATCTTTGCCATCCCTGGTTTTTGAATAATTACATTTATTTTTAATAAAAAATAATAAGTATTATTATTTGTACTTTGACCACACAATATGATCCGCCGCCCCGGATCTTCATTATCAGAAATATAATAAGCTTTGTAGCTTATTATATTTCTCAAATCTCCAGTAAGAATCCCTCGTCAATTATTACAATCGTCATAAACTCCTCAAAGACTCCCCAGGAGCCATTACTTCGAAACTGTGGCTTCAAGTTTTTGCCATAAACTTTATAATGAAGGCCGTGCTGGTACGAGCTTGCTGGCAATTATTTACACGCTGAAGTTATGGGTTGTACAGCTAATGGATATTTTAATTAATAGAAGATGCAATGGTAATGGATTTTAAAATGCATTTAGATAAGCTAAAGTATTGCTAGTGTTTGCTAACACCGGTAAGATTTGTTATCATACAGGAAGTAGTTTAAATTGACGGAAATCATTTTCACCTCTCGCTATTTTGTTCTGTATAAGGTGTAAGCAAGAATGAAATACAAAAGCCGTCATTGTTAATAACATTATTTATTGAAACAAGTTATAACTACAAGTATCTCAATTTCAGTGTCGAAGCAATGGTATTTTTTGCAATTTAATTCGTAGAAATTGATTTAAGTATAGTATTGATAAGAGAACTTTATACCTCGTATTTTTCCTATGAACTATTAAAAGGTGCATGTATGTGCTCATGATGTAAAAGTAATATAATGATAAATATGTTTTATGTTTCAGAATACATGTGAAATAATATAATTGTTTTACACAAAATGAGTAACAGAATATCACCTACACATTATCCGCAAAAATACAAAATGACTTTTCGCTTTGAAAACCTTTTTGTAAATTTAGCATACAAATCCACAGGGTATTACGCGATCTGCCAAATTCTTGCTTTAAATTTCAGTTTACAAACGTGAACTACTTCACCGCAACTATTTTGAACCGTGATATTCAAAATAACTACTTATTTAAATACAAAACTTCCCGCACATTTTCTAAATTGTCGTTTGTAGCAAATTTTGCATAATTACTAAATGTCTGTTGCAAAGTACTCAGTCGTTTTAGCTTGCAATTTGCAATAACGTTACGTAAATTTAATTTTGTACAATTATAAAACGGACTCAGCGTTTTGATACCCACATATATTTTTGACTTGTTATACGAGTATCAGTGTTAAGCGATGTTATATTCTAGTTCAAAAGGTGTGGGGGACACATACTTTTCCAAGCTATTCCATCTAAGTCCTTGTGGGTTGCGGCGCATCGGTGGCCAACCTCAGGTAGGAATTTAATTTTACCTAGGGTTAAAAAATCCGTGGGCTGCAGTAGTCACTTATCGGGACTGCTTGCTCGTCATAATGTGCCTTTATTATAAGAAAAATTGAGAAACACCGAGAAACAAAACAAAAACTGTTTTAAGTACGACTTCAATCCTGCTTGGAGATGCTTACAGAAGTCAAGCAATGGTAGTGGCCTCTTATCATCAGGTGTACTACTAACTCATGTGCTTTAAGTTATTCTATACTTTTTCTATTAGACCTGTTACTCGTTAATCGCTGACAATGAAACTGGTCTCAAAACAAGTGCTAAGAGAATAAGAACTCTCTTGACACTTGTGTGGTCTCAGATGTTGGAGTTTGTAAGACACACAAACTGTAACAAATGAATAATTCATGAAGCTGTAACTTGCGGGGCTTATCTAATAGAGGGCACGTGTAAACCAGATCTACTAGTTAAATCAGTGTAATCCTAAATTTAATTCTTCAAAATAAAAATGGAAATATTTTATTGAAAAAAAAAAAACATTAGTAAGGTATAAAATCAATAAGCGGGAAAAGAAACTGAAAAAGTCCGTCATATCTTTTCAGGAATGCAAAATAATATTAAACGTTAATGAAAAATCTAGGACTGCAGCACATAAAAAAAAATATTATTACAAGTATATATTTTATTATTAATATTTTAAGTACCTTTAAGAGAAATGACGCTACATAAAAAATAAATACCTACCTAAAATGTTATTACCAGCTAATAAATTCACATTATTTTAATAAAAGACATTCTCAGAAAGTGACGGTCATGAAATTTTCATACGATATCGAGCGATGATTCGTTTTATTGCTCCTAACCATAAAATGACCATAAAAACCCCATCACGTTCCATACAAATGCCTCTGCGTCTAACCTTCGTCCCTCGGTAAAGCAGATCTAATTTTAGACGGAAATAACTACTTAGATCTAATGGGCGATGGACCGAAAGATGGTGAAATTCTTCAAGGTTTCATAGTGACCGTGATCAGTAAATATTACTGCGGCCACATCTATTTTAGTGTAAGTGTATTTCATAAGTCAAAGGTGTGATAATGGACAGATACTATATTGTATATGTTTAAAGTAATGAGTTTATTGCCCAGTTAGTGGCCATTATCTATAAAAAGCTCGCAAAGTAAAACACTGCTTTAAATTAGAAGCATGGGTGGCGGTGGTACCTCCTCGAACCATACGCGTTCTACCATAAAAACTATAAAGTGTTCTAATTTGGTCGTCAAGTGCAGCAATCTGTGACCAACTTAAAATATCGATGAGATCGACTGAAATCAGTTACACTGCATGCTCGCTTGCTGAATATATTAAGATAGTTGTGAAACAAATTTAACGCAATGTATGAATGATATGTAGCAAATTTGAAATTACAGACCCACATTTGAGATTTTCTAGACATCTGCTTGTTTAAATTATTTGGATTTTTAACCCTTATATAATAAGAATATGCATATTTTTAAATATGAAAGTACCTTTTTAGATATTTTCTAATATTTTAATAATAACTTTCATTTTTTTGCCGTAATATTTCTTTCATCTGTTTCCCCAGAAAACAAATTAAAAGATATCCGATATATAAGTATTCGTTTTGTTACAAAAAAAATGTCTAAATCTATATGTCTTGATACGGATTGAGCGAGGTCTGGGGCTCTACCACTTTGCGATATCAATAAAATAATTTCAATTCAACAGAATACTAAAACCTCTAATATCAATAAATTTTATTTTATCCTACCTGTCAACTTGCTGCCTGATCGGATAATGCCAGTACAATCGGAATTTCTATTTCACCTGAATGGATTTTCGGATCCGAGATGTCCCTGTTATCAAATTATATGTTTTTCCACGCCTTTTTCCATTAGCTTTTCTTTTAGCTTTCCATTCGCAGCTTCTCTCGTGTTTATCCTTTCAAATTTACTATTTACCTCTACTTTAACAGTGATATGCTTAAGGTAATAATTTTTTTCATTATTTATAATGTTTACAAAAGTAAAATATATAAAAAATAAAACTTATTTCATTTTGCAGTCAGAGAATTGCTTAATTTAACTACTGAATTAATTTAAACTTTCACACAACGCTATGAGACTTGGCACGCACTTATGCAGCTCTTTTTCTTCTTTTAATTTCTGGAACTCCTGCGTAAAACATATAAATGCATATAAGACTAGCATTGAAGTTTTGCGGACTGTTCTCTTTGTAGTGCGATAAACATGATACCACAGCAACATTTGTCTCTGCCTTGTAAAGCAACGCAATATATTTTTGCTATTTCTCAACTAAGTAAAACTACAATGGTTAATGGTTATGTTCTATATAAAATGGTGGCGTATTATTTTTAATTAAAAAAGCAAACAAGCATGCAGTTCACCTTATTAAGGATTCGTAATCGCCCATGGACATATGTCATCAATTGCATATAGAACAGGCCCTGAAGTGGATTAAAAATACGTTTTCACTCAGGACCAAAATTATCACCCCACATGAAAGTGATGCCGCTATCCATACCCTTGCAAAACTGCTTCATCCCTCCTATCGCTATACAGGATCTACCACTTTTCTAAAGAAATACGACAGGTGATACAAAACTAACGGATTCGGCATAAAGTAATGTATTATATAATATTTTGAAATGAAATAATTAAGTAAAAGTAGCCAATAAAGTTATCTTTTGTAACATTTTGATGTTGTGTATACGAAAAAAATGTTAAAAGCTTAGCTTATTCCAGATCTTTATCGCTGCGGAATGAGTTCATTACACTCAAATGGGTCCTCTCTTTTCTCTTGTTTGTAAAAAATAACTCAAGTTTATTCAGCCGTTGTATTATCTTCATAATGACAATGGTTGAAGTAAAATTATTTTACCTGTGTATAAATGTTTAAATATTTCATGAAATATTTGCAATGCTACGACCTATAATTTTGTATTTACAAATTTCAGACGTGCAGTACATTTGTAGATAAATGGTCTCTGCCCTCTATAGTTTTTATAGACATTTAAAATCGTAACTAATATAGGTCTTAAAGGCTACCAGGCAACGCACGAATTTCGGCCACAGACGCATTAAATTAATACTTAGGGGACAGTCGCTGATGGTTGCTGGAGCTGGTATATTATACCCCTTACGAGCCTAGAATTGATTTTACCCTTTTTTTTCTTTTCGAGGGGGAAACCTTCAAAAGGTACCCGACGACGTAGGAGCGATGCCGGGTTATGTGGGATTTTTACCGCAATAAAACCCCCCCGGTGACCGTCCTCAACGCTTGTTGGAGAACTCCGGGATCTCCGACGGAACACAACCGGAGTAAGAATAGATTTTACCCTGATAAAATTGGGCACCTTTAAAATTTCAAATTTATTTTTTTCAATTTCACCGTTCAACCGACTATCTTTTGTTGGATAAATTTATTCCAGTTATATATTGCCATAATGGGCGAAGTGGGCGTATCACTAGCGGGCGATCGTTAGTATTAACTGCAACCACAAGTAAGATAACAAGGAATAATATGGTCCATTTATATCGGAATGAGAACAATCTATTCAACGAAAATGTTAAGTTGAATCTTGGTCAGTTGAATGGGTTGGTTGAAACTGAAATATTTACTGCTGTTTGTTGAAGATCCTTCTATCTTTCGTGCAGACAATAGTGTTATTTAATTCTTTTTTAGTGCATTTTATCGGAAAATAATCTTCATCTTTTGTCAAATCATGATAAGTATTATGAGAATATTCAAGGACGGTATAAGAACCGGAAATCATATTTATACCAAGTTACTATTTTCACATTTTTTCAAGTAATTAACATAAAACATGAATTGATTAACTTGGGGAATCGTTAATTCATCATCATTATCAAACTTTATCATCCGACTGCTAACGGTTACCTGTTGAAATAAGGTTTTGGGTATAGTTATCGCCAAACTGCTAGTCCGCTCTGAAGTTGTTCCAAGTAGGTGTAGTCTTACAATCTGCTATGGCGACGCGATTCATTTCTATATTCAGAGCGGACTAACAGTTTTACGCGGATATTAGTATACAATACTGGCTAAGTATATTGGTAATAAATCTATATTTATAAATGTATGTTTGTCATCATTTGATCATGTGATGATCTTTAGCAAAGTTGTTGTCCATGTGCATTGTGCATGTGCAAGTTGTTGTGCATGTGCTCTTTGTTGCCCACGAGTTGGTATGACCAATTTTCGACAGACGTCATTGTCATTCCAATAAAGGTACAATTTATCAGTTAGATGTTTTTTCATGACATTTTTTTTAACCCTTTACACCCGAAGATTTTTTTTCGCAATTTCCGATTCGAAACGTTTATTACGGCTTTTTATATAGCTTAAGGGATCCACAAAAAATAGGAAAAAAAATCCAGAGTTTATACTTAATCCAGAAATCGACCCGCACGATCGTGAGTCTCCGGTGGGAACTGTCACACTCACGATCGTGAAAATTGCAAAAAAAAATAGTTTTTTATCAAAAAATATCACAAAATTAAAACAATTTGGAGATATTTAACATCACTGTCTTTATTTTCATTAGTCTTTATAAAAAATCTGTCTTGGCAATGAAACCTAAACTACGTAATTCTATGAAAATCAACATTCTTCTTTCTTCCGTTATTGCATCCGTCTTCAATCCAGGTCTCCAAGGCGTAGGTATTCTTGGCTAGGGAATACATCCAATGATAGTGCAGATAGAGAAAACTTTAGCCATATCTATTGCAATTAAATTAAGTTTTCGACCGGTTCTTCTTAGATAATATAAATTTGTGCATCTGGTTACATATCAAGAGCCTCACAATTAAAATATTAATAAAAATATTTCTTTGTAAACTTTACTGGAGATGTTGGTAGGGATGTATAGACCTTTTCAAGACAGAAAACGTATTCTTTTCCATGCTATTTTTCGATGTGTTGGACGTGAAGATGCTCGGCGGCGAGAAATTTCTAGGGATGATTTTGAAGTAGATGGTTGAAGTTCAGGCTCAAGTTCCAGATCCAATTCTAGGTTAGTTTCTATTTGAGGGTCTGCATGTGCTTCTGGATCTGTTTCAGGGCACAATTCTTCAAATTGAAACTTCTAATCTATTTAGTTGAAGCTCTTCACTTTTATAAAGATCTTCAATGTCCGATATATTTCTCCTCACCCCGCACTGGCAAAATCTGATCGTCATTTAAATGTACCCCTAAAATTGAAACAAACAAAATTGTTATTGACGAAACTTACACATAACTGGTAATAGCAATAAAAGCATTTTCATCAAACGTTATTCTGCACCAACACCCGTAGGCACACGATCGTAACAGTTGAGATTTGCAACCTAATTGTATCTAAATTACAAGTTAATCGAATAAACTACTAAAGTCCACGTATTTGGTGTTCTTTTAGCTTTTAAATTAGCAATAATTAATAATAGATACTTAACATTTAATACCAAAAATAATTATATACCTGTGACAGTGCGCGGGTCGAAAAAATCTGCCATCTTTGGACGAGTCCCTAGCACAACTGACCGTCTGCACCCCGCTCACTTAGCCGGTATCACGTGCGATACTCTCCTCACGATCGATCGGCATCGGTTGCGTTTCGAAAAATAAGAAGCTATCACGTGGGAATTTTTTTAAAGTGAAACTCACGCCCATATCATCTCGGGTGTAAAGGGTTAAATGCGGGTGAAGCTGCAGGCGCTACTCTATATAATAATTTCTTATCGTCGCAAAGTTCCATAAATTACATAGATATTAATAACTGAAATATATCACCCAGTAGAAACACTCTCACCACAAAACCTCATACAGCCAAGATTTTTCATTAAAAATAATGTTGGTCCTTTGACAGAATATTATTAAACACACAATGAATCCCCTCAGCCCGACATGGCGTGTTACACAAGGGTTTCGTGACATAAGAATAGTCGATGACATCTTCATTTCCTACCTTTATTTCCCCGTCGATAACACGATACAGGAAGCCGTCCAAAGAAACCTTCCCCTTGACGTTACGAGTTACGTTTTGATACGAGTATATGTTTTTTCTTATAATTTGTATGTTACTATAAAACTTAGGTAGAACAATGGTATGGTATGGTATGGTATGGTGTGATAGAAATCGTAGGATTTACTTTAGTTTCGGATTTTGACAGTAAATTTTACGTACATTTCTATTTCATATTATTAAATAGCAAACAAAGATGAAGTATACCTGATGGTAAGTACTAATTGCTCTTAGGCAACCATAAATCCCAGATAGGATTACGTATCTTGGAACCCATCGTATGAGTGTCTCATCCACACCTTTATCCTTCAAGACGAAACGCAGCAGTTCTAAGCAATTTTATTTTATGGCCAAATATATAGTTAGTGTGGTGATGCCTTCTAGGAATTGAACAATGAAGAGTTTTTTTTTAAATAAAAACTCTTCATTGTTCTTATTATTATCATCTATCAGTATTTAGAGCTGCATATGGAGCTAAAGTAACGGTTTTGCCTAATCATCCCAAAGGGCTGAACGTTTTATTGACCGCGGTAGATGTTAAACTTTACTGCTATAAAGAGAACATTAAAATTCCCGAATCGATTCATACAACATCCACGCAAAAAGACAAAACTATTTTAAAAAGACATATTTTGCAGTACACTACATTCTAAAGCAATGACGTAGCCTTGTGCGTAGCCAAATTTTCTTGGCACCCAACAAAAGGTTTTAAAAATTCTCAAAGCCAAATATTACACACTTAAACTAAAAATAAACTTGCTGTTATGTAATTGCATTTTTTTTTGCAAACTTTCGATAACTACTATAAAACATAACATCTTTGTGTCTGATCAGTAGTGCGCTTACGACTTAAGAAGAGAAAAGAGACGCTTTTTAGACTCACGGCCCACACTAGGGCTCTCTGTGTCGTTCTATGGACACACAAATACGAATACACAAGCTTATTGCTTAACAGGAGTACTGTTATACCGATAAACTTGTAACTTGACCCTTTTTATATGTAATTTTATTACAACAGTACCCTTAGTATGAGTTTTTAGGTTTTTACATAAAATGACTGTTTTGGTATTTGTTTATATTTCCAATTAGTGCCCCTAACGGATTGTATCAGAACTGATTGGAAATGTATGAGAAATACGTAAACAAAAACAAAAACAGTCATTTTTGTCGAAACGTAAAATCTCATACTAGGTGTGAGAATAATAACGTTTTAAGTTCAGATAAAAAAAATATACAGAGGCCGCAATGCGCGGTGGCATCCAGCATGCTGACCGAGTAAAATGGCCTACATATACATATATTTATGTACATAATTTAGCGGCAGGAATAAAGCATTATATAATCGTATATGTAATATTTATATATACTTTAAAGTTGTAAATGAGACATTAAAAGTTGAAAATCAACTGCCCAGAACTAGTATGTACAAAATATTTAATATTTACTTTAAAATTCAAAGATTTTCAACAAACACCTATTTATACAAAAGCATTTTAAACGAGAAATTCGCAATATTTTATGAGTCTACATCTGTCCTACAGTAAATATCTTTGTGAAACAAATATTATCTTTCTGTCTCATTGCATTATTCATCGCGGCTGCATTCAGTGTTACGTTGTTGCCAACTTTGCCTTTTATATTTTTGAATAGATGAAAATAAATGAACTAAAGAACCTTTCACTTTCTTGGGTACTTATATTGATAATTATGGTTATGCAACTAAGTATGTATAAAATATTTAAATACATATATTCATACATACATTCTACATACATTCCATAGATACATACCATACATATATTCCATATTTCAGCTATACTTAGATACGAACATTTAAATTTAAATAATTTAAATCTCATTTTTCAAAATCGACTTAAATACAAAAAAAAGATTTGACATGCACAAGTTGATATGCGTCATATACCGTGAAGTAACTATATTTGCTTCACCGCACTCATCGAAATATAAATTAAAGAAGTTTGATAGTGGCAGAATCCTTCGTGGTCCGACTTCGGCAGCACCGCCTATTTTTGTCTAAATCAGCAGTGTTTACCGCTGTTTTAATGCAGAATAATTATTATTTCATAGTTCTCTAAAGTATACAATTTTATAGAACTATTAAATAATCTACCAGCAACACATCCACACATAATTTATGGTCAATAGAAAGCTTCATCACAAATCCATGTATGAAACCAAAATTGAAGTAATTTTACATGAAATTGCGTCACCTTACATGGAAAGGCTAGGTTCTGAATTTTTCATTGGCTATCAGGAAAAGGTTGCGTAAGGGTATGTTTATACAGACATCTTATCGAATCAAGATAAACTCAATTTAAGTAAAGGACCTCACTCAATATCTTACTCACTAATACTTATTTTAAATCTGTCATTCTGTGTCACCTGTGATAAATGGGACAATAAGGTAAATATGATGTTTTGGTATTTCATTTTTGATGTATGGTGTATATATCGAAATAGTTTTAGATAATAATTATTCTTTTTTCTTTTTTTTTTAAAAGTTCAGCGTACCAAATTTTGGGGCAAGCTTATTTTGTTTGCTATCTTTATTTTATTTAAATCCCTTATATTTAATTCTTCTACTTATATCTTTCATCTTAAATACTAAGTTTAAATATTATATTCGTATATTGTCTATGTATATTATAGCATAGTTTGTCGATATAGCGATATAGCATATGTTTATAGAACGACATAGAAAATATTACATACTACATTAAAATGTGAAAAATATAAAAGTAGAATCGATAACTATACAAGCGATGAAATACGAGTAGGAAAATATTTTACAAAAATGTGTCATTTCCCTTTCAGTTACAGTCCAGTGTGACAGAACCGTTACAGTCTATTATCGCCCCTAATAAAGTCAGGGGTTGACAAGTTTCGAGGTCAAAAAATGATATTGCGACATGATCCCTATTGCCATTTTTTCGTGGACAACAGTTCCGTATGAAATGTGTCACAAATATGTATGTATTATGAATGTATGTGTATTTTAGGCAAAAACTTTTTTGAAATAAGATATTAACTTCGGTTATGTTTTAATAATAATTAGCAAAACATATAGGTATAAAGGTTACGTGTTACATCTACCTTACCATGTACATATTACGAAAAACCAAAAAATATAATGGTATGTTATTTGTTGTTCTATGTTTCATATTGTCTGTAAGATGTGTCTTATTGAGTTTTTACAGCTTACATTATCTATACTGTAAATTATTGACCATTTAAAAAAGGCGACGGACACGTAATAGTTCGTTAGAGAGGTACCACATCTACATCTATTTATAGCGTGTAGTATTCGCGTTTCTGTGAAAAGGCGTATATACCACAATCTTAGTCTTCAGGAGTCAGGAGGAGGAGAAACGCATATGTAATCGGCATTAAGTCCAACAGTGACCACATACCATCAGGTGAACTGCAAACTTCTTTACTACTTAAGTCCTTAAAAAATGTTGCTTAATTATGAATTCGGTTTTAAAGGCTGAAATTTGTCCAACGCTTAGTCGCGTGTCTTTATATCACTTTAATACTTGCACTGTACATTTGTAATTCCAGTCACGGCTACAAATAATATTGGTATCAATATGGAGCGCTTGTCCGAGCCAAACAAGATGCAGTTTAAGCTAAAATGGGGACAGGCTTAGCCAATTAGCATTCGGTCCTTAACGTCCGCATACTGTGGTGAACTCTAATGACTCCCGAGAAAAAATATATTTTTACTTTAAACGAGCAATTGTTGTATTATTTATTTTACTGCAATAAGGTGAGGTAATTAATTTTGTAAATAATAATGGTAAATATTTATTTACTTGATTTTTATATTTAAATTGACTTATTGAGAAAATAAATTAGAACAGATTTTTTTCATATTACTCAGGTAAATATATTAAATAAATTTAATAGTATTAAACTTAGTCCTATAGTTTACCTTATGAACAAATGTAACATATTTGTTACTAAAATACAATAATAATAACATTTTAATAAATAATTATTAATTTAATTAATATACTACCTTCTCAGCTGTTCGTAGGTACATAATTACTGTAGCACGAAATTATTATTACGTAAGTATTGTATGTTCTTAACCTACTCTACTTATTTAAACTTGTTCGAGCCCTTGACGTTGGCCCCTGGGAGTACAAGATCAATAACGCAGATAGTACCAGAGTCAAATGTCCCTACATTTTTTCCTTTTCAAGTTATCCATTAATTTCGTCGTACCTCTTTTGAGCTGGAATGTAGCCTAGAAAAGTCATTACAAAGAAGTGATTATGAAGTAATGTAATGATATTAATTGAATTATAGGCATTATTGTTCCTATTACTACCATATTTTTTCTTTGGGAGTGAAATAGTAAATATGAATGCAGTCATGGCAAGTGGTAGCAATCCATAATGACCCACAATAAAGTCCATATAAAATTGAAGTCAAGTATAACTTTTCTAACCCTAAAAACTAAGTTTTCAGTGGGGCTTCTGCAGGCATACCATAAAGTGTTCTAATATATTTCCAATTAAACCAGTAATCCAACATGTATATGCCAGTTTCCGAACTTCATAGTTGAGTATATTTTACCGAGAAATATGAAATAGTTAAAATATTGATACACACATTTGCAATAACAAAGATTGACTGTGCACATGCTCTTTGGCATTTAAATCATATCTTTACTAGTAAGAGTAGATAGTATTCCTAGTAAGCACACAGCTATATCAAAGACACGAACTTGACAATTGTATTTCACTTATAATTATGTAAAAACAAAAATTATTCAACTTCAGTGAATTTTTTAGACATTTAAAGAAATGTAGGTCGTTTTAACATAACTTTATACTTTTACCGACTTTTAAAAACTTGGTCTTTGTAGGAAGTTGGTTAGCAAGGGGACGGTGAAGTTTGGTGTCAGTATTATGCAAAATCACCTCCTCAAATATCCTTACAGAGTGGAGGAATGACGATGACTTTCTAAGGAGAACACCGGGATTTTAAGTGACATTATTTTCTTAATTTCTTTTCTTGTAAGCTCGTTTATACTTTTAATAAATGATGACATAGAAGTAGTATAAAAAGTATAGTTACGTGTATTATTAAAATGGATTTTATGGAGGACAGTAATTTATAGACTTTTACCTAGTTATTAAATTACTGACTTATTTGTAAGTCGTAAAATAGTGAAACTCACATTTGAAGTATTAAAACCAAGCAACGGATATATAAAATCCACAATTTCATAAAAAATCTATAAAATAAACGGACGATGTTATGTTTTGTTATTATTATTAGTAAATAGAAGAAAACTAAATTCAATGAAACAATAAAACAAGATTAAAGTTCTGAAATACAATGAAATTAAAATTCAAAAAAGTAAATTGATTTTTATATACGGATTACTATATATATCATTTCTTTAATACGATCACATAAGTCTCTAGATCACGAAGTCTCTAGAATTGAGACGCCCTCCCTTATCGAGTCGAAGGCAATTTAGAGCTTAAGGACTTGGTATATATACTTCAGCAAGTTGAGAGTCAGGTAAGAATAGGTAGTCAGTTCACCGCTATAAATTATACTTGGTTGAATTCTCAGACAAAATGCGTTCACACCAAAAAAACTATATCTTTGAGATGGCTTTTAGAGAATTCTCAGAAACGTACTTAGGATTGTTGTACTTAGGATCTTAATTTACCCTTAGGCAAGTAAACTTACTCAGGATGTGTTCCTTAACCATTATTACTTGAGACACTTATATTTGTATGTTTTTTATATTAATTTTACCCGACTGCGTTCTTCGAGTGTTCTTCGAGCGCAAATATGTAAATACGTCTCATTCTTTGGCACGACCTACAGCCCAAACGGCTTGTCGGATTTCCACATAATGCTTGTAATCGTTGGATTAGTCTAAAGTGTGGTAGTGACATAAGCTATAAAAACTTTCTACAATTACAACCCCACACTAGGATTCCCTCTGTCGTGGGTGACATGGACATGAACCCACATAGACAAATACACAAACACGCAGACCCAGAAACAGACATCTAAATGCAACATTTAAATATCTGTCTGGCTGGGGATCGAACCCGGGACCCTCGGCGCGTCAGATCGGTATGGTGACAGCTCCGCCACGTGAGCCACGTCGTCTATTAGGTAAGATTTTAGTTTTAGTTTTTTAATAATAATTCTCCAGTTACAGATTGTGTTGTCCATAGGAAAGACAAAGGTTATTTCTTTAAGTGATTGACTTAAGGAATGTTATATTCATGGACGTACATATATCATATTTATTAGACAACAAAGGGTATGTTGTACGAGTCTTGAATATTCCCTTCAATTTTTTATCGAGATTGCAAGGTTTTCCTCGATCACCCTAACCAGATTTCCACCATTTCTTATCGGCTTTAACTGACTGAACTATAAGATAATTCATCTGATGCTGAATATTAATAAAAAAAAATAACTTAAAATATGCAGTAACTGTTATGATTAAAATTAAGGATTGTTCCTTAACGTGGAATCTTGACAAATGTTGGCATAATAATAATGATTTATGATGATTAGATGTAGATAAAGATGTTTCTTAAGTTCACAGAGAGTACAGCAATAAATATGATTCCTTGAAAATATATCCAAGCAATATTGTACAAAGAATAGTCAAACTATTAAGTCCCATATGAATGAACTTACGAATCTCCGTTTACTTTCACCGTTCGTCGCAGGAATTATTCAATTTTCGCAAACTTCTTTGCCTGACATACTTTTTTGTTGACAGAACAATTCTGCGAGTTATTTCTTTATTGCATGAGGTAGAATGAGATTTAGGAAGTAGAATTTTATTTACTAATACGAAGATAGTTTTGTCACAATAATTGATCGTTTTGAACCAATATTAAGACAAGAAAGATTTGAAGCAGGGTTTTTCATATTTTAGAAATACAAATGTATTGGGCACTTGATGGTAAATTAATCTTGCCGCCCAAAGACATCTGTATGGCCCCAAATAAGATTAAAATCCTACCTGAGATCGACTACATATGTGTTGCTATCCTCGAGGACTGAGTTGGAACGCCTCGGATAAGTATGTAGTAGCCGACTCACGTGGCACATCGGTCATACCAGTCCTAGGTTTGATCTTCGGCTAGACAGACACGTAAATGAGGGTGGTCTTATAGACATAGTTATTAATGTATTGGTCATAGCTTTTTTTATGTTCACGAAGGGGAAACCTTCAAAAGGTACTCGATGCCGTGGGAGCGACACAGGGTTATATGGGACTCTTACCGCATTAAAACCCCCCCGGTGGTCGTCCTCAGCGCTGCGTAGAGGACTCCGGGATCTCCAAAGGAACGCAACCGGATTCCTCTTAGTGCATTGCCCCGTCGGGCTCCGCCCAGGTGAGCTTGTCGCTCACCGCACCGTCTGGTGCGTACGACGGTATGCGACCACACATACCGCCGTCCTTCCCGGGGCCGTTGGCCGGGCGGTTCGAGCTTGCCACCCACGACCCCAGAAGCCCCCTTTTAGTCGCCTCTTACGACAGGCAAGGGATATCGTAGCCCTATTCTTGTCCCGGAACTACAGGGATAATTGGTCGTAGCTACGCATCTGTGATCCAAAAATATTAGTTAGGGAAGAATGTCCTAACGACTTTTATATTGATATACTTTGGGCTAAAGCGAAAATTATACTAAGCGACATTACATTACACGCGACGGTTATATGATGGAATTCTTATTCCTAATAAATACTCTTACATTTGGCGGCAAGTGATATTTGAGCACTAAGCATGAAGGTGGTAGAACCCTTTATGGTTCGACTCCGGCGGCACCACCGCCACACCTATTTCTACCTAATAACAGCAGTGATAGGCGCTGCTGTGTTCCGTTTTGAAGGGTGTGGTAAGGGAGACAGACTTTTCCGAGGCGTTCCAGCTTAGTCCTCAGGGGTAGCGGCGCATCTGTGGCGGACCTCAGGTAGGAATATATAATCCTATCTGGGGTTCATTACAGATGTCCATGGGCGGCAGTAGCCACTTACCATCAGGTGGACTGCATGCTCGTCTGCTACTCCTATATTATAAAAAAAAAACGAAAATATTTGAAATGTAGTAGTTCGAATGGTTTGATGGTGGAACATTCGAAGGAAGGGTATGAATGTCGGATGACTTACTTTTCCGCGTTATATGTATGTTATTCTTATTCCTCGGGATGAAAATGAGGTAATTCATTTATGATCGACTTCAAGTAGAATCTGTTCTATATTGAGCTGAACACAGATGTCCATGGATGGCAATGACCATGTACCATTAGGTACATGGTCATATTCCTCATATTAGGTACTTTTTGCTTCAGTACGTAATTTTGACCTTAAATTAATAGCTTATGCTTAAGGTATGTTACGTAGACAAATCCGAGTAAACCTACTGAAATATTTTAAGCACTTGATAGCACGTGCCCTAGTAAACAGGGTGACGTTACGGTGAATATATTTTCTTTTCATCTCTAATACGTTTTTTACGGAGTTCAAAAGAATAAATAAACACGAGAAACGTGTCCCAAATACGAATATCATCATTATAACACCTGTTTACAGCTTCGCGGAAGGTTTTCGCCCTAAAATAAACTTCACGGCTGGCGTTTTTTCCCATTCTCTGAATTAAGGAAGATTTTGGGTAGTAAACAAGGGAATTCGGATCATTTAATATGTATGGTATGTATGAAGCGTGTATAGGCAATGTGTGGTTTGTAAATAGCGACTGTTCAAACTTATGCACTTAATCAACACTTCACTTACACAAATTTTGTTAAATTTCAAAATTGACAAATTCTAGTGTGAACAAAATTGTCAAATGGAGATTTGTAAGCAAAACATCGGATCAATTGATTATTAATAATAGGCATTAGGCGTCAACGGTTATGATCGGGCGACTGTTTGTGTCTTTTCAAACGCACGTTTGAGCTACGGACAAGGTAAACCGGAAAAGGTAAATGTTATTATATGGTAAGGGTACTTATGGCTTATGGACGGCCTGAGATCACCCGACAAAACCAGGGTGGTAACTTTAGTTTACTAGCATTATATTTTATTAATAAGTATTATGTTCAAATAAAACATACATGCTATAAAGGGCAAATATTATCTATATTAAATTGTTGGCACTAAATAGAAATTCTAAGGCTCGTTGAAGACTTTATAAACAACTTGAAATTATTCGACTTCGATGGGTTGGCAACTAATCTGTATTATCCATAATTTTGCACATGTAAGTAAACCGATACTCAAAATAGAACAAAACTTATGATCTAATAATAATTAAGTATTTGTAATAAAACAAAAAAGTTGATAAATACAAAACTATCTTCATTTAGAAAACTTTTGATCAAATTTTATTTTCACTTTGACGTAATCGTCAGCCATGTTATGAAACTATGAAGCAGGTACCAGGATAGCATAAGCACAAGGAAGAAAGGGTGAACCTTACGCGCATGCGCGAAAGACTTTCCCTTGCAATCGGGTAGAGGGCAGAATATCCCAAGTCCATGAGTCGTAAGCAGCAACTTAAAATATATTCTAATAGATGGCGTTAATTTCGTTTCATATAAAACCAAAGGTATGTACTACTATGTACTAAGTATTTTGGGCCTTTCATGTGGTGGCTATAAGTTAGATACAAGAGATATTACAACTACTCGTAGTCTGCAAGGGTACAAGAAGTAACGCATCCGTAGCGAACCTCAAGTTTTTGTTTTGGGTTTTCACTTACTATTATGGGTTTCAGTAGCCAGTTAAGAGGTAAACATTACATTAATAAGGTTATAAAAATGCCTAAAATGAAAATAGCAAAAAACCTTTATTTTATATATGTTAAGTTATACATTATTTTTATAAACTTGAATACGAAAAAAGCACCTGACCTTTAGTATATTTTATTACGTCATAACAATTACTTCACCAATTCCCTTTTTTTCGAAATAAAACCCAAACTGCAGTTATTGGAAGCGACAGACAACAAAAACAATTTCGGTACTCGCCGTGAAGAGCTCCCGAGGGACTGGATGTGTGCGAAGTTCGTAAACTGGAACGATCCCACCTGGAGACCGGTTGATTTATGCTGGAATTTAGCGTAGTTTTTGTTTGAACTGAGTTCGCTTTTGTTCTACATTTTTCGATATAAAAAGTTGTATATTGTACCTGTCTGTAATAAGTAGAAGCAATTTTATTTTGACCGATAAAATTGACGAAAATGATTAAGATATAGAAAAAAACATGTTGTTTAAAATGGATCCTACAAAGTACTTTTGGACAACAAGAAACTATACACACATATTTTTCTGGAAATTAAGCATTCTGTCTCTTATATTTCTTTCTTTATGTAATGTGCCATAATAATCACAGTACGGCAAATAAAACCATATACAATGGAAAAACGAGGACACGCGGAATCGGACCGCTAGTTAAGCTATCTTGGATTATTTTTTAATATTAATAAACCGTTAATCCACATCTATTTTTATGTGGTGGAATGTTTTTTTTTTCATAACAGGAGTAGCAGACGAGCATGCAGTCTGCCGCCCATGAACATCTGTAATCAACCCCAGATAGGATTAGATAGTCCTACTCGAGGTCGGCCACAGATGCGCCGCTACTCCTGAGGACTAAGCTGGAACGCCTCGGAAATGTATGTCTCCCTTACCACACCCTTCAAAACGGAACACAGCAGCGCCTAACACTGCTGTTATTAGCAGAAATAGGTGTGGCGGTGTTGCCGACGGAGTCGAACCACAAAGGGTTCTACTACCTTTAGAAAAATTAAGTAAAAAAATTTGTAAAAAATTAAGCTTATTATTAAAATAAATTATGTTATGAGGATATAAATTAATAAGAATACAAGTATCTTAGTATTAATAATTAGTCGAACATTTTACCTACGGTTATACTCGTGAAATTTGCTTACATAAAGTACATATAGTGCGAGGTTCATTTGAATAGTTTTGACGATAAAGCCAGATTTGCATAACCGAAGTGATCACACGACCCTGGTTGTCACAAAGGAAGGGTTAACAAAGTGAGGCGTTGCCTGTATGTTTGCCTAATATCATAGTGTAGTGTCTAGCGATCAACTTAAAGCGGAATTCGTTGTAAAATCAAGAGGCTTAACTTGTTACGTTAGTTAGTACACTTAATAAAAAAAAACATCGATATTTATCACAATTTCAGTGACTTTGATAGCATTAACATTTTAAACAACAGGGATGCATACATAGATATATTATCCTACTGGATACATACTATTATAAAAAACGGTAACGG
This sequence comes from Epargyreus clarus, assembly GCF_041222505.1. Classification (NCBI taxonomy): domain Eukaryota; kingdom Metazoa; phylum Arthropoda; class Insecta; order Lepidoptera; family Hesperiidae; genus Epargyreus; species Epargyreus clarus. The sequence goes on from NW_027332223.1 coordinate 14,118,434, forward strand.
TTAACATATTTTGCATGTATATGGATATTTTTAAGAAATAAAAGTACCAATTGGAGTGCCTTTAAGGAGCATAATATTATAATAGTAAACAATATTTTTCGAGGAATTGGATATATGTAAGTAAGTGCATTAATCCCCAAATAAATCATGCCACTCAAATACTATTTATAAAACCAGTCGTTTATAAAACGCAAGGTTAGTTTTTATGCCATACCTATTTAGATTTTCTAAATTATATCCATAAAGGAATACTGCGCTCTTAACCAATAGGTAAATTGTGTGCATTAGGTTTAATAGAGGAGCATTATACTTAAAAATATGCAGCAAGCTGTATTAAAAAGTAAAATCTTCTGTGTTCTAACTAGAATCATAATAAAATAAGAACGTAAGTAAATTTTGTAGAAAAAGACAATAAAAAGAAATTTAACGCCATCTTGCGGTAAAGCGCAGAAGAAGCTTGATGCTGAGTTTACACACAGAGTTCGCGTGGTTTTAAAGATTCCCAGTTTTATCACTAGATGGTAGCGAGTTGTCAAATACAAAACAAAATTTATATCCATAAAATAATCATAAATTTTGACCATATTCATTTTGAATCATAATCATGATTTCATAAAACGTGATCTGCTACAATTTCTAAATAATGTTTAGGGGTTTCGACGTAAATATTAAGAGTCCTGTAATTGATGCTATGATTTCTTAGTATATCAAAACAATTCAAAAATATTGAGCATGCTTATACTTTATACAAATTTGTAAAATTTTATACACCTGTTTTATACACAAATGTTTGTTTGTTACCAGCCTAAGTAACCGTCATCTTAACTCTATAGCTACAGATCATTTTTAGGTATTTTTAGCTCTTATAAAATAACGAAGGCCGGGCCGTCAGGGGTTCTTGCTCGAAGAGAATGAATCACTGCTACGAAACTCCGTAGCTTCGTAGCAAAGTTAATTGATTCATTTTATAATAATAATAGTCGTAATAAAATTAATATAACCCTTTAAAATAATCTGAATATTATAGATTCTACTATTCATGGCATGCTTTTCAATGGCATAATACACAACATACTCAGAACAATGTTTCATTTCAGTTTTACAGGAACTTGGGCTCATGAAAACCATGACGTCAATCATGACGTAATAGGGGATGTTTTTAAACTTCAGGTGAGTACTAGGAAACCATAATCAGGAGGGTAATGAATGTTCAATACAGCCTGAAATAGACGAAACGACGCAATGAGTTAGAAAAAGACAACATCACCCTAACACCCGACACGCCCCCATGTCTCTTTTCACAAAGTCTTCTCTGACTGAAATGTTTTGAACTGAATCACTTTAAATTATAAGGAAATTAAAAGGGTAAAAAATGAAATATAATCACAAGAATATAAATATTTAAAATAAATAAGAAATAAATAAGAAGACATTAAAAAATATATAGTTTAGTCGCAAATGTATATTTTGGAATATAACTATAATTCCATACATAGACACATAAAAATAAATATATAAATTAAATCTGATGAACAATAAATATGCTTGTAGGACTGTTAAAATATTTTTTCTAATTTTAGACTATAATTATATATTAGAGATAACATCAGTTAGTAGCTAATCTTTGGACAGTACAAAAATATAAGCACAGTTGAGAATCTAGATACGAATGCAGCTACGCATGGATTGAACACTCTAGAACACTCTGGAGAGCTACGGAATTGTAAGAACTCGTGGGCTTACGAATAAGCTACGAAATTCGTAATAGTCGTAGCGCCGTCAGGTTCTTACTTACTTACTTTACAGTTTACATAAAAAATCTCTTCCTTTAAAATAAATATAGTTCAAAAAACTAAAAAACACGCTTTTATGATAAAATTAACTAAAAAGTAGAAAATCTAAATGAATCTAGGAATCAATTAAGGAACAGTAAATAGTATAATTGTGAAATAAATCTACAAAGTTTGAACGAAATCTGGCCGTTTAAAGTGGGTCAAAATCGCGCCCAAAGAAGTCGGTTACAAACATACAAACAAACATACAAACATACAGAAGGAAGGAAGTATTTAAGAAAATATCAATATGTTTAATACTTTGTGTGATACTCATTTAATCGTAAGTTTTTGGCATTCAATTTTCAGAAAATATAAAAACTATGAAAACGTCCACCATAAATAACGTGGACCAAACTTGTCATTCTTGTTACGAAACTACAGAACAAACTACTAGGATAACATAAAAAGTAAAACGTAATTCGAACTCAAAGTAAAGTTTTCCAACAAGTATTTATTATCACAAACTAATCACAAGTAGTATAATCAGTATAACCTACTTAGGTTATAGCATATATTGGCCGCCTTATTTGTATGAGCTGACATAACTAAGTGAACTGTGAACTAGGTGAACAATAAAATTGTAGTCTAGGTATTTATTTAATACAACCACAAAAACTAGATTTAAAATTAGATTAAAACCGAAGATTACTTTTATTTAAACTACTAAATTAATTTCACTATTAAGTAACTAACAACAATGCTCGTAACTAACAACATTTGCTTTCTTTGATGACGTAATACATCTGACGATGATGTTATAGACTCACAAACGTGGACTAGGATATCAGAAACTTAAAGATATTGTTTTTATAAGACTATATTCAGTGGAGATATTCTTTCGCAATTATTTTAACTGTATATAATATATACAACAACATATTTTGAAAATTTAACGCACTCTTTGAAAACCGTGGATTACTAGTAAAATAGATTTAGAACTTTATTTTCTTCAAGTTAAATAGAAAAAATATCGTACTTTTAAAATTTTAGCTAAATATAGTCAACTGAACTCATATTGAAACTTGATTTAAATAAAAATGCCGATTGATTAAAATTGGATCACACAACTCTCTTCCTTCCTTTCACTTTAATTCATGGCGTTTTAACCCGTCCGATGACGTTATGAAACTCGCGTCGATGTACTGGGACATTATAAGCATCATGATATCTGGTATGGGGAAGGGGCGTTAGCTTAAGAGCAGGAAAGAGACAAGAGATGACTGTGGTGTTGCACATCAGTAATTGAATCTTGAAAATCTTGAATCTCACAGAAAAAAGTTTAAACTTGTCGTAAAACAAACGCTTTTTAAAAAGGTGTACTGTATAGGTTGAGTGATTATTTGACTGCTAAAACGGTGTGGTTTGAAGTAACTCCAGGTACCATTAGGTTGAGTTTGCCATTGTATAAAACATTTATTTAAAAAAAAAGATGTGTGTTATGGAATTTCTTTCACCGCTTCTTCTCCATAACGAAACAGTTCGTGAAGTGGTGGTAAGATGTAATAACATTCAAAAAGTGATCTGTAAAGAACCTATTTGAATAAAGATTTTGATTTGATTTGATTTGTACAGTTGCACATGCATATATGCGTATGTGAATTTTGAATTGCACATTGTTCTAACGTGACGTCACGTATATTAACTTTTGCAAATATCAACTTCTATACGAATTTATTTTCACATTCATCGATTCATATTAAATATTTTATTTAAATGTGTATGACTATTACGTAAAAAATATCTGAATTATTTAAGAACTTGTCCTCAAAAAACAACATTTGTTCTCGAACAGCTAAATATGAATTTAATATTTTATTCTCCACTCACATATACATGTGAGACTGTGGGTACATTAGTGGTCCTCCACTATACCAACTTATTTTCACTTTCATTAATTCATATTAAATGTTATGTTTAAATGTAAAAAAGTTTTTACGCAAAAGATATCTTGCGGAATAACAAAAATTAAATAAATAACAATTTGTGCTTAAATTTAGGCAACATTTGTTCTCGAACACCTAAATATGAACTCTATATTCTTTCTTAACTCACATATACATCGTAGGTGTGGGCGCTTGCTACGAATTTCGTAGTAACTTTAGGGCAAGCTACGACATTTGTAACCTTATAAACATCAATGCCGTAGCTAGCGTAGCGAAAAAAATTTAAGTCTATGGCCGTAGCATTCGTAGCCGACAAGACCCCATAGCCGTAGAAAATAGGGGTTCGTAGAGAGTGAAAAGAAAATATACTAGGTAAACATAAGATAGATAGAAATATATTTGTCGTAGCTGAAATCAATTTATTAAAAAAATATATTATTTTATTGCACTGTGTCTTCGCGGTTTCACGTGAAATACAATTTGTAGTATAATAAAAATGTATCTGTATCAAACTTATTTAAGCTGGATTTTATTGATTAATTTATTATCCACTACTCTATTCATGTATTACTAATATGAAGTATGTTCCTTTAAGATTATACATGTTTTTATTATATTTTATGGTTAACTCACATGAATGATAGTCTAATTTCAATAATACTACTATATGAAAAAAAACCGTGCGGCACTCGGGGACTACCGCGTTAAAGCGAGCATTTTTTATCAACTTATGCAATTATAATTATTTATTTAGCAATTAGACGATGGTAATCGGAGTCCAAACGAAGCCAAGGTCACAATGTATATAGCAGGGTCAAAGCGGAGTCAGGAGAAAGCCAAAAGTCATTTTTTTTCCATAAATCCACGGAGTAAACGCAAACATATTAAGTTTTGCAAATATCCCCTATTATATGAATATATTGTCACTTTCATCCATTCGTATTAAATGTTTGTTACTTTTAAATGTGTACAACTTATTACGAAAAAATATCTCGATTATTTAAGAATTTGTACTCAAAAGGAAACATTTGTTCTTGAACAGATAATTATGAACCCATTTTTTTCTTGACACGTATTCATGTGCTATTTACTCAGAATAATGACTAGTGTTATTCTGAAGCTATTTAGGCACTTGCTACTAATGTGTTAGTATGACTTTCGGGCATACTACATCATTCGTAGCCCCTTTAAACGTCATAGCCGTAGCATCGCGTAGCGGAAAAGACCCCGTAGCCGTAAAAAATAGGGGTTTGTAGAGGGTGAACGGAAAAAATACTAGGTAAACATAAGATATAAAGAAATAATTTTGTGGTAACTGAAAAAATATTACTTTAGTGCAAAATGTGTGTCTTCATGGTTTTACGTAATGCGGAATGGCGTACTATTATACAGTCTATAACGAAATACATTTTTAGTATAATAAAAATGTATCTGTATCAGACTTGACTTATTTAAGGTGGATTTTATTTATATTATTGTATTAATAATATGCAGTATGTTTCTTTAAGGTTATCATAATGAGAATTAAGCATACATGCTTATATTATATTTTATGGTTAACTCCAATTAATCCTGTCAAAAATTTGCTAATAGATAGTCTGATTGCAATGACACTATTATATCAATTATAACGTAGATCAGAATACCTATAGTTGTTGTGTTAAAAACAACGCTAAAATCGCAGAAGAATAACCGTTAGCAACCCAAACCCTGACGATCCCAGTGATAAGAATGGGACAAAATTAATAAAATCGTGTAATGTCATCGGTTCTTCAAAGGGTTCTAATTTTTTTAAAAATCTGGAAAAGTGGGTAAAAATCGAGTTCAAAGATTCCGTTACATACCCAGATAAATACCAAATAAAATGAAACTAAGAAGCAGGGTATTAAATATGCGGTATTCGTAGCGCTCAACTTGTTTCGTGCTTTCAATTTCATTCATGTCAACCGTCATAATTATGACGTAACTGAGGTTGGAGGGATGTTATGAAAGTACAGTAGAGATACCAGGATAACATAATAACGTAACATAATAATACGGTAATGGGCCGTTGTACTGTGTTGTCAAGTCTACATTGATTAAAATAATTTAATGTATTTTATCGTGTTTTAAGCCCTAAAAAGGTCTTCATTCATTTTAACAACCAGTGAGTCATCCACACAGTTGTGGGTAGAATCAGGACGTGCTCGGTTCTAGTGAAAAATAAAATTGTAAAAATATTAATAACAAAGCAACCTGTCAAAACGTAGCTAAGGACGCCTTTGGACGCCACTTGTTACCAAGCAACAATGCTTCTTGGAAACCAATAGCAGAGATTCTTGTCTGTTAACTAGCCAATCAACAAAGTATAAAATACATCTTGAAAACCAATAGCTACGCTTCTCTGTCATCCTGCCAATCAGTTGTAATATTATGTAATCGTTACTAAGCAACTTTGTTGTTGAAGTTTTGTCAGATAAATAATTTATTTTAGTTATAAATATGATTTAATTTAGTATGAATTAATTTAAAAGGTGCTATTTTACATATATTTATTGTTTTTTGTATATTATAATTAAGTCTTTTTTATATGCAAAATATTTCTATTTCGTCTTCGTCAGACGCAAACACCTGTAGCCAATATAATAACTCACAATGTGGAAACTTATTGAAATGTCAGTTATGTTCTCAGCCACGCTACTTCAAAGGTAATCGGGGCTTAAGGGTACATTTTGGGAAAGCTCATAAAAATGTCGAACACGTCGAATCCACAGAAATCACACAGACTGAAGCTTCAAGTGATTTCGTTAAAACTCTCGGGCGCCTCAAAGGTTCAATACCAGTGGTTAAGCGCATTCCTAGAGGTTCACGAGTCACTGTTGCAACCACCCTTAATACAATAATAAAAGATGTAGTAAATAAAAACGACTTACAAAGCTGGGAACATTTATTGACTTTTCCATATGTTGTTTTACATGCAAAAAAGGATAGTCGCAGTTCACTCACACAAATAATAAAAACTAATTGCACCAGTTTAATAAAATACAATGACATCGTAATTAAATCCAAAACTTCCCACAAGAACAGTAATATTTTTAAAAAAGTTGAACAAAAAGTAACTGATGGAGATTTAAAAGGAGCTGCAACTATCCTTTTTTCTAATGATGTTATTGCTCCCGATTCCCCTGCTACTCTTTCGGCCCTTTTGGAAAAACATCCACCAGCTTCAATTCACGGCTCCCCTGAATTTCTTAATATTGAAGATGATCCACTACAAATTACACCAAAACAGGTATTAGCTGCTGTAATGTGTTTCAAAAATGGTTCCGCAGGTGGCCTTGATGGCTTAACACCACAACATCTAAAAGATCTTGTAGGCGGTCATGTTGGAGATGCAGGTCAGTTACTGTTAAATAGTATAACGCAGCTAATAAACATAATGTTAGCTGGTAAGGTTACCTCCGATGTAACCCACATTCTTTATGGCGCAAATATATGTGCATTAAAAAAAAAGGACGGTGGTATCAGACCAATAGCTGTGGGTTGCACCTTGCGTCGCCTGGCTTCCAAAATATGCTGCAATGTTATTAAACCTAATATATCTGAAAAGTTATCCCCTGTCCAGTTAGGTTTTGGAAGCCAGGGTGGGTGTGAGGCTGCAGTCCACGCAGCTAGAACTTTATTAATGAAAGAGAGAGGAGACGTGTTTTTGAAGTTGGATATAAAAAACGCTTTTAATTCGGTTGACAGGATCACCTTGCTGGATCAAGTAAAACAAGTTACTCCATCTATTTATCCTTTTCTTTGGCAGTGTTATGGTACTCCGTCAAAGTTAGTATACAAACATCATTTATTAAATTCATCTGTAGGTTGCCAGCAAGGTGATCCACTTGGTCCAGCAATTTTCAGTTTGGCTATTCATCCCATTGTATCAAATTTAAATTCAAAATTTAACGTGTGGTATTTGGATGACGGCTCTCTAGGAGGTGACACAGAAACAGTTTTTACAGATTTTCAGGAAATTATGGATAAATTTAGCAATATTGGTCTTGAAGTAAATTTTTCAAAATGTGAACTTTTTGTTTCAAATTCCAAAAATGTAAATGAAAAAAATAGTATTATTGAACGATTTAAAACTTTGGCTCCTAATATCAAAATTTCAGATAAACATTCTTTACACCTCCTGGGCTCACCGATATTCCCAGAATCAATTCCATCTTTTATCGAAAACAATATTCATAATTTTAATGAAACTTCAGATCGTTTACTTAAAATTAATTCACACATGGCTCTTTTCATTATTCGATTTTGTTTATTTGTCCCTAAATTTACATATCTTTTGAGAAGTACACCCCTTTGGAAATTTAATGAACTTTGTTTAAAATTGGATGACATCATCATGAAAACTCTTTCGTCTGTTCTAAATTGTCATATGAATGAACGCGCTTGGACCCAGGCTTCATTACCCGTTAGGCATGGAGGCTTGGGTATACGTAAAATTTCGAGTGTTGCGCTACCAGCATTTTTATCTTCAGTCCATAAAACACAAAATTTAACTTCGGATATATTGTCTAAAATTTTTGAGGAACCTCAGATTACTTTTATGGATGAAGCTAAAGATGCTTGGTTACAGGCTGGACCAAATCTAAAATTTCCGGTACATTTAAATTTACAAAAATTATGGGACGAACCCCTCTGCATACTTGTACGACATCAGCTTCTTGATTCTGCACATGATATTGCAGAGAGGGCTCGTCTCCTTGCAGTAGCAGAGCGGGAGTCGGGGTTTTGGCTACAGGCATATCCTTCGGGAAATATAGGTACACTTTTAGACAATCTAACTCTATCAGTTTGTACTCGTTTGCGTCTGGGTGTAAAGACAGTTGAGCACCATCGCTGTCATTGCGGTGCAGACGTCGATGTATTTGGACACCATGGACTTTCTTGTCAGCGTAGTGCTGGTCGCTTATCGCGCCACGCCACCATCAATGACGTCATTCGTCGGGCTTTTGTCACCGTCAATGTGCCGGCTTGTTTAGAGCCGAATGGTCTCGCACGTGACGATGGCAAGCGGCCTGACGGTATGACGTTAATACCCTGGAAGGGGGGAAGGATGTTGGTGTGGGACGCTACGTGTGTCGACACACTGGCTCCTTCTCACCTCCAGGCATCATCATCTGGCGCGGGGGCGGCGGCTACTGCTGCTGAAAACGCCAAGCGTCATAAATATGTTAGTTTGTGTAATAACTACATATTTGTGGCGTTTGGTGTTGAAACTTTAGGTCCATGGGGCCCGGATGCTTGGCAGTTGTATAAACAACTGTCAACACGATTGGTCGACGTCTCTGGAGATCCAGGAGCTGGCACGCATTTCGCTCAACGAATTGCTATAGCAATTCAAAGAGGAAATGCTGCCAGCATCTTGGGTACCTTGCCCAAGGACAGCGATGGTGATCATTTTTTATGGTAGTTTTTATGTTTTTATATTTTTGTATTTCGTTTTTGTATATATGTAGATTTTGTAAATAAGTTTCTATTAGTATATAATTTGTTTTTTTTTTTTTTGTTTAATTAGTATTTAATTTTATTGTTTCAAATATTGTATATAATCCTTATTATTATCCAATAAAATTACATCATATTAAGAATATGCACACAGTAAAAAATGATTACATAATAACTAAGAGATAAGTTTAATAGTTCACGGATAGGTTCGCATCGCATGTGTGCTCGGGAAGGCGGTGCTAAAAGTTTTATCATACGTTTGTATGCAAGTATGTGTACCTAACATATTTTGTAAAGCAGTATTTACGATGGATTTCTATAGTTTTCACTGGAATAACATAGAAGATACATAATAGAAACTAAACATACCTGTAAAATTATAATCATCTTAAAACGGCAAAAAAAAACATTGGACAAGTTGTTAATTCAAAAGTGTATTTTTACAAAATTAATAACATTCTAAGAATATTATTAGTAAGCCAGAAATTGGATATTATCCATTTGGTTACTTATTAATTATAAAAAAATACTGTTTGTTACGCAATTAACTTCCAACTATGAATATTTTCGTTTGTAATACCGGAACAAAGAATATCTCATATTCCGTCTGACACACATACAAATATTTGAAGACGGTGGTGGTTTGAGAACGTTATGTAACTACAATGCACGTACCAAAGCATCATAACAGAAAAGTATTAGCATAACAGGTTGGAAAGAGAAATCAGAACCATATAACAAGTGAAATTCTACGATACCAAGTTAGAAAGAGAAGCAAAATCGCGCATGCGTACTAAGTTAAGTGGGCGGGGTATCTAGTCAAACTGACACTACGTCATTAGGGTGACGTCGCTAGAGTGAAAGTTGGGGTTAATCCTTCGGCTGTCAAATAATGAGTAGCCATGGCCGTGAAATTTCGCTACTAAGGATAATACTATTGTAATAAAATTTTAGACGTTAGCATACATTTTCTGTTGTTGATGTTTGTCTAGAACTTGTACCCTTACCATAAGTTTTTACGTTTTGACAAATATGACTGTTTTGGTATATACGAACATGTGAGGCAGACAAAAAGGCTTGAGCACTTACTTATGGTTACGTTTACTAAGTCTACTGAAGCAAACGGAACAGGATAATAGATTGAATAAACGTAACGTAAAATTGTGGGATGTTTTGAAAACTCATTGTAAGGGTACTTACTTTACCTAAAGTTGGTGCTCTTAAAGTGAAACGCCTAAAGTTTGAAATGAAAAGCTTGGAAAGTGAATTCACCTTATCAATTTTTAAAAGGACACAGCCACCCTGTGTTTATATTATGCTTAACGTTAACATTACATTGCCACATTTACACTACAGAATGTCCCTCCTTTTTGAGAAAACAAATTCTAAAATAAAAAAATGTAATTGCTGGTATAATGCATGAAATGAAATGAAATGAAATGAAATCAAATCAAATCAAATCATTTTTGACGTGACAACGTCTTAAATTAGGTTGCGGCTGGGAGTCACTTATGAAAAAGTGTAACGCCCGGTAACGTTACGATGAGTCACCGAACGAGAGAGAGGCCCGCCGAATGCCTTGCGTCTCTCTCCCACTCAACTATGATCGGTCTGCCGCGCGCGCAGCACTAGAGACTAAACAAAATATATTTCTATAGTTAAAATTTGTGCAATTCTTATTTTCATTCAATTCCTTGTTCCTATTGTGCAATTTAATTATATTCATATCAATAAATATTCTACCGAGAAAAAGACGTTGTCACGTAAAATCTTCGCCCGTAAAACCGACTTTACAGGCAACCATTTTTTTATGACTGGTGACACATTTGATTCACCATTTTCACATTAGCACAAAAAACGAAGAGCCGTTTGTGTCCTTCGGAAATTCCTCGTAGGGTTGATTGATGACGTGATGGAGAATGTTGTGAAACTACAATGCATATACCAGGACACCATAAAGACTAAGCAGGATATAATGACGTAAGCTAGGGGTAACAAGGACATGAAAGAGAGGGACGAGCAATTTGCGCATGCGTACTTACTAAAATGGGAGGAGTCATAAGTGAAAGTGGGTCAGTATTTGATGACGTAATATTGACAGCGCGTAGCACTAGTGATGTACCCGTAATGACGGCTTTCTACTGACGGGAAATTAGGATTATTCTAGTTTGGATAATATAAATGTAATCATATTCATTTTTATTTCAGTTAGTATTACTTAGTATTTTCTGTTATGTTATGACAGATGAATATTCCAACGGGTTAAATTAGAGTCGATATACTTTATTCTTACGTCCTTATTAGATCAGTCTTACGTTTATTAATACAAAGTCAACCAAAAGTCAAAATTTGACTATTTCTAGTGGGCAAACATTGTGAAATTTCGATCTTTGATAGGCAACACATTGATAGATTATAATAACTTAATAATTTTAATTTCTGTACACAAAATAAAAAACATACAAGCAAACTTACAAGGTACGATATAGGAAGTATTTATACAATAGAAAGGGATACACAATTTTGTAGTGCATATGCATGTATGCACATTATAGATCACTAGGCCCCACACTAGAGGATTCCCTGTATTGTGGGGACTAATCTCTTCCATATAATAATATGAATACTTTAAAAAAACATTAAACTATGCATGTTAATTATGTACTAGATGAACTAAAATTAGGAACTTACAGTATCATTAATTATATCAGCGGGATTGATTTATTAACAACAGCCGTTAATCACTTTATCCACTGTGGATTGGAATTATTATGAAATGAAATTAAAGGGTAAATAACAGAGATTAGGTGCTAAAAACGTATGTAGGTAAAAAACCTTTTGCGTTCTTATACCAAAAACAGCTAATTGTTAACTTAAAGACAATGAAATACCTGAATAATTATGTAATAACTAATATTTATTACATTATGTAATTCTTTAATGTACATATATTAGTGACTTCATTTTAAGAAAATATATTCCTATTGAATATTTTACAATATCACCAGTCATACATTTTAATGTAATTTCACACATTCATAACATATTTATATTTTTTTATATTTGCCAATATGTTTATACATATCTTCTTTTCAGTATAGGATTATAGCACTACTTACACAAAGAAAAAACAATATAACCTGCTCACCAAACATTGCAGTAACTTGAGACAGTAAGTGGTAACTTAAGATAAGTATGTTGATATACAATTTATATGACGTAAAATGAATTAATATTAACATAAGTAATATTATTTGAAGGTAGAGCACTGATATGTATATTTCGCACTATAAGGTAATTTTAACATAAATTAAATATTGTTGTGCTTTCGTCGTGATTTGTCGTCCAGAAGGTGTCGAGGTTCAACCGTGACGTCATATGACCGGAAAATGTTGCGAAGCTACATTGTATGTAACAAGGCAACATAAGCGTTAAGAACTCATTGGGTTAGACAAGGACAGCTTATATAGCATAACACTACGTGGTAGAAGAAGAGGGCGAACTTACGCATGCGCACTAGTGCAATTAGGCGCTGCCCTCTACGTAATGGATATCGGTGACGTAGCGCCAGTAAGGGATGTTCTCATACGAAGGCCAATGGGTTAATTTTGAAGTGAAAACTACTTTCATAAAATCTTAAAGGACACCAGGGATCTTCACCTACATGCTAATTATAAATTTAAAAGTATGTTCCGGGCAGTAAAACATAATATGTGTTATTAATGCTAATTTTTCATTACAAATTTGGCAATTTAATTTTTTTGATAGTACAGTCAGCGGCAAATTTAGATGATCAAAATCGGACATTCAATACTAATGATCGTAATTTGCGTCAAAATAGTGTGGCGGTGAAGTGTTTCTAAAGCACGAGATTGTCAAGTGTACCAAATATTAACTAGTAGTACTGCCGCCCAATATCGATGATCATTCATATACACAAAATCTCTAAACTTATTTAGCGTCAAAACTTAGAAATGAAAAATTGTTTCAAAAGAAGATGAATATCATATGTATCAAAAATTAGATGATGTCAAATATTAATGCTACAAAATGTTTATCACTAAAACTCCCGCGGGCCTTGGTATACTAGCTGTGCCCCGCGGTTTCACCCACGTTAAAAAGAAATCTAACATTATCATGACGACCCGCGTGGCGGAGCGGTCATTATACTAGTCTGACGCGCAAAGGGTTCCAGGTTCGATCGCCGGCCAGACAGACATCTAAATGATGAATTTGGATATATATTCTGGGTCTGAGTGTTTGTGTATTCGTCTGTGTGTATGTGCCCATGGCACCTACGATACAGGGAATCCTAGTGAGGGCTATGAGTGTAGAAAGCGTCTTTATCATAAACAAAAAAAAAATCGTCAAGACTAAGGTTTTTGAAAGGTGCCTCCAGGGGCCATAATTTAATTGCAAGGTCTTCCTTTGGGATATACACGTAAAATAATACACAAACGCTATTTTTCCCCCTAAATGTGTTACCTTGGTGTACAGTCCCCTTCGTTCCCGAAAAGCTCTCTTATAGTATATGATGGCTATTTAAATCCCCACGCACTCAAATCACTTAAAAAACTAAATTTTTAATGCGCAATTAGTTATTTATGTGTGTCACAGATAATATTGAAAATTACTTCTTAAATATACGAAGGAGTTTCTATATAGGGGAAACTGGGGACACTTGATCCTTACGGGAGACTAGATACACTGGAATTACAGAGCTTCAGTGAACACTATATTTGGTTAGTGTGGCAACATTGGTTGTTTATGATACGTTATAACTTTCTAAAGTTGGTACTCTTGTCCAATTTGATATTTAAGCAGATGGTGGATGATAGTTTGTTTCGTGTAGCAGGAAAATATTTTTCGTAAGTTTTCATTTTGATTAAATAATTGGTTAGTAAACTTATTATGGGTAAGTATCACTTTTAAACTATTTATTATTATCTACTTTTTTAAACGTCTGCTTTATAGAATAGTGTTAATAGTAGTAGATTTTTTTACAATATATTTTTATAACCACAGTATAGCTAGGGTACACATGGTAGGTACACTTTCTTATGGGAGATATGATCCCACCGGATCATGCGTCCATTAATGTTTATTTTTAAATAATTTCCGGATTCCATATGCCCAGAGTATATAAAACGATACAAGGTGCAAGAAAAAAAAAATATCAACCATAAGATTCTGTGATAATAAGAACATTAAGTAATGTTAGCTGAAAACATAGTTACTCGTATATGTGATTTATCAAAACAGTGGATATGTTGTTGTTATTTCTACTAAGCATATAAATCAATGATAAATCAATTTTAACATATACTTTTTTTCATTTTAGTATCATATGAAAATAACGGAGACTTATTTCCCTCAGGATCAAGTGTTCCAGAGGGGGGGGGGGGGGTCAAGTCAGACATATATATGGGACACATGATATCATTCCCTATACTAAGTTTTCATGGGCTGGTCACAAAATTTATATACCGATATCATTAGCTTTTATACTTAGTATAGCCAATGAAATTCCACGTATTTCAGTACCCATATATCTAAAATCAGATCAATATTTACCAAATAATGGTCAAAAAACAAAAGGGGGGATCAAGTGTCCCCAGTTTCCCATACATTTGAAAAGAGAACCGAAATAAACGCATGAATACTCATTGAAATCGATTCGAATTATGATTTTGTTTTACATCCGATATTTTTTTGTCATAATTATGGCACCAGTGTTATCACCAATTTTGGTATATTTGACAATCATCTTGTTTTGATACAATTGTTCATTTCTTAGTTCTGACACTAAATAAGTTTAGAGATTTTGTGTATATGAATTATCATCGATATTGGGCGGCAATACTATTAGTTAATATTTGGTACACTTGACAATCTCGTGCTTTAGAAACACTCACCGCAACACTATATTGACGCAAATTACGATCATTAGTATTGAATGTCCGATTTTGATCATCTACTTTTGCCGTTGAACGTACATTTAATTTTGAAATTAGAATTAACACTGCATTGCAAGGTTTTATTTTTCTATTTTTTTTACCGGTCATGGTCGTAACATTTGCTATCCACTATTATAAACTTGACGTTTTCTCCTATTTCATAAACGGTAACTTTTTTTTTAACATTTTTATTTTACACCATATTTTATTATTGGATATTGTTAGTTTTCAATTATTTATTAACATTATTTTTTTTAAATACATATTAATGTTCTTATTTCATTGCATTTTTATACAGTACTGGCATGCAACTTAATAATAAATAAAACGTTTTTTGTATACAAACTTCTGCATAACTTTTAATAAGTAATTAAACAATTTTTTTATCAAACCGCAAATCGGTAAATGTATAAAATTTACAGTTTTATATAAAATCATGAACTTTATAACTTTTAACAAATTAACGTATGGATAAAATTGCCAAAATGTCTTTTCCAAATTCTCGTCCATTTTAGGGTAAGCATAAAAATAAATTAAACATCGTAGCGGTTGTAGTTATTTAGTTCCATCTACGGCCGTTACGCAGAGTCATCCATGTTTTGTTATTAGAATTGAGTACAAGGGTAGCATAAATATTAAGATGGAGCACTCCGATAGAAACGTTCAAATTTGTTTGTTCAACCAATTCATAATGTATGTGAGAAGTCTAAACTGTGACGAAATTAGTATTAGTAGTAGTTTCTGCTGTGGTGGTTTTCATGGCATTTTAGTTGTCCATGGATGGCAGCTATCACTTATTATCAGGTGGACTGCATGCTCGTTAGATACTTCTATCATATAAAAATATCAGCATAAAATTAATAAATTGTTTTTTGTTTAAATTTATATTGTTGTTAAAAGTTTAAAATTATATGAAAATAAATATTACATTTACAAGTAGGGACACATAAATACATATTTGTAAATAAAATGTATAAAACAATTAACTTATTATTATAATTTAGTTTTCATTGATATTATAAAACTGTAATTATAATATTGTAAGTTTAATTATGGATTTAATTTTATGATTAAATTTTAATTTTAAAGATGAAAGGATTATTAAACGTTGACGTTAAATATTGTCTCGGTGTATTAACTTAGTCAAGCTTTTTGCTCTTACCGCCATCTCTGTATGTGCGGTGGAACTATGAAACGGCTTTTGAGTGCATTATAGCTCGGTTCCACTTCATTGACGATCCTATACTGTTTGTTTACGTTGCGTATCCAAAGATGGCGCTTTTTTTGAAATACGACGCAATTAACTACCGTTAATTCCGACGCAATTAACTACCATTAAAAACTTTACAATATCGAAAAAGAAATATATTTGAGACAGATAATTTTTGAACACAAAATAATTAATCATAAATAATTGACTACTTAATCATTGTACCTACGTCTTGATGAATATTTTTGGTATTTTGTAAAATCAAAAATAAGATATGCAGCTATTATTTGTTTATTATCATTACTTTATTTGGAACTAATTTTAAAAATAATGTTAATATAGCTTATAATTTATTATGACTAAGTAGGACTATCACTGACACCCAGTTTTGTTATAGAAATATTGTTCCCGTTATTATTAATCAATCTATCCCACTTTTGCCTACCAATGGTCGAAATTTGAAATTTGTAACAGGCAGAAACTACACACCTGTTTGTGGTGGAAACGGTCTTTCGATATTTGTTGTTATTGTAATGTCAACAGCAAGATCTGTCGGTCAGCGAACAGTAGGATTGTCGAGCAGAACTAATGAAAACGAACTCTAAGGGATCCCCGATTGAAATGCGCTCTCAAACCAATCGAGCAATTATATTGCACAATAATACAAACTGCACAATATTTTCATATTCAGTCGGACATTGGTATTGAATGAGAATAGTAAAAATATTGTACAATACTGACCGTACACGATGAAATGGCAAAATATGGTGTAATATAAACTTAACTCGCTCAAACATTCGGTAAATCACTGCGCAATTTTCAATATTAACCCTAAACGGTCAATAATATTGCACAATTCTCAATATTGCACAATATAATTGACCGTTTAGGCGGCCTCTAACATATCACATGTACATCATTGCCTAGCAACGATGTCGCGTCTATCGTGCTTCTCTCTTCTGCTTATCGCAACCTCTCTTTCTGTGTATAGCTTTCTCCCTTATTCAAGTAAAATTTTCACAGCCAAAACGTTGCCTAAAGAACTTTTCGTTCATGGCATCCTGGTAGTATTCGTGCGTTGTCGTCATTCATCGGGCCTTGGGGGCCAAGTAGCGAACGCAATCGTACGCTCACGCTTTTCAAAAGTGTCACTTGATCGCATTTATTCGGCAGTTTTCTAGAAAAATTTCCTTTTTTCGAATAGTGTTTATTGTATTGTTCTTGTTATTGTTTTGTATACAGGAAATATATTGTTAATTGTAAAAACAAAGTATATTTATTTGCTTATGTCAAATATATTTGGCAACGGATTCCTAGAAATAAGTGTGCAGCAGTTATTATTTATTGGAGTTATTTATTGCATGGGAGGCTCATTATGACTTTCGAATGAAAATGAGTATTTTTGGCCGCCAATTATACATATATTCGCTGTGGTTACGCTAAAGAAATTATATATGACAAAACACCATCAGTACATTCGACACCATGAGTTAATTTATGAAAAACATTACGTTTTGAACAAGCAATGATTATTGCTACTTCTTAACACAGGTTAAAAGCTAAGTCAATATTAAAAATAAGCAGGATATCAATAGTAGTTAATTTTATTTCATAAAAATGAAAATTATAGTGTGGAAAATGTGCAACGTAGTTAAAAACTAAGAAAAATACGTATAGATACATATTTTAATGATATTTCCTTTTATTTGTACCCTTACCATGAGTTTTTACGTTTACGACAAATATGACTGTTTATTCCCAAGTTCTGATATAATCCGCTAGGGGCGCTGATTGGAAATTGTATGGGCAAATACGTAAACAAATACCAAAACAGTCATATTTGTCAAAACGTAAAAACTCATGGTAAAGGTACTACTGTAGCGCAATATTTTCATGTCGTAGTTCGTAGCAGTTCGTAGTAATAGCGTAGCAAAGATATCTGAAGGCTTTAGCGCTGCTGAAAAAATACCAAGGCAACACAAAACGTGAATTGTGTGCTACGAAAACTGTGTAAATAGAAAGAGATGGAACAAGAGAAAGGAGAGGAGCAAATAGGAGGAGCTTACAGTAGGGGCGTGCCATTCAAGCTTCGTTCAAAAATGTCCAAGTCTAAAATTAAGTAAATAGTGAATTTTCAGATGTAAAATAAATTTCTGTCATTAATGATTTAATAAATAAATAAATAGTTAACATTATAATCACTTCTATCAGAATTCCATATTCTAAACTACTATCGATTTATTAAAGAAAATACTTTGCATTGCTAATAAAAAACATTTTTTTACATAAATTTACTAACTAATAGGTAAAATAACAATAATTCCATATTCGTAAAAAATAACAGTTTTAAAAATATTTAAGGCAATAAATAAATAAGTGTAAAGGCATTGTTTTCTCAAAAATAATAATAATAATACTTCTAGCCAATATATAGGGTTTATATTAAAATAGAATAATATAAAATGAAAAGTTTAATTTAATTTTAATCCATTCGTTTGTACGTAGACGGTTCTACGGGCAATCTCAATTGTGAACAAACCCGATCGTAGACACTTTTCGCTACGAGACGACGGAAAATAGGCGACGTTTCGTAGCAACCTTGCGTAGAAGGCTTCGCCGCTACGGGAAATTGTACTAAGCGAACATAAATCGAAAGAATAACACAACCATGAAAACTGCGTCTTGAGGAAAATTCCCTGGGATGGGGTGGTGGATAAGCCGACGTCTACGCCAAAATAGATTTCTGGAAATCCCGATTAGAGCGGAAAATGTCTACTTGTTACCAAGAACGCATAACGTAGTAGAAGATTGCATGTTGACGAAAAGCATTAGAAAAAGAAAGAATTTGTTTAGAGGGTGGAGCTAAATATGTTTTCACGCAGGCGCAAAAGTCACCCTTGACACGAAAGAACTTTTACAAATCTTATAAAACTGTTTAAGAAAATAACATTGTAATAACAAATTAGAATTATTACCAATTTTATCTTTTTCAAAGGTACATGAAACAATTCTATAAATTCGCATTTGGCCAGCGCGGTGGACCACGGCCTAATCCTTCTCATACTGAGAGGAGACCCAGTAATGAGACAGTTAATGGTTTGGTGATGATGAATTATATTTTAATATAATAGACACTGTCTCATTTTACAATAAAATATTATAAACTTTAGTAGTACATACTAGTACTAGTATACACTCAATTTAATTATGACAAATAACGGTGTAATACTTAGCTTTTCTTACTATAGTACCGCCCCGCCATCTACCAAACTTTACGAGTACTATGAGTGTTTGTTAAAAGTTTCATAGCTTAGCAACAGATGGAGCCACGTTGTCATTTGATATTTGCCGTACATAAGATGGCGTTTTATACAGTTTAAATATTTAAAAACCTTTCATATGTATATAATAGCAGTAGAATTCCTCTTTAATATTATTTTAAACAGTAAATCCAACTGGTTATGGGAACAAAAATGAAAAAAAAAATCATTTCTATGTAAATAATTTTGTGAAGTTCATACAAATTTATTGATACAAATATATATTATAAATACCCTTATTTTTAAGCAAATAAATCGTACAGATACTACAGATCAAAAGAGAGGCTTATCAGAATAAAAATGTAATTATTAAAATAAATATTAAAACATAAGATATTTCGTATTCCATAATATTTTTCGGTTCCTCAAAGGCAGTTGAAGACAAAAATTCAATTAAACGTATCGATACGGCAAATAGAATTGGGTTGTTTGAAACGAAACGAAATGATTATATGTATTCGCCTGGGGAATCGGATTCCGAGATCAAAAAGTAATCAACTTTGTTTGCCAGAAATTATAACAAACAATTTATGTACTCCACTTAATCACTGTCTGGTTCGCAGAGATATCCAGGTTTGATTCCCCGCCAGGATGTATGTAATGAATTTAAATTTCTATTTTTGATTGGGATGTGTATGCGTAAAATTTTCTTTGTATATCCATGAGAACCTTTAAAACGAACTTGAATTGGAACTCCAGAATGATACATACGAATGGACTTTTACTCCTTAGATAAATATTTACTACCAGTATTTAGCTTCATACCTGAAACAAAAAAAAAGTGTGTGTGTGTCAGCTACGACGCACGATTGGAGTTTACTCCTTACGAATGATAATTATGATATATATCGAATAGAAAAAAGGGTAGGTAAATGAACGCATCTGCTAAAATGATAAGAGAAACAAACATATATCTGTAATTATTCGGATTATTTATATTACTTCAATAATGCGTATTACATAAAGTATGTTACAAAATAATATAAAATAGCGCCATCTAGTGGCAAGTTTTATAAATTGTAAGTTTGCAAGTTTATCAATCTATGTATTTTGGTTCCAAATATTATAATGGTAACTTAATATAATTGTTTATATTAAAGTAAATTTTAATATAATATAATTATTTATATTTAAAACAATGTTAAACGTTTTATAACTTAAAACTTAATAATTATAATTTCTTTGCCATCTATAAAATATCCTTGTTGCAATTTACGGATGAAATTTATATGAGACTCAATAAACATGTTATTATATGTAATTTGGATTGTTTCTGAATGATTTATAATTCTAGAATTCATTTAAAACGTATTGCTAATTTTATATAACTTATTTTTAACATAATTCATTAGCAATAATTCTGTAATAAATATTAAATAATACTGTTTTGATTTTGCCCGTTTATCGTTGATAGATGGTGCTGATCAATAATGCATCCATTTTTATAAGTTAAATTAATATATCAGTAACTTACAAAAGCCTCTTTATGTTAAAAACTTATTTTGCTAATATTATATCTTATTCAATTGCTTACTGATTTTATATGTTACTCTTCTTTAAAAACGTTCATAAAAGATTGTTAATCATATTATGGCGCCAATGTTCATATTTTTCACAGTGTTTATAAATGATCAAACCTATAACTTAATTTATGCAAAAATGTAAACAAATTAGTTAATGACGTTTTAATGTTTTATATATTGCTAATTATTTTTATTGTAATAATTACTTTCATATGGGATTTGAACTTACTGTATTTTAAATTAATAAAAGCACTCTTGATTCATATTTTGGTTACCGTTACGCCTCAACTTTTCGTGTTACACTTGATTTTACTCCTCATAAAATTTCCGTACCGGGCCTTATAACTCAAATCGTTTCTTAAGGAGTAAACTCCAAAAATATACTTTATGAAATATACACATATAAAATAAATGATACAGAATTTTTATTAAGCGTTTTATAATCACAAACCCCGTCTCTTCTCATATTAATATTTTTTGTCTAACGTAGGTATAATATACGCATCATTATATTCCGCTCAGTGACTTTGATCATGCATGCATGCTAAAGGTCAGTGGGGCCGCACACAAAGGTCGTATTTTTCAAGATAAAATGATGCTATACCTCCTCTAAATATTACGGACGGGCATACAATAAACTGAAATTAAAATGGTTGCATTTACATCAAAATATTTATTAATCCGTATCAAAGCGTGTTTATATTTTTTGGTAGTTTGTCTTTTGGGATAAATCGTACATAATACTGAACTTACAAGAATTTTTACACAATGAAGACCACCAATTAAATAGGCCTCATTACAGACGTGGAAGGTGTTATGTCAGACACGGGCAATGACAGATAACATCATATTTTTGAAAATAATATCGTACCAGGCACGTAACTACGCGGTTTTGTCTCGTAGATAGATCAAGTATGCGGCACGCGTCTGATACGTTCTATGTCTGTACAGAAATATTAATAAGCCTACTATGGGTTGAGACGTATATGTGAACGTAAACGAACCCTTAGGTTACATAAAGGACAGTATTCTTCTATAACGCTCTCTAGCAGATTGTATACTATACTAACCACGAAATCACAAAAATAGTTACGACATACCATAGACCTTCCAACCTTTTAAAATTTAGTAAGGCATGCGTCTTTATTAGTAGCATATCTATGAGGGCATGTAATTAATTAATAGAAGACAGACTATCGTAACATACCTACCCTTTTTTTTTCGACGGGGAAACCTTCAAACTGTACCCGACGACGTGGGAGCGACGCCGGGTTACGTGGGATTTTTACCGCACTAAAACCCCCCGATGGCCGTCCTCAACGCTTGTTGGAGAACTCCGGGATTTCCGACGGAACACAACCGGAGCCCGATCGGGGCATCAAAGCTCGATGCCCCGATCGGGCTATACCCTGGGGGAACAGTTTTCGCTCCTCCCGCACCATTTAGTGTTTACGACGGCATGCGACCACACATACTGCCGTCCTTCCCGGGGTCGCTTACTGGACGGTTCAAGCTCCCACTCTTGCCGTCCGCAACCCCGAAAGCCCCCTTTTAGTCGGCTCTTACGACAGGCAGGGGATAACGTAGCCCTATTCTAGTCCCGGAACTACAGGGACATCGTAACATACCCTGAGATACACAGAATAATAACATTTATACATGTGATTTCAACATAATTGGCCTACTTAACGTGCATGTCGAAGCACGGGGACTAAATAATACAAACTTGTTTGTCAGTACCGTTTATGTAGTGTGTGCAAACAGTAGTGTTTATCTTAACGAGCACTTATTAAAATGTTATGCCGACATAAACAATTCTATGTAATTAATGTTATACGAAATAAATGTATACTATAGTACATTCCGAAGATAATTCATATCAAAACATAACTAACTCAGCGTAAACTGGTTAACATTGAAACTAACTTATTATGCACAAAACATTTGAGACATATTTATACGAGGCGTTCTAACTTAGTCCTCAGGAGTAGCAAGGCATATACTCGTATTAAGGACCTCAGGTATTTTCTTATTGGGAGTTGATTACAGATGTCTGTGGACGGCTGTAGCCGAGATTTTTTTTTATAATATAGAAGTAGCAGACGAGCATGCAGTCCACCTGATGGTAAGTGGTTACTGCCACGCATGGACACTGTAATCAACCCCAGATAGGATTAGATATTCCTAACTGAGGTGGGCCACAGATGCGCCGCTACCCCTGAGGACTAAGCTGGAATGCCTCGGAAAAATATATCTCCCTTACCACACCATTCAAAACAGAACACAGCAGCGCCTAACACTGCTGTTATTAGGCAGGAATAGGAGTGGCGGTGGTGCCGCCGGAGTCGAACCACAAAGAGTTCTACCACCTTCTAAAAGCTCTTTTATCATATGTATAAAATATCTTGTAAAAGCTTGGGGGTGGAACTGGGCAAACCTGCGTAACTAACATTGCGGTAAACTATTATGACGGTTACAACCTATGCGGCTTTCAATTTATACAAATAAACTAAAAAAAACAAAGCTCAAAAAAATTAACACCTCCAAAATATTGAGCAAAAAGTAATATCCCATAAAATTAAAATGGTTATTCCTTTATTAAATTTCGCAGAGGAAATTACTTCGATGGCTGATGAAGACTGATTGTTGGTTCGGGAAACAGCGGCTTCATGCGATTCCCATCGCGACCGCCCTTGGATAAATTGAATACAAGTTTCCTTATTTAACTTGTAAACCTTGGCAACATCTTTGATTATGTAATGTATTTTTAGAGGAAACAGGATATGTCGACGTAGTTATCAATATTATCTTTAGGGTTCCATGCTCTAAAGGTAAAAACTCCATTAAGTCTTCGATGCCTATCCGTCTGTCACAGGGCTCTATATCTTTTAAACTAGATAGACATTTTAAAGTTTTACAGTTTATATTATTATGGCCACAATTAGCTTATAAATGTACATGAATTAAAATAAGTTTTTATGGTTTTCTTCTCAGAAAGCCCTTTCATTTTATAGCTATATTATGGAGGACGAAGGTTATTAAACAAATAACTGGTTCACCATCTTTAGGTGCCCGCCATATTTAATTTAGAATGACATCAGTAATCTAAAGCTGCAGGGCCTTCCAAACCATGAATATTTATGCAGCGTCATATGAGTTTAACCCGAAGTTGGCCAATAGTCCTTTATTAAGTAGGTACCTACAGTCTACATGCTTTTTATAGCGTTTTAACTAGTCTGTTTTCAACCGCGGTCGGCAGTTGGGTGGGCAACCGCAAAGGTTGAGTCGGCAGTTTTAGTTACCTACTACCATTGGGTAACAGTCGTTAAAACTTATCCGAGGTTTTATGGGCAGTTTAAACATGCAACTGGGGTTAGTTGTAAACCCGTACACTTCTTTACTATTCTACCTTTTAGCAGCTTGGTAGTATATGTTTCAACCCTCCCTTATATCTTGGGAGAGGCGCGTATCCAGTAAGTGGAACTAAAAAGGTTCTAGCAGAGATATATGCTTATAGTGTTTATTTACGTTTTTATTCGTTTAAAATTTATCATTTCTCTTAGTATTTCATATGTATACGAGGAGGACGAAACTTTTAGACCTCGAATAAAGCAGAACTCGTAAATGCACTCCTTTTGCACTACTACAGTATCATAATTGCGACCAGAGACATTCGTAATATATTGCAAATAAGGCACCTTATCACCTAGAAAATGTTATAATTTTCATCATGTTTTCCATTAACATTTAAACATTCAATAAGCCAAGCAAAGTGTCTCTGTATACATAATACAATGAGCAGTCGAGGCTCGTTCAAAACACTGCTATTGGCTGTTGGGAAGTAATTAGATTTGTATGTCGTGTAATTGAATTCTATTACGCAACGGCTGAAATGGGTGTGAGGTTCGATTTTCTGTACTAATATCATTTGTTTCTCAAGTAAGAGGTAAGAGGCGGAAAATATAATGACGATCACATGTGACACTTTTGAGAACTAAACTGGAATGCCTTATGTATTTCTCTCGCACCTAAAAATAGAGCATCGTTATCAAATATGGTTGTATCGTCATATTTATACTGTAGTAATAACATAACATATTATTAAATATATTATAGTTATAATGCTACTAGTATTTTTAAGGATAAACAAAACGAACTGATTTTAATCATTGGAATATATACTGAAGCCTATGTCATTATTATTAGACGATTCTAATGACTCCTTATATTTTATTATTAAAATTCATTCATCCGAACAAAAAATACACTCTGCAGATGGGAAGTCAAACGACTATAAAACCTAACTAAAATCATTTTTAATAAAAAAAAAATATATTGGAGAGAGTTACTCAAGTGGAGAGGTAAAAGTCTACAAATTAATAAAATAGATGCGGCAATATCGATGCTTTAATCAATATCTTTTTACGATCTTTCCCTATAATTATATCGAAAGACTTTTTATGCCGCCCGCCGTCTGCAAGGAATCTCATCAATTCTGCCTTATTACGATATTAGCATAGATTAATATTTCGACGCTATAAACAGAAAATAATATAGTGGACGGAGTAAAATTAGAACGGATAGTCAAAACTTGGCATTAATTGTACTACAAATTAATAAAATAGATGCGGCAATATCGATGCTTCAATCAATATCGTTTTACGATATTTCTCTATAATTATATCGTAAGACTTTTTATGCCGCCGTCTGCAGGAAATCTCATCAATTCTGCCTTATTACAATAACAGCATAGATTAATATTTCACCGCTTAGCTGAGCCACGATTCTGATACTTGCTTCACGGTAAAGTGTGTCGAGAAGCGAGCTTCTTTGCAGCAGCAAAGTGTTATGTGTTGTGAATGGTGTAATAACATAGTCACAAAAGGCGTTTATCTAGTCCGAGGCAATACGCGTTCTAATTAGTTTGGTTTTAATTAGCTATTAGATTTTATCGTGTAGCCGTTGTGGCTGAGTTTACAATAGTATAATACGATGATAGCCATAAATTAACGATAGATATAAATAAAAAAATTAAAACAGACTTTATAGGGTTCGGAGATAAAATCAAGGTTCCTTAGATTTTTTGACGTGTAATGAGAATGTGACATGAAATATTACTTTTAATGCCCATAGTTAACAAAAACTTATGAATTAAAATCGTACTTCCATAGCCAAAATGGTGTGTCATAGTCACAAATATAAACATCATAAGTCTTCCTGATGATAACAAATTATGGGTCGAGCGATAGAAAAATAATGACTTACTAACAAATAAAGTAATTGAAAATATCCTTAACAAAGAAATTGTGCTTATAAATCCCGTTATTTATAATTAATCTATCCCATGTTTTGTCTAAATAATCCTTACTTACTTATCCTTACTTACTCTTTTCTTTATAATATAGGAGAAGCAGACGAGGATGTAGTCCACCTGTTGATATGTGGCTACTGCCGCCCATGGACATCTGTAATCAACCTCAAATAGGATTAGATGTTCAATCAATATTTTTTTAACCACAGATTGTTACTCGTTTATCCACTTGCAATACAAGAAGTCATTGAAGGTGTAGGTTTCTTTCGAATAAATTCACCTACATGAAGATGAAATGTATAATAAATATTTATGACTTCCTCTCGTCGACCATATTTGCATTAGAAGGGTGCGGTGTTTGCCAACATATTTTTGTTATATTTTACTGAAATATCATAATTTGGTAGCGACAGTGATTTTTAACGTATTAAACATGATTTATTTAGACATGATACTATGTCGGCATAAGGGTAGTTACGGGACTCACGGGGTCGTCTCGATCAATAATAAACAGGGAAGATTCATCTCCATTTCATTTTTTGTTGAAGTCTGAATGACAATCCTCTTTTCAAGATAATTGTGATCATATATTTCTACTTTCTACCTCGTTATTTATACCTAATAACAGCAGTGTTAGGCACTGCTGTGTTCCGGTTTGAAGGATGTGATAAGGGAGACAGACTTTTCCGAGGCGTTCCAGCTTAGTCCTCAGGGGTAGCGACGCATCTGTGGCCGACCTCAGGTAGGAATATTTAATCCTATCTGGGGTTGATTACAGATGGCCATTTGGGGCAGTAGCCACTTACCATTAGGTGGACTGCATGCTCGTCTGCTACTCTTATATTATAAAAAAAAATATAATTCGCATAGTCAACCTCCGTACTCCGACATACATATGTATCCTACTAGCATAATTTTTAACCACTGTTAATTGCATTCGACCACTAGTGGTTAACGTGCACGATTCTGTACTTTTCGCACGTAAACAGCCGATCTAGGTTAACAAATAAACAGTCGTTTCATATTGTTGAAAGATTTATGACTCGTTTAAAATCATTCAACTTGAATAAAAAAAACATTGCAACTATCGCCACTCGTTAGATTTAACATAGCGTAAGATTACAATTTAGAAGACGGAGCTGTCCGTTGTAGTGTTCGTAGTCTTAGTTATAAAGTTATATACTAATACTCATAGTTATATAAGTTAGGTTAAGCTTAGTATTAAGAGAGTTACAATAAAGACATCAAACTATAAACACGCCTCTCAATACCACACGAGCCTGCTTACACCATTACACCGTAGGAGATGAAGCCTTTAGAGACCTCATGTATCAAAACATAAAGACCATCTGTAGTATTCTATATACCCATAAACCATGTACTGCATCAGAGATTGAAATCTCCATCAAGACCATAAAACGCTGTACGTAAACACAGCATGAGATATGGCATTCGCAGCTCATTGCACACCACTTCGAGATATTAAAGTATGTTTCGTATGTTTCAGTACACTTTATGTGTATGTCAAGCTTTAGAAATGCACGATATTACTATAAATATCTAAAATAGGTCCGTGTCATAACTGAGTAAATTGTGGTGCTTATTTGCGATTTAAAAATCTTGTACATGTAAGATAACATACGATTTTTTTTGTCATATTGACGTTCTATGAATAATGAATTTAAAAATCACAAACAAGATTTTTTTGTTCTTCTCAGAAACCTTTCGTTTGATACTGATAATTATCACAGGTGTACATAAAAATATTTGTTTCGCATATTAAGCGTCTGGTATATTGAATTTAATATGCCGTCACTATGCTTATACTCGTATCTACCTCATGATATACGCATTTTTATCCAAAGAGAAAATTTAATCTTAATCGGTTGGGGTTATGGTTTAAAGTTGCAAGGCATAACCTATAAATACATACGAACTAACAAGGCAAGTTACATCAAATCATGTGAGAAAACGAAACAACCAAGTCTAATGTGAATCGTCCTTTAGAATCGATACCTAATTCTTGCGGCATTAACATAAAATGTCGATATAACTCAATCAAAGACGTCTCGCAGGAGTTGCTTGCAAACACTCTGTCACAAATTGTTTGTCATCGAATTGATTGACCTGATTCTATTACAATATATACCAAAATGCGACGAGTTAGTTATAAATGGAATTCGTAGATGTTTAATTTATTTTAGGTCAAAATTGCATACATGAATCCACTCGATGCAATATCTCCGCGACTCGTGTACTTGTGCATATGACGATGCGTACGAAACGATGTGCAGGGCACTTCTCTGTCACGTATGTTTATGCTCGCATGCATGGATTAACTCGGTGCAGTTTCTCTGTCTCAGTCTCTAACTGCACAACGCGTGTGCTTGTGTATATTAAACGATAGAAAGCAAGCGGCACGCGTGCGGGAAGCATCCACGTGCGCCCATAGAATGTAAGTAGAACGCGTGGGGCGCTCGAGTTAGCGAAAGCACGCACGACTTGAAAATGCCTTTAACAGGGCGCTACAATCATACCTTTTTAACATTGTGTTAACCAATGCATCGTAGTACCGCGAATAAATGCGGGCACTGCAACTAAAGTATTCCCGATAAGTCTGTGTAATTACGTTTGTGATCTCGCATATTCGGCAAATTTCTAATATGTATTAGGAATTATCAACTGGATCAACTTGTGAACTATGAATAACACAAACCTGTGTAAGCTCTCACAGGGGTTCACCATATGGTTGGCACAAAATACACAGAAGAGTATAGAAATTATTATGGTATTATACCTGATACAAAATTCTGACTAGAATTCTGGTCAAAGGCCAGACTAATGAGCTGGGAAGCCGCGCAATATCTTTTTCAAAGCTTTGTGCAGTGACGACCGCAGAGTATGTCCGTCGCGAAACGCAAAATATTTTCACCGCGATGAATAATTTGTGTAAACGACTTTGTGCAAATTGGGTATGGTGTTGTATTGTACTTGTAGCGAAACGGCTAGTTTTTACACTTGGTTTTTATACTTACACCATAACTGTAAAATTAAATAAAATATTTGAAGTAGTTTGAGTATAGTACCTATTTAGGCTGTGTTTTAGGGGCTACGGTCACCTATGGACATCAGTAACCAATCGCAGAAAAAATTAGAGTCCTAGAAAAAGTTAGTATCCCTGAGGACTAAACTCCTCGGATACGTATGTCCCTCCTTACCACAAATACAAATTAGAACACAGTAGCTCTTACCATTATGGTTATTATAAAGAAAAGGTGAGGTGGTAGCGCCCCTGAAATCGCTTAGGGTTAACTGGTTTTAAATTCAGTTTCACTACATGAGCCTCATAAATTACGAACTAAGAAGTCAAGTTAAATAAAAGCTTGTAATAATAAAATTCTTGTAAAAACTTTGTTTTTATTTAAACCGTTTCGCGTATTACTCTGCACTTTTCTGCTCCAATAAGGGCGCTATTTTGGATACTTTTAATTCTATTGTTTAATAGCTTAAGATCTTAAACCGGTCATTTGGAAAGATGTCGTCTGTAGTACAAAGAACTTCAATTAAGTTTTCTTTAATCTTTTACTGAGATTTGTCTTTCATGACGTTGAAAAGAATTGCTTTATTTAAGTAATGATATTGTTGACACTGAATAAACTTGTGCAATTAATATCGCAGTTTATATTTTTTACAAAATTCATAAATTGTCAGAGATCCATAGGTTTTCCGTTGTCCTAAAGAACGTTTTCCGTCAACACTTGCAGGATGATATTTTAAAGGTCCAAAAGTATCAGATCAAGTATTGTGAAATATTGTAATACTTAAAAATAAATACCGTGTTTAACTTATATTCAAACAAAAACGTTATTTTGAATCCTTCAAAAAAATAACTACTATCTTTTAAAGAAAAAATGTCCAGTACACACAACATTTGAAGAATCTTTTGAAAAAAGAACAGACAAAACAAAACAAGAACATACAGAATTTGGGTACCAGGCCAACATGAATCGCGGCGCGTTGTTTAATCTTTTAGTCCAGAAACGGTTTTGAAACAAACAGCATATGAATTATGAAAGAGATGAATAAATTCGCGGGACGAAATAATGTCAAGAGGATGCAGACTGATGGATTAAACTAAGGATTGGTTTGTACCCGGCGAGTGTGCTTGAACAGTACTGAATTTAATATTAAAGTTGGAAAGTTCATTTATGAAGTGGTAGTATCTAGTAGGTGTGCTCTCTACTGCTAAGCGTTAATAACATGAGAATACTCTGTTAAGTATAGACTGTATAATTATAGCGTAGTGGTTGCATGCTGACCTCTCAATCTCCACTTATTTCAAAGTCATGTGCGTATTAGAAATTAATTACGGTGAAGGAAAACATAGTGAGGAAACCTACACACATAAAGAAAGTTATTAAAGTTATGTAAAGTCCACGGATTCAAAATTCGGACGGTCTCCATAGTCGACCTGCCCTGGTCAATTGGGGGGTTTGGGATGGCCCAAACCTCTCTCACTCCGACCCATGCCCGGCAGTGGGACAGTAATATCAAAGGGAGATATTTTTCCGAGGCGTTCCAGCTTAGTCCTCAGGGGTAGCGGCGCATCTGTGGCCGACCTCAGGTAGGAATATCTAATCCCATCTGGGGTTTACAGATGTCCATGGGCGGCAGTAGCTACTTACCATCAGGTGGACTGCATACTCGTCTGCTACTCCTATATTATAAAAAAAAATAGGTTGAGTACTTTAATGACTCATCAAGCATAATAAACTTAATCCTAAAGATATTTATCAAACTTAAGGCTTCTTCAACAATGTTAGAGTTAATTTATTTAGCAGAATAATTACTCGACTTACAGTTTGACAATTTAAATTTATTAGAATTTATTAGTGATTTCGTTCTAAGTGAAGATTGTTAAACTCGATTATCTACTGGGTATTTCATAGAGAATTGTATCCATAAATACAATATTATTATGATACGAGTAGCTACTATTATTATTAAAGTACAGAGTTTATAATAGGACTTTACTTAAACATTGTTAAACAGAACCTTTAATATCGTCGCTACATTATTGTTTTTATCTATGTTTTATCAGAAAAACATCAATACAAGAACCTAGTTCATCGTGGGCTGAAGCTGGAAGTACATGATGGCTTACAATAAAAACAAAAAGCCTGACTACTCAAAAATAAGAAAAGAGAAGTAATATAGCCTATGTCACTCCTACACTTAAGAGGTACCTCATGACACGACGTCGTTTAGGCTGTATAAGCGTGCCAAAGAACGAGACATTCCTACATACATTTATAGTTACATACATACTCTACATAAGCTTGAAAATATTACACTCCACGGGCGGAAAGAACCATCATGGGGATCGTTTATTTGTCTGTTTGTATGTTGCCTATGTGTGCTCTACGATACATTCGTTTTAAATGTACTAAATATTTTTATTGAATATAATTACTACTGCTAATATCAGAAAAAAATAACCTTTAAAATAATTTTTCCACATTATTTTAATAAACTTATGAAATATAATACCGTGTTACTAGAAAAGTATCCTTTATAAACAAAACATCGCCTCAAAGCTTATTAAAAATATCTCTCATACCGTGAGTATTCCTATTTAATGAAAGTTCCCAGAGTCATTTATTAGCGCAATATAAATACAAAAATGTGGTTTAATAACTGCCGTAATTTATATAATTTGTGATACTTCAACACTATACTTCCACTTTAATTAAGTGACATATCCTTATTAAATTCTTATAGTGCCTTCATGGCACCTCCCAAAATTTAAAAAGTTTGAAAATTGGATGGAACTAACTTTAGTTCGCTAGAAATAAATTGCCGAGGTATCCGGTCAAACTACTTAGTTTGCCCAGGGTACTTTGGGTTAGTATAATACTAGCATTAAACAGTACTGTCGTCTCAATAAAGGGGATATCATCTTGCCTTAGACCTCGGGAGTAACAAAACCTCAGGTAGAACCCCTGTTCTATATGAAGATAGTTATAGGTATCTGAGTGGCAGTTAGTATTTACCACTTACCATCCAGTGTCTGCATGCTTCTTTGCTACTTAAGTCTCATTAAAATACTTACGCAGCGTATTCAGATACTTTTATTGAAGTAAAACTTCTGTACGCACGCTTGACTTAGGGAGTAAACTGGCGAATGCACGACGAGAGATGAAAAGTGTGATCGGCTGAGGCGAACAGAAGTTGAGTTGGAAATAAAAGTTAGTGAATGTATGTAGAAAGAAGGAGGGAGAGAGTTAGGTTTGGTATATTATACATTTGACGTATCAATAGATGGAGCTAAAGAAGTTTTACTTCAGACGTGTGGTCTAAAACTATCGTAGTTATTTATTTTTTTATTACGATACGCATTAGAACGCTACCTATCATTAGCGGGATAGCAATTTTTCAACCATAATAAAAAAGAGCATAGCACTATAACGTGCTAGCGCTATATAGCCGTGAAGTACAACATGAACCACGTAAACGTAAGACGTTATCTCAACTGAACAGATATTTTACCTCCTTTCAATGACGTTTACAGATATTGAGCTCCATTTGGCTGGAATCCGCAACACGTTCTCGAAATCCAAAATTATACCCGTGTTCGGGAAATAGGAGTTGACTTTCCGAAAAAGGGTAAGAGTTATTACAAACTAAACAACTGATATTTGGGTATGTTTAGAATATTAATGTAACGAAACACGAAGCTTAGCGGTCACTATGCTGATAACCTACGCGAAAGGTTCGAGTTTCATTACCCGGCTTGACAAAAAACAACTTGACTAAAAAGAGACTTGACAATACTACGAGTATTACTCTTAAAGACCATTTATTACTATAATACTTAGATTTCTGGCTTATAATAGTTAGCTACTAAGACAGAAGTATTTTATACAAAGTATGAGAAAAACTAAGAGATGATATTGAGTGACGAAAGTATAGTGCGGAACCTTCAGACATGGTTTGTCGCGACAAAGGCTAAGTGGGTACCCTTTCCATTGAGATTGTACAGCATCGGCCTAATTAATACGTTTTTCATCTATGTTCCGGTATTTTGTATTTTTCTTTGGAGAAAACCTTTCTTCGTTTATTCTAGGAATCAAAAATCGGTATCAGTACAAGAAAGTATTTAACAAGAATATATTACAAAACACATCTTATATTCATATGCGTCATTTTGCGGATAACCTTTATCTTAAGAGTGAATATAAATACGAAAACTTGAGAAAATATCACGAAAACATACATATAAACAACTTCTTCAGTTGCAAAATACTTGTTGACAGCCGGGTCAGCTGAATAAAATATGAGCAGTGTAGCGTAGTATCTCCGAATATTTGCCAGCGTTTAAACAATGTTATACCAGTACTCTGTCTTGACTAGCGAGTGAGAGTAAGTCAGTAGTATAAAATTTAGGACCAATTTGCATAGAAGCAGTGTGCTGAAGCATGCCTTTTGCAATTGAAGAATAATTATGAGATGCAACTCATTAGCTAGAGATCCAGCTCTTTAGTCTTCAGTCTTTTAAAGACACAATTAAGTTAATATAATCTTTAACATCGAAACGTCTACCATCAGAAAGTCCTACGTATTTTAAATTAAGTAATTATCATATACTTTAACGGCGAAGAAAAATATAGTAAGAAAATAATTTTGTATACTATTCTCAAAAGATGTTAAGTCTACCAAGTCGTATTTGATAGACTTGTATTGACTATGGAAGACTAAACTCTTCCCATTCTGAAAAAAAAAACATATAGGTTTGTAGGTATCTACGAGCATGACATGTATTTCATAAGCTTTTAAATTCTTTTATCCCCGAGTTGTCCAAAATGTTTCCCAGTGCTAGTATAGCCTTCAATCTTCTATGAGAGCCCCATGTCCAGCAAAACCTAAATCAAAATACATAGAAATGCATTACTGTGCAAATACATTACACTGGCATTAATGGAACTACTGTAAATGAAACTAATTTACACTCGTATATACGCATTTAAACCTTTGTAAGTACTACTTCTGGAACAAGATTTCTCTGAATTACTTCCTAAATAGATATAAATTTTGCACCACTCAGTGGTGAGATTGCTCGAATTGCACTTTCAACTAGCTTCAACTATTCTAAATGGTGCTCAATTTTAATGCTTTAAAGTTCAATTTCGACAATTTCAGTTTCTCCATCTTGTAGGAAATTCTTGAAAACATAATGCAGAAATGGACTGAAGTAGCGTCCAATTAGTTTTCCTTTTTCAAGTGTTGTCATTTATTTTATTTATTTATTAAACTTAATTTTATTTATTTGTTTATTAAACACGTTAAGAACATTACACACAATTCTATGAGGTTTTGTAAGGTACATTCTACTACTACATACGTGTTCATGTAAGGAATGGACAGCATGTTCACTAATTTTGCTAACGACTTACCAAAAACATGCAAAATTAGAAAATACGAGTAAGTGAAATGAATTTGTTGTCGTCAACCCATATTGTCCCATGATTCGGTACGGGTCTCTTCCTATAATGAAAGACGCCACACAATAATCCATAGACCAAATTTTTTAAAGAATTCTCAGGCATGTAGGTTTTGTCAAAAAATTTCCTTCACCATTATAACAAC
Organism: Epargyreus clarus; assembly: GCF_041222505.1. Taxonomy (NCBI): domain Eukaryota; kingdom Metazoa; phylum Arthropoda; class Insecta; order Lepidoptera; family Hesperiidae; genus Epargyreus; species Epargyreus clarus. The sequence goes on from NW_027332223.1 coordinate 14,153,603, forward strand.
AAAAAACTTTGAAAACTCAATGGTACGCACCTTACTATTCTTCGGGGAAACCTTCAAACTTCAGCGACACGAGGGTTTGTGGGACTTTTACCGCACTAAAACCCCCCTGGTGACCGACCTCGGCGCTGCGTAGAAACACATATTACCTATAATATCCCTGGCAATATCGTGAACCAAAAATTCACCCCCAAAGGTCTTTAATGAGGAATTTGTCATCTGCCTGAGCGGTGGGAAATGAAATTCAATTTTATTTTCAAGCTCATTGATATTCATACTCGTCGCCCCGCAGTTCATAGGTCCCTCAGAATTCCACAAGTACCCTTCAGTTCTGCACAAGGATTTTAATTTATGATGACACTTCGAAGAAGGTCACATTGCCCTCTAAATTACGAGCCCGGTTATTTGCGATTGTAATTGCTCTCGCCAAAAATGTATACATATTTTATGTGTGTATGTGAAAATGGCAAAGTCTGTCTGGTATATATAAATTTCTGGCTTTAAGCGCTGACTAGTAAAACTTCTAAATTATGAGATACAATTCTTGTCTGTTTGTTTATAAGCAAGACAAGCAATATTATCACAACTATGAGCCGAACATCTATTTCATACCAAAAGTTCCCACAAACGATAAGCAGAGCGCGAAGACTTATAACAATGTCCAAATTTTAAGTTGTAGCTCTAGACCTGAATATTTAAACAAGATATACTCCGTCTATCCGCCTGTACTGTACGTCATCTGACTTTGCAAGAAATATTTTACCTAGTTTGACTAATTTCAGATTTAAGTTTTTTCTTGTGAGCTTCAATTTACAGTTAATCTAAAACTAATCACATTACGTCAAAAAAAGCTTACGTCGAAATACAGAAATATCTTGAAGATGAAGATTCTTTATAGTTGTAAATATTTTATATGATTTCTGAGATCACTCGCTTACAACGACATGATCTACTGCCTACTTGCCTAGTATGCATGGAATTTAATCTGAGTTCATTATTGCTTATTATGAATCGGATTCTTCCTGGTTAATGAAAAAATATCAGCTTTATTGCGTATCGTAAGTCTTGTCGGGGTAATAAAACGAAATATTATGAATTTACTGACTATTTGGGATTTTTGTTAACGCGCTTGTAGTCGTTCTAATGGTAAATGGGCGTCGTCGCTCATGGATATATAAATTACAATGGTTTTTTTATATTTTTTTCATACAAGAAAAGGAATTTAACACCATTTTTGGGGTTAATACAGGTATGGCAGTGCTACAGTTAAATTTGACCTAGTAGGTGTTGCACCAATCATCAACGTATTCAAAATATTATAAAATACGTAAAATAAATCATTTGCATAATGGACATGGAGATAAAATTAGTTATTTTAATCCTATTTTGTCTTCATTGGTAAGAGGTAAATTTATAAGAACTACACTACTATAAAATACCAACAAATCAGAATCAAAAACTTAAAAAAATGTAAACTTCACATAGTAAAATCTACGTTTTACGTCACATTTGCCTGAAGCCTACATAAATTGCGGCGTATATTTCACAATAACGGGAAAGACCTTCTCGAAAATTCATCTTATTTTAATCAAATAGACAACTGTCTTTGCTACCCAAAGTAACCCCCAAATCAAATTCACCCCCAAACGTCATTTGACTTGCCCTTATTTAATTTCGTCGTAAAGTCGAGTGGAAAAACGTCAAAGTTCTTAAAACAACGCAAATGGGTGTGACTTATCCTTTTTAGGCTTAAAATATTTTTTTCTTTCCTTATATTTTGTTTTCGTATCAGTTATGGATCTTTGTACAGAGAACTCGCATAAAATGTCACTATAATAATATGAGATGAGACTTTTTAAGTGTAATTATGTAACGTACACATACATGTATCTGCCTTTTAAAAAAAGTGTTAAGAAATTATGAAATATAATCAATACGAAAATCATGAAATTATAATGAAACACATAAGTGTCTTGTGTGTCTATATGAAAGCACATAAGTGTCTATATGAAAGCGTTCGTTAATTCTGCAATATTTCGAACGAAGGCGGACTTCATCTCAATCTGTCCGCGGATTTAAATTAATCGCACGATTTTAGCTGCTCTCGACGGATTTTCCAATTATTTCGTTGATTATATTCCAAATTTCCAGTGAACGTGCTTATGTAGACCGGTAATTATATGAGTTAATTGCGCCGATATTATTATTCGGAATTGAAATGTGTTTACTGTCAAATTTAATTAACAGGTCAAATATTATTAAGTATAATTAAATTCGCGGGTTATCTGAAAACGTCAAATGATACAGTTCGGATTTTTTGCTACTTTTTTCATAACTTTATCACATATGCATTCAAATCTGGTTATTATTATTTTTATCATGAGTAAGGCTAAAAATATTAATGCTAATTGACATAGTGGCAAACTCGTGAGCTGGTGTATCCGAGGTTACAGATACGTTGCTACACGTCTGCACGCGGTTGGAAGCCCACGTAAGTATGCCCTTACCATACCCTTTAAAGCGAAACAAATCAACGCTTAACTTACTAGACAGAAATAGCTGAGGCGGTGGTACCTCCGAAGTCGAACCACTAAGCATTCTTCCATCTTCTAAGTGACTTGAGTCATAATAAAAACAGGAAATGGTAAATTACGAATTTTCATCTTACAACTATTAAGAGCGTAAGAATCATAAACTTCTCACTATGAAACAGCATCAACTCCGCGTTCGCTTTGAGTTTTTGTTCCTTAGAGTTTTATTCCTTAAAGTCTTCTTCAGAATGTCACAATAAAGTGAATAAAATATTACTTTCCGTGGCACTAAAGCTTTGTAGTCACATTTTCCAGTCTACTACTATAAGTAGTACGAATTTTTACGAGGCCAAGCAGCTGCCTTCATCGATTACCAAGAGACGAATTGAAGAGACAAATTGGAATTTTACAGGCAAAATGAAAATGAAAATATTATGTTATTACAGTAATTTTGTTACCATTATTACCTAATAGTAGAATGTTCTTTCTATTTTTTCCTGACTTATTTCTTTAGCTTTTCGTCGTCGACTATACTTACTCGTAAATACAAGTTCTTATATCGATAAAGTTATCGATAATTTACCACGCTCTACAATTCTATTAAATTTAGTTTCTAAAGAATCAAAAAATTAAAAAATGTTTAATTCCACGTGTATTTTATATTTTGAAAAAAAAATCGATAACAATAAAAATTAGGGAACATCTGAGTAATTTTTACTCAATGAACATATGTAAATTATTAGGCCATTATAATATCTAATTAATCCTGTGGATTTATTGTGTGCCTTAGAAATATATAGAAACATTCCCATTTTTGGCAAAAATTCCGCCGCACTCTCTTACTGCCAAAAGTTCGGAAATATACGTACAAACGTACAAACATCGAATAAAAACATATGTAACGACAGAGACTAATGCAGACATATCAATATAACTTCCCTCAAACATTTCCATACGGGTTTGGGATTTAGAGTCGGAAATTTATCACCGCTCCTCTGTCCCCGAAAGTGAAGCACAGGTGTCTACTTGTAATCTCTCTTCCGTGAAATGGTTTACATGGCTATTACAGGTGACAATTTAACTGCATTGTGATGTGGGTATCCTTTGGAGGACATAATGATACCGGTTTATCCGCTCTGCAAAGCGCACATAGCTCAGCAGCGCGTAAATGATGATAGATCGATAACTTTTTTAAAAGATTAAAGGAGCATGCACACCACCTGATGTAAAGCGTCACTCAGGGTTCTGCCTGCAGCCGATCACAGATACGTTGCTACTATTAAGGGCTAAAGTCTCAAATGCTAGTGTTTTTAATTAACGCGTGCTTTCTTGCATCTAATGCAGGGGACGCTGTCACTCGCGCGTTACCATTCGATAGCAGCCGTTAATCCTTGTCACAATTTCATACTAAGTGTAAAAGTATGATATAAAGAAAGACTAGTAATCCTGTACTAGAAAGAGGGGCCTGTTTTTATCGGTTGGAAAAAAAAGTATGTTGTTTTAATGATTATATTCAACCATTCTACATCAACGAATCTTCACTTACATTTAAAATTATATCAGGAGTTTTTTTTTAATATATGCACGTAGACATATTATATTATTGCATTCGTTTTGAATAAATATGTAATTATATATGCATATTAACAAAAGTAGTTAAATTTACATTAAACATAGTTATAAACTACCCTCTCCATACATACAAATGCAATCTTCATATACATTTTCACAAAGCGACGGCGGATTCGAGTCAAACTCAAATCCATTAAAAAATACGAGCGCAAAGTGATACTTTATTTTTTCATAAATACACCAATTCATTTCAATGTGAACAAGTTGTTTTAACGACCTCGTAAAGCCTTAAATATTTTCTTCCAAGTATAACATCTTGGAGACGTATGGAGCTATAAAAAGAAAATGTAGGTTTGGAAGTGTGATTTGAATAAGCATAAATGTGTGAACGTCTTCAAGTATTTCTTCGGTGTGATACGAGTATAAGACAAAAGTAAGGTTTTTACTCTTTCAAAGTCACATGTAAATGGCAGCATGAATACATATTTTTTTATATATAATATAGGAGTCGCAGACGAGCATGCAGTCCACCTTATGGCAAGTCGCCACTATCGCCCATGGACATGTGTAACTAACCCCAGGTAGGATATTCCTACCTGTACCCTTGCCATGAGTTTTTACGTTTCGACAAATATGACTGTTTTGGTATTTGTTTACGTACAATTCGTAAACAAATACCAAAACAGTCATATTTGTCGAAACGTAAAAACTCATGGTAAGGGTACTGATGTCGGCCACAGGTGCTCCGCTACAACCGAGGAATAAGCTGGAACGTCTCGGAAAAGCATGTCTCCCTTACCACACCCTTCAAACCAGAATACAGCAACGCTAAACGCTGCTGTTATGAGGGAGAAATAGGTGTGGCGGTGGATTCGAACCACAAAGGCTTCTACCATCTTCAAAAAGTGTCTGCAAGTGTTTCTTTAATGTGATATAAGACAATAGTAAGACATTTACTCTTTCAAAGTCTTTAAATGACAACATGAATATAACTCTTAATAACGTAACCTACATAGTATCTAGATCTAAATAATTCTTGAAAACAGCTAACAGTGTTAGTTTGTTAGCAAACTGGCGGTAAAGTTTCATCGTAACATTTAATTTTAGAAGTCCTGTATGTGACAGTTTCGAGGCTATAAAAAGGAGGAAATTGCGGTGGACGCCACGACACGACAAGTTTAATTTTTATGTCCATGATAACTGAAGTTCGCTGAAGGAAAAATAAATAATATATTTAACGCTAGAAAATTATAACCGACTCAATTTGCATTTAACATTATTTAAGATATTTATTTATAACTAGGTGACCCGGAAAACGTTGTGTTGCCATATAAATAAAAAAATGTTAAGGTGAACAACTCTTATCACTTAGGGCCCTTAGGGGTATGAAAAATAGATAGTAGCCGATTCTCAGACCTACTGAATATGCATATAAAATTTGGTGAAAATCGGTAAAGCCGTTTCGGAGGAGTGCGGTTACTAACATTGCGACACGAGAATTGTATAAGATAATATAAGATAATATTTTTAATACTCCAGTATTTTTGTGCTATGTATCCTAGATAAATAAACTCTGTCTACGCTCACAGCTCCACACTAGGATTTTCTGTATCGTGGATGCCATGGACTCGTACAAAGATGAATACACTAACACTCAGACCTAGAACAGATTCACCATTCAGATATCTGCCTAGCTGGGGATCGAACCCCGAACCCTTTGCGCGTCAGACCGAGTCGTCAAGATATTGTATTACATAAATAAAGTAATTGAGTAACTTAATATAATATTATTATGAAAAGCACATGCTACCATATAAATAGTATAAAATAATTTCAGATTAAATGTTACATATCTTATCTTTTCTATTATAGTAAGTATTCAACTTCAAGAATACGATGAGAACTTATTTCTTTAAGGAGATAGTATCTCTGACTCGTGGTCTGGCATGTATTTCGTTCAACAAATTGGTATAGCTATTCAAAGAGGAAATGTTGCCAGCATCTTGGCAACTTCGCCTAAATTCAACGATGCTGATAATTCTTTATAATAGAGTTTGTTTTTCGTTTTGCCTTTTCATGTTTTGTATTGTGTTATGAACTTATTATTTTATTTCTAATATTGTGTTCTATCTTTCTTCATACAAATTTTGTAAATAGTATATATACTATGGTTATGTATGAGACTAGAAATCACTTAATATAATTAAAGATTGACATAAATTCTCTCCAATACCTATATGGGTGATAGGCATGAATAAAAGTACGGTTTAAAGAAATTAGAGGAACATTAATAGAAAAGGCCAGAAGAACCGATGAAGTTTGAAGGAAGAAATGACAAAGAAAAATAAATATATATTAAAAACTTATGCATTAACTAAAATAATAAAATAAATAAGTCAATAACAATTAAAACATAATAGTGCGTCGCCTATAGCCTACAACCTTAAAACATGAAATAACATCATACCTAAAACAAATCTAAGATCCATTTTAATAAGATTGTTTAATATTTTCCAGTTAATTTAAGTAAATACTTGATGATTTTATTTGAGTCTTAACATTGCATCACAATATAATTCGTTTCATCTTATTGTTGTTATTTTATTTCATTTCTCACAATTTACAATTATATTTCTTTTACAATACGTACGTACTATTCTATTGTGAAAGAGACAAAATTGTTACGTTCCCATGTTGCCATGATATTATTTGTATTTTTAACAATTTTATACCTCCCCCGTTAATTTTGACGTAGCGTGCCGCGGTCCGGAGCTAATGAGAGTGCGCTATTGTTCGCGCTTGCCGATTCCCTCATCTCTGCTTTTGATCACCATTCCAACAAACAGGTAGGTATTGTAAATATTTCCAACTCATCACGGCTTTGTTATACACAATCTTATACAAATGCTGTAATATTTCGCGTAATAAAGCCCGTTCATCAAGATATCAAGATTGACATTTGTCAATTTTTAGAATTAAGTCTAGAAATTTGGCATTAACTATTATAATGCGCAGAAACTTTAAATAACAGTGGATATAATTTGTAAATAATAGCATTAAGTCTTCAATAAAACTGTTGCGCATAAAAAAATCTATATATGATGTCTATAAGAACTACACACTTACATTTTTATCGACGATCATTGATGTTGCTAATTAATGTTAATTGCTATTCCTTAGCTAATGACTCCAAAAATAAATAGTTTTTTTACTTAATATTGCACGACGAGTCAATACTATGTATTGAAACAACTACACTTAGTCTGACTTTTACTTAAAAATATTCTAAAATATGAAACTTTATCGCACAATACAACGTACGCCATAGTTTAAGCCCTGTTCCACCAAATTATGATCTTCTTTGACAACAACAGTCAATAGGAATCATTAGGCCTAACAAGTTGTTCCGTTTCCTCGCTATCTTGTCCCTTTGTTCCTTCCCGTTGCGTTCTTGTTTTGTTCTTTATTCTTTATCACGATTTTTTAGATTTACATACCGACACATGTAGAAATATTTAATAAAAAAAACCGCTTTCTGCACTCACAGCCCCACACTAGGATTCCGTTGTCGTGGGTACCTTGGACATACACATAGACAAATATATAAACACCAGACCCAAAGAAGTATAAATATAAATATATCATTTATATTTCTATATCTGTCCGGCCGAGGATCGTATCCAGAACCCTCTGCGCGTCAGACCGGCATGGTGACCGCTCCGCCATACGGGTCGTCAGAATGTCGACTTTCTAAATTTATAGAAAGCATAGGCAATACGTGTACAAATTGTACGGTGCAGTTATGAATAAACCATTAATAATTTAATTTTATTCACAAAGTTTTTTTGCCAGTATTTAACTGAAATTGATGTTGATTTTTAAATATCCTTTCTTAACAGTAATACTTGTTTTGTAAGAACTGCCTGCAAATTTTTACTTTAGTTTAAATTGTGTATTATCTTTCAGTCAGTCAACGTTACAGGTTTATTAAGTGAAATAAGTCAAGAAACCTCGACCACCGTCAGGAATCGGATGGATGACCGCTGGTGGCTAAACTTTCTGGGCATCGTCTGAATTTAGAGGATGTATAGCGTTGTCGGGACAAGTTTTTTAAAAAAATTAATTAATTACATTGGCACGAAAGTAACAAATGACATACTCTTAGGTCTAGCTTCTACCACATAATAAATACAGGTACCAACTTTTCCAAAATATATCTTGACCCCTTGCAGGTCACTGCTCCATTAACAAAGTTTCTTGCAAATTCCTCACCGAAAACGTTGAGACGGCAGGAGCAGGTGGCTTTTATTATGCGCGTCAGGGCTCCTCGGATTTATAGTTATACGCCTCGCTTCGACGTTTCATTAGCGGGGAATTTTTAATATCAGACTTTTTATTATCAGCTATGATCGTAACTATATTCGTCACTTACTTTAGTCAAAAAAATAACTTAAGCAAATATTCGCTTCATAAGCAGTAATAGCCTAGTCGTGGAAACGCTGCTTATCAATGCGTAGTGCCAGGTTTAAATCCCAGGCACGCAGCTCTAATTTTTCAAAGTTGTGTGTATTCAAAATTAATGATCACTTGCTTTAACAGTGAAGGAAAACATAATGAAAAATCCTATACACCTCTTCTTTAAGAGAGATCTTTAAAAACATTCACATGGTCAGCGCGGTGGACTATGGCCTAATACTTCTCCGTGCCCAACAATGGGATGGAGATGGGTTGATGATGATGATGATGCTTCGTTTTTTTTTACTTTCAGGCGTTCCAACTTAGTCCTCAAGGGTAGCTACACATCTATGACCGAGATCAGGTAGGAATCTAATCATATCAGGGATTGATTACAGATGTCCATGGCCGGCAGTAGCTACACTCCAGACGGAGATACGAGTATGTTCAAAATATTATAATATTTTTTATAAATTTCCCCTACGCTTAAATAAGCACGGCAAAATTAATAAGACCATTTGTAGCGACCTAACAGAATCTTCCCCTCCTTGTTTAACACAACAACCATTATTAACTTCGCAAGAATAAAGCGGTCTTGAGCATCGAAATTTTCCTCACAATCCAAAAATAACTTACGCTATGGAAAATTCACAACTTAACAGGTAATAACTTTGTAAGAGTTTTTCATACGCTTGCATAATGTATATACGAGTAAAACGGAGGTCTGGCTTCCCTAGAAATAACTTAGGCTTCGTAACGCTTGAATTGGGAAATGCTTATTTGAAAATATTACTGTCGTTCGAACAAACTTTAGTTGTATTTACATACCTTAGTTCAATGAGCATTAGGTTTTATTTCAAATTCATGTTTATTATAATATTATGACCCTACAATTAACTTGAGAAATAAAAAAAAAAATACGAAAAAATGTCAGAAATATCACCTATACTAATATTACACTTCCATTTATTACGCTTTAATTTTACAAATAAATAATTACTTATATGTTTACATGACCGCGATCCAACCTGGAACGTGTCCCATTGGTTCAGTAACTGTTCTTGTCCATGTTCATAAGAAATGTGACTTGCAACAATATGGCAGGACAATTTTGATTTTTGGTGGATGACCGCCACGAATGATCCGTTACCAAATGAAACTTATGTAAGCCATACACGCTACTGTCTACCGGACTGTTTACTGGTGCAGGTTTGCCTGTACAGGTCAACCACATGTTATTAGCGTATGGGGGACGTTTCGGTGTGCCGTGCGGTATTCAGTACTGTAGCAATGGCATCGCTTCAAGACACTGGCGCACCGTACGGTGTCACACGACAGAACTGAGTTTTGATCTTGAACCGGTCGCCTGCACGGGTTCAAAAAACTGCACAGGTCTATTTCCACATACACTACACAACAACAAGTACAAGTAGTCCTCTCCGGAGCACCGTAATGTGCATGGCAGGAATCAGACATTTTAGCGCAGGGAACGTGTTAAACTCTATTACAAGACTCCCTTAAATGAATTTGAACTATCGCTTTCTGCGAATAGGGTTGTAAGTCCAACAATCAATTTCAAGCTTACAGCATCTTACGCGTGGCTCTAAGAGCTTTATCTCATTTCGCACGTTTGAATTTTTCACGCCCCACTAACTACTGAAGCTTGTTAGAAAATACACCATGGTGTGAACGTAGTGGCGTTTGCACTCGATTTGTCGCGACGTTCTATTACTTTTTGCGATAACGCAGACTCCCATTTATCCAATAATACAAGGAGATGGGAAATTTAGTACGCACTTTTTAATATTTCAACTGTAAATGTGGATAGTAGATTCATGATTCGACACCGGAAGCTTAACAGGCGAACCTATTCCTATGCATGCATTCCTGTGTTGCTCCTATGTACCTATGTTCTGTATGCTCGTTCGGTTTCTCTTTTCTGTTTCATAAAAAATAAAAAATAAATATATTCTTTATAATTATTAACGATAACGATAACTATAAAACATTCATTTTAATAATATAATTGCTGTGATAATCAAATAAGCATGCACTTTATTTTTGTAAATTTAAAACCGAATTTACTACATGTTCATAAAGTTATTCGTTCCTTTGTATAGCATCAACATCATACATGAATATTTTGTGCCGTTCTAACGAGAAGAACACAATGGATCAAAACAAAGCGGCTCAGTTTGAGGAAAGTCCAAAATAAACGAAGCGTGGGCGAGTTTTACAAGTGTCCGTTACAGCTGCGAGGACGGCCATTACGAAAAAACTGAGTAAAAACGAGTTGAACTAACCTTTACGGGTTCTGTACAAACTACATACATATTAACAAGTTACTATAAGTTCGCGACTGAACATAGAGATTTAGTGATAACGTTTCAGCTTTATGAAAGGTGGTGTAACTATATTCGTCACTTACTCGTAGGTTAGTCAAAAAAATAACTTAAGCAAATATCCGCTTTATAAGCAGTAATAAGGTTTAAATCTCAGGCACGCAGCTCTAATTTTTCAAAGTTTTGTGTATTCGAAATTAATTATCACTTGCTTTAACAGTGAAGGAAAACATCGTGAAAAATCCTGTACACCTGAGAGATCTTCAAAAACGTTCACATGGTCAGCGCGGTGGACTATGGCCTAATCCTTTTCACTCAGAGGAGACCCGTGCCCAACAATGGGATGGAGATGGGTTAATGATGATGATGGTGGCCTGCTTTTTTATTTTATGTTTCCGAGGCGTTCCAACTTAGTCCTGACAGCTAGGCATCTATTACCTGGATCAGGTAGGAATCTAATTATATCTGGGATCGATTATGACCATGACCGTCAATAGCTACACTCCAGACGGAGATATGTTCAAAATATTATTATATTTTTTATAAATTTCCTTACGCTTAAGTAAGGGCACGGCAAAATTAATAAAATAATTTGTAGCGACCTAACAGAATCTTCCCCTCCGTGTTTAACACAACAACCATTCTTAACTTCGCAAGAATAAAGCGGTCTTGAGCATCCAAATTTTCCTCACAATCCAAAAATAACTTACTCTACGGAAAATTCACAACTTAACAGGTAATAACTTTGTAAGAGTTTTTCATATGCTTGCATAATGTATATAAAACGGAGGTCTGGCTTCCCTAGAAATAACTTAGGCTTCGTAACGCTTGAATTGGGAAATGCTTATTTAAAAATATTGCTGTCGTGCTAACAAACTTTAGTTATTTTTACATACCTTAGTTCAATAAACATGAGGTTTTATTTCAAATTCATGTTTATTATAATATTATGACCCTACAATTAACGTGAGAAATAAAAAAATCTCGAAAAAATATCAGAAATATCAACTATACTCATTTTAAATTTCCAATTTAACAAATAAATAATTATTTATATGTTAACATGACTGCGATCGAACCTGGAACGTGTCCCATTGGTTCAGTGACTGTTCTTGTCCATGTTCAAAAGAAACGTGACTTGCAACAATATGGCAGGACAATTTTGATTTTTGGTGGATGACCGCCACGAATGATCCGTTACCAAATGAAACTTATGTAAGCCATACACGCTACGGTCTACCGGACTGTTTACTGGTGCAGGTTTGCCTGTACAGGTCAACCACATGTCAATAGCGTATGGGGGACGTTTCGGTGTACCGTGCGGTATTCAGTACTGTAGCAATGGCATCGCTTCAAGACACTGGCGCACCGTACGGTGTCACACGACAGAACTGAGTTTTGATCTTGCACCGGTCGCCTGCACGGGTTTAAAAAACTGCACAGGTCTATTTCCACATACACTACGGTGTACCTGCGCAAGCATAACTGTACAAGTAGTCCTCTCCGGAGCACCGTAGTGTGCATGGCAGGAATTTTAGCGCAGGGAACGTGTTAAACTCTATTACAAGACTCCCTTAAATGAATTTGAGCTATCGCTTTCTGCGAATAGGGTTGTAAGTCCAACAATCAATTTCAAGCTTACAGCATCTTACGCGTGGCTCTAAGAGCTTTATCTCATTTCGCACGTTTGAATTTTTCACGCCCCACTAACTACTGAAGCTTGTTAGAAAATACACCATGGTGTGAACGTAGTGGCGTTTGCACTCAATTTGTCGCGACGTTCTATTACTTTTTGCGATAACGCAGTCTCCCATTTATCCAATAATACAAGGAGATGGGAAATTTAGTACGCACTTTTTAATATTTCAACTGTAAATGTGGATAGTAGATTCATGATTCGACACCGGAAGCTTAACAGGCGAACCTATTCCTATGCATGCATTCTTGTGTTGCTCCTATGTACCTATGTTCTGTATGCTCGTTCGGTTTCTCTTTTTTGTTTCATAAAAAATAAAAAATAAATATATTCTTTATATTTTTTTTTTAATTTATATTAGCGATTGTACTTTACATATTTGAATACGATAACTATTAAACATTCATTTTAATAATATAATTGCTGTGATAATCAAATAAGCATGCACTTTATTTTTGTAAATTTAAAACCGAATTTACTACATGTTCATAAAGTTATTCGTTCCTTTGTATAGCATCAACATCATACATGAATATTTTGTGCCGTTCTAACGAGAAGAACACAATGGATCAAAACAAAGCGGCTCAGTTTGAGGAAAGTCCAAAATAAACGAAGCGTGGGCGAGTTTTACAAGTGTCCGTTACAGCTGCGAGGACGGCCATTACGAAAAAACTGAGTAAAAACGAGTTGAACTAACCTTTACGGGTTCTGTACAAACTACATACATATTAACAAGTTACTATAAGTTCGCGACTGAACATAGAGATTTAGTGATAACGTTTCAGCTTTATGAAAGGTGGTGGAACTAATATTGTTCAACCGGGGAGGTACCACCGTCGTACCAATTTGTAGCGTGAAGCAGCTTTGTGGTTCGGTGGAGGGGTGCTAACTGAGTTACATAATATGAGCGGTAGTGGCCATTTATCATCTAAATGGACTGCAGGCTGGTTTGCAACTTCAATTAAAAAAAACTTGATGATCGCAGTAGGCAAATAACTGCAAGTAAACGCCACTTCTTACATTGATTACGTAAGTCCATTCCTGCGGCATCCTAGGCATTCGGGTGTTACGAAATAGTCATTCTAAATATACAAAAAACAAAAAAAAGTCTTTGACACTGATACGAAATTATAAATTACACTTTTTAATTATTTATTTCACTTGTGCTACGATGCTGCCTTTTAATGCAAGTCTTGAGTTGTATGAAGAAAGGGTTCTATATAAAGTCACTATAAAGTATGGAACCCCAAAAACAAAGTCACAATACAAAGATTTTTTCGAACATTGTATCTTCTACAAGTATCAGACAGAATTTGTTATGTTACGAGTTTTTGAAAACACAAAGTCTAAGGGAGACTTTTCCAAAATAATTAGGTCAACATCGTAAGGAAAAATTCTATCTTATATGAGAAACATGGAGAACAATTCTCCGAAGAATTATTTTTACATATAAATGTATATAAGTAAGACTGTAATTTATGAAGAAATACAAATATTGTCAACCTTGGGTTTTGGCCTCCTCACGAAATAAGCAAAAGTTTTCTCACGCCGGTCAATTGCCAATTAGTAGAGTTCATCGTCAAAAAGATAAATCCCCATTAAGGTTATGCAGGTAGGTACCTACTCCCTCTACTGATACGTCATATGACGCTGTAATCTATGGAAGTTGCTAGATGTTAGACACCTTTTGAGAGCTTTTTTTAAGACCTTTTATATAACTTTGATTGACTTTCTAACCACTAGCTTAACACTACGAATAAAGCTAATGTAATCTAAATTGTATGACTAATCCATTATCCATATTATTAGTACGACGAAAATTACCGCTGTGATGCCCATAACGATATGATAAGTTGATCTACAGATAAACGGATTTTCAGTTAGCAATTAAAGTAGATTTCTTTTCTTCACTGCAGCCTATTGTAATCGAACTGGGGCAAGTAGGTTGGAGAGCGATGGCGCCTCTCAGTAATTATCGGCGACTGACAATACTGGTTATTAAGACTTGAGGTATTCATATTTGGTGCTAATAACTTGTCTTATAGAATATTATCTGTAGTAATGGTTATGTGTCACTTAGATGAGAGGTACATGATATATGGCTTGACAGATATTAACATATGAGATGCCGTTGGATTCATCCAAATTGTGGTTATAAAATACGCTGTAAATTTATGCCGTGGGGTTATTTTTTGCAATAATTATTAGTTCAATACAGAGAAAAGCAGAGCTAATCGAGGTTAAATATAACGAATGGAAAAACTATCGTTGAGTAAGTTAAGTTAGTAAGTTAAATAATAAATTGTTTGTCATGCGTCATAGCTTTAAGCGTTGCTATTTTCTGGTGTTAAAAGTGTGGTTATGGCAAATAGACGTACGCGAATTCCTACTAGTCCTCGGGGATAGGATTACATCAATAGCCTACTTCTGAGCCCTACTCTTAACCTATCTAGAGTAGATTTAATACGTTGAAAAGCGAAGTAACTTCTTACCATAGACATGTTTAAACGCTAATTTCTAAACAAAATCCGTTTGAACATTTTTACTAAATAAATAAAAGGTGAGAATTATTCAGAAACATAAAAACAACAACAGCGTATTGTTCGACGTCGGCACAATCAAAAACACTTTGATTAACTGAAATACTAACAATAAACCTTTCAGTTCAGGAAAATGTTTCCAACGAAGTAATTGGGGCTTGCTTAATCAATGAGTTTCAACTTCCTCACACCACGAGATCGTTTAATTATTTGTGAATAAATTCGCAATGCTTTTTGTTAATCCAGCTGGCTTTTGAACGTAATAATAACAATGTTTTATATTTTCTATATGTTATATATAAAATTCTCGTGTCACAATGTTAGTTACCGTACTCCTCTGAATCGGCTTTAACAATTTTCACCAAATTTTATATGCATATTCAGTAGGTCTGAGAATCGGCTACTACGAGTATCTATTTTTCATACCCCTAAGTGATAAGGGTTGTTCACACTTAATTTTTTTTTATTTATATGGCAACACAACGTTTACCGTGTCAGCTAGTTTTTTATAATATAGAAGTTGCAAACGAGAATGCAGTCCTCCATATAATTAATCGCTAATGCCGCCAATGGACATTAGTCCTAGATAAGATTAGATTCCTAACCTGTAGTGAGTCACAGATGCGTTGCTACCTCTGAGGACTAAGATGGAACGCCTCGAAAAAAAGGCATTTCTCTAAACTAAGATTCCCTATATTCTGAGTGCCATCGACGTGATTCAAAGACAAAAACACAAACATGTAGACCAAAGATGGAATCATCACTCACGAACCTGAAACCTTTACAAGGCAGTATGGTATAGTGACTACACTACTACAAAGTTGTCAAAACTAATTAATTTCTAAGTACGTAACTGTAAAATTGAAATACAGTTGACCCGCGGTGATCCTGCCCCTATGTAATTCAGCGACCCTGGTAATACGATAAGCCATTTGCATCAAAATATGATTGAACGGGCTGTATTGTTCATACATAGATTCATGTAAATTGATATTTAATAGTTATAATTTACGTGTCACTGTTTCTATTTTTATATTTTCGGAATATTCTATCTTGCTTTGAGTTATAAAATGTCATCTGATTTTTGCAATGTCTTTTGTAAAGGAAGTGTGATAAAATAGTGGATACAGACTTGTTATTAGAAATGTTGATGATTATGGAAAAGGCATATTTTATTTTTGGAAACCATTCAGAGTGTAACACATGACAATAATTCGTTAATATTTGTGTCAAATTTGAAGTGCACACTTCACACTGCCCATTCGTGCTCTAATCCCTTAAGACCACTGAGTCTCTAAACGTGTTCAATGGTAGTACGTGCATTGAAGCCACGTAAGAGCTGTTCAATTAGTGCACGATGTTCTTACTTGTTCTAGTGTGGATATAGCCATATTCTGTAAATTTGGACACAAACATATTAAAGTATAATATGACGCTATATTTCTTGAGTGTATCACAATAAAAGAAACAGTTAGAGGAAGAGATATTTTTAATAAATATATGATAATAATGACAATATTGATACCATTGACTTTCCGCCAAAAATTAAGCATCTCTCTCCCATCGCCTCACTAGGTAACGTGAAATGATGGGAGAGAGATCCTCGCCAATCTGTCACCATACTTCACCACATTAAAGCATCTCACCACGGTTTCTTAACACATTAATTAAAGCACTTCACAACTGCTCCGTTACAACAATGTTACTTTTGGTACTAGAAACAATTACGTGAAGTATCGACTTATTTTTATTTAATATTATAAATGTGTAATGTACGCTTAGATGAGGGTAATGTTTTGAGCATATGTATATATGTATGTCTCAATCTTTGGCATGCCCTACAGACTAAGCAGTTTGACGGATTTTATCAAATGAGTTGTCGTCAAAACGGCAAAAAATTAACATTACTTAATTTTGCAGTTGTTTTTTTTTATTTAATAGTTTATTTTATTTCTAAAGTTCCTTACACAAAATTTATGTTAGGTTTGTACTTATATCTTATATATAAAATTCTCATGTCACAATATTAGCGTACTCCTCCGAAACGGCTTTACCGATTTTCACCAAATTTTATATGCATATTCAGTAGGTCTGAGAATCGGCTACTATCTATTTTTCATACCCCTAAGTGGTAAGGGTTGTTCACCCTTAACATTCTTTTTATTTATATGGCAACACAACGTTTGCCGGGTCAGCTAGTATGTATATATTTATTTAATTTAATCACCTAATAGTCACAAACTAAATAACTAAAATATAGGAAAGAAGCATAAAATCAAACCATTCGAAATTGCGCAACGTGTAATATCAGTGAACATGAAATGAGAGCGTATGAGAGATGTTCACTACGAACATACATTGAAACCGCACGAGAGCTGTTCGATTATTGCGCAATATCGTACGCTCTGTGACGTGTAATCGGCCATTTATAGCCAGTTTTGAATTCAAAGAGGTGCTGTCATCTATTATGATTTATTTCGTTTAAAGTGTACAGCTTAATAAGCTCATGAATATATCCAACGGTTAATAGGCGAAGATATATTATATGATGGAATAAATAATAACTTTAATATTAAATTTCACTGTTCCACTTTGTTAAATACAAAGTATCGGAGTGTCTGAATTTGTTCAATGAGCTGCAAGATACTTAATGAATACAGTTAATCAGATAATTCAACGTATGCATAATTACATAATCGTTTTAAAACTATAAATATTAATGTGTTACGAGCGTTTGCCCGCGGCTTCGCTCGCGTTACGAAGTAATATTATTAACTAAGAAGATTTATACTAACTTTCATCCCATATTTTATCCCCTTGGGGGTAGAATTGATCAAAATCCTTAATCTTAGCGGATGCCTACGTCATAACATGTACTTGCATGCCAAATCTCAGCCCGATCCGTCCAGTGGTTAGGGCTGTGCGGTGATAGATCACTATGTCAGTCAGTCACCTTTGTATATATTTAGATTTATATTATTTAATCAAATCATTATAACATGCATTAAAATCTTATGTGCCCTCTTCAGGTAACGTACAATGTTTGTAAATGAAGTCAGTTTATTTAAGAAAGTTTCTAATAAAATGACGTCATTTCTCACGATTTACTTTGTCTAGTCAATAGTGTATATCATATACAACAAATATACTGTTAATGTAAAAATATAGATGAAATGAAGTGTTTAATCTCAAACTTAACTCTACCTTTTGGTTAAGTCTAAGTTATGAAAGTTTCTGAACGTGTTCAATGCACCGCAATCAACGAACCGCAAGCTGTTCAATTAGTGAGCAATATTGTTAAACTACTTGAAATACGATCATTCAATTTAAGATATTTGTAAACTATCTAGAGTATTATGGTTATAAATATACACGGGGTTACGAATTCAATCCCCGCCTAGGCAGACATGTATAATTGAAAACAATAATTTAGACGTCTTCTATTTTTGGTCTGTGTGATTTTGTACTTTCTTTTGAGGGTATCTATAGCATCCATTACAGACCTATGAGTGTAACAAATATCATTGATTTATTTAAAATGATGGAAAAACCTCTATACATACAAAATCTCTAAACTATTTTCTGTGCACATTGTACTAAATGTAGAGCTGCAAATATTCAATTAACTTTTCATCCAACTCTCATTGCTTGCATTCCTTTCCGATATAACAAACTCCGAAGCAAAGTGAATGCAATGTAAGATTTATTACGTTAATGGAATCGGGAATACATACATATGAGTAATCAATTGTATTGATTGTGCTTCAAAATATTTCAACAATGAGTGTACTGTTTGAAGTAAATGTTGGATTCTCAGAGGTAAGAAAAGTACAAACTTGCGATAGTATTATCGTGTCATTGATTCAGTATTAATTGAACTACTGAAACAATTATATAGATTTCTTTATTATAAACCGACTGCGTCTAGACGAAACCATTTCTAAAACTTGAAAATTCAAAAGTTTTCATTACTAAGAACAGGTCAATTATTTCAAATGGAAGGTTATCTAGACAGAAGGACTTAGGTATTATATTTCCATTAGGTATACATTAAACTTAGATATAAGAAATTAAAAAAATCTGTAATCAAAAGTCTATACAAATGTGCATAAATGTATACACTAGGATTCACAGTGTCCTGCCAAAAATAAAATAAATAACATAACACAGTTCTAGAGCAGATACTTGACTACATTTACAGAAAACCGCTCCAAGAATTGAATCCGGGACCTTCGTGCCACTCCAGCAAAACAACTGCACCGCCACTGCACTGTGGCGGTAAAAAATAAGAAACGATAAATAACTTTCCGAGGAAGAGCGTTAAAGCAAGTCAAGTCAGCTTCACTTCCCGCAGAGTACCCATTCTTCATTATTACACCCTGTCCACATACGTCCAAGCGCAAGATTCATCACTTGAGTTGTGACGTCAGCGCAAAAAGGTTTACTGCACTATTCGTCTTTATACTCTAAAATAAGAGTCTAAGAGCCAATTACTTTATTACTACATCCAACTGTTTCAGTCCATATACTTCTTAAAGCGATATTCATCACTTGAGCTGTGACGTGATCGCAAAAAGAGTTTAAGTGCTGTGCTGTCATTCTCAAAAGTATAAAGTTAAGAGTGTGGATAAAGTGTAAAGAATAAATATTAAAGCCATATAAGACTTCTACATATATTCAACTGATTTTCATCCGATATGTATAGAAATTCGGCGATTACTTACGGCAAATATTGATCTCGACTACAGTATAAAAAGTATCCTATCTTTCAAAACTCTTAAACCTGAAATAGATTAAAAAAAACAAAGAGTACATTTCGATGAGATTACTAAAACAACTTGAAAAAACTAGATTTATATGAAAGGAGACTAAAGAAAAACGTGGTTGTTTTCAAGCAAAAATCGCGTTACATTTAGCAGACCCTTACTGAGAATAAAAGCAGATAATACACATTGATTAATGACCGAAGAGAAGTTTTTCTCAAACTTGTTATCACTCCTTTTTTAGCCACTTCTTACAGTTTTTTAATGAAATCCTAAAGATTTGTAATAGCGCATGAAATATTTTGTGGATTATTTTTTTTAAGTCATTGTTTTTTATTTATTTACTTAAGATTTTATCGAAGTGCCCTAAATTAAAATTTATGATAATTATTAATAGCTATTAGCATTTTTATCAGACTCTGGATGGTCATGTTTTAAAGAGTTTTTACGACGACGGATTCGCCTAAAATGTGGGAGAGACATAGGCTTTACTAATCGATTCATTATTGCAAAAAATGTGGGGCTTTGTTCCTATAATCATGATTACTTGTTATAATAATTGAAGTTCTAAACAAACATGTAGATTACCTGACAGTTAGTAATCACTACCGTCTATACAGCTATTTTAATCATTATTCACCTCCAGATAGATTAGGACTAGGGTTTTACATAAAATTTGTTACAGAGGCGTAGTTACTCTAGTCGCCCGTAATAACTAAGAGCTCCTTGTAACCTTGCTGCTTTGCCAACACAACTTAGGTACATACAAATTACAAACTATACTAAATAGTTAGTAAGTAATTGTTGCCACAATTGTGATTAAGAATAATGCTATATCAAAGAAATGGACATCAACTGTGTTTTTTTTAAAAAGTAATATTTACTTATACCAGTTATGGAAATTTATCTTTTTTGATAATAACATGTATTTACGTATATTTTTCAAATTGGTTTAGCCCTTCCTAATTTAAGCAAAGACACCACATTATCTTTAGAGTTTCCACGTTACATCTCCTTCATACGATTTTCTAAAGAAGATTTTTGTACATTATACTTCTGTGATGCTAAAAGATACCCTATTTTGCCTACCATAACTAAATTTATAGCTAAAAGCATAACTGACGCCGACCACTGCGGCCTATTAGCCTTTCTCTCGCATGTTCGTGGCACCTTGATATTCCCACCTGTAAAAAGTAAACAATATCCATACCTAATACTGACTTGTAACAGTATTCTTAATCATATACATACATACATACATATACTACTTATAGAACATGTTTATCTTTTCCGCACATAAAGGCGCTTCCAAGGGAATTTAGGTTTAGATGCGCAAACATTTGCAATACCCGTATCTCTTTATACTCGTAAATAACAGGCCCGCATCCCCCTACATATTTAAAACAACTAATTATCCTCCCTTGTAAATTTATTACGAGTATTATTATGATTATGAATATTAATGGTGTTACCGAATAATTTGAAAAAGCGCTTTACAGAAAATTAACATACTGTTGATTAAGGATGAACTAATTTTGTTTACTATACCTCGTGTTTATTAGTTATCCTGATTTTAGCATTAATAGCTTTTTAAAACTTTATAATAGTCGTTTCCAGACGTTATTAATTTGAGTAACAGAACAAATGAAATAAGAATAGAAAAGTAAGACAATATATACGATAAACGTAAGAAATATAAACGGATAAAAAATGTTACATCAACTAAAAACAAATAAAAATGCTTGCACTTATAAAAACTAAAAAGACAACAAAAATACTAATTACAGGCTAATCCATTCAACGATCAAATCCATCTGAAAACTGCAGACACTTTATCGATAATCAGTAGGTGCCTTATTACATGATACTCGTTATTAATTATCAAATTTCTATCTTTGGTGCACAATATTTCGATATCTTGAGTATAACGAATAACAAGCGTAAATCGGCAATGCACCATCGTGGTGGAGTATGTTACAGTTATGGTTGAGACTCTTGTCTTCCAATGGATGCACAAGGGTAAAAACGACATAAACACATCCATCCACCAGAAAAACATCCTAACCTAACCATAAGGGCATGTCGAACCTAACAAAACCCATTTCAAATAACAGTGTAAAGTAAAAACATGTGGAGAAATAACTGCCTTTGTAATAAAACTCCTAATTATAAATTTTTACGGTCTTTACAAAACTGGTGGTTCTTTCAACGCTCCATCCGGTCCGGCCTCATTATGAATGCGGTACGGAAGAGCGGTCGGCATTAGAAATGGAAGAGCAACGTGCCTAAACGTTCTGACATATATTTTGCGCATCTTTATAAACAAACTGTAAGCAAATGTCGGGTTAAAAATCAGTCTATCAAGAAGCACGGAGTGCTTTACACAATTCCAGGTGTGCACACAGTACTGTATAGTAGATCGGTCGGCGTTAGAAATGGAAGAAGCGCCGTGCCTAAGCGTTATGACATACACGCGTCTGTATATACAAATTGTACGCAAGTGTCGGTTTAAAATCTGTGTATCATGAAGTACGGAGTGCGTTATCAAACTGCGGGTATGCACACTGTACTGTATACCAGAGGGGTCGGCATTAGAAATGGAAGAAGTGACGTGCCTAAACGTTCTGACATACGCGCATCTGTACGGAACGGGTAGAAGCACGGAGTGCATTACCAAATTCCGTGAAGTACTGTATATTACACGAAAGATTTCAGCGTGTTTTTCCCTATGTTTACACAAAGAAACAAGATTTCCATTACCTGAAAGGAGAAAGAAAACATCCTAAGACGTTTTCTTGTATGATACAACTAATTGCAGAACATTTGAGAGTAGGCCGAAATAACTAGAGCGGCTGAACCCCCTTGCAATGAATTGGGAAGAAGGTGTTCTTGACTAGCTGAAACGCTGAAAAAGCCTATCTACAAAATGCAGACGCAGCAGCAATCAAAACATGGTTCAAGTATTACCTACATTATCTTCTCCTCTTTTCAAATATTCTTTAATGCATTTACTTCACGGTCGGTTTAACTACTGCGTGAATGAAACGTCAAAATTTTAAAAAAAACCTCATTTACGTTTGTGATGCAATTTCTATAACGCTTACTTCTACATTTGTAACGTTATGCTAAAACGGCAATAAAATTTTCAAATCGAATCTCACTCGTCATCCGCCGAAACGCAATTACTGATGTCACTAAACGTGATATTATGTAAAACGAAGCTATTTTCCTACACAAAACCATTATATCATAGAAGCCACTCTAAAGTATTAGTCGTCAATTAATATTTTACAGGCTTGTACTTTTTACCTGACTGCGGAGGGTAAGGTTTTGTAAGTAAGAGTCTTCGGCACATCTTACAGCTCTAACAGATGTCATTGGATTCATCTTAATTGTAAGAATGACATAAGAATTTTGACCTGGTGGGGTTTTTTCTAATATCGTCGTAATTTATCTAGGTTATACGACCATGTCCCTGTAGTTCCGGGACTAGAATAGGGCTACGGTATCCCCTGCCTGTCGTAGGAGGCGACTAAAAGGGGGCTTCCGGGGTTGCGGGCGGCAAGAGTGGGAGCTCGAACCGTCCAGCTAGCGACCCCGGGAAGGACGGCGGTATGTGTGGTCGCATACCGTCGTAAACACTACATGGTGTGGGAGGAGCGAAAGCTGCTCCTCCAGGGTAGAGCCCGATCGGGGCATCGCGCTTGGAGGGCTCCGGTTGTGTTCCGTCGGAGATCCCGGAGTTCTCCAACAAGCGTTGAGGACGGCCACCGGGGGGGTTTTAGTGCGGTAAAAATCCCACATAACCCGGCGTCGCTCCCACGTCGTCGGGTACCTTTTGAAGGTTTCCCCCTCGAGCAAGAAAAAAAAAAAAAAAAAAAAAAAAAAAAGGTTATACGACCAAGGTGTTACTCCTAAGGTGGTTTATCCATTGCACCGTCACCGAGCCAATACCGAGAACGAGATTATTTCGGGCCGATTTTAATTATGTCGTGTCGGTGATAGTTTGTCCACCGCGACCGATATCGGCGGTTTATTTTGTTCGATCGATATCGGCGTGTGACCGCAGTGTATGCAGAAATTCCAACGTGTTTTATATTGCCGGCACATCGGCCCGTTAAATTATCGGTGCCGATCTAGCGGTCACGCCGATCTAGCGGTCACGCCGATCTACTCGAAATATCGGCGGCCGGGATGACGGTGCTCGGGTGACGGCCGTACGATGGACAAACTGCTATAGGAAATGTATGTACGCTACTTCGGCGCCGTCACTAATTATCGGTATCGGCTCGGTGACGGTTGCGGTGGACAAACAGCGTAATTATGCCTTAATGTAAATACAAAGTTCAATCACCCATCCGAACGAATTCATTTCGAGCTATACTCATATCGTTTGCGATAGATCACCGCTACAAAGCTATAGCAACTCCTAGCGTATATAAAAGTCAGTTCCCAGAGCCCAACTCAATGTTCCGAATGCAAAGCAAGTTTGAAGCGCCCTCTCTGAACGATAAAAAGGATCTCCGTGATTAGGGACTCGTGAAATGGGTCAGTTAGCATAAAACATGTCTGGACTAGATTTATAGACTGTCGGCAGACATGTCGGATGCTACAAAAGTAAAGGCTGGAAATTTTACGAGTATTTAGTGAATGGCTCTTAGCTTCAAAAGACTTGAAATATCCGTATTTATATCAAAATTAAAATGAAATATAAATTAGAAATTATAAAATCTATCTTCATTCTTAATAAATATGAAAAAGTCTTACAACGTTTATCAGAACTATTTTTGTAGAAATAGTTCGTATTGTGACTTACGAAATCTCAAAATTCTTAGGAGATAAATAATACCCAAGAAACAAGGATAAGGATATTAATCCTTTTAGAAATCAAGCTTACCCGTAGTTATTGAGGATAAAACTTTTACGATCTCAGATTAAGTCATCAACTAGGTTATCTTGGAAAACATTAAATAAGAAGACAATGTTTTCAACCGTAACTTGTTTATTAGAAGAAAAAAATATTTAGAGGATACTCTTACGTTATCCTGAAATAGGCACCTAAGTATTTTATCCTAATTTATCGCAAATATTTTGTCCGTTATTTGGTCAATTATATTTCTGACTTGATCATCACCAAATCTTGTTACATTTCTATTCATTATACTAGGACCAGATGAGTCTCAAAAGACTGGTGCATCTGCGAAGGATAGTCCAAAAAGTTTCTACTAAACTAAAAATTTCAAAAGCATCAGATAGCAGCGAATCCTTGTAGAAGTAGATACAGATGTAGACAACTACATTATCGAATACTTACTAAATAAACATTAAATACATACAATTGACTACGGTCATAATTATTTTTGATATGCAACCATTCCAAGCTACTTTTCCTCGCAAAAAGTAAAACGGCCTTCACCACTTTCTTCCATTAACCTTCATTTATTTGTTACGCTGCAGTAAAGGGCAGACATAGATTTTCCATCCCATTTATCCCGCCATCCTCAAACGAAACGATCTTGCAGCTATTCGCCCCCGGCACCAATCGCATCGCAATATCCGACGCGAGACATGCACTATTTAAATGCCTTGAAATTCTCAACTACATTAAATGGCATTGGAAAATTGAAAGCGATTGGTGTTGAAGAGTACCATAAAAAGTAGTTTGTTTGAATTTGATACAATTTCAACTTATTTCTAATATCACGCCTACGTTTATTTCATGTGAAGCCCTTGCCTAATCTATTTCTATTTAAAAAATGTTTTAAATATTTACCTAATTTAGTCTTATAACAGAAGTAATCAAAGGAAATAATAAAGCTGCGGACATAAAGGGTAACTTACGCAAAGCCTTAGCATTAGAAACTTATCTTTGAGAAAGATAGGTCTTTAATTCTATTTGTAACTGATTACAGAGAAATGGGAACTCCAAAACCAAAAAAATACTACCTAGCTCATTTGCCGCTTTAATTTCATAAAATAAAATCCCTGCGAAAATTTGAGAGTAATCCAAGATTTCCAGCTCATTGTCACATTAATTTTACCTGAGATTAAGCCCGAATAAGACCGAGTTATTCCTGCTGGGAATGCCAACGAGCGGAGGTAAATTTGCAGAAATTTAATTACAGGATAGCTCACGGGCGGTTTCCTGACCGGGAAACCGCATTCACGCAGTGATTTCTATGATTCCTGGGGGATTTAATACGTATTCATTAGTTAGAGATTCTGCCTTACGGTCTAATGTATATAAGAAAGAGACACCTTTTTCTTATAAAGTCCGAAAGCCATTTTTTCTTCCATCTCATGAATGAATGATGAGTAATGTTAGACAGAACTGTGTGTCACAAAATATGGTCTCCAGTTTTTTGTTCTTCTTATCCTTCAGCGGTAGTAGGATTGCTTTAATCAATTCTATAAGATTCCTATTCTATTTTGGGTCGCTTACAAATATTCATAAGCGGTGGAAAGAACACCAGTTA
This sequence comes from Epargyreus clarus, assembly GCF_041222505.1. Classification (NCBI taxonomy): domain Eukaryota; kingdom Metazoa; phylum Arthropoda; class Insecta; order Lepidoptera; family Hesperiidae; genus Epargyreus; species Epargyreus clarus. Next base: position 14,179,975 of record NW_027332223.1, read on the forward strand.
TAATTTCATTTTCATTATGTTCATACATCTTATCTTTACTTGCAAGACTCAGCAGAACGTGTTGAACTGAAAACTTTGTATCGCTCTGTTCAATATAACGTGACAAAGATGAGAAATGCTGCAGTTTTCACAAAATGCAATTTGCTTTACGACGCGATGTATCTGGGATATGCTTGTAGATGTATGTACGAGTATGTACAAAGATACATTGTTCACATCGAGGACACTTAGTACTTTGTTTAATATTTAAGACAGATTTGCTTCGCAAAGGAATACTTGAATCAGCTTTTTGTATATTCTTGTCTTGGACACAACTATTTCTTAAGAACTAGTAACGAGTAGACAATACTATATAGTAATAGTATATTCATAGCTTTGACCCAATTATAATTAGAGAAGATGGGATTTCAAGATAAATCTATTTCCTTTTTCATATTTAGTGTGTCATTTTAGATATAATAATGTAGATAAAATGTTTCTGTCTGAATATTTTTATAATTAATATTAAAGATTACACAAACCTAATGTTTCTAACTTAGATATGAAATGTAGTAACGCGTTCATAATTATGACTTAAAATAAAACTGTTACATCTCCTACTTATTTTACAATTTTCATGCCTGTTATGTCTTTAATTATATAAAAAAGGGCTCTAAACGGTATGTACGTTGGATGAGGGTTCCACAACTTATCAGTTATTCAAGGTTTAGCAGGTGGCCAGTTTTGTGCGCCGGCCTATACTGAATTATTAATTTGATGATCTTGTAGCAGTTACTAATATACCCGAGACAAACATGGATTCCCTAAATGTAAGTAGAAAGATTATATAAATGGAAGCAAAAAGGGTAAAAAATTTACAAAAGACCATTGAAAAACTTTATTACATTTTCCTAAAAAAAGGCTAACTTCACCTTTCAATTAAGATTTTTCAGGCATTTTCCATTTGTAGCTTTATATGTTTCTGGGCTAGAGTAACCACTTGACATTAGGATTGCAAGCTACTTTTTTCAGCAAAAATACTACCAAAGCAGGTTAGGCTCTATTACGATTGTCGACAATATTTTCCAGGGAACAATGTGTCTGAAAAATATTGTCGACAACAAAACTAATTCATTATGATCTCGTACACTTAAAGGAACATGCATAAAATGTATATATAGAAGCTATTTAGAGCATCTAGATCCTAGTAGTGTATCTCAGCTTATCAAATACTTGTGGTTTTTGAAAATAGAGTCTACGTCTAGACATGGATATTCCCACGGGGCTCAACCTGACAAGACAATAATATGTTGTCGCTTATTCGAGAATCTCCACAAAAATATGTGATAGCTGGGAGCTTGAATTATCAGTGATGTTATGTTTGAAAATTTAAATAAATGACTTCTTTATACGTAAATCCCTGCAATATTCCTTGTTTTATGAGTAGTATGAATATAAACAAAGACAAAAATTAGTATATAGACAGTCAGTTCCAAAAACAGAAAACACAGTCCATCATTTAGATGGTTGCTTAACCTGAGATTGAACCTGAAACTCTTTGCGTTACAGAGATGTATATTTTTTAACATATTAAGAATTGAATGATCTGTATTCAAGATGAAATACTAGATATGAAATACTAGAATTATGATGTCACATAATTGTACACCGGGAGAAAAAAGTTATTTCACCTAACGTCATAAAAACGAGTATCGGTTTACCAATAACCATAGCGAAGTATCCGCAAATTATTTCGCAGCTGCGGCGTTGGCGGCGATAGTACGCTCCACCTCCCATGTTCTAATTGTCGTACCACCAGTAACGAGAAAATAAGAGATGGATATATTCCCGCTACATTATGTAAAGTGCATTACTTATTTATTAAACCGAGGATCGATTCAGTGTGAAACACCAGATTCCGTGTCAATAACACGCTACGTAAAATAATACTAGATAACTGCAACGGCACAAAAAGAGCTCATAAGATCTTTGTTCGAAAAGTAAAAACCCGTCAAAACTGGGTCTAAATAATGATAACTGCCTCATCTTTTACATTAGATATTTTGGTGCAATAAATTCACTGAAAACGATCCATAAGATAAGAATAACTTACAGCTTAACAAGTTCGCCAGGCCATGAAACTTAAGCATCTAAATCAGGTAGATCGGCATGAATGTCATATTTGTGACGAACCGCGCACTTATTTGCAAGTTTAGCATCATCAATCCATTACGGTCCTATTGAAAAAAAAGGAAGAATAAAAGAAAACATTTATTTCGGTAAACATCCTATATAACATATTGCTCGACAAGCATAATCCTGAGATTATCCCTCATCGCTTTCTCACTCATACTGAAACAGGAACCTTGACTCGGCAAATAAAACCACGCATCTAAATCTTACTTTGTATCTGCCAAAGAGTATATTTCCATGGCTGGAACAGAGGGCTTTTAACGAACGATGGATTTTCAAGCTCAAAAAGCAGTGACATAATTTTTGTGGATGTTGTTTTCCTACACCAAGTGGTAAGATTATCTAACTTCAAGTGGTGATTGTTGGCTGATGATATCTTGTAAACTTTAGAAGTCACTTAGTCAAATATCATTAGCGATGGAAGGTTTTTCGGAGGAGGTGACTTAATGGATCTGAATGACCATTATCAGACAAAAAAATGTTCCTTTACAGATAAATGTTACTTATGAGATAACCTATAATATTGAGCTTGTTATTAGGTAATTAGATTTAAACATATTATGACAATAAATGAAGGGTTATTATAATGATCAATAAGAAGGAAAACGTCCTTAAAAATATATTATTCGTTATAAAACACATGTGTGTCTAAAATAGCGAGGTAACAACGTGGTAACAATTTTTTAGTCTCTACAAAATTTTCCCCGAATTATATAATGCTTGCTGAATACAAAATTTCTTCGAAACGTCTTTTATCGGAAAAATTTGTTGCAGTAAAACCGAACAAGATTGTTCCTCTTCGCAACAAGGTAAAACGTTCCTCCTTAAAGCTACCGTGTACCGTAATATACTAATGTTGTAAATTTTACAAAGATCGAAATTTTACCATTGCTAGCATGAAATGCATTAAATGTTTTTTTTTTACAATATAGGAGTAGCAGAGGAGCATGCAGCCCATCTGATGGTAAGTGGCTACTGTCGCCCATGGACATCTGTAATCAACCCCAGATAGGATTAGATATTCCTACCTGAGGTCGGCCACAGATGCGCCGCTACCCCTGAGGACTAAGCTGGAACGCCTCGGAAAAGTCTGTCTCCAGTACCACACCCTTCAAAACGGAACACAGCCGCGCCTTACACTGCTGGTATTAGGTAGAAATAGGTGTGGCGGTGGTGGTGGGGCTGTGTTGCCGACAAACTTACTTACTGGTTGGTAGAATTTACATGTTATTCTTTTTTATGAACTCTGTAGTGAATAAATGAAAAAAAAATGTATTAATTATGTATTGTCGATATCATGACGATCTTTGGTCAATACCAAAGATCGTTTTGGTAGGCAATACATTGACAGATTATAGATTGATTATTAAAAACGGTCATAATCAGTATCCAATCTTATATCAAACTTGTAATGAACCTCAAAAAATAAATTATTATATTTCGGTTATTATTACAATAAAAGTTAAGCAACTTTAAAATAATTATATACCAATATTCTTCTTAACTTAAACAAAAGCAATAACAAGAAATTTGCATTACGGTTAAAGTTATTTTAAAATTATTTTTTCAACTTGAGGTATCTTTCTTCAGTTAGTCATGTTATTCATAAATATGTTTTTAAGGCATTTAAAAATGTTTCGTCAGATATTGCGTTGTTATAGGTGGTTGCTCGCTTCATCTGAGGGTGGATAGGGGATAAATAGAGCATAAAATCTCCCCCAGTGCAGTCCTTTGCACAACATAAAACAAAGATTGATAGTAAAACCTGACAGAGCTCGCTGAAATCTATATTATGTATCTTTGATATTAAAAATATTTATGAAATTTAAAAAGGTGGGTAGTAACTGCAAATAGAATTACAATCCTAGTCAAATTGGTCGGCCACAAATGCGCTTATAGTCGTCACGAAAAAAAATGTATTTTTTTACCTTATCTTTCCATTCACACCAAAATAGAACAGTACTACACTGCCATTAAAAGAGAGAAATTAATGTAGCGGTGGTGCTACCAGAATCGAAATACCTTAAATAAATAATAAACCTTTTAGATTACAAAGGTTTGTACGTGTTAGAATCCTTATGTTATGAATGTTAATGAATTGCTAAAGAAATTATAATTATTGTTTTACACCATGTTTCATTTTACTATCGAAAGAATCTAAAGAGATAAACAAAATTGCAACTATTTGGACCCGAGCACGCCAGTCTACACGACAACAAATGTAAGACAGGGATAAGCCCTTTACAATTCACGAAAACTTTTTGTAAACCCCCGTTCATTTATTGGCGTGTTCACCAATTGGATGACCGCTTATTCCCTCTTTACTCGGACAACAAATATACTGAGTTTCAGAGAATTAGAGCATAGCTTTTACGCCAACAATACGAATATAATCGAATAATGCGGGCCGTGGTCCGGGATAAGGTTTTTAGAGTGGCATTTCAGTAAATTCGTATTCACCGTAGAGGGTAGGTAAAACTGTTTTAGGGAAAGCAATTTCCTTTTCCCGAATAAGCATAATTTTTGGGACAACGGCCGTGTCCAGCGCTCAGATGACACCCGGTCCAAGTGCCTCGTCATTTTAGCATCACTTAGGTAAGTACCACGGATACAGATGAACTAGAAGTGACGTTTCATACATATATTTTTTTTACACTACTTGTGTTGTTTGTGCGCTGTGTTCGCATTAGTACACGTTGTATTTTATAACTTCATTGACTTTATATTGTATGGTTTATTACGGCGGCTTTATATTAAAGTCAAGCGTGTAAATACTACGTTAAATAGTAAGTGCATTCTTTATATCAATAATATACAAACTTCGTTGCACGTCCCATACATGCACATGGAGATGTCGAGAGCAATACTTACAAAAATAAATATATACGTAGAAAATTCCTAATCCAGAGAATTTTTCATTTCACTTTTATCATCGTATCTGGTTAAATCATTATGTTACGTAAACAAACCTCTCTATAGCATAATCAAACAGAAAAAAATTCAATGCATCTCTAATTTTAAAATAAAAATTAATAATTATATTATTATCAATCCATGAGCTAAGATGTAGCTGTTAGCGGTAAACTGACACTATATTACAGCGCAGCTTCACTTAATCTGCGTCACTTAGTTACGCGTCACTTTAGAGTAATTCAATGAGGTGGCTGTTAGCAGACGACAGAGCAACTGACTAAAACCGAGATTATATATTAGACATGTGAAATCTACTGTAATATTACCTAGAAGACCGTTTTGAAGTGTAAAACAGGAAAGCACAATAAAAATAGTTTTTATCAAATAATGTTTGTAAAATAATGGTGTAATATTACCAAGAAGACCGTTTTGAAGTGTAAAACAGGAAAGCACAACAAAAATAGTTTTTTTTTATCAAATAACGTTAGTAAAATAATGGTTTTTGATCTCTGGACTTCATGATGTATTAATTAAACTTCTTAATAAATTATAGCCTTATATGAATAAGGAAAAGTGAGCTACGAACAACAGTAAGCTAATAAACAAGCAACAGAAGGTGGTAGAACGCTTTGTCGACACCGGCAGCACCACACCTATTTCTGCCTCATAACAGCAGCGTTTAACGCTGCTGTGTTCTGCTTTGAAGAGTGTGGTAAGGAAGACATACTTTTACATACCAAGGCGTTCCGGCTTATCTTATCCTATTTGGGGTTGATTACAGATGTCCATGCGCGGCAGTAGCCACTTACCGTCAGGTGGACTGCGTACTCGTCTGCTACTCCTATATTATAAAAAAATATCATCAGCCTGCGCTGATGTCTTACGCCAACCGTCGCCGACTGTCGTTAGCGACAGTATATTAGAATAACATTCACATAATAAAACAAACATCAAACAAGAACAACAAACAACACGAGATTTCCACATTTAGCAATAGCAACAAATATGTACTTAGGAAATAACTTTCTAATGAAATCACTTCCAGTGTAACTTTTTCCGCAAACTCCTTTAATATCGATGTACGTCACATGTAGGCTTAGGTGGCTGACATCACACGTGCTTTCCTCTCCGATATTCGTACCGCCATTCCCCGAGGTTCATAGGCCATACTATTATGAAACTGACTTTAGTGTGTACGTGAGAATGGACCATTTACGCAGGGTCGCATAAGACATTCCAACCTGAATACAAAATTACCTAATATGGGACAAAGCTATTATTGTCTATTTGGCCACCGGGTAACACGTAGTACACGTAGCCTTCATTAATTACTGCTTGTTTAATATTGAGTAGAAAGTCGGTTAATTATTCGAACAAAAAATATACGTTTTTTGCCTAAAATTACAATATCTACTTATTTTTAGTATAGCATATTAATCCCATTTTATATTTTTATATGAATTATTGATTACGATTATTTCAGTGCTACTCACAGGTAAACCGGAAAACATTTCCTTCCTTCAATAACGTAATTGAACGACGACTATACTTACAAATATAATATTTGGACAGGATATTTGACCACTTTCTTTGCCAATAAAATAACAAAGAATGAAAAAAATTCAGGTTTAATATGTACTCCTTCTTTCGTCCAATGTCAAATATTAAAACTAATGCCGAGTCCGTAAGCCTGGCATTTTCCGCCAACTACAAACTTCTACAAACATCTGGCTAAATTAAAACTATGCTAGTTACAAGCACTTGCAAAGTTATACAAACTAAGTCTCAAATACTCTATCCACATGCTTAAATTTGTGACGGTAAGTGTTGCGGCAAGCGGACGCGGCAAATAACTCGTAGTTGATTTTACCTGCAACAAACAAACAAAATAAATTTAAGTTACTCAAACTACTTACTTACTAACTAAACTTAGATATTTCTACGTATAAGTTTCTGCCGGGACTCATGTCATATAAATATCTACAAGGAGTGCAAAAACCGTTTTATGGCGTATAAACTCACAAGGCAGTAAAGAGAAGTGATAGTTTAATGGTGTCTAGTGGCATGTATTTAAATATCTAAAACTGGGGATCCAGAATTTTAACCTTATACTTTTATTTCATGCATGAATCAAAAATTTTAATGATTTTCGTGCGTATGTATGTATGTGGGAATTCGTGTGTCACATTCGTTAGCACATCTATACATACTAAACCCTACAGGCTTAACTGCTTGACGTGTTTTAACACATGCATATGAAGTGTTGTTTCATTCGTCTTAATTATGGGAGAGACTTAGGCGATATTTTTAAACACCTCTTTTTTTTCATAGGTAATTTTTCTCAATTTTTAAGACTCAGTTAGCCAGCATAGCCAAGCCATATTCAAAGGTAAATCCTTTTCATTTTAAGAGCAGAGTCGGATCGACCGTGTCAACAGTGGGGCAGTAATGTTTGATGACATAAAAATCCACAGGGCACGAGGTATCTAGGTAACTGTGAGGAAACCAAGAACGTAACTCTATCCACATCCTTTATACTACAGTTTATGAAGTTACGAAACAGCATGCAATTTAACTGTTTGATATTTGAAACCAACGGAAGGTCTCTTACTTATTTAACGATTTTTATTATTATGCGTCGTTATTATAACTATTTATCTTTTTGTTAAAATCATTACATGAAGTTGCTCCAGCCCGATAGATTTCAATAGATCAGGATCCAATTTTGAAAATTTCATCATCCATCATCAACCCATTATTGTCCCACTGCTGGGCACGGGTCTCCTCTCAGAATGAGAAGGATTAGGCCATAGTCCACCGCGCTGGCCAAGTGCGTATTGGTAGACATACCTTTGAGACCGTTGGTTCACATACCGTTGGTTCACATACCTTTGAGATTTTTTTTTAATATAAGTCTCTCAGGTATTCAGGTTTCCTCACGATGTTTTCCTTCACCGTTTAAAAAGTGATAATTCATTTCTAATACGCACATAACTTTGAAAAATCAGAGGTGCGTGCCTGGGATTTGAACCTCGGACCCCTCGATCAAGAGGCCGAGTTTCTTAACCACTAGGCTATCACTTTACTCGAATATATTGCCAGACTACCATACATAACACACATGACACAGTAAGTACAGAAATTAACATGTATGATTTATACGTAACAAACGTAACATATTCCGAGGAAAACGTTATTTCCTTAACTTGAAGTGTATTGCGCCAGCGGAACTCAAGGGTCGTCCTAAACAAACATAATTATAACAATAAAATAACAAATCTCGTTGTGTTTCCACATTTTATATGCATAAGTTGACTTTCGCGTCTCTATCAAACAAACCTTGTGGTTTTATATGAGTTCTTAATTACTTTGTCGACATTTTTTATTAAACTTAAGTAGCAAACGAGCATGTTGTCCAACGACAACTTTTGAAAACATCCCACAATTTTACGTTACCTTTACTCAATCCATTATTCTGTTCCGTTTGCTTCAGTAGACTGAGTAAACGTAACAATAAGTAAGTGCTCAAGTCTTTTTGTCTGCCTCACATGTTCGCAAAAAAGAGAGACAAAACATAAAGCGCCATTTTGTCAATTTAGACATTAATGTTACGTTACTGACCCATAGTTCTGATACAATCCGCTAGGGGCGCTGATTGGAAATTGTATGGGCAAATACGTAAACAAATACCAAAACAGTCATATTTGTCAAAACGTAAAAACTCGTGGTAAGGGTACTGATGGTAAGTGTCACTGTAGGACAATTCTTCTTAAAGCCGATCACAGATGTGTTGCAACTCTTAAGGAATAGGATAATCGCCTTATATGTAAATCAATCGGTATCAATACCCTTCCCCCGAACCGTAGATAGAAATTAAACCAAGGCTAGCAGCGCTAACACTCCTGCTATTAGGAAGAAATAGTTGTGGCGGTGGTGCCGCTGGAGTGGAACCATAGAGGGTTCTACCACCTTTAAACTAAATTTCTAATACTGATTTGATAACATTACGAATATCAAACTAACTTATTTCTAAATGACACCGGATACTAAAAGTATATTAAAAGCAAAAACTTTATCAAGAAATCATTTATTCTTAATATAAATGTGGAAAATCAAGATGTTCCCAAATTACCTGCCATTGGAATCCGAAATTCTATTACCAAAAATCGTTTTGCCGTCTGTTACGGAGATCGTCTGTAAATGAGCCCATGAATATTCAATGGAAGTTCACTTAAAAAGTTTAAATATAAGGCAATTTGAATAGATATAATCAATATTCCATTTAGAATTATGTTATGGTAATAGCAATTGGTAGTTCCGCCATAAATCTAATTATGATCCTTTATTGGGTACAGTTCCCATTACAGATGGGAAAAAGTCAGGATCATTATCCCATGTGGTTGTCAATTACTAGTTAGTAGATCATATAGCTCATAAAGCTTATAGAAATTATTTGTATTGTATTGTTTCTCGGTGGGGACAAGAATCGTGAGGAAACTAGCAGACCTTAAAGCTCAACATAAATTATCAAAAGTGTGTTAAATGTAGGGTGCACTACAGCGTAGAGTTTTATTTTGAGATACCCCAATCAATAGTCTGATAATATTAATGATTTCACTGTATAAGAAAGTGATAATCTCTAAATCATTCGAGTCTTAGATTGGAGCCTATTCTATGTAAATTGAAATTTATAACACAGAGCTACCAAAACTCTCATGTAGTGAAAATTATACCCGAAACATTGTTTAATTAACTTTATTTTTGTACGCTTAATATACGGGCTTATTTTCAGAAGGGTATAACCATTTTTTATTCGACTTTCACACTAAGAAAAGTTTTTTTAGGGAGGGTTAAATAAATGTTAAGGGGATTAAAAATAAGCTGCTGTGTAACTGATAAAAGTTTTTTCATACATTTTTGTAACCTCACCTTAAATTAGTGTTTGGAATATGAACTTTATACTAAGTTTTTTGTTAATCTTAATATAAAACCGCGACTATAAAACAAACGATTTTTCATGAAAAATTGTTATTAAAAGGTTAAATTTCATCAACTGATCATACATATCTACCTAATATATCAGTGAAACTATAATCATGATTATATTTATGTTTGAGGTCTTTAAAATTATTTTGCGAATAAAAAGATAATTGTTATTTACTATAGCTTATTAACTGTTTCATTGCTGAGAACGGGCCTTCTTTTAAAAGGGTTCAAAGTCCACAATTCTGGTTATTTAACCGAACCTATACAAATTGACAGACTTTGAGAAAAACATCAGCCACATAGGTTTTAAGAGTAAAAACGTTTTCTTTATTAGGTTTTATTTACAACGAAGTTATCTCCTATGTGATAACTAATTTATGATACGCACTTTGAAAAATTGGAAGCCCGCCTGGGACTTAAACCTGAGACTCCTTAAGTCAAGGCCCAAATCGATACCTTAATTTGCAAATCAGCCAACTACACTTTTTTTATTATTTTAATAGTAAATGGCATTGAACAAGATCAAAATAAATAAAAAAAATCATTTTGACAAAAAGTGGAGTTGGCTGATTTGCGAATTAAGGTATCGAAATGTATATCACTACTCTATTCTCTGCTGTTTGATAATATACAAATATAACTTGAAATTGTATAAAATAGACGCTCAAAATCGACCAAACTCCATTTTTCGGATCATTATGCTCAGCCGATTGTTATTAAAGTTGGTGTAAACGGACGGATAAAGTTGGTATCTTGTTAGAAATTGTTAAGTATACTTGGAACTTGTTCGAGAGTATTGGAATGTTTTCGGAAAAGTATTGCGAAGATAGGGAAATGCGATGCAGGAGATAAGGGTGGAATTTAAGGCCTGAAATGGATCGTACGTTGTTAGGCCGGTTGAATATATTGCCTCATTTTTAAAGCGTTCTACGAGTATATCAGTGCTAAATATTATGAATTTGCCGACCCTCGTGGCTGACCGGTTACCATACCGGTCTGACGCGCAAAGGGTTTCTGATGATGATGATGATGAATTTGGATATCGTATTTGTCTTTGTGTGTGGCAATCACGATACAGGGAATCCTAGTGTGGGACTGTAAGAGTAGAAAACGTTTAAGGGTGGAATTTAAGGTCTCAAATGAATCTTAAGGTGTTAGGCCGTTTGAAATATATTGCCTCATTTATAACGCTTTCTATTTCACTGTTGAATATTATGAATTTTAAGACCAATTTCTGCACGATATCAGTAAAGCTTAATGATGCTTTGTCTTATTTTAAGAGCGTGGTAAGGTAGGTACCTAAACTTTTGCCACGTTCCAACTTAATCCTCAATAATGGCAGTGTACCTGTTTTTGAACTAATATAAACCTTCAAATATATTTTTGGCTAGTTACATGTACATAGGCGGCAAGACGACTACTAGTTGTTCTTGTGTCGTCTATATAGCTATTGCAATTCTTAATAGGAATATATAAGGTGCCCCAACCTAATTTATGATTTTTATATTTGTAATTCCATCATATATAAAGAACACATGAAATTATAGTACAATTTTAAAGCTACTCGTATACATGTTTATTCTCCACTGTAACTTTTTATTTTCAAAAAACACTTATTCTTCAGTAGTCTCACGTTTTCTAAGTGCAATTGTAAACTCTGCAACTATAAGACATAAATCTAGGTACCACTTCCGTCTTCACAAAGTATCACTTGGGAAGAGAGCTACTTGGTAAACATTGAACCGTTTCTTGGTGTCGGATCAAAGACACCGCTAAACCGCTTATGTTGTTGGATACGCTTTATTTTGAAAAGCATATGCGCGTATCGTATATCTCTGTATGGAGCTGAGACGTAGTCCTTTACAGCCTTCGTGCAAAGCTCACGAGACACTCCGTTTGATATGAAAAGATATGTATCACGATAAGTTCTATACAAGTATTCACACAGATAAGTTTTGATAAACAGTGGGGTTTTTCACTATATTTAGTAAATAGGCAAATAAATAGTGAGACACACAATATATGTAAATAAATGTGAAGAATGGACAAAAATAAGCTTAGGAAGCTTATAGAGGTACGTACGAGCGACAATAAGCTAATATAAGAGCTCCCGCTAATGATTGTCGCTAATGTCGCTTACTTTTGCTTGTAGTCACTAACAACAGATGACGACAGTCACCACCGGTCTCTCGTATATTAGAGCCCTAAATGTATCCAATATTTGGAAGGCTTCAGAAGAGGAAACATTTTTACGACCTTCAGAAAATACAGTCGTATCAGTTACTGCTGAACAAAAACATACACTCAACTGTTAAACACCTTAATCGTGAGTTACAACTGCCTTTACACAAATGTTACCATATTACAGTGATAACGACACCCAATATCCATCATCCAGAATTATAACGACAGAAATAAAATGTCTGTGTTCACAACTACACTCGGGTACTTAATGCGTTTATTGTGCCATTCCAATGGGCACAGTACGTGAACAACTTAAAAGGTTCGTGTGAGCATTTTTATTGTTGGAAGGAAATTACATACTCCTATTATATTGTGCTCGTTAACATACTAGGTCACTGAGGCCTGCACGCGGATGATATGAGCTACTTAACGACCTGCGACCTGAAGGTATGCCATGCGGAAGGATTCAGGTTCAAATTCCGATGAGGCAGATATCTATAAAACGAATATGATTTTTTGTTCTGGATTTGGGTGGCCCGTTATCTTTATAGTGTTATTGTAATCTGTTCCAAGAATGTACAATTCATTACTTCATTACTTCATTATGAATCAATGAGCATTTGGCTGCCCGCACAATTTATTTCATGTTAAAATCACGTCCGTAATGCAAAAATATTTCGAAATCATTACATTACATTAATAAGAATTTAAATACTCGTTAAAATATTAACCGCGTTACGAGGCGTTCGAAATAATATAATTTATAGTATAATCCGCTTATGATAAATTTAAATAAGTACAAATTAATTCATTTAACTGTTAAAACATGGTTAATAATTAAGGCTATGTATTAAATAATAAGTTACCACTTCTGCGGGATAGAACACCTGGGTAAAGTTTATTTTTTCCATATTTCATAATTTATTTTAGGCATATTTCCAGTTCGTAACAAAATACCAAACGTTTCAGCGGCTGGTATCATAAAATAAGTATACTTGACTCGATTGCGGGCGTCATTAAAGGTGGTAACGACTTCAAAAAATATTTTAACATTTCAAATATGTTACAGTACTATAAACATTTTTTTATAACGTAATACAACTTTGGCAATATTGGTTTACTTAACGTACATACAAGTAATCATAAAGCTAGAACTTAGGATTAATCTTATGCTTATCATGACTAGTGGCCATTCTACTAAATAAGCCAACGCTGTTGCCGGTGGCAAAAGATAAGCGTACTCGACTCGAGTATGTCATTAGTGGTGCCCGCGACTTCGCTAATTGGGCAAGTTCTTCAGCGGAAATGAGCTGTCTATAAGACCTTATAAGATATTTGTATATTATGTTTTTTCTCTACTGACTTTAAATTTTAACATGTATATAGTATTTATATAAATCCACGACTTTGTATGTTACAACTGACAAGTATTTCAACAACGATGCGGCCAAATTAAATTTGATTAACAAGTATATTATCTTGAACATTTCCATAATTATTATATTGTAGATACTAGATTCCACGAGGGTAATATAAAGGCAAATACCCTAACGTGGGATTAATTTTCCGTGTATGATGACTAGTGGCCATTCTACTAAATAATAAGCCAACGCTGTTGCCGGTGGCAAAAGATAAGCGTACTCGACTCGAGTAAGTCATTAGTGGTGCCCGCGACTTCGCTAATTGGGCAAGTTCTTCAGCGGGAATGAGCTGTCTATAAGACCTTGTAAGATATTTGTATATTATGTTTTTTTTCTTTACTGACTTTAAATTTTAAAATGTATTTGATATCTATATACATTCATGACTTTTTTTGTCACAACTGACAAGGATTTTAGATAGCAACGATGCGGTCAAACTAAATTTGATGTATATTATCTTAAACATTTCCATAATTATTATGTTGTATATACTAGATTCCAAGATGGTAATATAAGCCAAATAAAAAGCCATAACATAATAGGATTAATGTTCCGTGTATGATGACTAGTGGCCATTCTACTAAATAAGCCAACGCTGTTAGCGGTGGTAAGAGATAAGCGCGCTCGACTCGAGTATGTCATTAGTTGTGCCCGCGACTTCGCTAATTGGGCAAGTCCTTTAACGGTAGTGAGCTGACTATAAGACCTACAGGCTGCAAATATGCGAAGTATTAACGAATACTTTGTAAGAAGATAAAGCTACCTGCCTGCTGGTCAGTCACTTTCAACGATATCGACAGGAAGAGAGTGTGAGTTGTTATATCAGGTAAACGCTACACAGTAAATTAAATAAGAGTAGATTAACATCCAATAAACATTGGTAATTTAATCAGGTTATATCTGACATAAAATAAAACGTCAGTACAAAATTAGTTTGCTTTATTCGGTAATATTTTAATGTGCCGTAGAATTACTATGTTTCCTTTTGGGAATTAATTTATTTTATTAATTATTTAAGTACTATGAGTAAAATATCACAAATAATACAATAATTCGTCATAGTCGTAGAACAAAGACGGATTTGACAAAAATGCGAAATTCACTTATTATCATATTTGGATAACATATCGTCTAAATATTATTACTGCAATACTGAAAAAAATCTATGTATTTTATTTTTCAAATTAATCAGTCGGTATAGCGACGGATTTCAAATGCACTCATAGTAAATGACGATTGTGAATAACTTGAAATGGCTGCCCTGTAAAGTTTGGCATTTGTTAAATCCGACTTTGTTCTACGACTATGAAGGATTATATTTATTGCATACCTAAAATTAATCTTTAGAGTACTAAAAGTTAAATAGCTTCAGTTCGCTAAAGACTGCAAAAAGATAAAAACATCAGCTATTCAATGGTCGCTCAAAAGATAAAATCTTTCGACTAGCAATTCAATGTTACTTTAGATATTATTTTTAATAACAAGATTACACTTCTGTAAAAGGCTCGCGTTTCTTTTAATAACATTTATGAAATGAAAATATTAAAAAGTAAAATTAAACGACTGTCAATGTTAAGGCAATTAAAATGGAAAGCTGATTTTTAAACTTTTACGTTTTTCACCGCCTGCACTTTACACCGAGTGTTGTATTGCAGAGAGAATTGATAATGATAATTAATTTAAAATGTCCGCATATCACAGTGCGGCTTTCGGGGAGGCTGGGGAATACAATGATAAATATTTTTTTGCATAAATGTGAGTTATGTCACGACTGTCAATTGTTAGACATATGAGCAATTGTGACGATAAACAATTTTATGAAATAATGCAATGTGGCGTTTTTTTAGATAGTGATAATAAATCCTTAATTAGCTATATATTTCGAAAGCGGTAGTAGCCTGTAACCATCAGATGTACTAGATGCTCGTCTGCTACTTCTATATTATAAAAAAAAATCTAGGTAGTTGTTTCTGGGTCCTGCGATATTAGCGAATATTGACACAGCTGCATACACGATATGCCTTTTATTTTCCATGCCTACCCGGACGCATGGTGCAAATCATAGAAGAGAAAAGCAAATGCACGCGGCGCATTCATACTGTTTCTCTGATCAGTTGAAGATCGCCTTCACTACGTGACGCACGCGGCGGGTAACCGCCGCCGTTCTTAGGCCGTCGGGATTGGACGCCCGCTCCATGCACTCGCACAAGTGTTAGCGTACTTACGCATCGATTACAGTTAAGATGTTACATTAGGATATTTTTATCACGTTTTCACGTCATAAGATAAGAATCACGGCGTCATTATATAAAAGGTTTTAATACAGAAAATACACTCTTTCGAGACATTCTACATCGCTTCTGTGATTATCTTTTTTTTTTTTAATGTAAATTTCCAAAAGCAGTAAACACTCCATCAGGTGGCAAATATGCTCGCTTGCGACCTTAATTTAACACATAAACCATATTATTTTTGACTACCTCAATATAGCTAAATTCCAAAGCAAATAAATTACACTTCAATTCTACCGTGGATTTTAGCAGGAGCAACATGAACATTAATACTTCACTAACTTTCACAAAAGGTAGCGATGAACTCTAGGAAATTTCGTTAGCATGGAAATTTAATAGTTCACAAACTACGAACAGTACAAACGAGTTAAGTTTTTCAAAAATGTCTCTAAGACGATATGATATTTTCGGTACAAGTATGTATGCTCAAATTCCTACTAATATTTTTAAAAATCCAAAGATTTCAGTTATTATTAAAATATCAAGATTGATTATTGATAAGATTGGTAAGCACAAGTCAAGTACTCATATATTACACGGGATCTTACTGTCAAAAGAATAAATTTCAATTTTAATATCGGAAAACCTTAAAAATATTACGACATCTCTAAAAACAAGAACAATGACGTAGTCCCAACCCTCGAAAATGCAATGGGGTCGTAGCGGCCGAGTTGTGAATCCACTCGGAATTTCATTACGACATCTCAAGGACGTTGATGGAAGGACTATTCAAATTCTGAACCTTGTACATACATCTCAGAATAAGAGGTATCTTTATCTTATCTTTGCATTCGAATGTAAATGTGAAGGTGGTGGAAACCTTTGTGATAAGATACCCGCAGAACCACCGCCACACCTATTTCTGCCTATTAAGAGCAGTGTAAAGCAGGTTTCAAGGGTGTGGTGAGACATACTTTTCCCAGGCGCTTCAGCTTAATCCTCAGGGGTCGCGGCGTATCTGTGGCCGACCTCATGTAGTAATATGTAATCCTACCTGGGGTTGATTACATATATCCATGGGCAGTAGTAGCCACTTAACACCAGGTGGACTGCATGCTCGTCTGCTACTCCTATACTATAAAAAAAAACGAATATGATATCCGCATTGAACCCTGGAGGATTGTAGATATAAATTGGTTGTATCAAAACTTTGCATAACAAAACTGTTATTCGCCCCGAAACCGGATAATAAAGTTGAGTAGTTCAGACGGCTTTATAAAATTTAACGGCTTTTAAAGCAAATTTTAATTGTTTAATTCTAGACTATATAACATTATTATATGTCTAGATAATAAGCAAAAACGACTTGTAACTGTTTTGCTTCACTTATAAATTTATATTATAATAAAATGGGACAATTATAACAAAATAAAACATTTTAGGTACGTACTATGTCTATGTATTATACATGTATCGGCGAATAAGTATTTCGTAGCGCCGAATAGTAATTTATATCTAGAAATAAAATACAAATAAGATACAAAAGGGAAATAGGACAATGTCTCTATTAAATAAACAAATTTATCCCCAACCCTACGAACGCCAACAAGGAATAAAATATGAATTGTCCTGGAATTTCATTAGAAAAAGGACTGGGCTACATTGATACCATGGTTCACATACTGGGTGTTCTTGGGAAAACCTTACTTATATGATGACCACCAAAATACAGCACGGATTCATAACGATGATAATGGCCACTTACCACCAGGTATACTGCAAGCGCGCTTGCTACTAAAGTTTCATAAAAAAAATATCCATTTGTATTGAAAATTATTTTCTACTTTTTAGTCTATTTTATCATAAAAGCGTGTATTATAGTTTTTTTATATATTTATTTTTAAATTTTTAGTTCGATTTATTGTTGAAAAATTTGCCGATACAAAATTTTTTCACCATGGATTAGAACCAACTACCGATGAATCGCGAGATTGACGTCAGCGAAGACCCGCGTCTTAGCCCGCTTAACCAAAACAACGCTCAACGAACACACTTAAAGTGGGGATATATACTAACAGTAATAAACATACATACATACAGTTGAAGCTAATAAAAGCATGTTAAAATAATATTTTTATGATTCCCTGACGAATCAAGAAGAATATTTTAAGTTTGAAAACTTTGACAGTCTGCGAGTATTTTATCTGTGCCATCGCAGCTCTCGAAGGAAATAACCATATTTATTGAATTTAAATTTTATTTCAAAAGTGGGTTAAGAGAGATGAAACTGTTAAACAGTTTAAATAATAATATGAACTCTTTGTTCAGTTATTGTACAACTGTGTCTATTGTATAGTAATTTTTATTCCTACGAATTAAAGATAAAACCAACGGTTCGAATGTATTAACTTTATTTCCGCATGCATTACAATCTAACAATAATAGTTTTTTTTCTCCCATACAATCATCATACAAATCAGTCATTAAAAGAATACTATGTATTATAAAAATAGTTTGAATAATTCGCTTGCAGCACCATAATATACAAATCCCAAATCTAGTATTTTCATCATAGTAGAGTAGGTAGTTGTAAAAATATATTTCAAATACTTCACCTTTTATTTTTATGTCTTCGTTATCACATTTAGACTATATTAAATACTAAAATAAATTAAACTATATACAAATAATTAAATTACCTTTATTTTATTTCAAATTAATATCTTAAAGTAGAATAAAGTCTGAAGAACTACGGCGAATAAATTTGTCTTCAAGGCGACTCACAATAGGGTCGCGAGGACCGGGTTATGAATTCGCTCGGAATTTCATTAGGAAATTTTAGGGACCCCACGCTTTCGTCCTTGTAATAGACGTTTTACTTTCATACCTGAATCTGTCTTTACTTCTTTTCTTCTGAAATTGACGAAAAATAGTCTTAAGAGAAAAATAGTCTTTAAAGTTTAAACCCGTTATTGCCTCAATTGTAACCAGGGACTTTCTTTAGAATGAAAAGATAGATAAAGACTACCCGGGCAAGGTTAGATGCTACCCATATATTTTATATCTTACAGATAATTTTTGTGCAAAATAAGCAATCCGTTAAAGTGCGAAATCGAAAAAAGACGTAAACGAACCAATTATACTTAAAAAATCAAAAGTTTGTGTCCAAAATTCAAACCCAGACAATAAGTACAGAAGTATGAAATTCATACATCATTATTATTCTAATCATCACATCGTTTCGAATACTTACCATATTGTCATTTTAGAAGGGTTGTATATAATAAATGTTCGTTGATTAAATAGCTACTGTTATTACTTCCTTCCGCTGAAGACCACTATCAATCACTAGAATGATTAACGATTTCACAATTAATCAAGCCATATTGGGTGACGAAAGGCATTTTGATGAACGCGTTGCGTGGGTAAAGCTACGTTTCATGAATAACCAACACTATTTTATAACATTTTTAATGGTGAAATAGCAAACAAGCATGTATGTCACCAGATGGTAAAAAGCTATTGCCGCTCATATACATATGTAATCAATCCTTTTTTATTTATTTTTGTTCACGAGGGAGAAACCTTCAAAAGGTACCCGATGCCGTGGGAGCCGCACAGGGTTATGTAGGACTGTTACCGCACTTAAACCCCCCCGGTAGCCTTCTTCGGCGCTGCAGCAGAAGCCCCCTTTTAGTCGCCTCTTACGACAGGCAGGGGATACCGCAGCCCTATTCTTGTCCCTGAACTACAAGGATAATGTAATCAATCCTAGATAACAAATCCTCTCTACAATCGGCCACAGACTTGTTCCTGCCCCTAAAGACTAAGTTAAAACGTCTCGTTTAAGCATGAAAAGAATACAGCAACGCTTAACACTGCTAATAGTAAAGGGAAATAGGTGTGACGGTAGTGTCTCCGGAGCTCGAAACACAAAAAGTTCTAACACCTCCAAAGATGTACATGTTACAGTCAAAGTCATCAAATAGCTATTATATATAATGACTGGATATTATGTGTAATAACTAATTTTTCAAACAAGACATAAATCTTTTTACCTTTTATTACTTTATCCAATTGTTCGAAGATATTATATATAATGACTAGTTAATATAATTCATTTCGTGTTACTTATCACTTTGACCAAATTGAGTAGATGTTATACATACTGGCAAGATATTATGTATAATATTCCAATTTATCACTTTGGCTGTAACATACACATACAAATGAATAAAATAATCTGATTGGTCAACTAATAAGTTTTAATTTTGTATTGTTATACCAGAAGAGTCAATGCATCGTCGACTTTAAAAGGTAAATCTAGTTTTTAAAATCTCTACACCTTTAGGATCCAGGAATATCCAAGGAAGATCGTTCTATATCTTGCACTTACGCAATAAAAAGGAATGCGCAAAATTGGGAGACATTTCTCATTTAAATCTCTGTATTTATTTGTGTTTATACCTACCCATAAAACCACGTTAGTTCATAATCCGATGACTCTATCATACTATGTATATACCATTATATTTACTTTCGTGTCCACGTTTTTTGTAGAAAATAATAACTTTTTTATAAAAAAATAATATTTATCACTCAACTTAACTAGAATTATCCATCGTCCCACTTAAAGCCCTTCATCAATTTTTTGCTCGCATGGAAATGAGAAACAAATGGAGCGCGTTTAATCTAAATGTATGGGCCGCCTCAAGAGAATGCCTTAGAGAAGAGATTCTTCCCCTATTTGAGTTGAATACGCCATTTGCTATATCACAGTAGATATGACTTGAATCAAAAGAATGTGGATTTAGATTATTATTTTCTACCTTAGATAATTATTATTATTAAGTTTAACCTAGAACAATTTGTATGTGTAAATATTTAGTAAAGATACTAGTAGTTTATTAATGTAGTGCTTTGTTTTGATATCTGCCAGAACTAACCTGTTTCCTAGCTAAATTAAAAAATTAAACTGAATTATTAATACCACCTAAATACTTAGGTATCTTACAAGTTATTCGCAACAATTTTATTCTTAATATATTTTAAAAATATAAGTACATGACCATTAATAATGCATGATAAAATTTTGATAAACATTCTTTTTTTGAATTATTTTGTTTCAAATAAGCTACACCGATTACACTCTTCAAACGTCAATTTTACGTATGAATACCTTCCTGAATCATATATTTCTATACTATATTCCGTTTTTCCTTACAAGGCACATTGTTATGGAAAAAAGGGGTATACGAAAAATGATGCTATTTGTTATAAAAAGAAATGTGAAGAAAATACACAGAGTATTGTTTAATCTCTGTATATTTCAGCCCCTCGCTCGACGTTTCCACAATTTATGCCCGTGACGTATAAAAATGTGGGTTTTATAGAAATTTAGGGCCCCAAAATAGACCCGATACACTCCAGGGGCGCTAATATATTCGTAGAGAGTAATGTATCTGTATAAAGGAGCAATATATTGGGATACCTTTGTTTTTAAAAAAATGGGTAAGATCTTTACGTATACGATTTAAAGCATTAACATGTAAGATATCATAATATAATGTACAATATTATCTTAGCTACCTGGACGTCGAACCCATAACTGCACAACTTTCTTTAAGGATCACCGTCACATAAGTCACCAGTCGATAAAAAATATATTAAAGTTAAGTAATATTTTATGCAGTAACTTTGAAACTCTTTTGATTCTTATGTTATTTCTTGTATCTAAGGTTCGAACCTCGGACATTTAATCGACCTAGTATTAATGATAACAAGAATTTAATAATGATAACGATAACTCATATAACTAAAATTAATAAACTATTTCTTCTGAAAATCCAACTTATGTAGGTACATTGCGTTGACCTTTAACTGATTAAGTTTTAATCGACTTCAGTACTTCTCGCACTTACGATACTGTGCGAAATTCTCGCGATTACCATTAAAACTTGTGGCAAATTAAACCACAGTTTAATATTAAATACCTCAGATATAAAACTCGTTAAATTAATTTATTATTTCGTTGAAGATATTTTCATAAATAACATTTCATAAATTCATTCATTCATTCAATTCATAAATTTTCATAAATTATTATTTATTAAATTAAATTAGCTTTTATTACCTAACAATGGGGAGGGAAGGAGTAATGTATTTCTAGCGTATACAGGGTGTATTTTTGAAATGGGTCTTCAGGGCTAAATCCGAATCTATAATGATTATCAAATAATGCTTAAAGATTTACGGGACCGACTTTGATAAAAACTAAAACTGCATCATTAGGTTTTAAAATATATTATTTCCTAGCCGGGATTCGTAAAAACCATAGATAGGATGAGATTCCCACCTGAGGCCGGCCACAGATTTACCGCAACCCCTTAAGACTAAGCTGAAACGCCTCAGAAAAGTCTCCCTTACCTTACCCTATAAACCAGAACACAGCAGCGCTAACACTAGAGTTGCGCAAAATGTATCACTAAAGTGAAAAGAGTGATATATATCTTTTGAACTCAGTGATATACAGGGTGTCCCGTAAGTACCACGACAAACTTGAAGAGAACATAGGTGAGGGTCTGACCTGTCTGGGAAAAAAAAAATACCTTAATAAAAGTGTCACCGTTTTTGCACTATCAATTGTTTTAGATTTTTTGAGAAATTCAGCCCTCTTCATCTTCTTTCGTTAACTGCGTGTACAAATTTGGTGATGCAGTGTTTATTTTTTCTGTTAAATACTATCAGATAGTTGGTCTATCATATTGAAATGTAAATTGGTTAAAAGATATAAAGGAACCATGAAAAGAATAGGGATATTTTTAGATTTTAATTTTTTTACTATTTTTCCCTCAACTTTGACTCATCGCGGTGAAAAAAAAATGTACTGGACTATAAGTGTACGTTGCGCCAAAAAATATGTCCAGTTAATAGAGATTTCAAAAAGGTAGCACACTTACTATTTAAAGTTGAAAAAAAAAAAGTTAAGGCCGTTTCTGCATGAAAGGGACTGAAACCAACTAAAACGTAATGATCGAGTTTTTATTTTACGGTTTCTACCGACTCACAACGTGTCAGGCAGTACTAAATCACATTATTACCTAGTTACACACTTAAAAATATCATTCTTCATTTGTAAAAAAACAATTTAGTAACTAACTAGCAAACAAAGTATTACAATTTATTAAATCAATTTTTACCTACTTTGAACTGTCGTTTCGAAGTAAAACTTCGTACATGTATGTAATTTGAATGACAATACCATAATTTGACATCTTGGAACAGATCCGATGATGGAGCCAGGATATGGATGGTAGATTTCTTACCAATTTAGCCCAAATTCGAGGGATTTACTAAGAAATGAACCATGCACCTGCTGGCTTCATCATCAGATCTGTTCCAAGATGTCAAATTATGGTATTGTCATTCAAATTACATACATGTACGAAGTTTTACTTCGAAACGACAGTTCAAAGTAGGTAAACATTGATTTAATAAATTGTAATACTTTGTTTGCTAGTTAGTTACTAAATTGTTTTTTTACAAATGAAGAATGATATTTTTAAGTGTGTAACTAGGTAATAATGTGATTTAGTACTGCCTGACACGTTGTGAGTCGGTAGAAACCGTAATTTAAATAAAAACTCGATCATTACGTTTTAGTTGGTTTCAGTCCCTTTCATGCAAACACGGCTTAACTTTTTTTTTACAACTTTAAATAGTAAGTGTGCTACCTTTTTGAAATCTCTATAAACTGAACATATTTTTTGGTGCAACGTACACTTATAGTCCAGTACATTTTTTTTTCACCGCGACGTGTCAAAGTTGAGGGAAAAATAGTAAAAAAATTAAAATCTAAAAATATCCCTATTTTTTTCATGGTTCCTTTACATCTTTTAACCAATTTACATTTCAATATGATAGACCAACTATCTGATAGTATTTAACAGAAAAAATAAACACTGCATCACCAAATTTGTACACGCAGTTAACGAAAGAAGATGAAGAGGGCTGAATTTCTCAAAAAATCTAAAACAATTGATAGTGCAAAAACGGTGACACTTTTACCAAGGTAATTTTTTTTTCCCAGAGAGGTCAGACCCTCACCTATGTTCTCCCTAAGTTTGTCGTGGTACTTACGGGACACCCTGTATATCACTCTTTTAGCTCAATAGCTCACTTTCGCTCAGTAGCTCTGTAAAGATACGTGACATTTTATATCAGTATATCAGAGAATCAGATCAAAATGTTTTGACAACATTTTTGATTCCTATAATTAATACAAAACTGGCAAGAAATTATATATGAATTATCACAGCCAACGCTATTTGTATATCCCGGTTTCCATGTTCTTAGCAATAAAATATTTTAATTTAGTGTTTAATACGTAACCGTAACTGTTATATATCTCAATCAACGCATTTGACTCGAATCAGGCTCACTACTCACTCTCAGTCAGTCGCTCATTTGACTCATCGCTCACTCGCGAGCTAGTATAACACTGTTGAGTTGAAGAAGATCTTATATCCGGAATCGTTTGAATCTATGAACTAAACCATGTGATGCGGATATAAAGATATAATTCAAATCCGTCGGAGTTGATGAGTGATTAGCTCTTTGGTAAAGATATATATCTTTTATATCACTCACTCGCGAGCTACACAATTCTAGCTAACACCTTATAGATTAGTTACGATCTACACCAGACCCGGGTGTGCGGTCTTCACAAAGATCGCGTTAATTTAATCAGAAATTAAATCTTTCGCGTGCTCTAGCTTTACTTAGATCTAATTACAAGACTCTATAGACTTAAGTTCATTGCCTATCTCGGTCGATCCCCCCGAGAGTCAACTTCTACCCACTAAATTTTAATACGTAAGTAGGTACTCAGTCTAAGATCTTGTTAGTCCCAAGACCTTAAACTTATACTGAGTCTATATTAGAGGTTTGTGTGGTTTTATACTTATTTATTTGCAAGGACAGAATCCTATCCTAATATAAGATCATAAATTAAATCCTAATATAAGATCTTCTTAAAATAGAAAATGTTTTTTATTGTTGAAGGGGGAAACTTCTAACGTTACCCAGTGCCCTGTAAAAAACAATAGGTTATGTGGGATTTTTACGCACTGAAACGGTGGCCATGCTTGGTGCAACGTCGGGCCTCCGGGATTATCAACAGCGGAACACTAACAACATCCTTCAAATGCGGTGTCCTTATCGAACAAATTAAGTTCGTCCCACACCATATGTTAACGACGATATGCGACCATATATACCGTTGCTCCACAAAGGTCGTCCAACAACCCCAGAAGCCCCCTTTTAATCGCCTCTTATTCTATTCTGGTCCAAACAAGCCTCGCAAGCCTAAATAGTATAAGGAGAGAATAGTATAATTTTTGATTCTAATAAGAATAATAATTCTAATAATTTTGATTCTTTGAAGGTGGTAGAACCCTTTGTGGTTCGACTCCGGCGGCACCACCGTCACACCTATTTCTACCTAATAACAGCAGTGTTAGGCGCTGCTGTATTTCGGTTTGAAGGGTGTGGTAAGGGAGACAGACTTTTCCGAGGCGTTTCAGCTTAGTCCTCAGGGGTTGCAGCGCGTCTGTGGCTGACCTCAGGTAGGAATATCTAATCCTATCTGGGGTTGATTAAAGATGTCCATGGGCGGCAGTAGCCACTTACCATCAGGTGGACTGCATGCTCGTCTGCTTCTCCTATAATATAAAAAAAAAACTGCAACAGTTGTAGTTGCACCTCACTAATGGGTACACAGCTTTATGTTCTTTGATGTCAACAACACCGCCACACAGTTTCATAAATAAATTAACTCGTAGCGACATCTTTACTTTCTCTTGCTAACCCTCAACGAAGTAGCTTAACTTCTCAACTGCGATATAACACACATTGTACATACATACTTGCTATTAAAACTTGCGCGGTAAATTACTAAAGCGCTTAAGGTTTTAAAGCTGACGAATAAATTTGGTTAATAGTGAAAAAGATATTAAAATACGAATGTTTGACAAATTGATATATAAAAAAAAAATATATAATATAATAAATATAAGATATATTGTCCGTAATAAGATGCTTTTTTGCACAGATTTGTGGATTAAATTTTAGGTCAAGCTATCAATGGACCAAACACTTCGTCCTCAGTTAATTAAATTTTAAATCTTGAGCAAAGAGATTTATACTGAGTCTGGGTGTTTATTTACGTATTTTTAAGTTCCCTAACACGAATTAAGTTTAGTGTATAGTTAAAGTTTAGTGTATAAAGCAGTGATAGCCTAGTGGTTAAGAAACGCGGCCTCTCGATTGAGGGGTCCGAGGTTCAAATCCCAGGCACGCACCTCTGATTTTCAAATTTATGTGCGTATTAAAAATTAATTATCACTTGCTTAAACGGTGAAGGAAAACATCGTGAGGAAACCTGCATACCTGAGAGATTTATAAAAAAAAAAATTTAAAAAAATCTTAAAAGGTATGTGAAGTCTATCAATACGCACTTGGCCAGCGCGGTGGACTATGGCCTAATCCTTCTCATTCTGAGAGGAGACCCGTGCCCAGCAGTGGGACAGTAATGGGTTGATGATGTATAGTAATGAACGTACAATTGATTTTTGGTTATTATTGTTACTTACACTAAATATTATAAACGTAAAGTTTCCTCGTATATTCGAGGGACTTTGAATACATATTAGTCTTCACACATTATTTAAAAACAGCATTATTCCCCTTAGCGACAAGAATCAATTAAAGAATCATTTCACTAAAAAATATATATAAATATCATCTCTAAATCTCTAACAGTTTCCCTCCACGTGGTGAAACAAGGCCATAAACCTCGAAAACTCGGTACACTGAAGTTTTTAAACGAAAGCAACCGCTGTAAAATAGCAGGTGTTCTCCATTTATTTAAGTGACTACTGACAACTTCAGCTAAAAAAACCAAAACAAAAAACAAAATATGTTCGGATCTAAATTTAAAACAAAAGCTAATGATCCTAACTAATGCTAATGATCCTGATAAGTATAAAATAATTTAAATCGTGTATTGTCGTCGGTTCATGATAATTGCTTAAATTTTTTAAATAAACTGGCCGTTCAAAGTGGGTAAAAATCGAGTTCAAAGATTCCGTCACATACATAGGTACCTAGATACATACAGGTCAAGTTAATAAAAGAGTAGTAATAAAAGATATATAAGTATTATGTTGTATTACTATATTTCAATCCTTCGGAATATTACGTCAAAAACCAGCCCTAAAGGGTGTGAACCTGTCTGTGATCAATATCAGCGAGGAATTTGTTCTACTTAAAATTCATAGAAGGTAGAACATCTATTAAAGCTAAAATTTGACTACGACACCACAGGTGACTTCGAATGCCTCAACTAATTTTACCTTATATAAGTGTCAATTACTTCTAAAAAATTGTTTGAAAGATTTATAAGAGACGCGAAGTGTGGCCGACCACAAGTAGGGCTCGGATCCAGTTATGGACCTGACTACAGACCTTCGGCAGTGAATACACCAAGTGGACTCATTAAGTTTTATTATCGAAAGATTTTTTGGGACGGTAGTGACCACAAACCATTAAGATGGACCTATTATTACTTCGACCGAGATGAAAAATATCTTCATAAAAATACTTAATTGTAAACAATTTACAAATTTAATTCAATGATTGCCACCCTATTGAAGCGTACTTCGCTTAGAGATTTCAGTTAATGATATGATTATCAGTTCTACTGTTCAATTGCAATTCACTGAAAGCTATGAATCATGAATGGCGAATAGTTATCGCTGTCCGCAAATTCATCAATTAGTTAAAATTTCCGATATATCAATTATGTACTAGATTTTGATTGCGGCATCATTATTGTCATGTACTTCACACTTGCCACATAATAAGGTTAAAATTAGGATTTCATCATCATCATCATCATCATTAACCCATTATTGTCCCACTGCTGGGCACGGGTCTCCTCTCATAATGAGAAGGGTTAGGCCATAGTCCACGCTGGCCAAGTGCGTATTGGTAGACGTCACATACCTTTTAGATTCTTTATCAGGTATGCAGGTTTCTTCAAGATGTTTTCCTTCACCGTTTAGCAAGTGATATTTAATTTCTAATACGCACATAATATTGAAAAATCAGAGGTGCGTGCCTGGGATTTTAACCTCGGACCCCTCGATCGAGAGGCCAATTTTCTTAACCACTGCTTTTTTTACTTGGTTATTAGCATTTAATTGCTTATTATTTTATTATTTCCCCTCTTTTGGATTAAAACTTACCCCTCCTTAAGGTTAATATTAGTATTTGCTTGTTTATTATTGAATTCTTACCCCTCTCTTAGGTTTCAAATACTGTTAAATTAACATGTTGAAATCAGGTCAGAAAAAAAATAGTTTTGTATTTTACATTCATTCAATACTCTTTATTGTACCCAATAAAAGAAAATACATATAAAAAATAAACAACTAATTTAAAAGACAATACAAAAGGCGGTCTTATCGCTAACCAGCGATCTCTTCCAGACAACCTTTAGGTAAGGAGTTATAGTAGGGATGAATAGAAAAATAGGTAGGGTTCAAATAATAATAATAAATATAATTATAGGACTAAAATAAAATATAGCATACACTAAGCACCAGTAAAAGAAGGAGAATAAAATAGAATGGGAGAGATGATTGAAAAATAAAATAGCAAAGGAAAATAATAATAATAATATTAAAAAAAAATAAAAATAAACAAAATTAAGAAGAAGTAATTATTAAAACCAGAGTTATAGTTGTAAGTAATGAGACTTAACCAGATTTTTAAATGAGTATAAGGATTTAGCAGTACGTATGGAAACAGGAAGGGAGTTCCAAAGACGGATGGCCACTACCGTGAAGGATTTCTTGTAGAAGGAAGTAGAGTGGGAAGGAGTACAGAGAGCAAGGTTTTCAGAAGAGCGAAGGGATCGATCATGGGATGAGTGAAGAAATTGAAAGCGCTGCTTGAGGTAAGGAGGGGTATTCGGATTAAATAAAACGCCATAAAGAAGAGATAGAATGTGGGCATTCCGGCGAAGGCGAATTGGGAGCCACTTGAGTTTCGCGCGATATTCAGAAACATGGTCATATTTGCGTAGTCCAAATATGAATCGTATACACAAATTTTGGAGACGCTCAAGCTTATTTAATTGCTCCTCGGTAATGTCAGGATAACACACATCAGCATAGTCAAGTATTGGGAGAAGAAGAGACTGCGCAAGCGTTATTTTAGTGGGAATAGGTAAAACATTTTAGACAGTTGTTAAAGACAGTCAGACGATAAAATCTACGTAAGGTCACATTTAATTTAACAGTTTCAGTGATATTAATAAAACCTTTAATCTAAACAGAAATGTTTTCTGTAGCCAGAGTTTTGCCTCTTACTTTTGAGGACTAAGGTTCAAATCCAATGTACAAAATTTTTCGCAGTAGTAGTATAATTGTTTATAATAGCAATCTATCAATCTATCTAATACCTTTAAACGAGCAATTCTTATAACTTATATACTTATTCTTATAACTTCCAACGAATATATATCAACGATCTCGGAAACGGCTCCAACGATTTTCTTGAAATTTTTCTATTCAGGGGGTTTCGGGGGCGATAAATTATAGCTAGGTTTTGTTTTTCAGAATATGTCATTTCAACCATGTTTTCATTGAATAAATACCTCCTACAATATCATAAGAATACGAAGCTAAATTTCGCCTACATTTACGAAGTTAAAATAGCTCGGTCGGGAAATCGGGCGCCTTAAATCGCAGGAAACTCGGGTTCAAATCTCGGTCCGATTAACTCTTTTCTTTTTCTCTTTTTTCGAGTTCCTTCTTTTTGTGAGAAAAATAATTGCACTCGTGACTTTTTATTTCAAATAATCGGTATTTTTGTTTTATTATTACAACACCGAGCAAAGCTCGGTCATTCAGGTACTTTATTTTAATATGCTTTATGTGTATTATTATGATTTTTAATTCCAATTTATACTTGCCAGCGTAGCTGACTACGTCCTAAACCATTCCCATCCCAAAATCCAATAGGACACTAATGGGTCAATCATGATAAAACCAAATGTCGATACCTGATGGTTATTGAAATTGAAGCCCCAGCTGATGACATAATAAAAACTGATAGCACTTAACAAAATTTTCATTTCCATCAAATTTTCGTTTGGAAATAAATCACGTTTCCATACACGTAGTAACGACAACGTTCCCACACCATCGCGCTTTATGTTAAAAACGTTTTGCGCGAAACGGCTTATTTTCCCCTCAATATAAAAGCAATCAGCCTTTATATTCGTGGGATCTTTTCAGTTTCACACTCATCATTTTTATAGCAAATGCTAAGTATGGTGAGCTTAATGGGAGATGTTTATTTTTTAGTAGCATTCTGTTATCCAACCATGGACAACGCGCGTAGCGGTGCAGTAACAATACGATTCTGAAATGCAAGAGATTATAGGTTCGAACGCTGACCAGGCGTCTAAATTATAAATTTGTATTTCTTTTTTGGTTTAATGATTGTGTATTCGTGTTTTTGAGGGTATTATAAACACATTTTGTATCAGGAATACTTGAAATTCGACCACTAAACGATGCGAAAGCAATGTCACTTATTCCTACTAGAGTTTCTTGTTTTTTTTTTTCCATTAAGAATTTCAAATGATACTATTACAGTAGACGTCATCTCATGACATTAGTATGTATCGTTTAATATCATGAAAACGATCTAAGATAAACGCATAAGCTTAACTATTAGCATAATACTCTAGGCTAACAGAGCCAACTGGAACAGTGCCCGAATCCCCTTCCTAGGCTTGTATTGCAAACATTTTAATATGTATGTAACGGGTACTAATGATACTAAATAGAGCCCGTATAGCCCCGCGGCTTGTGTAGATTAAGATCTAAGATAAGATTATTATTAAGATCGTAAGCGATCTACCAAGTTAAGCAACGTTAAACACTGTCTGGATATGGATGGGTGACCGCTGGTGGTTAAATTTCGTCTGCACACTTTAAGCCTTTAGTCCAAGAAAAAGAAAAAAGTTGTAACACCCATTTGATTTTATTTAATAACTACCTACTGTATTAATTGTTAAGCCTTGTCGAATGCAATATGGGTGGTTTAAGAACATAGAACACTAGTTGGGCAGCAATCCTTATCAACCTGGAACACTCTGCATTGACGCATGTCCACCCTGCGACCACATGTCAGACCATCCCTAGTTGTGTGAAGAGACCCATGCCATACGCAGTGGGATATAGAAAGGGTTGCAAGTATTTAAGTTTTTCGATATTACTGGTTTTAAAATGGTAGAACTCTTTGTGGTTCGACTCCGGCGGCACCACCGCCACACCTATTTCTACCTAATAACAGCAGTGTTAGGCGCTGCTGTGTTCCGGTTTGAAGGGTGTGGTAAGGGAGACAGACTTTTCCGAGGCGTTCCAGCTTAGTCCTCAGGGGTAGCGGCGCATTTGTGGCCGACCTCGGGTAGGAATATCTAATCCTATCTGGGGTTGATTACAGGTGTAAGAAATAATACGATTTCCTGATATTTAAAACACTTTTATTCTGTATCAGTTCTATACTACACTTTTAGAACATGCGCTCGGTAGCGCTTCCAACAACCAACTGCCGTGCTCGTGTCGTTACAACAATTCAAGTTATTTCATCGCCACCTGAGCGCCATCTATGCAAAGTAATCGGAAGTTGTACGACACGAGGACGGACATCCGTTTAACATAAATAATCTAGTTTGTTTGTACACCTTGTTTAATATTACTAAAAATTAATAAAACATTTAATAATATAATAAGTTATTTAAAATTAATTTAATACAATATAATAATTTTCACATCATAACTTCCGTTTTACATTAATTCATGTAAGTGTTAATCTCAGTAGTAATTACATCAAAATTACCAAGACATTTAAATAAGTCTGTATTGGGTATTTTCATAATTGTTTACAGTCGGCCTTTCCTGGCATATTCACGTCTCGTGAAATAGTAGTGTTAAAATAAACAAATAAACAGTAAATACAAAAAAAATAAAATAATAATAATACATAAATTCATTGGAAACTGGCTATGAACTGGCCCTTTATCTACAGTTATAACAAATAAATTACTGCCACTTGAAACCCCTTCATGTTTTCAAGTAGATAATTAGAATCTGTTAATAATATAGCAGTGGCATTGCTCACAGCAATATTAGAATACGGAAGCTCACACTCATCCCAGTGAGACCCCTACATGTTCTCACTAGGTACAATACTAAACTTAACCCAGTGAGACCCCTACATGTTCTCACTAGGTAAAATACTAAACTTAACCCAGTGAGACCCCTACATGTTCTCACTAGGTACAATACTAAACTTAACCCAGTGAGACCCCTACATGTTCTCACAAGGTAAAATACTAAACTTAACCCAGTGAGACCCCTACATGTTCTCACTAGGCAAAATATCAAAGTTACTTACCCCAATGAGACCCCTACATGTTCTCATCAGGTAAAATGCCAGACTTACTTATCCCAGTGAGACCCCTACATGTTCTCACTAAGAAGTAAGAATACTACATTCATGCACACATATATTCATTAAAAATAAACAAATAATTTCAGTTCATTTTAATTAATTCGTTAATCACAATTGATTTCAAAATATAACTGATAGGTACCTTTATACGCTACTTTAAACATATTACATTTAAATGTAAATATATATTTAGTGCTCATCTTCATTATTCGAACTATTAGAATCAGATTCATAGCTCCGATTGTAAACCAGCCAAGGATGAATTTTATCTATCGAAAATATACCACTAAAGGGCCTACCTTTACGTGATACAAGCGTATCCTCAATTACATACCTATCGTTATCTAAGACTTCCTTAATACGATATGGTCCTCTAATTTTAGATATTAATTTCTTGCTATTACCAGTTGAAGGAACATCTCTTTCCACCCTTACCAGATCGCCAATATTAAATTTTAAAACTTTCCTACTTCTATCGAATTGTTCTTTTTGTTTCATTTGGTTTAATTCTATCTGTCGTGATGCTTCGTTCCTAATAAGATCAATATTGGGCACTTGTGTATCGTCAATGTCTAAATCACTCAATATACTAGTTTGTATTAGGGAATCATTTGTACCTATTGTTTTTATTCCAAACAACACTTCAGCAGGAGTTTTACCGATTGACTTATTTATTGTATTGTTTAAGCCCCACTGTATACTACTCACACACTCATCCCATAAATTTTCAGATTTGTTATGATTTGAAGCGGTTAGTGCAGCCAAGACCGTTCGATTATACCTCTCAATTTGGCCATTAGCCCGAGGAGTTGCCACCGCATTTAATATATGTTTTACTCCAAGGGATTCTAGATATGTTTTAAAATGTTTTGACGTAAACGAAGTTCCTCTATCGGAAATAAGTCGTCGAGGAACACTGAAAGTATGAAAATAATGTTTTATTGCTCTAATAGTATGAACGGTCTTAGTGCTTTTAACCGGAACCAAAACTATGAATTTCGTAAACGCGTCAATTATTAATAATAAATGTGTATTTTTCTTTTTACTGCGCACAAATGGGCCTAAGTGGTCAATATGAATAGTATCAAATGGACGGTCAATTTTAGGAATTGGATGTAGCTGTCCAGCCTTTTTACCAGATGGAACTTTACTGCGGGCGCATTCTAAACACGACTCGACATATTTTTTTATAAATTTACGCATTTTAGCAAACCAGTATTGGCTTTTAATTTTGTCAAATGTCTTTTCGAAACCAAAATGGCCTATATCATCATGATTAGCTTTTAATATTTGCCACCGAACTCCCTTTGGTACAACCCAGCGATCGCCATCTTGAGTTTTTCTGTACAAAAGTCCCCGCTTAACTACAAAATTGTTCCTAATTTCCACCAAATTATTAGTTTCCGAGTCTTGTAATATATCTACGATTCTTTGTAATTCTGAATCGCTGTGTTGTACCGTTGAGATCCAATTATAATCAATACAACGTACATTTACGCAATCTTGAACAAAATTTACAGGATTACGACTAAGGGCGTCAACGTGAGACATTGAAAGACCTGGTCTGTATACAATATTAAAATCATACTCCTGAATAACGTTCCACCATCGGGCGACCCTAGGCAACATATCGCGTTTTTCAAAAGTGGCTCTTAGAGAGTTACAATCTGTTACTATTGTAAAATGAACACCCAATAAGTACACCCGGAACCGTTGCAATGAAGTGGCAACAGCTAAAGTTTCCAAGTCATACGATGTAAATCTGCTTTCTTCGGGGGTGGTCTGCCTGCTGTAATATGCTACAGCATTAAACGGCGAATCTTTATTAGGTCTTTGTAACAAAATACCAGCAATACCGAGTTTGGAAGCATCAGTGTGTACTTGAGTTTCGTAAGATTGATTAAAGAATGCTAGGACGGGACGTTTGACTAACTCTGCTTTTAAAGTTAAAAATGCTTTGCTCTCTTCAGTACCCCATTTCCATTTCGTATCTTTTTTTTAAAAGTTGCGTTAATGGTCTCGCTATGGTGGAAAATCCTTTAATGAATCTCCGAAAAAAACTGGCTAACCCGATAAACTGCCGAACATTATGTTGATCAACGGGTTCAGGAAACTTTTCTACAGCCTCTATCTTTTTAACCCCAGGTCGTACGCCATCCTCACTTATCTCAAAACCTAAATAATCAACATTTTGCATAAGGAAATTACATTTAGACAATTTTAATGTTAAGCCTGCCTTTTGAAATAGTTTAAGTGCGTCTCGAAGCTTGCTAAGCCCTTCATCGATCGTTTTTGAAGGAATTATGACGTCGTCCATATACGCGAATGCTTCCTTAAACCGTGCATTTCCAAGAATATTATTTATTGTCCTTTGAAAAGTAGACGGCGCATTGGCTAAACCAAAGGGCATCCTGTTAAACTCATAATGCCCATCTGGAGTAACAAACGCCGTCAAACGTTTCGAAGTTTCAGACATGGGTACTTGGTAATAGCCCGATGCAAGGTCTAAGGAAGTATAATATTTGAACCCCGACAAATTATCCAGTTGGTCATCTATTCGTGGTAATGGATAGTGATCTTTTATGGTTTTTTTATTCAACGCTCTAAAATCT
Organism: Epargyreus clarus; assembly: GCF_041222505.1. Classification (NCBI taxonomy): domain Eukaryota; kingdom Metazoa; phylum Arthropoda; class Insecta; order Lepidoptera; family Hesperiidae; genus Epargyreus; species Epargyreus clarus. The sequence goes on from NW_027332223.1 coordinate 14,215,087, forward strand.
ACACATAGACGATAATCTCCAGTTTTTTTTCTGACGAGCAATATGGGGGACGCATATTCTGACGTAGACTGCCTAATAATTCCGGAATCTTCTAACTCTTTTATCATTGTTCTAACACGCTCTCTTTCAAGTTGGGACAAACGATACGGTCTATATACAACGGGTGTTTCGTCATTTAATTTAATACTCATTTCAGACTCAAGAACACATCCGATTTCATTTATTGAAAAAGCAAAACAACTTCTAAATTCATTTAAAAGGTTCAACAATTTAGATTTGTCATTACTATCTATATTTTGGTTAACGTTAACCATGGAGCTTTCTATAACAGTAACAGCGGAATCGAATCTATGTTCAATTCTGTTAATACGAGAGGTTAAAATTTCTTTTATTGGTATAGCTCGAGCTAAGAGCATACCCTTAGTAAGTTGAAAACCATCAGCCGAAATACATTTAGTTATTAATTGACCATGACCATTATTTATTTGTACCACACTTTGAATTACTTCATATTGTCGATTGGGTTGTTGAGAAATACTAGTTTCAATAAATAAATCCCCAGAAAAATTGGGACACGTGTATACATTTATCTCATTATAACCGAAAGAAATGTGTTTAGAATCGGACACATATAACAAAATTTTAAATATTTTTTCTTGGTTCGTAGTTATTTTTAAGATATCATTATTCTTGTACACGATAATGTGTTCTTGTTCTGTAAAAGTTTGTCCCAACAACAAGGGAACCTGTAATAATTGGTCAGGAACAATGAGCGCTTGAACTCTAGCCTTAGCAGAATCTATTTCTATATCGATATCACATTTTCCTAGGCAGTTTACTACAGAATCCCCGAACCCTCTTAACACCGGCAAATCGTTGGTTGAAAGTGGCACACCTAATGTCTTAGCAACAGATTCCTTCAACATAGTGCATTGGCTACCAAAATCAATAAAACAATCAAAACTCTGGTCATTCACCTTGGCTGACTTAAAATACTTTAAATCGTTATCGACTTGTTCAGATATACGTAAAACAGTCTTAGTATTAGGAGTTCCTTGCGTGGAACATTCACTAGATAAATGACCTACTTTATGGCAAGTGTCGCATTTCTTTATTGGATGTTTGCATTTAAAATATGGGTGACCTTCCTCACCACAATTATAACACTTAGGCGTGAACTTAGTGTCTGGGTTGTTCTGCATAGACTTATACAGCCTGGGTCGTCTGTTGTCAGAAGTGCTTGCTTGAGTTAGCGTTGAAATTCTATCAGGTTTCTTCATTATTTTTACATTTCTTAAGAAGACTAATAATTTATCCGGGTCTGTAAACTGTGCCGCCTCTGCGCTTGTCCTAACCGATCTATCTTCAATACCATGTAGAATACAGTCTATAGCATTTTTACCAGAAATTGAACATCTGTTAAGCAACACCATTTTCTCGTAAAAATATTCTTCTAACGAATCTCCGAATCGTGCTTTACTTGCAAGCATTTCTGTCAACAATTGACCATAATTTTGACTACTAGGGAACGCTAATTTAAGTTTACTTTGCCAATCAGGCCAAGAAAACATTAAACTCGGTAAACCTTGGTACCATTTTTGGGCTAATCCCACAAGTTTCGGCAATGCATAATGAATAATCTGCCGCTCCGACCAACCATAGATCAATGCACATTCATTAACTTTATTAATCCAATTATCTATTGTTTGATTTCGTTTAGATGGATCAAATTCAGGAATTACATTTAAAGCAGGATATCTATCATTACTGGTATCAGTTTTTATTGCACTAATTAATTCTTTGAATGTGTCTATTAAATTGGCCGGAGGAACAGAAGGAATAACGGGTAGCTCACCAGTAGGCAGGGAAGAATGTGGCTGATGTTGTTGCTCCTCGTTACTCCGTGCGTGCGAACGGCTGTCTCCCGCTGGGTGGGAAGGACTGCGGTGCAAACATCTGGATGCACTGCGCTGCAGTCGCCTCGACGTGCTGCGCTCCGATTGCCTCGATGCGCTGCGGTTCAGTCGTCTCGACGTGCTGCGGTCCACCCGCCTCGACGTGCTGCGGTAGACTCGCCTTGAAGCACTGCTCTCCCTCCGCCTTGAAGAGCTGCGTTGAATTTGCCTCGGCGTGTTGAGCTCCAACTGTCTGGATACGCTGCGTTCCATTCGTCCAGTTGGGGTACGTCGTGATGGGCTTCGCTGCAAATGCCGCGATGGACTGTGATCACGCCGCATTTGTTTTCGCTGTCGCCCACTACGATCTCTAGTTGGAGATCTGTCCCGTTTTCGAGACGATCGTTTTCTTTCCATTTTCTTCGCTAGAAAATAAACACAGTCTAAAAAGTAAAATGTTTAAACTAAACAAAAGGGAATTCGTTACAGTTACGTTATATTTATTCTTTATTCTATCTTAATACGACGAACAATAAGTAATAAATAAAAAAAAAGTAACGTATACTAGTAATATATAAAAGCTTTTGTCATAATATCAAACAAATATAAAAAAAAATAATAAAAAATATATATATAAGTATAGTTTAATTATTCGAAGAGAAAAATAATAAATTTAAAAAAAAAAAAAAAATCATCGTTAAATAATAATAGAAATTAAAAAAAAATTAAACATACCGTTCTCCAATTTTATACAGGGCGCTGAGTCCAAATATCGAGTACTGGTTACCTCGATATCCCGCTTTCTGATTTGTAAGAAATAATACGATTTCCTGATATTTAAAACACTTTTATTCTGTATCAGTTCTATACTACACTTTTAGAACATGCGCTCGGTAGCGCTTCCAACAACCAACTGCCGTGCTCGTGTCGTTACAACAATTCAAGTTATTTCATCGCCACCTGAGCGCCATCTATGCAAAGTAATCGGAAGTTGTACGACACGAGGACGGACATCCGTTTAACATAAATAATCTAGTTTGTTTGTACACCTTGTTTAATATTACTAAAAATTAATAAAACATTTAATAATATAATAAGTTATTTAAAATTAATTTAATACAATATAATAATTTTCACATCATAACTTCCGTTTTACATTAATTCATGTGAGTGTTAATCTCAGTAGTAATTACATCAAAATTACCAAGACATTTAAATAAGTCTGTATTGGGTATTTTCATAATTGTTTACACAGGTGTCCATGGGCGGCAGTAGCCACTTACCATCAGGTGGACTGCATGCTCGTCTGCTACTCTTATATTATAAAAAAAAATAGTCATTTCATCTACACAGTCGCTACAAAATTATTTTATACACCTACACAAATTAAATTAATGTTGGCCACTACTAGTCTACCTAATTAGCCAAAATTAACAACACGAACTGGCTGTTTGTCTGTTGCGATTTGCTTGCGATATTACGTACAATAAGCAAACAATTAAACAAATATATTACCATAATTAAACTTGCATTAACATATATAATAATATTGTGTATTAGAGTGGCTCAACCGAGGCATAAACAAAGAGTTAAACTAAAGAATTATCATTAAAACCAAAAATCTGATTGCTTAAACATTTACATTTTTTATAATATAGGAGTAGGACGAGCATGCAGTCCACCTGATAGTAAGTGGCTACTGCCGCCCATGGACATCTGCAATCAACCCCAGATAGGATTCGATATTACTACCTGAGGTCGGCCACAAATGCGCCGCTACCCCTGAGGGCCAAGCTAGTACGCCTCAGAAAAGTATGTCTCCCTTACCACACCCTTCAAACCAGAACGCAGCAACGCTTAACACTGCTGTTAAACAACTTGCACAAATAAGACGAATAAAAAAAATGTTCGAAAAATTCAACGAACTTTTAAAACCAAGGACTCAAGTCAGATGCAACCATAACGAGAAGCACTTTTCTAAACGGTAGTTTATGACCATCCAGTTCAAATTTCTAATACCAAGTCATATACGTCCAGGGTTTTATTAAATTCCAAGCAAAATACGAGCGAACAAAATTCTGAAAAGCCATTATGTTGGCTAACGTCCGTCAACATGAGTATATGAGCAATATGAGTATAACAAAGTAAGATGAAAATCATTGTACTACTTGCTAAGCTATGTTGCGATGTTACAGCTGTCCTCCAAATTGATACGAAAACAATCTGTCTATATGTAGGCACCGTATGCACGGATCACCTCTCAAAATGAAAAAGTATAGATGATAAGAAAAAAGTAGAATATAGCCCAACGCACTGGCCAAGTATAAATTCGTAGATTTCACACGCCCTTGAAAAAAATATTTTTTAAAGCAGATTTCATTGCGATCTTGCTCATCTAGGCAAATACCAATTTATTTCGAATACGCACATTACTTTGAAAAAAACAGAGTTGGGATTCGAACTTCGGACTCATTCAAACTATTAGGCCATCCCTTCTTGTGCAAGCTCAACACTATAAAATAATTAATGTTAAACAAAAATCTACATGCAAATTTAAAAAAATAAACCTAAGTATACATTCCTATCGCAAAAACAAACTTACAAACATTAATCTGCCAGTGACTCTCAAATTGTAGACAACTAACACCGTTGATTTGTGAAGCTAAATCTAAACCAAATACAGAGTGTGCCAAGTTAGTGCATTCGATATCGAAGTTTGCGACGCACTCAAACTTATCTAATATCACTCGTATCAACTTTGTCTTCACAGATCTCAGTTATCAGAGTCAAGTTTGCCAATACTATTTCATACGTTCAACTACCAGTTGCCAATATACTGTGAACACATCGAGATCTTGACCAAACTACGATCCGGTTTAAATCAAACTATAACTACAGACTAAATTGCAATGCTAAAGTTTGCATTTTAATAGCAAAGAAGACTGACAGGAAGTAGGTATCTTTGTTATATTTATACCTAAACGATGAGGCAGACGGGCTACCTGATGGGAAGCAGTCACCATCGCCTATGGACATTTGCAACACCAGAGGAGTCGCTAATGCATCGCCGGCTTTGGAGGAGAGCTCTTTTTACGCCTTTTTTCGGGAATACCGTTGAATATGTAAATAAGTCCAATAAAATTCGAATTCTTGAAGTATCAAAAGTCACAAATTCTCTTGAGTATGTAATTACCATATTCTAATATGCTCGACCGCCACACATTGATTTCAGAGTACAAGTTAATCTTTCGACATTGTAAAGCAATCATACAGAATAGGACATCAGATCAAACATAAAAAAAGCTTAAAATAGATAATTGACTTCTAAAGTCATTTACATAGTTATTGCCACTTCCTCGCCCAATACAATTAAAGCTATGAAAATCGAGCAGATTCGCATGGAACGCTTAGTGAGCAAATTCGTTTATCGCCCTCCAGCCGCAAGGTGACACCTTCGAGGGGCACGTGCTTGGAAGTTCCAAATACCGGCCTGATACCGACTGGTATTTAGGTATTAGCGGTTTATGATAAATTGATTCTGAGAAAGTAATTATGTGGTTTATAATTCGGTCTCTAACGTTTGGGTGCCGAAGGTGAATTTCTAATTTTTCGAAGTTATGTGCGATATAATTTATAACTTTAGAGTTTTGTAAACAATATGTGAATACTACTATACCTCATTTCACTAGCATGGCGGATTAGGACTTGTACCCAGCAGTAGGATTAAATTAAGTTGGGGATAATGATATAGAATATGTTAACTTTAATTTTATTTATATTTCGTACAATAAAATTATCATTATCATATTATTATATTCACTGCAATTTATAATAATATACAAATGCAACACTTTGCATGAATTATTAGAATACAAACATGAAATTTTAGACAAGTAAACCATTAAATTGTAAAAGTAAAACACTAAATAAAATATACAGTGTAAAAAGATAGAAGTGTAAGATGTAAATGTAAAGTGTAAAATATATTTTCACTCATTGTCACCCTATTATCTATTATTATAACTGGTAGACTAGTGTCATGTATCCGAAACTGGTGCGTAAACTTTTTGTTTGGTATTTTTAACTTAAACTCAGTGAATAGATACGAGATATCTGATAGCCGTCACCTATTTGCAATAATAAAGGGAATGTAATGCATCGTCGGCGTTGAAAAGGAGCGTCTAAAGCTCCAAAATAGCTTTTTTGAAATGTCCCATGTGATAGCGCCCTTTAAAAGCAGGGAATGCTTTAAAAATGTCTCGTTTCACCTGTCGCTGAAACCTGCTCTGTATATTCGTCAACAAAATTTCTTCCGAAAGTTATGTTAGTTCCATATCGTAAAGTTTGTAATAGCCATCCAATGAAACTTTTAACAAATTAATTTAGATTATTTTCTATGACATCCTATGTGCATGACTAAAGCAATATAGAGTAGATTTTAATTGACAAATCGATTTCGTCAAGCCCGTCCGAGCCGGACATCCGTAAATGCACCGTATTGGGAAATAGCCGAAATTTCGCACGACACTACGAATTCCATACGTACACAGTAGGCCTATTCAGAAACGCTGTCTTTACCCGAATACCCGCAAACCACAGGCCTTTGAAATCGGAAAATTACTGAAGGCACCCGTTTTATATTATTTACCGCGAAACGCCCGCGGCCTGTATTTCAGGTTTAAGGACGTGGTTGGAGGGTCGACCAGATTTGCAATGTTTGGAAATTAATCAGAAGGCTAACCGTTTTCGGATGGCTCAATTTCAATAATTCATTTGAATCTAATAATCCACACAATTTAATAAAATTGATATCATTTTCTAAACTCATTCACGCGGTGCAATTATTTTCATCTTTTAACAGTATAGTCTTTGCCCAAATGAATCATCTTTGACAATAATTGGATGATAAACTTATATACATGCACCGCGTGATATAAATACATTCGAGCAGAACTGAAAATAAAAACATAAAAAGTCCTTTTCAATCTCAAAAATTAAATTACCTCCTACGCGTGACAAAGTTTGATTGCCCCTAATTAAATCCGAAAGGTCCAGCGTGTAAAATTAGGCGCAACTTTACTTAATCAAACATTTTGACAAATAGCACCAGATTAAAAAAATACGTCACCGTTTTTCTCATCCGTCCTTACTGAGGGTTCATTAGTCGTCGACTGCCATTAATTTTAACGGTAACAAAATTTGTCTTTTCGCTATCTAACTCAAAGTTTAAGAGAGGAAATAGAGCTGATGGATTAGCCCTTAACGTTTAACTCCACTAAGCCTGGAGCAGGATTTTGTAAGTGGCTTAAAGCGACAAACGCGTAACGGATGATTCAGCTCAGAGCATCTTAAGCCTTAAGATTTTAAATAATTTACAAATTTTGCACTCGATTATAAAATCACCAAAGTCAATATGGTATCTACTACAAAAAATACTTTACTATGCTCATCTAAATAAATATTAAAATTATACGTCCGCTAAAATTATGCTGGTGCGTATGCACGGAGCGTGTAACCGCTACGTACGGTCGGGGACGCGCTTCGGGCGTCTGTCGTATGCAACACGCGATGTGTATTGGCGCTTATGTTAAGAAACAGTGTGCGAGCGGGCGCCCGCCGCGTGCGAACGCTCCGTGCGGCCACCGACCGCCGCGCGTGAAAATACCCGTCGTCTGACATACTTTCATTTTTCATTTTTCATTACAAACACGTGCCAGTTTTAGTCCACTCCATACTACAGGCACCTTAAACTGTGGAATGAAAATCGGAACTGTATTCAGGAAATAGACTATTCGCCTGCATTCGTCCATTTGGCTGTCAATATTGGCGCCTAAATTGACATGCGGCCAACCAATCATCCGACCATAACGAAAGATACACATAACCTAGATTTATTTAATGTTTTTATTTTTCCAAGAAAATGTTTCGATTTAACATAGGTTTTTATGTATTTCTCTCTGTCTCTCTGTCTTTTTCAGTTCTTAAATTGTTTGAGGTTTTTGACAATAAAATTTGTCAAAATTTTAGACAAACAAAATTAATAATAAAATATATATTTAATGATAAATTTAATAATACAAAATAATTTAATATAAGAAGAGGCAAATCCTATACATCATCATCAACCCATTACTGTCCCACTGCTGGACACGGGTCTCCTCTCAGAAAAGGATTAAGCCATAGTCCACCGCGCTGGCCAAGTGGGTATTGGTAGACTTCATATACCTTTGAGTTTTTTTTTGTAAATCTTTCAGGTTTGCAGGTTTCCTCACGATGTTTTTCTTCACCGTTTAGCAAGTGATAATTAATTTCCAATACGCACTTAATCAGAGGTGTGTTCCTAGGTTTGAACCTCGGACCCCTCGATCGAGAGGCTGAGTTTCTTAACCACTACGCTATCACTGCTTAAATCCTATACACAATTTGAAAATGTTTCCGACAACCGTCATACATATATCAATATTTATGTATATTGGAAATATTCAAGAATATTCTCATACGTAATTTTTATTTAGCAATTTAATTTAACAGTCATATATAAATACCCATATTTTTTTCTTTATGACATTTTCCTACCCGACAGTCTTACTTGTCAAACAGGTTTATGTATCTTATACAACTTAAAGCGAGCGTGGGCTACAGACAGATTCTGCATCCGAGGCGACAGCTGATCTCGTATCGCCTATAAATACGTTTTCCATTTGTATCCCACCTGAGTAATAAGACAAATCCTACTGAATATTTGTAGAATATGTGCAAGACTAGACTGAGATTTGTTTAAAGTTTGCGTTACGTTCTTATTTTTACCACGCTTTTTAGGGTTCCGTACCAAAAGGGTAAAAACAGAACCCTATTGCTAAGACTTCGCTGTCTGTCTGTCTGGCACAGGGCTATATCTCCCGAACCGTAATAGATAGACACATGAAATTTTAACAGAGGATGCATAACGGTGGACGCTATAACAACAAATACTAAAAATAAAACAAAGCTGAATATCAAAGGTACATACACAAACCGGATATTTACGACAATTTTCGATCTAACTGTTAAACCGTACTAGGAAGACGGTTGAAATTTTTACAATCCGTTTACTATAACTGGTATTATAATAAATACAAATAAGAACCATAAAACATATTTTAATATAGTTAATTTAATCTTATTATACGTTTACGTATCATTCATCATCGCCCCAACGCCATCATTTTTTGTGTCATGTATTGTTGATAATAATAAAATGAATAAAAATTAGTAAAAAATAATGAATGGTGGTACGGAAGCCTCCATGTGCGAGTTCGACTCGTACTTGGCGAATTATTTATAATATTGAAATAACAAATGAACATTTTTTATTAATGCCAGAAATGATTGGAATTCTTCATGAGATCAGCCACAGATGCGTTGTAGACCAAAACTATTATTTATCAATAATAAATGTGTAACTTAGATTTCCTCGACAAGAGATTTTTTTTTGATGATGCTTGAACTGCAGAATGAAAAAAATTCGCGATATTCATACATCATTCAACACAAATGTATTGAATGATGTATGAATTTCTGTGTATCTATATAAGATCTGTGAGAATGTCTGTGTATCTAACAAAGTGTGTCTTAATAAGACACAATTTATTTTATTCAAAATCCCGTAACCTCCACGTGACAGTGACGTTAAATTAAATCAAAGACCAACACTCGCCTTGATCGAAAGCCTTATCTTATCTATCGCAACAGATTTGAGAGCAAACAATTTGAAACTTTAACTAGCGATATCTAATTGAAATTTGAAAACAAAGCCTCGGACAAGTTAACATCTATGTCAATTTAAACCACAAACTTGATCGGTTTAAGACGTCATCTTGTCATTCGCGTAATTGAATCCAGAGTCCAAAGTTCCTGTCAACACGGTCGGTTTAAGATGATGAGATAGACGGATGTATTGGACAGCAGATTAATAAATTACTAAGTCATTCAATCAATACTGAAATCCCATGATATAATTATCTACTTAAAATTCGTTTATTTTTAACATTTTTACTAGGTATTTATGTTATAGCGGTGATAGTAACACCCACTGTTACAATTTAAGTGTCTATCTATTACGGTTCAAGAGATGGACGTGACAGACAGGCAGACAGACAAACAGATTGCTACAGTTAATACCATATTTCAATTATTAAAAACAGCTAAAATCTGAAACTTCGGTCCATTCGCACTTTTCAATTTTTTACGGTTTGTCGAGGTTTGGCAAATGTGCTAACGCGGCATATAATTGCACATATTGCAAAATTAGCTAACAACATTCGATAACAATACCATCGCATATCACCCCGGCGATCTTAATATCCGCTTCCCATCCAGATAATAGTGTATCGATGACCCCAAACTTATCCATGTCCGGTGCAGACACTTCAACGCCATTTAAGTGAGTGGATATTGGATACATCCTGTCACTACACAAGCAGATAATATTTCATAATTATTATGATACGTTAATTCCAAATAAGTTGGGAATACGTCACTGATATTAACTAACTACTATTTAATCATTTGCTTATAAATTTATCTAGTTTGTTTGTTAGGTACTACAATCTTATTAAATAACTAGCTGATCTGGCAAACGTTGTGTTGCCATAAATAAAAAAGTTATCGGTGAACAACCCTTATCACTTAGGGGTTTAAAAATACATAGTAGCCGATTCTCAGACATACTGAATATGCATAAAAAATCGGTAATGCCGTTTCGGAGGAGTACGGTTACTAACATTGTGACACGAGAATTTTATGTATAAGATAAAGATACATGCCAAATTTTATTACAAACACCGGGACAGGTCAAACCAAATACAAGCTTGTTAAAAGTAAGTTTTATCATTTCCGATAAGGAAAATAGGAATTTGACAATCCCTTGTAGAAATAGTTTCCTGCTCTTCAAACTGCACAGCAGATATAACTACCTATATAGAGCCGTACAGTTGATTTACTGCTGACGTTCTTAACACGTATGGGAAAAAATCCTCATGTTTGGCCATTAACGATCCCTTGGGTTGTACTCTTATTTCCTCCCTTTAATTGAAGTGTACCTTCGAGAGCCCCCACTCAAAGATCACCAAATTTCAATTGAGGTGAATACACCAAACAATAGTCAAAAGCCACAATTAAGTCAAAACAGTATATTACATTATAAGTAATTAAATTTGGATGTAAATATAATGTTAATGGAGGAAGACGTCGTCCTGGAAAATTAATTCCAAGCATGTAGCAGTATTTGTAGTAATATTTGCAGCTAATAAAATAATAATACAATACATCATCAACCCATTAATGTCCCACTGCTGGGCAGAATGATAAAGATTAGGCCATAGTCCACCGCGCTGGCCAAGTGCGTATTGGTAGACTTCACATACCTTTAATATTTTTTTTTTAGAAAATCGCTCAGTCATGCAAGTTTCCTTACGATGTTTTCCTTCACCGTTTAAGCAAGTGATAATAATTTTTCTAATACGCACATAATTTTGAAAAATCAATGGTGCGTGCCTGGGATTTGAACCTGGAATCCCTCGATCGCGAGGTCTAGTTTCTTAACCACTAGGCTATCACTGCCTGCAATACAATACATTTAAGTCTTATTCAGTTTGTGTGCTGTTCTGGTCGAAATGTAATGGACTCCTTTGTGGTTCAGGTTCATTCTACCAATAGCCTGTTGTGTCCGTCCATATCAGTAATGAAAACTGCACAAGGAAAAACTACCTGTATATGAAAGATAAGAGTCGATTTTAAAGGTCAAAGGATCCCTGGTTCGATCTCCGGTCAAGCTAAATTAAATTGTTCTTTCTGGGTGTCGACTTAAATGTATTTGTTATTGGCATAAAATAATTGCTTCCTTAGCTACAATTGTATCCCGAAAAGATAACTCAAAAAGTAGTCAATATTTATTTTTACAAAACATGCTTTGCTATATAACCATAACCATGTTTGTGTATAGTTACTTTTTAAACCGAGGTTGCCACTGACACGAGAATACCTAATATTTAATATCTGAGCCACAGCAAAACGTACCAGTGTTTTTCTAGTACGTTATAAAATTTCGGTTAGGATATTTCGATATCAGCGAAAACTCATTCAGTTGAGTGCACTATAATTCTATTTCACTCATGCATAAATAAATATGCTGACTATTTATATATTGGTTTAAAATGGGACTTCATTACTATGTAGGCAATATCGGGTAAAAAATCAAAAATTAATTGTTGCCACTTTTATTTTTCCTAAACGGGATATTTTCGCGTCCGCAAATTGTTCTTGGAAATATTTGGACAGGCAAAAATATAAAACACGTCATGTATACACTGAGTGCTTGTATCGCAGCCGATATATCCACAAGTTGATACATTGATACAATTTGTACATGCCATTTGTCTTCACTAAAGCTGTGATAGCCTAGTGATTTTAATTCGACCTTTAAGGGGCTCTGAGGGAGGTTTTAAATTAATCACCTCTGATTGCTTTAGCGGTGAAGGAAAACATTGTGAGGAACTTAAACGTCTTTAGTTCTGTAAAAAAAAGTTCTAAAAGATATTTTAATTCTATTAATTTAGACTTAAATCATTATAATTCTAAGACGATACCTTTTCCAACAGTGGGATAATAGGTTGATCACGATCATGATCAATATAATTTATTAACTTTAACAATAAAGTTAGCGTAGCTTTTAACCCTTATCGATATGTTTAGGTGGTGTAACGTTCTAAAGGAAATCCCACACGATTGTGTATTGTACGTGTGTATAAAAGCTGAAGAAAGCCGAGGGTCTATCAATCACGCTGAAAGCAGATACGACGTGCCGTTATCCTAATGTTAACCATTTACTTACTGTTCCGAATGTTCCGACCAGGAAAGTACCTACGATTGATTTTCCAGGTGAAAAATGTGTTATAGTTGTTGGGTGATTAGATAAGAATATAACTTGTGTTTTATAAGATAATCCATAAGTTAGACATCTTAATCGTCAAACGACCATGCCAAACGACCAAGCGAGCATGCAGTCCATCGTATTATAGCCACTACCGTCAAAAGACGTCTGCATTTAACCTCACATAAGAATAGAGGTCTACCTGAGACCGACCACAGATCCGTTGCCACTATTGAGGACTAAGTTGGAACGCCTTAAAAAAAATAGGCATGTCTTCTATACCAGACTCTTAAAACCTGGCCACGGCAGCGCTTAACACTACTGGTATTACTAAAAAAAGATGTGTAGGTGGTGCCTCCGTGGTCAACTCCGAAAGGGTTCTACTATCTTAAAAATATATAATTTGATTTACTGAAAATAATTTCAAGTATTCTTGAAACAATGTTCAATAAACAAAATTATAAACATTCTTGATTTCAACCCAAAAGGACCGTTTACGCACACAAGAGTTACATATTGAATCGAATACAATTTCCAGGCAACTTTCAGATAAAAATGTCTTACAAGATCTCTCGAGATGAAGTAGCTCTCGTAAAAAAGTTCGCCACTTTCGCCCCAAAGTTTTTTATTTACCGAACGAGTGGATGTAGTGTAGGCGCGCAATACTGTCCCGATTGGCCGTAACTCTTCAGAAAGGGTTCTTGGTGAACTCTCGAGATAGGGTTCTTTTGTACAAATGTTAAATGTTCAGGTTTTGGGAATAAAATATGAGGTATTGATAAGAGAATAAATTTATAGAAACTGATATTAGTCAGTTTATAAGATTTTTTAAGTTTACTAATTTATACGAGTAGGTGCCAAAGTTCCTTTTGTAATTTAGGCGGTAATTCCGTGTCTGGGTTTTCGATTTTGGTGCTGAAACCTTAATCATTTCATGGTAGCAATAATAGCTTTGCACTTCTATATCATTCTCTTATATCTATCTATTAATTATTTTCTACGATTAAGTAAGAGACGAACTGCTCAATCAAAAGTTGATGAATAAATTTTTATTAAAAACTAAAGTTTTTTGAAAGTTTCAAGTATGTGTCAAAAAGAAGACTGTTAGATTTTCTATGAAATCCTCTATTATCCTTCTCTACCAATTAGAAATGAATGGCTCAATTTCGATCTGGTAAGTTCTCGGTGCACCTATATGGAGAGACAAAATTATTTTTTTACCGGTTTATTTAAAAGTAAGTTAAAACAATAACCAGTTTATTGTCTCAATGTTATCCAAAACATATTTTATTCAGTAAGCAAGGAGTCGGCAATATTATTTCGCTGGTCGTAACTCGTGGATACAAGTTGTCCTTAGGGACGTCTGTACGCAGTTGTTCAGGTTTGAGGAACATAAAGCATTGTGGAATGACATTCCGTAAGATGAACCCGATGGAATGGTTTGTTAGTTATTTTTATCACTTCCTTGAAACAGACTGTCGTTACTTTTTAATAAACTTCCTGCAAACTAGGATTCCTTAGGACCTATGATAAGTATCATATTCTCAAACAAATAAGAGTATGAACTCAAACCCAAAATATATCAAACCTAAATTCTTTATGTATGTGGCCGAGACCTAAGTAAGTAACCAAATTCCCCAAGTAAATATAAAAAGTTGCTTAAAATGTTTATGTACGTAAAAATCATTTAAAAGCCTTAAAATAGTTACTTGTGTTAATCTATATTTTACACCTCATTGTATCTTCTGTTAATCTGCATATAACTTTGTTTTGATGCGCTTGAAAAGAAATAACATCATATTGCGCCTGAACAAATAAAATAGCACAATTTTATTCTCGCAAACGGATATTATTGCGTTATAACAGAATCAGAACTGTAGTCACTATATTGCTGTGTCGCTGATTCACGATTCGATCTCCAGCCCAGCTAGTATGTAAATTATAAATTCAGATATATATTTTCCGTTTCTGTTTCCGCATTCCTATCACAATGAGAAATAAGCCATAGACTTCACATATCTATTGCAAAACATTTATATCAATAGATATTTTTATTCTATCGATTATCTATTGCTAAACATTATAAAGAGATATTTTTTCAGACATACGGCATGGTTTCAATTACTAATCGCTCTCCGCTTAAAAAAACCGTTACAAAAGTTACTGCAAAATTTAACCGTGGAAACGTAAACATGTAGGATCAAACCGGATAATGGGAAAACGTTCCGTAGTTTTGGCGATAGCGTAATGGGTTTATGTCAGCACAAAAAAGTTAAGCGTAAGCGCTTCCCAAAATCTTGTAAGACACATTGAATATTATGTTTTTTAAGGTACTACTCGCTAACTGGACTGAATCGCGCTTCCGTATTTATTTATTTTTATTTTATCGCCTTGCTCAATTTTCACGGAATATTATTGGGGAAGGCGTAAAGGAAAAACACTGATAAAATTCATACACCTTTGAGAACTTTAAAGAAATCTCTTGGACATGTAGGTTTCGTCACCAAGATAGTAAATTATAATTATATTAATTCATAAAATATACAATTTATATATGAGACTTGACCTGAGCTTCGAACCTTGTACTCCAAAAAGAACATAGCATATGAAATAATGAAGAATTCACTTGTTTCAATTGTAAATACAAGTGACTAGGCTATTCCTGACTACGCTAAATGAACATTAAACACAGATATTTGATTTGATTTGATATTATTAATTATAACTACAGTGTAAGCGCCGATTAACGGAATTTGGATATTAATGTGCCAATTCAATTAAAACGATAAACGCGTACACTGAATAATTCATAATGATCAAATTTGAAAGCTCATAAATTAACAATACGTGTTTTGCATCACGGTAATGGTGTAACTAAAATATTCAATTATTTGTTGTATAATGTCCAATGTTGAACGAATCTAATATGTTAAAATAATCTAGTAGTAACAACAAAATATGAGTTAAAGGGATTTATTCGTATTTACAGGTACATGAAGTAATATATTATAATCATTTCAGTAGAAGCGGGAGAAGGCGTAGGGTGCAGCGTATCCGTAGGCGCCGAACTTGGCGTAGTTGTATCCTAAAGGAGCGGCGTAGGAAGCGGCGTATGGTGCGGCATAGGGAGCGGCGTAGGCGTAGGGCGCGGCGTACGTGGCAGCGATGGGTGCGGCAGCGATCAGTGCGGGGTCCTTGCGCACAACAGCGTTGAATCCTCCAGCGCCAGCAGCATAGTCCACAGTACGACGGGTGCCGTCAGACTCCAGCAGCGAGTACTGGCCGTTTACGTTATTTCCGAAGCGGTTCTCCACCTGGTGCTTGTAGTCACCGGTGTAGGGGTCCGCCACGCCGTATGAAAAGCTCGAAATGTCGGAGGCGCTGGCGACGGCCACGAGGGCGAACAGGATGATGCACTGAAAATATGTGTTTATAAATATTACATATCACGATTCTATTCACAATAATTTGTTAATAAGTAGGTAGTTTAATTGATATTTGAAAATTGATATTAGTAATAAAATTACTATTTTTAATTTCCTTTCATTTTAATTTTTAAAGTTTTTCAGTTTAATGATTGAAAAATTAATATACAAAAATTAACAGTCATGTACTTGTATTACATGGTTTGATCGTTACTTAAAAAGTAGTTATTTGGTAATTCTAATAATTTAATAATTAATAATTTATTTATTTATAATTAATAATTTATTTATTAATTTTTAATAATTTTGGTAATTCTATATTTACCTTCATCGTGATGTAAAATGTTATTACTGCAACTGACGTTGAAGTCCTTTTGGAGTCTGGTGCCTATAGTTGTTTTTATTCGCTTTATATATCAACGCAATACACTCCGTCGGACCTTCGAGGAAACGCTTAAAGTTCAACGTGAAAACTGGAATCTGTAACAGGTTGTCTATTTTGTAACGTGTAAATGATGTCCTTTTATTAAATTGTATCAGTTATGTACCTTTTACTTAGAAGTAGTTGGGCCACCGCGCTTCGTTCTGTGTGGTAGTCTCGTCAAGTAATAGATTTCGTATGATCATCCTATTTTTTTACGATTTGAAGAATCGAATGTCTGTGTAGTCTTGATCAATTAAAAAAGGTAATTAACTACTGTATGTAAATATTGTAGGACGGCCATATATATGATGCAACCCTTGTGTAATAAGTGGAAATGCATGATGTAGTGCAACTCTAGTGATAAAGTTATCACACCCTTCGGACCAGAACATAGCGGCTTGACATCGGTGCTGTGACACAAAAATTGGTGCAGCTGTGAAGTACTGTGGACTAGCCGTTTTTGAATTACAAAGGCTTGTAATATCTTAAAATTATCTCGTAGTATTATAACAAAAGTTATTTTCTGATGCGCCGATGTTATATAGTTATTTATAGAGTATATAAGGTATGCTTTCCGAATTTACATTTCGAATTCATCTGTCCCGGTTTAAATAGTTAATTCAATGTGCAGTACCAAATATTATTTTCGAGTTGTAGTTTTTAGATGTTTATTTACAGAGTCCACATTCTAATATCATTATATTTTCAAAAATCAAGTTTTCTTGCATTCCTCAAAACTAGTTTTTATGAGTTCTATATAATATTATTTATAGAAACAGAGTTTTAACTATTTATTCAAGTTCATACAATAAACTAACTTAACTTAACTAACTTTTTAATTATTTTAGTATAAAAGAGCAATAATGTTATAAATAAACTTTTTCATGTTTCCATATCTCGAATCCTTCGCAGGACTTCTATATTCGGATATTAACGGATGAGTTATAGAAGCTACATATAGGCTTAAATTCACTATTTTCCTTAACTTAATTTAACTTGTTCACAACTTAGGCGCTGAAGAGTTTTTATAATATTATATTTGTTAAATTTCTATCACTAAAAAAAAAAAACGCTTTCTACACTCACAGCCCCACACTAGGATTCCCTGTGTCGTGGGTGCTATGGACACATACAGAGACAAATACACAAACACCCAGACCCAGAAACAGAAATCTAAATTCATCATTTAGAAATATGTCTGGCCGGGGATCGAACCCGGGACCCTCTGCGTGTCAAACCGGCATGGTGACCGCTCCGCCACGCGGGTCGTCACTGTTTGGAACTATTAAATTTTAATTCATGATATATAATTATAACAGTATAATCTACCATGCGGTTGTTTTCTAGCGAAGTAAATGCGCGAAGCGCGCGCCTACCATCTAACACCTATATTTTCTTACAGACCTGGAATTTAACTCCAGACCATAATATGGTCATATCATCACATACATGTCATATTTAGTATGCAGTATTTGAACTAATCAAATTAATATTAGTCATCTTCGTTAGGTTATTTGGAAATAAATAAATGTCAATTAATATTCTTATTTATCGCAATTTGATGTTTTATTGAATAACCGAAGCTAAGTGTACAAACTAAAATTTAAATTTAGCTCAGTCGGTAGATTGTAACTGTTTCTAAAATTATGCATTAATAATAAAATATGATCATGATTATTATTAAAAACAGCTTGCTAGTGCTTAAAGATATAGCTACATAGGCTACTTCCACTACCACAATTTAGACTAATTGAATTACACCTCAGTTAAAATCCGTAAAGCCTTTTGGGTTGGAGCGCATGCCACAGAATGCGACATACATACATACATATTCTCGATGAACATTCTACGAATTAAGTTCTATAAGAATAAGAGTTATCATTTATATTGGTTTTTGGTGTTACCAAAATTTAACTTATCTAATAAAACGTCAGTAGAATTTTAAAATATATTACTTAACCTCGGGTTTATACTTACCTACTTTTTAAGAATTGAACTTTAAGACTTGGTTTTCTTCCAAGGGGTAATTGATTTAACTTTTTAATAGGTTTTAAGAAAGAAGTTCTTAAGTAGCTAAGAGGTAAAATTTGGTTTTACGTTTACGGTGTTCAACTGCGGTAGGACGTCTTATAAATCAAATATTTGGTATTAAAAAATAATATGAACCAATATGTAGTTTTTCCTTCTTGTTTTCAAAATATTCTTAATTAGATAATAGGACATGTACTGATGATACTGTGTTACATGTCGAAAATATTTTTTTCCTTCATTTTAGCTTGTGGGACCGGATTTGGGGAGGACATGCATGCAAAAGGGCCCAAAGAGAAATAATATATTCAACGGGTCAGCTAGTTTTTTCAAATATTATTTATTCGCATTTTTAGTGATAATAGTTACACTTAACTAAATAATGTTTTATGTGGTGAAATAATTATGGCTTTTTAAAGATTTGAGAGTAAATAATGTTCATTTTATTTGGAAAATAGTTAGGGGCCTCTGCTTCTTGCCCCTGTGCCCCCACATTTTAAAACCTGACCCTGCTTGTCCTATTACATCTTTTGGTGCAGCGAGCATAATAAATATAAACATAATTGTTTTAAGTATTTTTATTCCTATTTATAGGTATATCGGAATATATTAATATCATTTCAATAGTAGCGGGGGAAGGCGTAGGGTGCAGCGTATCCGTAGGCGCCGAACCTGGCGTAGTTGTATCCTAAGGGAGAGGCGTAGGATGCGGCGTAGGGCGCAGCGTAGGGAGCGGCGTAGGCGTAGGGCGCGGCGTAAGTGGCGGCGATAGGCGCAGCGGCGACCAGCGCGGGGTCCTTGCGGACCACGGCGTTGAAGCCTCCAGCTCCGGCGGCGTAGTCCACAGTGCGGCGGGTGCCGTCAGACTCCAGCAGCGAGTACTGGCCGTTCACGTTGTCGCCGAAGCGGTTCTCGACCTGGTGCTTGTAGTCACCAGTGTAGGGGTCCGCCACGCCGTATGAGAAGCTCGACAGGTCGGAAGCGCTGGCAAAAGCCACGAGAGCGAACAGGATGATGCACTGAAAACATGAAATTTTAAATATCAATATTAATTCTACGATCACAAAGACTTTGCATTTGGTAACTTTTAATGGATATAATTTAAATTTGAATATAACTATTATTTACCTTCATTATTTTGTTTTTACTGCGTCGTTACTGCAACTGTGACGAAGTCCTTCTTGAGTGTGATGATTATCAATGTTTTTCATTCGCTTTATATATGATCGAAAATCCAGTTCTGGTCCTTCGAGGAACACGAGTACTTTAAAGTTCAACGTAACTAGAATCTGTAACAGGTTGTCTATTTTGTAACAACGTACAAGTGAGTTTCTTTTATCTTAATATTTAGTTATGCGCCTTTAAATAACAGCGTGTACAACTTGTTAAGCTTGTGTTATTTTTAATCTTAGTCTCTATTTTTGTATTCATCGGCAATAATACTGCGATAATCAAGGGTTATTTTCTGATACATCAATGACAAAGTGAAGAAAATGAATGGCGCGGCTTCGATATCGTTTCCTGTAATCTGCATTAATATGTGGGTTTATATTGTATTGTGTTATTACTCAAAAACAACACGAATAGTAGCTTTGCAACGAATACATTTCTATAAACGTGTTATATGTATTAATAATGCAATAAACTGAGGTAGAAGTGTTTTTAGTCTACGATGTGTAATATTGTGTAATGATTATGAACTATACTTCTATTAGAAAAATATTTGGGTTGAAAATTAATTAATATTTAAATAAAAGGTGAATATAAATTTTATATTTCACTGTAGTAATTTTATTATTTCTTTATATTTTAGAAGTTAAAAGCAAACGAACCCGCATGAGATCTGATTGTAAAAGATCATTGCTCATAGACATTTGGGGTAACACCTACGAGTAAATAGGATTGATGCATTAAGATCAACCACGCAATTTTATAACGCAGAAATAGGAAATACATGTTTTTCAAAATATCACGTCATCAAAAAATGTGGTCAACGACATTGGCGCAGTAAACAACACAGTTAATTATACTAATAGTACTTTTGTAGGCAAGTGAGTGATGGTATCCCCTTAATAATTATGAATGAGTTTCTCGATACTTGGTATTGATGGAATTAGTGATTGATTGATTAGTTAATAAAACCTATTTCAAACGTCCTATTTTATACTCTGTTATATAGTAGGAGCTCATTTGTCAATATACAGGAAACAAAGTTACATACATCTAACCAATTCGTGTATTGCTATTTTGTAAGATCATTTTAAAATTTCTAAAGATCCATTCGTAACCTAGATGATTTTTGATATTTATTTATATTGAGATGTTATATGAAAACATAATTATTTTAAGGATTTTTATTCCTATTTATAAGTATATCGGAATATATTAATATCATTACTAGCATGGATTTCCGCAAAATAACACCTGATAACTATATGTATATTGAGGTGATTCATTTATATTGATTGATATTATTTGATAAATTAATAAATAAACCGATATAATTTGGATAAAAAAAATTAGTTCCAAGAGGTGTGTGAAGTCAATTAATTAGCACGTGGCCAGTGCGGTGGGCTATGACCTAAACACCTTTTACTTCGAGAGGTCCCGTACCTTGTAATGGGTGGATGACAATGTCAAATATATAAGTCATCAATGCCGGTGGCGCAGTTCTTCTTTTATAATATAGGAGTAGCAGATAAGCATGCAGTCCACCTGACTATAAGTGGTTTCTGCCGTCCATGGAGATCTGTAATCAACTCCAGATATGATTATATATTCCAACTTGAGGTCGGCCACAGATGCGCCGCTTCCTCTGAAAAATAAGCTGGAACGCCTCGGAAATGTATGTTTCCCTTACCACATCCTTCAAAGCAGAATACAGCAGCGTTTAAAATTGCCGTTTTGGGGCAAAAATAACTGTGGCGGTGGTGCCACCGGAGTCGAACCACAAAGGGTTCTACTTATCTTTAAATTTATTATATTTATTTAAATTTCTAGAGATTTGAGATGAACATCTATTAAATTAGCATCCCGAATGTCTAGTTTCTAGGTTTTGAAAAATGTATTCACTTGCCTTCACTTATCTATCTAACTATCGATATTGTAATTAATTCAGGTTTGAATTCGTGTTGCTAAATAAAGAATAGCACTAGGTGCAGATTATCTGCGCTAAGCTTATCTCGGATTGATGTGTATCAATAATTGGTTTATAGAAATCCGATCGAATGAGTTCACTGTGTTAACAAACATAAAATGTATTTAGAATTAATTTATAGATTAGAGAGATTTATGCTACTATATCCAACAAACGGAAAAAAAATCTTTTTAATTCTTACTGTTATACACCCTGTACTGTATTGTACAGGGTGTATAACTGTAATCAAAAATTTAAAAAAATATACAAACATACAATATTCGTGTTATAATAGAATATATGTACATAATATTTACACCTAATAACAGCAGCGTTGCTGTGTTCCGCTTTGGATGCTGTTTTAAGAGAGACATATTTAACTGAAGCGTTCTAACTTAGTCCTCAGGTATATCAATGCATCTATGGCAAACCTCAAGCAGGAATGTAATCTTATCTTATTAATAACATGTATCGATCGGTGATACATAATTGATCATAAGATGGACTATATGTTCCTAGCTATACCAATATTGGAAAAAAATACGGCGGTCAGGTAGATGAGCATATTTAACTGTATGTTTTTTTTTTCCTATAGGTTATATGTTTGTAATGTGATTTCTTAATAGTTCATGAATTCGAATTTTATGGGAATATTTTTCCGCGCTCAAAATAGGTACAATAAAATGATTTAAATAATTATTATAGACGTTTATTCGTATTTACAGGTAGATCGCAATATATTATTATCATTTCAGTAGAAACCGTAGGGGGAAGCGTATCCGTAGGCGCCGAACCTGGCGTAGTTGTATCCCAAGGGAGAGGCGTAGGACGCAGCGTAGGGAGCGGCGTAGTGTCCGGCGTAGGGAGCGGCGTAGGCGTAGGGCGCGGCGTAAGTGGCGGCGACGGGCGCGGCGGCGAGCAGAGCGGGGTCCTTGCGCACAACAGCGTTGAAGCCTCCAGCTCCGGCGGCGTAGTCCACAGTGCGGCGGGTACCGTCAGACTCCAGCAGCGAGTACTGGCCGTTCACGTTGTTACCGAAACGGTTCTCGACCTGGTGCTTGTAGTCACCGGTGTAGGGGTCCGCCACACCATATGAGAAGCTCGACAGGTCGGCGGCGCTGGCGAAAGCCACAAGGGCGAACAGGATGACACACTGAAAAATAGAATAGAATCATTAACAAAAATAATTAAATGATATGCATTATGAAAATTGTTCAAAGAATTTTTATTCGAGCAGATTTTTAAAAATAAAGTTTATTAAAATAAATATTCAATTAATTTACCTTTGCTACCATTTTGAAGGTTTTATTTTATTGTAGTGACTGACTCGGAGATTGCTCTGAATCTGATGTTCGGTAATTATCTTCGGCTGCCTTTTATATCATTGAAGCATTCCAATCCAGTACTCAACAACAATCGAGGAAACGCCTAAAGTTCAAGATTAACTTGACAAAAACATAAATCTGTAACAGGTTGTCAGTTTTGTAACAGTATGTAAATGAAGTCCTTTTTAACAACGGGCTTTTGTTATTTATAGTGCGTCTACTTATTGCACAACTTAATAAGCTTCTTATGTGTCAGCGTTTTTATAATGAGGTTTTCAATTCATTTTAAAGTTTTCTTTTTATAAATCAGTGGTAGTTATCGCAATAGACTTATGTGGTTATGTATCACTTGTATTAAAACCAGCAGATTATTAAATTAGTAGAAAAAAATCTAGTCTTAATGTCCCGGATTGACTCCTATAGTTGCCTGTAACAGTTGTAAGGAGCCACGGATAGAGTAAGCGTATGTATTTTATTTGCCACTGCAAGCCTATCCATATAAAATAAATGGACATAAAGACACAGTTCAAAACTTCTTAATTACTTTACATTACTGCTATTTTAGTAAAAAGTATTTTCTCATTATTCAACATTAATTTATGTGTAAGTATAAAATAATACTCCACATAAGATTCTCATCTCACAACACACTGGCAGGACTGTTATTTTAATGAAATTATTAATTAAATGTAATATTTATCTTACACGTTATGTAAAATTTCAAATACCTTAGAGTATTTGCATTATGTTGCTGACGTTAAAATTGTAATTTTAGCGAAACCCACAAATTTCAAAGCGTACAGACCATGTGGTTTTCAGATATAAGGCACATTAATTATACATTTGAGGTTCACATTTTAAGCGAATAATATAATATTCGGAATACCTGGACCGCGAAACCTTAAGGCTGTGTGTAGAAATGGTTTTATAATTACTATGTAATTAATTTTCATAAAAGTATTTGAATGTTGCGTTTCATAATATTTAGATATAACTAGCTGTACCGGCAAACGTTGTGTTGTCATATAAATAAAAAATGTTAAGGTGAACAACCCTTATCACTTAGGGATATGAATAGATAGTAGCCGATTCTCAGACCTATTAAATATGCATATAAAATTTGGTGAAAATCGCTAGATCCGTTTCGGAGGAGTACGGTAACTAACATTGTGACATGAGAATTTTATACATAAGATTTATGTATTTAAAGAATGTATAGTATAGATATGAATTACAAGTATGACATTATATTACATGTTACTACATTTTGAAATTAGTTTTTTAGGTTTAGGTATGGAGCTGGTTTAGGATAATGACATTTAGATTTAAATATCAGTTAAACCTTCAATTTCATTCATTTGTAGGTAAGAATAACTAATTTGTTAATGTCATATTCAGGTTAATTAACCGTATCTATAAACAATTAATAAGTATAAGCGCCATGGACACACACATAGACAAATACAAAACACCCAGACCCAGAAACAGAAATCTAAATTCATCATTTAGATATCACCCTCTGCGCGTCAGACCGGTATAGTGACCGTTCCGCCACGCAGGTCGTAGTATGCATTGGTCATTATGTTATTTCAATTTAAATTTCTTTTGAATAGATAATTCTCATTTCATATGTGTTATTTTCAAGTTTAAATCATAATAAACAACTATTCGCAGAGAAAACCTCATGTTTAAGTCTACAAATACTTCTTAGTCTGTCCTGAGCCTTATCTGTAAGCCACCGACCGTGGGTCGCAAACTATTCTAGAGTACGTAACAGTAAATATTAAAACTTTCTTTAAGTGTATAGTACGCGCACAGCAAAATAAATGTGCTAATAATAATTGCTGTACTTGGTCTTGATCTATGTTTTAATTGTCATTAACATTAATTAATTTTGCTGAAATAATTTTATTTCAAAAATAAGCTATACAAGTATACATATAAATAGCATGATTGTCTTGTTCAAATGAGTGATTTTGATTATACCTTATAATACGAAGAAGTATATGAAAATTACCTGAAACAAAAAAATGTCATCGATATATTTTCATGTTAAACCAAAAATTGTAGAAATAAAATTTATACTATGTCAAAAATTTCCGTTTGTAAAAGAGGTCTAAAATACACTATAATTTTTCTAACGTGAAGTATTTCTGCATCTGGAAGGATGTTAATGTCATCTTACTCCTCAGGAGTGGCAATCCATCTCTGATTGGCTTGGAGTTTCTATTCCTGTTCTATATGAAGAAAACCAAAGAAGTTACCGCCATCAACGGTGACTACTTTCAATCAGGTGGACTACAAGCTCGTTTGCTACTCCAATATTCCAATAATGTAAACTGAACCATATTATTTTGCATAAGCACGGAAACATCTTATCTAACCTATAACCTACAAGCTCACACTACACGTATGAACATAGATAAAGTACGTGACCGACAAATGACCCGGTAACGCGTCCTTTGTTAACGGATCGGCGCTGGATTAATTAATGAGGGGTAATCCACTTGCACCCCCATTCTAATCATGGCGCACGAGTGGCCCACAAAATGCTCTGGGATAATGGTATGTCATCAAATTTCAGGTTACTTACAGAAGGATAGTGGAAGGAATATGTTACAACCGGGGAGGTAACACCGCTATACTTAATTTCGAACGTGAAACAGATCTGTACCCTTACCATGAGTTTTCAAAACATCCTACAATTTTACGTCACGTTTACTCAATCCATTATTCTGTTCCGTTTGCTTCAGTTGACTGAGTAAACGTAGCAACAAGTGCTCAAGTCTTTTTGTCTGCCTCACATGTTCGCAAAAAGAATAAAGCAGCATTTTGTCAATTTAAACATTTAATATTACGTTACTGACACTATAGTTCTGATATAATCCGCTAGGGGCGCTGATTGGAAATTGTATGGGCAAATACGTAAAAAAATACCAAAACAGCCATATTTGTCAAAACGTAAAAACTCATGGTAAGGGTACTGGTCTTTCGGTGAAAGGCTGTGGATGTTGGCTGACTCACTTATAAGGCGACCGTCTTAATCCAGGATACAATGCATATTTTGTTGACTTCGGGTAGAACCTTTTCTCTATATTAAATTGGTTACCGGTGTCTTTTGGCAGCAGCGATCGCTTACGATGACATGAACCGCATGCTCGTTTGCCACTTAAATCTTATAAAAATACTACAGTAAAATATCAAACTTAAAACGTTCAATCGTTCAATCGACGATATTATATATTTGGGTATAACTATAAACCAGCGGGTATTTTGCCAGTTTATTTTATTCAAATAAAATCTCACTGACATTAATCCGTCAGTATTATAGTCGTTATTCAAATTTAAATTTATAGAATCAATTTTAATAGATACTCGTATCAATAAGACCTTTAAATGGAGATTTTAGATAACTGTCATGCATGTGTGATCCTTTACAGCGAAAGCATATTATAACGATAATCATGTTTTAATAGGCGCTAAACCCCCGACCACCTGGCCCCAAATATGAGACCGAAATATCCGCACCCGCATTATCCCGCCACTTTTTAATAGGATAATAAATCCTACGCGGCAAAACAAAGTACACAAAAACAAGCTCCTTAGCCCAATGGACTTCACGGTCCGTTGCCTCCGCCTTCGTCACGGGTGGTTAGCTCCGGCGTTTACGGTGTCACCCTGTTATTGGGCTTGGATAAATCCGCAACTATTGTTCTAACGCGAGAGTTAAAGTTTGGCGGGAATTTTATTCTAAATGCCGTCGTTAGGCTGTATTTTGATTTTATGGTTACGGTTGAGTTAAACGAGGTATTCAAATGAGTAGTCAAGATAATCATGGTATTTGTGACCAAACACAGATAAAACTTTCATTTTATGTGAAGCTTAATAGAGACGTACATTGACGACTTCATTGCATAAGAGTCATTGTTATAAATACATGGTTGCCGATTCCAAATAGTAGAGTGATTACTGAGCATATAAGCAGGAATATGAGGTCATCAGTGATCATAAACAGATGGAATGCTTTATGAGTAAGTCAAAATAGATTTGCCAAACACTTCCGAATGAAACACAGACAGTCCCGCTACAAAATAAATGGAGTTAAGTTGTTGGGAGTTGTATAACTTTAACAATTATTATTATTTTATCATAAGAACCTTCTATTACAAATGGATATTAAAGTTAAAATAATAAAATTCAGGAAGTGTAATTTCAAAATTTAAATTCGTATTTCAAAATCGAGATTATGAATTTTCTATGTTAACTTAAGGCGTTTCCAATTTTGCGATTGCGACCGATATTTGCTTTTATAATGGAATATATATTTTCCACAATTGAATTATTTCGTTTGTTTATCAACTTATTTTTTGTGTAATTTTAATTTGTCAATCAGAATTAAAAATAAGTATGACAAGACACGCAACTCTGATTTTTCGACAAAGTTATGTGCGTATTAGTCGCTTATCACTTTATGTAAAGGAAAACATCGCGAGGAAACCTGCAAGATGAGAGTCCTTTAAAAAAAGTTCCCAAAAGTGTGTGAAGTTTACCCATATGAACTTCGCGCGTGTGGTAGGCAATGACCCATGCCTAGTAGTGGGACAGTACTGGTACGACTAGCCCTGATATCTCGACACCTCGTAATACCATTTAACATATATCTATTATTAGATAAAAGGTGATATGACCCGCTGTAGTTCGACACCGGAGGCACCACCGCCACACCTATTTCTTCTTATAACAGCAGTACGTAACTAATAACAACAGCGCTACTGTGTTCTGGTTTGAAGGATGTGGTAAGGGAGATATATAAGGAAGTATGTCTCCCTTACCACCTACGAGGCATTCCAGCTAAGTCCTCAGGAGCGCATTTATGAGTGACCTCAGGTAGGAACCTAATTTTACCTGGGGTTGATTACAGATGTCCATGGTCAGCAGTCTGCTACTCTTATATTTAAAAAATCCTATATAATTATTTATTAACATGAAGTCCTTACCGCTGATGGACGCTACGACATTAAGTATATAAGTACGCTGTCATAAAGGAGCTCCACCATGTGATAAATGAAGTTGGACGTAAGACCCTTTTAAGAGTTTTTCGTCAACCCTATTTGATGTCGATAAATTGAGTTATGTTGTCTGTGCTAACATGGTGCTAACAGATTTTGTTTAGTTTGATCGGATTTCGTTTCCGACGCGTTGGGAATTTGCCAAACTCAGGTGCTTTGTATGACTTTCTCATAAAGTAAATTAAGAGACTAATCAGATATCACACAAAAATAAATTAAGGATTTATTTACTTCAGACAAAAAGTATATTAAATGTGTTGTAACGTATTTATACCCAAAGTAAAATAGACGCGGGATAAAGGTGGTAGAACCCTTTGTGGTTCGACTCCGTCGGCACCACCGCCACCTATTACTGCCTAATAACAGCAGTATTAAGCGCTGCGGTGTTCTGGTTTAAAGGGTAAGGTGGTAAGGGAGACTTTTCCGTGGCGTTCCAGCTTAGTCCTCAGGGGTAGCGGCGCATCTGTGGCTGACCTCAGGTAGGAATATCTAATCCTATCTGAGGTTGATTACAGATATCCATGGGCAGCAGTAGTCACTTACCATCAGGTGGACTGCATGGTCGTCTGCTACTCCTATATTAGAAAAAGACACATAGACATGGGCTATGCTTGTAGTATAATTTACTTATGAATAATTATATCGCAACTTTTTAAAATGTGGTAGAACTCAACAGTTTATTGTTCAGTCCTCGCAACGTCACTTTTACATCGTCAACGTTTAAAACATCCAAAGTATTTATCAGAATAGTTTAATATTAAAAGCATTTACAATTTTATATTTTACTCTCAAAAATTTTAAAATTATATTCTCTCCATTTTGCCTCGATTGTTTACACATCAAACATTGGCAAAACGTCTGAAATCATGCTACTGTACATATTTGTAAATTTTTCGTATAAAAATACATTTAAAAATGTTTAACGTATATTTTGTATATACATTATATATAAGACGTATATACATAAAACGTATATAAGAAAATATTTCAAATAAAACGTCAGTACCTTGTAAACCACCCGAACACTCTGTGTTAATACACAAACATGTATAAAAATAATAATGGCCGTTTTATATTCTGTATGGGTCGAAAGGTAAGCCTGACCGTAACGCTAGAACCCATCGATCCATCACCATTCGCTGAGCACGTATTCAACTCTCTAATAATAGCTGAAAGCCACTCTATTTTAGGTAGCGTTAGGAAAATCTCAAATCTTTTTGCTTTACGAGACAATTTTTTTCTGCGACTTCGTCTTTATTGCATGAACTCTTGTCTTTGACTAATTAGTTACGATTTTTCGTTGATTCTATTGGTTCCTCCTACAAATGGAAAGTTCCTGAGGCATATATACTGTATTATATTACACTGTTCCAATATAAATATCTGAAGCATAACATATAAAAAAGCAGTGGTAGCCTAGTGGTTAAGAAACTCTGCCTCTCGATCGAGGGGTCCGAGGTTTAAGTCCCAGGCACGCACCTCTGATTTTCTAAAGTTATGTGCGTATTGGAAATTAATTATCACTTGCTAAACGGTGAAGGAAAACATTGTGAGGAAACCTGCATACATGAGAGATTTAAAAAAAAATTATCCTTCTCATGAGAGGAGACCCGTGCCTAGAAGTGGGACAGAAATGGGTTGATAATGATGATGATGATGAATATACTATGCTGCTCCAAAGCAAGATGGTGCGGAATAATGGCCAACCCGTATTAGATGTTTTCAAACTGCTCATGATGAGATGAAAATATTATGATCTTCAACAAGGTTTTGCTTACCTATCAATATCTATCTATTTCTCTGTTACACCCCATGTTGCTTAAGTTAGTTAAAACCAACACATTCCTATGTTGCTATTTAACCTAAACATTATTATGTAAATTCAAAAATACACATTTACCAGTTCTTTTAGCATTTGCTCTAGTTATCACAAATAATAGTTGAATAGAATAAATTGGTATTTACAACATTGTTTTCTTCGCAATTATTCATTACGTTATAGGTAAGTTGTAATAAGCCAGCTTATATTCACGCAACCTACATGCATAAATTAACCACATCATTAAGAACATAATAACAAGATTTTAAATGGCATATTAGGACAATAAATGTGTCTAAGCTAAATCCGCGCACGTAGTTAATAAATATTCAGTTTTTAAAAACAAGCATTTTAACAACGTCATTTTGTTTTAGGTATTCTTCCCCGAAAAACGTTTTATGTGATTATTTTATAACAGGGGTACATAAAACTAATTGGTCAACCAACTTAGGGTGTCCGCCATTTTGAATTAAAATGACGTTTAACTTAGGATCATGCATTGTTAATAAACGAAACGAAAATTCAAGAGCCGTTCCATGATTTGAACCTTAAATACTAACTAAAAGGCAAGTTAAATAAAAGCTTGTAAAAACTTAACGAGATTTTTTTAATATAATACAGGAGTAGCAGAAGAGCATGCAGTCCACCTAATGGTAAGTGGCTACTGCCGCCTATGAACATCAGTAATCAACCCCGGATAACATTATATATTCCTACCTGAGGTCGGCTACAGATGCGCCGCTACCCCTGAGGACTAAGCTAGAACGCCTCGGAAAAATATTTCTCCCTTACCACACCCTTCAAAACGGAACACAGCAGCTAACCCTGCTATTATTAGGCAGAAATAGGTGTGGCGGTGGTGCCGTCAGAGTCGAACCACAAAGAGTTCTACCATCTTCAGATAATCCTTTATCATTCGTCATTCTAATTTATATTACCACCATCATATGCAGGTGAAATGTCACTGTATATATTATGGAATTATTAATAGTTTTCCACGAGATATTTTTCCATGGGTAGATTACACTTGTGACCCCTTACTATCAAATGAACAGCAATAATCTACAATAAAAAAGAACTGTGTGAATGTATTGCATAGAATAACCATAACGTTCATTTTCTAGATGCAGTGGTTATAATCATCATGGCATTGAATGAATAAAACCTATACATAAGATAATACCTAGGCAAGTGTTGGAATGAGTACTCAATAAACAATAGATCAAATCTAGAAGTATCCGGAGAGAGGCGCTGACGAGCTGATTCTTTTGTTTTCTGCTTCATTGTTCGAGGCAGGCAGTGTGGCAACAGACAAATGTATGCTTCCGTGGGTATATAGAATTTTAGATCTGTAGCGAAAGATTTTTATGAACTACTTTGAACACTAGGTTCTAGTGAAATAGTTCTATAAATAACTTCAATTGTGGTATTATTATTTCCTCTTAAAAAACTTTAAACAATCAATCTTCTGTTTGCAAATTGCATTAACATTTTGAAGTTAATAAAGAATTTATCGACTAAAGTGTGCAAAGTCAAGTTCTAGGCAATTTTAAATCATTATAATTTTGAGTTATAATCAGTCATGTTAGTGAGAATCACATGGAAATCTTTTTTTTTATATTTATACGTAACAATAAGGCACACGGGCTACCTGGTGGAAATCAGTCACCGTCGCCTATGGACATTTGCTACACCAGAGGAGTCACCAATGCATCGCCAGCTTTGGAGGAGAACTCTCTTTTCACCCCTCTTGAAGAGCCCCATGTCATAGCGCTCAGGGAATACCTCAGGAGGAAGTTCATTTCACATTTTGCACGTACGCGATAAAAAAAAATACCGTGTAACCCGAATAACTATAAGATTTATAGGCTTCCTCGCCATTGTCCCTGTAGTCCCGGGACTAGAATAGGGCTACGGTATCCTCTGCCTGTCGTAAGAGGCGACTACAAGGGGGCATCCGGGGTTGCGGGCGGCAAGATTGGGAGGTCGAGCCGTCCGGTAAGCAACTCCGGGAAGGACGGCGGTGTGTGTGGTCGCATACCATCGTAAACACCAGACGGTGTGGCGAGTCCTGGAGCTCACCTGGGTGGCGCCTGAAGGGACTACACGTTCAGAGGACTCTGGTTGCTTTCCGTAGGAGATCCCGGAGTCCTCTTGGCAACGTAGAGGACGGCCACCGAGGGTTTTAGTGCGGTAAAAATCCCACATAACCCATAATAATGTGTCGCTCTCACGGCACCTTTACCACGGGTACCTTTTGAAGGTTTCCCCCTCGTAACCAAAAAAAGGCTTCCTCGCCATGTCATGTCACATTGTTAACGTACTTTGACTTATATCACAAGATCTCGTAACAACACATCAGGCACGAACGCATTATACATAAACCATTTGTAAATACAAATCGAGTG
The DNA here is from genome assembly GCF_041222505.1 of Epargyreus clarus. Taxonomy (NCBI): domain Eukaryota; kingdom Metazoa; phylum Arthropoda; class Insecta; order Lepidoptera; family Hesperiidae; genus Epargyreus; species Epargyreus clarus. The sequence continues at coordinate 14,247,525 of NW_027332223.1, forward strand.
AGCTATTACATCGCGTTGACATGTTTCTGCAATCCAATATAGAACCAATTTGTTCAATAAACAAAGAAATGAAAGGGCTTAAACAAACCGGTCTCTGCGTCGACTGGTCCGAATCGGAACGGATTTTTTAATTCACTTTCAGTGGATATAAATTGAAATGCGTGGACATGCACACCTCGACCGTAGAACGATATTTTTGAACCGAAATGTTTATTCTGCCACCTTTTTTCGAAACCATTCCAGTACGTGCCTGAATATCGATGCGGTTTGCAGGTTTGCTCTCGAATTAAAATCGAATAAGGATAATATTATAAACCTACACCTTTGTGTGGTAAGGGAGACAGACTTTTCCGAGGCGTTCCAACTTAGTCCTCAGGGGTAGCGGCGCATCTGTGGCCGATCTCAGGAAGGAATATCTAATCCTATCTGGGGTTGATTACAAATGCCCACGGGCGGCAGTAGCCACTTACCATCAGGTGGACTGCATGCTCGTCTGCTACTTCTATATTATAAAAAAAAAACTACACACACAACCCATCACACATATTATAAACACATTCTACCTGAAGTCAATTACGGGTGTTGGGAAACAAGATGGCCGCTACATATAGGAATCATATATGTTCAGAATATTTTAAATGCCGGGGACCTAGGACTAATTAAAAAATATATGTCCAATATCGTTCTTTAATACCACTTTCTTTTTTCCATGAAATTGAAGTCACGCACGATTTATAATCAGGATTTAATGACAGAAGCAGTAGATCTACAACATTAGTTCATCTCACACTATTTACAACCAAACCAAAAGAAAGGAACGTATTACGTCAATTTAACGAACATAACGAAAGAACAATACCTACAATAACACTGCAATAGAAACACAAATGGGAGGTCATCATTCATACGTGTGGAAGAAATAAAACAAACAACATTTGCCCTCTAACGCGCCTCGCACTCCATCATGGACGGATGATAGAAACAGTTCAGCGTTCAGTTTTTTCTGTTGAAATAACAATCAATTCGCCGAGACCACGATTTATGTAATTGGGTCGACATATCGGCATAAAATAACTCTGGAGTAAAAGTTATATATCAACATAAAAAATAAGAATTGACTATACGAACATTTTTTTCGTACAAAAATTACAAATGCTTGCTGTCTACCATTGAGTTGATGTATTCTATAACATCAATTACACATCTATGGATGTCTGAAATCGTACCATTAATGCAAGAAAAGGACCTTTCTTTTTAGATAGTAAAAAAATACTTATTTTCACTAAAATACAGATGGTAGTAGAGTCTGTCGAAATTGTATTACTAATTAGTACGCAGAAGAATCCAAAACAAAATTCAAAATATTAAAAGAACGAATATACTCATTACTCATTAAAATATGTTATAAACTGAGCATCAAAGAAAATTTAATATTCGGTTTAGGTATTTTATTGAAGAGGTACACAAGAAACTCGACCGAAGCGTTTATAACATTAATAGGCACATGCAGTACCTTGCCATACCTTTTAACGTGGGAAGTAATTGACAAAGTACAATTAAAAAGGAAGCAACGAACTTTAACAGAAATTCCATATAAATAAACGTGCTCATACAAGTCAATTAACATTTAGGTATCTTTCCATTATACAAATAGTTTACATGTCTGTTTGTGCTGAAGTTATAAAATACTTTTACACATTTATGTTCGATCACCTTGCAGTTTAGTAACCTTTCATGTTTATTTTTAACTTTTCTTATTAAATAAATCGAAAAGATTGAACCAAGTCATGCGCAAAACAAATTTATTGTAACATAAATATTTACACTAAATTTCATTTTGGCATTTACATAAATACAAAAACTGAGCACACTCGTTTTTGAAACATAAATAATGAATTGAGTTTAATTACAATAATTAAAATTTACAAAGTAACATGTTTACTTTCGTGCCAAATTGAGACAATTTAATACTTAGCATGTTTATTTTAAGCGGAAACTACCTCCCGTAAAACAGATTGTTTATGTCTTTGATCTTGTGAGTTCGTTTTGTAAACAAAACTCCGTACAAATAAGCAGGATTCTACGTCTTGAACGTACGCCCTCAAACATTTTAACAAAAAAATCTTAATAAACATAAAGCAAACTTCAAACCTCTTATACTTTACAATTTTGAATTAAAAAAATAAACTGAAAACAAACCAACTGCAAAGTTATTTCAGTTTTTTTTTTAATTATTATTTTTTTTTTTTTTTTTTTTTTTATATTTAACCTAACGATAAGGCAGACGGGCTACCTGATGGAAAGCAGTCACCGTCGCCTATGGACATTTGCAACACCAGAGGAGTCGCCAATGCATCGCCGGCTTTGAAGGAGACCTCTTTTTACACCCCTCTTGAAGAGCCCCATGTCATAGTCCTGAGGGAATACCTCAGGAGGAAGTTCATTCCACATTTTGCACGTACGCGGTAAAAATGACCGTGCAAACCGAACCGTGGAGGACCGCCACGGGTCAAGCTGATGTGGATGGAACCTCATCCTTCGGCGGGTGGTGCGATGAAGGAAGGGTGATGTAGGCACCAGATCGAACAGTTCCTCAGAACACACACCATTGTAAAGCCGGTAGAACACACAGAGGGAACCTATGTCCCTCCGCAGGCTTAAGGGTTCTAACCGATCAGAGATCACTGGGTCATTGACGATTCGCACCGCGCGTTTCTGTACGGAGTCAAGTGGGTTAAGCTGATATTGAGGCGCCCCTGCCCAGAGATGCGAGCAGTACTCCATGTGGGGCCTCACTTGTGCTTTATAAAGCAAAAGGAGTTGCCCCGCAGTGAAGTACTCCTTGGCTCTGTTCAGGACGCCCAGTTTCTTTGATGCCAACTTGGCTTTAACTTCCAAATGACTCCGATACTGCACGTCACACGAGATGTCAACTCCCAGGATCCCTACACTTTTACTAATGGTGAGCTGGGTACTTTGGAACTTAGGCGCTATGACGAATGGGGTTTTTTTAGCGGTAAACGCGCAGACTTGTGTCTTCGTGGGGTTGAACTCAACAAGGTTAAGACGACCCCATTCCGAGACCCGCTCCAGAGAGTTCTCGATTTCAGACACAAGTCGGATTCTGCTTTCTTCCACGAGTGTCCGAGAGGTGTTCGCACGGCCTGCGTACACAGCATCTCCCGTGCTATCATCTGCATAGCAATGAATGCTACCGGTTTGTAGCAGCATATCATTGATATGCAGAATAAAAAGCGTGGGAGATAGTACAGACCCTTGGGGCACGCCAGCATTAATGGGCTTCGTGTCTGAGCAGCACCCGTCAACTACGACCTTAATATGCCGCTCAGACAGAAAGCTGGCTGTCCATGTGCATAACCTCTCGGGAAGACCGTAAGATGGTAACTTCGCGAGAAGGGCCCTATGCCAGACCCGGTCAAAGGCCTTAGCGATATCTAGGCTTACAGCCAATGCCTCCCCGTTGCTCTCAATAGCCTGTGCCCATCTGTGAGTGAGGTACACTAGAAGATCACCAGCTGACCGGCCCTTGCGAAAACCATATTGGTGATCGCTGATCAGCTGTTGGTCCTCAAGGTACCTAAGGAGCTGCGTGTTTATAACACGCTCCATAGCTTTTGAGAGCAAGGAGGTTATCGCTATAGGCCTATAGTTGGCCGGGTCACTGCCGTCACCCTTTTTGGGAATCGGGTGTACAAGGGCAACCTTCCAGGAAGACGGTACTTGTCCAGTGGTGTAGGAAAGCGAGAATAGGCGCGTTAAGACGGGAGTCAACTCGGGAGCACACGTCCTGAGAACCAACGCGGGGACTTCGTCCGGCCCACTCGACTTCTTGACATCGAGGGACAATAGGGCAAAGAGGGTACCAAGAAGATCGGCTTTCCCCTTTGCCGTATGGGCCAGAGAGACATCTGGTTTCCGCAGGGGCGGTAGTGAAGACCGACAGAAATTACCCTCGACAGCTTTGGCCAGCGACCAGAAGGCTCGACTCCCGGAGGGGTAACCAAGTAGCCGCTCGCCAATTCTGCCGATGTGCTTAGACTTCGCCTTGGCCATATGCTTCTTCACTGAACGGGAGGCAGCATTAAACGCGGTTCGGAGCTCGGGGGTTTTTGGGTCCTTGCTAGCGTGTGATGATGCCCAGGTTTGGAAGGCCTCCTGCTTAAGGCTTAGCGCTTTAGCACAAGACCCCCCAAACCAGGGCTGACTCCGTCCGCCGACGGACACGACAGAGTTTGGAATGAAGCACTCCATACCCTGCCGTATCACGTCAGTTACAGACTCAGCACACGAGCTAGGATCACCCGAGACGAAACATAGCTGCCTCCACGGATACGAAGCCAGGAACTCCCGGAATCCGTCCCAGTCTGCTGACTTGTAGTGCCAAACTTGTCGTCTCCCGGGGGGACGAGTCACCGCGGGGTACGACAAGGGCACAGTCGAACTTACCAAGCAATGGTCAGAGGATCCAAGGGGAGCCTTGACCATTACTTGGTAGTCCGCCGGATGGGTAGTCAGCAGTAGGTCCAGCAAAGAGGCAGTATGGGTCTCTACATCAGGTACCCTAGTGAAATCAGGTACGACCTGAGAGAGCCCATATGCCAAGGAGAAGTCATATGCAGATCTTCCGGCAAAGTCGGTGGTCCGGGATCCCAGCCAATCAACATGATGAGCGTTGAAATCACCAAGAACCACCAACTCTGCCGAAGGACACTGCTGCAGCATTCTGTCGGTTGCCCACTGGACGTGCTCGAATAATCGAGTTGTCTCCACATCCCCGCTATAGGACCTATATAGGCACGCGTAGACACGGGTAAGACCTCCGACGTCCGCGCGCAGCCATAACAATGATAGGTCCTTGTCTTCGAGAAAGCTGAGACGGCGATAGCAGACATCCGCCCGAACATACACACATACCCCGGCTCGACGCCTGAAGGCATGTTCTAAATTGTAGCCGGGGTAGTCCAAATACGATGTATCGTCCGGGGTAGATATCTGCGTCTCCGTCAAAAAGAGAAAAGCCGGCTTTACCGTCTCGAGGTGGTAGTGGACGGCATTCAGATTGGAATGGACTCCTCTGATATTGCACATATCCACAGTAAATGTGGAAGAGGTCGCCGCTGTACAACTTTTCTTCTTTTTCGGCTTTTTCATGCGGTGGTGTAAAAAAAAATGGGAGGAAATCCGAAAGGATTTGCAATGCTCCGTCAACGCCTCACGGGACAAAGTGTGAGTCTCGTGACACTGAGCCTAAGGAGGTGATGTGAGATGCTGGCGCGGGGGACGGAAGGGCCCCCGGTCCCCCCCATGCACGACTACCTGGCTCCACTCCGGTCTCTTACTCCGGCAAGGTAGCCGCGCAACGGGATTTTTCGCCGGTTGGCGGGACAGCCTCCCGGGCCAGAGGTTAACAGTGTTGCCCGGGTTCGGGTCCCCAACTAACCGGCGGGCGGCCAGCGGACAACCGTTTCACCGGGTCTCCCTGGCCCCCACGCCAACACACCACGCCCCCGGGGGCAACGATGGTTAAAGAGACCCACCGGACCCGTAAAGTACGCCGTCGGAAGCACCACAAGAGGATAGGAAGGGGGGGATAAGGGGATGAACTGGCTCCCAGGCGCACTACCGAAACACGACGAGTCGTTATTAGCGGTAGACTCCGGCCTGAGGGTGGTAGCTAGCCAGGCAGATCCCACGAGGAGACCTTACCACCAAGCGGGACACCTTTGGGAATTACGCCAGGCGGTGTCAGATCCAGCAACCAGTGGGACCGTCGCAGTAGGATGTTAAATGCCCGAGTAGACGCTGCTGCCCATCTACCCGGTAAATACCCTTAGTCGGCTTCTACGACACCCACGGGCAGGTATGGGGTGGTCTATTCGCTGCCGGAGCCACACGGCCAAAGATATTAATAGATGGCTCCCAAATCTGGCCTCTAAAATAAAAAAAAGTGTGTGTGTGTCAGCTACGACGCACGATTGGAGTTTACTCCTTACGAATGATAATTATGATATATATCGAATAGAAAAAAGGGTAGGTAAATGAACGCATCTGCTAAAATGATAAGAGAAACAAACATATATCTGTAATTATTCGGATTATTTATATTACTTCAATAATGCGTATTACATAAAGTATGTTACAAAATAATATAAAATAGCGCCATCTAGTGGCAAGTTTTATAAATTGTAAGTTTGCAAGTTTATCAATCTATGTATTTTGGTTCCAAATATTATAATGGTAACTTAATATAATTGTTTATATTAAAGTAAATTTTAATATAATATAATTATTTATATTTAAAACAATGTTAAACGTTTTATAACTTAAAACTTAATAATTATAATTTCTTTGCCATCTATAAAATATCCTTGTTGCAATTTACGGATGAAATTTATATGAGACTCAATAAACATGTTATTATATGTAATTTGGATTGTTTCTGAATGTTTTATAATTCTAGAATTCATTTAAAACGTATTGCTAATTTTATATAACTTATTTTGAACATAATTCATTAGCAATAATTCTGTAATAAATATTAAATAATACTGTTTTGATTTTGCCCGTTTATCGTTGATAGATGGTGCTGATCAATAATGCATCCATTTTTATAAGTTAAATTAATATATCAGTAACTTACAAAAGCCTCTTTATGTTAAAAACTTATTTTGCTAATATTATATCTTATTCAATTGCTTACTGATTTTATATGTTACTCTTCTTTAAAAACGTTCATAAAAGATTGTTAATCATATTATGGCGCCAATGTTCATATTTTTCACAGTGTTTATAAATGATCAAACCTATAACTTAATTTATGCAAAAATGTAAACAAATTAGTTAATGACGTTTTAATGTTTTATATATTGCTAATTATTTTTATTGTAATAATTACTTTTATATGGGATTTGAACTTACTGTATTTTAAATTAATAAAAGCACTCTTGATTCATATTTTGGTTACCGTTACGCCTCAACTTTTCGTGTTACACTTGATTTTACTCCTCATAAAATTTCCGTACCGGGCCTTATAACTCAAATCGTTTCTTAAGGAGTAAACTCCAAAAAATGTTACAGAATTTCGCTAGAGGTTGATGTGAACTAATAATCTAATAACTACTGATATGAACGATATTTCAGTACAGCGAGAAAAACTACAAAAGTCCTAAGTTTCATACTTGTACAATAGCGTTTAAATCATTTTAATCGCTTGAGACATCGCTGTTTTATCGGTAACACACAAAAAATATTTTGGGCGAATTGATAACCTCCTTTCAGATGCTGGCCAAAAAAATATAGTTTTCTATCTCCGCTGAATCTACTGTAAATCAAATCTACGTCTTTTTCACACTAGTCTGGTACAGTGACTTCTAACCGGGTCGTCAGATTTATCTGAAATTCATCTATCAGTTTCGAGTTCCACTGCCAGACAAGGCCTCTCTTAATTAGCGCCAATCCAAACGGTCTGGTGAATCCTACGATTTATTTCAGCTTCTGCAAATCATTTGTCTACATAGTCACGAGGTGGTATTTTTGATTTACGGGTATTACGATATATTATATTTGATATTACGGGTGTATATCTTACTTTTGGTAACATACTTGGTTGTTACTATAAAATTGTAATTTTCTCCCAACGGGCAACTATTATCTGCTATACTTATGTCTGTATGTATGTATACGCCGCGCCAAATTGCTAGTACGCTCTGAAATTGTTGCGAGCAGGTGTAGTCATACAATTTGCTATGGCGACGCGATTCATTTCTATATTCGAACCGGACTGGCGGAGTTTAGCGTGGACTATACTGAGGTTATCTCATTAATCCCCGAGTAACATACAGCGTTAAAATGTATACTTACTTATCTAAACAAATGCTAGATCTACAACATAGCATGCCAAGAACCACATACATTATTCAGAACAACTTGTCTTAGCATTTTAAAGTACTGAAATGCTTAGTGTCTTCTGTGCTTTGCAGTTGCAGTGTTTTTTCCTTAATGCTTTCGATTAGATTAAAAAACTCAACGTATTTATATTTGCAGAATTTAGGTATTTCTGAATAAATAAGATCTACAGATCTATTCAATGAATACTAATAATATTCCAATTTTCTTAAATGGGACTACTATTAAAATATGTAAATAATTATCTGCTTAAAAACAAGCTTATCTTACTTATCCAGGCATCAGAGATTTTTAGCCGAAGACATAAAGAAATAATAAAAAAATATAAACTCGTTCCTTAAAAGTCAGAGAAGTAGGAAGACATTTTATTCCAAAAGAAATTCCAAGAAACTTTCAAGATGGCGCAAGAACTGAAAACTTTCGTTGATTTGACGACATTTTCTAGTTATTAAATACTTTTTATTCGGATTTTACAAAAACCTGCAGTTTACATAATTAGTCAATGAAATTAACGTCACGTTTTAACGAATGAACAAATAATATCATCGGTCATTTAAATTATAAATGGAATTTCAATTTAATAACGAAAGGACCGGAAATTAATAAATTTTCAATTTATTTTTAGCTCGGGACTTTCTGATGTTTTATTTTCGACAGTCGTTAATAAGAAAAATATTTTTGTATTATGAAAACTTTATGCAGATACGACGTTTCTGTAAATTATAGACAGGACTCAATTTCTTTACGTTTCCTAAATATATTACTACGTAGAGTACCTTCGAAGTCTTTAAAAACTATTTTCTATCCTAGACCAAATCCTCTTCAAACATTTATTAATGTGAAACTTCCTGAAACGGTATACTTATTTTGAAAGCAGCCCGTTAAACGAAAACGTTTCAGTGCATCTAAATTTACGATGGCCATAATATTTTACGTGCACTATCGGTTGCAACGATGATATACTCACAGTTCCGCGTCCGAATAAATTTGATTGCATCTCGTAACATGTAAACCCAATAACACTTATGAGAATTGCACAGCTTTAACATGTAAGTGTTATTTGTGGGAAGTAAGGGGCGACACACACGAGCGACACTGAGCTAATTCTTAACTGACTATTGGGAATATGTTTTCTCCACAATCTTCCATCATTGAAAGCTGGACATCGGTCATGTACAATGCACCGATCTCTGAGAAGTTTCATTAGAAAAATTTCACCATGTTTTCGGCGACCATTTAATTCATGTAATAATTGAAAAAAATGAGGTATGATACTTAAATACCTGCAATTAGGCCCCGAATGAGAGGCCAATATTTATAACACTTGAATATTAATTCTTTAATAACCACCATTATTACTAATAAAAATCGATAGTAACAACTAATATAAGCAATTGATAGATTGATTTCCATTAATAACCCTTTCCATTAATAATAATTTACATTTACCAATTAAGTAATTAACACATAATTTACAAATTTAATGTTTTTGTAGGTAAAACATTGGATGGATCAGTTAATAATAACGTACGTAAAACATTATCAAATTTCGATCTTTCACAGCAAAACATTGACAAGCTACTATCTGTGATAAGCAAAACATTAGCCAGTTTTATTAAACGAGTGCAAATAAAACTTACCATTGCACTTATTTATGCCGTGAGCTTAGAAAGACTTTTATTTTCCTGACCAGCCAATATCAGATGCAATTTGTAACGGTCCACTGCACCTCCCCGAGTCAGTGAGGTTAATTAGAAAACTAACTAGCACTGCAACAGTTTATTTTCTCGCCATTTTCCAAAGATTTCCGAGTGGCCGTCAACTGGAAAGCCACTCCAGTCGTTAGTGTTTTCTTTGATTTCTTTTTAACTGTGTTTTTCATGATCTAGAGTACTTACGCTACAATTCAGCTTTTAGTTTTATTAACATCAGCTACATTATTGTCTTACGGCTAGGCACTGGTATCTTTTGAGTTCTCTTCTTATAAGTTGATGGTTGGTGGTCACTGTCCCTGTCTATTTCAAACTTCATATAGAACAGGGGTTCTCTAAAGCCAATCACTGATGCATTGCAACTCCTGAGGACCAAGATGATTGCCTCATATGGAAGTCAATCGACATCCGCACCCTTCCATTGAAAATGTGTATAACCAATAATGCGGAATAATGCATCTTTGACTATCTTTAGATAATACTCCAATAGTATCTGCGACTTTTAATGGTCGCCATGGTAGCAGATCCCTTATCTACAAGTATCCCATACACGTGGTAGAAGCCTTTGGGGTTCGACTCCGGCGGCACCACCGCCACACCTATTTTTACCTAATAACTGCAGTGTTAGGCGCTGCTGTGTTCCGTTTTGAAGGGTGTGGTAAAGGAGACAGACTTTTCTGAGGTGTTCCAGCTTAGTCCTTAGGGGTAGCGGCATGTCTGTGGCTGACCTCAGATATATTTAATCCTATCTGGGGTTGATTACAGATGTCCATGGGCGGCAGTAGCCACTTACCAACAGGTGGACTGCATGCTCGTCTGCTACTCTTATGTTTTAAAAAAAGTAGATTTCATATTCGTTTGCTACTTAATTTTCACGTTATAAGTATATAAATATTTCTTATATTTTAAATAAACTTTACAAATAAATATGAAAGTACCTAATAGCAATAAACTAGAAATTTTAAATTCCCAGCCTTGCACAAATGTATTCAAAAGTACGGAAACTTATATTACCATTCCCAACTAAGCTATTTCCTGCACGTGGACATTTGTATGGAAAATTCTATTGCACTCCGAATGGAAATCTAGATCGGGAAGTGGTTTGCCAAATGAAGTAGATAATTGGATGCATATACCTGCATAGTTTCGATTTTGCTCTAATTTTTGAATGTAGATGTTTTTTGATTTCCTCGCGATGTTTTCATTTACCGTTAAATCATTTGTAATTCGTAACTAACTTCGAATAATCAAAAATGCGTACCTCGTGTAAAAATACGAAATAAATACAGATATAGTTTTACGAATATTTTATGTCAGTTAAGTAATTTTCACTTAAAAGCATCATTTTTGTTTGAAAATAACACCATATCGTCTGGTACTGCCATCAACCCATTAATATCCCTCTATATAAATATACCCTATGGTCAATCTCGTAATTTACACGAATTCGACGACTCCTTATAATTATATTAAAATAACCGTTTAAACTTTAAGGCATACTGAATAATGTGATATACATATGTTCGGTTAAAAAAGTTAACAATTTTTATCACAATTTTTTTTTACAATATAGCAGTAGCATACGAGCATGCAGTCCACCCGATGGTAAGTGGCTACTGCTGCCCATGGACATCTGTAATCAACCCCAGATAGGATTAGATATTGCTACCTGAGGTCGACCACAGATGCGCCGCTAGACCTGAGGACTAAGCTGTACCGCCTCGGAAAAGTCTGTCTCCCTTACCACACCCTTCAAAATAGAACACTGCAGCCTCTAACACTGCTGTTATTAGGTAGAAATAGGTGTGGCGGTGGTGCCGCCGGAGTCGAACCACAAAGGGTTCTACCACCTTCAATCAATCAATAAATGGATGGTAGGAAATGTCCTACCATTCCACGCCATATATTTTCGCATGTTAGCTAAATATCGGCGACCGCCAACAGCCATTAAACTCTTTTCGCGTCGTTTATCGTAAGCTTAGCCAAAGAGCCTTATAAAAATATTTAAGGCAGTCCCGAGCAATCAATTTCTCTAATACTTAGCTTTTTATTATTGGGATATAAACTTTTATAGCCCGTGATTCAGATGAATACCAAATAGGTATTTTCTAGAGTAAAACCAACGAAAGGGCAGTTTCAGTGAACATGTAAGATTCTAATCTTTCTTGCAATGCAAGACCTTCAAGAATGTATTGAAGGGCTCTGCTTCAAAACCAGTGACAGATTAGTGATTTATATTGCAAATATTCACGATTAAGTATTTTTTCAAAAACAGCTACTTGTCTGACCGAAAATAGTCATCGTGCATATTTAGCTGCGGAGATTTGCAATAACAACGAGTCGCCAATGTATTGCCAGCTTGAAGGATATCCCCTTTTTTGTACCTTTTATGTAATCTCATGTCAGGTTTCGGGGAATATTTCAGAAGACAGTTCTTACCATCAGATCCTATCTCATCTACATACTTCTTCACTAGATTTCAAGTGAAAAATCAATGAAGGATTTTTTTAATGAACTAGGTATGTCTTTAAAGCAATATGATAATAAATATGAAATATGAATGTCAACTCACACGTTTTATGTTAAATGTATACGTCACAAATGTTTGCCATATATTGGGGCCAATGCCCATTATACTGTGGCGACAAAGTCGTAAAGCCTAATAAAATATTGAAGGCAGTCCGGGCAATCAACTTTACTGACACTTAGTTCTTTAATGTCAGCACTAAAGACTCTTTATGGACCCGACAGATTGACCGATGAAGACAATGAATGCCAATTGAATATGGGTATTAAATTTCTTATCCAACTACGTATAAAATATTAAGAGTGGATTGCACCATGTAACTTTAACGTAAACATAAACCTAACCGACCGTCAAATCTACGGGTAAGCATATCAAGGGTTGCACCATTTGAGTAACGGTTAAAAATCGTGGTGACAGTGATTCAAATAACTTAAATGACAGATATCTTGGTGCACCACATAATTGTTACATTCCTTCGCTGTCATCAAATTGTTGTTATATTTAACTTTAACGCAAACTTTAAACGATGCAACTCACCCTCATAAAAAGTCGTTTTCGGTGAAGATTTGAAAGATTTGAAAATACTAGATTCTTATTGACCACTTTTACGTAATTCCTCCAACACTGCTTTAGAAGAAACACAGTTATCATTCAAAATAGAACATAAGAACATAAGCCGTACTTTTGCCATCAAATATATTTTAACATAGGATCATTTTATACCATATTAATTCCTCCTAGTAAATGATGAAGTACAAAGTTTACAAGCTCCACCAAACCTTGGCTCACACATAATATTATCATTTAAGACTGAGATATCTTCCACACGTTACGTCAAGTAAATATAAGTTTATTACGTCTCTGCAATACTCTAAATATTACTCAAGATAAGTGGAGCCGTAAAACGTATGACTGCGCTGATATCACGTAGTGCCGTAAATTTACACAAAGTTACTCAGTGACAATGGGGGGTACAAAGTTGTGTACTTTTCTACAATGTTATCTGGGTTTGGGAGAGGATTGTAACTACCTACTGTATTGAACAGTAGGTAGTTACAATCCATTCTTTCGTCAACACATAGAAGTCTACTCGGTTATATAATTGAATGTGGTAGAACCCTCTATGGTTCGACTCCGGCGGCACCATTGTCACCTCCATTGTCATCGCCATTTTCATCACCATTGTCATCGTCTGTTTCTGTTTAATAACAGCAGTGTTAAACGCTGCTATCTTCTGTTTTGAAGGCTGTCTAAAGGGAGACATACTTTTCCGAGGTATTTCCAGCATTGTCATCAGGGATAGCGGCGCATTTGTGGGCGACTCAACGAGGTAAGAATCCAATCTTAGTTGATATTGATAACAGATATACTTAGGCGGCAGTAGCCATTTACCATCAGGTAGCCCGCTCGTTTTCTATTTCTATACCATAAAAAATTCTACTACATTCTACATTTATAAAAAATAATGTTACTACATAATATTTAGAATAACTTGCTCTATTATTTATGACTGAGAGGAAAAGTCCCGAAGCAACGTATCAATAACCAGACAATACGATTGGCAATCATCAAGGGATACTAAATGGAGGGAATTCGTAATCACTCGGTAAAAGCAAATCGTAATAGCGGACATTGACGTGTCTCACCAAAAAAGAGGTGACCAGAAGCTAATACCTAATAATAATATAGTGTCAATTGATATCCATCAGTACACAGATATAAAATATCGAATGACGGACCAATAATGTCAATTTATCCTTACATGCAGGTGGATGCATTTATGAAGGTGGTAGAACACTTTGTGGTTCGACTCCGGCGTCACCACCGCCACTCCTATTTCTGCCTAATAACAGCAGTGTTAGGCGCTGCTGTGTTCCATTTTGAAGGGTGTGGTAAGGGTGAAATACTTTTCCGAGGCGTTCCAGCTTAGTCCTCAAGAGTAGCGGCGCATCTGTGGCCGACCTCAGGTAGGAATATTTAATGCTATCTGGGATTGATTACAATGGACAGCCGTAGCCACTTATCATCAGGTGGACTGCACGCTCGTGTACTACACCTATATTATAAAAAATACAGGTGGTCGGAGTTTCCAAGACAGTGATACCCTAGTGGTTGAAACTCAGCCTCTCAATCGGGGATTCCACCTCCCTCGAATCCCAAGCACGCATGTTTGATGGATTAAAACTGTAAGCGCATTAGAAAGGAATTATCACAATCGGTTGGCGACTTGAATCCAATTACCGCAACTCCGAGTACCTACTTTAATGAGTATTTTACCTATTACCATGTACGATTAGATATACTCTTTACGTTCTGTATCGTAATAGACCATACCCGAATAACATTATTAGCAACATTGATTCATCGTTTACCGGTTACTACTCCGCAGTGAGACAATTCGGTAAACAAAGAATAAGAAAATGAATATTTAATACGGTGAATTTTATTCGGATTACGAAACCAATTTTTACTTCCAAGAATTCGTAATGCGAAAGTAACTGACTGTAAAAATGTCGGGTGTTCTGTGCAGTTTCAAGTGTAAACGCAGTTGTTTAGGAACATTGTAAGCGTCGTAATTCTACGTAATTTTGTAGTTCTGTCTATAAATTTCTGTATTTACTGTGCTACAGTCAACATTGTATTATAGCGTAGTAAATTAGGTGCCTAAACTGTTACTGTTGTTTAACTGCTTTTTATTATTATCGAGCGTGTGCGGATCCGACTGCGTGTATTTCATGATATATATTTCATGTATGAGCACCCTCGTCACAACTGTAATCAACCGTAAAGATGAATAAAGTTCTACATAAGAATGGCCCTTATTGTTCAGTGTAGTTTTTTTTTACATATTTTATAGAAATAGCAGACTTGCATGCTGACCACCTGGTGTTAAGTAGGTACATACTGCCTCGCATGGACATCTTAAATCAGCCCCAGATAAGACTAGATTTCCATCCGAGGTCGGCCGCAGATGGACGGATGGACTGACGACTAAATGGAATGCCTCGGAAAATTATGTTTCCCTTACAACAAGAACACAACAGCGATTCAAACTGCTGTTATAAGGCAGAAATAAGTGTGGCGGCGGTGACACCGGGGTCGAACCACAGAGAGTTCTATCACCAATAAATCACAGAAATGGGTGCTAGTTTGTGGGTGCTCTTACACATAGCAATTATAATTACAAAGTTATTTATATGTATACATCAAATTATTATAGGTCGTTAACGGTCTGCTTGTTATCTGTGATCAATGGTTTGGAAGACTAACCATTTGAAGTCAAGATTTCGTGCTGAAATATGTCTGTAACCTTTAAGGGTTGGAAGTTCACATACATAACATTAAACATAAGTTACATGCTAGTAGTAGTTCAATTACAATCTGGAAGGTACATATATTTTTACATAGATATTGTTTTCGTATGTCTAGCTGTCTTATTACCATTCAATTTCTGATCGTAGCTTAAGTTTCGTAGCGTAAGTTAAGTTGGTGAAGGTGGTAGAACCCTATGTGGTTCGACTCCGGCACCACCACCGCCACACCTATTTCTACCTAATAACAGCAGTGTTAGGCGCTGCTGTGTTCCGGTTTGAAGGGTGTGGTAAGGGAGACAGAATTTTCCGAGGCGTTCCAGCTTAGTCCTCAGGGGTAGCGGCGCATCTGTGACCGACCTCAGGTAGGAATATCTAATCCTATCTGGGGTTGATTACAGATGTCCATGGGCGGCAGTAGCCACTTACCATTAAGTGGACTTCATGCTCGTCTGCAACTCTTATATTATAAAAAAAAAACTTTATAGATCGGTTAAGGTGAATCTACGCTCTTTATTATAATAATTTACTACAATAGTAAACTATGTATTAACAATCTGTTTCATAACGGTTTAATCGTATTTAATTTAATTAAAAGACTCTTAGCTATGATCAATTGAGAACCATTAACAATATGCGATGCCGCTATACCTCTAATTTTGATGTAGGTTATTATTACCAAGGTGCAAAGCTGTGTGACCTCTATTTCTAGATGTAGCGTAATTACAGAATAAAAACGTAAAAGATACCTAAAAGCTATTTGTAATCCTAGCGAATCTGGCCGAGACTAATACGATCACGTCACCCCTCAGTTTCTTAGTCCGGATGATTGATCTTGTGCAGAGTCAGTCATTAACGTTAGTCGCTCTGACCGATTGGCTCTATGTTATCTGCGAAATCTTTTGTGCGTACTGTACTATTCTTAGGATTTTACTTCGTTGTTTTTTTAGCACGCTTAAAGCATTATGTCACGTACGGTAAGGCGTTTGCCGCAATCTTCAAAACGACAAACATTTGGTTAAATCAAAAGCTATTTTAAGTGCTTTTGAACCTATACATACCAAGTCAAACACTCTATCCACACGTTGATTTTGTGACGGTTTGGCAAGCTTGCGGATGCGGCAAAACATTTGGTTGAATACTTCGTAGTTTGATTATAGAAATCGATTAGATTGTGGAAGCACAAATAACACAGAAATACACCTA
The DNA here is from genome assembly GCF_041222505.1 of Epargyreus clarus. Classification (NCBI taxonomy): domain Eukaryota; kingdom Metazoa; phylum Arthropoda; class Insecta; order Lepidoptera; family Hesperiidae; genus Epargyreus; species Epargyreus clarus. Next base: position 14,264,207 of record NW_027332223.1, read on the forward strand.
ATTTAGGTCGTACAACATATGTGATTAGAGCTACCATGTTCTTGTTTGTCGTAATTTTGAGTGTGACACACCCGTAGCCAACATCAGATAAAAACATTTCTTTTTATTTTTTGTAGGTAAATACTAAACCGGCGCTTTTGGGTCCAAATGTTATAAGAAGATATTTGAAACTTTTAAGGTTAAAAATAAAATATGGGAAAGAATAAACTACGTTTATGCTTAATCCTGATTAAAAAGAAAAATAACCTTTGCGTTTAAGTATCCTTAACGATTTGCGTCCTGACGCAGATAAGTTACGTATAGGTAACATAATCAAACATTCATGTCATGTAACATCTGGTACGCATAATGATTGTATCAACAAACATACCTTACAAACAATAAAGTTTACAAAATACATCTCCACGTCACCCATTTCTCATACAATAATTACGAGTTCGTCTCCCTGATCGAGTTTTAATTAAATTAACTCACTTGTATGACATTTCAAAATTTACTTGTATTTGATTGTACACTTTGACGCTGTTGATTTTAGGCCAATTGCAAACATCAAGAAAGTTTATTTACGCACCTGTTATTGTCGTTAATACGAAGCTTGGATATTAACAATCGCATTTTTATAATAGCACTTTAAAATAATAAGTCACTCAGTTGATTACTACAATTCAAACACAGATCCAGTGGAAATGTCAAGTGGGGATGATATCATGGCGGCGTTCGAGTTAACAGAGAGCGGCATTCTGGTCGAAGACTTCAGCAAGAACTGTTTAATAACGGGGATATAGTTATAATACCTCTAATCACTAGTGTGTGCTTACGTGTAATTGTAATATCGTTACTTCGTACGGTATATGTGACTATATTTATACATGACTACCTTCAAGAAGACGTGGAGTATATATCCTTAACGCCATTTGCGTCCTGACGCAGACAGGTTACGTATAGGTAACATAACCAAACATTTATGTCATGTAACATCTGGTACGCATAATGATTGTATCAACAAACATACGAGTACGTTACGAACAATAAAGTTTACAAAGTCCCTATCCATGACACCCATCTCTCATACAATAATTACGAGTGCCTCTCCCTGATCGAGTTTTAATTAACTTAACTTTCACTTGTATGACTGTTCATATTTACTTGTATTTGATTGTAAACTTCGACGTTGTTGATTTTAGGCCAATTGCAAACATCAAGAAAGTTTATTTACGCACCAAATTTAAAGTTTCTCATTACTTATGGCACTTATGGAAGTCTGTTTCGGACGGGTTTCTCGCAGAATGAGTGTTTTGTTGGACAACTAAAACTTACTATTAGGATATCGACTTTAATCATCGGAAAAAAAGGTTTTTTATGATATATATCTTTTTACGAATGGTATGTAGCCTTTGCTGCCCATGGACATATATAACCAGATTCAAATAATGAAAATAACTTTCCCGAAACTGATCATAGATACGCTTCCGCTCCTGACGACCAGACAATATTATATGATACTACTAGCTGACCCGGCAAACGTTGTGTTGCCATATAAATAAAAAAATGTTTAGGGTGAACAACCCTTATCACTTAGGGGTATGAAGAAAAGATAGTAGCCGATTCTCAAACCTACTGAATATGCATATAAAATCTGGTGAAAATTGGTAAAGCCGTTTCGGAGGAGTACGGTAACTAACATTGTGACACGAGAATTTTCCGGCATTCAGACCCTTCCACCGAAACGCAAGAACTTTCTCACGCTAGAAGTATTTTTTTTATATAATATAGGAGTAGCAGACGAGCATACAGTCCACCTGATGGTAAGTGACTACTGCCGCCCATGGACATCAGTAATCAACCCCAGATAGGATTAGATATCTGCGAGGTCGGCCACAGATGCGCCGCCACCCCTGAGGACTAAGCTGGAACGCCTCGGAAAATTCTGTCTCCCTTACCACACCCTTCAAACCGGAACACAACAACGCCTAACACTGCTGTTATTAGATAGATATAGGTGTGGCGGTGGTTCCGCCGGAGTCGAATCACAAAGGTTTCTACAATCTTCAAAAATAATACCACAATTACATACGAGAACGATAAAGCTTCTACAACAAGAAGTAAATACAAATACGAATATCGTGAACAAAGCTTACAAACTTTGGAACTGCGTCGAGATGATAAGTCGTCGCGTATGACACGGCTTATAACTGATTTAAATTTAACAAACAATGCTTTATACTATTGTTAGGCATATATTCAAATTATTTAATGATAGTATTATCTATATATTAATACGTGAAGCAAAAACTTTGTACGTGTTTTTACGAAAATATGTAATCCTATCTGGAGTTGATTACAGGTGTCCATGGGCGGCAGTAGCCACTTACCATCAGGTGGACTGTATGCTCGTCTGTTACTCCTATATTGTAAAAATAATAATAATTCTGCATATATGCTTTACTGTGTTAAAAGGCGTTGAAAGTTGCAGAAACGTAAAAGTTTTTCGTGTCATTCGTGTCTAAGCTTATTTGGGGGCGTGAGGGAAAAGAGATAATTGTGATATATTATTTTTTCGCTCACCGTCACAAGTTAACACCACTTTTATTGACTTAATCACGACATTTTGCTCATCATCATCATCAACCCACAACAATTATTGTCTCACTGCTGGGCACGGGTCTCCTCTCAAAATAAGAAGAATTAGGCCATAGTCCAGTGCGCATATACATTTTACCAAGATCAGTGTTATTTTAATTTGAGTGCTAGCCAAATTGAATATCTATCTTCATAGAAAATGTTATTAACTATTTATCTAAAGTTGAAGTGAACAGTTAACGCAAATAGACGGAGGACGAAACCTTGCCTCTATTATTTTTTTAACTTCAGAAAGCCAATTTCAAGGACGACTGTCAATATTTTAAAAGCTACTGTTAAATTAATTTAGAATCGGTTGCTATTCTTTGTAATTCTTCTATTTTAGTAATTCTTTGTCGTATACCTCCACGAGACACGAGAATTATGAAAATAGGTAATTATGCAGGTGAACTGCCAATTACTTAACAATTAATAAAAATGTTAGAGAAGAAAAGTAGAGTTTCTTACAATATTATTATAATATGGATGCCAGGTTTTAGAAATTTATTAATTAATGTTATAAAATTCATATTTTTTCAGTATTTAAAGAGTTAAAAAAGATTATAATTTGTTTTTCGTATACCATTAATTAATATTAATAAATATATGAAAATATGAACTGTTAAAAGAACATGTTGTTATCGAAAAATCTCTTTATGTGTAGGTACACATACAAAGTTGCGTAAATACAAATTGAACAGATATTTGCAAATAGACCTCGGCCCTGTCATTTGACCCTCTTTAAACTTATTTGCGAGGTTCGGCAAACTTTGGAGGGTTCTAGGTATACAAGTAAATATTGCAGAGGAAATTTCAGAACGGCTCTAATGGATTATCTTATCAAATAATATTAAAATTGTAGAACTAAAATATTTTCGTGATATATTAACAAAACAAGGCATCATTATTAGAATGTAATGTAAAATCATTCCCCTGTCAAATCCAGACCACTTAACGTGGGGAACGAATTGAGCGACTCTATGTAGAGTTATTTGGTAAGTTGCGATAACTTTGTAGAGGTACTCTACAAATATGAAAACTAATATTACGGAGAGGCAGTTTCAACGTTTATGTAGCAATATACTAAAGTATAATACATATTTACCTTACAGTCGTGTGGATTACACTTGGCTGACTTCCTCCAATTATTAATATTATGGCTCATTGCCAAATATTACTTCATTGTTTTAAAGAAAACTAGTTGGATTTATAAATAGTATGAAATCATTCCCCTGTTAAATAAATACCACTATACACTATACGTAAGAAAATAACAAAGCGATGTTCTTAAATAGCCTATTTACTGTCATTTGACCCTCTGTACAGTTACGAAGTTCGGAAAATTTCTTAGGATTACAAACACTCAAGATAGTTAGTATTACAGTGAAAAAGATAATATATAATATTTTATTTTTATATTATATGTCTAACATTAATATATAAAAATAGTAGCTATAGTAAAAAATGTAGGTGAAAGCAGCTATGTCGACGACTCTGAAATGGAGATTAAGATTCTATGCATTTTTATTTCATTATATTTAATGATAATTTACCTCTACAACTATAATTTGTATATTTAATTTTAAACTAAGACTAAGTAAAGTTATAGCTTGAAAATCATTCTCCTGTCACGTCCGGGTCACTTTAAATAAGGAGCATAATTTAATAACTTACGCAATTTACTTCTGTAAATTCAAGTAATAATATAATTCATTTCAAAACTTTACTACCATTATGCAAAATCATTATTAGTGAAGTATAGCATGAAAATCAATGTCAAATTCCGCTGTCAAATTCCGTCTACTTTACATAAGGAACGTAATTTACTTCTGTAAATTCAATTAATAATATAATTCATTTCAAAACCTTACTACCATTCTACAAAATCATGATTAGCATGAAAATCATTCCCCTGTCAAATCCGGGCCACTTTATGTAAGGAACGAATTGAGCGACATTCGCAAATAGCCTGCCCGCTGTCACTTGACCCTCTGTAGAGTTATTTGCGAAGTTCGGCAAACTTCGTAGGGTTACTCTACAAGTGTAAGGGTAAATATTAGACAGCTTTAAGCGTTTTATTTTTAGTTTTTTATGTAATTCAATATTGAAAGTTATGTAATACCATAAAATATATTTCGATAGATTTTCCCGTCCTAAAAAATGCAAATATTATGACGGGAATAAAGTAGTGTAGTAGTAATAAAACAGCGCAATAAATAAAATAAAAAATGCATAATAACACAAAACATTGTTAGCGTGGTAATTGTGTAAACTTTTATAAAAAAAATATTCCATTTTTTCCACGTGACATGACCTTTATACCCCCGATTTGCGTATGTATAATAAAAAAAGAAACCACCAATCTATTACTATCCCCCTTAACATAAAGTCTTCGGACAGAGTCCATCATCAAACCTACTACGGTTTGATTTATTTCATAAATAACCTGCAAGACCCTATGATTTATTTTGAGTATGCTACAAAATAAATCTTGCTGTGTTATACCTGTTTCACTATTTGAGGGCAAATTTTGGCTCGTAAAGATAAGATTTACAATCGTAATTTTGTAAAGGTACATTTACGATCGTAGATATTAATGTGGAGCGATACTACATGGTAGGATGTAAGGGTACTCCCGCATGCGATAAAATATATTTATGTATCGAATTGAAGCAAAGGAGATCACTTCTTGGGAAGTGGTATTAGTCACTGTCATACATTGATAAATTAGCGCGAAATACGGCTTCTACCACACCTATTTTCCCTGCTGTTGCTGTGTTCCGATTTGAAGGGTATGGTAAAAGGATCATACTGTTCCGAGACGTTCCAACTTAATTAATCCTTAGAGGTCGTTAGGGGCGGCGCGTCTGTTGGCGACCTCAGGTAGGATTATAATGCTATCTGGGGCTGATTAGAATTATCCTGTACAGCTTACCAGTACCAGTACCAACAGCTGCTTACCATCAGGCGTTCTACAGGCTCGTCTGCTACTCCTATATTATAAAAATATAGATAGATACATTGCTGCACTTGATGACTAAATCAATGTATTTAAAATAAAACATAATGTAACACTACTGCCATAAGTCAGAAGCAGATGTAGTGGTGATACCACTATAGGCGTACATTAAGAAATTCTGATTCTTTATAATAAAACAAGTACACTAGGACATAAAAATATCAGTACCTACTGACAACTGCATCCTGTTTGCGTTTAACTGCAGTAGTTTTTTTTCTGTTATGCTATTTATTTATCTTCCTTTAACAAAAGAACGTTGTTATGTTTGCAAATATGTATTTAATAAAACGTCAGGTTCGTGACGAATATCATATATTATTACATCCTTTGCATATCCCAAAAAGATGTACAAACAGATTAAATAATTGCAACTTCATTTGCATGTATTTGTTCACAAACATGCACATGCATTGTAAGCTGTAAGCTTCAGGATTGCACACGATTGTGATGCAAAGCCGTATTTACTTGGACTTGTGAGTGGTCTTCGGAAACAGACAATTTGTTCCCCAACTTAGTTACTTGCCAATGAATATTCAATTCGTTCAAAATGTTGTTCACACGATCAAAGTTCTGGAACGTATTTAAACTTGGTGAGTAAATTAGGAGTGAAAGGGCGGAATAAAGTAGAACTTTTGTTTTACATCACAGACATTTTTACATCATCAGACATTTCAAAATGAGAACACAGTATTACTTTACACAAATTATACAGGGTAAAAATATATGACTTATAGTGACGAAACTGACGAATAGTGTTATCATAGTAGCAGTGTGTTTTCAGTTCCAACTAGTCTATCATCTTTATCACCTCTTTTAGTCCGGAAAGATTAAAAAAATATTTAAATCATGGCACTTTGCATTACTAGACGCGGCAATTCTTAAATATTAAAGAAACTGCATTTGCAACTTTCTGCTGCTCAATATAATCCTACTTATATAATCACACCTATTTCTACCTAATAACAGCAGTGTTAGGCGCTGCTGTGTTCCGGTTTGAAGGGTGTGGTAAGGGAGACAGACTTTTCCGAGGCGTTCCAGCTTAGTCTTCAGGGGTAGCGGCGCATCTGTGGTCGACGTCAGGTAGGAATATCTAATCCTAACTGGGGTTAATTTTTTTTTTTTTTTTTTTTTATATATTATAGGAGTAGCAGACGAGCATGCAGTCCACCTGATGGTAAGTGGCTACTGCCGCCCATGGACATCTGTAATCAACTCCAGATAGGATTAGATATTCCTACCTGACGTCAGCCACAGATGCGCTGCTACCCCTGAGGACTAAGCTGGAAAGCCTCGGAAAAGTCTGTCTCCCTTACCACACCCTTCAAACCGGAACTCAGCAGCGCCTAACACTGCTGTTATTAGGTAGAAATAGGTGTGGCGGTGGTGCCGCCGGAGTCGAACCACAAAGGGTTCTACCACCTTCAAATTACAAATGTCCATGGGCGGCAGTAGCCACTTACCATCAGGTGGACTGCATGCTCGTCTGCTACTCTTATATTATAAAAAAATAATAATAATCATATCGACATAATTCTTGTGGATTGTTTATTTACTAGGCCGTAAACAAGTTTTGATTATATAAACAAATAAAAGAAAAGGCGTCTGCAGAATTATGTACTTCGATTAATATCGCAAAGATATATAAAAGACAGTTTAAAATAATACTACAAAATATTATAAAACCTGTACCTACACAGACTTATTGTACTCAAAATGTACATTATAGGTACATAATAGAACGACCATAATAAACGCAGAGACTGTGTCAATTAGGAATTTAATCCTAGGACAACAAACCAGCTGGAGCACAAAGTGCAAACCTAATCAACAGTACAAACAAATTTGTGATGTCTAATGCATTTAACGATAGTACTGTTTGCGAATCTCATCAAAGCATCATCTAACAATATCATGAGAAAATATTAATCTTTATGCACTTTAGCATTACAACTGCTTAAAGATATTCAAGAACCATCATAAAAGACAAAATAATGATGAAATGATATAATGAATAGTATCAAGTCTTATTTAACTATTGATTAACGAAAGTAATTTTTTTACAATATACAATCATGACATGATATTGACTTTTAATAGGAAGGAGACAACTCACATAAAAGAATTAAATTCTAATAAAAGTTGCTTGGCTTGCATCCCTCTAGACCAGTGATAACAATATCATCATCATAATCTTTATCAACCCACTTTTATCTCACTATTCCCACCCTAATTACAAATATATTTTTGAAAACTTTTAAAGAAGTCTAATATTATAAATATTACTTGACGTAGTTTTACTTTGCTACAATGTAAGAATTAATTCCATTCTAAAACATAATATAGTGTACTGTTGTTAGAAGTCAAAGTTCATACCACTCGGGTATCACACTGCAAATGACATATTTAAACATTCCCAGACCACTATACCAACTGAGAAATTCAACCCTCTGGTACAGTGAGTTGGCGCAAACCAGTAATCTAATCAATAGTGCAAACAAATTTGCGATGTCTAGCGTGGTGCAGCTGGAAACTGCAAACTGTTTGCATTTCGAGAGCGTTATCCAGGCCCGTCTCTCTGAAAAAATCTCTGGGTAATGTTATTTTTAAAGAATTCGTTATTTTATTTATTTCCTGGAAAATCATAACTGGAAGCGCTTCCTGTTTTTCCTGTGAATTTCTGAGAATTTCTTCCATAGAATTCCTTAGTCATTAAGTAAATCTAACTAGAAAATCTAGTCATCTACTAGTAAGTTTGTATCTGCTGATAATCAGGCGCCTTAATAACTCAAAAATACTTTAAATAATTCAAAAAGAGCAACTCCATCTGTAAACTCTTCCGTGATATTATTTCCTCAATTTCAAGACAAGATGTACCTGCTACTTCTTTATTTCCGTTCCGAAAAAATCCTATTAAAATACCTCCAAGTTTCCAATATTGCCCACATAGACAGACGAGAATAACGTTACATTGAAATCAGAGGCGCTTCGATTCCATTTATTTGTTTAGTTGAAATAACATGAATTTGTCATTCGAGCATCGATTCTCAAGTTAGTTCACCAAATAGACTGGCCTTCTGATACCATTTCAATCTACAGTTCAAACAGAATGCGCCGCCTTCAGCAGTTCAATGCAAACATTTTGCAATACAGGTGGCATGATTTCACCCACTCTATAGGGATCTTAGAAAATTAGTAGATAAATATTGTGAACGTTCAGTTTTTAGGTAAGATGGGATTGCCATAGAGGAATCCAGTCATATATGTTAAAATTCTGGATTCGTACACGTGTTTCAATTCGTCTCAATTGTTGCAAAAAGTTAATGCACTTGGGCTTGTGCAATCTTGGTTCATCCACAACTTATTTAAAAAAGCGGTGAATGGCCCAGTACTCCTATCGCCATACTTCCTTCTAAATGATAATCTTTTTCCCTCCGAGTCGTGTGCAGGATCACCACGAAGGTTGATGAAGATGTAAAAGCCACTAGGGCCAATAGTAATTACATATTTCCAGAAAAGCACAAAATTTTCTATCCATCTATCTATTTAGCAGCCTTCGATATACTACTACTGAACATTAATCTCCTAAACCTGCGCTTCAACCGGTCTCATCCATTTGAATACACCAATAATTCAATCCATGATCCAATGGCTCTTCTATTCTCAAAGGACGTTGCTCATTGTCCTCTGCTGCCTCGAGTCCGTTCAATCATCCCAACAATGTAATGCCTCACACAGCGCTTGACAAAAAGGTCGCGTCACCTCGTTAAAACTGAAGGTAAATTTATGTAGCTAAATAAGCAAATTTATACGACCTGAGGGACTAGCAGCTGATACCAGCGATTTCATTTACGGGGACAGAGAAAAACATATTTCTAGGACTGTATTTACTTACTGTTTTGTAAGAATTCGCTTTATTTCTACGTGTGCTCATATAAAAGGTGTACAAGTAGGTTATACTTATAAGGGGACAGAATAATATTTTTAAAGGATAGAAATAGCAAACGGTAATGCGGTCCACTTATTTTTACGTGATCACTGCGCCTATGGGCGTTGTGAAATCAATTTTAATAAAACAAAGGTACTACCTGAGGTCGATCACAGATGTATTGATATATTTTAGGGCTATTGCAACTCCATAATTTATTTGCACAGCAGCTTTACACGATTATAAACCATCTTATATTAAATCCTATACGAATACAATTAAACAGAAAAAAATACAGTCTATCTTAACACTCAATTTAGAAATAAATATAATGATTAAGCGAAATTCTTCACGATAATATTCAGTCGTATTATCCCAATGAGGATAATTTAGAATACCCTAATGGTGTACATCATATTACATTTAATTTTCATACATTACTATGCTAACGACGCACGCTTTGGAAATTTAAAGGAGCAAATACCTAATGTCGCGAAAGCAATACAATTTTTGCAGGTAACGTCGCGAAAAATTAAAGTGATTTTGTGAAAAAAAACTGTTTAGAATAAACATAGTCATTTTCACTATTCGGGTTTAATTAAATGACGGTAACTTAATGTACGTCATAAAGTAGATAACTATCTAAAATTATTATTTCACTTTTGTCTCATAGCTCAATACTGGGTTAACCTGTTCCATTGTTTCTATGGGTAAATAGAATTATGAGACCGCAGACATCGAGACTAGGGTAAAACCATTTTAAAACGACCTCGTTGTCAAACCTTTACTGCCCACTGTTGGGTAAGGGTCTCCTCTCACGGTGGTAGAATTAGGACACTATAATTAACCACGCCGGTCATGTGCAGATTGTAGATATTACTTTACAGGTTCACACTTTCACACGTTAGAAAATCAAGAATTTAGTCCTGTTTTAGTATGTGATGAATGATGTGATTTAGATCATAAATACATTATGAAACTGGAATTCATATTTATAAATACAGATACACATTAGTAATCGGTGTCATCGGAGTGAAGCGCGGTGTCATAATTAAACTACCCCTTTCTAGGGGACCAGTGTGGAATACAAAAGGATATTTTTAACTCGTGGAACGTGCTGGTGCATGAACTAATACTCAATGGAAAATATTCTAAAAGAGAAAAAAAATGATAAAATATTTATTTTCTCTATTTATTTCTTAGTGAATAAAATGAATTATGCACTAACTATACTATTGTACTAAATGTTTTGCTTTAGGTATTGTGATTAAGGGATCTAATACACTAGCGGCAATCCATGTTAATAAGTTTAAGGCGATGGTCTATTGTCCCTTAACTAATTGTGTTTCAAGTATGAATATGGAGATTTGAAATAGGTGATATATTTAAAGCAACCCACTTTTGGTACTAGTACGACTAATCGCGATTACGTATATTTAATTGAGTTGTGTGACCTTTCAGATTGAACAGGTCCTCGAATCCTAGCGGGTGCCACCTTAATCGAGTACCTGTTGCGGTGTATTTAAATTAACCGCTAGTTGACAACAAGTTGGACTGAGAAATTTATGAATCAAACACTTAATTTTGAAAAAATCAAATAACAAATACATTTTTATATTATAATAAATAGTATCGTAATCCATATTTATTCTTATTTTAAAATAGTGCTTTTATAATAGGATAAGAATGCAACCTTACATTTTCTTGTTAATAAATAAACAAGAAAGGTCTCTTTGAAACTACGAATTAATATTAAACAAAAGAACTTAGAAACACAAACTAAAATCTAATTATAAACGAGATGGAAAATATTGTTTCGAAACCGAAAAATTATTACTGGAGATATTCCACTGATAATGTTCGCGAAAAATGAAATAATAAGACATTTGCTATCCCTTTGTTGTTTAACAATAATAGCATACAAGCCAACTCGCCCGGGGGAAGGATAAGAAACGAATAATTTCGTCTTTACAAGGATCTGTGAGTTAATTTACATTCGCTAGTCATGTTCTCGTTGGTTTGAGATTTTGAAATAAGAAGAGAGCATAGTGTAGAAGAATAGGCATAGCCCAGTTTGTCAATTTCGCTAAATAAAGTAAGATTACTATCCAACGTCTCAACAAGAAACTCTTTCTGGAAAGAGCGTTCACTTTAACATGACACTTTTCGAAAAAGGTGTGAAATTAAGTCTTTATTTAAATAATATATTGGCGAATTTATTACGTTAAATGCTGTCTGATTTTTACTAAATGTACTACATAGAAAAAATATAAATTTAATGTGTATATTACCTGCACATTGCCTGTATACAGGGAGACTCTTTCAAATAGGCCTTCAGGGCCAAATCCGTAACTAAAAGGATTAGCGAAAAATACTGTAAGGAGTTACGAGACTGATTTTGATAAAAACTAAAATTTTTGTTAAATAATGACATGAATGCAATTAAACCATCAATAACATGTTCTTACCAAATATTGATTAAAATTAGAATTGAAGGCAACTCAAAAAAAATCGAGATTTATACGATAAAATATTATACCCAATAAGTTTACATCTCTACATATTCTTTCGTTATTTTATCGGACCCTGGGGACAGATCCGTAAACTGTAGATCCGTTAACTGCACGAAAAGTTGGATCCGTGTTCGGATCTCACATGCCGGGGATACCCTCGACCCCCGATGCAATTTGTAACCGTCACAATTACTTACGGAATTCGTATATGAAAGTGCCTTGGGACTTTCTCTGAAATACTCGAAACATAAAATGGTCATAGAAATTTTCAAGTTTATTTTTCTTCTGTTTGACAGAGATCTTATAAAGAATTCTGAAGGGACCAAGGGTGTGAAATCATAAAATACTTAGAAAAAGTGAAAAATGATAAGTTACTTATAATATTTTATTCTACAATTTACCGGTCGATTAAATTCTTCAAATGTTTGTCAAACACCTACAGCGATTTCCTATATTACCTTATGCTTTTTAAAAAATATCGAGCAACTGTAAATATATTTCTCAAGTTTTTGCCCAACTTGGTTAGACACTAAAAATGCTATTTGGAAGATGCTTCGTATTTTATTTTTATAGCAAGCAATCCTCCTTAGTCCAACCGCTAGGTACCAAACTCGGTTCGTTGGTTCGCTTCTTACATATCCGACAATTTTCTCAACTGCCACCAACCATAACGTGTAATTGTCATGATTACATGGGGGATTAGATGACATTGAGTCAGAATTTCCTTTTGGAAAGAAATTTACTAAATGGCTGTGTATGTGAAATCCACGTCGTCTGCGAATTTGATAAAATTGAACTCAAAATTTTAAAGTTATCTTTAGATTACTTTGTTATTATTACTTTTTTATCACTTTATTATTGAATGTACCAATATATTATTTAGGTTAAAGTAGAAATGAGGGTAAATTTTATCACTTGTGACATGATAACGAAAGAACCATAAAATCAAAAATTAAAGATTCAATGTTTTTTTTCTGCCGATCCTTAATGATAAAAACAAGCTTATGTAAACAATAATAGATTTCATGTACATTATTTTGTGGCTGATATAATTACTAAAATATATATTTTTTAGTAAATTTTTGTCTCCGCAAAAACTAACGTATATAAACGCACTCATGATAGAGTGTATATACTTATACGCCCTTCGATCAAATTCAAATTTCGATATTTACTTAGTAAGAATTGGATGGGTTGAATATTAATAAAGGGGGATAAAATATTCGTTAATATTTGACATGATATCCTTATTTTGGCGTACCTCAATAAGATTAAAGGGGACCCGCTATATAATTCAGCTCCTTACGTCATCGCCGTAGAGACAGAATGAATGAAAGTTATTTGGGCCTTAATATTAATTTTATTGGATATTGTTGTCCATAGTATATGTACTACCTAAGTGGTATAATGGTTATATTATATAATCAGTGCGTGCTCAAAAAATATTTTAGGAAGAACTTTGAAAATAAAAATAATTTATAGACGCTTATAAGATTAAAAAAATACTAAGTATTCACAATCCCAGCTCAGGCGTCTAATATCACGATTTATCAGTAAGAAAATATTATTTCGTAACTTCTTATTAAAGGATCCATTACCATATCGACGTACTAAACATAATGTGCTTTACATTTTGTATAGCAGTATCAAAGGTGCATGCAGTCCGCCTGAACTAACCTAACGTTAGTCATAGAAGAGTTGCTACTCCTGGGGACTAAGTTGGAACTTTTCATATTAGTATGACTCCCTCCCTTACCACACCCTTCAAACCAGAACAGAGCAGAGCAGCGGTTAACACTGCTGTTATGAGGTAGAAATAGGTATGCCGCCGAAATCGAACCACAAAGGATTCTACCACCTTCATAATTTCAGCCTTTGAAGTCGAACCATATCTCCCATGAAATCAATGTCAAAATTAAAATAAATCGCATCATAAGAAGAGTGTAAAACATAATAATGCAATTAATCCACGTCACACATTGCCTTACTGTATAATGATAATGATAATAATAATAATAAAATCTTTATTTCATAAAAGAACACAATTTAGTACACAATGTTATTAGTTGCAGGGTAATATTATGTGCTCGTACACAAAACTGCGATGCGACGTCGCATCGTAAAAATCTGCGAGCTCCCTCGACGCATCGCAAAAACTTGCAAACTAATTCGCATCGCGCATTCCTGCGATGTTTCGTCACACTTGTTGACGCCATTTTTAGTTAGTTCTGAGACAGCGTGTGGTTAAGATGCACAGACCTGTATTTGTTGGGTGGGAAGACGTATACTTTAATGTAAAAAATGACAAAGTACGACGTTGACTTTTCATATTACTGATTGAGGAACGGGACTCTTTGGTAAACTAAATATAAAATAAATGATATATGATAAATGATCTTTATTACTCTTTCCTGTATCTCTTAAGCAAAAACAAAAGTGCACACTTCTTTTTACGATCCATGTCACGACCTAATTTTCAAAATACGTTCCGTACGGTTGTCGGTTGTCGGAAGAATGGTCACCCTGGGAGACGCTATGATGCACGATATCGCATCGCAGCAATTCGTGTCGCAATTTTCTGCGTTGCGAATTCGCGTCGCGTCGCATCGCAGTTTTGTGTACGAACCCTATAGTAAGATTGGACATAACATTTATCTTCAGTTGTCTAAACTGGGCATGAACCTGTAATATAGGCAACCGATCTCTCACGGTGTGAAACTAGCATACTATAATAGACTAAGGAACTCTATGTACAAAGTTACAGAAACAGTGCAAGTAATCTTAAACATGGCATTAAATGGCAATATATAGTGTAACGTTCTTGCTCTGTGCGTCTAATCCGTTTACTGGTCACGGTTAGATCATTGATTTGTATGTTGTCATACAGCCTGCATTACAGGCGTGATACGGCTTCCCTATTGATAGTACACACGCGGTGATGTATTGGAAAGAATACGTGTGTCGTTCCCGTAGAGCAAATAATCACTAATACAAGAAAAATTAAAGTAAATATAAAAATAATAAATTTGTTCTAAACACTATTCTATTGATTAGGTATATAACTACGAGTAAAAATATTGTACTTGAGACTCTCTGCAAGATTTTTTAGTTATACTTGTTTTGAGGCGTGTGGGAAACATTGTATTTTTTTACAAAACCGATATATTTTAAAATGACACCATAAGGCATTGTATACTTATTGATAGTCTCATAAAAACTTTTATAAGATACGATGCGTTTCTTTACATTGCGTTACGACACACACGTTACGTTTGTGACACACGCAGTTATATCTGTTTTTCATTAATTTAAGTCAAACCGCAATAAATGTTAAAAAACCTTCAGGAATCATGATATCGAAACGAATGGTAATGTTCCCCGCGTAAGTGAGGCATTCGGAGGCGCCCCGCATAGCGAGATAAGTCGAATGGTAAAATTCCTGCCTTTATCGAATAAGAGGTATAAAGAAAATGTACGTGGAATATCGAAAAGCAATTTTAAGCCTGTTAAAATGAATGTTTTTTGTAAATACGAAAATCTTCAACGACAATTTTCCAAATGATAACGGTAAGAATATACGTTAATCGCGACCAAAATCTAAATTCAAAATTGTCTTTTCGCTTTATTATAATTGTTAGGATTATTAAATAACGATAATATTATGCCCAAAATTTAAAAACCGATAATTGTCTTTCTCGTCCAAAATCTTCCAAATAGTAATTTAACTTTAATTACAGGTTAGAGACCAAATATTTAAGAAAATAGTCCTGCATTTTGATAATAATTAATAAGTAAGTAAAGTAGAACTTATACATTTCAATATTACCAACCAAACTAAACACATATAGGTATTAAACTTATCTAATTTTCTAAAATTATGAAACTTATGATATTAAATTAATAATGAATTTCGCGATTTCCACCGGTTGATGGGAACTTAGCACTAACTTGAAAGCGAAAGTTAAGTCATTTATAATAAAGACATATGAACCGAGTTAGACGTAGAACAGAAATGGGGCAACTACGATACTTAGATATTAGAAATAGTTTGACGCGCGACGGTGCCCTTATTGCTCTATCATTCACTCACATATTGCGAGAATGTGGTATATAGTATCCGAAAACATAGCCATAATATACGAAGCCTAGAGATTTCTGAGCAGGCTAAAGTATATCATGAAAGCACAGATTAAAATACGTCTACATGATTCATCGTAAGCCAAAAAAATTAAGTATTACGAGGCATTCTGACTAGGTCATCAAGTGCAAATGTGTTGTCGAGAATACCCGAAACTAATATTGTTACTTGCTATTACTGTAAAGGAAAACATGCTCGAAAAGTCTGTAATATATTTAAGAATTCTCTAGAAATTTTCAAAATTATATAAGGCCCAGCAATTCAGTAAGTATTGCTGATGTGATAGTAAATTACGCTACAACTGCAGTAAGAATTGCAGTAAGATTAGCTGCCTCTTAAAATAGGGATTTGCCATTTGTCGTCCACCCATTACTTTTCCGCTGATGGCCACGAGTAACTCGGGTTTAGCTGTTAAGTTTAGCAGCTTAGTTTGGTCAAGTGCGAATTGGTAGATTTTATACACCCGTTTTTTAAGAACTCTAAGACGTGTAGGTTTCCTCACGATGTTTTCCTTCCCCGGTATAGCAAATGATAATAATTATCTAATATACTATAATTTTGAAAAAAATACAGGCGCGTGCCTAGGTTTCGATCACATTTCGACCTTCGGACTTCCCGACTAACTGGCCGAAATTCAACCAACAACCTGCTCGCTAAGAAGAATGGCTAAAATACCAACGCACAGTTGTAAAATATTAATAGATTGATGAAGAAGACACTATTCTTCTTCATCAGCATCATTAAATAAACACTTCGCGACAATTATGCTACTTTCTAATAAAAAGAAACACAATCTAAAAATGCAATTTAAATAAACGATAGCAACTTTTAATTTGCATTTTTCTCACTGAACCTTTTATTGGAGATCTACAAACATTTGCGTTTCGCAGCATAAATAGGTCGCAACATGATACTTATATTTAATTAAAAACATTATGATATTATACTCTTAGATAATTATTATCTCAACTTAGATGAAATAATATAAACTACTCTCCGCAGAGTGTTGAAGCAAAATGCATTTAAGCGAGCGTTAAATTTCGTGGTGGGGTGAATGGGGGTGTTAAAGGTGGTAGAACCCTTTGAGGTTCGGCTCCGGCGGCACCACCGTCATACCTATTTCTGCCTAATAACATCAGTGCTAAGCGTTGCTGTGGTCCGTTTTGAAGGGTGTGGTAAGGGAGACATACTTTTCCGAGGCGTTCCAGCTTAGTCCTCAGGGGTAGCGGCGCATCTGTTGCCGATCTCAGGTAGGAATTTCTGGTCACTTACCATCTGGTGGACTGCATGCTCTATTGCTCTCTTTTCGTCTGCTACTCCTATATTATAAAAAAAAGAATGGGAACTTTTCATTTCATGTTAAATTATACTTAAGTGGCTTCACCACAAACATCACACTTATTGTAATATAACTTAACGATTCTTCCGAAAATTTGCTTTTAAATAATTCAATCGGCTTAATTTAAATTTGACGGAGTCTTAAAAGCGTAGTATATATATTTACCATTGAATTAATAGTAGGTACCAAATAATTGTAAGAGGAGTATACCCAGTAATTCAACAGGAATTTGGTAAAATTACTTCATTCCCAGTAATTTTTAATAGCCAAAAAATTAGAACAACGTTCTTTGCTATCAGACCCAACAGTATCCGAAGCCAAAAACTCACAGAAGTTAGCTTTTATAATTATTGACACGCTGCTTATGCAGATCGTCACCGCACTACAAAAAGGTGAAGCAACGTCATGTTCCTAGGAACTATTTTACCTGGTGCCTACGTCACCATTCCTCCATCGCACCACTCGCCGAAGGATGAAGTTCCACCCACACCAACTGGACTCGTGACGGTCCTCCACGGTTAGGTTTGCACGGACTACTTTCCATCAGGTAACACGTCTGCCTAATCGTTAGGTTAAACTATAAAAAAAGTAAGGTCTGGTCACCCATTTAACTACTAAGCTACTGCTTTTTATTAGCGTTTTTTACATCGGAAAACATAATTATATTAATTTTTGTTCCTGTTGTTATGGTGGTGTTGGTACCTCCGGAGTAGAAATACCAAGGGTTCTGGCACATTCAATTGTAACTACATCTATTTAAAACCCTATCCAGCGTTCAATCATAGTTCACAATAAAATTATACAGAGGCTAAGTTTTTTCAATGTAAATGACCATTATTTATGTTATCAAATTTTAGGTCCCGATTAATCTAGGGCATTATGGAAGCCAGCCAAATGTAGTACTTGTACTAACTACAAACTGTCGCGACGTAACACTAAAATGTATATTGTTTTATTAGTAGGTAGTAATTAAAACTCAGTACTTCATTTTGATGAAAAATGGTAGAACTAAGTACGGTTCTACCGGGGAGGTAGGTACCACCGCTACAACTATTTCTAGAGAGAAGCATTTCTGCATTTTTGGTTCAAGGATGGTGGTAGGAAGGATGCCAGCTGACTCCCATATGACATGACTGTCTTAATCCTCAGGAGTAGCAAGGCATCTGTGATCGTCTTCAGGTAAGTTCTGTAGTCGTATAAATAATAATTACCTATTAGAGATTATTTCGGTCCTATATAAACTGATCCAAAAATCCTTATAAATATAATATCAGATTTGTACATCAAAACCGAGCCGTAATCCTTAAAAGTTACATTTCTCATCACTTAGGTTTAATCTCGTTAGGGGTTTGAGTGAAAAATCCGCGGAAGCCTTGCGAAAACATTACGAGGATATAAAACGTGGATACTTATAGTAAAAGGAAAAGGTAAGATAAATTGATAATTGGCTTCGATTTTATGTTAACCATCTAAGAGCACAGTGCAGAGGTCAAGGTTCGAATTCAGTGTCAAAATTCAATTGTAGATTGATTTTTTTTTAAAAGATTTTTTGGACAAAACCTACAATATACTACTTATGTCAGAAAGTACCTCACAATAATTTTAAAGGTACTTATCTTGTTCTTATATTTTGAAGTACTTATAATTTTAATGAAAAGTTCATGATATAATCTTGAAACACTTAAAAGAATAATGTTAACTTAATAACACAAAACATATATCTGGTATCGATATAATTAATTATTTTAAATACTAGAGAAGTAGTTAAATAACATGCAATTCAAAATATTTTTAAAACAAAATACCGTGACAGAATTTCAAATTAATCTCCTAATACCAAGCCTTTGAAAAGTTTTAATAAAACTTGGATTACAATTAAAGTAATTAACTTGTAACAATAGTATAAACTCTTGTCCCGAGTAATCGAAGTTCGAAAACCGTTCCCAAGAGTTTCCAGCGAGCCTCATAAATTAGGCATGTTTGATTAATTTTTGGAGTGTATTAATTTCAGATGTCTCACGTTCAGCTCCCATTTACGCAATATTACTTGCAATATTTCAGAAATATTTAATAAGTCTTAATTTATTATAACGAAGTGATCCCCAAATAAGTTATTTGAAGATTATGTACCCAGTAAAGATATTAATCAAGTTTATTAATCTTTTATAGGTAAATTAATGATAATTTCTGAAGAAACGGAACTGTAAAACAATCCTTGATACAATAAGTCTGTACAATAATTTAACTTAGACATAAATTCAAAATTCGTATATTTTTGCCGTCAACGGTTACTATAGACTCATTTACTCAGCAGCTTCACTGAACACAACAAATAAGTAAAGCTAAACATACCTGGCATTGACACCTGCCTCCTCATTTCGAAGTTCTGGACACCAGCGGCACTCAGAACGAGAACATCAGCTGCCGAAGACACCTGGGAGACACACTGATCACTATACAACTAGATCACCTGTTTGTAACAATACACCGATAAATTACCAACTATTGGAAAACTTTGACAGAAACTTAAAGAAACAGGCGGGAGTTTTGAAGTTGGGTGACAATTTAGATTCTGATGGGACTTTAAGTAATAATGAGATGGAAATAAAAAAAAACACTTTTCATGAACGATGTCGGTAAGCAAGCGATATCCGCGTAATCGTGCACGTGCGAAGTTGCCGTTCGTGACTCGGGAGCGAACCGTATCGTAGGCGTTCGTGTGCGCTTCTGGGGAGGGAACACTAGGGCGGCTGCGACGCTGGGCGGCGGCGCGACGCCCGCCCTAGGCGCGCCCGATACCAGGCGATCAAAACAAGCGAGGAGATCGCCGAGCACGTGGACTGGCGCGCACCGCGCATGCTCCGATTAGAAAAGTCGAGGAGAACCGAGGAAAGCGGTGCGTTTGAGGGAGACGGAACATCCTAAAAATAGGGGTGCGATACGACCGAGCGAGAAACTAAATCGGGAAGCGCCAAGCAGTCTGAAAAGTTAACACAGATTTATTTGTGTGCACGCCGAAGCGTTTTGACGCACACATGGATAATCTAATGTAGTTTAGAAGTTAGAGAATCGTGAAATGTATAGTTCATTTTCATTATGTCGGTGAAGTTCATTGTCTATTCTCGTCTAATAAAGCGGCAAACTTTGTTTAATTGCGGTACGAAGGATTCTCGAAAGCCGTCTGGAGAATCCATCCTTTAAATATTGCTTCCCGCGTCACCCCACATAGTCTGTGTTATGAAGGGTCACAGTTGGGATATATAAAATAAGCAACGCACACCTCAATTAGGGTCATAGCTTAAGTTAATTACTGGATTAAAATAGTGTTACAGGGGCGCCACTGATTAATTAGAAATGAATTGCTTTTCAGGTACATATATTTTAATGGATAAAAAATCACCTTTATTTTGTTATAATATCCTTATGCAGAGTATTAATTGATGAGGTCTGTAATCTTTCAATTTCAGAAGGGGGCGCGCTCCATAGTGGGGCTAAAAAATTTAAAATGAAAATAATCCTGTTTGAAATCGTTAAATGCAGTGTATGTGCAATTTAACGCGAAAATTATATTCAGACAAAATTTGTAAATTATATTATTTAATTTAAATTTATCAAGTTTCAAATGACGAATATTTTATGTGTAAACCAACTAGTACTAATCTTTAGAATCGTTAGCATTACAATATTTTATCGCTGTTATCACCTACAAAACTTTTATCAGTTGTATTTTGTAGAGTCCACAGGTGTCAGGGAGGTTAGGGAGGCAATACGCACACATTCAAATATCCTAAACACAGCTGACCGCCTAAATTTCTATGCAAGCCTGGTACTTCTAACCTTATTACTGAAATTTCAAGTAAAAGCGATCCCGGGATAACTGAAAAACGGAATAAAATGTGAGGTGCCATTAAAAATCGATTTATGGAAATAAATTAAATTGAACTGTAATTTAAGTCCATTTGGACGTATTACCAACTATACCAAATGTTTATTACGTGTTCACAAAGAGAATTTCTAAATATTTTCATTTTCAACTTCAATTTTATGAGCGATTGTCACGACATCATCTGTACAGTGTACAGTGTTAGTTAAAGAAACACTTCCTAGATGGCGTTAGATGCGGGTGAATATTTTCAGGTGTGATATAATTATTCATATCATTATTCAAAATATTGTCATGACGGAGGCTTTAACATTTCATTGTAAAATATTGATCCTTATAATTAAGAAGTAGTATTTTGTATAAATCATTTTGTATATTTCTTGTTCTTTTCATATTCGACTAAAGCACTCGTAGTCATAGATAGTCAAAATTAAGTGTGAACTTCAGGCCTCCGTGTTGGTCTGAGTGAAAACTTCAATTACTTGTCGTAAACATGCCGTAAACCCACCTTGTTCATTGCTTATAATGAGCGAATGGTCAGCCCCGATCACAAAAACGATATTCACTCTCGTTCCACTGGTCCCACGACCACCAAAATTTTATTATTTTATAATAATTATGATAGATCCGTCTATGTCATCACTAACTGTTTTCGCATGTAGGTAGGTAACGCCGAAACGTCAAATATTTAAAATTTGAATTTCTTCCATTTATTGTTCCATTTTATTTCTTTAAGTGCTTCGGCCAGATAGAATACTAAACAGCACCATTAACATTTTAGTTGTAATTTTATTATTTTTTCACATTATAAGAAAACCTTCTCCTTGTGAAAAAATAAATTTAATAAAAACTTGCTTGACACTGAAAAACTGCACTTCCATGACCGAAGTTGAATGACCTTGTTTCGAATAGCAATATCCTTCCCGATAATGACTGTGAGAAAATTGTTTCAAATGACTAAACATTTTATAATATTAACACTTCTTAATGAACAAAATATTCATTGAGTTAGCAAATATTATCAATTCATAATTACGATTAATAGAAGAACACGCAATCATTAATTATTTAGCCACTCAATAATATTTTCGGTTAAAATAAAAAATAAATTAATCTTTATTACATAATGCTATTTGAAATCAAAAGGAAATTAAATAACACAATTAATGAACAAATGACAGAAGCATATCCGTTACGTCATGTTAGTCAGAGAGATTACCAGGCGAGCATAAATCTTATAGTTATGTATTATCCTCTTTCAGCGTTAAACTTCAGACATAAAAAAATAAATTATATTGATTTTTGCTTGACGTTGTCTTTTCGAATTTAAACATTTTTGGTTATGATTTAATTTGGTCAAGGTAAATCCTATACACCTTTCAGAATATTGTGAGAATTAACGAGCATGTATGTTTATTTGTAATTTTTTAATAAATCGATAAAAAATATAATTTGCAAGAACTTCTCACAATCTGATTTTATAACGTTAGCAATACATATTTATTCTAGATTTATATCTTTAAATATTAAGTTCTTCATTTATTAAAAATGATACGTCTTACGCATTATAGTCGCATTGTGTGACATAACAAATGTATCTAACAATTATGAAAACGCTCAATCACTTTTACATTAAAATTTTCTCCACTCATTTTATTTCCCTCTTGGTGTCATCTGAAGCGAAATCAATATCAGGCACTCAACAATGACAGGTGCTCGTCCGTTACGTCATCCTGGGCGTCAAAAATACCAGGGAACTAAAAGTACAGAAGGACTATTTACTTTTACACGTCTCTCATAACGTTTCTTGCTTGGTAGTTAATTCAAAAGATGAAGTACAGTTTACTTTCTTATTACTATACGTACGAGTACATTTTTGTTCTAACGATCCCATTAATTACAAACTAACACATGTTATTAATTTCGTTAATGAATGGCATCACTTATGTTTTCTTTACATATGTGTGCGTAAATAGAACTTTTACTACTATTACTTCGAATTAGGGTAATGCTCTTAAACTGTTATGAAATATGCGCATTTCTGATATACTTCAAGCATATTTTATTGAACTTCATTTGAGACTGAAGAAATCAGAAAAGAAATTAGTGTAATATGGCTTTCTACACTAAGTGTAGATACATTTATTGTCATGTAAAACTTCCCTATAAGGGAAATTACCTTATACAAAAACTTACTCCGGACAATAAAGGTTCTACGCAAGAACGTGGGTTGCGTTAGGTTTCGCGCTCTTCTAATAGCTCAGTCAAGTAGACTGAAGATAGGTTCTAAAGTCTGCTTAACATAAACTTTTGAATGTAAACCCATTGAATATAATGTTTCAAGAAACAGTTAATGAAGTTCAAAGAATATATTAATAGTTTTTCTTTTTATAAAGTGATGAGAACCTAAATGACCTACTTATTAAACTTTGGATATTGTGACGTTTTTCATAGCTTTCTAAAAGTTCATATAAAGATGATTATAACGTTACACTTTATTTATTAATATTTGAATTTTAAGTAGAAAATAATAAGTATATTGATAACAACTAATGTTTTTAGATATTTTCTGAAGAAAGTAGTTTTAAACATATCCATAGGCCATACTGAATAAAATGTAGACTGATTCCTTATAAACTATCGTACTAAAATAATAATAGTACTACTAAATAATATTATTATTTTAGTACGTCACCTTGACTTTATCATCCGTCACTTGTCTTGTCACTTACGTCATATCAGGCAAACGGTCCCGATTGTACCAGGCGAGCATAACTGTAAGGTGGTGGATTCAGCCGCCAGGTTCAAAAATAGAACGCACTCCCACGGGCACGAGCGTTCCGAAATAGTGTTCTGTAGAACGATTTAAATTTAGTTCTGGCGCCGTAAATTACCCAGTGAGGCGTTCTATTTTTAATTGAAACGTTTGAATATAGGTGGAGCGAACAGCACAGTGCCGCCATCTTTCTGACATCTGACGAGACTATACAATTTTTGTGTGTTATTATAAGTGCTTAAAAGATTGGATCCGGTAATTAACCTTGTTCTGGAAATTTTATTTTTATTATGTTTGCATTTGTCACATTAAATACCTTTCTTCTCAATTTTTAAACCAATCCGTTAATAAATATATAAATTGTTTAGTATTTTTAAAACATAATTTATTTACGAGTTAGATATTTTCAGAAACAATTTACGTATAAGTCCTATGTATAGTTAGGTCAGATAATTTAAATACTATAATTATTTCAGCTTTAACGTACTTAAACAATTCCCTCATTCATGATATAAAATTAGATATAACAAATATTTGTTATTTCTACTTTTATACACATACATATGTACCAGGTACCTAAATCATAAACTGTAACTTGCACTATATATTATGTAATTATTTCAAGTTAACATTAAACTAAAAAGATTTAAAGAAACTATACCGACTTCACTCAGTTTTCTTAATTTATTAACAGTTACTAGAGTCTCTTTCCCCGAGAGACGGAAACAAGCTTTGAAAGCAACAAACAAGTACCACAAGAAGTCAAAACTTAATTCAAGTCTTTGTCTCAAAAATTTTAAATGGAACAAAAATTCTTTCTTCGCTTTCTTAATTTACTTTTACAGTTTTGTTATGACTGCAGGACGTTTAATAAGAACGTCCTAACGCTATTAAGAAATATTTTTCAATTAAATGAAACACTAAGCGATGGACTGAATTACAACCATTTCTGAAAAGAAATGTGTACAGAACTTAGGATTGCAAATACACGCGTGCTTTGACTACATGCATGTATTTGCCTTTATTGTTCCATGCGCACACACAAGTTGCAAATAGACTGACGTCGAGGTAATTCACGCATATGTGTGTGCAGTGTTGATAAAGGAAGCTTTATCAGCATCACGATCAACCCATTATTGTCTCGCTGCTGTGCACGAATCTCTTCTCAGAATGAGAAGGATTAGGCCATAGTCCACCACGCTGTCCATGTGCGTATTGGTAGACTAGAAAGGAACTTTCATTTACGATTTTTTCAATGCCTAAGTATCATCACTATAAGCTTAATTTAAAATAGAAACAAACGGATAAACTATAAATTCGTTAAGTCTTAGGATTTTAGTAAGCCCACTTTGACATAAGAATACTGCTATTTTTTCAAAAGCTTACAGAATCCTGTGTCCTCTGAAAAAATATTTGGCAACGCTAACTCGCGATCGCCCATTCAACTCCCGACTGCGTGATTGTTTAAATTTCTAGATAAGTAGATCCACAAAAGCCAGTTAGCTACACGTGCAAAAACAATACGCCCTCATAACGTGTTCGGTAAGATAACACAATATAAATTTAAAATATGAACGCCCTTTAACATTTCAAAACCGTTTTAATTGTAGCAACAAAGCGATATTACTGATTGAACATAGGTAGGTAGTACTTTGTAGTAGGTTGTAAAAACAAAAAGACATAATTTAAGAGCAAAAATTAATACATATAGATTACGATTTGTGGTTATACTCAAAGCAGATATTTTATATTGTGCAAGGCGTTGTTTATTTGGTATGAAGTGGTGGTCTACACGCTATTGGAACAAGGAAGTATTTTCCCAACAGCAATAGAAGTTAAGTGCTGTTGTGTGTTTTAAAGTGGTAGAACACTTTGTGGTTCGACATCAGCGGCACTACCACCATACCCAACTCTGCCTAATAACAACAGTGTTAAGCGCTACTATGGTCTATTTTGGTAAGGGGGACATATGTTTCCAAGGCATTCCAGCTTAATCCTCAGGGGTAGCGGCGCATCTGTGGCAAACCTCAGGTGTTAAAAAATTACAGTTATAAAGTAAGGGATGAGATTCATAAATCTAGAAGTATTTTAAGGCATATAAAGGTAAAATAATTTTATATATTACGTTGCATAAAAATAAAATAATCATTAAAATAAATACAGTATTACGATGGTCCTCGAAAATGTATACAAGTTTCAACTTAAAATGTATTCATAATTTATGTTTTTTAATTCATACAAATAAAGGCGGCATTCGTGTATTTGATAGATCTATATCGTATGTAGATATAATATTCGGACACACGTAACGTAGTCCCTTTCTCTAGGAAGTTGGTGCAAGGTCGCTGACGTATCAAATGTCATAACGCCCATACGTACTGTTAAGGATAAATAGACAATTTATATAAAAATGGTCCTTGAGAAATATTATTTATAGTGGATTTATTATCGAGTAGAACTTGTCTTGAGCATGAGGATTGGTAACTCTTGAAGCAGAACACTGATATGAAGTCTGACTGCAACCCGTGGAGTAAAGGAGTTGTTTATTTATTGTAGACAATTATATAAACAGTATATTATAAAAAAATATTACAAAGGACAATGCCCATGAAAGTATGGACCGCCGTCCAGAGTTGCATCAAATTGAAACTTGTTGTGGACGATGTATAATTAACCAAATACTACCACCAATAATTATTTTTTAGATCAGCACCCGGGTTCTGAAGTTATTTACCGAAATGTTACATAACCTCAAAATCGAAAATATCCGACGATAGATTGATGGTCGGTTTTAACTGACAGTAGGTACCTATAATGTTGTTCGATTAACATATTCCATTTACTTTTACAGGTAGTAGGTAAAAAAACCTAAAATAATCCTAAAAACCTAAAATAATGAATTTCGAGTATAAAATACCGCCATTTTAATTTTTAAGAACAACAATCAACATTTCGTCTTATTTTATCTTAAATGGAATCCCCTGTTCAAAGAAACTATTCTGATCGACAAATTATGTAAAAAAATCAAAAAATAATTTTAATATTACTTTCATTTTGACGCATGAGAACAATCAGTACCAAGAATGGGCATTCTCCTTTAGCGTAAAAGCGTTTAATGTAATACTTCCGTTCTAATTAATTAAATAAAGAAATAACCACCTGATGGTACATTTATAGTTTAAAAAAGGAACGGTTATGCAACATAAGTACACTCAATCTGGGGTTGATTGTAAATATCCTTGGGTGTTTCCGCCCATGGGCATTTATAATCAACCCCAGATAAGATAAGAATTCTACCTGAGGTCGGCACATGCGTTGCTACCTGAGAAGTAACGTAAAGTCTCAGATAGGCATGTCTCCCTTAGTAAACGTTTCAAACCAGTAGCATTACCATGAGTTGGCATAGAAACGCCACTATAGAAATGGTAAATAGAAAACTATTGTCATTTTGCTAGTGAATAACATAACTACTATCGTTACGGTATTTCTTGACAACGTCTGTCAAATTAATGACTCATGGGACCGAATTTGTATGGCAATAGATCATAATGACATTCGCTAGCGATTTGATTTCGATAGGTTTTTTACGTATCGAGTTACGTCACTACGGATTTTAGTTCTACGAGTAACCACCAGAGGCGCTGTACAATTTTTCATACATTTATTTTACGCAGTCGCTAGCGAGTAATACTTTTGTAAACTCATGGTAGTCCTACAGAACACAGCAGCGCCGAACACTGCTGTTATTAGGCACCTATTTCTAGGTGTGGCAGCGGTGACTATAGAGTCTAAGCACAATAGGTTCTACTAAAAGTACTATAGTACTTACTAATACTAACAGAAAATCTTATTAAGATATTAAGAGGAAGCTTCTTATTTTATGCTTGACTAATTTAAACGCATTAATTTTCGATACATCTGTGATCAGATTACACGATCATTCACTTCAGTCGTAGAAAAAAAAAGTTTATTAGTTTATATAAAATTTCGCAATACATAAATAAAAAAATATTAACTTACGATATACTCGATAGTAATAATAAATTAAATTACTTTATATCAGTATCAAATAACTCAATTCGTCTTATATGTAAAAAACGTTGACATTTTAAACCAATACATTTCAAATGTCAACATGTACTTACGAACTTACGAGCACATTAAAATAACCAATTACTACATACTTAAACGGAAAAATACTAAGGATATTAATTGTATTAAACGTTATTGTCGATTTATCTTATAAAAATGTAAAGTGGTTTTATCATTTACGTTTTTAGGGATCCGTAACCATAGAATAAGAGCAGGAGTCTATAACATAGTACCCTCTATCTGTCACTGGGCTCTGTCTCTTATATCGTAATACGAGTAGGTAGATATTTGATTTTCTACAAAGTATGTATTATTATGAGGGCAATAACAACAAACACTAAAAATATAAAAAAGGTAACTGACAATATTAAAAATGGTTGTCTGTAAAGTCGGTTTTACGGGCGAAGATTTTACGTGACAACGTCTTTTTCTCGGTAGAATATTTATTGATATGAATATAATTAAATTGCACAATAGGAACAAGGAATTGAATGAAAATAAGAATTGCACAAATTTTAACTATAGAAATATATTTTGTTTAGTCTCTAGTGCTGCGCGCGCGGCAGACTGATCATAGTTGAGTGGGAGAAAGACGCAAGGCATTCGGCGGGCCTCTCTCTCGTTCGGTGACTCATCGTAACGTTACCGGGCGTTACACTTTTTCATAAGTGACTCCCAGCCGCAACCTAATTTAAGACGTTGTCACGTCAAAAATATAGTAATAGGTGGTCTTCACACAAGAATCTATCAGGTATTCAGTTATTTCGCCATTTTCGGTTTGGTTTAAAAAGTTATAATGATACAGAACCCTCTGTGTGTGAGTTCGATTCGCACTTGGTCGATATTTTACCAGATCCTTCCTTAAGTAATGTTACTTTATTTATTACTGGGC
This sequence comes from Epargyreus clarus, assembly GCF_041222505.1. Classification (NCBI taxonomy): domain Eukaryota; kingdom Metazoa; phylum Arthropoda; class Insecta; order Lepidoptera; family Hesperiidae; genus Epargyreus; species Epargyreus clarus. The sequence continues at coordinate 14,293,403 of NW_027332223.1, forward strand.
GTAGACTACTAAATTACACCTAAAATATGTAATCTATGTATGTTACATGACCATTAGGAGTAATGGTTTGTGGCAATAAATTTTATTTTGAATGGTGGGTGCGTTATCTATTTATTTCAACAGATTATGTGTAATCTCTGTTGTATGAACTTTAAAAGTTTGGAAAATCCAAAAGTGCACGACTCATAATGCTCATTAAATTATGAAATATAAAAAAAAAACTTAAGTCGTTCAAAATTAATTGCCGAAAAAACAGCTGTTGTCTGCTGTCGAGCGCCCCTCGTGGAATAAATGTACATAATATCTATAGATATACAGTCTTGTAGTTTTCGTTTTTTATTAATTGCAATTAAACGACACTGAATTAATTAATCATTCGCATTCAGTGACCTACAACCGTCGATTAGAATTTAAAAAAAAAAATTAACTCAAATGATGGATTTTTTCACAAGTTACAGTGTTTTCAGGTTTCACACATGACGGACAGGAAATTTTTTTGACCTATTTTGGTGTTTTTTTCCAATTCTATTGCAGTAAATCAATTTTTAAAAAGTATGGAATTAATCTCCATTAAATTATCTCGACAATAGTATGCAAAATATCTTTATTCCGTGAACTATCAAGGCTATAATAATAAAAATAGCCGCCAAAATGAAGCGAAAAAATTTTTTCGATCGTAAAGCACTCTCTGATGCTTCGCATCATGAGTCGTGCAAAAGTCACTCACGCATTAAGATACTCTAATAAATATAGATAGATTATTATCTATATTTATTAGATCTTGATGGCTCACCTCAGCAGAATATAACAATTATATACTGAATAGATCAGACACAATACAATACAATATGACACAATACAATAAGGTTTAAATAAATATAACGACTGCCTTGAGCGCTGAAGGCCAATTCACGGCCATTATTGAAGGCGGTAGAACCCTTTGTTCGACTCCGGCGGCACCACTGCCACACCCATTTCTGCCTTATAACAGCAGTGTTAAGCGCTGCTGTGTTCTGGTTTGAAGGGTCTGGTAAGGGAGACATAGGTTTGCGAGGCGTTGCAGCTTAGTCCTCAGGAGTAGCGGGGCATCTGGGGCCGACCTCAGGTAGGAATATCTAATCCTATCTGGGGTTGATTAAAGATGTCTATGGGCGGCAGTAGCCACTTACCATCAGGTGGACTGCATGCTCGTCTTCTACCCCTATATTATAAAAAAAATCACGTATTTTTTTTTTAATTATAAACTGATTTTAATACTTAATTTTGGCGTATTAAAATTCTTACTCAAATGAAAGTCATATTGAAATTATGGTATCAAAAAATAAAACAAAAAATCTTAAGATGCTATTTTGATCTTCAAGTCTGCAAAATTAATTATCGTATGTCGCCTAAAAAAGGATCAAGTTGAAATTATGCGTTCTGTTCAAATAAAAATAACATGAAAAATAATAAAGATTGTTTATAATGGACCGCCATAAGAGAAATGAAATTATGTATAACGATAACGGTAAGATTCAAGGATAAAAGGAACTTGTTTGAATGAGAGCGATTCACAAGATATTTATTTCTAAAGTTATCATTATATAAAATTTACATAAAATATTCATCAAATGCATTCACAAATAAAATAGAGGAAAATAAAGCTTAATTATATAAAATATACAAATAAAATATTTACTTATATTTTTATACATATTTTAGAACTTTGTATTAATTCAGTCTCATTAATATATCAATATATAGCACTATCAAAAAATCTTATTTGACTGCAACTCTTTTATATCTCTCCACTGGATATAATACCACACTAGTCTATGTCGAATGTAGAATTTACTTCATTTATACTTTACAGACAATAGTGAAACACTCATTTCAGTTTTCCATACATACTTAAATTGATGATGATACAACGTTGACGAATGGGTTCGATGATATGGAAACAAATGTTATTTTAAATAACTAGACATTACACATTTATATTTTATCATCTTTTTTCATCATTCATTTCATATCATCATAGATTATTATCGCTCGCCGTATAACTCAAACTATGGGAAGGATTTAAAACTGGCCGATACACCTGGCTGCTACATTTTTATTTTTTATTTACACCCAATACAGTATAAGAATCACAATTTATAGTTACGACTAAAAAGTGCAATTATTTTTGATTTATACTTCCACAATTAAAAACCAATAAAATCAACTACGTTAATTACATTATTTTGTACGGGGTATAAAAATGACGATGACTTTCTTCGGTTATTTTAAATATCGCAACAGAACATCGCAATGTTATAATTATTTTAATATTCAATTAAAAACCTCTCTGGCAGTCGCCCTTTAGGCTGACTGACAGAGATCAGACTTGATTATTTTAATTGCAGAGCTAAATGACTCAGCTAATTTTGTGATTTGCTGAATCGTTGAGCTTAAGAACTTTGATACAGGAAGTCAGTACGTTTGGGTTTTAAGTAACAAAAATAATGCATACATTAGAACACGTACAGGGGACCTGCGTTGAGCAGTCGCAATACTGGTTTGACACTCAGAGGGTTCCGGGTTCGATCGCCGACCAAACCAACATCGAAGTCATCTGATTTTTTCTGTGAGAATCAAAAATATAAATAAACGTAGCATGAAAAACGTCTTTGAGAAACAATCATGCTAGCTGCCCTCACACAAAATGATTTAGGTACACGTCATTAGGGCCTTTAGCAAATCTGCTACATTTAGTTTACGCCATTCGTGTTTTGGCTATTGCATCGATGATGCATCGCATTTTAATAAGTTGCTGTGCCCGCATTGCTTCTGCAGTTGCTTCTAATAAGTTGCTGTGCCCGCATTGCTTCTGCAGTTGCTTCTGCATTACTGCTGCATTGCAACCGGCGCTCAAACATATGCATGCGGGATGTAGCACTTGATCACTGCATCTAATCCGGAAAGTAGCTAAATCGTCGATCGCTGATGCTAAGAGTAGATCGTCTTCTTAGGGCCAATGGATAATTTATATAGGTACGAGAAATGTGCAAGTTCTGTTATATATCTGCTGTATAATCGTAATGTTAATTGTACAATTAATGTAATTGTAAATTACATATACGTATTGCTTATGTGTATATTCTTCGTGTCCTCGTATCGACAAAGGCCTTAAAGTGCCTACGGAGAAAAAGTAATTGCTTAAACTACTTTTTGCAGTAGGCCGTAGTTTTAGTTATTCATCTACGCAGTTGCTAGTAACTAAGCTCGTATTTTTATTTTAAAAACAAGTAGTTAAGTGGTAATTACTTCACAAAGCCATTACATTACTTCTAGATTGCTAGAATAAACAAAGACTCGAACGAAATGGAGGCAGCGACCTTGACGGCGCGTACGCAAGCTTGATTACAAATAATAATTTGTGTACGGTCAACAAAAAAATACATACAAAGTTGTTATAAAAAAAATCATGACTACAGTTTTAATCGATTTGTAACGAAAATACAAATGCTGTATCTGATGGAGAGTTCCGTTGTTTATGGACATTTGGAATACAAAGGGAGACGCCAAGATTTAGAGGAGAACTCTTTTTGCACATCTTTTGTGGCATCTTGCACATTCATGACAAAATTCGATTTTGCCATGAATGTGCAAGTGCGATGTGCAATTCATATGCATATAGTTCACCATGACCATTTTGTTACTTTTGATCCAGAAAATTGTATTCCACTCTCATAGACAGCATGAAAAAATAAAATATTAAGTAGTATCTATTTAATTTTTAAATTATTACATATTACATTTAATACATTACCACCATCAATACATAGTTAGGTACCTACGTAATAGTAGAAAGCATTTTTTTTATTTTTTAGCAATTTTAGGACTGCTACAACATTTGCTAACAATTTAGATTGAAATTATCTATGGAACTTCATGGCGACTAAATTTGGAAATAACCTTTTAATGTATATTAAATAACCCTAACAATATCAACATTATTAAATATTAATTAAATTCTTTTTATTAGCACTAACGACCTAGTTTGTTGTGCCGACGCTACCAACACGCCTTCGATCCGCATTCCGTTCACCGCTGACTCACTCTCACTCATACATCACTACAACTACACATAACGTCACGACACGTCACGTTCATTCACCCGATGAGTACGATGCACAAACTGGTTCCATCCATAGATTAGCTTATGAATGAGGAGCCTTTGATAGCTTTGTAAACATTGACAAGATACTAGTTGTGGAAAAGTTTATTTGTTTAGTTCGATGAATAATTGTGTAAAAGTTTATTTGCTTAGTTAGTATCAGTTCGTCGTAGTCTACGAGTCGCAGTTGGCCAGCGCAGTGGGCTATAGCCTACACTTCTCTCAGTCTCACACCTATTTCGGCCTATTAACGGTAGTGTTAAAGGCTGCTGTGTTCTGGTCTGGTCTGCTGTGGTAAGGGAGACATACTTTACGCCACTTACCATCGGGTGGACTACATGCTCCTCGGCTTCTCCTATATAATATAAAAAAACTAAGGGGTGACCGGTATCCAGCAGTAGGATAGAAATAGCTTCTCGTCGAATCATTCGTTATATCATTAACAACGACATAATTATTAATGTTTTTCTTAAGACAAGAAACGGTCTGCGAAAATTTCAAAATATTTCATTAATATTTCAAATAAGCCTTTAAACACCCGCTCTTACTACTATTTACTGTGTTGTTGGGACGCCTATTGTCTTTGTGTATAAATATTCATTGCTTTAACAAGGATATTTATAACATACAAGCACCTGTGTCCAAACAAAATTACAATGTCTAATTTACGTGTTTCCTTGGCGCACAAAATATACCGATGAGTGGTCTGTCAGTGCGGATTCCGATAGAACCCCAGTTTTTTACATATAGATCCTATTACAGACAACCAACGGGGGATTGACAACTAACCATTTGATGGACGGTCATCTGTTAATCCAATCTTAAAAAAATAATTGGCACGTGTTAAGTGACATGTAAATTGGCACCTAAAACCCGAGCAATGTAGCTTCCTGCATTATAAGTTTACATCGAGAGACTCGAGAGTAAACTTCCGGTATAAGACACCTCTAGCTTCCTGCATTGCAAGTTTACATCGAGAGATTCGAGAGTAAACTTACTGTACAAGACACGACTAGCTTCCTACAATGCAAGTTTACATCGAGAGACTCGAGGGTAAACTTCTGGTAAGACACATCAGGTGACGTCTCTTTCCATATCGATGACCATCGACGCCCCAACTCGTTTCAGTGTTTGAATATTAAAACATTTCCTACATTGTTTATGTAGAACATATTCGGAACTGGAATACATTTAGTAACAGGTTTTTTCTAGATATGGTCTAGTCGGTTTATAAATATAAATCTATGCACAGCTATTGAATATCTGTAGCCAACTTAAGATACAGCGTTGTGATAAAAAAAATCCGTCACATGACGATAAAGATGCTATAAGATAGTATACTGAAATATTTTTATAAGGAAATTTATGTAAAATTTCCAATCAAATCGGTCCAATAGTCTCAAATAAAAACTTCTCCATAGTTGCAAGCAGAGAAAGAAAAAAAATAAGCTTTAGCAATGAATGTGAGAAACAAAAAGAAATGTTTCATTTCATTTATTAACATTTATGTATCAATTTGAAGGCTTTCGTCATTATATCTACAGCGTATACAGCAATGTTAAATACCAAAGGTGAAGTATAAGAGATGTTCTAGTTAAAAATCTAGGACAAAAATGCACGGACACCCTACCTAGGGTGTAAGTCAAATAACATTTCGAGTTGATTGTAAATATCCATGGACGACAGTAATTACTCGTATGTTGACTTCCTATAATTTCATAAAACATACATTGTAAACCTACAAGCTATCCGGATGCGAACACATGAACAATAAAGACGTCAATAAATATTTACGAACCAACTTTTAATATTCAATTCATTAATTTTCATACGCCATAGCCCTGCGGCGACAATATCAGCGCAATTACGCCAGAGGTACCTACGAAAGTAAATGATTAAAACCTTTGGCATTTAACTATTCAACACATTTAGATCGCTATCTCGTTCTAGATCATTTTGCAGACTTCCTGTTGTATTCGAGCCATTTTAATATAACGCCGTGTCTGTTGTAAAAATGTTTAACTACAAGTTGCTGTATCATTGGTCATACAAATTTATGTACATATACAATACATGTATCTTGGAGGTACATATGTTGGAGGAAACTTTTTGTGTTACCTGTAATTCCCTTCAATAATAATATCAGGACACGGACACATTATACACGGTTTGTAATATATTGTTACATACACGTAAACGTATACCTGTAATATTGATAAATACATGTAGATTCCTGGTTATACAAAATAAAGAACATAATTTATTAAAAGAAATTTTCGTGGTTTAACAACGAAATATTTACCGTGCACGCCTTCTTCTCTATAATTATACAAAAACAATATTAGACTCTGTCTTTTGGATTAAACGGGGTGGGGGGGAATACAGTTACACAAAGCACTGCTACTTAATACAATACACCTGCGATTAACGTCAAATAGTGGCAGGTGTACATGGACCGTAATGATAATGTAATATCATTAGGGTAAAAACGGAACCCTGTTGCTAAGACTTCTCTGTCTGTCCGTCTGTCACAGGGTTATATCTCCGGAACCGTAATAAATAGACACTTGATTTTTTATAAAGGATGCATAACGGTGGCCGTTATAACAAAAATACTAAAAATAAAATTAAGTTGAATATTAAAGGGGATCTCCATACAACAAACCGGTATTTTTCGGCATTTTTCGATCTAACTGTTAAACCGTACTACGAAGATGGTTGACATTTTTAACCGACTTCAAAAAAGGAGGAGGTTTCTCAATTCGACCGTATATATATATATATTTTTTTTTATATTTGTTCGGCGATTTTTCCACGATGCCGCGACCGATCGCCATGATTCATACACCATTGTATGTGGCTCATATTGGACACACTGTTTACGCTGTTATCAAACGAAATATATTGAGCGCCGACTTCAGAAATATGTACTAAACCAACATTTATTTCAATTATTTTTTACTTTGTAGTGACATAGAAGTCGGTTTTTTTTTGTTATTTTTTTTTACAATCCGTTTACTACTGTAATTGGTATTATAATAAATACAAATAAGAACCATAAAACATATTTTAATATAGTTACTTTAATTTTATTATACGTTATTTACGTATCATTCATCATCACTCCAACGCCATCTATTTTTGTGTTACATAACTAAGTATTATTGAAAATTTACGTATCATTTATCATCGCCCCAACGCCATCTATTGTTGTGTCATATAACTAAGTATTGTTGAAAATAATAAAATGAATAAAAATAAGTAAAAAATAATGAACATTCGGTGGTACGGAAGCCTCCATGTGCGAGTTCGACTCGTCCTTGGCGAATTTCATTTTGAATTCTCTTTTGTCACTTCCGTTACTCTAAAATATTATATACCGGTATACAAAATATTTACTTTTAATGTATAAAACCAGCGTTTTTAAGTCTACGATTTTGTCATGTATAATAATTACTATACTATATTATAGTACCCATACAATGTATGTTATTTCTATACAATTATAATCCATTGCATACAAATGTTCAAATTCAAACTTCCGAGTTATTTTCGTTTGTCACGCTTTTTTACCCGTTTGACTACTGGAGTGACTTGCACTAAATCTAAACCAAGTTCACGGCCACCGAAACACTAACTATATTATTATTTCTTTTTTTATTCTCTTAAAACATTCGTGCTATTTCGTATACATTTTATCTAGAATCTGATATGTGATGTAATAATCTGATCGTTAATCAATTTCAAATATTATGTCGTGTGAATATTGTAACAGCAGACAACATAAATGACGATGGATATAGATATAAAATAGTGTTAGTATGTGGTAACCATGATATTACCACCATGCATTGTAGAGAAGTAACCACTACAATACATTTTGTGGAGGATGCTTGAGGCGATTTATTTGTAGAACAGATATCACAGTTAAGCCAAAAGTAGTATAAGTATAAGGTCCCTCTGATGGAGTGATGACCAAATGAAAATAGAAACCGCTGGAGTCAGAAGGTGGAGAATCGTTAGGAGTGGTACAGGTTAGATAAGCCTATAAGCTATAGTCAGTAGTACTTTTAAAGACTGATAGATAAATTCTAATAACTACAGTAGTAGTCTTTAAAAACTGCGTGTATGTATGGAAGCAAAATACAGACAAGCTATTATGCGATGTTTTACACACTTCAGCTGCTGGAAGTATATTCAACGGGCGCACTTAGTCCTTAGGGTAATAACGTACATAATAACAATGTGATATTCAACGAAATATATATAGCTAATGCAATCGGACGGCTACGAACACTAAAACTAATATAAAGTAGGCGTTTGCTCATTACCAAAAACATTAAAGAAGGTACCAACCAATTGCGCTATGTCGCAAGATTCAGAACATCTCCATACACCATTATAATTACAGTATGAATTAGTGGCCCCGAACTTGAGTTTGTAATAACGGGCGTCAGTTTTAATCATAGTATTCATCATCTGCGATGGAACGGTGTAATTACTCTAATTATGTTGATGCTCCTATTAGAGGTGTGGTGCAAGTAATGAGCTGATGCTGATGATGCAAGATGAGTAGATTAAACATGTAAGATTTCTGGGGTAGATCCGCAGGTCCACACCGTCCACATAGACAATACTTTACACATTATGTAGGAAAATTATACTGCAAAGTTGTTTAATTAAACATGTCAATTTGGATCTTAGGCATATTAATTGACCTGTATAGCAAAGACGCAAGCCGTACTTGGCATTGTTTATACTAGAGAATTAAGTGTTGTTCTATCTGGGATTCGTAATATAATTGATCACGTATTATATTAAGTAAGCTACAGACTTGAGGAGATAAAAATCTTCATGATCGTCATTAAAACATATGTTTTTGATAATAATGGAACCTACTAAAGAACTCATACTCATAAAATTCATGGATGAAATTCGGATCCTAGATTCTCAAAGAAACAGCCAAAAATAAATCGAATGCGCGTTACTTTTCTGCAATCTTTTTTAACTCAGGTGTAGTATCGTAGGTAATACCTATATTTTTAATCGCTCTACACTTCTAACTTGTAGCGTATGGCGCCAATCTCAAAATTTATGTTCTCGCAGCTGAAACTACTCTAGGTACGCCATTATGTGCCTTATAACATTGTTATAAAAATTAGTTCGACTATTGTCTTCCAACTTGTTATGATCGTAAAATAATATTTAAAATAAATGTACGCATATTATTCGAGACGCTGATGCAACTCAAGTTCATTATCACGGCCATTTTGGTTTTGGCTTGAAGTTGGGCTTACGTCACAACTTGTTAAATATTGCATAAGGTTCAATGAGTTCACAGCATAACTCGTTTTAAAAGAAAGTAATTTAGGACAGAAATGTTTAAGATTAATGATACGATTAAGGTAATATAGTTAAGTGTATATACAATATGTGGATATATACAATATGTGATGTAGGACGTACATTTTGCTACAAGGGGAATGTAATATACTACAGATCATTAATTTTCCAAAACATAAAGATACATATTGCTATAAAATACTTTGTTCTTTATTGTAATGGACGAAAGTTAAAGTTAAAAGATTAAAAAGTAGGCTAAATCATCACACTGTGTGTGTCATTTCAATTATTCAACATAAAAAATATTGAATAATATTTTACAAATACATATTTGTTTAAAATTTTATTCCAGAATTTGTAACGATGGAAGGCGACAGTAACAAATTTTAAGTAAAAACAAAACACCATCAAGTGTCACTTGAAGTAACATACTTTGACTTTGACAATCAGTTTTGACACTTCATTGACAACGGGACAGAGAATGTTATGCAACTAAGGTCCGAGTACCAGGACGCCATGAACGACAGAATATCAAGAAGAATGTAAGAATTTACTGCGGATTGGTAGGTATGTTGAAAAGAGCACGTTTTGCGCATGCGTGTAAATTGAGCGTCGGGGCGCCTACCGTTGCTAAGCAACGGTTTCAAGCGTCACGCCGTAAACCAAGTGTAATCAACGCTACATAGGATTCGAGTCCTATTTATGTTGACCTATAGATGAATTGCTTCTCCTGAGGACTAAGCTGGAATGCCCTAATTAAGAATCTTGAACGATTTTGAAGGTGGTGAACCCTTTATTGCTCCAGTGGCACCCGCCACACCTATTTCTACCTAATACAGCAGTGTTAATTTATTTATTTAATTATTATAAAATCCACAGCTCTTAATATCATACAAATATATTTCTTATATACCTACTATTTCTTACAACCAATTACGGATTTACAATTTTTTAAATAATGTACTTATAAAATTTACAACCGTCACTTAAAACATTATAATAGTGACTTCATGAAAATTTGAAGGATTGTGGTAAGGGAGACATTCTCTTCCAAGTCGTTCCAGCTTAGTCCTCAAAGGCAGCGGAGCATCTGTGGCCGACCTCAGGTAGGAATATTTAATTCTCTCTGGGGTTGATGACCATGAGCGGCAGTAGCCACTTACCATCAGATGGACTGCATGCTCGTCTCCTACTACTATATTATAAAAAAAATGCTCCATTGAGGATTAGTAGAAAAGTGTCTTTGCCTTTATCAAAACCTAATTTCGAACTTCATCGCTTAAAGTTTGCTCAAAATATGCTCGTATTGAAGGTTACACATTACGCAACTCATCTTGCGGCGTTCATACAAGTTCATTGCCACAGACAAGTTCGGGGTTGCTTCGTATAAATTGCATAAGTTGGGAGATTAAAATACGCCGAACTTTTGTTTACGTAACAACTCCTTTATCTGGAGCGTCTAACAGAATACAGTGTAGAGCGTAAGTAGATATAGTTCAGTAAGATGATTTCCACGTTTGTCGTCACCGACCGTGGCAAACTGTCGTCAACGGTTGTTGCTTGTCGTTGGCGACCGACGACCAACCGCAGTCGCTACAAGCATTGATAGTCAACGATAGTCATCAAAGTTCGGAGACAAAAGGTTGTGACAATCGGCGAAGTCAGTGACGGTTGCTGACGACAGGCGGCAACCATCGGCGACTGTTAGCAGCGGTCGTCGACATGAAGAGCCATTCGTGTATTGGCTCACAATTGCTCCTATTTTACTTTTCTCAGAGGAGATCAGTAATGTAACAGTAATAAGTTATAGACAATAACAACAATAACAAACACAGAACATAGTCAGCTATCCGTACATTACCTTCTAACACTTTATATGACGCTTTTTACTACCCACACCGTAGACCCACACTAGGATTTCCTGTGTCATGCCATGACCATCAACATCAGACTATTATGATGATCGCCCCGCCAGGCGTATAATCAATCCTTCCATTTTACCCTTTCTTCTTTCCATTCATTATAAATAACCCGTCTTCCGATTTTCTCTGTTCATTGAGAATATTTGTAATTCGTAACAACAGTAGCAGTGGCTTGCCACCGCACATCTGGTTAGTATTACATTACGCTGAATCTAGACTGGAACAGTTTGCCCAACTAACGCTTCGGTGGGTACTGATACCCAATCCTATTGCGAAATCGGGTGTTGTTTTTCATTTCTTCTCATATAAATTGTCAGGGCTCGGTCTGTAAGTCATTCCACATCTCAGTGTTTGAAGCAACAGTCAACAAACAACATTCAACATGTTCCAAAAGGTAATTCAAATTTTCATTAGAATTTCCACTTCTTTCATTATTTGGAATTGTCAAAAAATTTCGCACAAAATTTTGACTCTAAAATAAATAACCCAAAGTGAAATTGTAAAAATAAGACGAACGCAATTTTGACCATTCAAAAGAAATTGCCGCCTCATGTCATAAATGATCTTATAAGATATGATATATCAAGAAGATTGATCATCTCTCCGACGCCATTTGAAGTGATTAATGTGATCATCGTTTTTAACACATTTACTGCCTTTTCTGTGGAAGGTCTCGTTGACTTAAAAGATGTCTTATGCCTTACATACTGTATTAATTGTTTCTTCTGATACATGTGGATAGTTCTTCTATCTATCTATGTAGTATTAGAAAACCCCAAAAGATTTTTTGAGATTACCAGTCTAAAAAGTTGCATACATTGTTATAATATCCTATACTTAGAAATTTGTAGCGGTCATCAAAATCGCATTTCTAATATTATCTTGAGCAGCTAAATATTTCAATAATGACTCAATATGAGCTTTAATTTCTTCAAAATTAATAACCGGTGTTCGAAAATGGCAACTATTTTGTAACAACACAAAAATATATTATTATGTATTCACTACAAAATGCCCGAATCATCCAAATAAGACACCTGATGATAAGCGCCTAAATCCTCGCAAACTCCGTTCCCATCTCAAAGAGCAAAAACAAGAGAAATGATCGCCGTCAAATCCCGGACAGGAGACCTCTGTCATTAAGCCTCACGGGAGTGGCGTGCCTCAAAACAATTAATAAATTAATCCATAGGGCTCTATATCTGCCAATCGTAAAAGGCATCCCTACAAATAAGTGTCCACATTAATTCAGTGCCGTGTATTGCAAATTCAGCAGTAACTGTCTCTCTGCTCTTCGAGCTTATATATAGGCCTTTTTGTATTGTCGAAAGCGAAAGGTCCGGATTAAAATAACGTATGTAAAGTATAATAAAATACGTTTGTTTATCTGTCATGATATAAATAGTTTTTTGTTTTTACGTTTTTACTTAACTAGGTTTGCCGCGATATTTTGCCTATTTTATTGTCATTAAATTTAACGTTCTATCTCTGTCGGGTTAATATTGTGAAGTTTTATCGATAATGGTCCGGCAAGTTCCATGTGTTTACGTTAATGACATGTTTCTGTGATACTTTATTGATCCGCTATGACTGCATACATAAAATGATTATCATTTATTTCCCACGGTTGTGTCACAACAGAAAGAGATTTATTACTTGAGATGAGACCGCAGTTTGCGATGGAATTTGGAGGCTTATCATCACTTGTCCTTATTAAGATATTTCGCTTCAAAGTCTCCCCCAATGTGGGCACAAACCTGTGCCCAGCAGCGGGACATTAAAAGGTTTCTGGCCATATCACAACATAATACCTATGTACTTACTATAAATGACTAAGTATAGTGAATATTTTTACTTAATCAGCATATTTCAATCTAACACTTCAAAGTTTGAGGGGTTTCATAATATTGAAGAGTGTCTCAAGTTCTCTACACTATAAGATTTAAAGGCTAGATGGAATCGATTAATATTTAAGGTCATTGTTACTGAACTAATGCATCTTAATATACAAATAAGTTACATATAGGAATATATATTTTGCTTGAGGAATTTAATATTTTATTAATTTGAATGTAGAATTTTAATATGAATTCGGTTTTGTCTACAGCTGGTTGTCCTGTCTGCGCTGATCATATCGACCACGTGCATGGTACTCCATCAAGTGCCCGTGCCCATTTACATCGCCGCTCAGTACCCTGAACCAAACTACAACTTCGCGTACGAAGTAAATGACGCACACACAGGCGACATCAAGAGCCAGCACGAGAGCCGACGAGGAGACATCGTCCTCGGACAATACTCTCTAGTCCAACCCGATGGAGTGAGGCGAACCGTGGACTACAGGGCCGATGATCACTCTGGCTTTCTTGCGACCGTCAAGAACCAGAGACGCCCAGTGACCCAGCACTCGAACAATCAGTACAACATTCACGAAGAAACCACCAGGACTCCCAACACGGGAGCCCCAGCTACTCAAGGATGGCCCCAAACTACCTCGACCACAACCGCGCGACCGGTTGCCGTCTCCCGAACCTCGGTCATCCACCAGTCGTTCTCCAACATCCACAATCCATGGATCTAACTCTGATTCTACCAATATTCCGCTTGATGCGGAAAGAAGAACACGACGAAACGGACACCGAATTGAATTTCGATAAGATTCAATTTGCATTTATATCGTAAGCGGTTAGTTAGTACCTGTACTACATAGTAGGTGAATAATAAGACGTAATTGGTGACCGGACCAGACAGCCTTGTTAATCGGAGCCGATTATAACTAATAGCAGGGGAAATTGACTTAGTAGTTCGACGAATGCAATCCGGTTCCATGACATAACTAATGTTTTTATGTAGGTAGCTATTTTTATTATTTGGTATGTATCAATAAATGTGAGCAATGGAATTCTCTTTTTATTTCCTTTATTCCACTAAATCAAACCATTGTCCAATTGTACTAACAGCGTGAATGTTCAATGTCGTGTAATATTTTAGTATTGGTTGGTTGTGGTTACTTATTCTGAAGGTCGCGAGTTTATCCGGCAATCAATTAAGGCATTACGGAGAGCGTTGAGTAGTAAAGATACAATCGATATTACAGGACGACATTTCGCTCGGTGCATCGCCCTTACGAACTTGACTTTTAGACGTTTCCTGAATTTCTTCGCAAAGAAACGAGTTAAAGTAGAACTGGAACAGTATTCGATGATATAAAAACTGCGTGAAGCTCTCAGTGGAGCATCAGATCCTCTAGTTCCATCGACGTAGTCACAAATCTCTTATCCCTCTTCAAAATGGTTGTGAAGGTAAATATACTCGTAATATAATACCACGCAAAATAATATCTACTTTATTTATTTTTTATTACAAATTAAATATGTTACAAAAAGTTGAAGTCCACAGAACGATATTCACAATTTTCAGAAAAAATTAAGCTTTCACATCCTTAAGAGTCACAAGTGCACTCCTATCAGATCATCATCATCATCATCTTTTACGTTTTTTTTAAATTTTCGATCTACTATTTTATAGCACTCAATCTCTTTCTGACATTTTGCATCGTCAAATATCGTAATTGTAACTTTCTTTGTTTACTTATTTTCATCTCTTAAGAACAATTATGATTCATCTCATTTAATTTGGAACAAATCTTATACCTTTATCACTACAAAACGCATACCACGGTACATACCAACAACTTTCGTTATCAGCCCATTCCATTGTTTGTCAATGCAAATGGCTTTAATCGATAAATTCAATAGTTCAGCTGAGCCGATACTAACACTTGACATTCTCTAGCTGTGTACGCTCGTGTTGACCATTCCCATTTCATTATCATGCAATTCACATGACCTTTGCAATAAGTTCCAGTTAATACGTCTTATGTTTATAGTTCCATGTCAACATAAGTTAATCAACTTCACTCGACTCGTAATTACTGGAATCATATGGACAAAGGAATCAAGTACATTGAACTAAAGTTTGTAAAAACATCAGGATTCGTTTCATCTTATTCAATACCAAATAGGATTGATGTGTTATAAAATATTAATCGTAATTAACATGATAACCGTAAAAACTAAGTTGAAATGGTTCTTTTTTCCTGTATTGATGTAAAAGTCGGAGCTGTGAAACCGTCGCTATCTTATTACTAAGGCCTCTACTATCTTTACATCGCTTTTTTTACAGTTCGTCGTCCTTTTCGCTTTCGTGGCCGCTGCCTGCGCCGCTGACTTCTCCAGCTTCTCCTACGGCGTAGCGGACCCCTACACCGGTGACTTCAAGCACCAGTTCGAGAGCCGTGCCGGGGACAACGTGAACGGCCAGTACTCACTGTTGGAGTCTGATGGCACCCGCCGCACCGTGGACTACGCCGCTGGTGCCGAGGGCTTCAACGCTATCGTACGCAAGGACCCCGCGCTGATCGCCGCACCCCTCGCATATGCTGCCCCTTACCCCTACACCCCCTACGCTCGGTTCGGCGCCTATGGATACGGTGCTCCCTACGTTTACCCTCGTTTCTATTAAATGACCACGGCCTTACCTACTTGTAAATAATGAGTCTGTAAATAAAGTATATCATACGTTTCAGTATTACTTGCTTTTCATTGTATGTATTCATGGTTAAACTCTTTTTTTTTGTATCCACTACTCTCTGTTTAATTGAAAACTAGTCTAAATATCGTTTAAAATGCATTATACAAAATAGTACATGCATAATAATTACGGCAATTTATTACATTTAAAACTTTAATCATAACTTAAAGCTTAATCGTACATCGATTTGAGTACCTAAAATTCGTTGCAAAGAAAATAAATTCATTTTAACATTTAACTTTATTAGTTACGATATATTTAGGTATCGTATGATTTTTGGCAAGTCACCTATTGACATTTATAAATTGCACGTTGTATGATTCATATTCGCATCTCGCGAATATATTACTGCATAATTCAAACCAGTTTCTAACCTTCATGCGTGGTCTAGACAGGATCGGATTTAGAAGAGGACAAGTGAGGCTACTGACTGTGCCTTCACATGAGAGGAGCCCCTAAAATAGAGAAGAAAATATGCAAATGTAGACGGGTCAGCTTATAAGAAAGTCTTATAAGATTTTTTTCAAACAAATTTAAGTGTATTTTTACACAGTGTTGAAATAATTTTGTTTCTGGGCCATAAATTTTTGACGGAAAGCATGTTCCTTTTTATTCAGAAAATAATTTTGGGACTCCACACCTCGAAGTACGGCCCTGGGATAGACATTTGCTAACATTTCTTTCAATATATATAACATGTTTACACTAGTTTGTTTACATTTAATTACCAGTAGCATATAACTGCTCTGTAATAATCAATTAGAGTGTATACTCTAATATTATTTACCTTCGACCGACGTAGGAAACGTGACAGAATTTGAATGTAAGTAAGGTCGAAACACAATTAAAAACGTATCGCTACTCTATACATATAAATGAAATTGAAATGTCTCGTTTGAAACACTTTTTAAGCTTATTATGAGGCGCTTTTTAGTAAACACAAAAATTCAAAATGTCGTTTTGAATTCGAATAAGTCTTTATCTCGCCTAAAATGGGAAACTTCGAATGGAACTTTTATACAATGAAGTTCAACTTTGAAGGGAGACTTTATTCCAAAAATATTTAGGGTTCATGCGAAGCAATAGAAAATCCTTTAAGGGGCTAAGTTTATCATCTTTGGAACTGTTGGTAAACTCCCATTAACTGTGTAATAATTGATGTATAAAATATTTTCAAAAATTAAAAAATAGGCGACGCAGTCGGCGCCGCGCGCTGTAACACGTATTAACTACATTAGAATATTGTAAAATAGGTAAAGATAACATGAATTTAATTAAAGCAGCCATAATAAAACAAATATTTATTAAATTACGAAGCAAGGTCATATTACTTAACTAGCTATGCACGTGTCTCCACTCACGCAGAATGCGTGCTTATTGCCAATTTGTTAATATTCCTCCGTGTTTTATCGTAAATATCGTAGTGCATTGACATCACTACGTAGCGCATCGCCATTTTCCTTAAGAAAAAAATGTTACTGCTACTACTAGAGGTTTATGATTTTAAATGTATACTTATTACCTATTACGACATTGGATTTTTTAAATGGGTATAAACAGTACGCGATTGTAAATTTCTTTATTGCCAATATTTCGACCCAGTCGAATGGGCACAGCTAAACTGCGAAATTTAAAACAGTGTACTTATCGTGACTACCCGTTATATATAATATGGAAACTCGTATTATAATCGCACAAATACACAGACAGCGATATGTTATGTTACAATATGTAAATACTCGTATGTATAGTAAGGTCGGCAGTGAAACTAGAGCTCCCTTTAACAATTATTTTAATAGTATTGTATAAACCTACTCCACCAGATGTTTCTAATGATGCTTCAAGTACAATAGATACTATAGTAAATTAACATTTAAATTTAGTACTAACTAACTAAAATTAGTTGAAAACATTAAAACAAATGGTAACTATTATGAAATAGAGATACGATAAAGTTTTAGCTTTGTTATTAATCTATTAATCTAAATATATATAACTCAAAGGTGACTGACTGACATAGTCATCTATCAACGCACAGCCCAAACCACTGAACGGATCGGGCTGAGATTTGGCATGCAGGTAGATGTTATGACGTAGGCATCCGCTAAGAAAGGATTTTGATCAAATCTACCAAGGGGATAAAAAAAATTACTTCGTAAGCGAGCAAAACCTCGTAAAGCTCGTAATATTATAGAAACTTACTTATAGGAAGAAACCCTTGCCCAGCAGTGGGATATAAAAAGGGTTGCAGCTAAATAAAATATAACTTGTATGACTCTTGATGACTAAAGCGCAAGTTCCGCACGCCAGATCCCAAGCCAGTCAGATTTAAATAAATACATACCTGCGTTTAGACATCCCGAGTTTGTGTTTATTCTCTTGCATCATACCATTATCGTTGAAAATCCTAGTGTGAACTTACCGAATCGTGAGAACAGACAGACAGAAAATTTTAGAACAGAATGGAAAGTATTCACATAATTCATATCGTTAAACCCATTTTTCTAGAAGATTAAAGTAGAAATGAGCATGCAGTCCACTTGATGGTAAGTGGTCAATGCCGCCTATGAACATGAACATTTTTCATATATACTGCTCGGCGTTGCATATAACATAGAAATATTATATGTGAAGCCGATCTCAGATGCGTTCCTACTTTTGAGGTCTAAGATATTAGTCGGTACATCCACACCCTTGCTACTCCTGAAGTAGGCGTGCTGGTGGTACCTCATCGGCCGAACCTCACTGCTTCCACTACATTTTAAAACACTATTATTCTCGCTAGTTAATAATTAAATTCAATTACACTTGCATTCGCCATATTTATAATTATGTGTTCTTCTCCTTTACCTAACATTTTCGATACTGCTGTTTTTAAAACTCCCTTTAACCTACGTTACACCAAATAAACATAACTTCAATGTCATATAAGTTAACTACACATCTGGTACCTTTGGTCAGCCGCCGCAAGTTCCGCATTACTCTGAACTGTCGAGTTAACTAACGAAATTGAACTCTAAAAATCCCTTACCCGGCGTGACCTAGAGCGTTTACCTGTCATTTATTTCCTATTAATAGCGTGGAATGATTGTACAGGGCACCTATATAAAGCCCAGTAATAATCAGGGTTGGACATTCACAGTTCACTGTGCAGTTAAAACAAACCTATCGAAATGGCAGCTAAGGTTAGTTTAACCGTGGAGTTATTATTCAAGTTTAATCGAGCTTAGACGGTGGAATAACGCGTTGAAATTTAACCCGAAAAACACAATGTATTTTTATACAACGAATACATTCGGTGCCTCTGTGGTTGGTAAACGTCGAGCCCGGTCACTCTTTGGATGGGTGACCGTCGGTGAAAAGTTTTGTAAGCATTGCCGTTCAAAGGAGGTGTCAAAGTGGCGGTCTTAGTGGTTGTAACACGATGCTGGTGTAACTATCTTTTATAGGGGACCAGGGCAGATCGTAATATACACGATCTGCCCTAGAACAGAGTCGTGGACTAAGCGGACCTGGCAAACCAGTGCATAGCATAGAAATATCAATAATATGGCTCAAACAAGGTTTGCACGAGAGATTATATTATAATTTGTTACACTCAAGATAAATGTGAAAAGCTGGAAGCTTTCCCACGACTGAGCTCACAGTTGCCGCTTTTAAACAGATTACGCGTCTTTTAAGCTCAGTGAGCACGATTCATCGCAGCCGAGTATCAGAGCAGAGAATAACAATGAATTTATTTCTACATAATAAATATCTACGTCTTTTTTAAACTTACAGCTTAGCGCTTAGTAGGTATCTATTTTAATCCTCATTTTTTCTTCCAACAGTTCGTCGCTCTCGCTTTCTTGGTGGCGGCTGCTCACGGCAGCGCTATCCATGGTCACGGTGCTGACTACACCAGCTTCTCCTACGGAGTTGCTGACCCCCACACCGGCGATGTGAAGAGCCAGCATGAGACCCGCGTAGGCGGCAACGTGGTCGGCCAGTACTCTCTCCTGGAGTCCGACGGCTCCCGCCGCACTGTGGACTACGCCGCCAACGACCACACCGGCTTCAACGCCATCGTCCGCAAGGACCCCGCTCTCATCGGCCACGCCGCTCCCGTGATCGCCGCTCCCCTCGCGCACGCCGCTCCCGTGGTCGCCGCTCCCGTCGCGCACGCCGCTCCTCTGGCCTACGCCGCTCCTCTCGCCCACGCTGCGCCCGTGGCCGCGTACGCTGCGCATGCTCCCGCCGTCTCCTACTCTGCCCACTCCACCTCCGTTGCCCACGGCGGTATTGTCGCCCCCGTTGCCCACGCCATCGCCGCTCCTCTTGCCCACGCCGCTCCCCTGGCGCATGCCGCGTACGCCGCGCCCCTCGCCCACGGCCACCTTGCCGGCCCTCTTGCCCACGGTGCCATCGCCTACGGTGCCCACGGTATCTCACATTACGGCTATTAGGACCTGCAAACTGAACTAGACAATAATTTATGTACCATAATATTTAGTTATTCTGACGTTGTCATGAATGATGTGTACTGTGATTGAGTTTATTAAATGAAAAGCGTTATACAACATTATTTTGTTTCATTTTCAATTTCTAAAACGAAAGAAATTCCTTTAAATATCATTAAAGCACTTTTTACTATATGTTTACATAGGTACCAAAAAGTAATATTAAATACAATAATAAGTGTAGTAATACTACACCAAGACATTCTTCTCCTTAAATTTATTCTGGATATTTTAAAATAATGATATTGTTTCATTTACATTTAATAGCCTAGTTTTGAAATAACAAGCTAAAATTCTTTAGATTTTTTTAGTTTATATTTGCAGATAAAATACCAACATACCACTTCTGGTGTTACAACAAATTGTTGAAGTAAGCATTCCTTTGTCCATATTCCAGTAACCAATATTCATTCCGTACAAAATTTACCGGGAATGTGAATGTAATTATATCAAAACTAACCTTCTACTCACTTTGTGACGTCATTATAGAGTTGTCGAGTTACAAAAACACAGCGTGGTCAAAAGATTTAAACACAATTCATATTAAATTATTTTTAATTGTAATATATAATTGCAATAGACTTTATCTTTGAACTTTATGTCGAGTGAAATACATTAAGATCACTCAATAAATTGCAGGGAGATATTGATACTTTTGTTATCATAATTTGCAACTTATAAATTTTTCTTCATATAATTTCATTTACTGATCAATTTTATCACATTATTATGATATATTTTTACTTATTACATATTTTGGAACCATAAAATATACTGTTGCATAATTATTTTCATCAATTACGCCTTCTTAACTTCCGTCGTCTATGCCATACTAATCCATATTAAGAGTGATTACGTACTAGGACTCTATTTCGTTAATTCGTCCACGTGTTTTACCATGATGGTAGACCGCAGTCTCGCAACTTGCATTATTATTAACAGTACTCCGTTCTAAAGGATATTGGGGCGGAACTTAATTCAAGTTTGTTGGTAACTAATACACGAAATTAACTAGTAATATTGGATATCTTGTCATGACAGGATAATGGTAAAATTCACCCATCAAATTATGAAGCTCTGAGTTCGAATCCTAGGCAAAGATTGATAATAGGTTTGTTTAAAGTTTGCATAAATTTAAATATATAACAATGTATATAACAATGTAAGCCTAATGTTTGGAAGCCTCTTAATCGGGGGGTCCGAATTTCGAATCCCAGGGATGTCTGTTTTTTCAAAGTTATGTGTATATTTTAATTTATATTTATCTTTGCTTGGCATAACTTGAAGGAAAGAACGTGAGGAAAATTTGAGGATTTTTTTAAAGTTCTCAAATATGTGAAGTCTACCAATAAACCCCTTTCATTCTTTCACTGCTAGAGTCCTGACAATAACGAAAATGAAAAATAATGTATTATTGTAAGAAACTCCTGTGTAAAATTTCATACTCCTAAATTCACTTTTTAAACTGTGTGCATTAATTATTTTATCAAGATAATAAAATATGTACAGTTTAATATATACGAGTACATATACAGTTTATTAAACACATGTTGCTAATATTATTTGAATTCAAAAGTTTGCAAATTAACTAGTGATTTAATGTTCGGCCTCTCAAAATTTCGAAGCTATGTGCGTTTGATTATTGTAAATTAATCATAGATTAGTAAAGGTCACTCATAACAAGTAAATGTAATCTTTTAACAATTGTCACTGTCAATTATTTTCGAGTTTAAAAATTATTAAAAATAAAATGTAGTTTTAGATCGTTTACCAATGAAACGATATTTCTTCGCACTTTTTCTTTGATTTCGTGTCTTAACGGCGCATGTCGGCGTTATTCCGCGTAAATTACACCATGACAGCCTTTAAACGGCTGACAGAATTGTCAGCTGTTTAAGTCTTCCTTTAATGTGTCCTTTAAGGCGGTGAGATATCTATACTTTTCGTAGATAAGTAGTAGATAATTAATAATCACATACTGTAAAGTCAGAAATAATTGTAAGCAAGTTTCATCTTTCAGAGTTCTGTAAAAGATGATGTGTTTAAACGCAATCTATATAAATCTGTATTTCAATAAGCTAGTGAACATAAACCTTTTCATTATGGGAGGAGATGGGTGCCCAGCAGTGGAACAATAAAGAGTCGATATTACATATTATCTTGTATATGATGCAAGTTTGAGAATGTTGGGAGTAGCTTTAATCATAAGCGGTTACAAAACTTATCTACTTACTACCCATTAAACTTCTAGCTATATCCTTGTGGGTAGCAAAGTTTATACTCTGTGGAGTTGAGGATGGGTTAGATGTTCAATTAACCGGACTACTTATTATCGTGTAGCTAACTATAGGTTCCCTGCGTAATGTGTAGCATTCAGACACATAAAGATGAGTAATTGAGTATACAAATAGTCCACTAAAAATACATGTGAATTTATCATTCAATTGCCTGCCTGGATGGTGGTCAAACCTAGAACCTTCCTCGTGATAACCAAGCATGTTCATGAATTTCCATGAGCTTTGATAATAATATCATTTAATTGATTAAAGTGTAATTATAACAAAAACAATAACCAATAATTTTTAAAACAGTGTTTTTTATTCATATATTTTTCAAACATTTTACAAAAACATCACAGCATCGAGTCGTAAATCCTATTATGGCAGCATAAATATGTTACGTCGTAAGTTATGCATAAGTACGGCAAAATTACCAAGCGAGACCGTGCACACCAGCACGGGCTACATTCCAGGCACCAGCACCATTCCAGGGAGCGGCGTGAGCGACGTTCCAGTTAGCGGCGTAGGCGAGGGGAGCGGCGGCAGCGACGGGGCCAGCGACCACAGCGGGGGCGGCGACTACAGCGGGAGCGGCACGGGCGACGTTCCATGCACCGGCGTTCCAGGCACCAGCGTTCCAGGCAGCACCGTTCCAGGCACCGGCGTTCCAGGCGGCAGCGGGGGCACCATTCCAGTTAGCGGCGTAGGCAAGAGGAGCGGCGGCGGCAACGGGCGCAGCGACCACGGAGTGAGCGGCAACGGGCGCAGCAACCACGGTGTGGGCAGCGACGAGGGCAGGGTCCTTGCGGACAACGGCGTTGAAACCGGTGTGGTCGTTCGCGGCGTAGTCCACAGTGCGGCGGGAGCCGTCGGACTCCAGCAGCGAGTACTGGCCCACCACGTTGCCGCCGCTGCGCGTCTCGCTCTGGCTCTTCACGTCGCCGGTGTGGGGGTCGGCCACACCGTACGAGAAGCTGGTGTAGTCAGCAGCATCGAGTCCGCTGCCTTGAGCAGCCGCCACCAACATAGCGAGGACAACAAACTGTGGAAAAGGACACATTTAAAATATTATGACATTATGGTACCTATGGTATGGTATGATGATATGCGATAACGCAAAAACAACACAACCATTGATTAAATATCGCTAACTGATTTACCTTGAAGGCCATTTTTCGTGTGTTTAATTCGACTTCGGAATTCAACTGAATTAAAAGTCCTACACGTTAGTATTTATACTAGTTGCTATCAATGTTTGGGGAACAGGAACCTGTTTACGCATATATTCATGTACTTTCATTTGCAGAACTTAGTAGTGGGTAATAATGATCTAATATTTCGTCAGTCAAGATAAGGGTGTGGTCTAGAATAAACTACATATTGTAGCTATCATACCTCCGTAAGGACATAACCAATTAGGCTCTGATGTGACGTGTATTTCATTAAAAAATAAGGTTTAAGGCACAGACCTGTGGTATAAGTGATCCTTCAGATTTTTAGAAGTCGTTGCTGTTGTTAGTTTTTTGAGTAGAAATTAACTTTATAAGATACGAGCTTTTGCCCGCGGCCTCGCTCGCGTTATGAAGTAATATTTTCATCCCCTATTTTGTCCCTTGGGCGTAGAATTGATCAAAATCCTCTCTTAGCGGATGCCTACGTTATAACATCTACCTGCATGCCAAATTTCAGCCCGATCCGTCCAGTGGTTTCAGTCAGTCAGTCACCTTTGAGTTATATATATTTAGATAGGAGTAGCAAATGAGCTTGCACTCCACCTAATGGTAAGTGACTACTGCCGCACTTGGAGATCTGTAATCAACTACAGATAAGATTAGATACAGTATGGTAATTTTGTTTGCTATTTTTAACGAGATAATAAACAACTTATAACCCAAACAAGTAAAACCCTTTGTTATTCGATCCTAACCACAATACTTTTCAATAACTTGGTAAACTTTATGAAATTAAAGTAAAAAACAAGCATGTGGTAAACCCAGATCACGGTATTTTTTATTACTGCTATGTACATGGGAAATTAACTCTATATAAGTTTTATCATTCAAGTTTTAGACACCAGTAGTCAGTCACTGCTACACTCCTAAGAATTAAGGTAGAACACGCCTACTATTCTAAGGTAAAGGTTCGCTAGATGCTTCCTGTACCCTTCCCATGAGTTTTTACGTTTTGACAAATGACTGATTTGGTATTTGTTTACGTATTTGCCCATACAGTGTTCAGTCAGCGTCCCTAGCAGATTGTATCAGAACTATAGTGTTGGTAACGTAACATTAAATGTCTAAATTGACAAAATGGCGCTTTATGCTTTTTGCGAACATGTGACTTGAGCACTTACTTATTGTTACGTTTACTCAGTATACTGAAGCAAACGGAACAGAATATTGGATTAAGTAAACGTAACGTAAAATTGTGGAATGTTTTGAAAACTCATGGTCAAGGTACTGATTCGGATCACGGTAAGTTCAACCATGGCATGCATGACATGTCGTTGTTGTCCATTATTGTTCCACTGCTGGGCCCTTATCTCCTCCCAAAGTACGAGGGGCTTAAACCAGAGTTCACCGAAGTGGACATAACTTTAAAACTATTCGATTTTTAAAAGAACTCCTAGACCTGTTGATTGACAATAAATTATACTTTAATATTTGTAGCTTCGATAGAATATAGATCCAATTGTAATCGATATTCAAATAAACAGTCTTCTTGACATACAAAAGAAAATACAACATCCTCTTTGTATGTGATACATAATACCCTTATAATATTATAATTATGACATGGAAGTATAGTCCGCGCCAAACTTCTAGTCTGCTCTGAAGTTGTTGCGCGTAGGTTTAGTTAGCATATACTCCATAACGTAAGAGCTAACTAACTAACTAACCAGCACTAACTGCGCTATGTAGGTATCCACAGACGAGTGCGGGTAGCGGAGGTTGCAAGGGGGTCCCGCGCTGTCTTCGTCCATGCTAATACATACAATTTGCTGTTGCTATGCGACTCATTTCTATTTAGAGCGCTCTAGCAGTTTGGCGCGAACTGTATATACCTAACAGTTCCCGTCATTAAAAATAAAAATAAAACCTAAATGCTGATACGCACACAGATATATTTTTAATACAGTATACATACATATATAACATGCACACATAAATTAAAACTGAAGCCGTTGTTATTCGTTCCGTCGTATAGAATTTAATATCTTAGATTTAAATATCGAATTGAATACCTAATAACCAGTCACAAGAGGATAAAAAATATTCTTTATAAACACTAGGTACCATATAATACATACACGTGGTAGAACAAGCTTAACAACTTTCAGTTTCGTACTAATGTTTTTGTTACTATAACAATAAACGCAAATGATTATTACGTACTGTAATTAATACTATAATATACTGTTAGAATAATTTATTTAAATGAAATCCGTTGACATTTTGCGTTGCGGCATGCGACAGGTTAGAGTTATGTTTATTTTTCGCCGACTGTGGAGGGTAATGTTATCTGAGTGTATGTATGTGTGTATGTTATATATTGGCCTTAACTACCATAGTGAGGCATTCGCCTTAATCAAAATTCTGAAGAAGACATCCGACTCTGCATCGCCGCCGTGCCGTGGGAACGCTGACTGACTCCGCACCACCGCTCCGTTTCCATCGTATAGTCCCGAACGTGGGAATTCACTCTGGGCGCTAACATTGCCCCAGCAAGTCACCACTTAGGGTAGTTAGTTTTAATTTAGGTTAGATTTAATCCAAAACATATTATATAATATTATGTAATATTCTGTTTTAATTAAATACGTATGTATAAGTAATTCGGTCTTTCTGTATCCTGGCTGCTGCATCCCGACGCATTATAAAACTTGTACATACATGTATTTGTTTATGTATGCTTGTATGTATACATGTTTATCTCATTCTTCGGTACACCCTGCAGCCCAGCCTGTTAGATTTTAACAAAGATAGGAGGTGTCATCGATTCGTCTAAATTATGGACGTGACGTAGGCTACTCGAAACAATCAGGTTTTTGTTTATTTATAATAATTGTCTAGTTTCGAATCGAATCGAAGTTTCGATCTTCATTTAGTAAATAATAAAGAGCTTTTGACTACAAAAAAATTGGGAACCATTTGTTTAGAATTATTACAGTTGTCAGATTTGACGACAGATACGACAGTATGAGAGATCCGTTTCATTTTTTGTGTATTTAAAAAAATATATATTTGTATAGGATTAGTAGTAGGTATAGAAGTAGGCAA
Source organism: Epargyreus clarus (assembly GCF_041222505.1). Lineage (NCBI taxonomy): Eukaryota > Metazoa > Arthropoda > Insecta > Lepidoptera > Hesperiidae > Epargyreus > Epargyreus clarus. The sequence goes on from NW_027332223.1 coordinate 14,320,460, forward strand.
GTATAATATTAACAATTGCTTCGTTAGAGAAGAAACGTCCCTTATGGTCATTTACTAACGTCCTGTTTCATATAGGTATGTCGAGAGGTGGGTTGACATATTAAATAAGAATCAGGTTAAAGTTTTAGTGTGCAATATTAATGACCTATATTTATTATTAACCTATCCCATCAATACTTACCGTAGATCGTGTAATATTTGTAGTAGGCAGAAATGGTAAAATCCTGATCTTTGGTCAGCAAACCATTGGGATATATTTGTACTAATATCGGGCGTTAATCGGAATCAATAATGCGTGTAGATTAGTAGCATTGTGTACATTATTTTAATCCACACATAGATATCCTGCTTCGAGTTAACAGATTGTTCCCATCGAAATTTAAGAACGTGTATTAAATAACGCTTTTTAAGATGTATTTCTTAAGATGGAATGCTACATTTCGTTTTACGACATAATAAATAATAATGCTACTACTGAAAAAGATATAAGTCAAGTTTAAGAAACATTTATTTACAAGTATTTACAAAACATCGCAGCATTGAGTCATAAGTTTTCACCATTTTTACCATCCGTGACCATGAGCACCGACGACGGCGGCGTTGACGACGGGAGCGACGCGGGCTACGTTCCAGGCACCAGCGCCGGCAACGTTCCATGCACCAGCACCGGCGACGTTCCAGGGAGCAGCACGGGCGACGTTCCAGTTAGCGGCGTACGCGAGGGGAGCGGCGGCAGCGACGGGGCCAGCGACCACAGCGGGGGCGGCGACCACAGCGGGAGCGGCACGGGCGACGTTCCATGCACCGGCGTTCCAGGCACCATTGTTCCAGGCAGCACCGTTCCAGGCACCGGCATTCCAGGACGCAGCGGGGACACCATTCCAGTTAGCGGCGTAGGTTACAGGAACAGCGGCGGCGGCGACGGGCGCAGCGACCACGGAGTGGGCAGCCACGAGGGCGGGGTCCTTGCGGACGACGGCGTTGAAGCCGGTGTGGTCGTTAGCGGCGTAGTCCACAGTGCGGCGCGTACCGTCAGACTCCAGCAGCGAGTACTGGCCCACCACGTTGCCGCCGCTGCGCGTCTCGCTCTGGCTCTTCACGTCGCCGGTGTGGGGGTCGGACACGCCGTACGAGAAGCTGGTGTAGTCGGCAGCGCCGAGCCCGCTGCCGTGGGCAGCCGCCACCAACATAGCAAGTACAACAAACTGTAGAATAAAACACATATAAATAACATAAACATTTGATATAATTATGACACTATGGTATTTCGTATGCGATAAAGCAAAAACAACACAACCATTGATATAATTTCGCTAAAAGTTTTACCTTGAAGGCCATTTTTCGTGTGTTTAGTTCGACTTCTAAATGCAAGTGAATAAAAAGCACAACTCGTTACTATTTATATTGCTTGACATGTCAAAGTTTGGGGAACAGGAAACTATTTGTGCTAATATATTTTTGCATTAAAACTAGTAGTGGATTATAAATTAACATACTGTTCATTTCATCATCACAATTTTGAATGAAAGATTTAAATGTATAATATCTATACGCTACGAGAATATTTTCGAGTTAGTTTATAATTTAAAATATCAATATAACATTTATTTTTCTTAATATTTTAAGAACAATTAAATTAGTTTTTTATATTTATTTAGTTAATTATTACAGTTAAGAATAAAATAATTATTGTGTTAAACAGGTTATTGTTGAATGTCGATAATAACTATTCTGCAATTGTGTATAGATGTGCAAAAACAAATTGAAACAAAAAACGTAAATTTAACTAATAACTCTTTTTTTTTTTTTTTTTTTTTTTTTTTTTCATTTGTTTTTTAGCATTTTATTTATTTAATTATAATTAAACTTACAGAAAATTAAAAGAAATAAATTAAACTATAAATATAAAACAACTTATTTACAAAAACTTATTTTTAAAACAACTTATTTATCTATTTTGTACATGTTTGCGCCTGGGGTTAAAGACCGTTGAACGCCATCGCTGTCATTGCGGCGCTGACGTCGATGTGTTTGGACACCATGGACTTTCTTGTCAGCGCAGTGCTGGTCGCTTATCGCGTCATGCTTCCATCAACGACGTCATTCGTCGGGCTTTTGTCACCGTCAACGTGCCGGCTTGTTTAGAGCCGAGTGGTCTCGCACGTGACGATGGCAAGCGGCCTGACGGTATGACGTTAATACCCTGGAAGAGGGGGAGGATGCTAGTGTGGGACGCTACGTGTGTCGACACACTGGCTCCTTCTCACCTCCAGGCGTCTTCCTCTGGCGCGGGGGCGGCGGCTACAGCTGCTGAAAGCACCAAACGTCGTAAATATATTAGTTTATGCAATAACTATATATTCGTGGCGTTTGGTGTTGAAACTTTGGGTCCATGGGGTCCGGATGCTTGGCAGCTGTTTAAACAGCTGTCAACTCGTTTGGTCGACGTCTCTGGGGACCCGAGAGCTGGCATACATTTCGCTCAAAGGATTGGTATAGCAATCCAGAGAGGAAATGCTGCCAGCGTCTTGGGAACCTTGCCCAAAGACAGTGATGGTGACAATTTTTTATGGTAGTGTTTTTGTTTATATATTTTTGTTTTTCATTTTTGTATATATGTAAATTTTGTAAATAACTCTTTAACTCTTAAAATGTTGACTGTATTTAAACTTAATGTAATTTAATAGGAGGAACCACGGAACAATATTTTTTTATTTTTTTATTTCGTGAAATGAACCTCGTAATGTTTATTGTATTTATTAAATAAAATATACATTAAACCAATATCATAAATATGTACATAAATAGATATATCAGTAGCAATGGGACTGATATAGAAGGACAACTTTTGTGTCCACTTTTATTCGAGTTTGAACGAATATTAAAATATTATCACACACGGCCCCATCACGCACGAAATTAAAATTTTCATTCATGACCATGTTTTTAATCAATGAGGAATATTATAATGATAACCTGTAGTAATGTCATACATAACGGGTCACAGCAATGTGTGTACCTTTTTTCTTTACGAGGGAACCTTCAAAAGGTACCCGACTACGTGGGAGCGACGCCGGGTTATGTGGGATTTTTATCGCACTAAAACCCCCCCGGTTGCCGTCCTCAACGCTTGTTGGAGAATTCCGAAATCTCCGACGTAACACAACCGGAGTCCACCAAACGCGATGCCCCGAACGGGCTCTGCCCTGGGGGCAACAGTTTTCGCTCCTCCCTCACCATCTGGTTCACGATGATATGCAACCAACCACACATACCGCCGTCCTTCCCGAGGTCGCTTACAGAACGGTTCGAGCTCCCACTCTAGCCGCCCGCAACCCCGGAAGCCCCCTTTTAGTCGCCTATTACGACAGGCAGGGGATACCGTAGCCATATTTTAGTCCCAGAACTACAGGGCCAAGCAATGTGTGTACTTATAGTACTTTTTCACTAACTTGTAATGATATATCAGTCCGATCCATACAATTTTATGGAACAACTCAAAGATATGTTATATAACTACATACTAATGCAAACATATTAAACATACGTGCGCCAAAATATGTCATGTATCATGCAGACTCATGAATTTATTTTGCCATGAAAGCTCCAATTTGTGGTTTAGTTTGTTATTGATCGTTATAAATATCACTAATAGGTAGGTACGTCGTCATTAAATCAAACTACGAGTACTAAGTCGCTGTGCTATAACGATATACCATTCGTCGCTATCGGTGAATGAAAACCCCTTTTACACTTAATATACTATACCAGCTATTGTCAAATAGTATCCTTTGTAAATAAATATGAATAAGTTGTGCCAAATAAACGTTGCCACATTACCTTAATTTATAGAATGTTAAAAAATATTATTGTTATATTGACTTCGAACCAATATATAAATTATTCCCAGATGAAAAATTGTACGTTAAGTAATTTGTTGGCAATAAAAAGTGTTTCTTTCGTGTACAGATAATATTAATTCAAAACACTATCATTCAATAATAATAGCGTGATGCATGGTCATTTTAATCCGCAACAATAACATTAGATCACTACAACTAGATTAATTAAATGAAAGTACATAAATATTTGCACAAACAGCTTCCTGTCCCCCAAATATTGGCATGCCATATAGTATAAATAGTAACGAATCAATTTTTTAAGTCAGTTGAACTCGAAATTCGAACTAAACGCACAATGGCCTTCAAGGTAAAATCGCATATGAAATTGTTATGAACGATTACATTGGTATTAAAATATTTCGTATTATCAAATACTATATGTAATATAAATAAATGAATAAAATAAACTAAAAACTAAAATGTATTTGTTCCACAGTTTGTTGTACTCGCTATGTTGGTGGCGGCTGCCCACGGCAGCGGGCTCGGCGCTGCCGACTACACCAGCTTCTCGTACGGCGTGTCCGACCCCCACACCGGCGACGTGAAGAGCCAGAGCGAGACGCGCAGCGGCGGCAACGTGGTGGGCCAGTACTCGCTGCTGGAGTCCGACGGCACGCGCCGCACTGTGGACTACGCCGCCAACGACCACACCGGCTTCAACGCCGTTGTCCGCAAGGACCCTGCCCTCGTGGCCGCCCACTCCGTGGTGGCTGCGCCCGTCGCTGCCGCTGTTCCTGTCACCTACGCCGCTAACTGGAATGGTGCCCCCGCTGCGTCCTGGAACGCCGGTGCCTGGAACGGTGCTGCCTGGAACAACGGTGCCTGGAACGCCGGTGCATGGAACGTCGCCCGTGCCGCTCCCGCTGTAGTCGCCGCCCCCGCAGTGGTCGCTGGCCCCGTCGCTGCCGCCGCTCCCCTCGCCTACGCCGCTAACTGGAACGTCGCCCGTGCTGCTCCCTGGAACGTCGCCGGTGCTGATGCATGGAACGTTGCCGGCGCTGGTGCCTGGAACGTAGCCCGCGTCGCTCCCGTCGTCAACGCCGCCATCGTCGGTGCTCACGGTCACGGATGGTAAAAATGGTGCGAAATTATGACTCAATGCTGTAATGTTTTGTAAATATAAATAAATGTTTGTTGAAATTGAACATGTTCTTATTGAATATTAGTATAGTGCCTACTTATTGTATGTAATTCAATGAAATATGTTTTCGAATGAACATCTAACATTAGTTGGACTCAATTTTGTATTTATTAGACACTAGCAGATTCCGCGGCTTCGCCCGCAAAAAAAGATAATATGACATATAAATAACTGTAATTGTAAATTAGTACCTTTGACAATTTTAACGATAAAATAACATTAATATTAATTTATATATTTTTTTACATTTTTTTTAGTCACTGTGTGCCTAAATTGGTCAAGCTTACTTGAAAAACATACACTAAAACTCTAATTAGTGGACTGTAATAAACCTTCTTTAAAATATAAGTTGCATGTAGGATAAATAATTATTATTTACACTATTCCATAGGAACCGTCCATGTTATTCTCTACCATAAAAACCGACCCGTAAAGTATCCAACCATGATGCAAAAATCGTAATGATCCCTTAGCGTGTGCAAAACAAAATACAGACGTATACATGGGAACCGTATGGCAACTGTTTGGTGGCAACCGTATGTCAAATTGTTAACGCACCAATCATCAACAACCCATTACTGTCCCACTGTTGGGCACGGGTCTCCTCTCAGAGTGAGAAGGATTAGGCCATAGTCCACCGCGCTGGCCAAGTGCGTATTGGTAGACTCCACATACCTTTGAGATTATTTTTTTTTATAAATCTCTCAGGTATGCAGGTTTCCTCGCGATGTTTTCTTTCACCGTTTAGCAAGTGATAATTAATTTCTAATACGCACGTTACTTTGAAAAATCAGAGGTGCGTGCCTGGGATTTGAACCTCGGACCCCTCGATCAAGAGGCCGAGTTTCTTAACCACTAGGCTATCACTGCCTTTTTAACGCACCAAATCTCTTACAATTTGTGGTGTTTAGCTTAAGGTATGCGGCCTCACGTACAGTATTTTTTTCCAGGATCGCTGGTTGGGCGGTTAGAGCTCCCATTCTTGCCGCCCGCAACCCCAGAAGTCCCCGTTTAGGCGTCTCTTACAACAGGCAGGCGATACTGTAGCTCTGTTCTAGTCAAAAATTTTAAACAAAGATCTATGTGTCTACATCACCATCACTGATCCACGTATAACCACAACCATACCCCACGGCAGGGACAAAATGTTGGCAAGCAGTGTATCCAAAGTGGTTGCAATGTAGTCAGGATACCAAAATATGGTCTATGTGAATATAATTACGTGTTATCATATGTGAAATTTGCATTCGTCTACGTTATCGTATAGTTGTGCTTACGTGTGATTAGACGCTATCTAAAATTTCACACATTTAACTTCGAACCTAAAAGATTCACGTATAATACATATAACACTTATTTTACCTCTTTAGTGGAATTTCAAAAACATTGCTAAGTATGTACATATATTAATAAATATTTCATTAGTAAATTTCTGAAAGTTAAAGTTCAAAAACAGCGGTTCAACGCCAGCCATAGCCAGCGTCGTATCGCTCTAATGATTGGTGTGCAGCGAACAACTGTGCGGGATGCGATTCGGCACTTCCGGGAGATGGAATCCTTCGCGCGCAGGTCTGGACAGGGGCGTCACCGCTGCACTTCAACTCGAGATGACAGGTTTATTGTAAGAAACATCTTACGAGATCGCTTCTCTACAGCTGTTAAAGCAAGAAGTCGACTAATTGAGGTGCGTAACGTGAGTGCCAGTGAAAGGACAGTAAGAAGAAGACTAGCAGAAAAAATACTGAGTGCTTTCCGCCCATTTCAAGCCCCACAATTACTGAGCCATTATCAAAAAGACAGACTTTAATTTGCTAGCGAGCAATCAAATTGTACGATGGACAATTGGAGTAGAGGACCAGATGGACGTCAAAGAGTTTACAGGCGCCCTAATATGCGGTTTGCACACCTTGTGCATTAGTCGATACCATCGGTTATCAGGTGGGCTCAATTATGGTTTCGGATGGAATTTCTTAGGAAGCCGATACCAACGTGGTCATCTTCTACAGAGAAACCGTAAATACTCAGCGGTACATAGATGAAGTCTTGCAAGATCATGTCGTGCCTTTTACTCCATTCATTGGAGAACATTTTATTCTGATGCACGATAATGTCAAGATCTGCGAGAAACGTTCTCGCAGCACTGTTCAGTACCTGACTGAGGTCGGGATTAAAACAATGCCGTGGCCGGCAATAGCCCGGACCTTAATCCCATCCTTATAAACCTTAAAAGAAGGATCTGGGCACGGGTTACAGCTCCGACCTCCTTAAGAGACTTCAGATCTGCCGCAAAAGAACAGTGGCACAACATTCCCCAGTCAGAGATCCAAGACATCATGGATGGACTTCCGAATAGTCTCCAGGAAGTCATAAGAACCAGGGGAGGCAACACTCATTATTGAAAATTTTGTGAGTATTTTTTTTATTCTGCACTATAAATAAAACATTTTTTAACAAAATTGTTGTTGTTGTTTATTCTGCCGTCGCAATTACAAAAGGCACAACTAACACTTTGCATGTGGTGAGAAAATCGAGATTAAAATATTTTTTGAATTTTGTTAAAAAAAACACGTTTAAAGTGTTTTTTTTGAATTGTGTAAAAGTCAAAAGTTGCGTTTATTAAGTATGCATACAACGAAAGTTATATAATATTTTAAATTTTAATGGATATACTTAATAATAAGCAAATTTTTTTTTAACTTAATATAAAAATTAACATTAAAAGAGCAATATTACGTTTTAAAGGCGCATATAACCAAATATGCCTTTTAATTGTAAAAAAAAATGGATAAAGTTTTTAAATGTTACGAAGAAAAGGCACTTTTCTGTAAATAATTAGAATATTTCTGTAAATAATTAGAATAAATACATATAGTGAATATTAGAATTAGTTCGTAATATTTATATTTTATACTTTTTGATGTGTCTTTTATTATGTCCCTGCAGTGGTATTGTATAATATATAATATGGTGATAATGTATAATTGTTAGAAATAAATTATAGGGGTAAATAGAAAGGGCATAACTGCCAGTTGTGACTTTTCTTTCTAAATTAATTGCTAAAGTGTTGATAGAAAAAAAATAAGCACAATTGCCACATAAGTCTTTTATATTTAACCTAACGTCAGTTATGCCTGTTCAATTAAATATATTAAAAATTAAAAGGTGAAATAACAGTAATATCTCACAATATGCCCTTTTATTGTAATAAAACTTAAAAAATGGTGCAGTTGTGCCCTTTAAGGTTATGCTATCTCTGTTAATTTTGTAGCTAAAAATCCACAAAAAATCGGGCATTTCGGTTTTTCGGTAGCGCGGCAGTATTGGTACTACTCGATAACTTAACACAAATAAAAAATAATATTCAAAAATATGTAAGTGGACGGTTAATTGTGCAGGCGAGTATATATTCCAAATTTCAAATTCTAGTTTAGACAAACCCTTGATTAATATGTTGTGAACGTGAGTATCTATTCGCATTTATATTTATAGATAAGTCAAAGATACGGCAAAAATATGTCGTACATACTAACGCAAATTTATCAAAATCGCTACTTAGTACATCGTTGAATCCAGGTACTAAGTCGCTGTGCTGTAACGATATATCATTTGTGGATATCAGCGAATGAAAACCCCTTTTACACTAAATATACTCTACCAGCTATTGTCAAATCGTGATATCCATATTACCTTAATTTATAAAACGTTAAAGATATTATTGTTATAATGACTTTAGACTAATCTATAAATTATTTTCATACGAAAAATTGTACGTAAGGTAATTTGTTGTCAATAAAAAATGTTTCTTTTGTGTACAGATAATGTTAATTCAAAACACTCATTCAATAATAGCGTGATAAATGGTCATTTTAATCCATCAACAATAACATTAGATCACTACAACTATATTTGATAAATGAAAGTACATAAATATTTGCACAAACAGCTTCCTGTCCCCCAAATATTGACATGCCAAATAGTATAAATAGTAACGAATCAATTTTTTAATTCAGTTGAACTCGAAATTCGAACTAAACGCACAATGGCCTCCAAGGTAAAATCGCATATGAAATTGTTATAAACGATTACATTGCTCTTAAAATATTTCGTATTATCAAATACTACATGTAATATAAATAAATTAATAAAATATACTAAAAATTAAAATGTATTTGTTCCACAGTTTGTTGTCCTCGCTCTGTTGGTGGCGGCTGCCCACGGCAGCGGGCTCGGCGCTGCCGACTACACCAGCTTCTCGTACGGCGTGTCCGACCCCCACACCGGCGACGTGAAGAGCCAGAGCGAGACGCGCAGCGGCGGCAACGTGGTGGGCCAGTACTCGCTGCTGGAGTCCGACGGCACGCGCCGCACTGTGGACTACGCCGCCAACGACCACACCGGCTTCAACGCCGTCGTCCGCAAGGACCCCGCCCTCGTCGCCGCCCACTCCGTGGTCGCTGCGCCCGTCGCCGCCGCCGCTGTTCCTGTCACCTACGCCGCTAACTGGAATGGTGCCCCTGCTGCTTCCTGGAATGCCGGTGCCTGGAACGGTGCTGCCTGGAACAATGGTGACTGGAACGCCGGTGCATGGAACGTCGCCCGTGCCGCTCCCGCTGTAGTCGCCGCCCCCGCTGTGGTCGCTGGCCCCGTCGCTGCCGCCGCTCCCCTCGCCTACGCCGCTAACTGGAACGTCGCCCGTGCTGCTCCCTGGAACGTCGCCGGTGCTGGTGCATGGAACGTTGCCGGCGCTGGTGCCTGGAACGTAGCCCGCGTCGCTCCCGTCGTCAACGCCGCCGTCGTCGGTGCTCACGGTCACGGATGGTAAAATTGGTGAAAACTTATAACACCTGAATGCTGTGATGTTTTGTAAATATAAATAAATGTTTGTTGAAATTAAACATATTCTTATTGAATATTAGTTTAGTGCCTACTTATTATGTGTTATTCAACGAAATATGTTATCTCATGAGCATCTAACATTAGTTGGACTCAATTTTGTATTTATTGCTTATTATTTTTTTACTATCCTAGTCCTGAGAATGAGTTTTCTGACAGTAACAGAAGGGCTAAGGATCTAAAATATGTAGGTGTATTGTTGACACATGATAAGTCTGGAATTCTTGAGAGCTAATCATTAGAATATCTCACTACATACTTTTGTACCAAAGTACCAACTTCTCGATTACTTTATAACGCGTAGTTTATTTATACTATCAAATAGATAATGATTTTAACATAGTTATATAATTTCATCATATAAGATACTTATAATATTATACATTAACTACGAAAAAGGTATATTACTACAACAACAATTGTATTCGATTACCAAAAGTATTCGATCGATACCAGAATCTTAAAAAATACGCTTTCTACACACACAGCCCCACATAAAGATTTCCTGCGCCGTGGATGCCATGGACACAGACAAATTCTAATACACAAAGACCTAGACCTAGAACAGATGAGATATCAAAGGTCATCATTCAGATGTCTGTCTGGCCAGGGATCGAACCCGAAACCCTCTGGACATCAGGCCGGTATGGTGGCCGCTTCGATATTATCATGATATCATAGTAAATACGCGCAATTGTAAACTAAGGAGGTCTTTTGAATATGGTCTTATTTCCGTTGTATAAAACCTGTTATACGCCACGAAGTCGCGTGTGGTGTTCGCCATTCACGTGTTTACTACACACGTGAATGGCTGTGTTAAGCGCGCAAGTGGCCGTGCAAGCAAGGTGATAGAACTTTTCACAGTGCAAATTCACTATTACCATTACGTCCCTAACATAAAATACGTTTAAATTCTTTTTTATCTTAGTTAAAAGGCGCAATAGTTTCAACTAAGCCCTGTGGATGTATAAATATTTTATTTGCAAATTTACGCATCATTCACGATGTCAGCCAGTGAAATGGTTATCATGAAAATTGTATTGCTTTTTTCTTTTTTGTTTTTCAAAGTATTCTTTGAGACAAAAAAGTATCTGTAATTTAAAAATAATTAGATTTTACCTTAGGGAGCAAACACAGCGTGAGATCATATCAACGATGATGGCTGTCGGTCGCCGATTGTCGTCCCGAATCCTTAACGGTGATAGCCTAGTAGTTAAGAAACCCGGCCTCTTTAATCGAGGTGTCCGAGGTTCAAATCCTAAGCACCTATGATTATTCAAAGTTATGTGCGTAGTAGAAATTAAGTATCACTTACTTAAAAGGAGAAGATTTGTGATTTTTTACAAATCTTAAAAAAAGATTTAATAGGTATATGAAGTCACCAATTGGCACTTGGACAGCGCGGTGGACTATAGCCTTATCCTTCTCGTGCTGAGAGGGTACCCGTTCCCAGCAGAAGGAAATAACGGGTTGATAATGGTGATCCTCAGCGATGATGATCGTCACAATTGAGATCGACCTCCGGTGCCTGTTGTTAGCGTCTACATGTTGCATGTATGTAACTTCCCTTATACATATAATATTTCATATAATATGTTTATTTGGACGACAGTCATACATCCGCATATCAATCACTGACATCGACATGGTCACTGATCATGTGGATCAAATTCATGAATAAGCTCTTTGTACACTCTTAAAGATTTCGTAGCAATAGAAGTATCTCAATATAAAAAGTAGAGTAACTTATTATCGTAAAATTTTATTTTCATTTACATATTTTAATATTAATATTCACTTAATTTTTTGGACATTTTCCAAATGCAACGTTATGAAATATAAAAAAAAAATTGAAAGATTTCCTTGTAAGTATTTACTTGTTATCATTGCGTCCGTTATGCAAATGGAAAGACAACGTGTAATAGAGACTAACATGTGTTAAAATAAATTTGTTCGTTAAGATTTAAATAACCGTTTATTTGTATTTACTAAGGATCACAGCATTCTGTTACACTATTGCACAAAATTCACCAGCCCAAACGACCGTATCCAAGACCATTAGCACCACTCAGTGCGCTTTGTGCACCGTAGGTGACAGCACCGTGAGCGACGGGAGCAGCTACAGCGACGTTGACGGCGGGAGCAGCGATGGCGGCGTTAACGATAGGAGCGGCAATAGCAGCGTTGTTCCAAGTAGCAACGTTGGCACCGTTATAGTTGGCGGCATTGACTCCGTTCCAAGAAGCAGCCAGAGGAGCGGCAGCAACAACAGGAGCAGCGACCACAGCGGGAGCAGCGCGAGCAACGTTCCATGAGGCGGCGTTCCAAGCCGCAGCATTAGCGCCATTCCAGTTAGCGGCGTAGCCGAGAGCAGCAGCGGCGGCGACGGGCGCAGCGACAACGGCGGGGGCAGCGACGATGGCGGGGTCCTTGCGGACGACGGCGTTGAAACCGGTGTGAGCATTGGCGGCGTAGTCTACAGTGCGGCGCGTGCCGTCGGACTCCAGCAGCGAGTACTGGCCCACCACGTTGCCGCCGCTGCGCGTCTCGCTCTGGCTCTTCACGTCGCCGGTGTGGGGGTCGGACACACCATACGAGAAGCTGGTGTAGTCGGCAGCGCCGAGTCCGCTACCGTTAGCAGCCGCCACCAACAGAGCGAGGACAACAAACTGCAAAAGCAAAGATATTTTTTATATTGACATATTACACGTATAGTGTTTGATGACACTAAATAATATAGGAGCAATGCAATAGTTTATAACAGTTTCGTAAGCCATTTTACCTTCGAGGCCATTGTTAGTTTAGTTCGAATTTCGAGTTCAACTGACTTAAAAAAATGATTCGTTACTATTTATACTATTTGGCATGCCAAAGTTTGGGGGACAGGAAGCTGTTTGTGCAAATATGTATGCATTAAAAGTAATAGTGGTTTGATTAGGTATTCTGTAAATTTCATTAACACAAATATAATTAAAAAGAAAGACTTAAATTGAATCCATCCTGAGGATATAATTTCCGTATCATTATTTTAGGCATGATCGTCATGAGGTTGTGGTCACATGGAAACAATAGTTATTTGGTTTTAAACATTATATATTGCTTTTTATTTTACCTTTTGTTTTTTTGCACGTGCAATCTTGTTATAAACATGTATGACGTACTTTATTTAAATGTTAATAAGATAATAAATTATGTATACCCTATGACACCTAATACGTCTTGTTAACTGTAAGTAAGAACACATTTTATCTCAATTTTTATTATCAATATTTGACTATATTAGATACTTGATTAAGTACGTTCAAATTGTTCAATATTTACTTAAAAATTAAAGTAAAACAAATCGACGGCGGTGGCAATAGGTTCTTTCTACACATTTGTACAGATGGGTACAGATGGATGGTCGCACAGATGGGTTAAGTAAAGTTTATTTATTGTGCAGTTAGATCGCATAAATACCGTAAAATAACTTCAAATTACAGAAGTAGATTCGATACAAACTATGCAGATAAAGATATATTTCTCCGGATTATGGGACACTATTAACTCATTAAGAAACTCGGCCTTTCAATCGAGGGGTCCGAGGTTCAAATTTTAGGCACGCACCTTTGATTTTTCAAAGGTGTGTGCCTAGGATGCGTATTAGAAATTAATTATTACTTTCTTAAACGGTGAAGGAAAACATCGTGAGGATACCCACACACCTGAAAGATGTATCTTATATATAAAAATCTCGTGTCACAATGTTAGTTACCGTACTCCTCCGAAACGGTTTTACCGATTTTCACCAAATTTTATATGCATATTCAGTAGGTCTGAGAATCGGCTACTATTTATTTTTCATACCCCTATATGATAAGGGTTGTTCACCCTTAACATTTTTTTTATTTATATGGCAACAAAACGTTTTCCGGGTCAGCTAGTATTAAAATAAAATCTCAAAGGTATGTGAAGCCTACCAATACGCACTTGGCCAGCGCGGTGGGATATGGTCTAATCCTTCTCATTCTGAGAGGAGACCCGTGCCCAGCAGTGGTACAATAATGGGTTGATGATGATGATTAAGTTATGCTCAATTTTTATTTATATATTTTGAGTATGTTTTATATAGTATACCTATGTATAATCTTGATTATTTAATACATATACGCAAATTAAAGCATTAAATAAAAATGCGTGAACCGATACAATATAAACGGATTATTCGTTCGTCCTTACGTATATTTGTTATGTCATTCGTTTCTTGTCACGTCATCTCAATTTGTTATTCGATTCATCAATGAGACCGAAGTTCTGGTTTATTGCTGTTGGTGCCGTATCGGTGAATCAAACAGCTTCCAGATAACTTTGGTGTTAGTCAGTGTATCAGCGATGTTATTGGTCCTTATAAATGACACTATTAAGTATCTAGTAATAATAATAAAGGGCGTGATTTTATTAAATGAGTAATCTTTTAAAAAAAATTAACATGCTCTATCATTGCCTTATCTGATAAGCATAAGTATCTACTGTGCGAAGTAATGATGTTATATGACAAATTAAAGGAAAATGCCCATTTTGTTTTAATATTTCCTTTTCGTAAATAATTCTTATTATTTTTATAAGCATATTTTAGTCAATCCACTGGTGATATACTTTTTAACATACTCACTTTGATATAAAATATATTTCATACATTAAACGGATAGTGAAGGTCGTTGAGATAATGTTGAATATTTAAAACATTGTTCCTATTGCCAAGTAATGTAAACTTAAACCACTATCATTCAATAATAGCGTGATGTATGGTCATTGTGGTCACCTTTAAATCTGCAACGATAACATTAGATTTGACAGATGAAAGTACATAAATATTTGCACAAACAGCTTCCTGTCCCCCAAACATTGGCATGCCAAGTAGTATAAATAGTAACGAATCAATTTTTTAAATCAGTTGAACTCTGTATTCAAACTAAACGCACAATGGCCTCCAAGGTAAAACGGCTTACGAAACTGTTATAAACGATTGCATTGCTCTTATACAGGGTGAATCTCCATAAAGTGCACATATTGAAACAGGTAAAATTAAACCGCATTTTGTCGACAAAAAAAAATATAAAAAAAATTAAAAAAAGTTTTTTATGGGTTTTACGACCTTTTGAATTTTTTTTTTGGGAATTGTGCACCTGAAGTAAATAAATCGCTATAACTTTTAAACTAAGAGGGTTATCAGGTTCAAACAAAAATAACAATGATTGCCAATGATAGGCCGTACTGATCCATGGAAAAAAAAACAAAAAAAAAATCATCTTCCCAGGAAAAAAATGTCAGATTAGTGCAAAAAAGCACTTTTTTTAGGTAAAATTTTCAGTAATCATCAATTTCCTCAAAATAATCTAGGCATTTTATTTTTTTATTATTATTTAATGCAATTCTACGTCGTATTAGCTTTCAAACACTAAAAAAACCACGCCTCTAACTCAAGTATAAAGTTTGCTAGGAACGTTTCAAAAAAGATTAGACGCACGTGCGCCCTAATAAAACTGGTATAGTCCGACCCATAATTAGATGTCCAAAATATAAACAAAGGAAACTATCAAAAATATGTTTCAATGGTAAATTCATGGTAGTTTCTTATTTTTGACGATATTAAAGTGATAAAACAGTAATAAAATAAATCTTTATTTAATTTAAAAAAAACACTAGTTTGTATTAAAAATGTTATTTATTACCAACGCCCTTAAGAACTGCCTTTGTTTAAGCGCTCGTAGGAAACTTTATACTTAAGTTAGAGGCATGCTTTTTTTAGTGTTTGAAAGCTAATACGACGTAGAATTACATTAAATAATAAAAATAAAATAAAAAGCCTAGATTATTTTGAGGAAATTCGCGATTACTGAAATTTAACCTTAAAAAATTGCTTTTTTCACACTAATCTGACTATTTTTATCTGGGAAGATAAACATTTTTGTTTTTTTTTTTTCATGGATCAGTACGACCTGTAATTGGCATTCATTGTAATTTTTGTTTGAGCATGATAACTCTTTTAGTTCAAAAGTTATAGCGATTTATTTACTTTAG
The DNA here is from genome assembly GCF_041222505.1 of Epargyreus clarus. Classification (NCBI taxonomy): domain Eukaryota; kingdom Metazoa; phylum Arthropoda; class Insecta; order Lepidoptera; family Hesperiidae; genus Epargyreus; species Epargyreus clarus. The sequence goes on from NW_027332223.1 coordinate 14,336,456, forward strand.
GTGCACAATTCCAAAAAAAAAACTTCAAAAGGTCGTAAAACCCAAAAAAAAATTTTTTTATTATTTATTTTATTTTTTTTGTCGACAAAATGCGGTTTAATTTTACCTGTTTCAATATGTGCACTTTATGGAGATTCATCCTGTATAATTTAGTGTCATCAAACACTTTACGTGTAATATACCAATAAAAAAAATGTTTGTTTTTACAGTTTGTTGTCCTCGCTCTATTGGTGGCGGCTGCTCACGGCAGCGGGCTCGGCGCTGCCGACTACACCAGCTTCTCGTACGGCGTGTCCGACCCCCACACCGGCGACGTGAAGAGCCAGAGCGAGACGCGCAGCGGCGGCAACGTGGTGGGCCAGTACTCGCTGCTGGAGTCCGACGGCACGCGCCGCACTGTGGACTACGCTGCTAATGCTCACACCGGTTTCAACGCCGTCGTCCGCAAGGACCCCGCCATCGTCGCCGCCCCCGCTGTTGTCGCTGCGCCCGTCGCCGCCGCTGCTCCTCTAGGCTACGCCGCTAACTGGAATGGCGCTAATGCTGCGGCTTGGAACGCCGCCTCATGGAACGTCGCTCGCGCTGCTCCCGCTGTGGTCGCTGCCCCTGCCGTGGTCGCCGCCCCTGCCGTGGTCTCTGCCCCTGAGGTTGCCGCTGCTCCCGTCGCCTACGCCGCTAACTGGAACGTAGCTGGCGCTGCTCCCTGGAACGCCGCCAACGTCGCCTCCTGGAATGTCGCCGGTGCTAATGCCTGGAATGTAGCCCGTGCTGCTCCCGTCGTCAACACAGTCGTCGCCGTTCCCCTCGTCGGTGCTCACGGTCTCGGATGGTAAAATTGTTGCCAAATTATGAGTTGACGATTAATTCTTTTGTAAATATAAATAAATGTTTTTATAAACCGTATTGGTATACTGTATTTTTATTTTTCATTTTAATGCTCATTTAACTGATGAACACACGTTATGACTAACATTCCAACGAAGTCACGTGAGGACGAGCTGAGGGAGTCACCGTTCTCGTGTCTACTTTACTCTATGAATGGGAAATAAGGTGTTAAAGTTCAAGCGCAGCAAAGCTTTCGTCACGTCTAATTGAACTTACCGCAACAATGGTATAGTAAATTAATACACATAAGTTGTTGTAAGAGCTACCAAGGCGTTTGTAGATAAATAACTTCTAATCTATTTCGAGTTGAGTACGTAGACTTTATAACTTCTACTGCTTAAACATCATAAAATACGATATTGTTATCACTAGGGTGCTATTAATCATACTCATAGTTTTGAGATGCAGTTGTATGCAGCTATCCAGTATACAATAATTTATATTACACGTTATCCAATTCTATTACAAGCATCGATTGCCATTTTGGTACATTTTCGGTCTTATAATGCGTTAATGAGATATTTAATAGTCTCGATACAATACAATAAATAATATACATATATAAATATATATTCAATATCAATAAATAAGTATTAGTCTCAATAATTAAAAAACCTATATATTATTAAGAATTGTAGATAAAATATACATTGCATGGGATTAAAAGTATATTGCTTGTTAACACAGAGTAAGTATTACTTTGTATATTCAGTCGAGTATTGACACTTTAATTAAATATGTACATACATGACAGCCTCATGCTACAGTAATATAAATATTATGCGCTATATTATTCAAAACCTTTGTTTCTTTACTGAAAACTGAAGGAGGTATGAAGTCCACTAATATATCGATAAGACTTAACAACTATCCAATGATAATAACCGTAACTTACAGTTTAGGGCTCTTCCACACTAGCGATTTTCTAGCGTAGGAACGTATGGGCAGCGCAAACGCCAATGACGCCATGTCGCGCGTCGCGTACCTAAACGCGACACTAGCATACCGCCATGTTGAACAATTGTGTTCATATGTTGCATAATACCATGCACCGATACCCCCTAAATCGTTTAATAATAGATTTAGTATTATACACAACATTTTAGTAATTAGTGGCATTGAAATTTGGATTTCAAATTTGAATTCGGATATTGGCATTAAAATTTCAAATTACAAATTTTATGATAAGTTCCATAGTCATTAGGAATAATCACAGACCTATATCTAAATAGATGACACATGTACCTTCATTTGTATGAAAACCAAGCGTGCCCCTTTTATCCGATCGACTGACACTTGTCAAGAAAGATTTAGAGATGTGCATTGTTAATTCTCCGTCAGAGAGAAAATCGTTTCAAAGTCGATTCGGTTCTGCTATAAAAATCGATTTTGAAATCGAAAAATACAATATAGATTTTCGAGAAATCGATCGTCTAGATTTATTTTACTAGTGCTCAGCGAATGTTTTGGTAAAAAAGTCGCCGAATCATCATTATCAAAATCTACCGTGTCGTCCATAAATTTAGTCAAAATAAAACAAGATGTCTACGGAAAAAAGATTTAATACAAAATAAATATTGCTTAAACATTTATTAAATTCTGGTGTTAAAATAGTCTCAGCATGGGGCCAACTGAAGTCCTTCGACTTCAGTAGACCCCGTGTATATGCCGTATTATAAATGGATAATAGACCTAGAAAAACTTATATTGCTTCATTTTTTAACATAAGAACAAATACATAAAATGATAAATAAAAACACTTGCTACATCAAGGTAGCTTACACTGTTTTATATACATAGTTCTCATAGAAAGTTGTAAACATATCGTTATTTGATTATGGCGATGGTGCGTAGGCGCACTCGCAATCGCAATGGAAACCTGTAAATTTAATGGTAAATATTAAAAAAAGAACAAAAAACATTAACATGATTAGAATAAAAAAAATATGTTACAAAATATTTATTAAGACAACATTATTATTCATCCATTTCGAAAATCGATTAAATAATCGAGAACAAGAAACTGGCATGTACAACCCCAGGTACTCATTTTGAAATAACCAATGACAATCATCTTTAAGCAACAAGATAAAAATATCGATCGTTTTACTTTTCATTGCGTGTTTTAATACAGAAGCTTTACAACTTTGTAACCAAAATTTGCAATGGATTAAAAATTTGATAAAACACACTCAGTAACTAATTGTCATTGTGAAACCACAACAAATTTTAAATAATTAATTATAAAATAAATAATACATATTTTAAGAAAAACGGTACTTACGTATGAAAGGAAATATTTTCTTTATCGCGGCTACTTTTACTTGTAGAATTTACACAATTTATTATAGCGCAATTCGGCATGTTTATTGCTGTCAATTGACATCCGATGACAACAAATGTTACTTTTGGACTAAATGACATTGCATCGAAGTGAGCTGAATCCACTTCCTTTAACCCGAGTTTTGACCACGCTAATACGTACACATGCGGGATCTATTAAGATATAGGTCTGTGGGAATAATATTCACGAATTCCAACCGTAAGACGATTTTATTCTTATTTTCATTCTTTATATTTTTTGTTCATTTTGGTTTATTTTTTTTTCATAATCAGTAGTATTTTAGTCTGAATCTGTTGTCGCGACGTCTGCGCCAATCGTCCATCGAACGCCTACGCTGCAGAAACACTGGAGTTTAGGAGCTCTTTGTGTGACGTGTGAAGTTTTTGCAAGTAACGATCAAGCATACAACTATTGACCAAGCCCCAATGATCTTAACATTGTACCATATTCTCACTTCTATTAACTGAACACCATAAACACTGAAAGTTATATTATATGTAAAATTGACACTTTCTGGCACAATCAAAATCATACAAAAACGCCATAACTCTATTTGCATCGGTCTGCACGTTAAGATTTCTTAGTTATGAGTAAATACGACGATATAAATAAATGAAACACGCGTTTTTCTCTATTTATTTTTTTCCTATGTTTTGTTCAGGACCTAAATTGTTCGGAATCCTAATGTTGTTTCTGTGATAGCATTGAGATCACGTTAAATAGCTGATTAACATTAAACATTAACACAAAATTTCTATTATAGTTAATATAATCATTACCTGACTCAATCTAACTCTTATGAAATGTCATATTTCTGTTCATCTCATTTCAAAATAAAGACATCTATCTTACGTGTAAATACTGAGTATTTTACGTTTTGTTTAGTACCATTGTGTAAATTGGTTGGTTAGTTTGATATTTGACACTAAACGCGTTTACTCTATGAAACATTTCCGCCTTATTATTTATTTATTTATTTAACGAAACAAAATGTAATATTATGTTTTTTTAAGTACAATTAGACACAGCTAAACTTAGTTTAATGTTTTTTGGTTTTCATAACTTCCTTGCAGCGTGCTTCCATAATTTAATAAAATATTATGCTAGAAAATGCTCGACAATGAAATGATTGATTTACATGTTAAGCGGTTTTTCTATGTAACTAATTATGACAATTAATTTAATGTTTTTAAATAGAATGCCTCTCAATTCTTCTTTACTATACATTATAGAAATAGCAACTCTAAAATTTAAATGAAAAAACGAGAATAAGATTGTAACAATACGTTTATTTATATTTACAATATATCACATACTATTAATAATCATTAAGTAGTACTACGTCTGCAGATTATTACCAGCCCAAACCCGCGTATCCGAGACCGTGAGCTCCGATAAGGGCACCCTGGGCACCGTAGGCGACAGCGGCAGGAGCGGCGATGGCAGCGTTAATGATGGGAGCGGCGCCGTAAGCCAGAGGGGCGGCGATAGGAGAGGCATGGGCGACATTCCAGGCCGCAGCATTAGCGCCATTCCAGTTAGCGGCATAACCGAGAGGAGCAGCGGCGGCAATGGGAGCAGCGACAACGGCAGGAGCGGCGATGAGGGCGGGGTCCTTGCGAACGATAGCATTGAAACCGGTGTGGTCGTTGGCGGCGTAGTCCACAGTGCGGCGCGTGCCGTCGGACTCCAGCAGCGAGTACTGGCCCACCACGTTGCCGCCGCTGCGCGTCTCGCTCTGGCTCTTCACGTCGCCGGTGTGGCGGTCGGACACACCATACGAGAAGCTGGTGTAGTCGGCAGCGCCGAGCCCGCTGCCGTGGGCAGCCGCCACCAACAGAGCGAGGACAACAAACTATGGAAAAATTGTAAATAATTAATTGAGATTATTTATTTAAATTTATTAATATTATATTTATTAACGATCAATAATTAAATAAAAAAACTAAATAGTGATGATTAACATATCCTTTCATTTCAATACCTTGGAGGCCATTGTGTGTGATGAAGTCGAGTTCGAATTACAACTGACTTTGTACCGTACATTTTTACTATTTATACTACTTCAAAAGTAAACATTTGACAGCTGAGTCGGAAGCTTACATACTGTTTATACTTTCAATTTTATAATAAATTCCAATGTTATATGATATTTTAAAATACGATAAATTTTTTGGTTGAACGAGTATATTTTTCCTGTGCCCAAAGAATGAAGGAAGCATTCCAACTTGGACTAAGTTGGAATGTTTCCTTCATAAGTAAATAAGACTCAGGGGTAGCAACATATTTATGATCGACCTAATTTAGAATTCGAATCCTGCAGTGCGATTGCAGTGACCACTTACTTCTATATTTACTGCATGCTCGTTTGCTATATTTTTAAATAACAACAAATAAATAAAAGGTATGAAAATTCGCACAATATTACGGACTTCGTGCATACAAAATATACCTCCTGTATAAAGATTCAGCTCTGTCACGCTCAACCTTGACACGAAGCAATGAACTCTGTTCGATGTTTGTCACTAATACTATTTCACGCCTAATGAAGAAATCCTTAAATAATACTTCAGTATAAAAATAAAGTGATTCGTGAACGCCAGAAAAAGGCGTAAAAATAACGAATAAAAACTTCACAGGAAGTAAATTAGATGGATCAGTCGGCTGTTTTTAACACAATTTTTCGAAAAAAAGGAGGTTCAATGATCGGTCAATATGTTATGCATCTATTACTAATTTATGTGTTAAAATATTGAATATACAACTATCAGTTAAATGAAACAAAACGTGGATTATTTAACACAAATATCCAGTGATATGTTCTTTTTTCTTTTATGAAGTTTTTTTATATAATACAGTAGCGGTCTAGCGTACAGTGAACCCGATGCTAAGTGGATTCTGCCGCTGATAGACATCCATAATCAACCCCAACTAAGATTAGATAGAAACCTACTGAAATTCTACTGAGATCTACTAAGATTAGATAGGAATCAATGACCGAACTTAGGTAGGGAGCTAAGTTCGGCCACAGGTGCGCCTCTATCCCTGAAGAAAAAGCTAAAATGCCTTGTAAAATATGTCTCCCTTACCACACCCTTCAAACCAGAATACAGCAACGCTTAACTCTGCTGTTATGAGGCAGAAATAGGTGTAGCGGTGGTGCCCACCTATAGATTTTATTTAGTACCCTACGATTATTATATTTAATCAGCTAAAACAGAAGCAACATAAATTTAATAATCATTCCGAATAACAATATAAATCTAAGCTATGAACTTAAGTAAATCATAATACATTTATCATAATAGAACAATTACATCAATCAGCAGCTGGAGTTCAAACAACTGCGAGAACTTAGAAAGTAGCGCGTAGTCTTGAAGGCCGTTGAGGTATGGTCACAGTGACAGCGGGTACTTAAACTGAAGATTAAATAATTGAACGTAAACTATCATCACATATTTATTTTATTGTGATAAAAGTAGAACTTTTATATACATGTAAGCGAGTTAATCCGAATCGGTTAGCAGTTTTTGAGAAAATCGTACACATACAAATTTAGATAGAAGTCGAATACAAAACCTAATTTTAAGAAGTTGTTTAAGAAAATGGGTCTGCATTCGAAATATGCTGATATAGTACTTTTAATATTATGTTAATATAATATTTTTAGATACATGCAAAGACTTAATACAAACCTGAAAAAAGTAATATTCCTTATCCCTAGCGTGAAATCTTAAAAGATAAAATATAATATTATTTAATTTATGTTGTTGTACAACACGATATATTTTGCACGAGTTGCTTATTTGTTACGGATGAATTAATACATGAATGTTTGCATTTTTTTTAAATAGCAAATAAAGCTCTATTATGTCATAACTTTAATCACTCGCTCAAACGGACACCACTCCCAACCTACTTCCGTCAGTGACAGTGAAGTTCAAAGGAACTCAGTTTAGACGTAACGATCAATGGACATCGGTGTTCTGTCATTTGGACTAACAATAATATGTCGTTACTGATCTAACAACATGGGGATAATTGTACAGAATTTTTTGTGTTACAGTATAGAGGCACGTGTAAAGGGCCGGCCTTTGGGCTGACTGGACCGATAATTGGCTACTATCGTTTGAGCGATAATTTCGTCGAGCTTTTAATGTGAGGATACAATGCTTAATCTACTGACACTAATTGGTTGTTTAAACAACCGATCAGCGATACATGCTTGACTTTATTCCAAAAAATCTGTCAATAGTAGATTTTTTACGCGTTTGTATAGATCCATAACTTACTAAAACGTAAAGTAGTCTCCAAGCAATTTACCAGTAGTTTTGGCGACGTGAACCTCTGTAAATACTACGTTGCTTACAATTGCTTAAGCGATAGTTACCTATATGTGGTCAGCCTTACGATTCAATACTTACATCCGATTTAAAAAAAATGCCAAATCTATTTCGTGTATGTATCTTACTACCTTACCATTCCATCTACCTTACTCATTTTTTATATATAGGACGCAATAAGTATCTATCAATATGGTACGTACTTTAAAAGAACAAGAGGATGCATAAATTAATTAAATAAATTTTGATTTTAGTGTTATACGAGTATTTTAAGAAATAAATTAAAGAAACTATTTTATATGGATCTTTTAAATCTATCCGCAATCACCTGTAATATATAAATCTAAGTAGGTAACTATGGTGCAGGGTGACACATGATAGAGTATTGATCAATGAGTTTACAAAATTGAACCACATTCGAACAATTTGCGATTCGCTACTGTTGAGGAAAACTATCGCGAAATTTGGATTACAAGACCACCATTAGGTACATGTCGTTTTGTATAGCAGACTAGCTGTGAAAGTTAAGGATTATCTAAAGCCAACAGTGAATTTGTAGACGTAGACGAATAAAAGAAAGTAAAAATAAAATCTTAGTCTTAGCTAGCTTCTAACATTGCTGCATAAATCTTAAAAAAAATACCTAACTACAAAAATAATCAGAGTTTTTTTTCTAATCCCTAGAATATTTTGGTTAAGTGGTATTGCTTTTTCGATCAGTTCAACTGTTCCAAGAATTAAAAGACAGGCAAAGAGACAGAAGTTCATTTACGTATTTTTATTAAGCGATGAGATCGTCATACACACAAGCAGTGCGGTGCGGTACCGCCAAAGTCGACAACGCCCTTCGCCACAACGCAAAAGTTTGCGTTGCGCAACGCGACGCGTATTCCGACATGCGTTTACTTGAAAAATTCACGACACGACGCAACGCTAATTTTGTTTTGTGGCTCCCGTCTTGCGTTGCGTTGCGGCCCCGCATCGCAACGCTTTTCAGGTCTATGTATATTGGGGCAAAATGAGCCTAACTACTGTAAGTCCATAAAATGGAAGAGATTAAAAGTATTCAAATGTTTTTTTCACAGTTCAAAAACATACTTCTCTTAACTTTCCTTAAGCTACTTTCCTATTTACAACTAATAAAAATCTTAACCAACTGTAAGATAACCACTTAAATTAATATTATGAAGGATTACGATAACTATAATGAATGAACAAAATGAAGGGATTTCCGTGTGAGCGTACGTAGGTCAGCGCTCACGTCTTTCAGTTCCTACTGCGTGTACGTTTATTCAAAATTAAACAGCTATATAAGGCTCGCATTGTTCTGTGTTCGTCAGTGTTCCATAGAAAGGAAAGCCAATATGTTCTCTAAGGTAATAAAGCTGAACAATGTTGGGTGCTCTCGCTATTTACTTATGTAGTGGTGTATAGAATAATTTCACGCTTGTTCCGTGACGAATCGCTTTTGCTAAATTGTGGGATACCTTAATTAGTGGGTTATTTAGACTTTAAAAAATTGAGTACCCGTCAAAATCTGAACTGAAATCTCACATGTAATTTCGATTTTTAGATTTATCTATTTCGATTTGGATTTCAGATTCGAAATTGGTTTAACAGTTTCTTAGATAATTTTGTGCGAACAGTTTGGATTTTTTTTTATAAAAACCTAAATTATTTCGAACGTCAACAACATTCGACCGGTTAAAATGAAAAAGAAGTACCCAGAAAATACATTACAGAAAAATCGGCGACATTTTCAAAACGTAAAAGTTTGATTGCAAAATCTGTCAATAACGTTTATTGAGGAGCAAAGTTCGCAAAATGTGGTAACAAATTTCTGGAGCACGTCCGCTTGGAAATGCCAAAACTTTGGAGCCCATTCAGACCAAACTGTTCAATTATTTAACCGATTAAACTTTCATAACTGTACTGGCTGCTATTATTTTGTTTTTACACAAGGGCCTAGATTTTGCTTATGTATTTTATATTTTTTGATAGTATAAAGTTTATTTGTGTTGTCTTATTTATATTTTATTATTGTCTGACTTATATGCAGAAGAAAGACGGATAGATTTTCTAAAGTTACATGTTTTATTTTTTTCAGATTGCTATCTTCGCCCTTCTCGTAGCAGTTGCGCATAGCAGCGCAATCCATGGCGACTACACCAGCTTCTCGTACGGCGTGTCCGACCCCCACACCGGCGACGTGAAGAGCCAGAGCGAGACGCGCAGCGGCGGCAACGTGGTGGGCCAGTACTCGCTGCTGGAGTCCGACGGCACGCGCCGCACTGTGGACTACGCCGCCAACGACCACACCGGCTTCAACGCCATCGTCCGCAAGGATCCCGCCCTTATTTCGTACGCCGCTCCCGTGATCGCCGCACCAATTGCACACGCCGCTCCCATCGCCTACGCTGCCCCTGTTGCGCACGCCGCATCCATAGCGTACTCTGCCCCTATCGTCCACGGTGCTGGTCTGGCGTACGGTGCTCACGCCGCTCCTCTGGCCTATAGTGCTTACTCCGCTCCTCTTGCCCATGGCGCTATTGCCTATGGCGCTCACGGCTATGGTGCCCATGGTCTCGGCGCTCGTCTGGGCTGGTAAAAAGCATATAGCAAATACGTGTGAATAAAGTCATTAGTTTCCATTTACGTTATTAACACTATTAATAGAGGCTCTAAACCCAACGATATAACCACAATGTAGTGGTTTTCAAGTCTAGTTATAATACTCACTAGAATAAAAAACACGAAATATTTATTATTTGGTTCGATGTAATGAAAATAAATATTGTTTGCGTATAACACTATATTTTTATTTCTCTATTGATATCCTTGGTCGATACTTGTCTAACGTTTCTAATAGCGTAATAAGCATTCAGGTTATAGATTTGTAATTAAACAATAATAATTATAATACATTTAATACTTCACACATACACACACATCCCGTGTGGTGCCGGCTGCGAACATCCCGTGTGGTGCCGGCTGCGAATAGCACCACTCCCTCTCTTCCCGTGGATGTCGTAAGAGTCGACTAAGGGACAAAAACCAGGAGATGGGCAGCAGCGTCTCTCTGTGAATTTACCACCATACTGCGGTCACCAACACGGACAGCCAAGCGCGGTGACTATGGCAACAACCCCCTAATGGCAGCTGCAACTAAACCCCGGCCCCCAGTCCCCGGCAGCCCCGCTATTCCTGGCTACGGTAGCGGTCACGGTTACGGCGGAGCAGGGGGTGCTAAGAATCTGCGGCAGAGATCGGGCTACCATAAACGAAGACTGCTGCACCTGGCAACATATAACACCAGGACTCTGAGGAATGATGAGAAGATATATGAGCTGGAAGAAGAGATAGGCAAGTTAAACTGGAGAATTATAGGGTTATCTGAAGTCCGAAGACAGGGGAAGGACTCGACGATCCTAAAATCCGGTAACTTGCTCTATCACCGGGAGGGCGAACATCTGTCCCAAGGTGGTGTCGGGTTTATCGTCAACAAGTCCCTCGTCAACAACATAGTGGAAATCAAGAGTGTGTCGCCAAGGGTAGCATACCTTATACTCAGAGTATCTAAAAGGTACTCGCTGAAGGTCATACAGGTATATGCGCCGACATCGACACACTCCGACGACGAGGTTGAGGTTATGTATGAGGACATATCAAAAGCCATACATACCTCAAAATCGTACTTCACGGTTGTGATGGGGGACTTCAATGCAAAACTAGGTGTCCAATATGGCGATGAGTCGAAGGTGGGGCCTTTTGGATTTGGTCATCGGAACCATCGAGGCCACTTGCTGGCTAACTTTTTGGAAAAGGAAGGATTCTATATGATGAACTCCTTTTTTCAAGAAGAAGCACCAGAGGAAGTGGACCTGGATGAGTCCCGATGGTAATACGAAAAACGAGATTGACTTCATACTGGCGGACAAACGGCATATATTTAACAATGTCTCTGTGATCAATAGGCTTAAAACCGGAAGCGATCACCGGATGGTTAGAAGCACTTTAAATATCCAAGTCAAGCTGGAACGGTCCCGTCTTATGAAGTCGATACTTCGTCACCTTGCCAGGTCCAGGGCTCTGAAGACTTTCGACTCAAGCTAAGCCAAGCCAAGTTGGTAGAAACTGTCCGTGAGGTGGGGTCGAAGTACTACCAGACCGCCTCCAAAAGAACAACTCAATGGCTCTCAGCCCATACACTCGGACTTATGGCAGAGCGGCGGGCAATGTGTGTGCAGTCTCCGGCTTCACTGTCTAAGTACAGGCGGCTCAACGCACAGATCTTTAATAGAATGCGACACGACTTGCGCCTCTCTAATGCTATTCGCATTAAAGAGTGCATTGAGCGGAATAAAGGCTCCAAAGTCTTCGCAAGGGATCTGCTTTTATGATATCCCGGACATCAGCTTTTTCGAGATAAGAAGGCCCTCAAACAGCTCAAAAACAACCCAGCGCCTGGCGAAGACGGAATAACAACGGAACTGCTAAAAGCAGGTGGCAAACCGATTTTAATAGCACTCCAACAGCTATTCGATTCCGTCATTAGCCAGGGTATAGCATCGGAGGCGTGGAGCAAAGGCGTGGTGGTACTGTTCTTCAAAAAAGGCGATACGTCTTTGTTGAAGAACTACAGGCCCATTGCGCTTTTGAGCCATGTCTACAAAGTGTTCTCGAGGGTCATCTACAATCGAATAGCTCGCAGGCTCGACGACTTCCAGCCTCCCGAACAAGCCGGCTTTCAAAAAGGCTTTAGCACCATGGACCACATACACACGCTGCGGCAGGTGGTACAGAAGTCCGAGGAGTACAACCTGCCGTTGTGCGTGGCTTATGTGGACTATGAGAAAGCCTTAGATTCTATCGAGACGTGGGCGGTATTGGAGTCACTCCAGAGGTGCCAGATCGACTATCGATACATCGAAGTGTTGAAGTGTATGTATAAGGCAGCCAGTGCAGCGAGGTGTGAGACAGGGTGACGTATTGTCTCCAAAACTGTTTACCGCTGCACTGGAGGACGTGTTCAAACTGATGGAGTGGAAAGGATTCGGCATCAACATCGATAGCGAATATATCACTCACTTTCGATTCGCAGATGATATCGTCATCATGGCGGAGTCGCTGGAGGACCTCAATACCATGCTCAATGACCTCTGTGGTGCCTCTCAACGGGTAGGTCTTAAGATGAACATGGACAAGACGAATGTCTAACGTCCATGTCACACCCATGCCGGTCGTTGTAGATGGCGTCACACTCGAAGTTGTTGACGAATACGTTTACCTGGGACAGATAATCCAGATGGGTAAGTCCAACTTCGAGAAAGAGGTCACACGTAGAATCCGACTCGGTTGGGCAGCGTTCGGGAAATTGCGTGACATCTTCTCATCCAAGATACCTCAGAGCGTGAAGTCGAAGATGTTCGAGCAGTGTGTGTTGCCAGTGATGACGTACGGTACCGAGACGTGGTCTTTCACTGTGAGCCTTATACGAAGAATTTCTATGAAGGAAATCATAAAGTCGAGGAAACTTAACTTTGAAATCAAAGCGAAAGTTAAACGCTAACACATACACGTAACTATAGTTTACAAATACTCAAGCATTTTTAAGCTAAAAAATCCCATCAATTATTATTAATTACCAATTAATTGGAACACGAATCGATAAACAAGACAAGCAATATTAAATTTAATGATATATTTCGATTACCTCAACTAGGCGCGGGCGCTAATACGTTTAATATGGTTTGAGCTTAAAATAAATGATTTTAGTACGTACATTATATACTTCCTGTCCGACTGGTTTGCAAAACGGATCGCAAATCCAAGTGTATTGCTCCGACCTTGTCCTTGAGCAAGAAGGATGTTATGCAATAATATTGGAGTAAACTTGAAGCATTTATAGCGACCGACTGCTTTTTATTAAATTGTGAGAGCAATCGATCATACGCCCATCTGATGATGATTTGTCGTTGCCGCTAATGAATATCTGTAACTAACCGCAAATTGGATTGGTGTTTCATCTATCCAATATGTATGAAACAAGAATCTAATTTGCGGTTGCATAGATGCATCGCTCTCTGATTTTTTAAGGAATGCTTCGTGAAGTATCAGCTTAATCACGCTCTTTTAGCCAGAACACAGTAGCGCTCTACACTACTGATAAAGTGGGGATAATTGTAGATACGCAGTAGTGGCGCTAAGCTCGAACCATGGCTTCAATATTTACAAGTGAATTCACATAAACTTATCGGGAAAATGTGAGTCGTGGTGCCATATCAAATTGCGATCCTACGGCGCTCTAATCGATGTATACAATAATACCACCTTCGCATAAAAAAGAAAGTAATTAATTTTGAGAATCAATTTAAAAATCTCGAAAAGCTCGGCCGTCTTTAAAGTTGTTGTTACCTAAGTTCTAAGTAAGAATTTATTCTTAGCAAGTTTAGAAAAGAGTTTTACCTATGTGGTATTTCATATACTTAAATATGTCCTTAAAGACATACTTAAGTATATGAAATATCACATATTATGAATTAATATAAGTATCGTGAACAATTTATGATGCTTTACATTTCCACACCTTATTTGCTACTTAATAGTATCAATAATTTTACAGTAGCGACAACCTTATCCTACCATTAAAACACCCAACTAAGTATAAAATTATTATAACTATGTATAAAACACAGATTAAGTTCAATCGGTTTTGATATCGATTTAAGGATGAGTGTGGGTGGCACCGAAGGTAGTAAACACTAACCACTCTACTAAAAAGGCAGTGACTAATTTGGAATTATGTTCTGAAAACCCACTTTAAATCAATCATGCTTATTACATGACATGACAATCCACCTTATTCTTGTACTTAATGTCACCTTAAAAGTACCGGAACTCTTCAAAATCTGCGACAGCGACGTCCAGATCTAAATAGATCTGGACGTCGACAGAAACTTGTGTTACACTGTCATATAGTATTTCTACCATGAAACATAAATAGATTTGTTGTTCTGGCTTCAACAGAAGTAATCAAATGTTGAAGGTGTTACTTAACTTAGTCCTCCGAGATACCCTTAGATGACCTTAGGTAAAGCAACAGTGACCACTAACCCTTGATAGCCTAGTGGTTAAGAAATCTCTCCGATCGAGAGGTCCGAGGTTCAAATCCCAGGCACGCACCTCTGATTTTTCAAAGTTATGTGCGTATTATAAGTTAATTATCACTTGCTGAAACGGTGAAGGAAAACATCGTGAGGAAACCTGCATACCTGAGAAATCTTAAAAAAAAAGTTTTCTAAGGTATGTGAAGTCTACCAATTCGCACTTGGCCAGCGCAGTAGACTAAGGCATTCCTCCTCCATCCTTCTCATTCTGAGAGGAGACCCGTGCCCAGCAGTGGGACAGTAAAGGGTTGATGATGACCACTTACCATAAGGTGTCCTGCACACTCGTTTGGTACTTCGATTTTACGAAACTGTAATTATTAAATCAAAAACCGACTGCGTTAAATAGATCTTATGTCACTCCTACAATTTAAGTCCAAGGACACCTTATGTGTTGAAATCTGACAAGCCGTTTAGGCTATAAAGTGTGTTGCAGAAAGACATACATACATACATACATACATACATACATACATACACTCAAAAAATACATAAACTCGAATGACGTTATCCTCCTCTGACACTAATGTATACATTCTATATAATCTAGATTAAGGAAAAGACTACATTAAGACATTTAACGGTATCTAGGACACTACAAAAGGTTGCGGTCCGCGGTATGCTAAAATACTCGATACTTGTCAATGGCAAGAGTATTGGACTATTTAATAAATGTTATACGGCGCTATTTCTACATTTGGTACATTGTATACACTTTGTGTACTTTGTAAAATATTGTCTTATGATTGAACGTATATAGTCTACATAAGATTACTTTGTCGTGGTTATGTGAATCTATTAAAATTTTGCCATTCCGAACTATGAGATTATTTCAGAGATATTTATTTTAAACTTATACAAAATACATTTACTCATACGACCCTATACTTTAGTGATGAAGATCATCAAGATTATAATTTTCTAGCTCATCAAGATCTAAATTCGGGGGTATAAATCAAGAGGTAATCTAACATAAGAGTAGGCATTAGAAGTAAAAAATTAAAAGGGTCATCCAACATAAAGGATTTTTTATTTTTTTTAAATCTTTCATCCGTTAGTAAGCCTAATATTTATTATAGGTATAATTTTATTTGTTACACTTCAAAAATTGCAAAACCGATAAAAATAATTTGACAAATATGAATAAGTATTTCTCTTAACACATTTAAAAATAATGGCATTGGAATCGGATACCATTAACAACACTATTTTCAACAAAAACATATCATGTTGAAATCGTAACCTAATCCAGACTAGTTTCAGGTACTAAACTGACAAATATCAGTAACAAAATAAAATTCAAATAGGTAGTACTAGTGCGTAACAGAGTTCCACTACAAGCGATTAAACTGAGCAAGCGAAAAACTGTCGTGTTCTTGTGTTCTCTCAATTAATTAATAAATGGTTATCTTCGCATTTACATCGTATACTTATCGAAGTGTACGGAATGCGGCAAGGCCAAATTGCGACAAAACCATACAATTTGTATATTATACAAATCTTTTCAATCTCTCTTAAGTTCCCATTATAATAAACGTTTCACCTAATATTTATTGTTTATAAATAACTAGATTTCATGAACCAATTTGTTTATTTGATGTCAAAATTAAAAAAAAAAACCGGCCGGCCCAATATATAATGTACTATCACGTTAAGTTGATTTAGTGAGTCTGTGATTATTTTATACTCTGAAAATATTTAGAGCTACATATCGATACCATAATTCGCAAATAAGCCAACTACACTTTTTGTCAAAATGTTTTCTTATTTTTTTTTAATTCCTTCAACGCCATTTACTATCAAAATAAATAAAAAAATAATAAAAAAAAAGTAGAGTTGGCTGATATGCGAATTAAGGTATCGATATATAGAACTTAAACCTATCAAAATAGGATTACATAATGTAACGATAAATATTTTATAGTAGTATAAATACACTTACCTACGTATAAATACGATTTACCTATAAATCTAATGAAAAAATAAAACTTCTTACACTACATTGCACTATTATTCGCTACTCGCCTTTGGTAATCTACTGCCTTATTCTGGGATTACCTTGAAATGAGATTGTGGACTAGCGTAATTAGAGAAATACTAAGAATATAATTTCTATACTCTTTGCATGTATAAATATTAGCATTTGAGGCTGTCGTCCTGATTCTATTATTATAATACTCATTTAAAAGGAAAGATAAGTGGAGGACTATATTATGGTAACATGGTTTGATATAGTTATAGAAGTAAATGTTTATATAATCTATCTGTTTATCTTTATATATATATATATATATATTTCTTATGTGCGTGTGTATGTCACTGAACTCCTACAAATATGAATAAGTATCTGAAAGAAGAAAGTGAACTCCTCCTAAACGACTGGACTGATTTTGATGAAATTTGTTGTGTGTGTTCAAGGGGACTTTAAAATGGTTTAGATTCACAATTTAGTCTGTGGGAAAAGGTTTTTTAATTAATTTTTAATTCGTAAGTAGTCATAGAATCGGAAACTATGCATTTGATCAAGACGTGATGATCTTTAGCAAGTTGTTGTCCAAGAGCCCACGAAGGTTTGGGAGTTGGTAAGACCAATTTTCGACAGATGGCACCACTGTCATTCCAATGCAGATACAATTTTTCCGTTTTATGTATGTCATATTATTTCTTTAAAATGCGGGCGAATCCGCGGGCACCACTAGTATAGTATATAAATCATCACAATATAATAACACATGGCCAATTATGATAGCATCACCCATAAAATACCAACTTACGCTGTATGACATTTTCAACCCTGTTATTAAATATTTCACTCTAACGACATCTACATTTTGGAAATAGATCCGTCTGCACCTCCTTCAGAGGGTTGTTGTTCCCTATTAAAAATATTCTTGGTGATATCCGTAGATGGCATGTGCAGTCTTCTGAATCACGCTAACGAATGTACGCTGAAGAATCTATATAAGTCAGAAATATTGTGATGGCAGCAGAAGATATTAAGTAGTTTCACAGTTTTGTATTTTTGGACGGGATCGCACTTTTTGCTGATCCTTATTATAAGGCCTTGCTTACTGGTAGCTCAGCTCAATGCATCAACTGCAGCCAGTGTTGCTCTATACCAATCCTGCCGAACAAAAGAGCAGGAGATTAAAAAAAAAACGTAAAACTCGACAAATCTCTTAAATTTTGATTAATGTGTATTATGATTAATGTGTGTACACGTAGAAATTACAAATAGTCGACGAAAAATCAAAATCAGATAAGAACAGAATCGTGAAAATTGCTGTTATAGTCTACAAATAAAGAGCGTTAAAACCAATACCTTAAATATTTCACGGCTTGGATATTTTTATAATATAAGAGTAGCTGACGAGCATACAGTCCACCTGATGGAAAGTGGCTACTGCCGCCCATGGACATCTGTAATCAACTCCATATAAAATTAGATATTCCTACCTGAGGTCGGCCACACATGCGCCGCTACCCCTGAGGACTAAGTTGGAACGCCTCGGAAAAGTCTGTCTCCCTTCCCACTCCCTTCAAACCGGAACACAGCAGCGCCTAACATTGCTGTTATTAGGTAGAAATAGGTGTGGCGGTGGTACCACCGGAGTCGAACCACAGAGTTCTACCACCTTCAAATATCGATATTCTAAGTATATACAGACTTAGTACATCAGCTCGACATCACAACAACTGGATATGCTATTAATATAATATGAAGTATTTATACTGTCTTCGGAGGAAACATCAACCACAAACTGGTATAATTTCCTTTGTGACATTTAAAGTTCTCTAGTCCGCCCATGGCCATGGATTAATCGTTTTGATGTTGGTATGTAAAATTTAGCAAATTAGGCTATTAACACTTTGATTGCTTATAAAGTGTAATTAATGTGCAAGATAAGATTTGTCGGTGTATATTATATTTTTGTAGCATACAAGCGGTAGTGCTTTATTTTCCTCACCTCTTAATTTTTATATAATGTAAATAAAAATGGCACTAATAATTATAATTTTATATGATATTTTTTACAATTGACCTTAAAGATATTGAATACACGTAAATCTGTATAACTGAGATATGTTTTTGTACAATTTATTTACAGCAAACGATCATGTAATCCACCTGTTGGTCAGTGGCCACTGTCGCCCATTGACATCTATGATCAACCCCAATTAATATTACCCCAAATAAGATTAGAGTCCTACTCGAGGCCACAGATGTGGCTACCCTTGAGGGCTAAGTTGGAAGGCCTTGGGTAGTTCGTCTTCTTTACTACACCCTTCAAAGCAAAACATAGCAACGCACCACTGCTGTTCAGCGCACCACTGCTGTTATAACTCAAAAGTAGAAATTGCGGTAGTACCTCCAAACTCGAACCAATAAGGAATACCTTCGATTCACACGAGTATGAATCAAATTAACGGAAGACAGCAATCTGAATTACTTATCAATTTTATTGGCAATTTCCGTAAAGACCGTTCGATTTAAAATAGATATGAGTAGGTACAGTTGAGGAAAAATCTTGACAGATACAAAGTTGTAGTCAATTGTTCACATAGCGATGATTTGGCTATATTTAGTCAAATATAGCCAAATCATCGCTGAATTAATTATGTACGAACAGGAAATAAAGCAGTAAAATATAGCTTTTTGTTATTATTTTTATTTGATAATTTTATTTCGATCTCATATTTTTAAATATTGTTAAATATAATTTGTGTCTGGTGTCTGGAACCGATTACTCTATTAACGTTTAATCAAATTAGTTATACTCGTATATATATTTATGTAGGTCTCCTATCAGAGTCAAAGAGGTAAGCCATAGTGGGCACGCAACACAAATCTTTGAGATCTTTTTAAAGAACTCTCAGGCACGGTGTCCTCACAGTTATTGCAAAGAATAATTAATTTCTAATACGCACATAACTTTGAAAAATCAAAACAGTGTGGCAGGAATTCGTACCCCCCGACTGTGACTTCACTACTAAGTTATCACTACTTACACGTACTTAATCTTACCCGTATGAATCTGTATCGTATTTACAATGTTCCAAGTTAGTTTCCCCGGCTATCCTTGCTAAGTGCCAATGGTTGAATCAGTCCGCACTCGTCGACCTCGCGCTTATTTTCTTGATACAACATTATACTCCATTTATTCATTTTTATAGAATTTTATTAGAAGATATTTACATAATATTTCCTTTCCGTCAACTCGTTTTTTTATTTGTCAATATTTTTGACTCACTTCCGAAAACGTTATCAATTTATCATGTCTCTTATATTAGATGAGCAAGTATATTTTTTTTATTTATGACTTAGCTATTCTGACCTATCCCTTTGAAGTTTGATTTATACAATATAGGCCTCCCAAGGAAAGTGGAAAAGGAATTACATTAATCATCCTCCTTAGTAACTTACCTGTGCATTAAATAAATAGTTTCTTTGGTAAACGCACGAATTTGTAAAAAATAGTGGTAGGTTGTAGGTACGCTGGTTTCCGCACAATATCTTTCCTTCGATAATTAATTTCTACTACGCACATAACTTTGAAATATCAGAAGAGCGTGTTTGATTTGTACCTTGGACTGTTACTGGAATGTCGTAAGTGTCAATATCGTATTAGTGTACAGTCTGACTCCGACTCATCCTCATCGTATCTCCAGTCACGTCCAGCAGAGTAATGTTACACGGTTACACATGAAGCTATTATCAAAACTAACACGTTACTTTTGTTCAACATACAAAAAGCTTCTGAGAAGTTGTCATTGTCATAATTGTTGTGGTTTTCCTAAAGAAATTCTATAAGGAGACTGGTTGCGATATTTACTTTTACAAGCTATTAAGGACCTACATTCAGGGCAGTTACAACTTTTTAGGAAGTCTCCGAAATTCTTAGTCGCTTAATACATAACCCACGTGCAAAGAGTTGAAATAATTTTAGAATACCAAGCGACAGCTTGTTGTATAGGCACGAGTCTATAAACATTCTTCCATTATTCTTCGACATTCTTCATAAGACAGTCTCCACAACAGGGGAAGGCTTGAAGCTTATTCCACCACACTGTTCCACTACTCCTTTACTATCTTCGAGTGGATTTTTTTGAATAGGCCATCAGACCTCCGAGGATTTCGTTGTCGTTACCGTCAACCCGTTACCGTCCCACTGCTGGGCAAGAGTCTCAAACTGTAAGGAGCTTAGATCATAACTTGGAAAACTAGAAGTGCATGCCTACGATTCAAACCTCGATCTTTACGATTGAGAGGGCAAGTTTTAAACCACTAGGCTATCACTACCTACGATTTGATTTACCGACTGTTTTCAAAATTTTGCCATTAACGATCACCTTTCAAACCCTAGCCGCGCCCTATGTCACTTAGCTTAGTAGAATAGTAATCTACACAAACTGCGCGAATGTGCGTTTACGCAAGTACTTTAATATTTCTTAATTAGCATCAATTTGAAGTCGGACCTTAGGTGTGATTAAAATTCATACGGCTAAGCTATGCTGTATTGAATACTATTTTTGGCAGCAAAGTCAGCATACATTACGTGACATGACAACAAATGTATGAAATCCAAAAAAACTTTTTTAACTTTTAAATGAACTCCTTTTTTGGAGGCACGACACGAGTACAATGATATCTCAATCTTAATGCCTGTTTAGTTTTTATAAGATCCCTTACTGAGTGGGTTTTATAGGTTTCTTTAATATGTCTAGAGCTTGAAATAATTTCTTTGCGAAAACATGTCGCTCTATTTATGGTGACGTGATATTCATGCTGAATTTATTATAGTACTTAATTGTGACATTTTTGATTTGTGATTACAGTGTAGTTTAAAAGTCTTTCTCTTAAATATAGTTAAGGAAGCACTCACGCAATGCGCTAAGTGACTGAAGGTACCAGTTTCGATACCGGTGCAAACATCTTTTTCTTGTCTTGCTCTTTTACAATTATTTTTGAGTGGATTAGAATGTACATTAAACTAAGAAACACATTAAAAAAAATGCATAAAAAATGTGTATCTCCTACGCAATGAAGCCTGAAAGAGCAGATATAGGAAGACAAGAGTACATTTTTTTGCTTAGTAATGTGTATTTCTTTAAAAGCATTTTCGTCTAGTCTAGTTATTTAAAGCCAAGCCCATCCACCCATCTGTTTATATTTTTATCGTTGTATAGTTTCATTGCAATTATATTTAGACCATCAAATCAAATCACAGTAATCAATCCAGAACACAAATTTCCACAAACAATTTGGCAAACCATTAAACCTCAATGCCACACATCAACCACCTTAATAAATTCCCACACGGAACCTCACATTTTTCGCAACCCATCTGATCAGTGTAGATAAATCTATCAATTTCTTCAAGTGCTACAGTTAACGGCCTTGCGTTTCCGGATCCACCGTACCATAATGACTCGTACACGCATTTTTAAAGAGCAACGGGTGTCGCCACACCCACTCAACCTGTATAAAAACTGTACGCGACGCGATTCTGCACTCATTCAAAGAGATCCTCTTGACTAAGCAGCAATGGCATCTAAGGTGATTATTAGTGATGTGTAGTGTTTGTAGCTACCGAACCACGGGAGTACAGTAGTGGTACGGTGGTTAATTCGCCATAGTGGTGACCTAGTGTGAATTTTTCTCTCTAATTTTAACGAGTATCCTTAAGTAATTTTAATATTGCGAATTCGATATCCTTAACGTAATCAAAAAGTTTAACGAATACGTCATATTACAATATCGATGTGTGATTTTAATTTTTAATTTCCTTATAAAATTCTTTAAATTTTAATTTGCTTTATTATATTAAAAAATAATCATAATTAAACTCGGCTTAAGTATAATTATTAGTGTTTCCACTGTCTATCTTTTTTCAACGTTTTAGATTTAAAACTATTCTTAATTTCTCAAAAATAACATCATAATGTTAAAACTTTGCAAATAGTTACATCTTAACGTTTTTTTCCAGTTGATCGTATTCCTCGCTCTCGTCGCCGCGGCCCACTGCTCAGTGGTGCCAGTAGCGCATGCCGACAACGACTACACGAGCTTCGCGTACGACGTGGCCGACCCCAACACCGGCGACTACAAGAGCCAGGTGGAGACCCGCGTCGGTGGTGTCGTGCGTGGCCAGTACTCCCTCCTTGACGCTGACGGCACCAAGCGCACCGTCGACTACGCCGCCGATGACGTGAACGGTTTCAACGCGGTCGTGCGCAAGGACCCCGTGGCTGTAGCCGCCGCTCCCGCCGTAGTTGCCGCCGCCCCTGCGGTCGTCGCTGCCCGCACCTACGCCGCGCCTACAGTGGTCGCCTCTGCCCCCGCGGTTGTTGCTGCCCGCACCGTTTCCGCTAACACTGTGGTTGCCTCTTCTCCTGCTGTGTACGCCGCCCGCGCTTACGCTCCTACAGTAGTCTCCTCATCTCCCACTGTGTACGCCGCGCACTCCTACGCCCCCACGGTGGTTGCCTCCGCTCCCGCTGTGTACGCCGCCCGTACCTACGCTCCCAGTGTGTACGCCGCCCGAACCTATGCTCCCAGTGTCTACGCCGCCTCTACCCCAGTAGTTGCTGCCCGCTCCTATGCCGCTCCCGTCTACACTACCGGCCACTCAGTGGTCGCTCCTAGTGTGTACGCGCGCTCTTACGCCACTCCGTACTACACCTCCTCTCCATACACCTACTCCGCCTACTCCGCTCCCGTCTCTTACTGGTAAACGCTATAAACCCTAGGTTAGTCATAAGGATCTACGAAATGTTCGACTTCTTACCTTGTAAATATTGTTGATTTGTACATATGCATATGTATTAAATTAAATACGATTATTAAACTTACCCCAAATGTTTTTTTTACCATATTATAATAATATATATAATAAAACTACAGTACTAAAGACTGCACCAGAGCGATTACATAAAATATAGTACGCAATAACACACGAGAAATAAATAACTAGTATAATTTCTTATAATGTAATATTATTCTATAGGCTACACAAGTATAACTTAATTAAATGTAGATGGCATCTCTACGAAAATAATGAGCGGTAGTCTCGAACATACATTAAATGTTGAATTAAAATACGATGATGAATGAATGGGTCCGTAACACAGCTGCGCTATATTTTTTGTGAGTACACATTTTAAATCAATACTTTGAAAATAGTTCACAATAACTGCGCATACCTATAACTAAGCTACTGCATCAAAATAACCAAACTAAGTATCCAAATGAGCAGACGTGTACGAGTCATTACCATGAGCTTTTATGTATGTATTATGTAGGTATTTAAAGCGAATGTCTATTTTTAAAGTAATCCCGTCAACCTTATTATAAATGCCTATTGCCTCCCATAAATTCTTATAATCACTTCATATAGATTTGGAATCATACCTGAAGATGACCACAGATGCGCTGCTAACCTGGGGATATGGTAGAAATGCCTCGTAAAATACCTATCCCAACCATCTTTTCTTCTTCTATCTTCTTCTTTTATCTTTGAACCAGTATAAAGCAGCGTATAACATTACTGTTATAAGGCAGAAATAGGCATGACGATGAAGCAGTGGTCGAATAAATAAAGATTCTATCAACTCTTAATTTCATGCCGCATGGTCTTTATGCATGTGAAATTAATTAGTAATATCCTGTAAATTTAAATTTGCCAGTCTTGTTTTTGTAGCCTCTTCATTTATTTTACCTTGCAATGTTTATTACAACATTTTCAACTCTATTTTTGTCGACCGGCGTCGCGGAGCAGTCACCATACCGGCCTTACGCGCAAAGTGTTTCAAGTTCGATCCCCGGCTAGACAGATATCTGAATAATGAATTTAGATACCCGTTCTGAGTCTCGGAGTTTTTGTATTCATCTTTGTGTTGTTTGTGTTGTGTTGTGTCGTCTTATGAGTTGGTGTTGGAGCATCCTTTTAAGTAAATATAATACCTGTGCCAGGATGCCCCGCTCTTCCTTATCTCACTTACTATTACAATTTGCTTTTATAAACAGAATATTAGTTTTAGTTTAGTTAATACTGAATTTAACTTAACATTTCTAATATTACGCGTGTGTGTATGCACTTGTGTGTGTATACGAATGTGTGTGTGTGAATGTGTGCGTGTGAATGTGTGTGTGTGTTTGTGCATGCGTCGGTGTGCGTGCGTGTATGAATGTGTGTATGCGTGTGTGTGTAATTTAGTTTGCATGTACGTGACTAATCATGACATCACATTTAACAGGGCTTCAATTTCACTATA
The DNA here is from genome assembly GCF_041222505.1 of Epargyreus clarus. Taxonomy (NCBI): domain Eukaryota; kingdom Metazoa; phylum Arthropoda; class Insecta; order Lepidoptera; family Hesperiidae; genus Epargyreus; species Epargyreus clarus. Next base: position 14,361,469 of record NW_027332223.1, read on the forward strand.
GTGAAGTTTAGTTAGCTAATCAACCACAGTTTTCTTGATGTTCCGTTTACGCATAGTAATCATGTTTAATATATTGTTCACTTTATTGTATACCAGTACAGATTGTTTCATATATTGATGACTAGCAAACTAAGTTTTAACACCAGCTGAATGAATTTTTAATCTTCTCATATTCTTATTTGAATCAAATATTGAGTTTTTATGTTTTTCTAATATTATGTGTAGTATATATAACTTTGTCACACTCAGTAGTTGACTAATTTGGTATAATTCTTGTGTCGGAAATCTGTAGGGTTTACTATACATGACTTTTATAAACGATCGTTGGGCTCGTTCAAGCTCAAGAAACTTCATTTTAGAGGTTTCACCCCACACTGGGATGCAGTACCTATGACAATATTGACTGCGCAAGAGCAATACACTTGATTTAAAATTTTATTTGATGCCACGTATCTAAGGTATTTGAACATCGAAATTATTTTACGAATTCTACCAGTTGTTACTTCCAGATGAGTGTGCCAGGAAAGTCTTTGATCGATCATGATACCCAAATACTTGATAGAATCTACTTTTCCGATTACAGGACAAGTGCAAAGTGCAAAGTGCAAGTGCAGTTGTTTTCCTGTGGGTCACAAGTGTGAATTTTAAGTTTCTACTCTTAGGTTGTTACGTTTGTTGATAGAAAAACATATGTAGTTAGCCTTGGTAGGATTAAGTGACAGTAAATTTTGCTTAAGCCTCTCTGGATAGGATATCTCTTTTTTTTTTTACTTATTCCTTTAACCTCCGTCGTGGTCTTCATCAAGCCTCTATTGTCCAACTACTGGGCACTGGTCTCTCCTCAGAGAGAAATGGGCTACATTCACCGGGCTGGCCAAGTGCGATTTGATAGTTTTCAAACACCTTTCGAAATTATTTTTAAGGAACTCTCAGGCGTGTAAATTGCCTCATCATATTTTCAATCAACATTAATGCAAGTGATTATTAATTTACACAAGTAACTTTAAAAAATCAGAAGTTAACCTTCACTGGAAGTGGTAATTAATTTCAAAAATCCAATGTGAATATTTTATTTTATTTCTAACTACTCATTATATTTAATCTAAGACAGGCGTGCAGTAGTAACCAACTTCAACTCCGAAGAATTCTAGCTCAAATAGAGTTTTACTGAATTAAGACTTCTCTGTATTGATTCTAAATCTTCTTGTATTTCTGTTACAACCACAATACACAGAAAACACTATAAATATAACATTATTTCGTGTTTTTGTTTTATGGGTAGTATGAACTCTATCTAGTCGAAGTGCAATGACAATACCCTCCTAGGCTCCCACCTATCTTTTTTACATAATAAATTTTGGTTTTCAAACCTTTTTGAGTAACCAGTTCAGATAAGTTAATATTATGTAAATTCCTTGCTAGTTTACTGCTTTCATTAAAGGGTGAAATTAAATGATACAGGACAAAATCGGAAGTAAAGTGAAGTGGAATAAAACTAAGTCATTAATGTAGTTTCATTTGTAATTTATAAATACATATTTACAATGGTGCACTTCGGGAATATTTTTGTTCGTTGTATAAGAAAATTACCAGACAAGACCAGTGTGGTAGGGAGCAGAGTAGTAAGAAGGAGCAAGGACGGAGCCAGTGGAGTAGACGGTAGGAGCGTAGGCGCGAGAGAAGACAGCTGGGGCGCCGGCAGCGTACACAGAGGGAGCAGCGACCGCGCCGGTGGCGTACACAGCAGGAGCGGCGAGCGTGCGGGCGGCGACGACAGCAGGGGCGGAGGCAACCACAGCAGGAGCAGAGGCGACCACGGCGGGAGCAGCGGCTACTACAGCAGGGTCTTTACGCACAACCGCGTTGAAACCGTTTACGTCATCAGCAGCGTAGTCGACAGTGCGCTTGGTGCCGTCAGATTCAAGAAGGGAGTATTGGCCTTGGACGACGCCTCCAGAGCGTGTCTCCACCTGGCTCTTGTAGTCGCCGGTGTTGGGGTCGGCCACGTCGTACGCGAAGCTCGAGTAGTCGGCGCCTGTTCGCACTACCGGCACCACTGAGCAGTGGGCCACGGCGGCAAGAGCGAGGAATACAACAAACTGTAAAAAAATAAAGATATTTAAACTTTAGTCACATCAAAATATATTTGGACCATTCTAAAGTTTAAGTATAAGTATCAAATTAACTAAAATTTTCAAGCGACGCACAATTTTTTTGTTAAATATTTAAACATTTACTATCATAGAATCAAAGGGTAAACTAGCAACACAGTTTTACCCCAAACCTTATGAAGATTGGTTCTGAAGAAAAGTTTGTCCTAATAAGGAACCTGTTACAACCCTAGTAAAATGTAAAAGGAAGCTTACCAGAAAATTGCGCTTTTAACTAAAACTACAAAAGCCAACATCAAGAAACTTAATTAAAAATTAAGGAGGAATTAACCAAAGGTTCGAAAATATTCTAAAATTAGTCCACCTACCTTAGCTGCCATTGCTTTGTTTAAGATAATCACTCAATGAATGAATGCCCACTAGAGATGCTGCGAGCTTATATACTCCTCCGCCACATAGCGGTCACTTGACGAACTTGAAAATGGGTCGGAGTCAGTCCATTGTGTCGAGATTAATAGCGAGCAGTGAAATTATTAGTGATGTGCCGCATTCCAGAAGCTCTCCTGATGTTTACGCTTCAACTGCATTTAACATTTAAAGAGGCATATTATTTGTAATGGCCTTTGACGACGACCGACGAGTTATCTGGTCATTCTTACGGTTAAGGAAAGGATGTAAGACATTTTTATGGTTACAGTAAGTAGTTCATTATTTAAAGAATACTTTTCTATACTAACTTGAAGTCTCCTGTCTGATATCTTCAAGTCGTTATTATTCATTTACCTACATATTTAATAATTATTTCAATATGATTGTAGCCTTTTTATGTTTGCCTTTAATGCAATGTTAATAATCTCTTGTAAATGAAGTTATAACATTGATCAGAATCAATATTTAGTTGGTTATACAATATTTGGCAAATAAAATATTTTAAAGGTCTAGGTAGATTAGAATTTAATTAAAATATTGTACATTTTTAATTTTACTTTAAAATTAACATTTCATTGTTTTAAGTGCATTATTTTGACGGGCGGTGAATTCCGAATAATTTGAAGATTGACATAAGTTGACATTTCATCAGTTAAAACAAAGCAAACTATATCCTTTTAATTAGCATACAATAGCATATTATCGATATTTATGACGTTAACAAAGTTTAAAATATTGAATATAATAATTTTGATATTGAGATTACCCCACGCTTTCTGCAAATGCAATTTGACTTATTGATTGACACTAAATATATTAAATAGGTACCTAAACACATTGTTTATATTCATAAAAAATTGGAAAGAACCGTTTACAGCAGTACTATTATTATTTTTTGCTATTTAGTAAAAACTGTGAATATAAAAAATAGATATACCCACCTAAGTGAGCAGAAAGAAGTTCGAAAGGTTTCTAAACATAATTAATACCGTCCGCTTTAAATACCCATTTTATAACTATTATTAACCGTCTTCATATATTAAGAATAACTTTTAAATGACGGAGATTCACGTGGAAAGTACTTATCGAGATTTAACATTTATCGATATCGACAGATAATCGATTATGTATTGCAAAGCGTCCTTCACTTGTTCCTTAAAACTATCTGTCATCTAACTTCAAGTTACTAAAATGTATTTTTTCCTTAATGATTATTTATAACATAATGTATGTACGGTATTTCAAAGCTCTTTATACGTCCAATGTAATAAATCCTCAACCCGTTTGGTAAAATGCTAACAAAAAACAGTATCAAATGGTAACGAGTGGCTAAGTACCTGCTCTGATTTATTATTATCAGTCTCACGACAACTAGGAGTTAATTCATACTAATATTAAAAATAGAACACTCACTCGTCTGTTTGTTAGGTTTCCACGGTAAACCACTGATTTAAAATGATTTAAAATTTTGTAAAGATAAATTTTAACCTATTTCTAACATGAAGTAGTTCGTTGTGTCTGTGGAAGAGTATGGAACTATGGATGCTGATTGACTTACATATAAGGGGGCCATCTTAGTCCTCAGGATTGGCAACGCTTCTCGATTCGACCAGAATGGAGTTCGTTACTGATGTCAGATGGACTTCATGCTCGTTCGCTACTTCAAAGGTATAGAAAAAATCTAGCTTTAATGAGAAATGACACAATCTTATGTTTCGAAAATCAACTAGCAGATTAGATATGTCAAATATTGCGTTAAAGGTTGTGAGTAAGGTTACAGTTATTCTTAATGTAATAAATATGAATCTTGTTCTCCATAAAATTACTGGAAAGTAAAAACTTTTTTTGAAAGTGGTAGAACCGATTTATAGTTCGACTCTGGCGACACCATCGCCACACCTATTTCTGTCTAATAACAGCAGTGTTAGGCGCTGCTGTGTTCCGTTTTGAAGGGTGTGGTAAGAGAGACATACTTTTCCAATGTGTTTCAGCTTAGTCCTCGGAGGCCGACCTCAGGTAGGAATATCTAGTCCTATCTGGGGTTGATCACAAATGTCCATGGGCGGCAGTAGCCACTTACCATCAGGTGGACTGCATGCTCGTCTGCTACTCCTATATTATAAAAAAAAAAACTTAATAAAAATTAACAACGAAAATTCATCTCTTTAGGTTCACGCGGATGAAGCCGCGGGTACAACTAGTGTTGTATAAATGTCATCAAACATGTTTGCACTTATAGATCGCGGCCTTTCTACATAGTTCCAAAGTTTAGTTGATTGACAGACAGTTTACGTCACTTTTTTTTTTATAATTGAAACGAACAAGCTGTTTAAACAAATTAAAGTAATGGATTAAAGCCTTCAATTAGATTTAAATAAGATCAATCAAAATATGATCATATATGTTTTCTAGATATGTTTAAGCCAGAGTCCACCACACCGACCAAATTTAGGTTAGTGGAGACAATGATAGAGAACATCGTGGAAAAATCACTCTATTATATCAAAAATAAATATGAAGAAAACTCAAAGCTATCGAGTTATAATAAAAGGTTAGATAAAAGGTCAAAGGTGCCTTGGATTTGAGACTATCCATATAAACTATCGTAAACAGTTACGCCTGGAATAACAACAAGTATATAATTTTATCAGCACATAAGTATATATTCCACAGTAGAAGTCAGTCATCTGGGATCACCCCGTGATTTATATAACATCTTATCATACTCTTCATGGGACAGAAGTAGTTGTGAATTGACTTTGAAGTTTACTTTCCATCTATCATCTTTTACGTACAAACACCTTCTAAGTATAGCGTAAATATTATCATATTACTGCATTTTATTACTCAAACGATAGGGCTGGACCTAGGTCAATGTGCGCTGATTTAGAGTGCAAAAGTATTGCATCAGACTCAAACATTTGTATCGAAATTGCATCAGCTGCGTCCCTCACCTTGCGTTGCGAACTGACGTAGGAACTGAAAGTTCTTATGACAGATATTATAAACTGGGCAATTTGGTAATAAGTAAACAATGCTTTGTCTACCAATTCGCACCTGGCCAGCGCAGTGGACTATAGTCTAATCTAAGCATTCTGAGAGGAGACCCATGCCCAGCTGTGAGACATTAATGGGTTGATGATGAAGCAATGCGTTCTAAAAGTCGTAAATCCTGATAACGATTACCTGACGTGATTGCAGTAGTGTACTCACTTATATTTCGTCTGTACTTACGGTCCAGACTTGGCCAAATTCGAATTTCGAACATCAATTGTCCATCGAATACAGAGCTGTCACCGCAAAGCGCGAATGGCGCGAACTTGTCATTGTGTGTGTAGCTCGCCGCAATTTACAATTTTGAAAAAAATCTTTTGCTAAAATTATAATAGTAAAGTGAAAATAAATAAACAAATCAGTGTTCCAATATATCAGTTATCGTTTAAATAATTAATTACTCGTATTAATGAGGACATACGAGTAGATATACCGATCATTTCCAATGCCGGTAATACCGAAAACGCATCGTCAAATTCAAATTCATCTACTTACGTCTTCTCCTGAGAGTGAGAGACCTTCTTACAAAAGTAAGCATCACCAAGAAGCCAATCCAAGGATCGATGCTTAATAACTCAGGTGGGCCACTTTTCCAATTTATGCATGCAAAATCTTGGCGGTTCGTACCAGGTTGAATTTCTAAAACGTAATCTCCTACCTAATAACACAAATGAAATTTCTACAAGTTTTATTGCAAATCCTAATGAAGACAGGAGGATACTGGATTTAGGTATAATCGAGACAGATTTTAAAAAGTTAAAACTAATCAAGACTGCTTCGCTTCATAAAGTCCTGATAAAGTAAGTTAAAGGATAAGCTTATTAAAAAAATAAAACACTTCGAAGATCCTCTCTGGACATTCCAAGGCTTTACAGTGCTTTAATGTGTTATAAATATATTCAAAATATTTAATTATAGTATTATTTTTATTCATTATTTTGTGTCATTTCCATGATGTGTTACTTTTATAATAATAAGTTCCCATTTATATAGTCACTGGCTGGTGGCTGGTACGATTGAATGAGTTAGCACAAAAAAGAAAAAGAACACTCTTGACGTTTGAGTTGTATTTTGCGCGGGAATATTAAAAGTTGTAAATTGATCAAAGAAAAATTTTTTCTACGACTATTAGCTACAACATCAGCTTTTGTATTTGTTGAATTATGTCATCTCAATAAATAAAGAGATTTCTTAGCCGGAACTGAGGCTGTTGTAGTCGCATTGTTAAAAGCTGTATTGGAACAGAGATCTTTTACGTTAGAGGTTTTCCAGTCTCCTCAAGAACTAGGTGTTCAAAGTATTTTTAATAAAATTTCTACCAATTTTGACGGTAACCCGGAGATTTATAAAAAAATAGAAGAAACTCGTCAACTTATCTGTGGTAAGAGAGTTTATTATCGTTTCATTGTAGTGTAAAACAGTTAAGCTTAAGCTTAATAAGCTTGCAGTCCATCAAATAGATAACTAGGTATTTCGTCGTCAGGACTCCGGTTGCGTTCCTTTGGAGATCCCGGAGCCCTCTACGCAGCGCTGAGGACGGCCACCGGGGGGGTTTTAGTGCGGTAAAAATCCCACATAACCCGGCGTCGCTCCCACGTTGTCGGGTACCTTTTGAAGGTTTCCCCCTCGTAAACAAAAAAAAAATAAATAAAAGATATTTCGTCGTTCCTCCACCTCACAACCTTCAAACCAGCTTAAAGTAAATAAACATTCTTAATGTTATTACCAGTAACGTAAACACAACAAACGTTATATTTAAATAATTTACTACTTTCTATAATTTTGCACGCTATCTTAGTGTGATATTAAAATGTAGGCATCGCCGCGGGCGAAATGAGGCGATAACAAAAAATACAAGGTAGACAACAAGCCGGTATAAGGTTTGATTCCGTGTTTTTTGCATATCTAACTTTAGATTACGGGACATTTAAATAAAACAACATGTACATATTTTAGCAACATTTTTTTATTAATTTAAGAATTCCACAGTGGAACAAATTTTCTTCCATATAATATCTATACCTAAGTCAGATTGTAGGTACATGGTAGGGGAGTCATAGTTTATTTATAGAACTATTTATATATTAGTGCACACGGAAATTTACCTGTATCAAAGATTAAAAACACATTAACTTAGTTATATCGGACATACGCGATGTTGTATGGTTACTTGACATAAATGTAACATATATACTGACGGACAACTAGACATAAGTTATTATAGTTAGCACTTAATATGTGTACTTGAAGCTAGGAGTGGTGACAATATATACAACAACATACACAAAACATTTATTTTATATTATGAAAATTACTATATATTAAACACATCTAGTACCGACTGAGATATCAATATTTAAACTTATTTTATAAATTTTATGATGAACCATCTTGAAAAATACAATTACCTACTTTAATAACTTTTAAGTTAGTGATACATCTTGTCTGTGGATATCTCGTTTATTCGATCAGCTAAATATATTTAACACGAATAAATTGATACACTATTAAGATTTATATCGGTTAACCTATTTTTAATGAACGCTAAACATATGAATAGAGTTCATCATCAACATTTCCTGTACAAGTAACCATCACAATACAGATATATAAACACCACGTATGCCCAAGCCTGGGATAGTGAACGAAATGCTAAACACAGAACATTTAGTCAGAGCCCTTAGAATAGCGATAAACTATACTAAGTCACTCCGATACATCAACTTATCATACACATAATGTTGCCCGATTCAAAGCAAACATAACATTTACGCACTACATTTCCACATTAAACTAACAAAAATCGCGTATGTTACCACACTAAAAAATTCGCTAGAACGAGGTAAATTATCAATGTTACCATATACAATAAATTAATTTGCTAAGTTAACGAGCCGCGCGTCACTCGTAGTAAATTCGTATGAGCCTTCGAAATTTGAATTCCGGGCCGGTATCGGAGTACCCGCGACTCGGTACTAACACAAAGCGCACTGGTCATACCATTTGCCAAACAGGTTACACAAATCTGTCGTATGCCAATTTATTTGTACATTATGTACATTCAACCCGCGTCACTCACTCGCCGCACCGCCCACTACTTTATCCTATACCGTATAGTACAAAAAATGAAATCAACTAATAAATATCTAATGTAAAATCACAAGTAGTGCTATTCTTACTGTTAAGGAATTTATATTTTTTCCATATATATAAAAAAGTCGCTTAAAAAAATCACAGACAATCACTTTCCCATTTACAGACACATACCACCAACGACCGGTTACCCCTCACTAAGCATTAGTTAGCTACGTACAAAAACCTACTTAGTTTTACAACCATGGTGGTTTACATTACATTCTTACAGTCGATCTTATTCTCACGTTTCGTCATTCTATGCCATCCCCAAAGCCGGTTCGGAACGCTAATCAACGCAAAAATCATCCTATATTTGTCAAGTTTGTTAAAGCCAACCATCTTAGGCCAGCGAAGGCCAATGTTCCATCCGTATCGATGATATGAAATATGACAAGTTATTAGTAAATTCAGACGTTGATTAAAGTTCCTGATACCGGCTGTTCGACGTGTACCTTTTGTATACCTACCCTTCGCTACAACCGAACAAAAAATTTAGACAAATCATACAACATATAATTATCCTTTGTTGAGGTTTCATACTTTGAAGTACAATAAAAGAGAATGCTACACTTCGAAATAAATGCATAGTTTATCTTCCCAAAGTCCATATTATAGAAAGCCTAAAAGAATACAATAGCAAAAAATAAATAAAATGACTTGCGGAATATAACTGGCAGACGTTGAGTTCAAAGAATAAGCATCCCGTGTAACCATATAAGAAACCTCAACACATGATAAGATACATACAATAATTACAGGTTAAAGTAATTAAATACAATATTTGCACAACATCCGATCCAACAATGCGGGCTGCCGTACATAAGCATCATAATTAGGTACATTTTTCACACATAATTTGTACTTTCCTCAAGGTACCTACGTAAATAAAGATTATTGCATGCTCCAAAAAATACGATTTTGGCAACATTTACATTTATTCTCACATCATAATCTCTTTAATTAAATTTGTACTGACAGTAATTTTAAGACTTGATTTGTACTTTAGTTCTTGAAGAAATACAGTGCTCCTTGTTATTTGCTATGTTTACAGTTAATATTAATAGATTTAGTGGAGATTACTCGCACAAATCGACACCAAGAACATATTAAAGTGACACCGAGACATCCTCCGAACATAATAAGAGAACTTTTAACGTTATCTTAAATTTATAATAAACTTCATGCACTATGATTTTATATTTACATACATGAAAATGACATTAATTCGTACGGCGCGTTTCGACGAGAGCTGGGATTAAGATACTGTATTAAAATTATTGACAACGTTATTTGCTACGGAATAACATACTTACAAATAGGTAGGTACATCGTAGACTTATTACGCGATATATTATTAAAAATTAAACTATCCACGCTTTGGTACAAAATGTTAAGAAAGTACATTATTTCTTAAGGAGTAGTTCTAGCCTATTTCTGGCTTCACTGTTTTAGCCACAATTATACTTAATTATGCATAGATTACTCTGACAAAATTCTTAATATCTATAATATTAACAAATAAAAGCCGTCAATAATTTCTACACAGCTACAATAATCTAAAAATTAATGCTATTGTTCATCTTAACTCGGGTAAAAAACTTCATTATAATTTAAACAGTTTTTTTTTTTTCAAATTTTATTTTAATATAAATACGTGGCAGATATTATAACGTATAGCGAAAACGTGGATATATTATGGCAAATGTGTTTCTGTTCAGTTCACAATCGTTGGGTTCGATTTGTTGAGATTATATCAATATTAGGCGAAATAATTACGTCATTAATATAGTTATTGGTCTGGAATAATTGGTATTAGTCAAAATAAGCGAAAATCATTACTGTAGCAAAAAATAATACTAAGAGACATAGTCCATATATGTAGACGATGTATCGAATAGAGACATTGCAGTTGTACTTTTTTCAGGCGTCATACATAGATTCTCCATAAATCAACTCTATATATTATTGAACGTGGTATGTTTTAAAATCAATATCTGTGTCATACCCGTAATCCTCTTTGTCACACTTCGCGTTAATAGTGTAGACAATTATTCAAATATTATCTAATATAAAATATTAAAATATACAAAGGAATGTCGTCAGAACTTGTAAAATACATTGTTGTCATCGATCCAACCAAAGAGATCACCTTATTTATATTTCACTGAATTTATGTAACTACATTTTAGAATTACCTGGAACAAAATCAGTAGCAACTTGACTGACACATATTTGCGCCTTGCTATAAAGTTTATGGCAGGCGTTTTTCAGTTGTACACGAACAAAAAAGCACCGAAACATTCACCATAATATTACCACGTTTAACAATACGTATATTTTATAAATGATATATCTTATCTTGCCACTTTTCAATTCCACATATACACAGATGTTACAATGTATCTAGCCGTAAATTCCTAGTAACGTGAATTATTCTAGTGATCAGTTAGTAAATGAGCGTAACATTACCATTTAATTTATACTTAAATAACATTAAATGCGAGAACATCTATAATCTTAATCAAATTCGTAGAGTTGAGTCGCCGAGACAAACTCGCGCCCCAACGCTAGTGCATCTTAAAATATAAAAACACCGAATGATTACTTAAACAAATACCTGTTCGAGTAGTGCAACTATATGATTATTTGAATGTCAATTCCTTAAATAATGTACTTAAAATTACAATAAACATTAAACACGATGGACGGGTGTAACTTGTCGAGATAAACGGAATATAAAAAGGAAACAAAGGAAAACAAAAAATAACAAAACAAAAAAGTTTTACATTTTTTAATTCGCAGAAACCTAACAAACAATAGTTCTTCATTATTCATCTCCTTAAAACATAGTAACATCTATGCAACACAAAAAGTAACTGGGAAAAAATAATAATAATAAAATTACGATTAAAAAAATGTTTTATACTCCGCGGAGTGAAGAAAGGTACAATTAGATTACGCTGATTGACTCGGTCGATCTCCCAACACAACGTGTTGTTTGAATGAGGTAGAACATCAATGAGATTATTAAAAACTAGCCTAATTAACACTTACGTACTAGGATTGTATTGGGCTGGCAACTCGGGTCCAAAACGTGTATTTACTGAGCAACAAATGTCTTTCACAAAACAAAAATTTCGATAACTTTAATGAATTTTGTGCGTGCCAAATCGAGAAGCACGGAGTGTGTTACCAAATTCCTGTAATAGACGTAATTCCTGTAAATATACGCAGTACTATTTATCTTTTAAATTAGTGCTTTGAACCTAAGCATTCGTATTCGTATCAGACGAATCGTATCAAACGGATGGATTTTTTCATAGCTACGTCGACCCGTGGTGCTATTACTGATCTGAAGCGGACGGAACGCACGCATTAACCATGGTAATGTGAATCTAGAACTGGTAACTCAATGGAAATCGATGACATCATACGGAATAACTTGAACCTAGTTTCCAGTAGTCTACTCTGTGAAAATCCGAATACCTAGTATTAAAAAGTCAATTGCAAATTGCCATTGTTTTAACCTGATTGCTAAAGTATCAGACGCGCTACAAACCAATCCGTTTGATAATTCCGCCTGATGTAAGCATGTCGACGTCTGCTTTCATAGCACTTACCAATGAACCGAAAGTTCAGTCAGACATCTGTCACCTAAATACCGTCGAAGGTCATATTTTGGGTCACTTTTGAGCACTTTTTGACCCGATAGCACGACACTGACCCCGAGTTGGCAGCTCCGAACTACCATGCAGAGATTCATTTATAATGTGCTTTTTACGTTTAATCTGAACGCCAAACGTTTAAATACAATTTTTCCTCAACATTACATCGAATTGTTCCGCAAAACGCTCAGGTCCCAACATATATTTGCATTCCCGTGATTTTAATAAGAAATATGTATGTTTCTACCCTATATCAGAAAACTAATTTTACGTTATTGGTTAGTCATTAGTCACTACAGCTTTCGTATAAAAATGAAAAGTTTAACCATTACATCGTGTAGTAAATAATAAAATGTAAGAAAACAAATGAAATAAAACGAAAACCCGTCAACGTAGTTGTGAAAAAAAGAAACATTTCTTTTTTAATATTAACCGAGAAATTGGTATAAGGTATGTGTCAAGAAATAAATCAGCTGTAAACGGCAAAAAGTTGGAAGAATATTGAAGAATGTTTCCGATATTATCTCTAGGGCTAGAAATCAATTTTTACCAGCTTTTATGCTCCTTAGTGAAAAGATACATATTTCTTATTAAAACACATTCATACTCTTTCACGTACGGCACGTGACAATCTTGGACAACGAATCACCAATTTGAATCCTGAGGTAGTATATTTGTACTTTTTTTTTAATTTTCTCATCCCCTTACGTGCTACGTTACATTATTTTCCATATAAAAATCTATTTAAAAGCTTACGTAGATCTAACTTATACTTCTCGAGGTAGTTTAACTTATGAACTAAGAAGGCCGTGCAGTGAAGTTGATTCAGTAGATTGAAGCTCGACTCGACCAGCGAATTATATTCCATACTGAATACAACAGAACACGGCCTTGTGACGGCAGAGGGTCACCATACCCGTAACAATCTTTGGCTTTACCATCACGACATCTCGCGATATACATTAACTTAAACTAAACACAACTTACAACAAATGAACCCGAATGGAGCCAAAGTAATGAATAAGCAAATAAATGCATAAATGCAGTTTGCGCTCGAAAGCAGTGGCTACGCGTAGGAATGGATGATATTGTCAAAACCGAAAATGTGATTAACAAAAATATAATCGAAATTTTGTAAAGAACTACGAACCTTTTGCTATAGCGGCCATTGATTTAAATCAAAATGGCGTTAACGTTTTTGGCTAAATTTTGATCGTAATCGTAGTTGTTTATACTTTATATCACTGGTGAATTGTAGAGTTTAATGGGACATGTAAATATAAAAATAATAATAAATTAATAAATTCTGATGACACAAAGACGAAGATAAAATTAAAAAAAAAATTGGTTACTTTAAATCACAAATTGAGTTTTTAATTGAAGTAGCCGGTTTTTGTTAGATGTATACCAAAAGATCCGCAGTCCTTTCTACATAATTTAAAATTGAAATTAAATTTTGAAATTTCGATCATGTCACCTAAACATATACTTAAAGATTTGCATACCTTAGCCACTCTAGTCAAATGACAATACGACAAACCTTAGCTTACTAGCAAACACACAGTAGGGAGACCGAGCCGAGTGCGAAGGGACACATGGACTAAATGTGAATGACTTATCACATCAATACAATACAACTAATTTGGGGACCACTAGTTACTCGTCCACTAATATTAGTTATAACGACAACTTAATTTAGACATGTATGCCAATGTTAGTAGGTATATCGAATTTCGTAATCAAAATAAGTAATAACAGGTTCCACAAATAGGTATTGGTTTCAAGCAAACCAATTGACGTGCTTGTAATCCTTACTTGTACCTTATAAATTTACAAAGCGAATCTGATTAATGCGATCCCTTAGTGTCAAACGCTCATAAACCGCCTAGACCCCTCGAATAAACAAAACTAATCGAATTAATAAGACAGTAAAAACTTGATGCATTAATGCAATTCTTTTTACTTATCACAAAAAACATTAAATGTCAAAAAGAAATCACAATATGAATTTAAAATTCATAAGAAAACGAAAGGACAAAACAGAACAATATTATTTTCCTCTAAGTAATTTCCAAATATAATCAAAAATAATGTTAACAATATATAATTGAAATAGCGAAACACTATCTTAAAAGTATACCTAAAGAAATCCAGAATGAAAAACAAAATAATTTTATGGTATTTTACAATAATGAACGTGATAAATATAAACATAACATACTTTTACGCCAAACGAATCCCCGACCGTCAAATTTCCAACTAGAGAATAATGATACTCAAAATTTTATTGAATCAAGAGCAAAATTGGTATGGCCATTGCAAATTATTTGTAAAAAAAGCCGTGTCTTCTCATGCGATTAGTTAAAAAGATGGTTTTGATATTTAATAATTGCAATGATAAAAATTAATGTATCGTAAATTACTATCATACATTACATCAACCTAATCAAACTATGGCAATATTTTCGTACACTGTAACTCTATTATACGGTAACTTAACATTCCTAGTTGGAGAACTTACTAAACACTTACTTAACCAAATCCACGAAGCCACAAAAAACTTACAATCATCTGTGCGATAATTAAAGAATTACATGAATGAACGATCTTTATACATTCGACCCTCCACGCTTATGATGCACTGCCGTTGCCTTCGCAAAACCCCTTCGATTCCCAGGTGAGGCTGTTTTGTGGATCCAAGAAGTATGGAAACAAATCCAATAATCAAATTCGTGTATATTCCTAAAGTTTATGAAGATAACTTCAATAAACTTAATCGTAAAACGTCAATTTATAAATGATTTTCGATCAAGTCGTATTTTACTAACAAAAACGGTAACTAAAATAGGTACCCCAAATGTGATGATGCGTAACTTACCCATCATGTATAATATTCAGAAGTTTGTGCTGACTAGCAAAATACGACCTAAGATACAATTTAAAGTAAGCAGAGTGAAGGCTGAAGAATTCAGACTTTTAATAAGAAAATTGTATAAGTGATTTTTTATAATATAGTGGTTTACTGTGAGGAAGTTAACTAATAACTTTACAGAAACATGTTTCACTCCGCTTGCTTTTGTCTGATCCAAATCATTTTTCACGCAAGCCTAAATAATATGGCTATATCGATATGGTTAAATCGATACATTATATAGAATTATTTATACGAACAGTGAATGTCTTATACGAGTAATATCAAACAAACGTAATTAATATTTGCTCTGCTAACAAGATTTACATAATCTATCGTATTGTATTAAAGGTCTAGTGACTTAGTACAGAAAATAGTCATTATTGTAAAAGAAGTAACAAAATATTGCTTATTTTACAAAATTTACGACAGTAGGTTAAATTGTTTAGTATAACATAAAATATAAATGTACAGTTGTAAAAAATAGCGTCTAAAAGTTGAGGAAAAAAATAAATATAGTATTTGTTAAAATGGTCAAAGTTTAGCTTCCAAAGTGATTAAAAATCTTTGTTATAATTACCCTTCTATAAACTCTACCTTAACTAACTGACACTTAAGGGACTGAAGTTACTTTATAATGTTAATAGATCTTACGCATTAAGAACAGTGAGGTATAACTGACTGCTCCCATACAATTCTGCCCCGACACAGAATCACGTAATAAGAAAAACAGAACCTATTATAATATTTAAAAAAATCACTGAGCCTTCATAAAGCATCTCCTTAATAAAAATATAATTCAGTGTATCCTAAAATATAAATATAATAATAAATATGAATGCAACTCATTCCTAAATATCAGGAATAGCACACAGTCGCTACATTCACACTTAACAAAAAATAAATATAAATAAAAAAATGTGAACAATTGAGGATATTTGGCACTGTCCCATTTGCTTCGAGTTTGTATAACTTAAAGAAAAATTAATTATAGCACGGAAACTAAATGTTATTCAAATAGGTAGGACGCCGTCGACGCGCACACAACACGATTATAATACAACAGCGCGACAACAGAGCCCCAACTTAAAAAGTTACTCTTTAAATCTCAACTGAAATGACTAGGTAACAAAAGGTAAAAAATGAAAAAAAAAATAACATCATAACGGAATGTTAAAATCGACACCATCGCGTAAAAACATATAATTATTTGGTCTCAATAGTAACATCCGCGCAGGCGAGCCTGTGATGAACGACAGTACGGACATTCACGCCTCCATTCTTACATGCAAAATTTTTAACACGTTTTTCACCTAACTACTTATGTATCTAGGGCAAATTGTACTTTGTACAAACTAAAACCGTTCATATTCACCGTATAGTAAAAAACTGCTATTAATCCCGCTTTGCTATCGCGCAACGTGAGTTCCATACGACAAAGTGGCACTACATTCGAAATCATAATAATCAGAGCCTGTTCAATATTGTATCACAGATGGGTTAAATTATGAAACTAAATCCAGTATACAGTCTATTGCGTAGAGAAAATATAGTTTATAGATTATAAAAGTAAATAAAATAGTATCGGTTACAGATGCATGCCACAATGTTCCATCATTCTTGTCTGAACCGAGGCCAAGGCGATTTACAACATTCTCCTATTATTTACATACACTAAGCCTATGACCATCAGTCTCAACATCATTTATAGATTCCCTAGCTGAGGTAATATAATAAAAGCTATGTCATACTCGACCGAGAGCTCAAAATAAATCGTCTATAAAGGTAACTTCAATTCACAGTCAAATAAGGTACGAAAACGCGACGAGGGTGCAATTATTAGGTACAATATGTTTAAAACACGGTACCAGATACGGAGACGACACCGAGCAACCACGAAGTCACACGTGATAATTAAATTAAGTAAGTAAGTAACAATTATCGCACAATTTCAAAACCTTATAAAATCTAAGATCAAATTCTGAGGTAGATTACTGTTTACATAATATGCATCAATGAGGTAATATATTGTACGCATGTTACAAGAGTTTCGGACGCGACGCGGGCGACCGAGGGATGGGACCGAGCGGAGCGGCCGGAGAGAATGAACGAAATGAGTGACGAACGCGTGGTGAGTCGCCCGCGCCGGTCAGAAGAGCAGAGGTAGATCGGTTGATAGAAGAAGGGGCCGCTCCCGTTTACTGCGTGTGATTGGGGAGCGGGGGATGGGGCGGGTGCTGGGTGTCTTGCGTGCGGTGCTCGCGCGCGATGTGGCGGCGCACGGTGTTGTTGCGCGTGAACGTGCGGCTGCAGTGCGGGCACGGCACGCGGATGCCCTGGTGCCGCTGGCGGATGTGCGCGCGCAGGTTCGTCTCGTAGCCGTACAGTCGCTCGCAGTATGGACACTTCAGTTTCTTACCTGCAATTTATACGTCAATATATTAACCTCATAAGTTCCTACATAACGTTTTTAAGTTAAAGAAACGTCAAAAGTTAAGAGACGATCCACGTGGCATCCCCTTATAATTATAAATTAATCACTTCTTCAATACTTTTAAACCACTAGAATAATTCAACTAAGTAATTTAGGAAGAGAAAAATCCATTGAAGACAAAGTTTTTACAAATTAGTAAATCAACATATTTCTTACCGTCAGGAGTAGCAATACCGCCAGATTTGCTCGTAATGATCTTCGCGGGCCAGAGGTCGGGGCTAGGTTTCGGTGGCACTGGTGAGGTCTCGTGAGGCTTGTCGTGGAAGTTGCTCGGCTGGATTGTGCCCGGCGGCGGCGAGTTGTTGTATCCGGTCGCGTGGAAGTCGTTCTCACTCTTCACCCGTAAATCTGGAGAGAACCCAACATTAACATTTGCAACCTTCGTTCATGCTGCTACACAACGCATGCCTATCACACTGCTAAACTACTCACTCTTTAACTAACTCCAGTTTTTGTTTAATTCTGAAGTACATGCATAGAAAAAATCAATATAATTTCTACAGGATATGATTCAAGTTAAGTTATACACTTTTATTTTCGTAATAACAGGATTTTCAAACAATAAGAAAATTATTTTGATAATGTATATTCTACAATCTTATTAATTAATCAGGTACATGTAAAGACTAGAAATTATGGAAGAATCAAGACTATAATCAAATCTACAAGCAAGAAAGTAAGATACACTTAGATGTGTAGGCACTACCCCTCTGCTACATCTTGTGTCAGTATAAGATGTTAGCAGAGACTGGAGTACTACACATCTCCACTGCGCGCAGCAGTGTTAGTTCGGTCTCATCTAGCAAGAATCTCATTCAACCGTGATCAATAAGTTCTTTTCCCCACTGAAAATGCCTTGGATCAGGTCCTAGGAGGCTACGGTGTTTTCATATCTTGGCCAATCACCCCATTTTCCTTTTTTGATCAGTCGACAAGATTTCAGAAAGCACTTAAAGACCATTTGGTACAGTGATATTGATGTCGCCAAAATCTTTAGTGCCATCATCGGTTTCATTTCTTCAAAGATATGCTCTTCAAAGATGAGAATCTCGCTAGATAGGACCTATCTTACTTTAAGATGACAAACCTTCAGCACCCTGATCGTTGGAGACGCGGTCCATCATTTCGTCGTTGTTGGAAGCGGTGCGTTCGTATCCGTTGTTCTTGATCGGCGGTGCAGTTGAGGTACAGTCGGGCTGGTTCTCTTCGTAACGCGTGCCAGCGCTTGGCGACGACCGAGTGTCCGGCTCGTCAGCAACGCTGCCGCAGTGCGAGGACGATGAGCTTTGTCTGGAAATTGTATAAACACATGGTTAACAAAAGAATAAGAAGAAGAAAAAATACAAGAAAGACCAACTAACAATACTAACCTACATCTCAATTGAGTTATTGAGTTCATGTTCGTAGTATATGAGTATGGTTATGATGGAAATCGTATTTATAAGACAATGTCGAATTAAGTCCCAAATTGGTCATAACACATTTATAAATAATCAGCCCAGAAAAAGAAAAATCTCTCTAAACAGCTGTTATAAGCAGGTGTGGCGATAATGTCTTCGGAGTGTACCCATCAAGGATTCTACCACCACGGCTGGTTATAAACATGGATTATGTTCTTAAATAATTTAGATAGATTTGATTTACCTGTAATTTCGTGCGTGAGGACTCTGTGACGGTGACGGCTTGGGCGGAGCAGGTCGGCGGTGGGCGGGCTGGTGCATCGGTACGTGAGACGGTGGCGCATAGCGGCCTATGTTTCCGCTACCACCGTGAATCGGCAATCCATACTGGGGCATAATCGGTGCGAACGTTGTTGGGTGAGACGGGGGCGGGCCCGCCTCGTGGACCTCACAGTTTCCGGACCCGGACACCGGGCTCGTCTTGATGCGAGCCTGGTGACGGTCCGAAGCCTGTTGGGTCTGCTGCTTCACCCAAGCGTCTTGGGACATCTCCATGGATAGTCCCTTAACCTGCAATCATCGAAATAACCATAACGTTAATCTTGGCTGTAATTTGCAGTTGTCGTTAACCGTACCGCTTATGAATAAACTCCTTGTTAATTTGATAACAAAATTTGTTTGACACTTGTCGTAAAACGCGGCTACACCTGATTGTTACTGGTGATAAGATCTCCATTCAGATCATAAAATGCTCACTCGTATAATAACAAAAAATGTGACGAACGTAATTTATATCTTTACTCTAATGACAACTTTTATAAACACAAATTAATAATTCCTACACGTGATCGATATAACAATGATATTCATCGTCAATCAATTTGATCTTGTCAAGAGGGCAATAATTCTCATACAGACAAGACGTCATACTTTGCCTAATGTACTCACGGACCTACCGAAATATGTACTCACAGTTCACTATTGAAATGTCAATTTTCATTACCACAAGAGGCAGCCTGTTTTATAGGTTTACGATTAGTTATTATCGATATAAATAAATGATATAGTTTCAATATCATTGTAACAGAGAAAATGTAGTAGAGAAGAATAATATTTGGAGAATATAATAGTTACCTAAAAGTTCTCAAGATAAACTTTAACATATAATTACCACAATGGGATACACACCTGCAAATTCTCCCCACTCTTGAGGAAGCTGGAGAGCGCATCCTGGCTGACGTGGACCTCTCCCTTATACATGAACTCGAGGAGCGCTTGCATGTTGTCAGCGGAGGTGGCCTCCAGGATGACGTAGCAGGCGCCCGCGTGGCTCGGCGGGGCCGTATCGAACAGCTCCTGGAAGTGCTTGCTGCATGCTGCCAAGATCACCTTGTGTGCTTTGAACTGGCGACCTAGGAACAAGAGAAAAAGATGTTTAGACTTTGTGTACAAGAAACACGCTGTTCATCCACATAACTATGTCACATGGTCGAGAAAGGCTTAAAACCGATATTTAATGCATTGCAGATGAACTGGGAATACATTTTAATATGAAGAACGTTTACTTAATTATCCACTCTTCAAAGTATATATTTTTGCCATTACTCCCATTTTTATAAGACAATGAGTGTACCAGGGCAGATCTTGTTGTGCCACAAATATTTATGTAACAAAATTTTCTTCTTACCACTGATCAAATTAGTATGAATTTGTGTTTATATATTGTTCTTACTTTACAATAGATTTCTTATCATAAATCTACCATATTATTTAAGGTTAACTATACATTTTATATTATAATATTTAGTAATCAAATGATTATTTCATTTAATTATTAAATTTTACATACGAAATATGACCCGCAGGCAATGGAAGTAATGGATTAAACTTCCTTTACTATTCATAATTGAACTACTAACTTAATTTAATTTTGGTATACTAATTATTGATATTCGTGACAATATTAATCATAGACTTATCATGCGTAGCCTTGACAAATTGACTATTTCCTTATATTACAACAATGTATGTATGACGCGATTATACATAAATATTTTACAATACCTATTTTCTGAAGTATAATGCTTTCAGAACCAAACATACTCGTACTATGGCATGTTTAAACTTTTTTACTGCGTAAGTAATTTTCTCATTTTGCATATTAATGTCTCATTATTAGGCATATTCTATTTAGCCATATTCTATTAGCCCAAACAGTTTGATGGATTTTAATTATATAAGGTATCATTGAATTCGTCTAAATTGTGGGTATGACATAGGCTGTATATTTAAACATTAAGGTTTCGTTTTTATTAGCTACTTAAGAATTATGTCATATATTGTCATATGAGATCCATAGTATTTTAAGTTAATGGAAATAGAACACAATAATAGAATGATTTTCTCGTGTTATACGAGATCATTCTCTCTTACCATAAATGTCATATGAAACAACCAACGTATTAGATTCAGTTTACGGTAGAGGCTAGGAAGTCATTAAAATGCCAAAACTGGTGACTATAAAAAAATCTATTTCTAAAAGAGGTTAAGGTCTAGCAATATGTGCGATAATAGCAACTATGGAAGCTGATACGAAGAATATCATAATTCATACATTTTTTCGAAACCACATAAAGGCGCTTGTAAATATTTTTAAGTATATCTGTAAATATAAATTCCAAACACTCCACTTCTTATTTATTTCGTTTATGCAACTAGCTCCCAACGTATCGTATCTGCGCATTGATAACAAAGTGTACATCTGGTGTGACGTCACCACACAGAGTACGGGTAGCCTTGGACTGCGGTCGCATGCGGCTGATATTCATACGACTAGAAACCGCGATTATGCGGCTAATAATCGTACCTCTGAATATTAATGCCTACGCGGTACTTAAAAAACATATTTAAGTTTAGGATTAAAAAAATAAGAATAAAATAAATATATCCTCAAAAAGGGTACAGTGAATGTACTCGTAACACATTACAGAAAATACGGTCAATTTATGCAACTCATTCGCTTTTGATTTTATTTAAAAATGTATATTCTCTAAAAAAAGAATATTTTAGAAGCCGATGCTCTTTCCAGTAACATTATTATTGTGTGGTAATACGGAAAATACTAAAACAAAGATATTCTGATACGCAGCTGGCAAAATGCCGACCGCTCTCAGTGTTACATCAACACTTTTAAATATGTGCCCTTTAAAAATATTTTAAAGTGTTTTACCAGACACTAAAAGTGCATATGTTCTAAGTTCTAAGGATGACAATAACAAAAAGAAGGAACTTTTAAGTCGAAACCCACCTGTAAGTTTAAGGAGTATAAATGTTTTCATAGTATAACGCTGTATTATAAGGTCTTTATGTAGAGGAGGAAGCTCTACATTTTGATTATTAATTTCCAATTTTTTCTCCCTTTTACGGGGTTAATCCTTCAAATACACGGGTTTTTCACCAAGTGCATCTGAGTGGTTCATAAAGCGGGTAAGTCAGTCATGTCCGTCATTTCGTCATCATTATTTGTTAGGAACTTGCGTACTATTCGACAAGTGTTTAGTATGGCAGCTTTTGCATTGTATAAAATGTTTGTGGTGAAAGGTTAAGGATTTTTAAACTATTTGAAATTATTATTAACATTATTATTTATTTAATTAAATATTTAGACTTTCAAAATACTGGTTAATCTTATTGGTAATTGATATAGTCTAACATGTAAAGTCGCGAGGTTTTTGTATTATGTTGTTAAAGTTTAGATTGAATAAAACTTTATCACACCTAGCTTATGCAGTAAGCAAAAATTATACCCCGCAGCGCGTAAAAACTCACATAATAACATACGGTCGTCCAAGTGTGGTCAGCCTAAAACCATTCCGCTCTGAGTCCTCCTCCCACGGATTAGGACGGACACTTCCTCGTTTGCCACGTTTTGTTAACTGATACTTGCACTTGACTGTATTGAACTATCATTACCTACGACGGTCGCACAGTAGAGCCGAGACGTTTCTGCTAGACACTTCAATTTTATTATGAGCGTCACATAGATTATTTAACTCTTACCTACTTAAGTTAAATAATACATACGGTCTTAAAATACATTTTAATACAACCATTATCATATAGAACAAAAGATATACTAGGCATTTGAAATATTTATTTTAAATATTATTTGTCTATATGGGCGGATTGCAAAAATAACTGAATCAACTTAGACGTAACATTCAAGCAAATATTTTTAGTCCTTTGTATTCTATAATGCCCCGAAGTACCCGAAATTGAAATAAGATACACAGGGTAGGACGCGTCAATCGCACAGAATTCTCATCGGCAATTAGAAACGTGTTTATGAATGTACTTGTATCCAGCTCGTACATTCCAAATCCAACCGGTCTTTCAAACATCGTAGAAAAAAGCAATTATTATCGCACTCAGATTAGGTATTATAGAGAATGACTAGTTTTTATAGCCCACACGCAGTGTTAATGACCTGTGCTAGAATGTTAGCGAAACATTTTGTCAATAACTTTCAGTCTTAACCTATTATTTTTTGTTTATTTGGTTGCAATACAGCTAACAGCTAATATTTGATGGTTACTGCAAGGATAGTCTTTTTGGCTAGAGTACAATTTAGGAAGTATATACTTCTACATCTAGGTGAAACTGTAGCCTATTTTTCGTAACTGTTCTAATAGGTAAAATGACTTTTGGACTAACCCATATTATTTCACTCTTCTCACACCCGTTCTTAACGGACATAGCTAGTAGTGAAGTTACGAATTTCGTGTGAAAAGAGTAGACTCTCAACCTACAGAAGATGTTGTTACAAAGGAAAAAAATCTAGCACAATCTATTTTCCGCGAGTAACTTCTTTCTTTTTTTCTTGAACTTTATACATACTATAACAGCGATTGCGTTGGAAGGTCATCAAGGTAATTTATTATTCCGCTAATTAGGAATAGGTAGCGGATTTTTTCAAGTTATATGAAATAAAAGATATTTTAGCTGCGCTTCTAATGGCCCTAAGTAGCACAGGATAGATCGATGGACATCTTTAGAGAAGGCTACATGATCGCCAGCTATTCCTTAATTTTATAATAAAAGAGTATAAATACAGTGTCATATAGATCATCTGTAAATTTATATTATAAATTATTAATATTGACAAATAAGAACATAAAAGCCAATCAAAACGAGAAAAAATCTTGGTAACCGTTAATATAAATAATATTTTAATTAACACTAGTTTAATCAATCCGTAGTTCCAGCTGCTAGCGGCAACTTTTTATTAAGATTTTTTACATCTGCTGAGAGAAACACCTGTATCTTGTCGCCTCAGATTATATAAAAAGCCAGAAAGAGTAGATGTTTTGTGCGAAGGAAGCCAAAAACGCTATTTATTAGAAAAAATGGTATTTCTAATTATAATATATTCTTATAATGAGAGTTACGTTGCTGAAAGATTTCATTTCCTATCAAATGGATTATATGAGGAATTCGTAAGTAACTAAACGCATAGAAAACGCATCATTATTGATTTTAATTTTGTGTTTATCTTTCAATTTTGTCCACACTTATTTGGCGTAATCTGTTATCTATACTAATGATAATATTATAAAGAGGAAAACTTTGTTTGTTTGTTTGGTTGTAATGAATAGGCTCAAAAACTACTGGACCGATTTTAAAAATTATTTCACCATTCGAAAGCTACATTAGCGGTACAAAGTTTGCTGGGTCAGCTAGTTTTCTATAATCCGAGATCGCAGTATCCATTAGGTACTTCTGCACCCAACAGGTGTATGCAAATAAAATTTATCGATATGCGGTATTTTAATTGGTTCATTAACCATCGACATTTTCTCTATATACCATTTATATTGAGTATTAGTTATGAATGGTTAAGTAATATGTTTCTGATTCATAAAAAATGAACAAAGTTCGGTTTTGATGGCGATTTAATATAGGTAATAATATTTACTCATAAGTAAAAAGTAAACTATGTGCCAAGTGCACTACAAAAGGACAACTCCATAACAATTTGTGAGATAGAATTCTCACAAACGATTCTAATGATTTCGGTGACATGTTCTATTTAGATAAGGTTTCACTTCCAAAGCTTATCTTGACAGGTGTCAAAAATGCAGTCAATTTCAGATTCTTAAAATCATTGTTCGGGCGCCATCTGGCGGAAAATATTTAGATATCAAATAAGTCACCATGGTAGCTACTTAAAATAATGTCAAAAGTAAAAATATTTATTTCAAAGTAGATAAACCACTTTAACCATATAAACTGCGCAAGTAATGTAAAAAATATTATAATGAGATTCAAAGTACATCAGTATAATTAATTATATAAATACACAAATTATACACATAAAAAATGTTTATTATTGCAACTTGTTGCAAATTAATACCGTTTTTATGTACCACGGAAGACATCGTTTAAAACATTTAGAATCATTTAAGTAAATAATACCTCATAATTATCACCTACTTATAGATCGAGTTATTTATTGACGTGCTTCGTAATTTATATTAACAAATGTGAACGCATTAAATTATACTTGTTTCTAACATAATATGAATACATAATCAAAATAAAGCTCCAGTCGTGACCATGAAAAATAAATAAAAACAATGGTACTTGATTCGATAAAGGTTATATTGCAAAATGGCGGCGTTTCTATTTGCTTCTCGCTCTATGTAGGTAAAATATGTAATCTTGAAACACGATACTAATGCCGATTTCTTTACAAAACATCTTATATTACGTTCAACAAAATGATCGTTCCTCAAACTCCGATACGATAACACCTTAACAATCAAATAGTTAAGGCTATTACATCACAATAAGGAAGCGTACGTAATATTGATATGCAAATTAACGGCATGTCCATGAACGGTAACAAACAACTAACAGTTAAAGGTGAACCTCATTTGAGACACGACCTACGACAGCACACAAATAGTTTTCTTGTGGTAGCTAATGGATTCAGACTCTGATATAATGATAGGTACTGTATTCAAACGGTAATCGAAACTTAGTAGTGGTAATACTTGGGAGAATTTGTAAGAACAGTTTTAAAAGTCTGTGTCAATTTTATATGCCAAATAAGAAAACGACTACTTGGCCATGTGGTCTTAATTCGACCATGAAAATATTTTTTCTAAATTTATATTAATAAAACTAAAATTCGTCAACTATCAAACAACAAGTAATTAATTTAAAAAATCAAAAACCCGACTGCACCAAAAAGGCTGAAGTAGAATTTCCAAAAGCAGTGAAATAGGCATTTCATTATTTTTATCCAGAAAGCCAAATACAAAGTTTCATAGTAGGTGTCTGCTTCAAAAACAAAAGATGTTGAAACAATATTATCCTATTTTATCCTCGTAGTGTTCATTTACGCTATATAAAGAACCTATGTGTAAAATTCCAGCACGCTTAAGTTCAGCGGTTTTTCTTTGCGTTGATCTCTGGCACAGCAACTCTCTCATTTAGTCAGACAGTCATCTCGATGTGCATATAAGAGTATATGTACTAGCTGACCCGGCAAACGTTGTGTTGCCATATAAATAAAAAAATGTTAAGGATGAACAACCCTTATCACTTAGGTGTAAAAAAAATAGATAGTGGCCGATTCTCAGACCTACTGAATATGTATATAAAATTTGGTGAAAATCGGTGAAGCCGTTTCGGGGGAGTATGGTAACTAACACGAAAATTTTATATATAAGATATATTATATAATTTATGTGTAATCTCCTCTTAATTTCCTTTATTTTGACACCCTACTCGATAGGTTTGGTTAACTTTTTTAAAACGTGTTACTATTTCGCGAAAAAATTCACCATTTACGGTCTATAAAATACATAACTTCAGTAAATCAAAGTTTCGGTCATTATTTTACCTCGTTAGAGGTAGCATTTAATTATTTTTATCCAACAAGCCTGATACAAAATGTGATAGTGTTTGCTTCAAAATTGACGATTGTTCAAATGAACTTTTAACCCTTATTTTACCCTCTACGGGGTTGATTTTTCGGAGGGGGATAAATAAGTGCGTCATTGTTCCTATCCAGAAAGCCAAATACAAAATTTTATAGTAGTTGCTTCAAAATTAAAGGATTTCAAAAAAACTGTTTTCCCCTATTTTACCCTCTTAAGGGTAGAATTTCCAAAAAGCTTTTCTTAGTACTTATTCAAGCTATATAGAGAACCTGTGTGCAGAATTTCAGAACTGTAAGGTCCTTGGTTTAGGCTCTACGTTGATTTCTGAAAAATGAAAAAGTCATTTAGTTAGTCAGTCAGTCAGTCACCTTACTGTTTTATATATATACAAATATGTTTTTATAATCTCCGTTTAATTTCCTTTCATTTGATACCCTACTCGATAGGTTCGGTTAACTTCATTTTTTAAATGTGTTACTATTTCGCGCCAAAAATCCGCCATTTTGATTTTTTTTTACTAACACCTATCTAAGGACACTCGGGTCATTGAGATAAATATAATGACACTTTAAATGTTGAAATTCATCGAGCCGTTTGTTAGATCGGATCAAATAAAGAAAGACAAACATACAAGATACGCGCGAAAAACATAACCCTTCCTTGGCAGTCGGGTAAAAACTGGAATAGGGTCAATATACTCATATATCGTTTATAACAACAGTTGTTAAATCTTGCTGTGTTTTAGTTTAAACAAGGCGGTAAGGGTCTAAAAAAGCGCTCTCGTTTAGTCCTCGAGAGAGCTTACGACTAGCAGTGACCTCTTAACATAAAGTGATTAGTTTGTTCTATTACACAAAAGTTCATATCGTAACAGAACAATTACTTTACTGACGCTTAAATAATATTATAACAATTTATGTATTTGGCCTCCAGTACTAACGGAATTTTTTAAATAGATATAATTTCAGAATTTCAAGATCTTGTGTTTCGTGGATTATTTTATCAAAACAAATACATGTATGCACAGATACACTTAGAGCTAATTTATTTAAAATATGTATTGACTGAAAAATAACTCATTTTTACTACCGAATTCAATCCATAATAACTACAAAGATACCATTTAATTACCTCAGCGATTTTAGCGCCATCTGCCATAATCGTTGTGTGAAAATACACTTATACAGAGACTTATTACGCTAATTAGACTAGTAAATTAATTGCCCGCAATTATTCAGTCAACATTTAAATTTTATAGTTACATAAAAAGTTTTACGTAAATTAAAAAAAAAAATCATTTAAATTTAAAGATATGTTTAATTAATTCAAGTTTGTTTTTTACTTAGTAAGTGCAGCAAAAAATATTCGGCGATTTCCGGTTTCACAATGAGAGCTTATTAAAAACTTTTATAGACGTTAATTAATTAAAGTCTCTAATAGATGAAATTAATAAGTAATTATAATAAAATTTGCATTCTTGCTTGAATTTTGTTACAATTTTTTACATCTATTTCATATAAAATGCTCTAGATTTCTGACTAACGCGATTGGTTCAACTAATTTTAGACTTTAACAGTGAAACACGAAATATTTGTATAACGAGTAAAAGTAACAATATAATTAAAAAGTAACATAATAACAACAAACAATAAATATACAAAACATATATAAAAAATAAAAATATTAAGCATTTCGAAAATCGTAGTCATTTGCCTCTACGCGAATTACTATCAATTCACCTTACACAACTTGCTACTAGATGGCGCTACGTGTACTACTTCGAGCTTTAATGTGCCAGAATTATATGCAATTTTCTATTTTTCCCTATAAATATTACTAACATTTCATTATAAATATATTTTTATATTTCAAACATATTCAGTTATCTGTAATACAATCATTTTCAAAACAATTTCCAAGTTACGAGTACACTCGCTATAAGCCAGCGTTAATGACCAAACAATAAGAAACCATGACATAATTCCATTATTTTACACAACCCAACCAATGCGTTATTCAATAAAATTGTTGACAGTAATAATGTTGCTTGTAAACCAATAAATCAAAAAGCAAAATTCCACTTGTTCGCATGTAACGGATACATTAATGCATCGCATTGCGCCATGCAGGTCGCATGTTACGCGCCCACCGGCAACGAGGAAATGAGCGAACGACATTGGTCGGCGCGGACGCAGCTTGCAACACCGACATTGGCCCCATTCGGAGACCTACTAACGCTTATCTAGCCTGTGCGTTGGGATATTTTTATTTTTAAATCGAACACGCTGCGCTCCGTTTGAATGTGGAACTGTTTGTTTTGAATTTGGAAGTTATCCGTCTGTTATTTTTTATTATTGCTTTATGAAAGTATAAATTACAAGCCAGTTAAAAATCACCAATAGTAATTTAACTTTTTCATACAAAATACGTTTACGTTATATGATCCATAACAACGTAGTCATATTATCATAGCATATTATTTACCAGATTAGTTTCTTCAATCAACATTTAGCGACATATTATATTATTTCTTAATTGGCCGAAATTCTAAAATGAATAACCTGTAAGAATAAATTCAAATTTTCATATTTGACGTTTCGAACTTAAGATGCAGTCAGTCATAAAAGAAATAGAAGTGACAATAGCGCTGCCAAAATTAAACTAGTAAAAGTTCTGCTACCTTAGAACATTTTAGCAACTTCAGTAACACATAATAGGCGTTAAAATAAAGTGAGCATCAAATGCCGCAAACAGGAAAAAATAACTGTTTCTAATTATTTATAGAAGTAGGTATGCATAGAAAAGATAATTCGGAATTGTAGCTAATAGGTCAAATATACGTATTATGTATATATTTTCCTACTAACATTAAAAGTAGTAGAACCCACTGTGTTTCGATTCCGGCGGCATCACCGCCACAATTATTTCTGCCTAATAACAGCAGTGTTAAGCGCTGCTGTGTTGATACTTTTCCGAGGTATTCCAGTTTAGTGCTCAGGGGCAGCGGCGCAACTGTAGCCGACCTCAGGTAGGTAACCCCATCTAATCATATTTGGGGTTGATTACAGATGTCCATGGGCGGCAGTAGTCACTTACCATCAGGTGGGCTTGATGCTTATCTGCTACTCCTATATTATAAAAAAATATGTGCAATTATTTCTGCCTATAATTAAATACAGCTGGATATGAAAATTAGTACTGTTATATAAGACGTTGTTTTTAAATAGGAAGTTGTAAATTTTTTTGAATGGTCGATTATGTTATTATTGGAGACAGTTTACTTCTTGAACCAACGACCTCTATGACAACATTTCAACTTATCACGTAAGATATTATATAGTTTTGTAACGAAACGTTTTGTATTAACTAAGATTTATTTCTTATCTTAGAAAACATAGTCCCTATTAATGATATTGAACAAAGTTGATATGTCTCTCTTACCACACCCTTCAAACCGTAACACAGAAGAGCTTAACACTGATGTTATTACCACACCACTAGAACCACAGAGGGTTATCCCACTTTCATCCTTGGTGAAATTTAAACGGTTTTATTCTATTACTTCTAAAACATTTACGATGCAAAACTTTTACAATACAAACACATACATTATTAATTAATTCATATTATTACATTAATTTCCCATTATGTTACCCACTTATTAAATGCACAACTTCACGCACTTTGAAATTAAAACAAATGAACACTACTAAATTAGTTTAACACGCTATAATCAAAGCGATCGTTAAAATGCTATAAAGCTATTTTAAACTACGAGTAGCTATCCTCACGCGACTAAAGTTTAAGATAGTAAAACAGTATAACATCTCGTGTGTAAGCTGCTTTTTTTTGTTACGTTAGTACAACAACAGATCATTAAAGAACATCCATACAAACTATAGATTTTTGGGGACTAGAGTTATTTGAAATTTGGTGACGGTTTCACGGGGTAATACTCGTATATGGAGATTTTGGATAGAATTAATGTTGATTAAGACTTACAATAAATATCTGACACTGTCTTTCGAACTCAGAAAATATTATTCTTCAGAAACGGAGATGAACACTCCATTGACGGAAACTAAAAGTAATGCAATGGCACCAGACCTCCTATTTATTTTTGTTATTATATGTAATGTTTTTGCCTATAAAACTTCTTTATTGTCCATATATAACTATGTGTGTTATGTTTACACACATGTGTGCAAGTCTGCTGGTCTCTCATATAAATTAAGTATACTTTTCGGTTCTCAAAGGTTAATTTAAAATCTGTATTTAAGTCATTTAACCCTCACTTAAATAAATTAGCAACATTACGCTGATCGGTATAAATAGTATATTACTTAAATAATAATCATTATAAATGCTACATTTGTCAAATGTTTAAACAGCCATTTACTAAACACTATTTGTCAAAACATAATATCTACTACAACTTAAACTCCGTAATCCATAAATTTGTCAACTTTATCACCGCGGGCACATCTGTTCTGTTCACATTTCTGTGGAAATGGCTACTTTGCAACTAAATATACCTATACGTAAAATTATATAAAACAGCACTTATTAAAATGTATCTATCCCATTAGCTGATTATAAGTCGTAGTTTTGTTGTATGCAGGTACCACCGCTTCTGCCCTATATCAGCAGTGTTAAACGCTGCTGTATTCTAGTTTGATGTGTCCGGTAAGGAGGACAGTTTTGGAATGCCTCGTGTTACGCATTCCAGCTTAGTTATTACGGGATACACTTGATCACCAACAGACCACTGTAGATACGTTGGCTACCTAAATTACATAAAAAAAATATTAACCACAGCGGTTACACTAGCTACTGTCAATTAAAATTTACAGTGTGTAATTTGATGACAATTTTTTCTCAACTCTGATATTAATTTCAAAAACTATTTGTTTTATAAGTTGTAACCAAATGGTATCAATTCCAAGTAGAATGTTTCAATTCGAATAAGACATCAAGTTGTCGGCAAATTTCAAAGAAAACTAAAGTAAATAATTGATTCATGTAAGTAAAGGTTTATCTCGCTTAAAAGCTATCATTATAATCTCCAATTCCATGTAATCGTTTTTTAATGGAAGTCACAAATAATTTGTTACTATTGTGCTATTTTACCTTACATAAGATCTTACTTGTCATATACAAATATGACGTGTAAGATCTTACTCAAAATAGACTTTTTTTATACGAAAACTCATTCATTCAGTCATTCTAATCAATTATTAGTGACGGTAATAAAAATATTACTTTGTTGGTTCCTGACTGTGTCAAAATCTTAGCTCTACTTGGTCATGGTCTTGTCTTATTGCCTCAGAGCAAGTATTTTTATTAGCTCCAATATTTTTAAGACTTACCTGATACGTAGTAGTCGTCAGAACTCCTGCACTTCCATTCGTATATGCACTTGTGCAATTTTGTGCGTTTATAGAACGCTTTATACCCGTAATATTTCAAGACGAAGTTTGTTCCACATCTTGTCTCATCATCGTCTACTCATATTGAGCATATGTTACTTCTGAGCACAGTTTTATCCACAGAACTGGGGGTGGAACCTCTATTCTACCACGTATTTCCAATATGGCTGGTATAAATCTCCGGCAAGGTTCAACTGTTGTCTGCTGTTCAGTGATAACAACTGGAACCGTATAACGTGACCTTCGAAGCTCAATATTACGATGCAAAGCTTCTTATCCCACTCAAACTGATTCCGCATCTGCATAAGGACTGTGAGACCCTTAGAGTAGAAATGAAGTGCCGCTCCATAGTGTAAATATATATTTATTTTGAATACTTAAACTTAAAGATAAAAAGGGCTACCTGAAACAAAGCAGGCACCTCCGCCTATGGATATTTGCAACACCACATGAGTCGCTAAAGCAAGGCTTTGATTGAGAGCCCATTTGCAGCTTTTTTTAAGAGACCTATGTCATAATGCTGGGGGAATATATAATAACCGATCATGCAATCCGAACTAAATATAGTGTGTTAATATTTGTACCTATAATACAGCTTCTGTATATGTACAGTGATAGCTATGTAGGTATATTGGTACAGTCATAGCCTATAGCTATACGTACATCGCTTGGGCCCGAGGATGCAAGTGAAGGCGCCGTCGACGGGGGAGCTCGACTAACCCCGTTTCAACCGCCCACGCCGCCCGCCCGCGTACACACGCACCGACGGAATAGGGCTGCCACCGTTTTAAATGTTAATTCTGTTTTATTTTAATGTTAAAATATAAAATTTGTTCAGTAAATTAACATGAAAAGTAAAATTTATACGGCTTTCTTGTGAATAAACATGACTTAATTACACATTACACCCGTACGAACAACGATTAATAAGTTAAGGAATTTTCCAAGAAATAAATAGGCAGTAAATTGCTAAACATAACTATCTTCTTACCTAACTTCATTCCAGTTTTGCGTAAATTTAACGAAAAATCCATGCAGTTATTTCGAGAAATTATAGCAACATTCAGAAGTTTTGAAAAATAATAGAAACATTTATGAGACATTAACAATTCACATACATACTGCGTAACAACTTATAACAATGTATATAAAACGCAATACGATTCTATGTCTATATTAAAATAAATAAAATTGTACAAATTTCAAAAAGGGCAAAGTTAATACTCCTGAAACTGATCGCCAACCCTGCTTCAGCCAGACGCGTGCGCCCCCATTTCAAGGTCGGGTGGTGGCGTCACGCGCGAGCGAGACAGAACATCCCGGACGAGTGCAAGGGAGAGAGACAGCGCGCCCCCGGGAAAGTGCAAGCGAAATGCGTGAGAGAAAATCAATCTTGCAGGGTGGGGGGTGAAAACTAGGTGAGCCGTTCGGACGTTGGGCGAATACAAATAATAATGACAGGAGTGTGCAACGGAGCCTACGCTTCATAATTGATTTGTTTGGAATTGGGATTTTATGGGGTGTTATACAGCGGTTGCTATACCGATCGCTCATGGTGCCGGATGAGATCGGACATGTGGGTAACTTAAATTATTTGAATTCCATTGTGATTAGGTGTTTTTGGATCCATAGCGACACTGCGGTTATGGTGTGGAACGCGGTAGGTATACTTTTATATCACTTAGAACCCTTAAATATTTTAAGGCTAATAAATTCGATATGCGTTATAAAAAGATACCGACTTTCAAGAAGCTGATACCTATTAGTACCATGTACTAGTATAATGATCATAAACATAATATGAAAAGCGCAGTAGGTGTCGATATAATTTAGTCTGATGATGATGAAATTTATTGTGAATATCGTAAGACACGTGCTATACATAATATGTGTTTCTAACGAGACGATCCGTCAACGTACTCCCGTACATATCGATTTCTAATTAGTTACACATTCGACTGTTATGTTTTTGGAACGTCGATTGGTGGAATTAATTGGAATCCGTATATGATCTTAGGTATTACATAATAATAAACTTGAACATAGTGTTATGAATTCAAGTACAAGGGTGCGGTCAGGTGGTAAAAAGTTTATTCCTGCCCATGAATATTGAATTTGATCTACTAAGAATAGATGCCTATCTCAGTTTGACCTGAGATTTGTACCACTCTACATTAAGTTAGAATACTATACCTATGCAAGTGTGTGTAGATTCACTTTCCCTGTCATTTAAATCGGAACTCAGCAACTTTTAGTATTAATGTTATAAAGTTGTAAATAGGTTGGATATGGTGCCGCCCTAGTTGAATTATCAAGAGTTCTACATTTGAAACCAATATTATAAATCCCAGATTAACAATATCATCATAAGTAATCTATCCAATCTATAATCTCAAAAACAATTTACTAAAAATACTCCAAAAAGTGAAATTAAATTCAAACTAATTAAGCCAGAGATGAATTAACATTCATGCATGAAAACGTTCACATACTGGTACCTACAAACAGCATCAGACGAGCCCTTATTACGTACTAACAAACAAGATCACATCCACATTACCTACATTATAAAATGAACTCAAACCCAACGGCTTTAAATCTATTCCACGTAACGATAACAGTGGCGTTACATACCAAATTTGCATAGCACAACATCAAAGACATGTGAATATATGTAACCCTTTCGGCGACCCAATCAATAGTTACAGCCCTGCACCCCCGCTGGGGTAGATTAGGCCTAAATGCACAACTACGGGCACGGGGTAAATTCCACCCCGGGTGGTTTTGTTTTACGTATAATGCATTCGAGTATAGCTGGGGGGTTGGGTGGAGGGGGAGCTCCCCATGCGGCCACAGGCACCTTGATTTTTTGATGGTAGCAGCCTGTTCGATAAACTCTTGTAAAGGTAGCCTTTGTACAGAACAAAAGCCTTAATAGTACTGAAAATTTATGAAAAGGTCGCAAGGTCGCAAAGTAATTACGGGGAAAATTCTTTATAAAAGCTAACACTAAGACCTGAAGGTGTTAGTGCGTGTTTATTAGCGAATGGAACATGACGACGCAATCCTTGACGTCAAGTATGGCAACGTATTGACGTGAATATCACCTTTATGTAAAACTTGGTATTAATTTCGTCATAAAAGACATTCCAGTCCCACAGGACAGTTAAGGTTGTATCTCATTTCAGAAAACCATATTCATTGAAGCCAGTATCTTTACTGTTTGCATTTTAACTGCAACAGCCACTTTTAAATTAGTTCACTATTTTTTGCGTGATTTTGAAAAACAAGAAAAACGCCCTACAATTTTATAATCGTAACACATAAAAGAATCATTTTTATCATGAGAATAGATATATTACCGTGGGATCTACGTAGATAGATTAATCTAAAGCTAAGGATAGTAAAACCCTTCATGGTTCAACCCTGATATCACTTCTACTTTACAACAGCATAGTCGAACGCCACTGTGTGCGGGTTTAAATAGTGTATTAAGGGAGATATGCTGACACAAGTTATTCCACTTATATAATTTGTAACTGAGCCGTTAAGTACTCAAGTAGGACTTTAATGCAAATGTCCCTACTTACGATCAGGTATGCTGGCTCATTTTCTACTTCGATTTCAAAGGACAAGTTTCAACCCTACCATTATACGCTCAATAAATACATAATTTCGCACTAGTAATTAAACTACTACATTATCCCCGATATTCGCGACCACTTCTATCATTTAACCACCAATTCCCCGAATTCATTATAAACTCGGGATATCTCTAGATCGATGTAGCGCTAACGCTATAAATAGGACATAAAACCGTTTATTAAATAAATCGAAATTCGGGTGTTCTTATCGAGTTTTCATTATCCATCGGATTATTGAAGCTTTCAGTTAAGTAATTTTGATCGTAACATTAATAGTTTTATATTTGGTAGGAACTATTTGACGCTCGCCTGCGGCGGTATGGTGACATCTTTTAACCCGACTACAGAGGGTAATGTTATTGAGCGTGTACCTATGTATGTATGTCTCATTTTTGGAAGCCCTGCAGTGCAAATGGCTTAACGGATTTTAACATATGTTCGGTGATAAAGTTCAAGTATAGCTCTTATTGTGTATGGATGACTTGACATGAAATGCAAATTTTAATTTAGTGCTTCTATGAAAAATATGGAATAAAACAGTAGAATTATATTGTAAAATACTACGACTTGCTATAGAGTTTAAATTCGATTTCTTTGTTTCAAAATCGTAAAATACGCGTATCCGCTGCTAATGGTCCGCTTCGAATTTTGAAATTAT
The DNA here is from genome assembly GCF_041222505.1 of Epargyreus clarus. Lineage (NCBI taxonomy): Eukaryota > Metazoa > Arthropoda > Insecta > Lepidoptera > Hesperiidae > Epargyreus > Epargyreus clarus. The sequence continues at coordinate 14,398,348 of NW_027332223.1, forward strand.
AAACATACTTTGTTTTTATTTATTTATATAAACTATGATGACTGTTACTGTGACTGTATGATGACAAGCTGAAGACCGGGTAGCTTGGAAGCAGCTCGTCAGATCTTCCACAGAGGCTTACCAGAACGAGCACGACCTTCAGAAATGAAGAAAACGACAAAGAAGAAGAAGAAGATGATGACTGTTATTGCCAAATCTCATCGTGCAGAAACACATAGTTTATACCCTTAGTTACCCTCTGAGTTGTAGGGATGAGCTTATACTCACGTATGTTTTGGCAAAATATCTACCTCAAAGACGGCACCATAAATAATTACGAAAATTTAATGGAGAAGCGTTCCGGGGATTACAACCCTTAAAAATACATCCCCTATCGAACATGCGCTCAGGTGATACAACCCTTGGGGTCTTGTTAGCTTCGTGATTAAGTTACCCCTTAAAATGAACAAAGCAATGCCAATTATCTAACATCACACAAGCAACCAACTATTGTGGTAGAATACTACGGAAGATTTACATGTGCTACGATCTTATTAATATCTATTCACAGACTTCAGAATTTCAACACTTTACTCGTATATATGTATTAAAAGTAGGTTTTGCCGTAGTTTCTGCGCTTGTCTGTTTTGGTAAATGCTGTAGCTGTAGTCTGCAAAAGATGTTTTTGTCACCCTGGATTTTATCTCTTAATTACCTCGCCGTCACAACATCCAAGGCAAGACTTAAGAAAGACTACTTGGAGACTGTTTTTGATATAACCTAATATTTATTTTAATGAAACTGAAATAGCGAAGGATCTTAGAATTCATCTTATAATTATTTCTTAACCCATGAATATTAGTAATCAACCCCAAATGTTTTGCTATCGGTAAGGACTGTAGAACCCTTAGCATGCCTTGCTGCAAAAATCCTTAACACTGCAGTTATTATAAATCCAAAGAAGATAAAAGATCATAAAACCTACCAATATTAAAGATTCCCCACTGAAATATCATACGCAGCTCGTTTTACGTATGAAATCCAATATGCCACCTGAAACGTGCCCTATTATTGAATTGCACGAAATTCACACCGACGCGAAGCCGTAACGATGCAAAAGAGGCCCAAACACAAAAAACATCTCACGGAGCATGTACAGTAGCCTTACCATGAGTTTTTACGTTTTGACAAATATGACTGTTTTGGTATTTGTTTACGTATTGGCCCATACGATTTCCAAGTTCTGATACAATCCACTAGGGACGGTGATTACAGTACAGGTGTTTTATAGACGGCCCACGTGGCGTGCTTACCGCACTAGTCTGTTAAGGTAATTTTATCGTCAGGTATTTAATGGGTCAACTCATTATTTTGTTACCGCTGATGTTTTCAGAATGTATAGCCATAATTCACTAAGGTAGTGACGAATTGGGTGATTTTAGAATAAAGAATACTTTTATTTTAGGGGTAAGTAAATAAACTACAGAACTGTTACTAATACTTTTCAGTCCCTATTTCAATTTTACAATTACATCACCTATTTCAGATGAACAAAGACTATTTGTAAAATACTTCAATGCAATTTGATTCGGCGGGCGTAACCAGTTCTTTACAATAAACGAATTTTAAAAGACTTAAAATTTTTGTTAGCCAACATCGAAATCCAAGCGAAATTGCAACTGACATCTCGTTAATAGATAGCCAAAAATCAAGGCAGAGTATCCTGTATCAGCTGGGGTGGGTGGGGGCGGTTGCCGCGCGACACACATAGTGCCGGTCGATAAGGCGATGCGCCCCCCGACGCACTCAATGCGGCCTCGGGCGGCGAAAGTGAAAATTCGGGCGAAATTTCGGGTAACGGGAACGCCGCCCTTTGTTCAGCACGCGAAATAGAATGCAGGCTGGCTTTGGCTTACATTTTAAGTTTAAAAGGATTCGCAATTTTGCGTATTTTTAATTCAAAGGCTTTCTTTTTGAATATTCGTCTCGTGAAAATTACCTGCAAAGTATTTTCTATGAAACGGTGAAAGGAATTTATGCTTATGTGCATTGTGAATGAAAGTAAATGATAAAATAAGGTCACCATTTTTACGATTGGAGTAACAATGAAGCAAACGATCTACCTCGTAACTCAATATACATATACGTGTATTACCCATGGACAGTGGACACCTGTAGCAACAAATAGTTACCTTTATCAATACTCAATCTATCCAAATATTTCCTGCCAAAAATTGAAACTTGGTTCTATTATGAATTTCTAGTATGAATGTATCAAACATCGATCTTTAGTAGACATAACATTGGATATACTATCGATAACAGGCGTTAGTTATCTATGGTAAATCATAACTGCGTTTTACTCTTGAACTAAAGAACGCCCAATGTAGTACTATAGATTCTACCGTATTGATATTGAAACTGTATTGAGTCCGTATTAGTTTCAAGAACCATTATATATCAGCCAGCAGGGCGGGGGGTGGCGGCGGTCGATAACGCGATGCTTCTAACGCACCGAAATTTGGAACAGAATTTTCGGAAACACATTACACATTCAAGTTTTAATGGAAGCGATCTTTGAAAAATTGTTTTTGCTACCAAAACGCACAATGTAATGAGGGTACTAAATAAAGGAGATTGTTGCATAATCAATTTTGAATTAAAAATTAATTATTGATTAAATTTATTTATCATCAAGCTACAAACCAAAGTTACGCTTAAGTTATAGTTTTTTCATAAGGAAATAAAGTAATTCACTTACTTTGGCGAAATTGAAAGTTCCCCAATATGTTTGCTAAATAAACGTTATAGCCAACGTTCTGCACTGCATTTGTTATAGAAAATTAAATTGCTTAGGAGAAGATTTAAATTTACATTTAAAATAGTTTATTATATTAAAATTCCTACTTTAAAATCTTGATTTTTATGTACACGGCTATAATGTTCTTCAGTAATATAATAAGTTAAATTAAAAATGCTAAATATTTTTGTCATATTATGAGATAAAATCAAATAATGTTGATTTTGTATTAGTCGGTAACAATATGTAACGCACTAATAAGTTTCTAAGCAAGACGTAAAAAAAAAACAATTATATAAATGGAGACCTTAATTTCTCGCACCACCTTCAAGGTTTAGCAAATAATAGTGTAGTATTTAGTATTTGTAGTGCAATTGCATTCGATACGAAATCACTCAACCGTTATTTTCAGTCATTGTAGTACTTTTTTGGCGTTCAAAAAAGTAGCGGAAAGCGAATGTATAATATTCTGGAATCTAAACAAGGACAGGTTATTGACCCGGGAAGCAGATTTAAGAGATCCACTTAACCAATGTCGAGGCAACGACGCATAAAACAAGGTACGCCCTAACCGTATCGTGAGGTGACATTAATGATATCTACGCTTTTGATTTTATTATACTTTTATCTATACCGAAAGATACATTTAATAGACAGATCATTATATTGATGGTTGAGGCAATGGTGCAAAATGATTTCGATAACAAATCAGGTAAATAACTTAGTATTTAAGGCGCTTTCCCAGTCGCGCGTGTATACGCCCACACCTACGTTCCACTTGCGCAAATTCGGTGCAGTCTACGTCATATGAAATGACAGGACACGATAAGTGGCACACTAGCGCATATAACGCGCGTATCGCTTTCACGCGCGACATAATTTTAAAGCGCACTAATCACGAGTAATATCTGCACCTTGTAGTTTGCTTATTATTTTGTTTGGCGGATAAAATCTAAGCAAAATGATCATAATAAAGACATACTAAGTCTGAAGTTGGATTTGAATTCTATTTGCAATAATTGCAATTGCAATTGTTTATGTTAGCTAGGTTTAGCACAATATCAAATACGCTTTTCAAATCTATTTGTTTACACAATACTAGAATTTTAATAAGGAAATCTGAAATAAAATTTGTTAAACTACATATGCGTTCAGTTTTTCCGCGAAGTAACCAGTGAGTCATCAATGTTCATGTTGTCGTCATTTAATCAGTCGTAGGTCACAGTTCAAAAGCTGCAATTGATAAGCATTCCCTACTTTAATGATGATTGTAGGTAAACCAAAGTTTTCCTACACTAAAATATTCCAATACCTAAATAAGAATGAAGAATACCATTGAAACAACGCTATTAATCAATATTCTAGCGTTAACCCAACTCTATTTGATTGTAATTCACCGAGCAATCAATACCCTTTTCAGGCGATAACTAAATTTGTATAGGCTTTAACCGAATTTCCACCGAACACTCCAAAGCTCTCACAATTCCAACAATAAATGGCCAAGACTAGATGATATTATGCTAGATAACTATTTGTGACCCACGGTTTTATCCCAGCTGGAATAATTACATGTATATTTTTTACATAATTAATGGACATAAAGGAAAAGTTCCTTCTTAAAGCTCATCTATTTTATGTAAAATGTTATTATTTTTAAATCGAAAATATATGTACAAAACTATTACCTAATAATAGGACACAAATATATTATACTCTATAGTTATTTATTAAATCTGCGGCTATTTTATCCGCATGTATAAATTATTTTCAATCTGATGTTTTAAAAAATCTGACTTGGTTATTGTAATTGATAAGGTGCTAAGAAATTAAGGTTAATAATAATCTAATAATAATTATCTCGTAGATTTAGTTGAGAATAAAATATTGTATGAATTATTACAATTACACACCCCTTCTGGGACATGATCAAAAATGAATCTCTGAATTGATACAATTGATTGAAATTTTAAAACCATCCTGGATGTACGTACAGTTTCATTTTATTCTATGTCTTTATTGTTTCAATAACAAATTGTTAGAATTATCTCAAGATCCCGAAAACGTGGCAGGACTTGAAGGGTATTTCGGTATCGGAATTACTAAATATTCTCAATTACTGACCTATCGGTAATATTGTCCGTCACGTGCCTGGCACGTGAAGAAACTATCCTTCATTTATCACAGAAATGTCACGTTTTCAATATTTATAGTAATAGGTTATTATAATACGAGAGTCGACTACGTGATTTCGATGTTTATCTGTTTTAAATAGATATTGTTTATTAGTATTTATTATAGTATTATAGTATTAGTATATATTAGTATATAGTATTAGTATTTATTAGTAGTAGTAGAATTAGTATTTATTTCCCGGATTGCCTATGAACTTAGTATATGAGAATTTTAAAATACAAACATTACCCTAAATAACAATTTTAAAGAATTAAAGTTTGTTTTTTTTTATTTTTACACCATTTTTGCTATCTCATATAAATTAAGTTAAAAAATATATATTACCTACTTATCATTAAAATATTTACCTATACAAACATAAAACATTATCAGTATTTTCTTGTATATAAAAGTACTATACAAATACAAAGTATATACTCGTAGTAAATTGAAAAGATGTTACGATAGTTTTAACAATACTTATAACGTATTTTATGTCATCTTAAGCAGAGATAAATCAAAATATACGAGGGTATCAAACATGAACGGGGCCTCAGGCGGCAATACTGACTTAAAAATATATTTTAGAGAAATTAGTAATAAAAATCTCAGTTACGTTTATTAATTTCACTTCAAACATAATTATAACTCGATTTTATATACATTAGATAGGTTAGTACAATGTTGAAATATTTACTCTGTTTTCTTTACTGGATCTCCATAACCAAAAGTTACCTTTAAAGATGCAATGTTAAGAATACTAAAACACATAATAATTAACACATAATAATTAACACAGACGAAGTAAAATTTATTCTACCTCTAAAGACATTTCAACCCATAAACCCTTACATAAAACCTGACACAAAATCCACAGTAGAAACCGAAAAATACAATGGAATACCAAAGCATCTGCATCCCCACCAATAATGGGGTAAGCAAGCAATTTTCAAAAATCGAAGCTCCATGTGCAAACTTCCTGAATCCCGGGTTCTCACGCACCGACGGGAGGCGCAACCCCCAGCCACCCCTCGCCCGGTACGTCTAGCTCGCTACGACCTCGAAACTTGAAATTCAAAGATAAATGGTATTGCAGAATCAATCGCCAATTTACAGGTATCTTTATGTTATACTATATTTCATAAAGTTAGAAGAATTATTCCTAAAATGATATTATTATACTAAGGTTAATGGGTAACGTTTTAGAAGATATGCAAAAGAAAAGTTTGACATTTTCTAATTACAGTATTAGAGCTACTGTTTTCTGGTAATAGTGTAAATTAGATCTAAATAAGCCCTTCTAAATTACCGATAATTCCATAGGATTTATAATGCATATGCTATAATTTTATATCCTATCTGAAATTAATATTATACGAATTATTATTAAAAGAATGTGTGTATTGATCAACATGTTTAGTTTGTATTAAACATTTTTACAAAGATACTCAACACGAAATAATAAAACGAATGAAAAGGAGATTATGCGTTCAGCAAAACTGAACGCCGAACGTTCAGAAAATCGAACACATTGCAAGCTTCCTGAAGGCCCGGTTCTCACGCGCCCTCGAGCCTCCCCCTCCCCCGTCCCCTACGTCTAGCTCAATACGACCTCGAAAAGTTGAGACTTAAGGAAAAACTCCCACTGAAGCAGGTTAATGAGTCGCAATTAGACTACATTGTTAACTTTCTGATAAGGTTACAAATCTCACCGTGTTATATTTTCAATAAAATGTCATTGTTGAAATGTTGCTTAATGTTGGAAGATGTTTCGTTAATTGTTGGATTTGGAAAATGGGTTTGGAAAATTTTCATTTTTACTTACATACAAATATTTTAGAATTTATGCAGTGATATTACCTTAAAATGTAAATATTGAAATTCTTGTAAGCTAATCGTAATGAAAATTAATTTTAAATAAGTATCTCGACAAGTCGTTCAAAAGGAAATTTTCAATGCTTCATGTACCTATAGAGCAAAACTCCGTGCATAGGAAATACACATCCATTTTCGAAATCTGTAAATTAACAAATTAACTCGAACATAGTTATGCTCGTAAATAAATACAGGGATAACAAAACGTCCTCTTTCAAATTATTAAAAACATTTGTAGATATTTTTACGAAATTTAAGAAATATACTTTAGAAATTTAAATCAAACGAATTTGTAAAACACACAACATAAAACTTTTTATATTTAAGACATTACAAAAAACGCATATCATTTGAAGTAATTTTGTGAATAATTTGTTATATACTAATTTAACAAGAACGTTATAAATTTAAAATTTTAAATAGCTACATTGACCTGCTGTTGACGTTTAACTTTGAATTTAATGTTAATTTTATTCAAACGCATTAAAAAAACTTGAAAAATAATTGTATTTATTATTTTGTCACGCATTTCAAATGCAATTAAATAAAGGCAAACGCAATTTTCGCATTCAGCCGACCATTAAAATATTTTGTTTCCGTCAAGTTAATGTAAATTTGCAATGAAGCTATTATTAAATTTAATTTAATTAGACATACCTATATTTGTGCGTGGCGAATGTTTTGCAATACCAAAAGACACTTGTGTGACCTTGTAATGCATAATTAGTGATTTAAAAATTTACTTATTAATTTCCGAAAAAAATGTAAAATGTATTTATCATATAGTTCCTATGCTTATTATATTCTAGGATTTCCTGTGTTTTCTATTTTCAATTCTGGGCACCAATCTTACTCCAAATCGTAACTCCCTGAATTATATACATATGTACATAATCCTTACCAATATTATAAATCCGAAAGTAACTCTGTCTGTCTGTCTGTCTGGTTGTCTCTTCTTCACGCCTAAACCACTAAATCGATTTTAATGAAATTTTATACAAAGATAGTCTGAGACCCGAGAAAGGACATAGGATAGTTTTTATCCCGGAAATCCCCCGGGAACTAGGGATGGCGATCTAAGATCGATTAATCGGAGAATCGATCTTTTGGACCCAAAACATCGGTTATTTTAATCGATATTAGTAAGGATTGAATCGTAAACTATTCATTTGATCAAGTGATGATCTTTAGCAAAGTTGTAGGTACGAATTTACAGTTTTATGTATTTTAGTATGGTATATTATTTTATTTTAAACGCGTGCGAAGCCGGGCAAAAACTGGTATAACATAATTTATTACCAGCACTCAAACTTGCCGACAGATAAGAAGTGCATCGTCATATGTTTTCAGAAATATTCGAATTAAACGATTAGATAACTTGATATAATGTAAACAATACTCATTGTAGCCGGCACGTGTAAGTTATTTACGTTCCAAGATATGCAAGTGCATTGGAGATAAACAGTTTTTTTCCGGGAACTCGTTTGCAAAACATTGCGATTTCGGGTATGACGCGCATTGGTTCAAGGTTTACTGCGGAAAAATGTTATGATTCACTGTTTTTGTAATACATTGTTTTGTACAATTTAATTTTACGCAGTTTGCAGTTCACTTGATGATAAGTTGTCATTAAGTGCAAGGACAACTTTAGCCAATGATTCCTAACGAAAGCAACTCACTGCGAACTAGGACGGGGCTTCATGGTTATGTAAGTTAGCCCGCATATATTCTTTGACCAAAACACAACTGCTTCATGCTAGCAATAGCAATTTGTTGCTATCTATAAGAATAAGTTAGAAATCCTCATGTGTTAGGTACTTATCCACACTCTTCAAACTAGAACATTGAGATAAACACTGTTATTATGAGGCAGAAACATTCTTGTTTTATATGTTTAGAATTAGGAAATATAGTTTTATATTTTAAAATTGATTATATTGTTTAGTTCAGTGTAGTAGTAGTAGCCTGAGTAATTATTATTATAAGAACCATTAACTGAGTCTTTGATCAAAATGGAAAGCATTCGATTCAATAATCTTTTGGCTATTTAATTAAACTTGCCAAAATATATTAGGTATATGCAAATACATTATATTTGAGCAATTAGGTTACTTTTAAACAAAGTGAAAAACGGGGTAATTTGCATACATTTCTAAGCGTAATCCGCAATTCTTATGTATCTGCATGAATTTATGCAGGTAATTATTAGTAAAAAAATATTCAACTCGTTCCTAATCAAACTCGAACTCGTTAGAACTGAATGGAATTAACAAATTAATTGAATAAACATAATTAAATTGAATTCTACCGGTTCGTGTATAATCATGAAGTACCTTATTGTTACAAAATTAGCATAGCCTATTGTTCGAAATTTGTAACAAATAAAATATTTTGTCTTCATAGGCTCATTGAAAATAGATATACAGATAATCACAGGAAAATGTACCTATTATATAATACGAATAAATGTACGTATTGAATTATTAAATATTTAATTTAATAGAACCAATTAAAAAGTAAAGTTCCCTTACATGTAATAGGATTACATTGCTAGATGAATGAAATGTGTACATATACGTAAATATGACTGAGGTATTTCTCTAATATAATAAAATCATCAAGTGACCATACGTAAATCTATTTTGAAGGTACCACCATGACATCTATTTTTGCTATATAACAGCAGTGTTAAGCGCTGTTTTTTATCATTATATAGGTATCACGTCTTAGTCGGCGAAGCCTCAACAAGTCAAAATAATTTAAATTCTATTATGTAGCACAGTTTCAAAACAATCTATTTAATGAACATACAATTTAAATTGTTTTCTTCTTTATACTGAGTTTTTGAATTTGGTTGACTTTTTTGTTCAAAAGTTTTTTGTTCGCACAAACCAACGGTCAGCCTTATTAGTGTGCGAATAAAATGGGATTCTTAATTGACTGTGGGATTCAATTTTGCATAGTTCATCCTATTGAGGTTAAGGCCACATAGAGTTTGTACGTTCGCATTTTTAAGTTGGTTTAGTCATATTTTAGACCTTTGAAAATTTTGAATAAATAAAAGAAATAATCATCTAGTTGTCTATCTTTACATAAGTAGAGCAACTGTAAAGTTATATTGCTTTTTCAATTTAATAATCAGTTGCGTCATAGATTCATTTATTTTGAAGGCGCGTGGATCGTCGCAAATAATATCTATAAGAAATCTCTCAAACGCTGTGTAGGCGCACCTTTAGCCAAAAATACTAAAATTATCATTCGCCAGTGTCAACGACCCCTTTATCAATTCGCAAGATTTGGACGTACGAGCTCGTATGAGTGCGATCGTATTGACGCGATAAGTGTTAATGTGATTGTTAAACTCGGGATTGGGCGCTTCTTTATTGGGAATTTATGAATTCTTTATTTATGACAACGGCGCGGCACCGATGCTGTCAGAACTTCTGTCAGTTTTGCCAATGCTGTCCATAGACACAAATTTAAATGGATACACGCGCTATATTCTTGATTAAGCAAGGATGGACGCAGTCAGTTGAAATGGGTGACGTGTAGTAGCTAGATTTTTCATTTGATAACAGTATAGTTGTTCTTAGTTCAAGGCTTTATGGGCAGTTTAGTAAGATCCCACGGGTAGTACACTAAGCGGTACCAATGCTATTGGACTTTGGTGGAATACCGTCTAGGCCTTTTTAAATTGATTAATTCTATTCAACTTAATACACAACCTAACTCCAGAAGCCCATAAACGTTTCCTTGCATTAATTGATTAGATAAATAATACTATTAACAGCCATAATAACATTTTTCTACTAATATATACAGCGTACGGTCCATGGAATCAGTATTTTATATAAGAGATACATGAACAATAAATAAACAAATGTAAGGAAAACAATATCATAATTAGTTACTAAGATACAGTAATGATAAGTTATATCAGATATCACTATTGTAAGTAAGACAGGTTGCCCTGAAAAGGATAAAGGTCATACGTAGCCGTTGACGACATCAATATATGTCATGTTATCACCAAGCAAAATATCTATTATCCAAAAATAGTCACAGATTATAGACATAATGTGTTCAATCCATAATCATAGTCCTAAAATGTAGTCTTATTTTTCCTCAAACTGTTAGGGAATTGTATCATATTTATATCAAACAGTAGAGAGTAGGAATTTTGACAGCACACTTCGAAAGTCTGAGGTTGAAATCACAAACATGCACTAATTTGTCGAAACTTTGTGTGAATAGTTAATTTTATCAGTAATTTTAAGAATAAAAAACATCAATATTTTTTTTGGATTTTCACTATCATCTAGAGTTGAATATGACAAATGTCATTACTATGCGTTAAGTTTACTCCTAAAAAGGAAAAAGGTAAATTAAAATACTAAAAAACTTATTGTACATAGGTATATAGTACATAACTCAAGGAAAGCTATATCCACGTTTATCGTGGCGGATTGTGACCCAAATCTACAAAAACTACATACAAACACTCCAAATGACTAGTTCCAAACAAAGTTAACATACGGAGCGAAATTAATCCATAAAACCATTCGAGGTACAAGCATTAGCAATGTACGATCGATTGCGTTGCCTCATAAATTATTGAGACTCCTTTCGGGGACACGCGGGGGGCCGCAACAGTGAACCCCCAATAATTTCAATCAGGTGCCCAATTACCGTTCTGGATATGTTACAAATATTTTTAAAGTCTAAGGTAGGTAGCTCATGATTTGAATGCTACGATATTATTTTTACTTTAAAATATCGTAAATTTGAAGGTACCAAAATAATCTGTAGTTCGTCTGTAAGAGCACAAACTCTACATTTATTTGCCTTTTAGAAACATTCAGGTCAGGTCAGTGGCTACTTTACATCAGATGCGCTGCATGCTTGTGTTATTTCCAGTCCATAAATAGATGTATATTTTAAAAAGTTTAATAATAATCAAGTTTTCAGAGAATGATAATTTTAAACATTCTTAGTACCTAATTAATATTGATAATTATAATAATCTGCTATATACTCTTATATTATACAATCGTATATTCTTTATTACGTTTATTAGGTGTAAGAGTGTTTACACAATAATTAATATACACATAACATGGAATTAAAAAAAAAAAAACTCAATTTAAATTTGTTAAATACAAAAGGTATTACCATACGATCTTTAAATCTAACCTTTACAACACATTTCCAAGACTACTGTTAACAGTTGGCTTAATATTGTAAATTATTCACAACGCTACCTTAACATTAATAAGGACGCTTCACAATATGAATATTTAAAAAAGCGGATTCGCTATTTCTAACCAAATTCGTTTATTCACCGACATACAATTGAATAAGTATTCCATAAAATATCTTTATTAACTGACAACATATTTTTTATATAAATTTATGGGTTTTACTACATTTAAGGCTCTGCGGTCACGGTAACGATGAAAAACGCTAGTTCCGGGATCAATTCCCGACCGAAACAGACGTTTAAATGTCGTTTTTAAGTTCTTATTCTAGGTCTGGGTCTTATCAGGGTTTAATGGCACCATTACGCAAGAAATCCTAGTAGATACTAGGGAACTATGAGTGTAGAGAACGGTATGTTTCTATCGCCAACTTATACGATTACATATCGATAATCCCCATAGACTGCTAATTACGAAATAAGGATGAATAAAGGAAACAAAATATGTTTTTTTTTACTACAAATATTCAAAATACTGCCCTAAGTAACCTAGAAAATCTTAAACGGATAGTTACTAGTAGGAGTCTAGTCAGTTCGTTCGATGGCTAGCTAGAGGCCTTCAAATAATGCGTTTCGGGTCTAATTAGCATCACATTACCATTTGGCATCTCGCGTGGCCTCGGCAATGGCTCCGATTGATATCAGCGGTGCATGTTAACACAATGTTCAGTATAATAATTTTTTTTTTGTTGAATAATTTTTTTTACTTGTTGATAAAGTACATTTTTTCAAATGGATGTGTATGTTCCCATAAGTGGTTAATATAATTGTATACGTAGGTAATTATTTGGTAGGTACTTATTTACATAATTAAGCTTATATGTAAAAGAATATTTTAAATTAATGAATAATACAACACAAAATCATATTTATTTCTATACAAGTTTTGATAGATACAGCTTTGTTCATGAAGTACACATTGTATAGCAGAATACTTTTATCTGCCAGGGCACGCGTCTGACACGTGCTATGTCTGTAACGCTCGTTGTTAATAATAAATCTATCCAACGTTTTGCTTACGACATTTGATAATTGACCTACTAAAAGTTGTCAAATTTTGATCTTCAGTAGGCAAAAATTGATAGATTGACGGACATAGATGTATGTATATGAACGTGATATGAACCTGGTGAAATTCCGAAAAGTCCTCCTGTCCAGTAAAATAATCAGTGACCAAAGAAAATGGAGTGTAGCTTATTCTACGCGAAACACGTCCGATACAAAGATTACCGCTACGATGTAGCTCTTATTCGATCTTACTGTATGCGAAACGACCAATTTCCTTATCAGTTTAACATTTTGTCAGGTTAGGAACACGTGTTAGAAGTAGAAATTTTGACCGAAGATCTATTATTTATAATCATCTACCAAAAAAATATTAGCGGGAGAAACTTTGGGATTGCCAAAATTTTAAATTTTAAAGTATGAACGAAATTTTGAAAATCATTCATTACACCCACAATAATCATATAAACAAATGAATAAATATTTTAATTCCACTAAAGAATTATAAATTTTTAGATATAAATGTCATGTTAAATAATATTGTGCAATAAATATTTATTTTCATTTTCTTAAATCACGATCTGTTTTTTATGATTAGTTTACAAATCCAAAAGCAGACTAAACAATAGTTTATATTTAGTTTTGGCATAGAACTCGTACGCGCTACGCAGTTATCAATCAAATCTAAAAGATAAGAGATAGCGCTTATCTTTTACTACATTTTGTTCAGTAACTTGCTAGATGGAGTGCAAAGATTACTTTATTATTATTATATTGCTGATTTTACATAAACATCTTCAAAATAGTATATTAACTTTAATAGTTAAACTTTAACATGGTAGATACAGGTTACAAAGCAGATACCGTAGCCAGTGGAGATTTCTAATCCGAAAGAATTCGCCAATTTACGACCCCATGTCATAGCGTTCCAGAAATACTTTAAAAGGAACAAGAAGTTATGTTATAATCAATATTTATGACCATTCAATTGTCTCATCACCTTTACGCAATGAAACAATTTATTGTTGAAGTATTGTTATTGACTTAAGTTGAATACAAAATTACACAACTTACTTAACTTGCTTAGTTTATAAAATGTACAAAATCTATCAAAGAGTGAAAATAAGTTTGTCAGTGAGTAGTTTAACAACCATTAAGTGAGGTAGATATCCAATTCTCCGAGGATTACTATAACATCATTAATATTCTCCTTTTTTCAAACTAATCTGAAGATTTCATTGATCAATATGTTCATGAAAAAATGAAATGTACAAATAAAACTTTAAAATGTGTTGAACATTTTTGGCATTACAGACTTGTAAATATGTTAGTAGTGCAGTTCTAAACAATGTTATCAGTGTAACGTGAATCACATGTAGATTATGAATATTTTATCAAATGTGTCTAATCTTTACTGATTGCGTACGTATTTCTATCATATTTAGCAAGGTTTCTGAGTACTGGAAAATTTTGATGATCTTTAAGGGCCCTTGAAAACTTTAGAATTCACCCACATTTTGAAGAATTATAATTTTCCTTACATTTCATCAGCTTATAATCCTCATGAAAATTAAAAACCTGTCATATATTCCCACGAAAAATTGTGTTTTGTATTTTTTTAAGAAGTACTAAAAAACTTTTAAGAATTAAAATGAAATATTATTTTAGAAGCTAGCTAGCTAGCTAGCTAAAGGGGCTTCATTCTGAAGCCCCCACCATGAAACTCTCAGGGATAAGGAGATTCTGTTATTACTCATGTTCATATTTTTATTTTTTTAAATCCTTGTTTATCCATTTATATATATATTTTTTTACATTTTGGTAAACAGTATGAATGTTTTTACAAACGTTTATATTATTATGTTTTTATCATAGATTAAAAATTTAGTGCGTAAATATAAATGTTCCGTTGAAATTATCTACAAATTATTCTGTTCCACTTCATTGATAAAAGTATACAATTACCAAACAAACTAAACACCCAAACTTACCTTCGCAGTACAGTGTGACGTCAGCGAGACTCTCCGAGTTCCAGAGGTTCGCGAACGAGGTGGCCAGGTTGGATCCGAAGCTGTTCCACTTGAGGCAGTACTGCTGCTGTTGGGAGTCCATGCCCGGGCCGCCTCGGATACCTGCCCTGTTGGAAGAGACAAGGTAAGGTTAGATAAGTTGTTTAACTATATTATAAACAATATATCGGCCAAGCGTAGGTTGCGTACTACCAAATTTTTAACTATACATATACTTAGCTGATATATGATTACATCCCTTATGTAAATTCCAAGTTTCCATCTATCACGGTTCAAGAGATAGAGCTCAGCCAAATGTTATACCTTTAGAAACGGTACAATAGATACGAAACCTTAAGAAATTAAATCAATCGATAGATGGCACTATTGTTGAGATTAAAAAACTATTTTATATAAGGGCAACATACTCTTAGTTTACCTAATTAGTACAATTATTAAATAGTGCATACTTTTGTAGTTTCTGTTATGCTACAGAGTTGTTACACGCAGATATGTTGCAGAGTCGAAAAAAATCAATTACGCAATTTAAAACTAAATTAAAGATAATTATGTCATCCCTAACGCCACAACCAAGAAACGGTATAAATAAGAAAGCCAGTAAATACATTATGACCTTAGATTTAAGTTTACATCTTCTACGATTCAAAATTTAATAAATATACTCGTAGTTCAAAAAACTAAAAAACACGCTTTTATGATAAAATCAACTTTATTATTATTATAATTTAAAATCATTGGACAATTAAATTATCGTGTGTTCATTGCTCATTTGTATGTTCGTATATAAGTAAAAATTTACTTGATTGTCAATTATTTAAAATTTGTACAGGTATTTTTTTATATTAGTAGAAGTATGCAGGTGTTAAGGCGTTAATTACTCATGAACATTTATAATTATAATTAGCGTTTCAAGTGTTATCAGTACTTGTTGAAATTGATTGTCTTGTCATATTGTAAAATTTAAGAATATAATATTTTTTCATGTCACAATTTAAGCACTTCTAAAGTTTTTGTGCTTGTGTATTTCTAAGTAACTAAGAAATTTAAATAATATCTCAAGCGCTTAAATATCAACAATAAAACATTTTTCAGATTAATTTGTCCTAAATTGAATAATTGCATTTAAAAACATTTTAATCTCTAAACATTTTTCTTGCAAAAGCTTTAAATATTAAGTTATAAGTATAATACTGTTATTAAAATAGCGATCTCAATACCCGTGAACTCTGGACATTGAGAAGAGGGGTTTGATCACGTGGTCACGTGTAGGCCAGAGGAATATAAAAGAAATAAATATAGAACTGAGTAATAGGAAAAGAAGGATAAATCTTTAATAGTATGCTTTTATAGATATTCATTAAAGTTTAAAATATTGCGACAAAAAGCCTTTTTTTTAAAAGGTCACGGAATTATATTTATGGAGTTAAGGGGTCGCGTATGTATAATTTGAGAAACAGTGATCTATAGTGCGTCGCAGTTTATTTCACGTAATTAATTAATGTTCTGACACATCACTTTAATTCAAATGAATGGAGTTGTTGTGTAAAGTACGTATGTAAATTCAAATTAATAAATCAAACAAGATCATACGATATTAACGATGACCACTAGGCATGCCTAAATCGATATTTTAAAATAAGAATAATTTGTTTTAAAAGATTGAAAATATTCAGGAATATTCAATATACAGTTCTTCTGCACTCATCATGCACTAGCGATAAATCGTTAAATATATAATTATTAACTTTCTAAAACATTCATGCTACAAACTCAATACTACGACATAATCATCAACTACGTGCCGTGGCTATTATTTATTTAAAATGCAGTATTGGTTTTCGGTGTATACCGTACACCTGAATAGCCCGCCATGAATTTATGATGCGGACACCAATGGTGGTATTTCCCACGTTACAGTATTGACAGGTGATGGCGGGTAATTTAGGCGTCACCCTTCGAAAAATCGACCAAAGAAACTAAAAATACTCCACAAAGACAGAAAAAATCAGGAAGTGGACAATGCGAGGTGTAGGAAAAGCATCAAAATAAACATAATAAAGGAAAAAACTATTTAATACGACATTAACAAATAGGCTTGGGCGTGCACCTTGCGACGTCATCACGTTACGTAACAGCGACATTTAAAGCAACAGGTCACAAACGAAAATGTACAACAACAACAACCTTACGGCATTACAACGGCTCCGTTTAAACCCCATTCCGACGAAATACCACAAGTATAGGCGAACTTCGAGAATGAGAGCAATTAATCAACGGTGCCACAGCGAGAGCGTAGGACCGAATGCGAGTGCAGGGCCGATACGGTATCGATTTGATTCCCAGGCGCTCCGTTACAGCCTAACTGTACATTTGCATGCGTGCACGTATACACGACCAGGCTAGCGAGAGCCCCCGTGGGTCTACGATCCGCCCTACGGCTACGGGTGGCTCGTTGTCGGCGGGGAGGGCGGTAGGTCCGTGTATACTGGAGGCCGCGGCGTTTCGGCTGCGACCCGGTTCCGGAATGCAGCACACGCGCAAGCGTAGTAGTGCTGCGGAGAGCGGGGGCGGCGGGGCGGTGCATCGAGTTGCGCAAAGCGGTCACTCGGCGCATCAATAGATGCAGCCGTCTACCAACAAAATGGCCGACCTAAGCCTACGATGCGCAGTAGGCTCTATGTTTGACGGATCAATTTATATTTCTGATTTATTGCCGATATCCATTCAACAGAATCAGAGTTGTTTGTCAATATATCAATATATTATAAATATAGACTCGTAAAGGTGGAAGTAGTTCTATGTACTGAAAACCGAAAGATGTTACGCGTTTTTTCCGAAAGGAAAAATAATTTACTTTATTATACATTAATACAATGGAAGGCCAAACTAATCATATCATTTATCTTAATGGCGTACGGCCATTTATCTTAATGCAATTTAAAATCAGCATCAAAGGTATATTTCTTGCACATTTTGGGTATATTGCTTGAACTGCATACTAAAATACAACGTCCAAATTAAATCAGCAGCTAAAGGACATTCCTTGTACCTCTTAACGTCGTTTAACGTAAACTAATTAGCAATTTTAAGTCCGTACCAATAGTATAATCTTTGCACTTCTAAGGTACATTATTTGACATCGGTATTGGTTCATAGTACCAAGAATTAAGCCATAAATCTTGTGGATGTAGACGACCGATTTATAGGTGAACGTAAAACAATTTCTGCGGTTAGTCACCGATATCCGCCCCCATTCAGGTTAGCATGCTTAATGAAGCGTTTCTTAATTTTCTTTTATTGTAAGAAGCATGCAGAAGTACAAATAGATTTAGTATTACCCATAGTATTCACCATAATAATTTATTGCTTTATGTTTATTGTATGCATCGAAAAATCGCTTGCATCGTGTAAATAAGCTTTGGAACCGTCGTAACAAACTTTTACTAGTTAAACGTTCATTTTTAACCGACTTCAAAAAGGAGGTGGTTATCAATTCGGCCGGTATCATTTTTTTTTGTTTTTCTTACTTATAGATTTCTACGATTTACGTTTTCATAATGTTCCTTAACATTACACAGACGCAGTTTAGATGACTCTAGAGTACTTATTTAAAGTTTTATTAAGTAAAAGACGTAGGTCAGCCTGAAATGGAGTTATATGGACAATCCTAACCATGTCATCGACGACACGTGGGTCTTAGGACTAAAATGTAATGCCTTATCAACTTGTTCAAGCTTGGTTCAAGCACGTTCTATGTACTGCCTTAAAAAAACCACGTATGGTACTAGTATCCTATTTCTAACTTTTCTCACGCAATTTCTTGAATTTCAATGGTAATATGTAGATTTTACGCGACAACAATATTTTGTTACCGAGTAAGCCCATTTAAAACTTTTTATTAACAAGTTATTTTTTTACTATGAAATTGAAATAGCTCTATGAAAAAAACAATTAATTAAAATCGTTATTAAAATGCATTAAAATTAAAACAATCGGCTGATATAGTAAAAATGCAATAGAGATTATTTTTAGGTTATTTTGCATACGACCTTATACACTTACAAAGCTAGGTCGTCACCCAGTTTCCGTTAGACCTGGAAACTGAAAATCTAGGTCTAGGCGAGTTTAAGTTCCGGTTTTTGTAAGTGCGGGTTACTTTATCGGTTTTATGGTGTAGTAAAGTTTAGTTTATGAAAATGAATGCAAGTCATTACCATAATGTGTTTTATGACGAATAATGAAGGGTTTTCTGAAAACGACTATTTGAGTAACGCTATTTGAAAAAAAAAACTACTAGAATGCTACATCTAATGTTTTTGCCATAATATTTGTTTATTTACTGTATAACTGTTTAAATAGTACAAGTCGATACATTAATCGGATAACCGATTAATTTGCGATTGCAATTAAATTTGATTTAAAGAAATGATATGCAATTTAAGATTTTTTTTGCAACTGAGGTTGGCTACAAATGTATTGCTACCCTTGAGTCAAAGCACCTTACATAAGTACATCTCCCTTACCTCACCTGTCAAAGGGCAACACAGCAGCGCTTAACACTGTTGTTACTAAGCAGACATAATAGTGCAGCGGTGGTGCCGAAGTTGACTGACAAAGGATTCTTCAGACTAAAATTAATTATAAAATCTTAATTGTAATTAAATCATGTCATAGAACAATTCCCACGGCGGCTATAAACAGATAGAGCATCACGCGTTGCATTTGACCCAATTTTTTTGTCCGGCGCGTCCCCAACGATAACTGCGTTCAGCCACAGCGGAGTTTAACCGGAGTTTTATTACCGACTCGTTGAACCCACTTTTACGACTTTACTATTGTCTTCAGAGTGTCTCGACTATATTAATTTAAACTCCTACGGTAAACGTAAGAATAAAGTTCAAGTATACGCATTTTCTCTTATGTTCGATTTGATGACGAAAAACTATCATAAGTACTTTGTAATGTAAGGTTACTGTAAAGTTGGATTTCTATTTATATCTGCAATTATTAAATATGTCAGAACTGTGTCTGATAGGAAAAAAATATTTTTTAAACATTATTCTAACAGGTATGGCCCATACATTCGTCGTAAAAATACGTTAAAACACGTTTTGTAAGAGAATACTATTTTGTCTGTCATGGCACGGTCTATGTCTGAGAGGTATAAAACCTTATTTCTCGTGCTTGATATGTGGCTACAGATTTACGGCCAGTTTATTAATAATAATTGGCGTTAACGACATAAAACATTGCACTGGAAGCTACTATCAGTAAATGACCACAACGAGGCCTATTTTCCAACCACATGATTAGGTAAATAATTATAATTGTTTAATTTTATACACTGTGTCACTATCGGTACTTATTGTACGGACCCCTGAAAGAAAACAACAGTCCTTCCTGAAGCCTAATACACATGTCATCACTAAAGTAGTAAGACCTTCGACTTCAGAGAGGCCACCGCTATGTATAATTGTGCCTTATAATAGTATAAGCGTCCAAGTTCTGAGGGACGTTCTAATGTCCTCAGTGATTGTAACGCATCTGTGGTAGGCAGAATTCAATCCGATCTGGGATGAATTACAGAATGCAGCGTTTACTACTTGAAATGCTCACTATGTTATAAAAAAGTTTCTAAATGTTTGCATAACTACCCATCACACCAGAACACAGTAATCATACAACTATAGATCGGCCTGCAATTAAAATAAGTTTATTCCTTAAGACTATTAAAACTCACGATATAATAAAAGCCGTTTACATAATTTGCAATGGCGATTAAGAAATTTCTAAAGACTATTATTACGTAACAAAATGATAACGAAATTAGCTTAAACGGTTATAACAGAACTTAAATGCAAAATAGAATTGCTAATTAAGAAGAAGGAGTTTGAGTAGCAAAGCTTAAAATATTAAATACTCGTAGAGAAAAGTCTATTTTTTTTTTCTTAAAATAGTATTAAATATGCAATATATCTGACGGTATACGATCGATGCCAACATTTTTGTAATTCATTACATAAAATTACGGTTATAATTACTAATGTTGGTCATAAATGCGTTCCTATCTCTGAAGCCTAATTTAGAACGCCTCACGATTACTACCATACCCTTCGAATTAGAACATAACAGCTTTCAATACCTGTTCAAACGCATTAGGATAACTGTAGAAAAACGCGTAAAAGAATCTTGTTGGACTAAAATGATACTTTTCGGAAAAATTTATATGTAGACACTTAGCCAGTCTAATCCTATTGTAAAGGATATCTAAGCAATTAGGGTATCAATGGAGTGTAACAATAATATAAACGCTATCAATAAACTGAAGGCACATGCGGATACGTGTAAAACGATTTACCTCATAGTGATTCACGTTTACTAAAATACAAAGTCGAAATTATGCATACTATGAATTATTTTCCCAACCACATTTGCAGTGTACGACATCCAAACAATGAGGTTATCAATGCAACATTACAATAACAAATGCTGTCAATAAACTGTAATATGCACGCACGTGTAAGGTTTTCCTTATTGTGACTCACGTGTGCGAAAATAAAATGTCAAAATAAACCATGAGGTTATTTTCTGTAAAACTTAATAACTTAAATAACACTTTTCGAGTAGCTGTCGTTAAGTGTTATGTTAAGAAGAATTTAAAGTTAATAGTGTAACAGTAATTTTAAAGTAACTAATCAGTTAATTTTATAGTTTTAATATGAATATGAATGTTAACGATGTATGTGTAATATTATTGTTATAAAAAAATATTTATACATTAATTTTGAGTTTCAGTCACACAAATTCATACAAAGATGAATACTTAAAACCACAAGATAAAATCTTAACGCATTATTTGCTTTTCTGCTTAGTCGTGATTGAACCGGAACTCACCGCATATGAAACTATGTATTATTTTTTTATAAAATAAAAAAGAAGCAAACGAAAATACAGTCCACCAGATGGTGAGTGGCTAACGCCGCCCAAGCACTTCTATAATCAACCCTAGATAAAATTAGATTCCTACCTGAATATAGAGACTGTACTTTGAATAATGTCTATAAATTCATAGGGATATTATGAAACTAACGTTTTCGTAACTATTTCCAAATAAAAATAATACATATTTTTTATCAAAATATGCGTAGAACTTGAGAATTGCCAAACGAGTACGGTTGAGTAAATTTATGCAAAATCTTTCTTGTACAAATTAGCACAAAGCCAAAAACTTGAGGCGAGTATAAATATTGTTTCTTTGTTTCCGCGGGTAGGGAGTATAAGCAACTTAAGAAGGCTGTATTCCGCAGTGATTTGTAAGAACTTGGAATTATTTGTAGAGCTTTAACCCGCAGTCTTTCTTGTATATTAACTAAAAAATATGAGATAAAAAAGTAAAAACTTTTTGGATCAACTATAGACGGAACATAACTCATAAATAATACCCTTAAATAATATTAAGCGTTGCTGTATTCTCATTTGAAGGGTGTAGTAGTGTATGGATATACGAGGCGTTCCAACTTAGCCCTCAGGAATAGGACTGCATCTATAGCCGACTTCGGCTAAGACTACAATCAAAAATCCTACCATTACATTACTAATTACAGATCATCATCATCATCATCAACCCATTACTGTCCCACTGCTAGGCACGGGTCTCCTCCCATAATGAGAACGATTAGGCCATAGTCTACCGCGCTGGCCAAGTGCGTATTAGTAGACTTCACATACCTTTGAGATTTTTTTATTTTTATAAATCTCTCTCTCAGGTATGCAGGTTTCCTCACGATGTTTTCCTTCACCGTTTAGCAAGTGATAATTAATTTCTAATACGCACATAACTTTGAAAAATCAGAGGTGCGTGCCGGGGATTTGATCGGACCCCTCGATTGAGAGGCCGCGTTTCTTAACCACTAGGCTATCACTGCCAACTAATTACAGATGTAAATTTGAATCTATATTCAAACGAAGTTTTGTTTCAGACCTTTAAAGTGGAGGAAATATTGATAAAACAGAACAACTATGTTTGTCACCATGCAATCAAGCTACAGTGATATCTACCACAAAATAAAACAACATCGTACATTAACATATAAACAAATACAAGCAAAACATTTTATTGAGTGTTTCGTATGAAGTGTCGTTTTACGATCTACTCGAGCAGCGAGCAACAGGTTACTAAACAGCCCTGATTTACGACTTATCGGGTTACAACTGTGTGATGGCACCGAGTAGCTCTTCATTGGATCTTGTAGGACGATTAAGGGATTATATCCAGAAGATGTAGGAGTCATGTTTGAAAGGAGAACTTGTTTGTTTAAATCGGCGAAGTACTAACGTCTCCATATTTATTTTAGTCTGAAACTGTTTTTGCGTTTTGGATGTAAGGGTCCAGTTACTAACTTATGGAAGTCATACGTAGGAGGTGGTATTTCAGTAGTCAGGGGTGATTAGGGTTCTGTACCCTTACCATAAGTTTTCAAAACATCCCACAATTTTACTATACGGTTACTCAATCTATTATACTGTTCCGTTTGCTTCAGTAGACTGAGTAAACGTAACAATAAATGCTCAAGTATTTTTGTCTGCCTCACATGTTCGCAAAAAAGAGAGACAAAACATAAAGCGTCATTTTGTCAATTTAGACATTTATTGTTACGTTACTGACACTATAGTTCTGATATAATCCGCTAGGGGCACTGATTGGAAAATGTATGGGCAAATACGTAAACAAATACCAAAACAGTCATATTTTTCAAAACGTAAAAACTCATGGGTACAGGTAGAAATGCTATTCTGTATGTGTCTGTATGTATTTTTAATTCATAAGTAGTTATAGAATCGGAAACTATGCATTTGATCAAGTGATGATCTTTAGCAAAGTTGTTGTCCAAGAGCCCACGAGGGTTTGAGAGTTGGTAAGACCAATTTTCGACAGATGGCACCACTGTCATTCCAATGCAGGTACAAATTTTCCGTTTTATGTATATTATTTCTTTTTCATTTCATATTATTTATTCAAAATGCGGGCGAAGCCGCGGGCACCACTAGTATATATATATAAAGTTAAAAAACTGTAGTTTTGTAAACATATTAAGTAACTATGTACAATTTATATTCCAATGATATATATTTTTACTCGTGGATTTCAATATATTAAATTATTTCTGTAGATTGCGTAGCACCACGTAGCGACATGAAACCATTAGAACTACATAATATGATGATACATGCACGTCTTCCGTTGACCTCCAGTTAACAAGTGCACTCACGCGACCGTTGCAGCAACGCAACGGGACTAAATTATACTTTACATAATGGTACACGTTATTTTCCTATTAGACACGCTTCGGAGTTCCAAACTTGCTTTGTGAGCCACAAATGTATCATGTATGTGTTTTCGTGTATTTTGTGAAGGTAATTGAGATAGCTAACGAACATACATTTTAGTTTCGTGTTAAGTAGTTTAAAAGGTGTTGGAACGTTTTTTGTTGTGACTCCGGAGGGAGTACCGCCACACCAATTTCTGCATAATAATTATAGTTTTAAGCGCTGCTGTGTTTTTGTTTTAAGGGTCTGGTTGTCAAATACGCAAAATGCCTTAAAGTTTTTATTGCCTTTAATTTGCAATTCAAAAATGTAAGCGCTATTACCTAAGTTCTTACTATAATAGAGAAATATGGCTAGACGACATAATTAAAACAGTTTTTGGAAATATTTTAGTGTAACTTAAGTACCATAACAAGATGCAAATAACCATCTGATACAAAAGCGCCTACAAGAACCCAGGTTCTTTATTTTTCATCGTTTTCAAAATGTCTCAAGTGCGCACACGTTCCACGACGCAGCGGTGCGCGTGCGCATTGCAACTCGCAACTTTCTATTTGGAACCACCGAGTCATGTTGTCTGGAAGTGGCATAAAGTATGCTAGAATAACTTACAAAAATAGAATAACTTTTTTAAATTGTGAAAATGAAATAAAAAGGAACATACAGACAGGAGCCTAAAGGTGCGTATCCACTAGACACCTGTTACAGGTAGCTAAGTTATGGATCCAATAACGTAATTTTTGTTGAATGAAAATCAAGCAGTCCTATTGATTATCACGCATCCATAGCTTAGCTATTTCACAAATATCTGAAGTAGGAAGGCACAACAACAAACAACAGTAACAAACTAATCAGATGTCTATTAGCAGGGAATAAGATAGATTAGAAGCTTCTATAGATTAGAAGCTCGGTTTGCAATTCTATTATATAAAATAGTAATAGGCTCACTTCCATTAGACATTGACTCGTGTTCAGAACCTTCCTACGGGCCGGAAAAGCGCTGCAGTAGAAAGTGACGCGCATACGTTTTGCTTGTGTAGTTGGAGCTTAGCCTAATTTCCCTTTTCGAAGCTACATGTACCTAGCCTTACTAGCTTAAGAATAGATAAATTATTCATCTTCTGAACCTAAATGTTTGTACACACGTCTTCTTTTCTATAATAACCATGAAAAAGGTTTCTAGTGTGCAGCTACAATTGTAGTTAGCTATCTACACTTTTTCACTCATAATACGTGAAATAAATATTGCGACATATTTTTTAACCTGAATATTAAATATATGACGCGTTTGTACAAAATATTACGCAAATTTCTCAGAACCAGATTATTATTGTTTGCTACGCTTTAGTGATATACCTATCTCTGTATTTTTTTCTTTATAATATTGAAGTAACAGGCAACCTTGTATTTGACCTGATGGTAAGTGACTAGGTTCTACTGTCCATTGTCCCTGTAGTCACGGGACTAGAATAGGGCTACGCTATCCCCTGCCTGTCGTAAAAGGTGACTAAAAGGGGCTCTCGGGATTGCGGGCGGCAAAAGCGGGAGCATGAACCGTCCAAAAAGCAACCCCGGGAAAGACGGCGTTGTGTGTGGCCGCATATCATCGTAAACACGAGATGTGCGGGAGGAGCGTAAACTGCTGCCCCAAGGGCAGAGCCCGATAGGGGCATCGCGATCGGAGACCCCGGTTGCGTTCCATCGGAGATCCCGGAGTTCTCCACCAAGCGCTGAGGACGGCTACCGGGGGGTTTTAGTCCCACATAACCCGGCGTCGCTCCCACGTCGTCAGGTACCTTTCGAAGGGTTCCCCCTCGTAAACAAAAAAAAAGGTACTACTGTCCATAGGTATCGGTGACTCTCGAGTCGATCAGCAAAAGGTTCTACCACCTCCTAATCTGATATTAAATGGAATAAACATCTCGCATTTATTACGTAACATTAACGTTTTGAAAATCCTTAATAAGCATCTGGAAAGATTGCCTTAAATGTTATCCACGCAAACCTTCGATAATTTTTGAATTGAAGTACAAAGTTAACCTACAATAAAAATCACTTTACATATTCTCAGCTGTGTAAATAAAGACTTATGATCACGCTAAATATTTTCATCATACTAACATTTAAGTAATCAAAACTTCACCCATAAAAAATCTTGACACTCATTGTATAACATCAGCAATTCAAATCATAAAAATAATCACGAGTTAACAAACCTATGATTAATTTTCGGCAATTCCAACGCACAACATTAATTAAATGCATCTGAGCATTCGAAATTTAGAAAACTGGTCCGCTAACGCACTGAGATGTCGACACCACTTACGCAACGTGCGGATAGACAATAGTCCCACGCATATGCAACTATAGCTCTTACATGCATGGCACTGCGACCAAAATGGCACGCATGCACGCACCGCACCTTTCCCAAAGATTGCGCTATGCGGAAATGAACCAGCGTTCGTAAATTTGAAAAATTATTCCGCCAAAAATTGAATGCCTTGACGAAATTTAAATTAATTCTACGACCTAGTATCTATCTTATTTGCAATGGAACCGGTATTTTCAAAACGCATTTCTAACGGCATAGGCATAGGCCGTCAATTTAAAAAATATTCATTCTTTTATAGCCTGTGTTTATTTTACGAGGTCAATGAAATATATTTCTCAAACGAACTTATATTTCTCAAACAAACTTATATTTCTCAACTAACTGTAAATGCATATCTCTGTACAGCTTTTAAAGTTTCAAAAAATTATCCTGATTCACTATGTCAAGTATACAAGGATAGGTATAAATTGTTTCCTCTACATTTACCGTTCCCAAAATGACGCTGACTCATTCCTGCGCAAGCGCATCCCAATTGTAATGGTGAGCGTGAGCGAGTGCATTTTTAAACGCGTAACTACGCCTCTTGACTTGTAGGTACCACAATGAGCTCGTACTATTAACGGTAAACGATTTTTTAATATGAAATACAAGAAGCTAACGAGTTTGCAATCCGCCTGATAGTAAGCCTTTGCCGCCTTTGGACAATTGTAATATACTACAAATAAAATAAGAGTTATATCTGATGTCGAACACAGATGCGTTGTTACAGTTGTTACAGATGTGTTGTTGTGATATAAGTTGGAATGCCTTGTGTAAGTGTATCTCCCTGACACACCCTTTAAACAAGAATACTTCAGCGCTGCACTGCTTTTCTAAGTTAGAAATAGGTAAGGCAAACCACGACACACACTTACTCGACAAAAATTGATATTCGATTATAAAAACTGAAATGCAAAAGCAAGTAGGATATCTTATAATTATTGATAGCTTCATTGTATTTGTTGCTAGTTAATTATTTCGCGCTCTGTACAACAAATGCCTTATGTCACGTACCGACCCAGTATGTGTATGTATTTTTAACAAAATGAATACATTACGTACTGTATGACACGCCTAAAACAATGGCTTCTAAAATGTGGAACTCGGTTTAAACTATTACCGTTTATTTTAAATTACCGGTAATTTTATTTAAATTTTAAGTAGATAACTTTACTTTTGGTATATGGACAACATTAGATATAGGTACGTGTAACGTTGTAAAAATTTTGTGAATCTCAAACCTAACCTTTTTTTATGTGGGGAAGCCCTCATGGGTTCCTCTCTGCTGCGGGGGCAGCCGAGAGGATATGCCGGGCTCTTACCGGCTAAAACCCCACGGTGTTCCTCTGGACGCCCTTTGCCGGGACTGCGGCTACGCTATAGCATTCGTCTGCGGTCCCGAACCTAACTAGGTACTATATATGTACTGCTCGTAGTAATGTCATTTTTGTATTTAAAACCAAAAATAACTAATACGCATTATACTGTTTTGTATATAAGGAAAACCAATGAATTAAATAACTTGAAACTTAAGTACATTTCTGCATACTCTATAGGGTAATACCGTGCTTTAGTTTCTACAAAGAAATATCATATGAATTATAAATAATGTTCACCCTGTTTTTTTTTTTTTTAATCGACTATAATCATAAATTTTACTAAAGAAAAAAAGTTTAATATTTAAAGTATTGAGTTCCATTCAAACATGGTTGATTTTCAACAGACTGCAAGAGGATAAACATTTTTGAGCACATTTAATATATAGATAGAACACTATATTTCTCATTCTGTTTGCCCGTTTAACAGTCCAAATCCGTCAAAATGCATTACGAGGTTACGAGGTGTCGTTGGTTTCGTATAGAGTGTGAGTTTGACCTAAGTCTTACTAATAAGATGTGAGGTATTTTTAACATAATATAGTAATTTATACTATAACACGAACAAGGAATTAAATGTACCAATTATGCTATATATATGTTTTAAGAAAAGATGTCTACCACATTTCAAATACATTACATTCCCACATTTGAAATACGGATCTCTACGACGAAATACCTTCGGCGATTTCTTTGCCGAACTATTTATTCCTATTAGAACATTTTTTATCCATTTTATTGACACAACTTTTCCAATTCCCGGTATATTTAACCTCCCTCGAATTTTAATTCGGCGGAAACTTTTCATATAGCCCCGATGTTTACTTCCACTACGGCATGCTGGCGCCACGAAGTTTTAGTTTGGTATTCTCAAAACTGGAGTCACAAGTAACTTAAGTAGTTAATTTATGATATCATGTTTTTGAAGCACGAACGGTATCTATACATTCGCATATTTTTTAAATATCTTCATGTGTTAAATAGCAATATAATAAAAACACTTTTGTTAAACGGGTGACGATTCTATCAGCCGTTTAATGGTTGTCATTTACGCGGAACAAATAGAAAAAAGTGCGAAAAAATATCGTTTCATTCGTAAATGATCTAAAAACTACATTTTTTTAATTTTTTCAAACACGAAAATAGATGAAAGTGACAATTGTCAAAAGGTTACATTTTCTTGTTCCTAACAAGCGAGTAATCTTTACAAATCTATGATTTTATATACAATCTTTACATTTTAAATCAATATTAATGACGTATGCCCAAAATGTATTTATGCCAAACAGAACCAGTTGGTTCTCTATTTTTTATCGGCTTACATGTACTTCTATCAAAAGATATCAATATGTCTATAAAAAATTCATATTTTAAAGAAACCTACAAACCAGCTTATTAGAAAGTAACAAACCAAACGCACAGACAGCAACAAAGGCACAAACAAACGTGGGAACATTAGAGCCCAATTGGACAATTCGAAACGCAATAACGCATACGCACGGTGCCCACAGCGTGCACTATGCCTTTCACTCGCTGCATTTGAAAGCTGCCTTACATAACGGTTCACCCATTACTGTGACATTCAGAATGAAACAACTGCGGATAGAGGTCGGCGCAGTGGATTTT
Source organism: Epargyreus clarus (assembly GCF_041222505.1). NCBI lineage: Eukaryota > Metazoa > Arthropoda > Insecta > Lepidoptera > Hesperiidae > Epargyreus > Epargyreus clarus. Next base: position 14,428,166 of record NW_027332223.1, read on the forward strand.
ATGTGACCTAGGAAAATATTTGACATACAAAACCACGTTTAGGGTTCTTAGGGATTTATATAAAAGTATAATAAAGTTCAAATTTGTTACAAGACTGTAGTATAGAACGGTGAATGGAATAGATAACATGGATATAAAAAATAAAGATGACCTTAAATTTGAGGTTTGTTTAAGTCATTTCCAAGGAATTCAATAAGGAGTTAGAGAAATTTTCTGATATATTACACGTAGAAGTAGAGTTGAAGCGATTTTCCTAAACTCCTATTTTTTAGGCTTTAGAAGTTGGAAGGTGGTAGGTGGAAAGAATTTATGGTAATGATTTATTCATTACATTAGGTGCATTTACACAGTATTGTTTTTTGCATTATATTTTGTTATAGAGTTCTTTTCGAAGCACTTAGCCATACATTTATGATATTTAATATCGCTTTATATGGTCTAACGGACGTATTGAGATCTATTCAATCCAGTTTTAATCAAAACAACGAAATGTAAGCTAACATAAAAAATACATAAAAACTAGTATGTTGCCGCTAAGAAAGTCAAAATGTCTTCAAGATAGGCACTGCCTTGAAAGTTTGGGCACATGTTAACAACGAACCACGCATACAGAACAAGTTAAAAAGATCAGAGAGATGTCGCTGAAGTGTTTAGCCGTATTTATATTACACGAGGCCTTTTCAAGGGCTCTAGCCTATTTCAATGTCATAAGGGTAAAGGAATTAGAAAATATAATATACCACACAATAGGTACAACAAAAATAACTGAAAAATCTGAGGAGTAATCAGCCAGGTGCGAGTCGATTTTGGTCACAATTGGGTTCCATCAAATTTTCATTATTCTTTATTTTTAGTTTTTGTTGTCATAGCTGCTATAAAACTAAATGCATTGTGAACATTTGAACGGTTTGCCTATTCTGGTTTAATATAAAAAGCGAAAAACGCCGAAAAATAGCGGTTTGTTGTATGGATGACAGACGGACAGACAGGCAGACAGCGGAGCTTAATAACTGGATGCCGTTTTTACCCTTTAAGTAAGGAACCCTAAAAAGTATGTTTATGCGTGTAACATTTAATTTCTAATTTTAATTAACATATTTCCTAATTTGCTTAAAAAGTACGTCACAAAATTCTATATTACGCATTCAGTCAAAAATTGATTTTCCTTTTTCAGTTAATTATTTTATGCGTTCGGGTATTTTGTTTTTGCAATAATTAGTTTTTGATAACGTCCAAACTTATTAGGAAAGTAATATCGTTAATTACGTAAATTGTAAATTGAAACAATGTGTTTTATATAGGTACGTGATATAGTCTTTCAATTAGAAAATCACACTTCCTGCTTACACTAAGATATCGTTTACGGTGTATAAGCACCAGATAACTACAATCGCATTATAAAAAGTGGGTACAGTCTCGGATTTAACATTATTTTCAAATAAAATAGATGTCGCTACTTACACGTATTTTACGTAGGCCGAAGAACGTTCTTCAAAGATTCTTGTGAGCTAATAGCTTATGTAACCTAGGTAATTACTTAGACAAGTAAGGTGATCCCTGGTAAGGGCAGCGAAAGACAGAGACAAAATAATGTTTCTAGTTCTCTCTATCTAGTTTACAACGTGATTTGGTCACACTCGCAGTGTTGAGTCGTGCGTCTCAATTAGCGTACTAATATAAATATTGTCAAGTGAGACGGTTCCGTGTACTATGGGTTCCGTGCTCTACGTGGTTATTTTGTACAACGTTGGTACATTTACCAACAAACAAATTAACAAATAAATGTGCAAGTCCGACTCTTACTTGCCTCTACTAAGTATAATAATTATGAAAGTTACTGTATAATAACAATATTTACAACATTGACATTGTTTTAGCGTTGTTACGATAGAAAAAAAATCGGTACATTGAATAACAGTTTATAAAATCCTCTTATTTTTTAATATTGTTTTTATTTCTTTTCATTCTATATCAAAAAGCTTTATTAAAGATACATTTCTTTAGGAACGTCAAAAGTAGAGTAAACAGTTAACTCGAGCTAACCGTCACTAAAAACTGACATGTTCGAAATTTGTTTATTTATTTACACGCATCATAATCTACTGACGTACGGTTAGCAAATGAACCGCCAAGAAGACAGCGGTTCGTTTGGTGGGCAATTAAAAAAGATGTAGTAATAAATTGTAGTCATAAAAAGTTGCGTGCTCATTACTCATGCTCATGACCATGGATGACAACTTTCAACGGTTTGCATATTGAGGCAATCGGTTTCAATTAGACGGACTGCGTGGTTTACCTACTGACATTTGTCTAGCGTTTTTAAGGAAATATAGCGAGATCGCAGTTCGCATGGCAATAGTCACTACCGACCGTGAATAAACTATTTTTATATTACAGGAGTAGGAGACGAGCACGTAGTCCACCTGATAAGGTGGTAAGTAGCTACTGCCGCCCATGGACATCTGTAATTAACCGCAGATAGGATTAGATATTCTTACCTAAAGCGGCCACACTTGAGCCGCTATCATTGAGGACTAAGCTGGAACGCCTCGGAAAAGTATGTCTCCCTTACCACACCCTTCAAACCGGAACACAGTAGCGTTTCACTGCTTTAACAGGCAGAAATACGAGTGGCGGTTGTGCCACCGGAGTCGGAGCACAAAGGGTTCTACCACCTTCTTAACTTCACATGTTCATAGTACGGAAACGTTTTTTTACTTGTCGTGGTCAGTGGTCACCCATAAAACTGTCTACGTTACTTAATTTTATAGATTGTTTATGATGTATGAAGGCTAAGGATATGCAATTTATTTTATAGGATTTAAGTGGCATCTGTCCACCTGGTGTTAAGTGCTCACTATTGATCATGGACATCTGTAACCGACTGTATCTAGAATATGAGTTCTACTTGAATCCGGTCAAAGAACCACTCCCAAGGCCATTCCTAAGAACTAGTATGGTCGTCTCACCGAAATGCAAGAAGTGCTTCCGCAAGATGTAAAAAAATCTAATTTTCTAATTAAGTATTTTACTATGTTCATATTTACATTTAATGCATGTTATGATTACCTGTAATAGTAAGAACAGTTACTCACTAAAATAATAGAAATAATTTATTTATTTATTTTACACCAACACAGCTATCATTACAGGTCATTCCCAAAGCAATAGTATGGTTACTTAATTTTTAACAAAATAGCACAGTACATATAGTGTCGTATTTGTAAATTCAGAGAGCAAGATAATATATCAATTAAATCTGCAACGAGGTTTAAAGTACGCAAGTTAATAATTGTACTGTATATGAATGTCACTGCTGTACCTTATGTTGGTAGTCCTGAATAAATAAAAAACAAAAAAATAGTTGTGGTGATAATACTCTTTAGCGTGAGAACTACATAAAAATTATCACAGTCTACCAAAAAACAAATTTTGATTTCAGGTGAAGTTTATTTACAAAATATCTTCATTTCGAAAGAATCATAAAACGAATTTATTTTTAAACTAATGTTCGCAATCAGTCTTACTGCTATAACTTCATTAACCTTGACAATGTTCTATCAACGAGATAGTTAAAGTAATTTAATTTCCTAATGTTTTTAAACACGCGTGGAAATACGTGTGCACACGAAATACTATAATAATTATAAAATATTTAAGTAAATTTGTCACTTTTCATTCCTATGAAATAACTCCTTTTTAAAATATACACTACACATACCCTTAAATTTCGGCAGTAATTTCCTAGTTGTTTGAAACTCGACCTCTCGATAGATGGGTCCGAGGTTCAAATCCCAGGCATGCATCTCTGATTTTTTAAATTAAATGCGTATTAGAAATTAATTAGCACTTGCTTTAACGGCGAAGGAAAACATCATTAAACCTGCACACCTGAGATTTATAAAAACAAAATCTTAAAGGTATGTAAAGGCTACCAATACGCAATTGGCTAGCATGGTGGACTATGGGATAATCCTTCTCAATCTGAGAGGATACCGGTGCCCAGAAGTGGAACAGTAATGTGTTGACGACGATATTATACATTTATTTGGTTAAGCATATTTCTTAATTATGTTGACATTAAATAAATTCTACTTATAAAAATCTGGTATCGATAAAAACTTGCGTACAAAAACATATCGATAGAAACCAGTTATGTCTCAAGTAACAATAATAACAGCACAACAAAGGACAGTTCCGCGTGGGGTGACCAGGAATAAAGCGGCGACCAGACTCTGCGGCGTTTTGGTCAAAGACATAATCCTTGACCCAAATAAATAAAAAACCGGTCAAGTGGCTATTGGAATAAATAGAGAGTTCCGTACACAATTTAGTGTAAGGCGAGTAACATTTTTATTGTTTGTCAAACTTTATTGTGCATGAATTAAAAATATAAAAGAAACCTTAACTATTAATTAACATTATTACATATTATTGGGTCTCCTGATTATGGGATTCGTTCTGGAGTGAGTAAAGTTCAGATCGTGATTCACCACGGTATGTAAAGCTGAAGCCCTTAATACACCTATGGAACATTATGGAGGAAATGGCAAAGATCACTGGGTATTTGAGATTATGAAATTCAAAATCAAGTAATTACATACTTAGGCTGATTCCTTAAAAATAAATAAAATACATATCCACATAAATAATACTAAAACTATCGAAGCCAAATCTAAAACGCAAATTTGTATGTTGTTTCTTTTAAGTATCCTTTAAACCTTATTTATTTATAAATTCTTCTTTCACGCATAGTTTAAACGTTATTTCCGTATTAAATGCCAACTGAACCCAAATATTCCCGAACTTAAACCAGTTTGGATGTCCCGAACTGTCCCACACAGGTTAAATTACGTATTGTTGTCCCACCATACGCATGTATTTAGGCAACTCGTATGTCCGTATGTTGCAACCTTTTGTTCGGGATTTGACGATGACGTAAAAGGAATTTATAATTAATTAGCTACTAATAAGGTAAATTCTGCTGCATTTAAGAATTAATTTCCTATTGTAGGAATCTTATATAATTATGTGTGCATGTTGAATAGTGCAATGTGTGTGTGGGTAACTCATTCGCAGTAACAAACTTGTCATATTTTTTGTTTAAATTAATTAGCAGTCCAAATATTGCATAAAAAGGTTAATTAAAAATTAAATCAAATATGACAATGCTTAAGCTACTTATAATATCCGCGTGGTATAATGGTCACCAAATCGGTACATTTCTAAGTAACACTTTTAATCACCAATAAGAAATACGAGTATATTCATAATTCATAATACCATATTAAAATTACTGTATGCGTGTTTTTTTATTTGTATTTTATATTTGGACCGACACGCATTCAAAAATACAATGCTAGCGGAGCTGTGCAGGTATATTTTTTTAAAGTATAAATATTATTTGTATTATCTATATAATGAAATCCTAACACTGTCTTACACGGGTTCTTTAATATAAAGATGTACACTATGAAAGATTTTTAAAACTTAGTCCCCTACGGGGCTAAATTGAGAATGAAAGCTTGTTATCTATGATATATCGTTTTCTTTAGCCAACCGATCAATGCGCCGTGTAATCGCGTAATACGGGAGCTTCTACTCCTCCGGGATACTCCTCAAATCTCCTAATCCTCAGAAAATCGTCAACATCACGTATCTTCTAAAACTCGGGAAAAATAAGCGGTAAGTTGAAAGACACCCACGGTAACACCTACCACTAATACCCTGTTAAACAGTGATAGAGATATTATATAAGTGTCTGGCATGGAACCGTCTGGCATTGTATTTATTATAATAAGAAAGCGATAAAATTATATTGTAATATATCAATTCATACGTCGTAAATGTGGTTGTTAATATGTTTGTAACTCTTTTACAACTATACCGCGGAACCGGACCATATTTAATGTGAAATTAAGGAAGGACAAAGGCCCATATTTCGACAGAACACTCTGGCGACTTCGCCAGCGACGTATCCAAACAAAGCATATTGAATGATATGTTAAGACTTGCCAAATTATCGCCAAATGAAGTATCAGTAATAATGCCTCAATATGTTTTATCTGGATACATCGTTGGCGCTGTGGCCATAACATCCCGGTAAGATAGACGCATTATATTTTCCCAAAAGGACTACATAACAAAATACAAAAATCTATTCTTAACTCAGGTATATCAAGTACTTTGTAAAACATACTGTGTGTTGATTAATCTGCATCACGCAATGTTAACACGCCACTTTTAAATTACTCGTATGTTGTATGTAAGTTCGATAACTTTGTAAAAGCCTTTTGCTACTTTAAATTTTAGAACTTTTTTATACTGACGTCGGTTATACCACTTAAATGAGTATTTCCGGTAATACCTTCTTCATTCTACGAATCACGCAAATGAGCACACATCTGTATGATGGCAACTGCTGATGATCATCTATAATCTAAGAAGTTTACTGATGCATTCTACCCATGAAGACTAATATGGTATTATTCGTGTATTATCATACCCTTGAGGCTAGAACACAGCAAAATTTAAAAACAATACTAGGCAGAAATATATTTGGCGGTAGTGCCTCCGAACCATGAATGGTTCCACCACCTTTAAACTTAACATGTGTTTTAGCAATCATGTGCTATTTGAAGTAAGGCAGATTTGCTTATCTCATTAGACTTCCAAATTAGTCTTTAGGTCAAACAACGTGTCTATGTTTTTAATGTGAAACACGCAAGGTTTATATTAGGGACTAGCATTTGCCCATAGCGGCAAAAACTAGGTCAAAAGCCTGATCTTTGCTGATTTTGACGACATCTATATAAGGTTCTTGCGCAAAAAACAATTGAAAAACCTTGATGAAGACTTGCCGAATATATTTTTTATGCATAAATAGTCTATAAATACTAATCTCTGAATTTACCTTTCAGAAGTAGAACATGAATTCCGGTTGACTTAAATATGAATCGACAATACGAGTATTAGTTCTCGAGAGTGATGCTTCAGTCTTATAAAAATCTGAGAAATTCATATACATCAGTTAATATTAGCTTAATTACGCCAAAATATAAAGGACTCTACATAAAAACGAAAAGCATAGCATTATTCGGTCATACATAGAGTGACCATTTCCATTTTACTTTAAAACGAGACTTTGCTATGGAAGCAATTTTGGGTAAAAATCTGGAAAAATATAGAAAATTTTATTTTAGTGGCGTAGCGTGGGTTTCGCCCCCATTAGGAATTATCGGCGATAAAAAAAAGATTTTGAAGACTACATAAATAGTGTCTGAAATGTCAAGGCAAAAAAGTCCTCATTTACAATTTCGCTGACTACCCATCGCTATTTTCATTTTTCCTAAAGCGGCACATTTTCGCATTCCCGAATTATTATCACCGAGACACATAAAAACGGGACATTTCCCATTTAAAACGGAACATATGGTGACCTTAGTAAAACTTAATATAATATTAACAAATATGAACATATCGATGAATTTACAACAGGGGCAGCTCGAAGGGATCTCGGCCTTGGTTACGTAAGCGAGCTCAAAGGTCCTCCGTAATCGTCCTTGGCCCTAGCGTGAATCTTAAACGTAGTGCCAATACCTACGATAAATAATAGCTGTATTTGTACAAGCACGTTTATCGTGCATGTGTTAAAAAGCAGTTTTTTGCTTCATATGTGTCCTCATTATGTATATTAAATAGTTTGCCAAAATATTAGACTAGAATAATTGGTATGGTTTTCGGTACTGCATTGTGTACTATATTTACCATGTTTTGTTCATTCTGCGTTTTAGATATTTTAATGTAGGTTATACCTTTATGAGAACTAGTTTTTCATGTTTACTTGATCAAATATTAAATTCGGGACCTTGACTACGGTCTTACGATGCAGCGAGCCGTCTAGTAAATCAAAAAACTATTACATCTGAACCCTAAGTAGTACATACTTTGGTTAAAAGGTCTGCCTAGCATCTAGCAACACGCAACGCTGTCACGCAAACTAGTACAAGGACCCGGGAATCCTGGCCCGCCCACTCCGAGCCTAGAAGGAGCGGACCAAAATAATCTCCGAAACTGGCATCCACGCGTAGGCTTGTTTATCGAAAAACGTGTGGTAGTCAAAGGGAAAAAAGGTTACTGATATTCTGATAACGAGCTCGATTAAAAATAGATTGGTTCTGGGACGTAATAAGGATCTTAAATCTATAATAGGTATTTTGAGAGCGGAGTCACCATGCTGATTGTTACGTAATGGTATCCGGGTTCGTTTGCTGATTATTTTGGTTTGGGTATTTGTGTATTCGTCATTATATGTGCTCATGACACCCACGATACATGAAAAATCCTACTGTGGGGACAAGATTTTGTATTTACAATCAGTTCCCTTAAAATCAAAGCTACTGTCGAAAATATTACACCCATTACGTGCATTGTAGGTATTTTACGATATCTAATATCCAATAACGAATCCATGCATTTAAATACCATTAGTCCCGTTATAGTTACAAGTTCAAGTAAAGTAACTAATCGACATTGCGCGCACAACAAACATCTCGTTATAAATATAGGTACAAACAAAGTATTATAATTCTTATCAGACCTACATAGTTTTTATACAATTCTAATATACAAAAATATATTTAAACACTTTTTAAATCCAAACTTTTGTATTCTTCCGTTTTACTTGATACCCATATATTCAACGCTGCACGCAGTAGGTAACAAGGTACAAATATTTCCGGTTCGAATTATACCAATATATGAATTTCAAAAAAAATATAGTTAGAGGCACCTGACCTCCAAATATTATTTTTTGGAATTTCTAACAAAAACTACAATCACTCCCGTTCCAGTTGAGACAATGTTACAGGCAATATATTCGTCGCTGCACGCACTACGAAGGCATCGTAGCTGTTACGCAACGGCGCCGCAGCTCCCGGGATGTCCTTGGGCCCACCCTCCCCAGACGCTGCGCAAGACGGGAATAATATCTCGGAAACGGAAAATCGGGACGTACTCACTGTTTATCGGGATGTAGATCGTAGGTTGTAAGTTTACTGATAAGTAGGGTAAATACGGGTGAGTACCTTGCTACGTCAATCATTTGAAGGGCTTATTAGGGTTTCGGGATTCTGATAATTATTCATTTATGAACTTTAATGAAAGCATTCCTTAATAGGGATTTGAAAATTAATGTTGCTTTTATAACTACAAAGGATATTTACTTATTATAAAATCGACCACGCAAATATAAGTATATGTTAACACCCACACCCAAAAAAAAAATAGACCGATAGAATAACCGGCTGGCACGTGTTATCGTCACCACATAATTCATTATTTTTTCTTATGAAGCTTTCAAGACAGTATAGATCTAAAAACGTAACAACGTCCTTCCTAAAGTAAGGGGATAAATACTGATGATTGAGAAATAAAACATAATTACACCCGAAAGGTATGATATTAATTTCAGATGTCTCGATAACCGTTAAAGTATGGTAACCTTGGATCATATCGCTGTTTCCCAAAAACAAACTCTACCGTATAACAACTATTTAAGCCTACCAAACTCCCGACTCTATAGGCCGTATCAAATAAGAAACAGACAACCATAAGCAAGCTAAACAGATTAAGTCAGAAGGGCCCAATTAAGTTAGAAGGACCTTACTGAAACAGTAAGCCACGTTGCACGTTTACGCAGGGCGGCGTGGCCTTGGTTACAAGCGTCGCGCCAGCCCCCGGGGGGCGCCACCCCCACCCGGCGAGCCTAGACGCAGCGCGAACGAAAATATATCTCGGATACGGAATCTGGGCTTTCATGTTTATCGATGTCGATAATTAGTACGTCTAGTTTAAAACGTGAAAATAACTTATCTTGCTTAGGTCGTGTAAGTAAAGTTTGGTAAGGGAGATATACTCTTCTGAGGCGTTCCAGCTTATTTCTCAGGGGTAGCGGCGCATCCGTGGCTGACCTTAGAAAGGAATATATTAGATATCTGGGGTTGATTGCAGATGTCCATGGGTGGTAGTAGACACTTACCATCAGGTGGATTGCATGCATGTCTAATACTCCTATAGGTATTACGAGTATATACAAAAAGTGGAAGGTATTAATGATTGAAACCAAGGTCACTCTAGTTTTATACATATTGTTGTAAGAATGCAGTAGAAAATGACTATGTAGTTCAGCTCATTGTAAGTATACAGTGCCGCTCATCGAAATCTACAACCTACTTCTAGAACAATGGTCGTGTCTGAAACCGAAAACATATGCATTACCACTCCAGAGAACTAACATGGTCAAGTCATATGTAAAAAAGATACTATCCCAGGATAAGGTATGTAGAATCGTATATACATTTGCTATGCCTTACTATGTAAATCAGTTCGCAAACTTACGCATATCCGTGCTTTAGTGCCTAAACTCAACTTTTCGTGTCTTAAGGAAAAAAACATTTCAAGGAAACTCTTAGTTTTCAACGCCGTATTCTTATTTGCAATACCAAACATAAATACTGAACTGAATTTGCCTGTATTTTCACACGAATTTATAGAATTACTAGCTGACCCGGCAAACGTTGTGTTGCCATATAAATAAAAAAAATATTAAGGGTGAACAACCCTTATCACTTAGGGGTATGAAAAATAGATAGTAGCCGATTCTCAGACCTACTGAATGTGCATATAAAATTTAGTGAAAATCGGTAAAGCCGTTTCGGAGGAGTACGGTAACTGAGATTGCGACACGAGAATTTTACATATAAGAGTTAAAGCAACATTAACTACTGTTTATCTTAAAATCTTAGTGTTTTTGCATACATTTTACGGAAGTGTACCCACAGCATCATTAAAAGAAACAAACATTACTTATATCGACCGTTTTTTTTTATTTTATGAAGTATTCTAATAATCCTTATCAATGCGGTAGGCCGACAAATTTTAAGGTTATCTTTCATTGCAAAGATAGCAAGCGTTAACTCACAAACCAATTCTAATCTTTTATTACAATGTTTATCTACGTATTTAGTTAGTATTTACGATAAACAACTGATGAGCGGTATTTCCATATTCAACCCATGTGATTCCTAGAATCGATTTTATTTTTGAGTCATGTTAGTCAGCTGGCACTTATAATTTCATGATTGTAATAATATTAGTTGAAAAAACATATTCAATAAAGCGTATCAATGGTTTTCGCTGCTTAATGTAATGTGCACTTTTGTTATGAATGAAACTTTCAACCCCTAATAGGAATTTATACACTTGCTATAATGGGCAAAGAAAATTTTCTAAAACATTCGTAACTACAAATTCACTACTAAAATGTTGCGTGAATTACATTCAGGGATCAAGACACCATTTTGAACTAGATCTTAGATCTTTTAATTTAGAAAGGAGACCTTAGAAATGAACTTCGTCCCAAAGATGAAATAATCCAAATAGGAAAAATCCCAAACGACAATTAAGATCTATAGATTTGAAAGGTTTAATTAAGATCGATCGATTGACTGTAATTGCCTTAAAGCATAATAATACAGATATTATGGGTAAATACTGATAAAATATGTGCATAAGAGGCATATTTTTGCAGCGAAAGCTTCTGCAAAAGATAAAAGATTATTATTAAGGATTAAATTAGACCAGAAGTTTTATAATGATATTTCAATTACCAAGTGTCATTTTCAAAGGTCATTATTATAAGTTGGGTTACACATTCTCAACATTTTTAATTAAATCAGTATGTAGAGAAATACTCGTACAAAAACATTGAAAAAGTTCGCTTACAAATTATTTGTTCTAATAAAAGTATAATGTGCAAACATATTAGCCTCGAGCTCTACATTATTGTTTCTATTTCCTTTGCAAAAACTTTCATTTCCTCTTGGGTATTATGTCAATATTTCCAGTCGGGCTATTGACCCGAACATGAAAAAATGGGTCGATAATAATAATAGAGTCCACAATCAAAGAAATGCTGTAACAATGTTATAAAAAATAATAAGTACCGTCAAGTAAAGAAGTGTAACAAAAAACATACACCTGATTGATAAGTCTGAATCGGGACTTCATCTGAATCAATGTTTTTTACCTCTGCGGAAAGAGATCAATCGAATCATCGGAATAGATCCGTCGAGAAGATTATAGACCTTTAAGAGTATCTGAATACTTAACCAGATACATGTTTATAATCCTAAGTTGGATTGTCTTATGCTGTCTCCCTTACCACACCCATCGTATATAGAAATAGGTGTCATGGTTGCATTACAATCAAATTGCTTAACAACTACTATATAACCAATTAGAAAACGAAAATCATTGACATTCAAACCTGTTTGCAAAAAAATTAAAACGACTTAAACATAAAAAACTTAATTAAAATAAAAGCCCCCCATTTTTATTTCAAAATATATCAGGTGAATGTTCCCAATGCTAACGTTCTATTTTTTTCTTGCTTAAAGTGTCTCTATTAGTGTCGTAACTCGAACTATCGTGTACAATAGCTGGTACCTTGAACTTGGTTGTTTCATTGTAAAAACCTACACAATGTAGAACCATTATTCATGTAATACATTCAGTACTTTTAAGAATCTGTAGTAGTGTCATCTTATCTGTATCTCTAGATCGATGGCCATGGAAACATGAATGGTAACACGGGGCGTTCCGATATAGTATTCCGAGTACTTCTGCTTAGCAATACGGACGGTATGGACTGCTTTATATCGGGCTGCATGTTAAAAATATTAAAGCAACATGTAGTATGATTTTCAACTCATTATTGACTCGATTTTTGGTAGAGGTTTCTTCTGAGATAAAAATGTGGACCATCAACTGGCTGATGCAGATTACTAGACTTCAAACACCTTTGAGAATGATAGAGCATTTTCAGGGCACAATTCAACAATTTATACAAGTCACTATAAGTTACTGCAAGTATAACTAAACAATCCTAAATGCCAACTAATATAATTCGGTAACACTGATATCATCGGCAACCCATTACTGTCCCACTGCTGGGCACGGGTCTCCTCTCAAAATGAGAAGGATTAAGCCATAGTCCACCACGCTGGCCAAGTGCGTATTGGTAGACTTCACATACCTTTGAGATTTTTTTTTATAAATCTCTCAGGTATGCAGGTTTCCTCACGATGTTTTCCTTCACCGTTTTAGCAAGTGATAATTAATTTCTAATACGCACATAAATTCGAAAAATCAGTGGTGCGTGCCTGGGATTTGAACCTCGGACCCCTCGATCGACAGGCCGAGTTTCTTAACCACTAGGCTATCACTGCCATAACACTGATAGCTAAATACTAAAGCTAAATACTTAATTAGGTATGCACTAAATTAGATTTAGGTCATTACACTTAGCAGTAATTTTTGAGACTATGCAATAGCAAAGTACTACAGACTAACACATCATACTTTTTGTAAAGCCTATTACAAGGTTACAGTGACGTAGGTCTGGCTTGCCAACACGTATTTTTGTCAATAATAACAGTGGTATTTATATACAGATGTGACGTCACGTATAAATACTAATAAATATAAAAATATACTGTAGTATAGATTATTATAAACCCTTAAAACAAAAAGTACTAAGTAACAAAGTTAACGTCATTTTATTTAAAATACGATAATATTTTTTATCGTATTTTACGGCGAGTTATTCAGTTAATTGAATGCCTTAATTAATAATGAGATCAGAAAAAATACATTCAATATTATAATATACGACATATGGATTGAACTAAGCTATTTGGTTTGTAAATCGTGTAATTATTTGAGAAATGTGGAATGTTATAAGAAAATTCTTGTCTATTCTAGAAAAAATATGATTACATATTAAAATAATGTATCAATTACCGAAAATCTTGCGTTAATGACACGCACATATTGGTTAATTATAATGCAAAGTAAGTAATTGTACTAAGTTTCAGCGCATTACGCTTATAGTTCGTAGCACGTACTTAATAATGCTGCATTCTGCAAAAATATTCCATACACAGAGCAAGTTGCGAGCGCGCATACACAAACGGGGAACAATGGGTAGTAAATAACACGATTCGTGAATTACAACAGTAAATAATTGTAATTACATTATCATTGTAATACGTTGACGGTTCGGAGAGCGACTCCTCGTGCGCCAGCGGCCTACTAGCGGCGGTAACAGACAAACGCGTGCAGGCCGCGGGCCCAGTACAACGTACAAGGCGAGCGTTGCCGCCACAGCCGGTAGGTGCTAATAGCCGACCGCGGGGCCACTTTGACAGTTTCTATGCAAATGTTAATGCGTCGCGAGACCAGTTTTCGCCTCAGCGGTTCCGGGCCTACCTACTTGCGCTCGATCTATTCACGCCCATAATTATTACCGAACGTACGCTCTAAACTGGATTTGACGAATTCATTAAGCATTTTGAACCAGGATCGAATTCGACGGTCGTTGAAATGGGAATCCATTATCTAACGAGTACGCCCCGCGAACGTATCGCGAGTGAAAACTTACGAATCGGTCGATGCCGGAACGTGCAAAAAATTTAGTGATGCAATAACAAAGTGCAAAAAAGCGGAGATACGGTTGTCTCATTATCAAGTTCAATAGCCCCAAAGCGACAGCACGTGTATGCAAAACCTGGGAGGCGGATGGAGTCTGAGCAAAAATATCCTCTCCATGAAACATTTTAAGGCGCAAACTGCTCTACGACTTCAGTCACTTAAAATTTATCGCATGCTGCGGGGTGTCAACACTTATTTATCTATGACTTTGTATCGCGATACATATTTTGGTAAATTGACTCGCAGATGAGGCCAGACGATTTTCCGCCCGCACTCTGCTACGAATCGGTAATCTTAAGTACTAAACGTAACAAAAAAGGGACGATACTTTCCTCGATTCCATGAATATCAGTAGTTCCACAGTCCTTGTATCGTTACTAGAAAACCATCAGAGCTCTGTCGAGCCGTGCACAAATATCATAGTTCGTATCACTGAATGTGCGTTCACTGCGTATCACTGGCGTAACACTAGCACCGTACCGGGCGATGTCCGTACTCACTTCCGCATATTGCAGCGCGCGCTGGCGCCGATCGCCGCAGTGCGCAGTATCTAGGTACCGCCGCGTCGCTCCTAACAGGCGGGAGCCTCGCTCGCGAATGCGACCGCCGAAAACTCCTCACGCCGTCCGAATGCAGAAAATTCGGACGCGTCGAGTGGGGGACGCTCTACGACTATCCGAAACTTGCGCGCGTACGTGCAGCGCTTCGGTATGAAAAAATCCAAGGTTAACGCGCGATGCCAAAAAAAGACGCACGCAAAATGAAAAAAAGACGGCTAGAGCGGCGCCCCCCGGCAGCCGTGACTGCAGCCTCTGCACGCGCGGCCGCATTCATAGTGCTTCTAGCTATGTGATCTACTCGTATGCTGCGCGAACCAACCAATCTACCATAATGTTTATGTTCAAGGCTTGTTAACTTTGTTTAATACGCTGCTCAATTTCGTTACGTTCACTAATCATACCAATCATTACTATTTTTATAAAATAAGTGTATGGTAGCAAAAAATACATATCACGATGTTTTTGTTATGAATATTACGTAGTCTTGGTTGCTACCCAAAGGCGTTTAAATGCCGCAAACAGTCTGAAAAATGTCCGAACCCAGATAAAGCGCTCGATTACAACGGTACATATTTACATTTCGTCCTTATACTTTCATGAAGTTATTCAACTAAAATCTCCGGGTTTGGACTACACAAACTTTGAAATTAATTCAAACAATTTTCAGGGCTTAGGTCAATGGAAAATTAAATTTTAGAACTCTATTTCTCATAATTACAATTATGCTATTCATGTTTTATTGGTATTCAAATATATAACTTAAGTAATTACTTTTATCAAATATTATTGGAACAGTCAATAACGCTTTACTTATTTTTTGACAATACTCTCGAATTTCATACTCGTCAATTGGACTCATATTAAAATCTCAAATAAAAATTCATAAAATACATTCATAAAAAAAAACAAATAGGCTTTTAGCCTGAGACAAAACCTTAACATAGTCTTCATGCGTAGCAACAACCGATCTAGGGTAACACTTCGATCCTATTTCAAGTCGATGATAAATATTCTTTAATACTTTACATAGTTCAAATAAATGCAATAGTGTTCCACTGCTGGGAACGAATCTGATACCTTTATCTGTATTTTGAAAATCAGTCATCTATAATACTAAGTACGAGCTGATGACGACTTGTTGTAATTGATCGTGTGAAACATCCTTCTTTGGATATATTTTTTTCTTTCAATCATCACATAGACGAAAAAGTAAATAGATTCCTAACGGATAATACATTATTTTTCGTACTATATCAGTTCAATGTAAATCACGTCTACGAATTAGATATTTTAAAATGGCGCTTATTTCAGTCAATGGCCGTAGGATATTATTATCTTCTGTACTAATTAGAAGGCTGTTTAGGTCACAAATAGCTGCACTCTTATATTTCACTGGTGGGCAAAAATGTATCTCGTTATATTAACCATGAAATACTTTATTAGCTACAATCTTACTATGGTTATCTCTATCCGTTTACACTCTCTACGCATTTTTGTGTTAAACAAAAGTTATGGGCATAGAAAAACGCAGTTTATTGCAATAACAGATAGATACTTCGATTCCATTATTTCAGTTATACTCGTACATTAGAAGTCTATATCATTCTTTCGTCGTGGTATGGTAGTAATCACTAATCATACAAGTGGATTAACCCGTAAAACCGCTCTTCGTTTTTATGGGCTCTACAAGACTCTACAATAAAAATTCTGCCGACTTCTCTTCATAAGAAATATTACCACTAATAAGAATATTATCAATTACATTTAATTTATTGAAACGTTACGTTAATGATTGTGTGCTTTTTAAGATTTTTTATTTATTTTAAGATACCAACATTTCTTTTTAAATGCGTATTAATATAAGAATTGTACCATTTTCAAAAATGGTGCCAATTAAACGGAAACATATGACATACATGTACATTAACATATGACCTTGTATAGTTATCGCCAAATTGCTAGTCCGCTCTGAAGTTGTTCCGAACAGGTGTAGTCATACAATTTGCTATGGCGACGCGATTCATTTCTATATTCCGAGCGGACTAGCCGTTGTACGCGGACTATAGTTTTGTGTCAAAATGGCAGACGTAATTTTCACCCAATTCATAGTACACTTATAAACAATAAATATGCAATGAGTTTTAAAATATTCAATCGATTGCTTCATAACAATGCAGCAGCGTCCAATTGAGCGGTCATAAAATTTGGGCGGCCTTGGCCACAAACATAACGTCTTAGGCGATGTGCTCATAGTCAGTTCATTCATTAATTTGTTTACTGACTTATGTTATAAAAACGTTGTTGTTTAAAAGGTAGAACGTTGTGTGATTTGACTCCGGTGGCACCACCGCCATCCATACCTATTTCTGTCTTATAACGGCAGTGTTAAGGGCTGATGTGTTGCGGTTTGAAGGGTGTGGGAAGGGAGACATACTTTTCCGAGTTATTCCAGCTTAGTCCTCAGGATTAGCGGCGTATCTATGGCTGAGCTCTAATGTAACTGTCAGATAAATCTAATGTAACTGTCAGACATGTATGTTACCTCGCCTTTTCGTTAATTTCATTTTACTCTTATTTTTATTAATTTTATTTCATCATGTTATGTTTGTTGACCGTTAAAGCAAGTGCGAATAAAAAGGTTGCATTAACCTCTGTGGTTCACATCCGAAGGCACCGCTGACATACCTATTTCTGTAATACCAGCCGTGTTATGCTGTAAATACCATACGTATTCTAGTTTGAAGGACGTGGTAAGCGTGAAATTGTTGACCAAGGCGTTCCAACATAGTCCGCAGTCGTAGCAAAGCCTCTGTGGCCGACCACAGGCAGGACTCTAATCTTATCTAGGGTTGATAAGTAAGATTGTACGCTCGTTTGCTACTTCTACATCGTAAAAAAGATGCGTTACCACCTCTGAAGATTTAGTAGAAACCCCCCGGGTAAATGTCTTTACCTTAGTCCTATCTAGATCAAATCACAGCAGCCCATAACGCTGCTGTTATCGGACTTTACATTTTTATTACAAAAAAAGTTTTATATATTCACGTATATAGTCGACTAATCGCATTTTTTACCCTGTTATAGGACTTTATATTTGTATTACAAAAAAAGTTTTATACATTTATACAAAGGATCAGCGAACCTTAATTTTTTTCTAGCATATGAATCGTCATGCTCCACCGTGTGCGCTAACCCTAAACACACGTATATGAAATGTGCATTGCTCAAAGAACAATAACAAATTTCAATAGAGACTCTGTTTTCTTATCAACGCTGGCAAGGCCACGTGAATTATGATAACGGTTCAGAATTAGAACACAGGATGTTGAAAATTACGCGCGATACAATTTTGGGAAAATATATTTGAAATATTTTTTCGTTATTCATTTCTGATACATTTCGTAAATGTTATGTCGTATAGTAGAACATAAATTTACACTGAGTCTTGCCACTTATTTTGTTCATATAATGTTATATATAAAATTCTCGTGTCACAGTGTTAGTTACCGAACTCCTCCGAAACGGCTTTTCCGATTTTCACCAAATTTTATATGCATATTCAGCAGGTCTGAGAATCGGCTACTATTTATTTTTCATACCCCTAAGTGATAAGGGTTGTTCATCCTTAACATTTTTTATTTATATGGCAACACAACGTTTGCCGGGTCAGCTAATAATATTGAAAATGTTTAGAAAAACCTACGTAGCGTAAAACGTTTCGATTAATAGTTTATAAATAGAGTTAAGAGTAGTATTCTTAAAATATAATCAGATTTCCTACTTCTTTTGCCAATCGATTTTTGTTATAATGCTACAAAACTTTAAACTATTTATTATATTATATATAATGAAATTAAATGTGTATGTGTTACAAGGTTATCGCCAAAATATTCGGTTAGACCTAAGTTAAATTAATCATTAAAATAATGTTACCTATTAAGAATTTTTTCAACATCAATTTTTGCACAATACGCATAAGTAGTAAACAAAAACTTATTATTCCTAACGCATAAGGAAGCTGAAGTTTCATAATTAGTGTTTAATAAAACTGAATAAAAACCTTAGCAATTAAAGCAACAAATTAAAGGAATGACGCAACACGGCTGTTTTAAAATTATAATCCAATTATAAGTTGTAGTGTTTAAAGTTACATAGTTTTTCAGAAAATTAGTGCTTTTGTTTTTGTGATACAGAGTCATTACTCTGTAGAATAAGAATTATCAATTCTATATTAGACTTGTATTTAGACGGTTAAGTTTAAGTGTCAGTATATGTTATATTATTTGATGTTGTTCATTCAACATAACATTAAGATCTATACTAATATTATAAACAGGTAAAGTATGTAGCTTTGTTTGTTTGTAAGGGCTAATCTTCGGAAATACTGAATCGATCATAATAATTCTTTCACAGTCAGACAGCTACACTATTCAGGAGTGCTATAGGCTATATTTTATTATGATTGAACCTTCGATCACTAATCGAAGGATTGAACTAATTGACTGCTAGTATACTATAAAAACATAACACTACCTTAATATGTATGCATACGATGTAATATATTTTGCAACTAAACGTAGTATGGGTATACACCCTCGTTTCCCACAAGATATAGGAGGGGACTGAGATTAAATCCAGATGGTGGTACTGTCTTCATAGGAAATTATTCATCCACTGTATTCATCAACACGCAAGGCGTAGCGCGGCAAATACGGCAAAACCTCCTCTTTAGGGGAGATAAGCACATGTATAAGTATTGCAGTGGACTTTAAATGATAAGTATATTTATTCCTTTAGCTACTGCGGTTCTTGAGGAATTAATTATAAAGCTCTATATGTTTACATGCAGATGGTAGATGATTTGCTGGTAAAAGCTTCAATGTATGACTTTGAGTTACATCTAAAGGTGTTTAAAACCAGGTCTTACACTTAGCTTACTATTTTAAACTAAAACCTGGAAATAAATCTATAAATAACATGAGCAAAAGCGAATTAAGTAAAAGCCATGTTGTGAGCAACTTTTATTTTATTCTTTTTTATTTCTTATATTATTCTTGAAACGAAACACTAAAAGTCAAACAATAATGCACTTATGCTGTTTTTCATTCAATATTTGAAGAAAATAAGCCCAACATTGAAAAGTTTTAACCCTTTAAGTTTTTATAATATTAATGTTTATAACCTATTGACAATATTTAGCGGTAGATAGTACGTTTTGATTAAAAAGCATTATTGAAATTTACTTTTCATTAATATTAATTCGTTGTAATAAAAATTAAATACATAAAATTAAAATCAATATGTTTAGGTACTTCAATTACATATTAAGGAAATAGTAAAGTTACTCACTGATTA
Organism: Epargyreus clarus; assembly: GCF_041222505.1. Classification (NCBI taxonomy): domain Eukaryota; kingdom Metazoa; phylum Arthropoda; class Insecta; order Lepidoptera; family Hesperiidae; genus Epargyreus; species Epargyreus clarus. Next base: position 14,448,634 of record NW_027332223.1, read on the forward strand.
TTACAATTTTGCAAGTAAAGTAAAATCAGCCTGTATTTATGAGGGCTTACAAAATTCTTATAGGGTTATCTAATCAGCGTTATCACGCTGCATCGTAGCATACTATCAATAGATTGACACATGTACCAAATATTCGTAGGCCCAGAAGCGAAGAATAGATTTTACGCAAAAAGTTGTGAAAATTTTATGGCCATTAAATTTTTTGGCGATCTTATTACATTGCGCTGATATTATCTATACTAATATTATAAAGTTAAAACTTTGTTTGTTTGTTTGATTGTAATGAATAAGCTCAAAAACTACTGAACCCATTTTAAAAATTCAATATATTTTATATGAAATATATTTGATAAATAGATTTTGAGGCGGTACAAAGTTTGCCGGGTCAGCTAGTTCCCGTATTTATGTAAAGTATAATGGAAAAAATATTTAACCTTCTTTGTTATTCGATTCCCTATTCGAAGGAACGAAAAGTAACCTGTATCATAATGTAAATTAAAGCACAAAATCTAAATTTGAAAAAAAAAACTTAAAAATAAACAGAATGTAATCTTGAAAGTGTAGCATCTTAAACAATTACATTGTCTGTTTAAGAATTGCAAAACTTTATGTTGCTGCGATAGACTATTAAAATAAAAAACTATTATAATTTCTAAAATTTGTGTTAATTGTATCCTCAATAGTACACGACGAAACATTAACGACGGCTATAAAGTTTAACGCAGCCATTACTACAAGTGGCGCCAACTAGCGACGATATTTGTAAACGCTCCACGGCCTTCTGCACGTGGGAGTATAAGTACCTTCCCAATCGATATAATTAGGCACATAAAATATTTCTTCAGTCTACTAATACATTATTGTTTTATCCAAAAAACGATACCCGAACATCTCTGGCAGAACAAAATGAAACTTTACGTAGACAATTAAAAAGAAAACAAAAGTGACAGTTCGCGGTAACTGCGCGCCACAGATAACGCAAAAATCAGAAACCCATCACGAATGTAAGTGCGTTGACAAAATTAACCGCGCTCCGGCCGGCTTTCCAGCTCTACAGCTGGATAAACATTTGCGCATGCGTAAATACAGGCCGTTCAATGCCAAACTTCTGCATCTGACTTGTTAAATAGGCATAGTCGATAACAAAACTTAAACAGCGTCCAAATCATATCTATTCTATCTATGGCGTTAATTTCATCATTTTTATTTTTAAAACGATTTTTGGGAACAATACCAAACAAAGTTTGAGCGACTTCATTACAAAACATGTTAATGATTTAATTAATAAATATGATTTTATAAAAAATGAATGGTACGCAATTAATTCCTAAAAATATTGATCATAATGCATGGTACGCCAGGAATATTTAATATACATACGTCTGATCGCATCCCCTAAAAATGACCTTTAACCTTTAGTTTGGGGTACCCGTCTATTTCGTGTGGCACATTAATCATTCATTCGCCGTTTCTCCGAATAAAAACAATTATGATTCAGAATTATTACTGAAATTTCAATTTCTACGCGCCTCTACTGAATATTTATATACAACAATAAAACTAAATAATAGTTAATAATTTCTGTAACTGGTGTATGAAAGTGTAACAAATAATACGCAAGCAAAGTAAAGAACAAAAATACAAAAAATAAATAAAGTGAAAAAATATGTTAATTTGCTATCTTCGTTCAGTAGTTTGTGACCGCGGTGCAACTTAATGTACAAATTACACATTTAAAATCTAAAAACTAAAATAATATCTACGCTACTTACACAACAAGTATACTAAATATAAAAACAAAGAAACACTGATTTTATTTCAAAAACAAAATAATGATGCATCAATCATAACAACGAACACGAAAATTTTTACTTCACAACAATAGAAACAACACAAAACAAATCCAACAAACACGGAAACACTGCAAGACACTTGTCAAAATCTTGGAGCGGCCTACATTTGACGGAGCAGGCAAGGTGATTAAGTGGCCGAATTCTAGTTTCGAATTAGATCGTGTGGCACCATCCAAGAATTCGATTAGGAGCACTATTCGGGGGTGAAGCGGCGTGTGCAGCGTCGCTTCTGTACTTACGTGTTAAGTGTTGTGTGATCAAGCGGCCATCGGCGGCGCCGTCGCTCAGCGTACAGTACACGAGTGCAGGTCGGCTGGCGGCCAGGCGCGGGACTCGGAGTGCCCGGGGTACAGCCGTGGACACGCGGTTTCGAGGAAGTAAGTCCGGACGAACTGTCAACGCTCGTGCGGAAATCGGGCGGCGGCGGGCGCTCGCTGCAAGGCGCACGCGCGGGGCGCCCGTCAACAGCCCTGCAGCCGCGGCCGGGGGAGCCCACCCCGGCCTACCCTTTAAATCGAACGTCATATCCCGCCGTTCGCACCCCTCTCCCGCCCGCTGTAATTTCTGAAAAGCGCTGACTACCCCCCTCCAGACCCTAAAAAATGCATTGCGTAACGGTTTCACCAAATTCCGCCGCCTCGCTGTTTGCCCGATCAATTATCCACCTGCGTTGGAAACTAGAAGACAATACGGTCTGATCGACGTGGATGGTGACCTTATTCGGCGCGTGTAAGGGCCATATTGTGAATTCGTGAATGCTTTCATGTAACTTTCCGTTAATTGCGTAGTTTCGTGAAACTTACTATAATATTAGGTATATGGTTCATTTATCGCAATAGAATGAAGGCTAATGATATTTTTAAGTGAAATAAGTAAACTGATACATAGAGGATCGTCATTTTTATTCGAATTAAAATATAAATACGTCTACTCATAGATAATGATTAAAGATTATAAACAACCTTTTGAATTAATGGGAAAATAATTTTAACCAGAATTAATAACTTAAAATATTTTAAAATAACTTTTTTTCGTATTGAAAATTTCTATATATAAATTCAAATTATTCTTATGTAAAAGCAGTATAGTGATATTTAGAATTTGTGTCGATAAAATGGTTTTAAGATTTAAAATTTTTGTCACAAGATATTAAGGAGGAAAATAAAGGTAATAAGGTAAATTTTGGGAGCGCCTTTTGAACGATGAATGTAATGTGTCAAAGCATATGTCTTGCATTAAGCGTATTGTTTACTTGGTCCGTGTTTGCCGTCTTTGCAAATTGGAAGGGGGCATTAATTAAGCCGCAACGCAATATTAGCGTATGTCAAATATTACTCTACAACATCTATTTAATTCAAGGTATTACGCTTACAAGTAAATAGTGTCTTATAATACGCGTATTAAGCATTTCTATGTTCTGGTTTGAAGCATATTATGACAAACAGAATCATCATTATCATCAAAATCGTCGTTTTAATTTAGTCTGAAGAGGTAGAAACGCCTGTGTTGTCGCCTAAAAACCTTAGCTCTTTAGTTTGATTAGAAATCAGGTGGACTACATATCCTTTCCTCTGTCAATTTCAAACTTGATAGTTATTATAAAAAAAAAAAACGCGAATACCTAGAAATATAACTATGGTCAATCCCAAAATTTAGATGATTCGAACGACATCTCATATATTATGTTAAAATCCGTTAAGCCGTTAGGGCTGCAGGAGAGCAAGACATACATAAATACATAGATACATGTATATTCTCGAAAAACATTACCTTCCGCACTCCAGTAAAAACTAGTATCACTCTCTATTCTAACAAAATATTTTGTGAAAAATGCGATAAGTTACGATTTACGGGAAGACGCGACCCGTCTCCATAGCAAAGAATTCGATACGTAAAGCTTACTCGTGCGTGCCTCATATAAATATTCCGGGCGCTGATGGGTAAACAGTGCAAAGAAAAAATTAATGCTTCCAAACCAGTTGTGACATTCAAAGGTCCTACATATTGCAAATCAATGGCCGTGACATTTACGCGAAGTCTCAATGATGCTGGTAAAATGACAAAAACCTTAAAAGTTGCTTTACATATTGTAACGTGGAGAATTAATTCTAAACTACGAAACGGCCGTAGACCAGTTTCAAGCATTCAAATTAATAACGCATCTATGTGCAAATTTATTGGAGCCGCTGAGAAGTAAATGAACAGACTCTTAATGTCTCTGAAAAATATGTAACCTTGGATATCTGTTTACTATTAAAATATTGTACGTTAAATTAAACGCTATAACGATAATATATTTAAATGCGTTACAAATTCGTACTTACATTAAGATCGACTTTCCTTTCATACCAAAAGAAATTAAAATTATTGTTACTTGTGATGGATAAGGCGGAATCTTTTCTTATTGTACTTTACACGTACCGACCAAAACACTAAATTTGAACCTCTACTTAAAGTGGTCATCTGTACTCTTAATTTGTCTTATTAAATAGCCCACTTCGATTCAATCATCGTCGTCCTCCGCGCCAATCTCGGAAAACAAATGACTAGTAAATGGACTGACTTATCCTTATAAAAGTATTATTAATTTATGACTCTATTTGTATTATTCGTCTATCGCTGAAACTGTAATAGGAAAACTGTTCTAATGGCATGTGAGTGACATTAGCGCATCGAAATAGTTATTTAAGGAAGACTCGTATTACGTCAGCGTTGTAAATTTTTGACAAATATACACATCCTAGTGGAAAAACCATATACGATAATTGTAAACGATTATTAAGTATAAGAGCAATTGACAATCACTGTATTTCTTATTTAATTTATGATGTTCCACTTCTGGTGGAATGTTATTTATATATAAAATTCTCGTGTCACAATGTTAGTTACCGTACTCCTCCGAAACGGCTTTACCGCTTTTACCCAATTTTATACGCATATTCAGTAGGTCTGAGAATCGGCTTGTATCTATTTTAGTATCATACCCCTAAGTGACAAGGGTTGTTCACCCTTAACATTTTTTTATTTATATGGCAACACAACGTTTGCTGGGTCAGCTAGTTTTTTATAAAAATTAAGTAACTAACGAGTATGCAGCCCACGTAATGGCAGTTAACAACTGCTTCCCACGATGATCCAACTACTAACTTCGTATAGAAGTAAGATTCCATCTCAAGACGATTATCGATGCGTTACCACTCCGTAGTAAAATGATCGCCTTATATATAAATCAACTGGCATCCACACCCTTCCACTGAAACGTAAGTACTGCTGCACACCCCGGGAAGGACGGCTGTATGTGGTCCCATACCGTCGTACGCACCAGACGATGTGGTGAGCGAGATGCTCACCTGATTGAAGCCCGACGGGGCATCGCGCTAAGAGGACTCCGGTTGCGTTCCTTTGGAGATCCCGGAGTCCTCTACGCAGCGCCGAGGACGGCCACCGGGGGGTTTTAGTACGGTAAGAATCCCACATAACTCCGTGTCGCTCCCACGACATTGGGTACCTTTTGAAGGTTTCCCCCTCGTAAACAAAAAAAACTACTGCTGCACACTTTACAGAAGAAGGTGCCGCGGTGAATTGTGAGGTAATCTTAAGGTCGTCGCCGTAGGTCTCTCCCTAGTGACTCAACCACTCTCTATCTAGTGCTAGGACCTGACAGTATGGACCTGCCAATCTTTTAAAATGCAAATATCACATTGTATCCCTTTAAAAATCTCGTAGAGGCGTAGGACTTTAATAATGATGTAATTAAGTAGCAATTATAATATAAGTAATATACGTTATGTCGAGATAATAATTTTGTCCATTCCCTAGGCCTCTAGGACTAGCGATGTATTTAAATATCATTTAACTGAACGGCCTACCTAAGAGTTCTACATTAAGTCCTTAGAGATGTGTCTTTTATATACGAGGAATTGATCGACTATGGCATCATTTTGTAAATACTTTGTTCCCAGCAATGGGATAGGAATATTTGTCATATTAATGGTTTTAAACACTTAATTTTAAAATATATACTCGTAATTGAAAATTGGCGCTTTGGCAACTCGCCTAGTACCTGTTGCAAATGTCTACGGCAACCACTAAGCAGTCTCTGCTCTTTCTGTTACCGTTATTATGCTCTTTGCTTTTTACTCGACTCCTATGCAAGAAGACTTGTATTTTTAAATATTAAGCTTACTTCTTTAACATGGACTATGGCCAGGGTTTTAAAAGAATTAAACTATGAAATGACGTTAGATTCGTCTTAGTAGTAATTAAAATTTAAAAAAAGTACGGCGCCCGGAATTTGCATTTTTCAACGTCATACGTAAAATATTATTTACTCAGTCGTGGTTTTGATTTTGGAAAACGTGGGACTTGTTATATAAGTACAAGCTTTAAGACACAACAAAGGAGGTCTTCAGAAGAAACGGGGTCACTATGGCTGGCGAAAACGAATGCAGTAGCTGTGCTCCTTTCCGAAATAGATCCCTGCCCGATATTTGGGTCAAACTATGCGTCTCAATTCATTTCGTTAATAGTAGATACCATAGATGAAAAAAATCAGACGGCGCACAGTTAAACGAAGATTGAAGTCAAAGCAATGAAAAGTAACAGTAAACATTTGGCTATTTGTAATAGTTTACGTAAAATAATAATTGACGCAAAGAAAAAAAATCTGCGTATATTAAAACCAAACCTGATACTAGTTAACGAATTAAAAATAATATTTAATAGTCAAAAAAAAGAAAAATATCTATCCTCTATTAAAATTAATAGATAACAAAGTCTTTATAAGAAACTATTTTTTTTCTTAGAAGATAATGTTTTAATAACTACCAATTATCTCACGAAGCCTTTTAACACATTGCAATAGAAAACGGGCATACAATCCATCTGATAGTATACCCTAAATAAGATTCTTACCTTCATTTAAAATTTGTAATCTATGATTTATAACTATCTGTGGCTTTTTTAAGAATCCGCGGTTGATTTAGGACTCTTCGATTGGTCTCTCAATGCCGCCGCAGTCTGGACGGTATATTTTTAAAGCGTACCTACTTTATGCATTTGTCTCGTGACCGGTACACGTGTAAACTTTTTATTAAAAGCTCAATGACGTTGACGCTGAAAAATAACAACACGTCTACAAACTTATTTTTTGCGATCTTAGACTTGTTGAGTATCTATTGCAACCAATAATGGTTTGTGTAACTTTTTTTTTTTTAGATAGAAACCGTATTTTTTTATAATATACGAGTAGGAGACGATCATACAGTCCACCTGATGGTAAGTGGCTACTGCCGCCCATGGACATCTGTAATCAACCCCAGATCCTATCTAAGTTTGACATTCCTACCTGAAGTCGGCCACAGGTGCGCCGTTACTCCTAAGGACTAAGCTGGAACGCCTCGGAAAAATATGTCTCCCTTACCGCAACCTTCAAACTAGAATACAGCTGCGCTTACCACTGCCTGTTTTAGAGAGAAATACTCGTAGGTGTGGCGGTGGTGCCGCCGTAATCGAACGATAAAGGGTTCTAATACCTTAAAAAACATATATATATTTAAAGGTAAAATTTCTGTTCATGGTTCGGCTGCAGCAGCGCTACACTTATTACTTTATAAAATAGGTCTGAATATTATAAAATACTTTATAAATTGTTTTGTAAGACAGATGAAAACAGATACACATACACAAACTTTCTCACTAGTCAGTATGGGATGCATTATCTGTAGCCCACCTCAGTTAGGTTAGCTAGGACTAGCTGCAGTATACTATTTTAGTAAAAAGAAATAGTTTTCCTCCTATTAAGAGTTAATTACAAGAGGTCCATGTGTGACAGTGACCACCAGTACCACCGCCAATATCTTTAGTTGGATTACGTACTCAATTATTACTTTACTTTAATAAAAAAGCCCTTAAAATATTAAAATCGATTTATATATCGGCTCCTAATGTAATTTCAAATTACTATAGTCATATTTCATATCAAAACCCAATGTCACATAACTCAAATTTATTCCAAATTCTTTTGACCTGATTGCATCGTAAATCAGTTAAAATGCTAACGGAGGATGCATCTGCGAAACATCGATTTTGAAAATAGTCCACGCGGAAAGTAGGTCAGCTAAGGGTCTCCCCACACTGCTACGATACTTGAGGCGGATCGAAAAAGGTTTATCTCTACAATATAGGTGTAATTGATATATTCCCGGTAAAAACTATATTCTTTACGCTGCACTAATACTCGTATTTATGTTAAAAATCATAGATATTATTTATGACTGTATTTACAAATGAATACTTTTACTTACCCTGTAGCGTTTAAAAACCAATTTGGATATTTTCAAACTGCTTCTAAGGCAAGGTTAAACAATTGCGCAGAACACAAAGAAAAGGAAAGTTAAAAAATGCACAAATGATCCCTAAACCAGCATTTCAATTAGATGATCCAACTGCGAGGTGTTTTAATGAGGTCGCAGGTGATTATGTACGTGTCGGACGCCTGTGCAAACACTGCAAGCGATTACTGGGTTTTGGTGGCGCTTTCTTTCGCGAATAACAGGGATACGGTGGTTTTTGCTCCCTTTATAGCTACCATAATATCTACCATTAAAAGCCTAGCGGTTCAATATTCTGGGTATTGGAGGTTCTAATCTCATCCTGCAAAGTTCCAAAAAGTTATGTGCCTATAAAAAATAGTTATCACTTCCCATTGTAATGAAGGAAAACCTACACTCTGTGAAGAGACACGTGCTTAGCAGTAAGACAGTAATGGGTTGACGACTATTAATATCTAAAAATTACCAAGTGTTAACGTGTGAAAAATGGTATTCGAATTAAATATGACGGAACTATAGGTACACTTGGTATGAGTTTTTACGTTTTACATGACTGTTTTTATTTGCCCATACATTTACATTCAGCGCCCTTAGCGGACTGTATCAGAAGTAACTGAACTGGAGACTATATAGAAATATATGGGAAATACGTAAACAAATACAAAAACAGTAATTTTTGTAAAAACGTAATAAGTCATACTAAGGGTACCCGTATGGTCCAACCTGGGAGGTACCACCGTGACACCTATTTCTTATTGAAGGTTCCAGTTTAGGTGATGTTAAGAACTAGATATTATCTAGATTGCCTTAATAAACTTTATAAGTAAATAAAGAGCTTTATCTGCAGAGCTTTTTACTGTTTCATTTCACTACTAAAGCAAGTAATCAGGATTTTTTGTATTGCGCGTGTATCTTAGAAAAGTCAGAGGTATCAAATCTAAGTCTAACTTAGATATATAACTAAGGAGCTACGAGAAATTGAGTTAAATTCTCTTTATTAACTCCTAAACTTTATCATGTGGTAACTTATTAGGATATATTTAATACTCGTAAAAGCCGCAAAACCAAATACAAAATATTATCTTCCAGGCATAGGTCAACTGACCACTAACATTTCCATGGTGCAAAATTCATCGTGTAATCGGGGATTAATTACTTTATTTGGAATAATTCTATAACATTATCCTTATACAGGCGGATGAAATAAATTTACGTGCGTATGTAGGTCATAATTATTATATTATTACCTACAGTGGTTTGAATTTCAGTATTTTATAAATTTCTCCGTGGTTGTGATAATGTAAGGGAAAACCGACTTACAGTTCACCTAATGGTAAATGGCTATACCGCCCATGAATATCTGAAATCCAAAACAAATAAGATTAGATTTCTACCTAAGGCTTCCCACAGGTACGTCAGGTGTACCCTGAGGAGTAAGTTGGAACGCCTCGGATAAGTATGCCTCCCTTACAACAGAACACAAAGCGGAACACAGCAGCGCTTAACGCTACTATTATTTGAAGGTGGTAGAATCCTTTGTGGTTCGACTCCGGCGGCACCACCGCCACACCTATTTCTACCTAATAACAGCAGTGTTAGGCGATGAAGGGTGTGGTAAGGGAGACAGACTTAGTCCTCGTCTGCTACTCTTATATTATATATATATATATATATATATATATATATATATATATATATATATATATATATATATATATATATAAGTGTGGTATTGTAAGTGTACAGAAATAAGTGTGGTGGTAGTGCCGTAGTCTAAATACGAGTACAAAGGGTTTTACCACGTGCAAAATACCGATCAATAATAACCTAATAGAATCGGATATTCGGATGCGTTGCTACCAATACTACCCTTGAAACCTGATAATGCTTAACACTAAAGCCCTTATAAATAGGTGTATTGGTGCTTAGACTCGACGTTTATTACCTAAGGTTTAAAATATTTTTAACAGACTTCAAAGAAGAAGGTTTCTCAATTCGAACGTATATAAGTTTTTTTTTTCTATAACATGAACGGCTAAACTGAACAGCCTTAATGCTTTACCAGCGAAATTAAAATTAAGCTTCGTATTTCGTGTGTTTGTCGGCGCTAAACTGCTGGTTTATGCTTAATATAAATACATATACACATATTTTATGGAAAAACTCATTATTAATAATCATTAATATTGAGTTTAAAAGTCAGTGGCAGATTTTTTCCATAATCAATCTATCTAATATTATCCCTTATTAAGATCATAATATGAAAATTGCGGCCTACGCCTTTTACTTATTAATAATCAATTTATCTTTTTTACCTGGTGAAGATCGAAATTTTATCGATCGTATGAATCGTATGTATCGGTCTTCAATTTTTGCCAAACAAAATTCTAATGACAGTAAATTCTAATGATGAAGGTAACATTTCAAACGTATTAAAATATTAGTCATGAGAAATACAAAAACGTAATCCAATACATCCCGTAGTCAAAATTCCCAATTGGAGTGCTTATGCAATCGCGGACAACCTCTGGGTTATCTATGCGCGTGCAGAGTGGGGGGCCGGGGGTCCGGGGGCCGGGGACCGCGAATACGCTGCATGCAATGATCGCATCCAGGGGCAACGCCGGCACGTGTAAGCTGCACAGGGACGGATTTGATGCGATTTATGCACTATGAGCTACAATGAAGTTAGAACAATGTGAGACTTCGAAAGCGTCACCGCTACAGCGATTTGTGTAATAGCAGGAGTGTTAAGTACTGGTGTGTTGTATGCACTACACACTACTACAACAAACATGACAATGACATGAAAGTGAACAGATTGGACAGAACGTATTTTGAACTCTACGCCAGCGTAGCGCGTAAAAGCCCATCGCACACGCCCTTCAATGGTGCTCCTCGTATCTTTATCAATACTTAACCGTAGATTCGCGCCAATTTTAGCAGCCTCCCTTATACGAGCTACTTATCAAAAAAACCTCTTCTATACTTCGAATTATGTGGTCCAACATCGAGGCTTTAAGTCAAAGATAATTCATGCCCAAATATGCAATCATAATGGGTTCATTGTGCATAATATGCACTTTTCGTAAAACGAAAAAATAACTTTACTAAACCATAATTAATTAATTATCAAATCAAACGCAAAAATTATAGGAAAACGTAATAATAAGATTGATGTATGCAGTACCCTTACCATGAGTTTTTACGTTTTGACAAATATATGACTGTTTTGGTATTTGTTTACGTATTTGCCCATACAATTTCCAATCAGCGCCCTAGCGGATTGTATCAGAACTATAGTGTCAGTAACGTAACATTAAATGTCTAAAATGACAAAATGTAGCTTTATGTTTTGTCTCTCCTTTTTGCGAACATGTGAGGGAGACAAAAAGACTTGAACACGTACTTATTGTTACGTTTACTCAGTGTACTAAGCAAACGGAACAGAATAATCGATTGAGTAAACGTAACGTAAAATTGTGGGATGTTTTGAAAACTCATGGTAAGGATACAGGTCAATTAAAGGAAGGAAAAGAGTCCCCTTTACAGTATTGTCTTAACGAACCATGACTATCTTTAATGGTGTGATATGTACCTACTTATATAATTAATTACACCTAGCAACTAATAATAAAACCAAACAAAAACAATGTTAAGTACAGCCCTGTAATCGCATTGTACGATAACGTCATTCACGCACACGCGCGCGCGGTTGCCGAAATTCGTGAATGTATTTTTCTAGGAGGTCTCGTTGTGTGCGTGAGCGCGCTCGTGCGAGCGAGACGGGGAGATGTGGCTTCGTATAAGTGCGAGCGAGAGGCGACGAACGTTATATAACGCATTATTTTTATAATTAACAAACAAAAATTGAGAGATACGGCCGTGTGGCCCTGGACGCGGCCAGCGACCTCAGTTCACAAAATTTGCACAGATCAAATGTGGGCGACCTCGGCCGCTAGTTGCACGGATCGCGCACACAAAAAACAAACGCCGCACACACTTGCATGCGAGAAAATTCTCGACTTCCGCGTAAGAGCGGGCGCACACGATAAACAATATATTGCGAAATATTTAATTGCTGAAATAATTATTTCATAGGAAAATGGTTTAAAATTGTACAATAATTTAACAATTTTAAACGTATCAGTACTTACCTCGTAGCGCGTATGACGTCATAGATACGTACCACCGACTACTTTTTTATTTATATTAGAATTGTCCATCTAGTCACACAAAGACCCTTTAGGTTATCTGCGAAACATTTTACTACTTCTACTAAAATTCTGATATCATCTTAAGATATTTGGGAAAATGACTAGGGTTTGTATATTAGGTATTTCATCATGAAATATTTTATGATAATATATGATCTTGGCAACCCGCGTACTAAGTCATCAATCTGATCTAAATACAGTCGGTCCCGGATTCGATCTGTGGCCAGGTAGAAATTTTAACATTTTTTTAAGATTTCCATCTGAAATCTGAATGTTTATGTACGACACTTCAGTCATGACACTACCTTAGAGTGAGTGTAGAAATTTTATTTACTAATTCATCTTAAAATACATGAAGACGAAAATAAATCTTAAGATATCTTACGATAAAGTCTTTTGATATCTTCACCGTGTGTACCAGCCCTGTACGTAGCGGCGCGACTAGGCTTCGCTTGCAACCTTTATCGATCTACCACCTGTGGCCAGTGAGCATTCAAGGGCGAACTGCGAGCGAATTAGGAATTCGTTTGACAAATGATAGGCCATTTGTTGCGATTCCTACTTACTTATTGGGTGTACTAAACATGTTATACAATATTTATGGATTCAAATACGCAACGTACATATTTATTTCTAGATGTAAACACAAAATGCACAATAAAATAAATTGTAAAGTACAACAGAATGATTTAATAATATAGAATTAAATATAATACTCGTATAAGGCTTTATTAAACTTGCAATAATAAATTATTATATAGAAACAATACATAACGAAGCACACAAAAATAAACATTTCCTTATTTCAACAGTGTAGCCACTGTGTACTAATTAGTGCGTTAGGCGCATGTTAGTGGAGAATTAAGAACACTTTCCCGAACTTTCCTCTCAGAATAGAAAAGTCCACTTAAAACAGTGTACCAAACAGTTAGCGGTTACTGCCGCCCATATACTCTTGTGACTCCATATAAAGGTAAAACTGAAGCCAATAACAGATACTCCTATGTAGTACTAACACAACATCAACGTAACCATGAGGCCATGAGATGCTGATACCGGAATAACACTCAAATAATTTTGGAATTCAATGCCTGGCATTTATTTTAATTTTGGCTTCTAGCTGTTTGTATAGCATTTAAAACACAAAAACCTAGTGTGGGACCACGACTGAAAAACTTTATTTACTGATCTATTTATGTATGTGTGCATGTGTGTGGGTATATTGAATGGGCAATGTGAGATGCAGCGACTCGTCGATCTAACCAATTTGACCAGTCATTGTTGTTTAGTTAAGCAACGTCCCGTTCACAGGTTGGAATACCTATTATATTATATCTTTCTACACATTTATATTAAACACGTGAGCTACCTCCAACTCCAGTGAGAACACGTGAGAAACTCCAGAACTACCTCAGGTAGTAAATAAGATTTAGTGGGAATTTTTGCCCAAATGCATCGTTTATAATAAGCATGGATTCAGTACGAAATTATTTATGAACTAGCTGGACCCGGCAAACGTTGCCATATAAATAAATAAAAAATAAGGGTGAACAATCCTTATCTTCTATTACAACTTTTTTAATTAGGGATGACTGAGAGTGTTATAAACGTAGGAGTAGACAAATAAAATCAAAAAGCCTCGAACTGCTAAGCTATCGGGAGTTACACGTCTTATTGTAAGTCAACCGTAAAAGATAGACATATGCTGTCGTGGGATATTTTTATACAATTTTAAGGAGAACATTTCCGTCGTACATCATTTCTGTGTAGCTTTAAACATTAAGGTTTCACACGCGACGAAAGCTTAAAAAATGGAGTAACTCCTCCCGTTTTCCCAACATATCCCTTCACTGCTCTGCTCCTATTGATTATATCGTGATGAAAAGTATACTATAACCAACTCAGGAGTATGAAAAATAATTGTACTAAGATTTGTTAAAATCCGTCAGACAGACAGACCGACAGACAGACAGACAGACAAAAGTTTTACTGATTGCATTTTTGGCATCAGTATCGATCCCTAATCACCCCCTGATAGTTATTTTGGAAATATATTTCATGTACGGAATTGACCTCTGCAGATTTATTATAAGTATAGATATAGTTGCATACTTTAGGTAAGAAGTGGTTTTAACTGCATTTGGTACAATTTTCGTAATTCATTCGATATTGTATCAAAACCACCGTATACATTTAAATTAAATGTATTTATATTGTAATGACCTTCGGGGCCACTTACGAATGGTCCGATATCTAGAATATTTTTCATACCTACTAGTGATGGATGAACAAGACCATAACTTAAACCTTAAACGTTCCCTTTTATCTATTTTTTTTACTTTTTTGATTTCTCTTCTTTCTTTTCCCTTTTCCATATGGTAAGCACGAACTATTTCTATTTACTTATATATTTCAGTTTAGAATATACTTAGATAACTATATTTAGGCCGAACTATAAAGTTTTTCAAGAGTTTTGCGAAATCTATCGCTTCAGATCCGCTTTGGAGTAGCAAACTGGAGCTCTTCTAATGAGACTAAATTCACTAAACATTATTGAGTTTTGGTTAATGCTATGGAATATCGTAGAACAACTTAATTAATGAATAAACTAAATAAATTGACTCCTTTAATTTATTAATTTAATACGCAGGCAAATTTCCATTGAATACACAAATTTGCAATTAATTTGTATTCGCTAAAAATTCGCATATTTTATCATTATTTTTGTATTTGCGGCCTCGTAACCGCCAAGCGTAAAATAGCATAATTACGTTTTTTGTAAATGATCATTCATCGACACGTGTACGTGCACGTTTTTTATAATATAGGAGTAGCAGACGAGCATGCAGTCCATCTGATGGTAAGTGGCTACTGCCGCCCATGGACATCTGTAATCAACCCCAGATAGGATTAGATATTCCTCCCTCAGGTCGGCCACAGATGCGCCGCTACTCCTGACGACTAAGCTGGAACGCCTTGGAAAAGTCTGTCTCCCTTACCACAGCCTTCAAAACGGAACACAGCAGCGCCTAACACTGCTGTTATTAGGTAGAAATAGGTGTGGGGGTGGTGCCACCGGAGTCGAACCACAAAGGGTTCTACCACCTTCATACTATACACCTCTTCATACCGTAGCTATACTTAAAATATAAAATTTTAATAATTATATCTTAATTTTAAAAATCATCACACTTTTTTGTAACAGCGGTGTTTATTAAATCAGTTTTAAATACTGTTGTCATAAAAATAATAATTAATCTCTGCATACTAAGTTGAAACACTTCATGTGAGTAATGTGCCTTCCCACATCCATCGTGTACAATATTACTGCATCTAACACTACCGTATAGAAATGGTATGGAAAAAATAGCATGAGAGTTGGCCTCCGTACAGCCTCGAAGGCTTCTACCATCATTATGCAACAGCTTTGCATTTTCACATAGCCCTTTGATAAAGATAATCTTAATTAAATACAAACACAAGGACTACAAAGACCATTTTACATTTAAGTGACATACAAATGCGTTTGATATAGATGGTCTGCAGAGATTTTAATATTAAGTAGAAATATTGCAGAAACATATTACGTGAACATTGGCAATAAAAAATATACTTCTACGTGTCAGGAGTCAATCCCATATAAAATAGGCTCTTTGCCCGTATTATTCCACGAAAAAATCTAATTATTTACTCCCACAATACATCAAGTTCGCACTCGTCTAATATTCTACCCGCTTCGCTACTCCAAAGCGGATCTGAAGCGATTGATTTCGCAAAACTCTTGAAAAAACTAATCTGCATACACTCCCGATGCAAACGTGGTCGCCGGTTGTAATTTTGGAAGATAGAGTGCGTATTTTATCAATCATGGCCGCCTCCGCACCGCTGTGACATCCAGAATGTTAATCACTCTACGGCAATACCATTAGTGTTACCACACGTCTAATAGTAAAAGGGACATATTATATTTAGTCTCAATATGCTTAATGATTTGTGTATTGTTAGGATTGTCTTGGACTATATTAGTAACGAATATATTTCATGAGCATGCAGTGAACTGCATTGTTGTGACGTCGGCGGTAATGATTCTATGAATAGTAAATGACCACTTCCACCCACTGTAGCCCACAACTGTAATCTACTCCAGATATGATGACAGTCCTGCCTTAAATCGCCCACTGCATCACCTGAGGACTAAGTTGGAACTCCTCCTATAAGAATATCTCCTTAACCACACCCTTCCAACCGAAACACAGGTACGATAGTTATCAATTGACCTCTTTCACAATGCTACCTAACTTCGAAATCAAATTCAGGAAAACAAACAACTCACTATTGCTCACTATTCGCATCTCCTTTTCTTGTTACAATAAGATTTTTTGCCCCACTATAAATAGACAAATAAAAAATAAAACACAACTGTTTGATATGTTAACTTTTCATTTGAAAACAGCGGACTACTAATAAAATTGTCCTATAAAATCCTCAACGTGTGGCAACACTACATGCTACGGGAGCGACACGCACATGCAAGCTAATTTGAAATTATGTATAATTTCGTAGCACTGAAACCGAAGCTCGCTTGTTAAGTGTTTTTAGTAAAGTATAAAACGAGTTTGCACTACGCCTATTGTTAGTGGTCACTGCACTCGGGGTATTTGCAAACAATCTATACGAATAAAAAATGAGCCGTGATATCAAAGTATCACCAATTTCTAAGCTCTTGTACTTTTTTCCTGGATGCCAAAACAAAGGACAGTATTTTTACAAGATTGCGAAGAAAATCCTTCTTTATTTTTGAGCTTATATATATCTGATTATATCGCACGCCCTACAGTCCATTCGGTGTAACGGATTTTAACATATACTGTGTTACGATTGGATGCGATATTTCAGTGTAGTCGAGTGATATGATTTTCAACCTCCAAAATTACAAAATTATTCGAAAGTTCACACACACAGGACTTTCTGTTCGATTTATAGGCAGTGGGATTTCCCAACAACACAAGTTTGTGGAACATAAGTTAGTCACTCGGATTAACGTTTTTAAAGTAAATATCGCGAGAAAATGACTGTCTGAAAACTAAGCTTAAAATGCAGGGAAAATAGCCACGAAACTATTTTAAGATTACCTAAATATGTTAAAAATTCCAACTACGTAAAGAATACTAATTAGTCGTTTAAGAAGCTATTTTAATTACTTGATTTGTACGATATGAGATACCGGATTCTAATCTAACATGGACTGGAATCACAATTTGATTAAGTATATTATTATTTATTCACGAACACATTTTTATCAGTCTTGAACAAAGATATGATTTGAAATGAATGAAATAGTAATACAACCACATCTACTTTACAATAAAATGTGTAAATATAATATAATACGTTCTGTAGTTTAATTTATGTTTATTACTATTTTCTATATTTACAATTTTATAGTCGAAACTACTTAATACATTTTTAGGATGGCCCAACGTGAAGCATATGTTAGGTTTTGTCTGTAAATATTTTTATAATGCGTAATCTTTTTATTTAATAATATTTACTTTGTTATTACCTACTTTGAAATCCTATTTTGAGTCTGACTGTTATTGTCGTAAGTAACGTAATCAGATTTTAAAGCATTTCTGTATTTCGGTTTTTGAAATGCGTTGTAATGGAGAAAAGCTTATACGAGGCGTTTCAACTTAGTCCTTAGGGGTAGCTACGCATCCGTAGCCCACCACAGATAATTCTAACGGTTAATTATACGGTCTATGAGTGGCAGTTACAATTTACTGTCAGATGGACTGCATGCTTTGCTATTTCTATAAAAAAGTGTTTTGCTAAATACCAACGCGTCTAATTGCTTCAAAATTATAAAACACAGACTGCATTGGTGCCTAAACATTCCTAAACATACAATATCACATGACGAGCAAAACTCGCTACATAGTATCAGTATGGCGATAAGATATCTACACATTTGCATCGTTAAAACAAATTGCGTCACATTCTCCGAAAAGCAGATTTAATGTTTGTCTTAATGAAATATTTTTCCTTTTCTTATTCATTCCCAGTATATTTATCTTTAATTTAATATACCTAGTTATAGGAAGTTCATTGCCCGATTTTTAATATAGTCATTGTATGCAGTAGGTATGTATAAAATTTGCATTAATTCTAGATAGAATCGTAGACAAGGAGACATAGCCATTCAAGAATTTAGTCCTCAGGCGTAGCAGACCGATTTCAGGTAGGAATCTTTTCTTATCTGAGGAATATACATGTTCATGGGCGCCAGTAGCCTTGGCTACATGCTCGTTTGCTAACTCGAAGCGTTGCAACTTAGTTATCAAAATTAGCAATAGTTGATTAGCAATTGAACTACTTTCTTGTTTTCTACATTATTTTATGAAAAAGAAAAAATAACCAGCGATACAGAACCTATTAAACATATCTACATACACATAGATATAAAACAAAATTCCCAACGCGCTCAAAACTAAACATACTTTCTGCAACAAGACAAACAATACACATAACAAAACTTATAACATCAAATGACAATGAATGAAAACAAAACAGCGCATGCGGCGTTCTGAAGTAATCTATGAACTTGGCATTCGTCCGTGAACCTGCCACCTCCGTGCTGTTGACGTCACCTCGTAGAAACGACGACCAATTGCATAATATTAACGCACGGCCCAACGCTCCACTGTGATTGTTAACCGAAATTTGATATGTAATAAGTAATAACAATGTTATAAAGAAGCTTATGAGTGAACAAAAACTGAGTGGCTTTAATCGTCGTTTTGCTGTAACTATCGACGCACACTATTCATTACCTTTATTTTTTAAATATCACGGCCTGACTCTCCACTGTGATTGTTAACCGAAATTTTATATGTAATAAGTAATAACAATGTTGTAAACAAGTTTATGGGGGAACAAAAAAACAGACTCTAATCGTCGTATATATGTAGATATCGACGCACATTATTCGTTAGCGTTATTTCTTAAATATCACGGCCCAACGCTTACTGTGATTGAGAAACATTGCAATTTAGTCTCAATAAATAACAATGTATCGATATCCATCGTTAGATAATGCTCGCATCCTCTCTACTATTTATTTCACTTTTCCATGTATAACAAAGACCAATTTATTACCGTCAGGAGAGCGTATGCCTAGTTACTTTTGGGTTTGCATATGCGTTAAAAAGAGTTCACTATAAGTAATTAACAAAAATGTTAGTGCCCTTGTGTATTTGTTATTACTACTAATATTTATGCCTTCATTAGTCCCATATGTCATATTTGCGTGGACAGCGCCGTATTATTTCAATATGGTGATAACGAAGACTTCCTGTAATTTGGTCTACGATATCGTTTTCGTATGATAAATGTCATAATTATTTATTTAATATGAAAGATAGAGACAAATACACGAAGCGTTTCTATTTAGGCTTTAGGCTTTATGCAAGCGTGACCGATTTCAGATGTACGTCCAGGACTGTTTGGAGGTGATTACCGATGTCCATAGATGCCAATGAACATTCACCATTTATCAATAAAATGCATAGTTTTCATTATTCTAATTTTACTTTCTTTCTTTCTTTTTATTTTCGAGAAAAAAATACAATATGATAAATAGTATGATGAAAGTAATCGGTTTTTTTTTATATTTTTCACAATACATAAATATATATATACTTTTAAGATATAAAAATAGCAAAAAATAAACTACAGCAATGCATGACATCATGTTGATACTATTTAGTATAAATTGACAGTATATTATATCATTTGCGCAAGAGTGCGAAAGATCTATATTACTATGCTTAATGCTTATTTCCAAGAGTAGAGTAATGCTTGTTTAAAAGAGTAAGATTCCAAGCGTTTAACATCGTGTTATTGGAGTATACTATTAAATCAGTAGAATTATCAAGCTTCAATATGTATTTCGAAATAGTATGTCTATCTGTTTTTGTGTGCATCAAGATTTTTTAGCAGGTAGTTTACTAAGAGATAAATTACTAAATTAGATAAGCATACTACGTATTCGTAATAATTTATGATTAGTCATCAAAATATATTTACTTACCATTGATAATGCATAGTTATCAACATTATCAATATTTTGTTTTATTTCGTACTAGTATTTGCCCGCGGCTTCGCCCGCGTTCAAAAGAAAATAATATGACATACTTATATACATAAAACTGAAAACTTGTACTTTCACTTTGAAACCTTCGTGGGCTGATGGACAACAACTTTGCTAAAGATCATCACTTGATAAAATGCATAGTTTACGATTCAATCCTTACTAATATCGATTAAAATAATCCATTTTTTTGGTCCAAAAGACCGATCATCCGATTAATCGATCTTACATCGCCATCTCTAGTTCCCGTGGGATTTCCGGGAGAAAAACTATCCTATGTCCTTTCTCGGGTCTCAGACTATCTTTGTACAAAATTTCATTAAAATCGGTTCAGTGGTTTAGGCGTGAAGAAGAGACAACCAGACAAACAGACAGACAGAATTACTTTCGGATTTATAATATTAGTAAGGATTTATGTATTATATATTATACGTTTGTCATGCAAAAATTGATTATTAGTAAAAGAATAAGTGTAGGGTAAAATCAGGATAGATTCCGAAGTTGGATAGGCTCCTCGTTTTTAATACCTAGTCTCAAAAATGGCTAACTGAGATCAGCAATGATAGCCTACCGATTGAAACTCGGTCTCTTAGTCGGGGATCCGTGGGTTGAAACCAAGGGACGCACAAAAGATTTTTAAAGTTTTGCATATTAAAAATGAGTTGTCAATTGCTCTAATGGTACAATACAACATCATGAGGAAACCTCCAAAGCTAAAAGTTTATAAAGCTGTGTCCAGGCTAGCAATTCGCACTTCAACGCGGTGAACTATCTACGATATACCCTCTCGATCTAAAATCTATGATTCAACCCCAATCTGATAGATTTAAGCCCAGTAGTGGGACAATGATGGCTTGACGACTACAAGGTGGAATTACGCAATAAGGTTTACATAACACGATTAATTATTTTATCATTAGACATATAAAAATGTGTTCTTTTTTATTCAGCACGGGGGCTTAGTGAGAATTTGACTCACAATAGGTCAAGATATATTTAATATGTTTCTGGAATAAAAAGGTTCTCAAAGGTGTAGGTCTACTAATTCATTCTGATAGGAAATCCGTGCCCAGCAGTCAAACAGGGATTACTTGACAACTCATATCACTACTAATACTATACTACAACTACGCTACTAACCAAAAAGTACTTATAGGACAAAACAAGGCAAACTGCCACTAAACAAGTTTCGTACATTATTATCACATTTATCTATTTCCTCAATAGATCATGCAGTTGCTATCGTCTTCCTCGAACGAATACTTAGCGATAAGTATCGCTAAACTTGACCTTTGAGAAACCATGACCGTGGTATCGAGTTCGTTATGTAACTCATCTCTCCGAGTGACGCGAGGCCGCCCACAGCGATACATCATGGCGACTACGAATTATTTGAGAGCAAAGATTTGGGTTTCTCTTGAATAACAGTTGTGTAAGCAGTCATAGCGTGGTTGATACGCCCTCCGATTTTTCAAAGTTTTGCGCGTATATATTATTGACTACTTGCTTTAATAATTATGGAAAACATCGTGAAGAAAACTACACACCTGCGTTCTGTGTAGAGTCCATCAATTTACATTTTGCTAGCGCGGTGAACTATGACCTAAAGCACTAACAAATGACGTAACATAACGTAAGAACCCAGAAAAAACCAGCCCAGAACCGTGCCCAGCAGTGGGACATCGATGGTGTCACGATGACGAGTACGACGAAGGGTAACTGTAAAATACCCCTACATAAAATAACTGTGTCAGTTTTAATAATTTATCCAATGTGCGATCTTTGGTAATCAAAATGATAGATACTGATTATTATCAATAACGGTTGTTAGTCTTCTTGGCTAAAATCGAACCTCACACATCAGACCATATAGATTAATTTATTTTAGTTAAATTAATGATTAATTTAGTGTTTATTTGTACATATATTGTAAATAAAAACCGTCTAAGTGCGAAAAAAAAACACATTATAACACCTCATATCCTTATACAAAAAAAGATATATTTGAAAATATTCCACACAAGGGCACCGCTTTCAGACACAAAAAGCTTACACGTGTTTCGTGAAAGGAACAACAAGAAATATCCTTCGCACAACTGGCAACAGGACCTTGTCTTTGAATCTAATATTCATTAAGATAAAAGCCTAAACGTTAATTTTCAGGTTACGTTTAACGAGCTTCTTCGAGTGGCTTCGTCTGGACAAGACGCCTATTATAAGGGTTAAAAGATATTTTAATTACCCCTTAACTATCCACTGTAGGACATCCGTCCTCAAGAATGAGAATTTTCTGTGATTTCGCGCTCAGTGTGCGATTCTTTTTCCTTGCAAAATTATCTACCCTGACTTAAAAACCTATTCAAAGAAAGGTGCTTAAATAACCGCAGAGAAGCCGGCCATATTTGAAAAAGTATTTTTTTTACTTTTAGTTTCTTTGCGTTTCTAAACTGAGCCTCCTAGAACATTTTAATGGCCTAGTAGAGACAGAATCTAAGACTTCATAATGTTAGGCCTAAAATCAATTATCACTTCATTCAGTTGTTAAGGAAAACATCCTCAGGAAATCTACATAACTGAAAGTATTCCGTTCTCAAAGGTATGTTAAGCCTACCGCATTTACTACATATTTAAACAGCGTGGTAGAATAAAATTTAAACACTTTATATTAAATGTTCTGAATTTTGGGAAAGTTTTAAGTTAACAATTATTATGACATGATATTAAAAATAAATAAATGTTCAAAATACAAACAGACACTACGATTTAAACTACTTATGTAATTACATAAACACCAGAACATTTCACGGAACCTGCCGTGTTAAATATACAAACGTTGAAATAATAATGATTTCTGTTTTCAACATTTTGATCCCTAATCAATAATAGGCTGTCGGCTGCGTTCCTATAGCAACGGCGTCCCGAGTTCCCAGGGACTCCCACTTCGCCTGAGGGATGAGGTACCCTGCCCTGTTTGTGCCTAGATCCCTGATCGCGGATGCTCACGTTTTTGATAAGGTTATTATGAGTTGCGTCTAAATACGACATCGATGGGAGGTATGGGGACATATTTCCAATTTCCATTTTTTGTCGACAAATTGTGATAAAGAAATTTGGAAGTTGAAAATAATATCTATTTTTGGCACTAGGATATATAGAATCAATAATAGACCAGATATGGGGAAGAAAAATGTTATACAAGAGATATTACAAATCGGTAAATAGATGTTTTGAAATATTCAAACGTGAGTCAATCAGAGATCGTGTCAATGTGAAGTATGAGTCTCTAAGTCTATGATTTTGGACCGATAACGTAACAATGACTTTTCTATGAGGTCTAAAATAAGACTAAATTTTGTCCAAAAAATCTAAATAAAATAAGTACTCGTACATAACCAATACACCCTCCTTGTATGTCGGATATAAACCTAAGTACATTACTACCTACACATTATGTGGATTCAATTAAAATATCAATTCTTACTGAAAATATAGAGTTACAGAACCTCTTAGTAACACCACTCTTAGTAATATTTATAATTATAGTGTGAATCAAAATAGATGCAAAACTAACTACTTCACTACTAACAAGGTCTTACAAATTACAACTAAACTCGTAGTTGTTTCAGTTCTCCATTACATCGAAACAATATCAGTGCCTACTTGCCTAGTTCAAGGGAACTGTCACATAATAGACACAGTTAAGGGCTTGTTACTCTTAAAGCTCTGTTCAAATCAAAGATTTATTTTCATAGCGGGCTGACTAACATAACTTAATAACGAATAGGGACTAGTCGATTTTTTAATTATTCACGTGACAAAAATATATTATTTCATTCGATCTTTTAATATAGACTCGCTTAAGGTTCTGGTTCTCTTTGGTTTGGACATGGGTTTAAATGACTATGATTTTTTTGTACTAAACAGTTACTATTTTACTAATTAATAAAGAAAGCCTAGAGGAAGTCTAGTGTTAATACCATGTTAAAATATACTAGCGAATAAAAAGAGAAATAATTTTATTGATTGACTTTCGGACTTTCTATTCTTTAAATTGGATATTAAATTATGGTAGGGACCTTAGCCCTTTCATGCTTAATGTTTTATAATTTTTTTTTACCAAAATATCAAATAGGGCGTGGTGACAACAAGTGGACAATGTAAGACAAAAACTATTTGGGAACAAATTTTAGATGCTGGCTACAGTGGCCAAACAAATTCGATTAGAACTTCGGACGCAATCGTATTAGTAACCAAAGGGATTCTCCGTTGCCCTCAAAGGTCTCTATCTGGTACTAATTAGAGGGCATTAGTACTAGCATAATGGGAGAGGTTTTCTGCCTTACATTTCAGAGTATACAACTATAATATGTTAAGAAAATATGCAGTAATCTTGAAACTAAAGGACATCTAATGAAATTCCTGTAATAAAATAAAACAAAAAAGCTTGATTACATTAACTTTTTACTTAGTTGCTAATAACAAGTCTTTAATAAACAATAATGATCAATTGCCATGTAGCTAAACAACATCTAATTTTGTAAATCGTGAATATATTACAAGTCGTCCGTTTGTTGGTAAGTCTATTTTCGCGAGTTTATTTTTAACGATTTTTCACAAAGAACTTTGATCGATCTTCTGGAAATTTCCACTAGATATTCGACCTTTGGTAAAGAACAAAATTCCTAAGAGCTCTCGATAATTAGATGTTCAAAAATAATGTGTTTGGTGTATTGAAATAAGTTAATACGGTTAATTTATCAAAGAAGGAAACTTTTTCCTTTTTCTACCACGTTAGTAGTACCAATTCTTTTAGTTTTATTTCTCAGTAATACAGAACATAAACGGTGGAAGAACTCTTTGTACTTCGACTCCGAAGGCACTTCCGCCACACCTATTTCTACGTAATAACAGTAATGTTAAGCGCTGCTGTGTTCCGGTTTGGAGCGTTCCAGATTTGTCCCCAGGAATAGCAATGCGTCTATAGCTGACCTCAGGTAGGACTCTAGTCTAATATGATATTGATTATAGAGCGGCAGTGGTCACTAACCATCAACTGGATTCGTTTGCAGCATACTCGTTCGGTATTTCTATATAATAAGTAGCTGACCCGGCAAATGCTGTGTATCCATATAAATAAAAAAATGTTAAGGGTGAACAATCCTTTAGAGGTATGAAAAATAGATAGTAACCAATACTCAGACCTACTGAATATGCATATAAAATTTTGTGAAAATCGGTAAAGCCGTTTCGCAGGAGTACGGTAACTAACATTGTGACACGAGAATTTTATATATGAGATAAATACAAACTTTTCAGGTAAAAGAACATTGGGTACATCTGTTTCATGTCTTCCCACCGTTCTATGTGGTAACATAAACGAATTTATAAAGTTGTGTCATTCTGATTAATTTAAATTTTTGGCAGCTATTCAATGGTGCATGGTTTCGAATGTCTCCCAAAATATAGGGTTGCCATTTTTCTGATATTCCCAGATTTACTCTAGTTATGTTATGTTTGGATGAGACCTTTCAAGGGAAACTTCTAAGCATTAGGTTTTTAGTATTTTGGTATCCAAATCTTTGTGAAACTAATTATAATGACAATGTGAAGTTGACACATAATATCGCAAATTAACTGATAAATTTTGGTTAACTAATAAACCACTTAAAGACTATCTGTAATGGGTCTACTTCTTTCCCAACTTCTTTGCTTTCTTTGGATTGCTTCACCTTTTCCCAAGAAGTCGTTCAGCTCCGTATGAGGTCCCATTCATATCTCATATCAAAAGGTGGTTGAACACTTTATGGCTCGACTCCGGCAGCACTACCGCCACACCTATTTCTACCTCATAACAACAGTGTTAAACCCTGCTGTATTCTGGTTTAAAGGGTGTGGTAAGGGAGACACACTCTCATGAGGCGCTCCAACTTAGTCCTCAGGTGTAGAAGCGCATCTGTGGCCGACATCAGAATATCTAATCCTATCTGGGGTTATTTACAGATGTCCATGGGCGGCAGTAGCACTTACCATCAGGTGGACTGCATGCTCGTCTGCTACTTCTATATTATAAAAAAATCTACAGACGTGGATGTATCAGATGCGAGTCATGACTGACAAAATCATACTTTACTATACGATATTTTGACAGACGATACATATAAATACTGCAATACTCAACGTATAGGAGAATTTTTCCCGCGACGGCACGCGTCCACTCTCTATAGTCGTATCCTCAGATGTAAATGAACCTTCAGTTAATAAACAATTTAATACACCAGTATCACGACAAACGTACTCACACCACATCAATGTTTCATCGATAATACACTCAGATGTGTTTAGTAGTCATGAAAGAATCTCGATCTCAAAGCGAATATCTTTTATACGAGTTGAATACGTACGGCGAACCATGAAGCAACGTGCCATCTTTCGCTCGAACACGACTTTAATCTTTCTATGTATGTGATAGAAGGTATATTCGCGTGGAAAACGCTGTGGGGTGACATTCATCATTTTCACATGTTCCCGTTTGCAAGTAGCGAACTTGGCTGAAGTAGGATCTAGGCCCTTCAGTATTCCTCGAGTTGCGTGTTCGCAATAAGATGCCCTGATTTTACTTTCGCTGGATTTATTTCTGCTTTCGGTTACGTTTGGTGCCAGCGCGTCTGTTACGTTGTACTTTTTAATTGTAATTTCTTCCTTTTACCTTCTAAGTATTTTCTTCTTAATTCATTGGGCATAATGACTTACAACTTAAAATCCAACGAAGAAATGTGGCTGGCCTTTTTAGGATAAAAATAGTCAGAATTACAAAAAAACAACTGCTGCAGATTAAAAAAACAACTTTCGAATTTAAAGTCATTTAAATCCGAAAGTTGTTTTTTTAATCTGCAGCATTTTTGCACGGAAGCCAAGCTTGAAACCAGACGCAACAACGTTTAACACTATAATTGTACAACAGAAATATGACAATGATGACGCCACAGTTTGACCAGCCACCGTTGAACCACTTTTCCAAATGTTGACTAAAGTAGTGCTATAGTAGTAAAATCAAGACAGTTTCCAGAGGCTATTTTTTAATACTGATAAAATTAATTCGATCCTCTTTTCAAGCATCCATATTGAGTGGGGTCACGTGATCGATCTACAAAAGAACCGATCGCTCACGAAATTCAGGTAACCTGAAAATCCTGGAACTATGTATTTACTTTTTTAGGTTTTTACATTTTTGCTGAAAAGTTTATAATGTTGTATCATATTGTTTAGAGCTCTCATCGAATAGTTGACTACTATAATACTTTAACGTTATAACACTTTACGTATTATTTATTACATTATATCTGTAATGTCATCATCATTATCATCAACCCATTATTGTCCCACTGCTGGGCACGGGTCTCCTCTCAGAATTAGTCACCTGTATATTACAGATCTCGATCGTGTAATGTACAGATGTTAAATAACACATTTTTAATTTAAGTATTCCCGTTATAAAACCCATATCGATTAAGAAATACACCAGTTAATTGCTTCATTAATAGTTGGTAGAGTTTATTACGGTTAAAGGAGGACTACTTCACGTTTGATTGATTTTTTGTTCGTTAATAACTAACCGTCTACGCAACGTCCAGCCGTCTAGGTCTAGGTCACACAAAACCATAGACGTAGTTCTCAAATAGAGTCCTAACAGTAAAAGTAACTCTAATCTTTAGAGATTTGGCTGGTGTGAAGCTCTTAAGTAGTGTGGTGATACTGACGACCCGGGTGGCGGAGCGGTCACCATATCGGTCTGAACCGCAAAGGGTTCGATCCCCGGCCAGACATATATCTGAATGATATATTTAGATATTTTTTTATTTTATATTGGCGCAATCTATGAAAAAATATTTCGATCTGCAATCTGACTTGCATACATCCGTTATTAATAATCAATATATCCAATGTTTTTCCTGATGTACTGAATAAGTATTAGAAATTAAATGTTGTTACCATTAAAGCTTCGTGCAAAACCATGTCAATCGTTACCAGTAGCGACTTGTGAGTTTTTACTTATTAATGCTTCATTATAAACAAAGGGCAAATTGAAACCTATTTGACTTATTCCGACAGTCAACCCTTGTTGATTGCGATAACCTACGGTAGCTGCTCGAAATCTCAATGATATCAAGTACTTATAGACGAATAAAAACAGGTTTCCTTTCCGTTCCCGTCCTTTCAGTTTCAATTTCATAATGAACAGTTCGTAGGCGAAATTATCGAGAAATATACGGATTTTCGGAGTGTATTGAGTACGGGGAGGCGGGAGGGGGTCGGCCCGGCGCAAATAGCTGCGACCACGGTGTTCCAGGGCCGCACTCGCTTGTCTAGGAATCGATAGACGTCGCTATCAATATATGTAGTATTGTCACAGTATAGTCCGCGCCAAGCTGCTAGTCCGCTCTGAAGTTGTTGCGAGTTGTAGTCATGCAATTGGCTATGGCGACGCGATTCATTTCTATATTCAGAGCGGACTAGCAGTTTTACGCGGACTATACATATACAGTCACAGTACATATAAATAAAGCATAAAACGTATGTTACTAATGAGGAGTAATAGATACCTAAGTAGTAATAAATAAATAAGTGATGATCCTGGTAGCCAAATAGTTTAAAATCGCCTTATCAATCGGGATATTCAAGGTTTGATTACCAGGCATGCTTTTCTAAATTTTCAAACTGATATGCCAATTAGAAATTAGAAAAAACATAGCGAGGAAACATACAGCTACCTGAAAGTTTTTTCAAAAAGTTCTCGAAGCAGCAGTAGGAATGGGTTGACGACGAAAAAGTAAATACGAGTAGCGAGTAAGGAGTAGTGATAGGTATTTAAGTCTCCAAGCCTATATAAAACTGTCATAAGTAATTTAATATATGTGCATTTGTGTATGTTATGATGTAATTCAGTAGGTATATGACATGTATATCGGAGGAATTCAGGCATAAGTAGACAGAGACAAACTTCAGCGGTATGCTGCGCAAATATCTATATGTATTTCCCAGGGCCGCAATAAATAGGATTTTCCTCTAGGAATTTTAGTTAGTTATATTGATACTGAACATACTGACATAGTGTGTTTTTACTGCTGCATAATTATGAATCATCGGATTGTACCGGATAGTGAGGGGGCGAGGGGAGGGCGAAGTTTGAAGGGCCGGAAATTAGCGCTGCGTCTTGCTACTTTGTACTTGTACTTGTACAGGCCCGTATTGACTTGTCTACGAAGAAAATTTTAAATTAATATTTTACAAAATTGTTTTAAATTACAACGAAATCATGTACCTTGTGATTTATGCTATGAATGAGAAATAAAAGTCAGTTAATAAATTCATTATCTGTTTTCTTTTTCAAATAAAATTTGCAGCTGAAACCGCTAAAAATTGAAACTACAACGCTTATTAAATAATTGTAAATAATACTTTAACCGAATCTTCTAATCTGAGGTCAAAGAGTATCTATGCATCGCTATATTTACTATTAGATAATGTGACAAAACTGTTTAGATGAATATTGAAGGGAATAGCACGTGTCAAGATGAGGACAAAGTTCAGAGGCCCGTTGCGCTAATGTCTACAGCGATATTCAGCAAATGTAGCTCTCAGGGCCATATTATCTCTGCTATTCCTCTATTAACACTAACATAAATTTATCATCTATATTAACACATTAATTCAAAAAAACAACTCACTAACAAATAACTTGATTTCCGTAATCCTAAGTGTAATAAATAATGGTAGTTTTATTTTAGTTAAGATTTTTTTGCCTATACCTGCTTTAGTCAAGCGATTGAAGGTCGAGGTCAGCGAAAAAGAATTAGCATTGTTTATATATTATCGTGCTCACATTCTATTTAGAATTGCATTTGAAACCAGGCACTAACTGAAACCTACTGAAATTTACTTCGATTTAGAAAAGTAACGTCAATTTTTATAAATAAATTCTTATCAATAATTTCTATGAATACAGCTTGATTATAACGTAGAAAATACAATTTTCATCTTACTAAGACGCTGTAATCATGTTACCGGGATATAATTTGGAATATTACGTTCATTTTCATGTACTGAATTGTGGCGAATATTTAAAGAAAATCAGGAAGTATTATCAGGAATAATATTAGAAATCTAGGCGAAATTTTACATAAAATTAAAGCCAAAATATTTGACTGAGTCATTGAACCGCGGCCCAGAACATTCTCAGAATCCCTTTAAAGATCGAAATGTTTCTACGAATTCGGCCCAACGGCTTTTATCCCGCAATTTTTGAACTATAAAAAATGTGGATGTTGTCAAATTCAGGATAGCCCATGGCTAACACGTGAATACCCTTGTTTCACAAGGATTAAGAAAATAACGAAATTTAATTTATTTTTATTCCTACCCGCTATTACACTAAATAAAGGTGTGATCGATCGATTAAATATACCAAAAATATTTTTTGGAATTATTATAATTAATCGATCGACAATTCACATGAATTTAAATTCAATAATTATGAGACAGGCATGTGTCTTATAAAGTACCGCCTTAATAAATGGTACAAATAAGTACCGGTTCAAGACTTAATTCACCTTTTCAACTGTAATTACTTATAACTCTAACGCCGACTCACAAACAACGTATAACTTAAACAGGTGAGTCTAAAAATCTGAAATTTTGTACATAAGTTACATAACGAAAATATAAGAAAAGATTTTTGAATATTCATCCCCTGAGGAGATCAAAGACGTCTTAAAAATGTCTCAAGAAACATCGTTATATTAATCTGTAATCATTACATAAACAGCACTAGTATTAAACAGAATCCAGTTAACGTTAGTTAAATACGTGATACCGATATCTACCATAATATTCGGCCTTCAGGTAAAGATTTAGGCGCCATTGAGGGATTGAAAGCCCCCCCTGGGGTGTCTCTATCGCAACGCGCCCACGATCGCCATGGCTACGAGCCGCGTCGAGTGCGGGCCTGGGTGGCCTTGCAATGGAATGGGGAGGGCATTAGCCCCGTCTTGCAGGCGGTATCACTGCGCGCTTGCCAAAAATGTTCGACGCGGTTCGCGATAGATTTTTTTTAATGTTTAAACAATTATCGTGCAAAGTTCGCATTGTTGCTATCGTATAAACGTGCAAGATGTTGGCGCCCGATGTAAATTCGAGAATAATATTTATTTTATTGGTTTCAAATCACGAAAGTGAAGACAAAGTAGGCTATCGAAATAAATCTTAGGTCGCTGAAGCGGTTTCGAAGCGAGATTGCGGAAAACCTAAGCATTTCTTATTTGTAATACTCGTACCTAAAAACGCTCAAAGAATTATGAAACTGAGCTTCTATCTGAATTTTTTTCAGGCAAATAGAATATTTGTAAAATAACTAAAAAAGCTATGTACTGAAAATAACTCCTCCTACATTACATACGCATAAAATAATATCCCATTTCATTTTGTCAAACGAATAAATGATATTTATTTTAGGATTAATAATCCTAAAATAAATTATCTATATTATTTGTATAATAGAACGTTTTTGTCAGTATACATTGAAGACAGTATAAAGGATTTAGCTAAATACACTTTCGCCTACAGTTTATTGAACGCTTTGTTACAGCAACCCAGCGTTTTGCGCTGAATAGCGTTATATTAAATTTGATATTCGAATTTTAAAATAAAATATTTTTAAGGATAAACGAGGAGACAACTCGTAACGCAAAATTATTATATATTTATAAGTACTTACTTTAATTAGTCGTTTTTAAACGAAATAATTTATGAGATTAAATGTTTAAAAAATATTCAGATAAAATGTATTTTAAACATACCTATTCATTAGTTGGGAAGCGTGTATAAAAACTTATTTTTATATTTTGTCATTATAATTTTGGAAAAAAATAAAATACCAAATTCGTGTTAAGAACAACACCAATGTACCTACCTCCCAACAACACTTTTCTCATGAAAAATAAATATTATGGTACAAATTACATAAAGAAACACATTTTTACTTATAAGTACCTAGTACCTGCGTAACGGACCGGACAGCTGTTTAAACTGCTGATAAGATCTTTTACTTTTGGTTTAGTTACCATGCGATAGTGGGGTCGATAATTGAAAAATAAAATAAGCCCTAATATTTGGCAATTCGTGTAGTAGCATTAGTCGCTATCAAACTGTATTTAGTGTAACTGTATTTTATCACAATAGTGAAGATATCGATTTGCTGCGCAGTATCTCAGTTTTGTTTTCCGGGCTGATTTATATAGCTCATTGATCAATTTGCCTTGCAAAACAGAAGGTCACCCTCGGTCAAATTCATGTGATAATTTATAATTTTAGATATCCATTCTTAAATAAGTATAAATATTTCATTAAATAAAGTTGTATTTAAAATGCAATCGAAATTTTATTAACACTTGAACTTACAAAAAGAATCATTTTAATTTTAATAATATTATAAAGATAATAATTTATTTTTTAAATACAATAGATTGGTCACTCACAGCGTAAAAAGCGCTTTGAAGCTAAATTAAAGCTGAATCAAGCACCGCGTAGAGGCGCTAGTAAAATCAAGGTCGTTAGCAATTCTGCGATTCTGTCCACAGTGCATTCTCTATTCGTGACCAAACTGACTGAGCGACGCTTTTTACCTAAGGAATGACGTAAGACTGTTATTGAGCATTGATTGTGATGATAGGCACGAATTTTGCATTGGTTTAAATACCGCCCTGCCGCTTCAGTACTATTTGCCTAGTAACAGAAGTGTTCGGATTTGAAGGGTGTGGCAACACTTATACGAGGCATTTCAAATTGTTCCTTAGGTGTAACAACGATGTCCCTGTAGTTCCGGCATCAGAATAGGGCTACGGTATCCTCTGCCTGTCGTAAGAGGCGACTAAAAGGGGGCTTTCAGGGTTACTGGCGGCAAGAGTGGGAGCTCTAACCGCCTGGCTAGCGACCCCGGGAAGAACGATGGTATGTGTGACCTCATACCGTCGTACGCTCCACACGGAGTGGCGAGCTTCATAAGCATCTGGGCGGAGCCAGAGGTGGCCACGCGCCAAGAGGACTCCGGTCGCGTTCGTTTGGACATCCCGGAGTCCTCTACGCAGCGCTGAGGACGGTCACCGGGGGGGTTTTAGTGCGGTAAAAGTCCCACATAACCCGTCGTTGCTCCCACGGCGTCGGGTACCTTTTGAAGGTTTCCTCCTCGTTAAATAAAAAAAATGGTGTAACAACGAATCCGTGGCCAATTTCCAGTTCTGTCCGTGGTTGATTACATATGTTTAAAGGTGGCAGTGGTCGATTACCATGAAATGGGCAACATTATAGGTCGAACCCAACATAATAAACAGCTTGGTTCTGAGTATGGTAAGACGCGTATTCTGTGGCATTTCAACCAGGGTTGTTGCTGATGCAGGTTTTTACTAGATCAGCGGATGCTGATGCTGATGCTGATTTTTTCAGATAATATCAGCTGATGCTGATGCTGATATTTAAAAATACTACATATAAATATATTTTATACTGAGGTATTTGTACGTCTCTTACGAGAATAGTCTTTTTTAACCAACTTCACAAAATGAGGCGGTTGCTTAATTCTACCGTATATATGTCTTTTTATGTTTGTTCGCGGATAACTTCGTCGTTTATGAACCGAACTGGATGATTTTTATTTTGTTGGAAAAAAGATATTTCCAAAGTAGTTCCATTATAAGAAAGTAAGGGTCTGATGACCAGAGAAATCGAGGGGAACTTTCAAAAATCGTAAGGGCGACTAGTGCATTTGTAAAATTTTTAGTCATCACTAAAAAAGGTGAAAAAAAATTAATTAAAAAATACAATCGACTTCCATGTCACTACAAAGCAAAAATCAACTGAAACAAATTTTGGCTTAGCATATATCTCCGAAGCCGGCGCTCATATTAAACACGCTGTTTACGCCGTTATCCAACGAAATATATTTAGCACCGACTTCAGAACCATGTACCAAACCAACATCCACTTCAGCTACCCTCCACTCTGCAGTGACACAGAAGTCGGCATTTATTTGTTATTTTTTTTACAAAGACTACACTGTGTCGTATCTTTGTTCAATAACGAAATATTTGGTCATATTGCACTTTTAACTGGATGTGGCATTATGAATAGAATACATAATTCTGTTATTGATTAATTGAACTATGATCGAAAGTTATTGATGTCTGACCAAATTACGTTGTCAATACAATCGAATGATTGTTTGATGACAACTTGTGTTTATAAACTTCTGTGATTGGCTAAAACTCCACGTGATTTAAGCTCGGTCCCGCCTTCAACGAACACGTTACAATTTAAATATCAGCATTAAATATCAGCATCTTTTGTTGCGGATGCGGATGCTGATGCTGATATTTAAAAGAAAGCTGATAATCAGCGGATGCTGATGCTGATATTCGCAACAACCCTAATTTCAACCATGACATTCAAGTTTGGCCCGGAGAGTTGTCCATAGATTGCAGTGGCTCCTTCATATAAGTGACATAAAGCTAGTCCAAAGCTGTATCAATTCTGATTAATGACGCGCATAATAAATGGTTCTCTAGCAAAGTCTATTGTACTTAGTACAAACTATGCGACGAGGAAGATCCCAATTGGATTTCCGAAATATAGGCCGCATTCAACCCGGCATAAGCGTGTAGACAAAACCCATATCTAGGCGACAATGATCCCTCCACAATAGCTTCTAGGAAGCCTTATAAAAAGCGGAGACTTTGCGCTATTCACGCGATTTCAGCCTCTATTGCTTCATCGTAAACAGCGTTATCGCTTGTGATGAGCCGGCGAACAATAAGATTATCGTTCCCGCGTGCAGTAAAGTGAATTTTCTTGTGAGAAAGAAAACTACATTACATACATCGACGACTGCTCAAACAATTTTCAAAGCCAGGTGTACTAAATCGAGCAATGTATGTTAAGTTATTTTTTTGCCTTTGGATTTAAGAAAAGCAGTGATAGTATGAAAACTGGACTTGCGTGCGTTTTCGTGCGTGCCTCCCGCCAGTTTCCTCGGTATCAGACTGGGCGGCCTCGATTTTACTGCTTATGCGATTCTAAGTTATTCCACCCTGCATAAGGTGTAGCTGAATATTTAGTATACAAATTATTACAATTCATACCAAGTTTAAGGTTGAATTTCAAATTAGGCTTTGTAGAAGTTTTCTTCAGAATTATAAAAAGTAGCGAGTCACCGATTTCATCTAATATTAGGTTTTTAAATTAATTTTTAACAATAAACATCTCCGATATAATTTCGGTATTTCATACAATGAAAAACCTGTTTATAAAATTATTTTCGTAGATTCAGTCCTAGAATTAGCCAAAATTCACTATTTATAGATGTAATGACTGAAATATTTTTTTCGTCTCATGAGACTTTTATTTCATAGTTAGTTACGATAAGACAGACGCTACACCGAATGAAAAACAGTATCCGTGGCCTATAGAGGTTTAAAGAAAGGCTATATTTTCACCTTTTTGAAGAGTCTCATTCCGAGAAACCTCAGAAGGAAATTCATTTCACATTTTGCACATTCATTGCAAAAAGTAAATAAATTACATGGTAGAATTATGTTTCAAGAGAATGAAAAGATCAAAATATCACTCTTGACACACTACAACACAGAAAATCTAAAGTTTCAATTATTACTCAATTAAAATCAAATATAAACCACTAATGTAACAAATAGCCTGCTATTATTAAGATATGGAAAGTTAATGTCCATAAGTTAAAAGGCTTTATACACAAAAGATGTAATTTGTGTCTTCGTAGTACGATCATA
Organism: Epargyreus clarus; assembly: GCF_041222505.1. NCBI lineage: Eukaryota > Metazoa > Arthropoda > Insecta > Lepidoptera > Hesperiidae > Epargyreus > Epargyreus clarus. The sequence continues at coordinate 14,485,036 of NW_027332223.1, forward strand.
TGCGATAACGAAACTAAAACAGTACAGCCTTGGTCGACCTAAACCTGCCAATTCCGTCTAGACATTTAAACTCCCTACTTTATTATAGCTTCGGGTAACGTAAACAGAAATGCCGGATGTTTATTCTAAAGGAATACGAACTATCTGTAATATTAAGGACAACATTATCATAGAAACTTAATTAATTAATACATAAAAAGTTGAAGCTTTATTCATAAGAATGAAAAGATGAAACAAAGTAAGAAAAGATGCCACACGCATGTATTAGTTTAGGTAATAATAACGCTTTTGCCTCTCATAAGATGATACAAAGAACTACACATTGTACTCTTAAAAGAAATAAAATTGGAAGAAAGAAAGAAAGAAGGAAAAGAACACGTACAGAACGTGTCACGCGCATTAATTTATCAATTTATTTACTTTTTTCACTCAAAATCCATTTACTAGGATTCCATACATATCCTATAGACCGACACATAGAATACATAAGCAGAATACAAAAACAAAAATAGCTACTTGACCAAGAATCGAACTTGGAACCCTTTGGATACCAATATGGTGGCCGTTTCCTCGCATCCCTAACTCACTCAAATATTTTAATGATTTTTTTCTTTTCACTTTCCACCACACTAGCAACTTAAATCAACTACAAGCGTACAACTGTCTGTGTCATATAAATAAGTATGCGCTCCAGTTGCGACAAAAGGGAAAGTGGCGGGAAACTGGCATGTTGGACGTTCTGCCCCCCCAATCGCGCTGGGTGCTAACATCGAATAACCCCATTGCCAACGAGGCCACTAGAATTGAGTCTGCTCTATTTCCATCAAAAGTTCCATATTTGTTAGGTTTAATTTTGAATTAACCTATATTTTGCATGGTACTTCATAATTAAAGAAGTCCATTTGAATAACAGTATGTTTTTGAGAAGAAAGTCTATTAAGTAAGATTATTTACTAAGAAATTTGATAGAAAAAGCTTATCTCTTTTTCTATAAAATTTCAGGTTCAAATGAACATGTAATAGGTAGATCTAAAGATAAAGCGTCACCACCACATAGACAATTATATTATTATTAATATTGTCTATGGACTGAGGTGCTAGACATCAATGCGGTAGTAAAAAGTAGCTACTCATAGTTTTCAAGAATATTGATGTAAATTACAAAACGTCTTATGCAACATTACTTAATTTACATAGATAGGTTCATCTTTTAACGTCAGAGTGTACTCATTTCCGTAGGCTGGGATGTATCATTTATCACGGCATAAGCGTTTCCTCCACATGCGCTACACCTTAGAAGATGAATACTCAATCATCACTAATCGAATAAGGGCTGAATTATCAGAGTACTGTAATCCATACAATGTTCGATGGCCTTCGTTTTGCAAGAATGGCCATCTTCGCAAATATATTACAGAAAAACGTCAATTAGAAATAAAAATGCAAGTTAGTATAGTAGACTTTGCAGGCTTAATGGAACAGTATAGAGCCTGTAAAACATCATGAAACTTAACTAAGAATCTTTAGTGTTTCCTTCTTTTCTTATGATGTTTGCCTTTAAAGAAAAAATAGTGATCTTGTATCGGCAAAAGACCTTAGTGATAGAAAGTGTATCATAGAAAAATGTCGTCTGGCATTGAAAAGCTGCCCACAAGCATTTTACCAAAATTCATACCCTAGAGCTAGGCTCCGATTCAAATCATTTAGTATTGTAAAATCGGAATCAGAAAAAACAATATTTCGCGCGACGTAACAAAGGTAGGCCGGGTGAGGTAACGGGATAAATCGCGAAAAGTTAAGCCGAAATGATAGATGAGTTTGAGGGAAAACGTCTTTGACACCCGCTTCGATTCCAGAAAGAGCTGAAATTTTTTCTCCTGGTACTTATTGTTCCAAATTGAAATGCTCGGAAAGGCCCCACCGGGGAGGCAGACAGGGATGGGAGACTCTGTCCATTCAGGACAGGACACGTGTAGGCAGATAGGTTGAAGGTCGTCCGCCAAAAAATACTCGCGTTAACTGAGTGAAAACGGTAAACATTTCGCAAAATTTAAGTAGACTTCCAGAAAAGATACGGCGTATTATACATTTTTTTGGTTTTATTTTACGGAAGAGGAGGTCTACGAAGAAAATACACGAAATAATAGCTACATTTTTCGCGTGTTTACACTATTGTAATGAGCTTTTCACATTTCACAAACACAAAAGCTTGGTCGTGTCGTAAGAAGGCTTGATTCTAATTGGGATAGATCTTAAAAAAATGTCATAAGTAGTCTCAGCTTACTTCTTACGTCACTCGTGTTTATATCACATATTTTTATTAAAATCACCCAATTATTTTGGAGGTATTTTCTACCATTTTATAATATGTATCAGTAATTTACTGCCTGTTGTGCTCGGTTTGCGTGGCCAAGATCACGCCAAAGAAAACGCCTCGATCTCTATCGCCACCCTTGTCAAACCAGAAAACAGCATTAAGCGTTCCTGTGATAAGACATACATAGATATGGTAGCGGTGCCTTGCAAAGGGAACCTTCAAATATAGCTCAACTGATGTTTAATGGCCATAACCGCCCATAGATTTTTACTAAACAGTAATCCTACGCGATTTACACCACAGATGCTCCCACTGAGGACTAGAGATGGAAATGAGACGCTAAAAAAACAGGAAAATAAACTTTCGTGTGCTACTTTTGTTATATAAAGGAGAATAAAAAGGGACGTGTAAGATATACATAGGGAGGTATATAAAAGTGATGTTTTAGGCAATCTAAATGTTTGTTCAGAATTAATATGCGAACGTACGAGCATGTTGGGTGAAGTTAGCAGGATGAAATAAAAATGCGTCTCAATGGAAACCCTTCCAGCCTATTTCGAGTTTGAACAGTATATGAATACTATGTGATTTTTGGCCATTCGCAATGCCACTGTGATTATTATACGTTTTGCCATTGTAGGCCAGGTTCGATTCCCGTATGAAACAATATTTTTTGATTTTTGTACTGGGTGTGGGTGTATATTTCTCCATATGTATTTCTGGTTACACTTTTTAAGCTAAAAATTCGAAAATCAAACATCAAGATTTTACAGTAATATAAATAAATTTCTCCTAAAATATTGCCAGTCAGTTTTAATTAAAATCTATAAAAAGACATTAATGCTTTCATAGCAGATTCTGCACACTGATAAAAGAAACGTAATGTCTACCGAAATCTCCAGAACTTCTTTGATGAACACCCACTCGTCAAAGTTTTAAAATGTTCCATGAAACTGCAAAGATCTTCTAAGAAACTTGCCATTTCAACACGTTATATTAAATTTCTAAGCAACACTGTTCAGGTCTGAAATTTGGCGAAAAGAAATACAAAACGATGGTACTTTAAATACATACAACTCGTAATTGAACTGGGCCCTTAAAGGGTTGGAGGTGTGAAACCGTCTAGACGACCCTACAGGACGGATTTGACAAGGGTGTTGTCCGCGGCCTTGAACTCTGAGACGACTTAAACAAATGAGGAAATCTACCACATCGCTTTTTACGTCTCAATCCCAAACACATCAAGCGAGCTCTCAACCCTAAACATTCGCAAATGTTCACGGTCTGGCGGCTGATTATTCAAACAAAGCATAACCAATTATCCCGTTTGAGGCGTAAACACGTCTGAAGGAATTGAAACGTCGTAATTCAGCGTGCGATCTGAATAATTTCCATCTGCGTACCGACAACTGCGGCCGCCCGAACGGCTTTTGCGCCACATTCGAAAACTTCATTTAGTTTTGCGAAAACAACTGGGTCCTGGCCCGGTACAGTACGAAAATAAGTTCAGCCAGTTCCTAAACAAAAAGAAACTGAAATAAACAAGGTCGGGGAATCAACGCCGTCGTCGCCGCCATAAAGACCGACGGCCGTCCTTGAAAATGGGGGGTTCTTACAAATTGGGTTATTACGGTGCGTGGGGGCGTGGGGTGTCGTGTCGGGACGTGCGAGCGGGATGCCGGAGGTTTAACGGAAGGCTCAACGCGGGCCGGAAAGGGACGGAATGTGCGTGGGCGTACCTCCGCTGCGCCACCCCGGCACGCCTCTCCAGGAAGGACTCCCGTTCCAGACTGGGGTTCCGGCGCCGATCATTATAATTACTCTCCAAGGTGAGTTGGGAGCCGTGGTACCGGCAGCCTAATCCAGGGAAAGCTACTCCGCTGGGAGCCGACAGATATCCCTGACATAATATTGAGAGCACCAAACATTAAAAACACCCAAACGTCTGCCTATCCAAACGTTACCAATTATGAACCCAATTAAAAGCTCCTATGATTTCGAGTGTACTGAGCTTTATCGAGATTTAAATTAGACCTATTATCGCGAGAAACTTTCTGTGGAAATTAAAGGACCTTATTTTCAGTTTTCTTAACATCCGGAGCTTTTCACTATAATTTTTAGGTCATCAATTATGATAATGTCTACCGTTTGCTTAATTTGGGAACTTCCTCAGCGTTTAGGACAGGAATTATATAAAGTGATCAAATACAATTTTGAATTAATCCTGTAGCTTTATAAGTGCTTCGCCCTAATTAGTTATGAAACATCTACGCGTGTTGTTAGCCAAACCAATCATACAGCCTAAATAAATATAGATCAATTCATCAATGTCTTGACATGTAGCAGCTTCCTTGATATTGGTCTTTTTTACTTTGACTTTTTTACAAATTACTACAAATAAAATAAACTATAAAATACACTACTATGTAGAAATTCCCTTAAAATAACTTTGAACATTAAAATATGCAACAGAACTTACTTACTACTTATTTTTAAAATACTACTGTAGTAAATATTTTCCAAACTTCAACCTACTCCTATGTTGCCAAACAGAATTGCAAAATAAAATCTACATTCCATACGTACAATCCGAATAGATTCGTGAGTCAACTAAGTCCCTCATAGGCCCGAACAAAAAACCTATAAATGCCTATAAGCAGTGTCTTTTGGGGATTACCAGCCTCTTGTTAGGTGTCAAAGGCAGCAGCTGCAGATGAAGTAGCCATTCAGCCTAAGCCCTCGGCTAGCGCATTGTCCGATATTGATCACGGCTTGAATTGGACGGCCCTAGAACAATGAAGCGGGTTGCTTTACTAAATTGATGACTTTGTACTCAGTAATCTAGTATGGAAGTTCATTTTGTTGTCTTTGGATACGCTTGTTATAAATTATATGTTATTTTTGGATCTTACGCTCTGCTAAAACCTTTTTGATGACAAAAAAGGTGTTCTTATTTATTCCTCGTCTTACATCATCTTCCATCAACACAGGTATTTCTAAAGAGAATAGGAGTCATACCAAATACTAATCATAGACTCCTGGTTACCTGAAGACTAATAATTGTAAGGCATCATAATATAAATGTGTATAAATAGATTATTTTTTTAAATCTACATCGTCATTTGAATGACCGTATTATAGTACCGCGTGGATCAGGGTTAACCTTACCGGCTATTACAAGCATACACAGTGGGTTCCAGGTTCAAACTCCGGTTAGGGAAAAATTTTAATCACGTGTATAGATTTCCGCTCCTGAGTATAAATGTTTACGTACTTGTCTGTGCGTTTTTATTATTAGTTTTTTTTTATAATATAGGAGTAGCAGACGAGCATACAGTCCACCTGATGGTAAGTGGCTACTGCCGCCCATGGACATCTGTAATCAACCCCAGATAGGATTAGATATTCCCATCTGAGGTCGGCCACAGATGCGCCGCTACACCTGAGGACTAAGCTGGAACGCCTCGGAAAAGTCTGTCACCCTTACCACACCTTTCAAATCGGAACACAGCAGCGCCTAACACTGCTGTTATTAGGTAGCAATAGGTGTGGCGTAGGTGCCGCCGGAGTCGAACCACAAAGGGTTCTACCACCTTCAAAAGCGTGTAGCACCCACGATACTAAAACACTAGTGTGAATCTGTAAGTCTAGAAAGCTTATTATTTATTGCTATAAAACTAGGTCACAAATTATAGCCTAAAAGTTACTTCACGTTAATATTCGCAAGAATAAATATTTTGCTAATGGCAGTAAACTACTGTCACTGAGGACAATAACCTCTTGTCTATTTATTTTTGGTTTTTGCAATCGTATTTTCGTAATGTTCGTATTCAGCTGGTTTAGTTATCGAATTTAACAAATTATACATGAAATTACATTAGCATGTATCATTGACTTTGTTTAATTTAAATATACTTAAGTAGTATATTTAGTTTACTAATTAAGATAAATGTACTACTTAAGGTATTTTCGTGGTAAGGAAGATATTCGAGGCGTAGGCCTCAGGGGTGGTCCCTGTAGTTCCGGGACCAGAATAGGGCTACGGTATCTCCTGCCTGTCGTAAGAGGCGACTAAAAGGGGCTTCCGAAGTTGTGGGTGGTAAGAGTGAGAGCTCGAAACGCGGACAGCGACCCCTGGAAGGACGGTAGGCGACTACACATACCGGTCGCATACCGTTGTGCACACCAGACGGTGTGGCGAGCGTCACGCTCACCTGGGCGGAGCCCGATGGGGCATCGCGCTAAGAGGACTCCGGTTGCGTTCCTCTAGAGATCCCGGAGTCCTCTACGCAGCGCCGAGGACGGCCACCGGGGGGATTTTAGTGCGGTAAGAATCCCACATAACCTCGTGCCGCTCCCACGGCACAGGGTACCTTTTGAAGGTTCCCCCTCGTAATAAAAAAAAAGAACTCAGGGGTAGCAACGAATTTGCACCCAACTGTGAGTAGAATTTAAAATGCCTCGGATAAGTCTCCCTTACCACAGCTTTCAATCCAGAACACGGCAGCGCTTAACACCGTTAATAGGCAGAAATAGGTGTGAGCCACGAAGGGTTCTATCACTTTCAAATTCAAAATTTGATTCCAAAATCCCTAGCCTTCAGGTTCTTAGACTACTGGTATGATAATGGTGTGACCCTTCTCGGCTAAAAAATATTCCAATTAACACACGTAATTGTTTTTTCGAATATTTTTTTAATAAAGACAAATTCGGAGCCAATTTAATTACCGATAATTACTAGCCACCCAAAAGCCTCGAAGTGTTATATAAAGTTACATAATAACGATCAGTTATTAAATTTCCCTTCACACCATTGATTAATCGATGCATCCAACCACCCAACACGATACGGATAGAAGCAGTGACCAATGAGCTGTTCAGAAATTGCTTACAGCTGCCATACCTACTCATTCTACACGGATAATAATCGGACTATGCCAAAGACATTCGAATATATAGAAGCTTTATCGATTACATTAATTTTAAAAATCGATACATTTATATCACTTTAGCGATGCCAACCAAAAAGTAGATTTTTGACTGAGTATTATACAATACTATGTGGTGTAGTGATGGGTTATGTGCGCATTAAAAAACAATTGCCACTTCAACGTCATGAGGAAACCGACACGTTTAAGAGTTAAAACTAAGTTCATAAAGGTGTGTGAGAACTATCTATTCGCACTTGGGCAGCCCGGGGGACTATGACAAAAACCCCTCTCATTCTGAGAGGAGACCCACGCCCAGCAGTGGGACAGTAATGAGTTGGCGACGTATGAAAATAGTCTCAATGTCCACTTTAGGCACTTTAGGGCTCTGTGGTCAAAAGTTTCAAGTAGTAGTATCTCTACTTTATAACATGAAACTAAAACAGATTTGTCCTTATTGCTATTATAAGATAGAAAAGGACATACCATATTCATACATATAGTTTCGTCTTAAAGCTTCAGTTTTCAAAAGAAACGTATGGGTCGTGTTCATTGTCAACGGAGCCTACATTCCATGGGATGACGTCAGAGCCGGCTGGTCGATGCGTGGCCCATAGCAACATAGTGCGTTAGCACATAGAGGAAAAATATAAGTAGGTAAACTTCTCACAAACGTTCAACATTATCAAAGAGTTCCGTAGTATGAGGATAACCGCAAACCGTAACTTTGATATCATAATTCACAATAACGCAATAGAACAGCCTGGAGCAATATGATCCACGGAGATCCTCGTAGTAGCAGAAAGTCCCAAGATATAGAACACCTTTATATAAAAATGTCTCATGACGTATGTGTATATCTTCAAAACTCTAAAAATAATTGATAGATTCACTTGAAATGTTAACACAGCGTTGTTCGAACATAAAATGCGTTTTATTTAGGTATTTTTTATTCAGAAGTTTCTACTAAAACAGAATAAATTTACTAATAAAACTAATATCAAATTGAGCCACAGAAAAGCATCTTCGGATTTTGCTAGCTTTTCTTAGCTTTTCTTAGCGTTAAGTTTTAACAACTAAATTGACCATTTACGTACTAGAAACTTCTCTCCCATAAAATAATATTACTATGGACCTACTGATCTTTTTACACTGGAGTAAGGCGGAGTTTTCAAAACGTGACGGATTGCACCGATCGTAAAATCGATGCCAACATACAATTTTAAAACATATTTTATGTTACACCAAATTGGCTATTAATTAAATTTAAAAACATGTAGCTATTAAAGCTTTTAGGCGCAGAACAACAAAGTTATCGACGTAATTTATTCGAATAGTATCGTGTTGTGATAGTAAGGAGGACACCTTTAAAAATGCCTTAAAATTGTATGACAAAGTAGATATTCCAGTATTTCTTTTTTTTTCAAAATACTTGTTATTTCGACTACACCTGCATTACTTTTAATCACAACCGAGTTAACTGGTCACTCACAATCGAGGGCCCAAGGTTCGATACCAAGCACACATCGCTGATTTTTCAAGTTACATGCGTAGTTATATAAAATTATCACTTGCTTAAGCAACCCCTAAGGGTTAAGGAAAACATCACAAAGAAACCTGCACGCCTGAGAATTCTTAAACAAGTACTCAAAAGTGTGTGAAGTCTGCCAATTCGGAGTTGGGAAACGTGGTGGATTATGGCCTTTAACTCTCACTCTCTCCTTAAAGAGGAGACCCGGGCACAATAGTGAGACAGTACACTTTAACGATAACTACTTGATTAAGACTTGATGGGTTTGATAAGGCAGAGACAAAGATCAAAGACACTCGAAGATATATAGATAGTATATATATATATACTATCTATATATATTAAATAATATATAAGTTAATATGATTTGCAGGAAGAAGAATACCACTGTATTTTTGCTCCAATTCCCTTTTGCTCTTTTTATAAATTTGCACAGAATAGTACTACAACCTTGGGCATAGAAATAAAAACTTTAACCTTGACCATATATCTGCTTAGTAACTAGAAATAGATTATAGAATTGATATAATATTTCAAAGGAATGACGATGCAAAAATGTCGAAAAGGTTCGTTGTCAAACATTTTTTCATACATTGAAATTTGAGCGATACGCACGATGCGGTGGATGCCAAATCAGTGCGTAATATAACGTGGTCCTAGTTCGATTCTTGTGTTGATTAGTCAGTCTTGTTTATAGTAGGTCGCAGAGTTGCTACTCCTTAGACTCAAGGAATACCAAGGACGCGCTACTGGTAGCGATTTAAAGGTGGTAGAACCCTTTGTGATTCGACTTCGGCGGCACCACCGCCACACCTATTTCTACCTAATAACAGCAGTGTTAGGCGCTGCTGTGTTTCGTTTTGAAGGGTGTTGTAAGGTAGACAAACTCTCCGAAGCGTTCCAGCTTAGTCCTCAGGGGTAGCGGCGCATCTGTGGCCGACCTTAGGTAGCAATATCTAATCCTATCTGGGGTTGATTACAGATGTCCATGGGCGGCAGTAGCCACTTATCATCAGGTGGACTGCATGCTCATCTGCTACTCCTATATTATAAAAAAGCGACATTGGTAGCGAAACAGCCTATAATGGTAGCGATGTTGTAGTTTTAAGTATCGTGAAAATCCTAAATGCTTGGGAGTTCTATAAAAAAAGTTATTAAGGGAATGTGAAATCTATCAATTCACACTTGGCCACAGTAGATTACGGCATAAACCGCCCTCACTCTGAGAGAACGGAGACCCATGCCCAGTGGGGCAGTACTACACTAGCGATAATGTAGCCGAAGTTAAACAGAAGACCTTTTCTTTCTTACGTATAAAAGAAAAAATCTGAAATCTCCCTGATGCCGCCTATAATGTATAATAATTTACACCAGATAGGATTACACACATGTTATTTAATACATATAACTACAAACCATTTTAAACTCGTTTTACGCATTCTACCACACATGGGTACAGTAGGGAATTTTCGAACCCTTCCCTAAGAATGAACAACCCGCCGTCACTATCCACTTTACTATATACTGAAAGTACTTCAAGTCTGGAGTACTTTAGTGCCTACTCTACCTATTAAAGTCTTAAGCCCTTTAGCACTTACTGCAGTCCCATCGCCCTTCTTAAGCCCTTACGTAGCAAAATACGTTAGGACGCCTAATGTAAGTATACATTCAACTCAAATTCAAATGGCATTTACTCAAAATTGAGTCCCATAGACCTATTTTATCAACTACCTGCCACCCATTCGTAGCACGTATTTCTAAGAAGAAAAGACAAGATAAACTACATATATACATGAGTATTTAAAAAGGATAAATACTTATTTACATTGAAGTCTTTATCACAAAATTAAAGCAAATCCAATATTAACAAGACCAATAAGCCGTACAAAATTCAGTGAGTTCGCAATATATGTTTCAAGCCTCTTCCAACTATGGAAAAGTGGCCATCAGAGGGACAAATGTGTATCCAAGTCATACCACAAAAATAACCAAAATTTACAGATATTATATTGATTTAATTTCATGTTTTGATGTGACGATGATGACTTAATTTAATTTATACAAATAATTTCATGCTCAAATTTCCCAGTAGACCAACCATTTTTATGTATATGCTGGACAAGGGTCTCTCATAACAAGAGGAACACTAAACTCCATTGAGTTGCTTCAATTCAAATTCAAAGGTAAAATATATTAAAACTTTCAAAAAGTATAAGCTAAACTGGAACAGTTGTCATCAACCACTAGCTCACCTCAGCGACATCGTTATGGCATCACTTCAGACCTATGCAAATGCGAAATTAATTCAGGCTAACCTCTATGCGCTAACACAGATGCTTACTGTATTCGTTTTCCTTGTATATAATTCATACTGCGTATAATAAGCCTCAACAAGAATTAGTAATTCATATCGTAAGATTTCACCTAATTGGTGTGAATAAAGAATTATTTGAAAAAACAAAACTCAAGCAAATGTTGTAACGCTACGTAAAATATGCAAAATTAAATTCATAAAAGACAGTTTTTAATTGAGATCTAAATAAATAATTTTCGGTAAATTGCAAAGTAAAGCACAAAGATTTGTTTTCGGAAACAAATTAAAAAGTATGGTTAGCAAATATGGATCAAACTAAGTATAATAATATAAGTTATTTGAAGAAAAATAAGAATTTGAAGGTAGTAGAACCCTTTTTGGTTCAACTCCGGCGGCACCACCGCCACACCTATTTCTGCCTAATAACAGCAGTGTTAGGCGCTGCTGTGTTCCGTTTTAAAGGGTGTAGTAAGAAAGACATACTTTTCCGAGGCGTTCCAGCTTAGTCCTCAGAGGTAGCGGCGCATCTATGGCCGACCTCAGGTAGGTATATCTAATCCTATCTGGGGTTAATTACAGATGTCCATGGGTGGCAGTAGCCACTTACCATGCGTGCCAGTACCAGGTGGACTGCATGTTCGTCTCCTACTCCTATATTATAAAAATAAAAGTTAAAGATAATCAAAATCTGAAAAAAGTACTAAGTAGGTAGTCATAATTGACAAACTCGTAAATCATAACGACGTGGGTAGCAAGCTTAAGAATTGTTGTAAAAATAAACAACGGTGAAAAAGGATTCATAATAAATTTATTAGTACTGTAATGTGTTACAAGGTTGGTATGATACTCAAAGGTTACATATCTTAACAGGCCCAGCATCAAAGACATAGGTGCGATAATCTCGCGACATCTGAAACACCGCTAATTAACAAGATCATTCTATTACTAGTGAGTAATATGTATGACATCAGGGGATTGTAATCTATTTGTTTCTATCCCGTAGGATTTTCCGGTTGGCGCCGTGTGCCTTCTTCTTAAATTGAACACAATATCTATGGGTTTTTTCGGTATAAATTGCATATATCCCGTGAAAATGGATTCGACTGCTAAGATTAGCCTAAAAAATACTCAGAAAAAATCCAAAATTTCCCTATCTTTCAAATACCAACCATACTCGCTATCAAAATTAGATTGAAATCATTTGAGTAGTTCAAAAGATTAGCGTACAACACTGCGACAAGTGATTCATATATATTAAGATTATAACATATAATTGTATAAGGAATCCGTAATACCACATTAGGATAAGATAGGTAAGTCCGTTATCACTAACCTATCCTACACCAATGGAGTATTTATTGTTCTACTCTTACACAAATACAGAGAACTGTATAAATAATAAAATACTTTATTATATAATGCTATCTTATATTCCGTCAACAATGATATAACTTTACTTACCGTTCGGATTCTAATGCATTGAAGGTTACGAGATAAAACAATGGTTATCATGATAAATCTGAATCTATGATAAAAATGCCTTCCGTATAAACGCGTTTTTCGAGTTTATAAAATAATCATAATATACTTAAGTAAAATTATGTTTCAATAATTTACCTATCACGCTGACATGGGGTGCGTTTGCAACCGTGGTTTGCATCATCTAAGCATTGCAGTTTGTTTGTTTTATTATAATTTAAGAGTAGCAGACGAGCATGCAGTCTACCTGATGGTAAGTAGCTACAGCCGCCCATAAGCATCTGTAATTAATCCAGATAGGATTAGATTAGATTAGATCCTACCTGACGTCTGCCGCAGAAGCGACGCCACCCCTGAGGACTAAAACTAGAACTGGAACAAACTCTGGAACTACTGGAACGTCTCTGGAACTACTGCAAAACCTCGGAAAATGTCTGCCTTACCACTCCCTTCAAACCATAACACAGCAGCGCTTAACACTGCTGTTATTACGTAGAAATAGGTGTGCCGCCGGAGACGAACAATAAACCTGTTGAAAACAACAAAATAACAATTTCCATTATTAACATTATTAGAAAGAAAAAGATGTAATTTATATTATATGCTTACAATTTGCGATTAAATTTATCTTAATGACTAGATAATATTTTGAATGAATTGATTCTTTTTTGCCGAAATAAATTTTAATAATAACTTCACCATAGTACATAAATATACTTTAATATTCATGTAATTATGTTTAAATTAATAAGTTAAAAATATCGTTAAACACATGCGAAATAATGTGAGGAGCAGAATTTCAAGGCTTTTCTTCGTGTTGTTCATAATTGGTAGGGTAATTAGGTAATAGATTTTTATTTTTTAGAACTTATTTTATACTGTTGCTATTGTTATACTGTTGTTATACTGTATACTGTTGTTATTCCGTTACAGAATAATAAAACAATAACAACAAAGATTGAGGGCTTAATTTTTATAATCTTTAATTAAGTACCTATACATATTTTGCTGAAGAGCATTAGCATTCTAAAGTAATTTTATAAGCTTGTGACGTCATTCTACATGTAAACAACGATTAAAATGTAACTCATGAATGCAGCCTTGTTAATTGTCGCTCGCTTTGTGTGACGTAATCCTACCTAGCTGCTACATGAAAGAAAACAATGCAATTCACATCCGTATTCGATAGAGCATTCGAATTGGTATATTTGTATTAACCAACACGCTCAATTTTCAAGTAGGTAGATTACGCTCACAGTTCACTCAACTGTCGAATTGCAGCGCTGTTCTTTGTCTACTATTCCTAGTGTAATTTAGTCATCGCTTAAAAATGATGCCCGCGTCACATGCAAAAAATTACTTCACAAAGAGGCCTGATACGCTGCCGAATCGCGAATAGTAAACCAGTTGATCTGTGGCCCCCAACGGCCATGTGTGAGTACGTGTAGGGATGAGTCCATACTATTTTTGCTAGTGCGCTCTGGCCAAAACACAGGAATGAAAATAAACTCGGCCGGCAGCGGGTTCGTTAGCCGGGAGTGTTCTCACGCGCATCTTGTGTTAAGGCGACTGCGCCCGCGCACCATGGACAGCGACAGTACTAGTGTAACTATAAAGACAGATTTGTTTGTTTATTTGTACTCAATAAACTCTAAAACTACTGAACCGAATTTAATTATACCTTCACCATTAGAGAGACACATTATTGAAAAATAAAATGCTTTATTACGTGAGTACAAAGCTTCAATTGACATTTGTAAAGCACGTCAGAACATCTACCCAGATGATTTATACATAGCGACATAAATCCTAAAGAATAAAAGTAATTTCATCAGGAAGGGATTTTTTTTCTGTATTACATGTTATTTAAACTTGTTACTTGCCGCGCCACCTATTGCAAAGGGCAGAACAACAACTAGGCAGAGAGGCAGTAAGTAGATAAAAATTACGCTAGTTGTTATATCAATCTTAATTATACTAAGTATATTTATAATGTATAAATATGCAAATACATGTAAATGAACTTTGCAATGATATCACGCGTGGCTCCAGTAGTTGGCAACGCACTTCAAGGCATCGTTTATTTTAATTCTAACCTCATTAAACAATTAGCATTCAACAGTTTAAACACATGGCTCGCGCTTGTTAGCTAGATTCCTGCATTATTTTGATGGTCTAAACACCAATGTGTTAAATGAAAAAAATGGCACTTTTGTCATTTAGTGCCAATGTAATCAAGCTCTCGTTAGCTCTTGTCATATTTTGAAAGTTCTGTCTTCTTATGTCTTACTAGCTGACCCGGCAAACGTTGTGTATAATAAATAAAAATAAAAAAAATATTAAGGGTGACCTTTGTCACTTAGGGGTATGAAAAATAGATAGTAGCCGATTCTCAGACTTACTGAATATGCATATAAAATTTGGTGAAAATCGGTAAAGCTGTTTCGGAGGAGTACAATGTGACACGAGAATTTTATAAATAAGCTATTAAAGTGTACATATTTCTGAATCTGCACTGATGGATTCTAATAGGATTGTGGCTGATATAAATATGTAAAAGTGCCATTTTTCACTTAACACGTTTCTTTTCTAGATCATCGATTTACTTTGTTGGCTTGTAACTTCATTAATCATAAGGCTTTTATGGTTCCTCTTACGGTTATGCCGATTGGACAGGCCTACATAAATCCCGTACCTTCAATAAACTCGATTGCGGAATTTAGCGGAACTAATCGAATCTAATAGAATTGTGAAGCCGTGTAGGTTTTTGTTATTAGTAAACGCAAGACGATATACGACCAGTTAATTGTGAATAACGTAATTATGTCGAGGATTATACAAAAAAATGAAGATTTAGACACTTAATTTAAAAATTATTTACATTTACACAATTACATTTACAATTATTTACAAAGCATGAGTCCACGTTTTTTTGATAAAGCGTCATTATCATCAACCGAGGACTAAAGTAAAAAGTTAACAACTTTTTACCTAACGATTATGTATTATCGGTTATTGTGCAAAAAACAAGAACATCTAACCATTATCTAGCTTATACTTTAGTTATTGACATAAATTCAACATTATTTATCGTAAGGTATAAATATTCCAGGCATTTTATCGCAAGAACTATTTACACACTATTTTAGACAGCATTACTGCTGCTTAAAGTATATGTCTATAAATGCCTTAAATATTTACAAAATAGTCTTACTATAAAACCAGTTTTTTAATTAACTTGATAAAATATTTAAATATTTATTTGTAATTTGACGAAGGAAATATAAAAGAACCTGCAAGACCTGATAGAAGAAATATATTTCAAGAAACGAAAATAAATTTACGTATGTTGAATTATAGTTAAATTATATTATTTTATCGAAGTAAGTTTTGTTGGTTTATATAATAGAAACTAGGTTTTTTCTTTATTTTATCGAACTATATGTATCTATGCGTATCGATTTTAGGTAAATTATCTTTATCACTAATACAGCAATCTCTTCCCGGAACCCATCGAATTATACTGAGTAAAATATATTAAGTTTAAGAGATACATTATGGGTATCGGTATATTGACAGAAGCCTGTGCCAATAGTTGGTAAAATACAAGTTTGTTAACATAACGAATAGATATTCTGAGATATTCTTCAGATATCTGATCAGGTACTGACTTAAATAACATAATGTTATGGGCATATTTTTTTCCTTAACTATATGTATAAAATGTCACTCTTAATTCGTATATCATATCTGCGCAACCTCACTCTGCAATGGATGTTTAACGTTTTAATTACTTTGTTAAAACGAATAAGTATAGTTTGAAGTGTCCGTGATTATACTACACAAAACAGGGAATTGTGCATACTAGGACAATAAGAAACAAAAACACCAGTTAAGACAAAATTATACTACTACTAAGAACATTCTTACGTTCATACGTTAACGTAACATCTGATAAACTCAGATGTTATTTGAAATTGAAGAAATATTCTAAAAGTTGGATGCTACGAAACGCATACAGCTACGCGCTACGTCTGCAAAGATGCACCGTAGCTAATGCAGCTACGTTGTCTACAGACCGTAGCACTGCTACGGAATTGCATGTGCAGAAATATTTGCAAACTTCTCTCTGTATGCACTTTGAGTTTTCATAATAATCTCGCCGTAGGAAAGCTTATGATATGTCACTTCTAAAACGCTAAGTAAGAAAGGTTGTGGTTTTAATTGGTCATTCAAATAAGTGCAAAAAAATTTGCAAATCCGTTAATTACAACATACCTAACATTTAAAGAGTTACAGTATCGATTTATCTTTTTGTTTTCTCGATTTTTTCTTTTAGAAGTAAGAGTATTCTCTTACTTATATTGTTAAATAATAAAATAATGAAAATATACTTATAAAATACATAGTTCCCAAGTGTAGCGCACTTTGGCCAAAACTTCAAATAATAGATTGATGATAATATGTACATAAAATACTCATTCTTATCACGTGTAACATGTTTATTTTAACTTAATTGCCAGTAATAAAATAACAAACTAGTTAATTACTAACAAAATAAATAAATCCATTACATCATACGTATATCAGACAAGCATTTGAGGAAAATCCACAGAACCAAGTGCCTTCTTCTTAGAATTGCGAACCACTCGTCCTTTGTTCGTAGCTCAATGGTCGAAGCTAGAAAATGTGCACGCCAGATGTCCCGAAGTAAATGACCCTAAAATTTATTAAAACACCCAATGGCGTTTTACGCAATATAATGCGACGGGTTCATTAACATTGCAAAACGTTTCACACGACATATTATTATTACTTCATTTTGAAATACTCGGTGCCAAAAAAATCTAGACTTTAATATAAAAAAATGTAAAGGAAGGAACGTGTACTGCAAATTTTAAGCACGTTAATACACATAAGACTATAATAATAGTCTTAATAAACGTATATACGTTTATGGATTTTACAATGCTTTTTATAAATCTTTGCAGATTTAGGTATGCGGTACATTTGGATGTACAGTACAGATTTAAATGAAACTTCAATTGATTTTATATTAATAATTTTAATTGACTACTTAGACTATTTAAAACATCAATATTTTCCTTACCTTATATTCCGTAACGAAACAAAAGTTAGTATAAGCAATTTTTGAAACCATTTGAATAAGATAATCCAAAAATAATTACTGGCGCTCAATACAATCAAAAATAAATTTAACCTTTTTGTAACGCTTGGTCTTAATAAGCATTTAAAAGCCGAAAGATCGAAATAAGTATGTGATTGATGACGCCACTTAAGCTGCAGAATCTTTGACATCTACTTCCATACGGTTGTAAACATGCCTTGACCCATTTAAAACATGAAATGACCCCTTACCTAATTTTATTTGTCGTATTCATTCAATTTAAGTCAACGGAACAAAAGATTCCTTTCAAACGAGGAACGTAAGACATTTTGAGTCAGAACTTCAAGCAACACCGCAGTTTTCCTAGAAAAGGAAATAGTTAAAGTTCCACAGTAAAAAAAAACAGATTTATACTCTCCATAAAATTCCATGTTTTGGAGTCTTCTGGTCGGTCGCTCATCGTCCGTCTTGGTATTATGATGATACCGGTCCAAAACTGGTTCTGTGGCCTTGGGCGAAGGTTTCCGCATGCGGCCCCAACGCACACCGACTGATCACCACTAATGAATGAATACATTTATTTAAATTTCTAAGTAAACATTGCCTTTCTGCGATCCTTTGTTAATCATTCGCTTTGGTAAGCTGACATTACAAATAGTACACGTTTGATTAAATAAATAGCTTCTTACTTTAAGCTTATTTGCATATTTACATTATTGTAACGATTATTGTTAGTTTTTCATAATATGTCATCACTTTGTAAAATTATATTAAATTTAATATAATTTAATTTTGTACAGTAACATTATACGTTGCGATAAATGACAGTTGTTTCTTATCCATTATTTTTTGTACCTTTCCTAAATACAAAATACATAAATTATTGAATTTCATAAAATTTTATCGATAAATGTAAATAAAGAAAAATCTTCCCTTCTCTATAATGACGATTTAGAAAACAACTGTAACAAAAAGTGGGTTTCGCTATACGTTACAATGTTAATGTTAAGGATGATTTCCATGCAAATTCTTCCTTTACTAACAAGGAGGACATATGAGTTCCGAATCCAACGCGAAGGCAATGTGCCGGACGCCAATAATTGTACTCTACGACGCTCACAAAGGCGCGGACCTCAGCCATTCTATTTACCGAGCATTCCCTTTCTTAATCTACCCTCGCTATACGCTTTTGTCGTATGCCATTCATAACCGGTTTGGTCTAAAAAATAAATTGATTAGGTATCTCTGACTGACGCTCTCTGCATATTTAATAGTATAACGATAAAACAAATGTTGTAGGAATCTGGAAACCGGAATATGGCATATTTTTTACGTATTCTTTATAGGCTGGTTAGTAGGTATCGCAAAAGTTATATCGCCTTTAAATATTCAACTGTAATAAAAGTCCCATAAAGGTGATTTAATTTATTTAATAAGAAATAAATATACAAATTAATGGGTAGCAGGCGTAGTGGCACTGACACGAGTACTCCAAAGGTGTTGTGTGTTGTGTTCTATTCCCAACGAGTAAAAATCTACGAGATAGGTACTTAGTCAAATGTTATTTTTAAAATGAATCTGTGCAGTTAGTTAGTATATATTTTTTAAATGAGTCTACTGTGATGAAGCTTTCCAAAAATAAGTCAGTTACTTAATGTAAACAGTGAAAAATAATTAAGTAAAATGTTATAAATAAAATATGCAAGAACAATCCAAAACTAAGGTTATCTCTTTTTCCAGGAATTGTGTTTTATTAAAGTGATTCAATCAGAATTTTGGTAAAACCCGTTCGCCTCGACTCACAAATGAAAAGCCACGTAGAAAGACTTGATTTGAACTTCGTAGACTGAACTCGATGACGACAGGTGTCGGGGAAGAAGAAAACTTGCCAAATTACACAAAATTACCGGTCAATTTGGAGCGGGGCCAACCAAAAATCAAACATTAGAACTGTACGTATCACAATGCAGTTCGGGCTCACCGAATTTAAATTTGACAAAGCAACTATTTATCCACGCGTTAGACGTTTCAGAGACATGACCTCGTAAAATTCATGTGACGCTTTCAGCGTCCAATTAGATGTACAAACGCCCTGTAAATTACTAGAAAAATTACAAATGATATTCGATGTCATCATTATTTACAATCATTATTTATAATTCATGTAGATCATATTCAGACGCACCTCCGCGCTAATTGTCTAAACATTCCAGAATAAAAAACATGACATGCACGCAATATGTGTCAGCCGTATGCGGCAATAAATTCATTGTGTAATGGGCAAGCCGCGTTTTAAATTGGGCCGTCCCTCCCAAGAGCGCCCCGCGCGCATCGACGCCATTATCTAAACTCGCTCTATTCATACTAAAACGCATCTTAGAAACGCACGCCGAACTAACGATCGACGACTCGCAGCGCCATCTACTTGCAAAACGTATCACTTACGAACACACACACGTATGTTTGATGTACAAAAAACCACAACATTAGCACCTATGTATATGTGTGCGTGAACACACACACGAAATTTTTGTATAAAATTGTGCGTGACGTGACGACATAGTAGAGTTGGCACCACGGAAATGTTCAACTATGCAAGTTAAGGTCATCGTAGTCGTATAATAGCTAAATGATATTTTTTGTATCATTTACTAATACGCTTACACTTTTGCAAGGTCAATCCGCCGATTATTGTTGTTTATTTAAATCTAAAAGAATTATAGAGCTGTCTTGTATGTGTAGGTATCTATTTCAGTGTACATAACAAACCTCGACATTGAATTACAGAGGAACTGTGTGTTATCAAACAAGTACCTTCGTATCAAATATCATGCCTTAGTACATAGTTACTATGCCGGTTTGGGCCATTATGGATTAGGTACTGCATAGACGGATATGCTAGGTAGGTATATCTAGGCGGCGCACGCAACTAAACTGCGTTATTTATTACCTTGGGTGTAGTTGAGTTGTCAAGGATTGTTATCAGTGTAGGTGTAACGTTTACATACATTCAAGTTGCGTGTGTGCGTGTCGCTGCGACTCTCACGGACAGCCGAAACGCAGCGGTGGCCATGAAATTGTTGATATAACTACACGTAAGTACATCGAATATCTCGAGGTCGCGTGAAGTGGGTGGTTATTCAAGAATTAATTTATGCTAATGACGTGGCTCTATCGAAAATATTACTATTTCAAGTTTGTACTTACTTATGCCTTTTACAGGGCATGTGTTAGTGCTGAGTAGCGCCATCTATCGCCGCACCACGTGAATTTGAATTACAATTGTAGAAAATTTTATTTTTTGTAAAATCAATGTTAAATAAATTCAGAAATCCGTTCTGTTGAAATCGACGCCTCCCTTTCAAAGAGTTTAAGGTATCCCTGACACGCCACCTCAGATTTTTCAGAGTTAACAAGAAATTAATTTTTATTTGCATTAAACGGAAAATATCTTTAGGAAAACGGGTACCTGGGAGATCTTGAAAAAAATTTCAAAGGAATGTAATGTCTATCAATACACACTTGGCTATATCCGTTGATGAGGCCACCTCTTTCTGAGAGAAGACTCTTGCCCAACAGCGAAACAGTACTGTATGACGTCAATCAAAGACTCCTTTTCAAAGTACGATCATTGTTTCAAACTAAACAATGAGTAAGAAAAACAAAAGGTAAATTTGTTTTATAACATAAAATTTTCGCGGACTTTTTATGAACACACCCACAAGCGAAAAATATGTTATTGCTGCACAACGCAACTTTTTCATTCTTTCATTCAGCATCAATTAAGTCAAACAAATTTTTCGGCAACAAAGTTGGAACAAACTTTCTTTGTTTAACTTTTAGGGTGAATTTGGGGTTTCCCTTTCTGCTGTCACACGGGAAGCCAACGAAAATCCTACCCTTTTGTTTAATGCTGCATTCAATTCCAACTGGCCAACGTTCTGTAAAGGAAAGGACAATGGACATTGTTACCTGGCTATTTACGAGATAATTACGACTAATCAAAATGAAATTTGAGAGAAACGAAACGCGCGTTTTTTTTTTAAATAATGCTGACAATGTTTTCAGTTCAATGTTTTCGCTTAATTATGATCTTAATAAAAAATGCCAAAATCGTATTTTATTTCAAATGCCGTAGTAACAAAAAACAATTAAGTAACTAATTAATTAAAAGTAATAACTGGTCGTTCCTACCTAAATATTGTAACTTTAAGCAAGTCTGAAATAAGGAAATCCCTATCAAACGTCAATCACAGTCTGCACTCTGCACTACTAAGTTGAAATGCTTTACATCGCAATTACTGCCAAAACGGAAACAGGATTGGCGGTAATGCCGCTACATTAGAACCACAGGGCCCTACCACTTTTAAATCAACATGCTACAAATTCGGCGAGGCGCCAGTTTAAGGAGGAAATAATACACTATATTAGCTGATAACAAATCAATTCGGGATGCCCAGGGAATAGAAATGGTGTGAAATGAAGCGGGCTTCGATTCTGTCACGTATTGGTCGCTTCCGCAGCCTGTTGACAAACACTGTGATCTTAACGCATTTTCATCGTATGCATAATAATATACGTATTCATAAGGCCCCTTTAATTTTAATCGTATTTCTAAGCATATTTGTGTCAACATGATTAAGAATCTATTTAGATATAGGTATCTAAAACATTGTAACTTACAAAAAAGTATATTTTATGTTATATTTATCGGGCACGGCCGTACCCCCGCCAACTCAAAAAAAAGCGGCATGACCGTACCATTCTTTTCTCGAAGCCATTCCGGCCATTTTCGACCCCCTTTTACTTCGTTTTACATAAAACTATTTTCTAAGCTTCCTCTTTAAACTAAAAAAGCTACATTGTTGGACTTGTATATATATAGGTACTACCACGGTTTTAATACCCACTGTAGGAATACGGCCAGTGGCACAGTATGTCCGTCACCTTATCTTGTCGTATCTACCTTATTTATGTACTTACATAAATATGGTAGATATATATATTTAAAAAATATATATTTTGCTGAATTAATAGTCCTACTATAGGTACTGGTCAAATATGTTTTAGAAAGTATAACCTTTTAAATAAATACTAACGCACGTAACTAAATTTCTTATCCATAATTCTTTGACCGTTTAGCAAATGTAAATGGAATAACTTCATCTGAAGCTCACGCTCCACGCTGAAGGTTGAATATTCTTACCAATAAGCTGGGATGTTATCGATAGATACAGATTACAAAGATATATTAAAGTTCAGCTAGATAGGTAGATACAAAGGTAGTATAGTCCGCGTCAAACTGCAAATCCGCTCTAAATATAGAAATGAATCGCGTCGCCATAGTAAAATGTATGACTACACTTACTGGCAACAATTTCAGACCGGACTAGCAATTTAAGGCTATACTGTTATAAACATAGATCATGTCATTGGTTATAAATTACAAAAGTTATAAATCTAATTATATGGCGTGTCAATGGCTAAAGCAAAGTAAAAAACATGTTTAAATATTTATATTTGTAGGTTCATTTTCATACGCAATTTTCATTTTCTATATTTTTTTTACATTAAATAAAATAAAAATTAACATAAAGTTAACAAGTGATTCGGACCTCCTATTATAAGTTACTAGCAGGGAGTGCACACTTCCATACAAAATGACTTTTTGTGCAGATACTAGCGCCACGTGACGACTCGCCCCGGAAGCTTCAAATTAAAATGCCGACGGAGTGACAGTTCACTGTCAAACTGATGTGTCCGTTGTCAAATGTCCGCAACTTCGTTAATCATTTCTAATTTGAATATGTAGATGTTTTTGCACTTCAGAGAGACACATTTGTTACCTCCGACGTAAATTGTATCTTTAACATCAACTGTAAAGGAGCATGAATCAAAGATTCACATTGTCACAAATTTTTATATCTTTCTGAAAGTTTTGTTAAGTATGTAGGTAAATGTAGTTTTTTTCTTGTATCAAAATTGAGAAAGAAAAAAGTATAATGTAAATGTGAATCTTTGGAACACAGTCATTTATAGTTCGTGTTTTGGAGATACAACTTATAAAATTATAATTATAAACATTATATGTATTAAAATAAGGTATTTACCTTATACCTTAATGAATATATAATAGGTATTTATAGGTATGTATGTAAAACCCATGAGTAGTTCTGGGGCAGGCCACTAGGAGCGCTTTAGGGGGGACAAAAATACGTAGAGTTGCCTCTCTATAACATGTATATAATAATACTCTATGGTTACTAGATACTATACTCTTTGATTCGGACATTGACAATTTATTGACATCAAAAGCACAAAAAATAATCTGTGACAAAACATATTTGTGATAAAATGTAAACAATCTGCAATATGAAATTAATTAGAAAGATTCTTTAGTGCTTAACAAATAGTATTATTTTAATTAAAAACATAGACATATATATACTATGGTTTAAAATAACCATAGACATATTTTATATTATCTGTGTAAAGTACATATAGCAACACAATCACACAACTAATTGATATAGCAACATTGACATGACGTATTTGACATGACAAGAATTTGACGTTTCATTCACTCGCAAAATAGGGTGGTCGCGAACGCAAAAAGCGTAGTTCAAAGCAATTTTGTTGCGTATTAAACGATTCAAAATGACTTCAGTAGTGAGGGCCGGGCATTTAGCGCCTTACTTCAAAGCGACCACATCGGTACTTACAAATGGTATCAAGCCGCTGGTAGCAGTCCCAGTGCCCTCCGATACTGTGATCGCGCAACCTTTGCCATCGACTTCGACTGTACAGTCGTTGCACGGATCTCTGCCCGTCCAGGGATTGAAGGTGAAACACAGCACTCGTTGTAAGTTGCTAGGTTTTCCTTTTCAACTGTGTTACTATTGATTTTTATGGTGAAAATTCATGTTACATAACACTTGTCATTTTCAGTGCCAATGCAAGTGCGTTTTGCGCACTCAGACATCTCGTACCCGGACTTCTCAGCGTACCGTCGTAAGGAGACGCTGGACCCGCGCTCCCAGTCGAAGGATAATGTCGACAACCGCCAGTCTTTCACATATCTTATCGCTGGAGGTTAGTTTTGGTATAATTTTCATTCAATACTTAAAGTGTAAAGGGACAAGCAATACACCTGATGTTATGTGGCCTTTCAACTCTATATGTAGCATAAATTGGAATTAAATAAGTTTTCAGGATTATACATCTTGATAAGAAACTGCAAATTTACTTCGGAGTTGATTTCAAGTGCATAGTTTCAGAGGAATTAGTTATATTATCTCATGTAAGAAGCCTAATCACACTCTACAGAATAGAAAATACCAGTTTTAATTCACTATTAGGCAGAAATATGTTTTATATTAAAATATGAATATGATCGCTATGCTTTTTTGACTTACCTAAACCAATAGGTACTGTTCAGTATAAAAGTGATTATTCATCTTGGTTCTAATTACAAATTAATGTAATACAAGATGTATTTCATCTTGATCTATATTTGATGATATGAAACATATGCTAACAATCATTATGTAAATTGCTTGTCACATTACTTTAAGTAAATAGAAAAGTTACTGAACATACATGTTCAGTAAATAAATGTCATTATTATAAATAACATGAAATTATTAATTCAATAATAAATTAGAGATTATGATTGTATCTAACTTGTATATTAACCTGGATGATGGATGGAGATATGACCTGGATGGAGATATGACCTGGGTTTGATTATGGGTCAGATAATAAATGATGATTTTAGATTTCTCCCTGACATCGACAAATTCCTAGTGTGGGCCAATGAGCGAAGAAATTGTTAGTTTTTTATTTGACTGACACCTGTATTGCTGTAATCAGAATTGCAGTATTCTGGTTTAAATGGCTGCGGTAGGATGAGACACAAGACATTCCACCTTAGTTTTCAGGTGTTGCACTATGATCGTTGCATCACATTTAAGACACTTATCCAATATGGGGGTTGCTCACAGATGTGCATGGCAGTAACCAATTAAGTTTAGATGGACTGCATGCGTCTCGGCTACCGCATTTTGAGTAAAGTATTTAAAATATTAATTGGCACTTTTCTTTGAACCATTGAAGTGTTTAAGCCTCTTAAGCCCTACAAAATGGCAAGTCAAGGCAATGATTTTGGTGATTTAGTTTAATTACTTGAATTTAATGACATATGTGTAATTAATTTTCTATTATAAGGATTCTTAAAGATATAAAAATTTTGACATTTTTAAAACAAATCACAATAACACACATAGCTGATGCAAGTTGGTGAAAGTGTAAACAAATCTATATACAGACAGAATATGTTATGTATATGATACTATTATAAAACATTATCTTCCCAATGGACCTTTGCCAAGGGAAATTTCTAGGTTAGGTATTTCTGTATAATAATCTTGTCACTATTACTTGTCTTGTCACTATTACACATAATGTTGTATTATGGTGTAAACTGCACCAATAGGGAAAATCTTAGTAAACAATGTTTTCAAGAAAAATCTATCCATAAATAAAGCCATATCTTTCTTTACTTAGAAATATATATTTTTTAAATAAAAATAACTTTAAGTTTAACTTTCTAAATGATGTTACAAAAGGAATATACACATTAATTAATAGGTTCTATCTATTTATAAAAAGTCGCTAAGAAATGCAGTTGCCCATATAAATGCAAAAGGCACAGTTCTGGATGCTACCAACATCCTTTGTGTAAACTAATACCATTGACAATGTCGAGAATTCAGTTGTTATATTCACCATTGCACAATGACCATCCTTTATGCCGTGCAGGATGTGCAAATTAACCCCATGTAAACATTTAATAATAAATATATTATTAACATATTTATGATTTTCCACATTGAACACTACATGATAGTTTTTGTCTCTGTAGCGCAATTGAACTAATATTGTAATTATAATATGAATTATTAGAAATTTGTTTATGATAAGATAAATTATAATTTTCCAGCGGGTGGCGTTGCTGGTGCCTACGCCGCCAAGTCGGTGGTCACTCAATTCGTGACGTCGATGGCCGCCGCTGCCGACGTTTTGGCCTTAGCCAAGATCGAGATTAAACTGGCTGATATCCCCGAGGGCAAGTCTGTTACCTTCAAGTGGCGAGGCAAGCCTCTGTTCATCCGTCACAGGTGAGATATGCATACTTTTTGTTATATAAATATTAAATGTTAAATGAGGTGTAAGAATTGAAACAGAATTTTGTAGTAGATCAATAAAAGTTTATAATTATCATCTAAATAAATTGTACTCAATACTCACTACGTCTACAAATATACTGCTAAAATAAAAAGGATTGTTTGTCTTTCAAAGTGTGTTAAGTTGAATATAGAAATTCGCTTGATCGGCTGCACTTCAATTGTCCGCTCTGAATATAGAAATGAATTGCGTCGCCATAGCAAATGACTTCACCTGCTCGCAACAACTTCAGAGCGGACTAGCAGTTTGGCGCGGACTATAATCTTATACCATTTTTTTTTGTTTTTTTTTTATAATATAAGAGTAGCAGACGAGCATGCAGTCCACCTGATGGTAAGTGGCTACTGCCACCCATGGACATCTGTAATCAACCCCAGATAGGATTAGATATTCCTACCTGAGGTCGGCCACAGATGCTACCCTGAGGACTAAGCTGGAACGCCTCGGAAAAGTCTGTCTCCCTTACCACACCCTTCAAACCAGAACACAGCAGTGCCTAAAACTGATGTTATTAGGTAGAAATAGGTGTGGCGGTGGTGCCGCCGGAGTCGAACCACAAAGGGTTCTACCATCTTCATTGTTGCCTTCATTCTGCATTGCCACATTGGAATAGAAGAATATTGGGCATGTACCTAATTCAATTTCAACTTCATTAGTGACAGTAGATTCTAGGCTAAGTTAAATAAATATTTAATACTTCCAATGTACATAAAATTAAACGAAATATTGTAATAATTTATATATCCAATATATGTATCCAACAACAAGATAACATTTAAAAATGGCATTTATCACAAAATTATTCATGCAAATAAAATTTTGTTTTTAAAGGACGGCACAAGAAATTTCAACTGAGAAGGCAGTGGCCGTTGACCAGCTCCGTGACCCACAGCACGATGACCAGCGTGTACAGGACCCCAACTGGCTGGTTGTGATCGGTGTGTGCACCCATCTCGGCTGTGTGCCGGTCGCTAACGCTGGAGACTTCGGCGGCTACTACTGCCCCTGCCACGGATCCCACTACGACGCATCAGGACGTATTCGCAAAGGCCCAGCCCCTCTCAACCTTGAGGTCCCACCGCACTCATTCATCGATGGAGGTCTCCTTGTCGTAGGCTAAGATCAATGTTATTTATTAGACAATTTATTTAATGAGGGCCACCTCTGTACATCAATAGCAACAATCAATAAATGTGATCCGTTTACCTAGCCCTTGTTTTCATTTTCTCGGTGGCATTCAGCGGCAGACTTTCCAACAAGCTCAGCAAGAAGAGAGGCAAATTTATCTTGAAGGTTTTATATATTGTTAACTTTCAGAGAATATTTTATCTCGATCTATCGTGATTTAAACTGGCCCGCAATTGTACCCGGTCTGTGCAACCCTGAACTAGGGTATCGAATTATAGAGGTTAGTAGGAGCAGCAAAATTAGAATAGTCCCTTGGCGGAAAATGTGTAACTTTAAACGTTATTATTGATGTTTTTTAAAATAAAATTTATTGCGCATATTTATTGTTTTACTAAGAACAATGTTAACTTCAAATCTTGAAACAGCCATTTGTATTTATAAACAGTGTACCTACAGTAAGAATATGGATAAATGTTTGGCAGTAGTCACAGATGTTTATTATTATACACCTTTTACAACAATTTGAGTCAATATTATCCATTAAACTTAAATATATCTTACTCGACTAATATATTATTTTTTATTAATGAAATATAACTTACGTACGTATGTTAGCGTTTTCAGAGTAAGGACTTGAATACGAAGCGCACGGATAAACAGTTATCTTACTCTAAGAATACATATTTCGTTGACATCTTTAAAGTTATATTGTCCTGGTACGATCACCTGCTTATTTTAAGAAAATAAATGGCTCTCGTTGTTCATTGCGTTACCGCCGGGTGCTTATGATGCCGTGGTTTTAAAAAAAGATTTACGTGAAGTCTATTCAAGTTAAAAAAAGAACTAATATGTAATTTTTATTTGAAGTCAAAAATAGATATTAAGATTTCAATTTTGACTAAATCATGACATCTTCATGATATGACAGGTTCTTTACAGTTAGAAATTGTTATTGTTCGCCTCATAACGCGAAGGGTTTGAGGTAGTATTAGTCTCAACTTATTTGCGTTATTTTTGGTTACTTTGATGGCCTATTAAAGGGTTTTTTTTATAATACAGGAGTAGCAGACGAGAATGCTACTGCCGCCCATGTACATCTGTAATCAACTTGACGTCGCCAAAGATGCTTCGCTACCTCTGAGGACTAAGCAAAACGCCTCGAAAAATTATGTCTAAGGGAAACCACACACTACAAACCAGAACACAGCAGCGCGTAACACTGCTGTTATTAGGCAGAAATAGGTGAACCACTAAGGGTTCTACCACCTTCAAACACACGTACACATCGTTTAAACAGAGGATGGTTTTTCGAAATGTTATCTAACAAGAAACGTCGACAGGGCTGTACGGGGCTGTTACAGTGTCATGTCGCTTTAAATCGCCAAGAATAGCTGAAGTGAGGTTGAATTGAAGAAATAAAAAGTTAAAAACGATTTGTAATTCTTTTATTATCGTTATTATTTTGATTTTTACTTTATGTATGCTTTAGACGGTTACAATCTACGTAACTTCTAATATAAACTACTAAATTTACATACATTTACAAAGACTCGTAACTGGGAATTCGAATTTTAGTATTAATCTTTATAACTTTTTGAAATAATTAAAAACTTTTCTGCTAACAAAATATTATTGACACTGAAATTATTTAAGGCTCAAATTTTAATCAAGCTTAAGGCTAAGTTTAAAACAATAACAAGCTGTATAAGAATATAAAAAAACAAAATATAATTATGCCATGAGAAATCCCAGTCCACAAAAACTTACAATAAAATTACACATTATGAACATTGAATCTAGTACTAAAACGAGTAACCAATTATGATGACACTAAGATTCTATATTTACAAGGAAACAGGTGTGGAGTGGTTACATATTTGGCAAAATAATTTAATTACACCTAAATAAATCTAAGGCATGAGTGAAATGGAGAATCCAAGTTGGCAACACCGTTTTATACAACACAGAAATCCGACTCGTGGAAGGTAGCCTAACATTTGGGAAGTAACGAATTTCAATATTTTCAATTACGATAATCGATGCCACTTTATTTTCGATGGTCTTTTTTATTTGATTGGCCATAGACAAAATTATTTTCTTTTTGGATAGGAAAACTTCTGACGAGTATGAAAATAGGAAAATATTTAAATGGAATCTATAGTCACGTGTTATAAATTAAGACTTAAAGAAATCTTGTCGAATGTAAAAAGAGTGGGGAAAAGGGAGAGGTTGAGAAAGTTACTCACTTAAAAATGGTTGACATAAATATGGGATATCATTGGAAAACTCGTCAATTGGAAGTCATTTAGTAAAAATAATAGATTCACCACCATCACATTTTTCAATTTAATTTTCTTATTTTCCGAAATAACAAAAACCTTTAAATTTAATTAAAGCGTGCATAAATGTGGCCATCCTTCCAGACGTCAAATTCCTTAACAGTTTCTTAATGCTTACAAAAATAAATAGAAACTTAGGTTTAACAAAATTGTTCTTTATACAATGTCTTAGTACAGTACCAAGACCAAAAATTATGATCGCAAGTCTTTAAAAATAGGAGAATAAGGACGATTATAGGTAATTGTCTCATATTTTCAGTGTTTATTCGCCCTTTTGTACGAACTAGTAAAAAAAAGAAAAATAATCGTTTATATGGCACAGGGGGGCTAAATTGCTCAAGCTATCATGCAACATAATGAGTCATTTTTTTTTTCATTAAAATGGTATTCACATGCAAATAAGTCAAGTGAGGGACGCGGTATGCTTCAAGATCGAAAAAACAGTTACAGTTACAAGTAGATTCTAGCAGATAATAAATTTTCAACATTTATATAATATTAAATTTATATTTCCTTCATACGATAACATTCATAGCACATCATATATTTTGAACACAGAATTATATCGATTCACATTCATATTTGTAGACATATCATAAATTCTATTATTCGGAAAAAATATAACATCTATTACAATTACGTGACAAAATATTATCTAATAATTTCTTGGAATAGTTTAAAAATTTAGTATAACATTAAATATAGTGTGATTATATCTGATTGTGGTTATTATAGTTTTTATTTGGTTTTGTTTTATTGTTTTGTGCGTTAAACAAAAAAGTGTTTTCCTGTCTGTCAAAGGTCATAGAGTATTGTCAATAGTTCAAGTGTCTACTGGAATTGGAACGCTGTCCGTCTACAAACACAACACAGATTCTACACAACCTCGGAAGCTCTTTTTATTTTGGTGATAACTACATAATAAAGTATTCATCACTATTTGTTATTTTACTTATCACTGGGTTAGGATTGAAATCTAAATGCGATAGAGCTATTGACTGATGCGTTGTTTTTTTAATTCTATTTTAATATCGGAGCATACAGGTAGCGAGTCAATTTGACTGAAGGAACAAACAGTGCTATCAAACCTACACAACTTTTAAGAGAGTTACAGCTTCTAAATTTAATATTATAACTCTTAACATTGCATAGGTTTAAATTACTGTTTAATATTTTTATTTAGTCATATGACTTTCAAAATGCGACGACGCGCGCTATCTAGGAACTATTTTTAAAAGATTCTGTATTCAAGCTTGAATCCATTTTAGTGCATATTTTAGGATATAACAGTATTTTTTGTAATCAAGTAGTAATGTACCGGTTGTTGTAGATCAACTGTCAGTACAGCTGAATACCGGACCGTATATACAGATCCATAGACTATAGTTTACTTTTCTGTCAATTTACCCAAAGTCAGCTGCACTGTTCTGCGCAAGCGAATATTTTGAATTGATTCCAACGGCAATGCACAGATTATATGGATCCACAGACAACTTTTGAGGTCGCTTAATAGTTAGATCGTAATATCATTGGTTGCTAACTTATTTATTAGTTCCGAGACTTTCATGGATCCATAGACTGCAATGTCAAGATCAGAAGTTCAATCCTAATATTGTTTTTAGTTCCGAAACTCATCGATCCATAGACATGCAATTAGCATAGTCATATTAAATCCTAAAGTTGATTAGTTCCGAAACGTAGCGATGTGCCAGAGCTTCAATCCTGTGGTGCGTTAACAGTCGGCGGTGTAGACGGGCGCGAGGTCCAGCGTGAGGTGTCGCAGCGCGCGGTCGCGCGAGGCGGAGCGGGACGCGCGCGACGACTTGATGATCTGCAGCACCATCGCCTTGCAGTCGTGGCACACCGCCATCTGCACGCCGCGCAGCCGCTCCGCCGCCGCCGCGCCCGCCGCGCTGCGCCCGTACCGCGCTCTGACGGACATAACGATGGATAGATTAATAATGGATACACCATATTTGCTAGATAATAATCATCATAGCATTTAATTTTCATAACAAGTTAGTTTCATAACAATGGTCAGAATAAATTCTAATGGTAATTGATCCAAATCTAGATTTAATTCGCCTGCAAATTAATAAATGTAATGCAACAAAACGTATCATGAAGTGACATAGATAAACACGCATTACGGTGTATTCTATTACATATTGGAATATAAGTTACCAGTAGACAATGCCGTTATGTTTGATCGCATTAATTATAGTCGCGCTTTTCGTTAGTGCGACACTTGGTGCAAGGCATAAAATGTTGCACTAGCAAGAAAAGTAATGCAATGTTATACTATAAACTTGATCAAAAACAGTCCTTATTTATGGCCCTCGTAGTCGTCTGTGAGAAGCCGCACAGGGATGTGCCCCTAACTGCGCAACAACGTGCCCTTACGTCATATCTTGTCACATACAAGACCACGGAAATGACAGTAGTGTTACCAACCTGCGCTCCACCATGGCGGGGTGGTCGGGCGTGACGCAGGGCATGCTGCCGGGCCCGTCGATGCTGCGCGACATGGCGGGCGGCGGCAGGTCCGCGAAGCCGAGCGCGGAGCCGCCGCGCGAGCCGCCGCGCGAGCCCGGCGCCGACTGCGCCGCCGCGCGCCGCCGCGCCGCCGGGCTGCTCGGCGCGCTGCCCACGCTGTTCTCCACCGCGCCCTGCAACACGGTATTACGAATTGTTAATGTCAGATCGGAACTTTATTTACAACTTACGCATTAGGTATAAGCCTGTTATGTTAGCTGTAAATATTATTTAAATAAATAAATAGCTCATCAGCTACTTTTCACTAAATCACTAATTTAAACAAGTATAAACACTAACACACTTCAACTATTTTGGTCTAAGTCGAAAGTGTACTTTCGACTTAGACCAAAAAAGGGAAAGATTTAGTAGAAACATAGTTTTGATTTGTAGGGCAAAATTCAAGCAAATGACTATTGGTTCACGATTATATTACAGCATTTTCTTCATTTTGTGTAACATTTGTAAGCCCTTACACCGTTTGTCCACCGCCACCGTCACCAAGCCGATACCGATAATTAATGACGGCGCCGAAGTAACGTACATCAATTACTATAGCAAACTCCTGTGACATACATACTATAATGACATTGACACACACAGCACAGCAACGGGCACGTGCGCGAAGTGCTTCGTCGGGGTGCATCTGTTGCACAACACTAGCATGCGACAACACGGTACTCACGTTGTGGTCAGGCGACATGAGGCGCGACATGAGCGAGCGCGGGAAGGAGGAGCCGGCCTCGTCGTCGGGCGACGGCAGCAGCGACGGGCTCAGCAGCACCACGGGCACGTGCGCGAAGTGCTCCGTAGGTATGCGCATCTGCGAATTGAGAAAATTTTACACAAATTGTTACACAACGACCAAACAAGTAGGAGATAAATGTAACAAAAAAAGCTCCATATCATTGTTAAAATTGTCACACAATAAAAATAATTTTGTCGGTATCTTAATTACCTCAATATTAAGTGTATTACCTTATAACAATATTAGTGGCTTACCTTTGAACAACATTTTTGACAGACAGTCTTTTTGCACAATTTGCATTTCTGACCCCATGGGCCAAAAATGCCGAATCTCGTCTTCAAGCATAGGAAGCATACCTGAAAATAATTAAAGTTAAAATAAACAAAATGTTAATCATAAACACAAAATTTTGGAACTAGGGAAGGTCTGTAACAAATTCCACAATACTGTCAGTTCCGAATAGGTAGAAAAAGCTGCAATGCAACACGATCTACGGGGCTATACAAACTTCGCACCTTCATCGTAAAACAGAAATAGGCCT
This sequence comes from Epargyreus clarus, assembly GCF_041222505.1. NCBI lineage: Eukaryota > Metazoa > Arthropoda > Insecta > Lepidoptera > Hesperiidae > Epargyreus > Epargyreus clarus. The sequence goes on from NW_027332223.1 coordinate 14,519,270, forward strand.
GGAGGTATTACCATCACAATTAGAAACAAACGTATCCCTATATTTAATCATAGTAACTCACCCGTCTCTTCTCAACGTCTTCCTTGACCCTGCCCTCCACCGGCAGGACCTCTAGTTCCGCTTTGGTCAGCACCGACCTGATGTGAACGATCTCTTCTAACGTCAAAGAGAGCCGGTCGTCAGACATGATGGCGTCTTGCCATTGTTTCTGAAAAAAAACGGATATTTATTTATTTTGTTTAGCTCATTGGCTGTATAAGAATGCACTATGTCGCCTTGGGGTAAAAAAGGGTGTTGTTATTTATATATTATACGCAGTATTTCAATAAAGGACTTGTGCTTTTGCATGCAAATTAAAATGAACAGTTAATTACTTGCGTTGATTAGAAACTATACATTACATAGATAAATAAAAATAATTCTACCAGTACAACACAGCATATATATTGCAAATGACATGCGTGCAAAGCATAGAAAAACAAACCATCACTAAATTATACCTACCATACAGTAGAGAATGCAAGCGTAAAACCATACTCAATCAAGATACATGAAGTGCATCACCAAATTCCAGGTAGGCATTATTGTGTTACTATACGAAGCGTTTCAGGGATTTTTCTTCCCATCGATAATTTCGTTAGAAGATATCTTATCGTTTCCTTATTTATTTAGCCGTACGAAAGTTTGTGCACAGATTTTTCATAGTCCCACCTAACGAATTATCTTAGAAGTAAGTTCGTCAGTAATGTAATCTATTTTGTAATATAAAACATGACGCATATACTTGAACATTTTACTTAAACTAAAATAAAAAAAGACATTTATTATTTCTCATAAGTAATTCATGAATTATGTGTAGGTATTACGTGTTTTATATTTCTTATTTAATAAATTTGAGGAAACCACGGACTTTTCGCCATTTCAGAATGAATATAAAACAAGTAGTCGAAATTAACATGTAAAACGCCATTGAATTTAAATAATCAGAGTTGCATAAGTAGTTACGCCAGTAATTCTTTTTCTTTATGATTACGAAAAGAGAAAATTAAAATAAAGGTACATATTAATATGCAGAAAAATTATCATTAACAAGTGCCTAGTTAGGCTCTTTTCACATCTGCAAAGGAATATTGAATGCATAATAGCTATTTAAGTGTATTTTCTTTAAATGTTCGCGTGCAGAAGATAATTACACATTCACAAGGTGCTCTATAAATATAATTGCGGTTCATTAGCCTACTTTACTCCAATTATTTTATATTTACGAGAACGACTGTGCATTCAAATAATGCAAATTTATTTTTATGTGCAGTTAAATAGAATAATACACACGTAAAATACAATACTTGTAAGCAATTACAAATTTAAAGCCGTTATAATTACCTAATTGTTAAAGATTATGTAACTTCACTTCGGATAAGTCACTACATTGACCCCCATTTAAGGTATTACAAATTTTAGTCCCGCTCGCTAGTATAAAGGGTTTGAATCCTAGAATATCTGCACTTAGTTAATCTTGACTACCCAAGGGACTATGTATAAGACTGGAAAGAACTTCACCATTCCTTCTTATCATGAGAAAAGCTCACCTTGTCAAGTGCGGAAGAGTAATGAATACAAATATATTTTATTATTACTAAGGGTTACAGCTTTAGGTGTATTTTATTGAATAACACTTATCTCATAACAGGCTAATAAACCACATAAGATCTACGCCACAGCTGTGGTCTACGTCTTGTTAAAAGAACAACCGGTCTTTCTCAAAACATTCCTGTTATGATAATAAATATGAGGTTCAAGTGCATACGGTTACTCGACATAAATACAGAGTAATAAATCACTACTAAGGCATTCCTGCAAGATAATCAGACGTTATATAGTTATCTAGCTTCAAGCTTCAAGCTTTTTATATAACGTTCTTGTTGACATGTTTGTGGCCTAACTAGAACACAGCTTAATGATAGGTGTTTGTAATAAGCATCATGAACCACGTAAAAGCGACAAATAGTGACTTTGGCGTCTAATCTGAGTTCTCTGTTTTGTAATATCCTCTATCAATCCACCAAAAAAGTAAAATCATACATTGCTACTACATACATATCTATAACCCTGCATTGTTACTGTGCCTTAAGATAGCTTGAACCCTGCTTTGCTTTGCCTATCTTTAATACTTAAGGTGCACGAGTGACAATTCATATCGCCAATAGTTGCTGACTGTCGCCGCCTGTCATCAGCGAGCGGTCAGCGATTGCTCACTTCAGGTGGTGACAGTCATCGTTGGTGAAAATCACGCGGCGATAACCAACGACAATCGGCATCAGTCGCTAGCGACAAGCAATGACAATCGAGGACTATGGCGACGGTTGTTGATATGAATTGGCACTGTTAGGTTCGCTCACTTGCGCCTTTATGTTAGCTCCCTTACTAAAACATAGCGAGTGTTGCACATACCGAAGCGAAGCGGTGCCGTCCTCCACCGTACCACTAGCTAACTACTCACATGCGGGTGTGTGGGGCTGCCACTAACCGACTTGATGAGCTCGTCCTGGAGCGAGGAGCGCGACCACGACAGCTCGCCGAGCTGCGCGTCCGCGTCGCTGCTCGCGAGCGACGCCGCGCCGCCGCACGACGCGCGGGATCCTGGCCTGGGAAAGGGAAGAAAATGGGTCACATTACATTCAACTTAAGCCTCTATAACCTTCATTCTGTGTTTCAAATGATACCTTCAGAAGATATAAAAAGATACGAAACTAAAGAAATACCAAACCCAGGTAATATTTTAAATTGTCATTGCAAATTTTATTCCTTAGATTGTGGTGCAGTTAATGTGGCCATACCCAGTTCATAAAACTCACAAGGCATAATTATATTTTAAAACGCAGGGATAATAAAACGAAGGGTTCCAGTTTATAGTTCAAGCTTCTAAGGGAGCAGGAAAATATCTGTGGTCAATATTTGATATGATAATTATGTGACATTCGTTGCAAATGTCTACGGCAGTGGTAGTGAGTAGTGACCACTTAACATAAGGTGTCTGCAATCTGCATACTCGTAAGCTACTGCTGTTAAACAAAGAATTATAAAAGTAGGTCAACGCTAATTATAGTCAACTCAACCTTATAGCAACCCACGCACGTGAGACAAATCAAACCAAGTCACTTCAAAGCACTGACCTTAAGCGAAATATGTGCTGAATTCGCCAAATTGTGAGTACGTGATATTTTCTAATAAATAACTGTTTATTAAGGAAGTCTGTCACGACTCATTGCTGAAGTGAGTAACAATCAACTTTGTAAAACGCTAACATAAAATGTAAGATGATGGTAACAAATCATAGTGTAATGTTTGTAAACCAAACTATCCTACATTATAAAGGTTTCAATAAGAGTGGCTACTACGTCTAAATATTCACGAACGAATAAAAAGTACCTACATTGCATTATAATTTAGCATCAAGGATGTTTGTTTCAATAACAATGTTTATATTTAAACGTAAAAATCAAGTCACACGGCAGCGTTTCAACCAAGTTCTCAAAAAAAGTATTTTTCTATGAGCGTCTAAGTCGTTGAGTAATTTTCGAAATTAACCCACACAACCGCACACACGGCCAATAATTTCAACTTACGAGTACGTTGTAATACTGTATTAAATGAAAGCGTGCACATTAGTGTAAGTGAAAATAAAAAGCTATAATTACATTCGCAAAAACTTCACCAGAGCACGTATGGTATGTAGTTTTTGCTTACGTACTTCCTCATAGAGGTGGTAATATGAAGGTGAAATTTCCTTATTATAGCAAAATGATTAGTCTTGTTTACGAGTACTCTTATTGTATTTTTTTATGCTTAAGGCGGAAGCTATTTAGCGTCTGGTGACCTGGGTTGCCACTTATTTAAACTATTTATATTATTATTATTCTTTGAATGTACGTACTACATGATATAAGTAGCAAATGATTTTGCAGTCTATCTGAAGGTAAGTGATAGAACTGATCACTATGGTCTAACAAACTCTATACAGAATATGGGTTCTATGTGACATCCAATATAGATGAATTTTCAACCCTGAGGACTACCTAATATATAAATCAGCCGGTGTACACGCACTTCCAGGGAAACACGAAACTGATTCAAGCAAGATAACTCCTAGAGACATGGCGATACCTCCTCTATCCTGCCCGAGAAATATATAGTTCTACCTATCTACTTCCGATTTTATAGTCCGCGCCAAACTTCAAGTCCGCTGTGAAGTTGTTGCGAGAAGGTTTAGTCATACAATATTCTATGGTGACGCGATTCATTTTTATATTCAGAATTTTACGGGGACTATATCACGCACAACTCTGTAATCCTCATGTGGAGCCTAGAGAAATTATTTTACGTACTTAAACCAAATTTTCGTTTATATTTAAATGCACCGCCAAGTTATAACGAATACATTTTATCTAGTTTTTGACCATTTTAGTAGTTTAGCTTACCTAGAGTGTGGTAGCGACTGCGCGCCGTCGGCGGTGCAAACTGCGTGCGTCACGGTGTGTCGACGCATGGACGCCCGTCGCGACGGACACTGCGTCGCCAGATCGTAAGCTGGAAACAATCAAATTACATAAATAACAGTACGTACAATAAATTACGATAAGGTTGACCACCCATTGGCTACTATAGATTGAACAACTGGTGGTTTCAGCGGTTAAGAAATGGTAAACAAGTATGTAAAAAGTTGCTCCGTATTAATCTATTTTTGACAAATGTTGCGAATAAATTTAATCATAATAATTATGTCGTTGGTCGGTCGCTCAAATAACTAAATTGGACGCCCGGCGGATTAAGCGACTACTCAGTATCTTAAACGGCTAGATGGTAGCCTTCGCTATTACCACCCACGCCATAGTCACCTATGGGCAGTCAAAGTAAACATAACATTCAAGCGAAAGAAACAGTACAATAAAACATCATTATTGACAATATTAATGCATAACAGAAGACAACGATGCAAAAATCATAAATATTAAGTAATTATTAACATCTAACATAAGCATGCGACACCTAAAACTATGTTAGGAAGACGTAACGAAATTGAAAATTTTAGCAGTTAAATTGTCCAAAATCCAAAATTGCTCCGAAAATATTTAGTGAATTATTTAGTTAAATTGTGAACGTGAAACAATATGAAAGCCTTAAAAAATGGATTCAACATTTTACAATTATAAATCAACTGTCTAAATATAGAATTCCCTCATTAGTCGTTTGCAGCGACCTGAATTTTTTTTTTGCTCGGTAAATGTCACTAAAACGCACTTGCTTTGCTATTACTAAATAATATTCGCATTATACGGCCTAAAATGATTTTTTCAAAAGAATGCCCACAACCACATCATCAGATCATAGAACGAACTTGCAGTCCATGTCCATGTGATGGTAAGTTGTCTCAGCCGCCCATGGTCATTTGAGATCAGCTTCAACATGTTCTATATAAAGCCAATTATATAGAATTATATGTTCTATATAAAGCAATTTCTGAGGACCAAAATGGTAACCTCATATGTAACTTACCAGAGATCCAACTGGTCTACCATACCATACTAGCTCTACCACCAAATCATAACTCGACTTCCACTAGAGTATTCCATCTAAGTTTATATAATATTAATGACACCGTCCACATTTTTTGTTATAATTTACAACTATAAGACGAGAACGCCGTAGCGGTACAAGAGTACCGTTACAAGTAGTCAAACAATTATCGGCTACACCAAAGTATTGAGCCCGATAGTAACCGTGTTATGAAAACAACGCGAATTGTGATAATTTCAACCTTTACCGCAAATTAAAAATAAAAGTACCACCATTTATGAGAACTACGTACGTTTACTAGGTCTGTTTCATTTTCAAACAGTTTTAATATTCGTATATCAGTTCTGAGCTTATTTTGCTTTTCATATTTTACTTAAAGCAAAACAGATTTAACAAAAAGCGAATCCTTAAAAAGTAGTTAACTTAAAGGGAAAAACAATTACTACGATAATCAATTTCTTTAAGCGGTAATTAAATATTATAAGGCACGGTACGCGATAACAAACGTTTTTCGCTTTGTCTCTGCCTGCAGAAAAAAAAATAACTCATCGAATAAAATATAGTGTTACTAAAATGAGGTATCAAGTTATTCCTGAGAACGTGAATCGTAACTTAATCAGATAAATAACTAAAACCGGTGTAAATTAATATGTATTTACTAGGAGCGCTGAAATTTGCAACTGTACGGCACGGTAGCTTTGCGAAATACGATAGGGCTAATCGGCCTTGCTTGTGTAAACTAAATTTACTCGGCCATGTGAACCGAATCGGAATATCCAATCACTAACAAACCTACTATATCGAAATTTACATATAAATTAACACGTATACTTTAAAAGTAGGTACAATTTGTAATCAATGTAATATATATTTGAATTTCTAATTTACAGCTATAAAAATATAGGAATTTAGTGGAAAGATGGAGCTGATCATAGTAAGGGTTGCAGTCATTAATGTATGGCCATGTACTTCGATTTTTCATGGTCTTCGAAAAAAAAAATATTAATATAATATAAATTTGCTTAAACGTCTGATTAACATAATTGTACGAGTACTGTAAAACTTTGACTATTTTTATAAAGTTCTCTTAAAACGTAGAAAAATCTACTATTCATCGAAAATCTACATTACAACTACAAAATATATAGTTTCTGTTATGTTCACGCCTATTAAAATCCTACTACAAATAGCTCACCGATAAGTTTATTTCACAATGTTAAACCGTGCTAATTGCCTCATTCGACTCATGCGATTAGAAACGTATCGAGTCCCTAAAGACTGTGGTGAAAGGCCCAATTCTCGCCCATTCTATCTTTCATAGAAATAGCAGGACGATATACCGTATATTTCTTGGTATATTACAAATATTTTCTTTAATCTGCTACTAAATGAATGTTTAACACGTATGAATTATTATGGTTAAAGCATGTTGTTTATGATATATTTTTATTGAGTAATTAAGCAACCTTTTGAACTGACAGCACCAAATGGAAAGATTAAGGTATGAAAGAAAGAAAATTTCTAGATGCATTAAACAAGCCGAGGAAGTAGGTAATGTTATTCAAAATTACATAAAAAGACATTAAATGACATGAATTTCCTTTACGTTGCTATTTATTACGCTAACATAATTTAAATATGAAAAAAGAAACAGTGTACTGGTTTTATTGAATATTGCATTTTTGTGAGGCTACTTCTTAAACTTATGTTAATGCATCTAGCGTAAGACAAAAATGCCAAAGCAGACGTCATGCAACTATCAGACATGCGAGCATGCGGTCATACATTCGAGGGTCTCGTCGCAAAACTGGTGGTACTCGTCGTGCGAGATGCGGGTGCGCGGCGGCGCCCGCGGCGTCTCCCCTGCGAGCACAGACCCGGTTAGTGTGCAGTGCAGACCTACTCTGTGTCGATCAGTGATTATATTCTCATATGTTTGGATAACACTTCGAAGAAAATGTAAACTCGAAAAATGGCTCAATTTTTTTTTGCATCTTATTTATGTACTTTAATTTTGTATTTACTTCCTGGTCACAAATGTCTATAAACTGGAATAGAATAAATTATCTCATATAAGACAAGATTAGATAACATTTTCCAATTAAATATAATATTAAATGTTTATAATCATTTCTTCGAATCCAATTTATCTAAACATATGTGTATATAATATCATTGGTCACGATGCAACTTTACACCTACATGTTACAAGGTCATTTTGGCACCCCACAGTAGGTATAGCCTACGTAATATGCAAATACTTATTTACTAACAACATGACAATTCAATAAAAAAGTCAAAGTCAAAGTATAAACACAGTCTGTTACTGGCTTAACATAATCAATTCCTTATTTACGGGGAAATGTTTAAAAATACGTGTAAAGGCATTTGACAACCCACACCATCTTGGCGTAAAGCAAGCGCACAATTGCGTGAGATATGCGATCAATATCCATATTTTTGACAACCCAAAGCACTTTTTCTTGAATACGTGAGCTTATTACCAGCTGGGCGTGAGATAGGTATTTTAATAAATTTAGCATAGCAGCAGTAACGGATTTTTATTAGAGATTTACTACCCAGTTATATTACATTAAATTAAAACCGTCACTGGCATATTTCATTTATTAAATATAGAAATTTAGGCACATTTTGAAAATTTGCAGTCTAATACTCAACCTTCATGAATGTTAGTTTTCCTTTTAAAGTAATTTTGAAAAAATCTTTAGTCCCAAATCTAAATGCATGATTACATCCCATATTTATACACAATCATCATTAATCTTAAGTATTTGATAATGTAAATCCGTCACTACATAATACCCTTAAAATGCTTACCGGTCCTTTTCCATGGCTTTGGAGCTGGCTGCTGTGGAGCCGTGTGCCTGGGAAATGGCTGGGGAACACAAGTCTCCGGGCTGATGCACGTCTCGGTATCATCTTCGTCCTCGTCATCCTGGCAAAAATAAATTGACCGTAAATATAAAAGTATGTTTTTTTTTTAATGTCGGTGTCTGTTGTATTTTTGCATAGTATCATAGTCACATTACTGTGGTTGCATAGGAAACTTGGTAAGGCATACATGCTTAAATTGACTTATCAATACTTAAAGGTGGCAACATATCTATTACAGACGTGAAAGACCGACCGCTGTTTTATTCGGAGATAGTAACAAATGTCCTAAACAATTAGCATGAGATAAAAAGCATGTTCGCTTGCTCGATTTACCTAAAAATATATTAATTATAATCACTCAGCCAGAGCTAAGTTCTGCAATATTCAACTTGCAAGATAATATATGCTAATGTATACGATGAGCTCGAATAAAATTTCATTAAACCGAGTGCTGTCTTGCATTAATAAACTTCAAATTAATTCTAATAAATTCTATTAATTTGCACGCAAAGAAGGTGTTATAAGATAAGAATAACTCTTCATGATTCGATTAAAGCAGTACTTTCATACATATTTCTGCGCTATCGCAGTGGTGTTTGTATCACAGTGTGATATTGTTTTTTAATAAGTAAACCTAGAGGTAAAGCTGTCTAACTACTGGATGGTAGATTTTCATGTGGATTCGCCGGTTTTGAAGGAGAATTCTTTTGTAACTCTTTGAAAGAGCCCGACTGTTTCTCACTTGAAACAAACAATTTGTACATAAGGTGTTTCAACTTTGACCACGGGGAAAGTAACGTGTTAAGTTATAGACAGATATCCATAAACATAAATAACCATTTAACGACAGACTGTATTAATCGCTGTCCGTTTATTAATTTTATCATACAAAACGTCTAAAACCCCAAACTTTCTTCCTTGTAATAAATGTTTTTCTTTTTGCTTGAACGACACCATAAAATTCACCTCTCGTAACAAATCACGCATGTCACGCGAAGCTTTGTCCCAGATTGGACACGTTTGCCCTATTTAAGTTATGTTGCCATATACGCCAAGGAACTTGACGGGTTTTCCAAACATGCTTCAAAGAGAAATATAAAAGCAGCACGCACATTATTTATTGCATTTACCCTAAAATGTTCACTTTCATTTTTTTATCTTTTTTTCGATGCTCATTACGGTTATATCATGTAATTTTTGTACCTTATTATCAATCAGTATATCAGTAATATGGTCAGTAGTATTGGTCTGAACCAAGTGAAAAATCATATGTAGTACAATCCAATTCTACACAACCTAAGTAGACTAAAGTAGACTAAAGTTAGGATCAAGGAATTAGCACCCAGGTTAGAAAACAATTTGGTCCCCTATCTGATGTCGAACCTTATTCCTATAAGACGTTACATAATTCCACTTGTTCAATAATTCAATATACGGCTATAACATTGAAACAAGACCCGGTATTGTAGTGAAAGTGAGCGGTAATGATAAGTGGCGTTTGTGACACCGACTGCATTCGAAATGCACCGACCCTTATATCGTTGCGTGGTCACTTTCCCTTCGAGAATCATGCCGGTGTGAGTAGGTGCCGTTTACCCTGGAGATTCCATTATGGTAATTATATTCATAGCAGCCTTAGGTAACGCGTTGAGTATCAAATACTTGCTAAAGGTTGAAGGTTACAGAATTTTTAAATAAGATGTCATTCTCGACAGATACTGATTATAGGCAATCAACTACAAATAGAATTGCAGTCTCCCCAAAGACAGACAAAGATACATTGCTGTAATCTAAGTGGGATCACATCATGTAAAATATCTTATCTGTATTTTACTTTATCCTTTCAAACCAGATCACAATAACGCTTAACATTACTATTATACGCCAAAAGTAGTGCCTGGTATCGCCTCGATCTTAAAGTCTTTGAATATTTGACCAAACTATTTTCTCTATAAAAACCGAGATTGCACCATTTACATACTACGCCACGCATTGTTATGATTTCCACGGAAATTAACCTAAGTCGCAATGTGTCACAGTACCATGTATGTGTATTCGATCGAATAATACATTGTAGGTGCAGAATAATCCAATTGAGTCCTAGTTAGTTAATGAAGTGTAGCGAAGCCAAACTGTGTCACGCCAACTTCAACTAATAGGGAGAAGTTTTCTATACTCTTCCGCTATCCTACGCTTATTATTAGTTTGAGATATATATAGAGTAGTACTTCAAGTTAGACTGAATTAATAGCATATTTTACACAAATAAATAATATTGAGGTACTCGTATAGTCCTCACCAAACTGCTAGTCCGTTCTAAAGCTGTTACGAGCAGGTGTACTCATACAATTTGCTATGGCGACGCGATTAATTTCTATATTCAGAGCGGACTAGCAGTTTTACGCGGACTATAACTGTTTGATTTTTAAGTACCTAGTAGTTTATTTTAAACGTATACATTTTATCTTTTAATGTCCTATTACTTAGCATAGCGATATTTCACATTTGATCGGAACGAGTTTTTACGAGTTTATATTAATTAATAATTAATTATATAAATTATTTTAAATTTATTATAATGAAAATATGAATTTTGAATTTTAAATTAGATTGTTTAACGTACATATATATATTTGTAAGCCGCTTAGTGTAGAATAAGCGATCGTCGAAAATTGTTTTAACACCCAACAGCCATTATATGTTACCTTATTCACAAATAAATTGATTTGATTCGATTTGATTTAACGAGAGCTATCCGATGGCAACAATTGATGGCTTAACTTATCGGCCAAAGCACAGTTTCGCATATTATTATGACCTTTAGTTATTCTAAATTCCGACCGCATCCAATGTACGAGTGCCTTAGGTTTGTAGGTCGCCGACCATGCGCATTTTAAATGTACATTATGGTATTTCCGATATGTAACAAATACATTAATTAATGTACACATCCCGTGATCCAATACATTTCGAACGCTTAACCACTTCGAGAGGTATATTCGTTATAGAGAACAAAAAAACACATTAGAAAAAATGTATAGGTGCACTTATAGTCTTACTCTACTTCAGCGCTGGAATGTACACTACATACTAAAATGTTCGCTATACTTTAACCTGGTACACTGTATACTTCACTTCACTATACCTAAGCCTGTCAAGAAGTATTAACGGATAGAAGGCAGCGCCCAGGAAATTGTGACCCGGTCAATCAGCTTGCTCGAGTCCCGGCGATTTCCGCGAATTTCAGACAACCTAGGTTAATAGGCAACTATCCACTAGTTAGAGCTAATTGCTTTAGACTAACGTAGAGGACTAGACTGGACTGGATATGCAATTTCCGGTTTTGCAAGTAAACTTTAGACCATAAATAAATTCAATTTAGCATGCACGCTAAAGTGAATTAGGGTGATGTTGGGTTTAAGTAAGTAATCTAAACGTGATTATTTTTAATAAACCGTATTTAGATTACTGTCAGATTCCCATAAACATTAGTAACATCAGACTATTCCTAAAAGCATTGCTGCGATGTAACGAAATGAAAAGATATGCAGAACCACCACCACGCGTAGTCTATGAATTTTAGGTATTTTTTTTAGATATGCGCCGCTAAGTACTGTAAATCTTTTAATTTAAGCCTTTTATCAATCCATTTTACCCGTTCCAAACTTGCTTCAAAGCTGATTGCTTTAAACAGCACCTTAAGATATTAGTATGGTATGCAATAAAGTATTAAACACGATTATTAATTTGCTTATGCTGACATTTCAGAAGAAATGTCTGTTATTTTTGCCAATGACGCAACCAAATGGATTAAACAAATGAAAGCTAAACAACAATTTACCATTGATCATTTGCAACGTGACATAACAGAAATAAATTGTTTTATGTAAGTTGTAATTAAATTACAACGAAAGAAGATATCAGTAAAGTTTTGTGTGGATTTATCTTTTGCAATTTGTTAATGCCAAGATACTAACGTAGATAGGTACTATAAAGTGTAGTATAAATTCTGGTAAAACTTGCAATTATTTAATACTCGTAAAGATTACAATCTAAAAGTAATTGTGAGTAGAAGATAAAAATAATTGTCGAATAATGTCGTAAAAAATGAATGATAGTTTTGGGAACAACCCGCGCTCGTTTGCTCCTATTTATGTTGAATAAAAAGGTCCAAAGTCATACACTATCAATGAAATAAAACAGCTACATGGTATACATAGTAAACTGTAATGTGTGTTTAATTATGTTTTGACACAACACATTCAATGGAGGAACATATCTCGTGTATCCGCCCCGTTTCTGTCAGGCTTTTGTTGTCATGAAATGATCAAGAGAGAATAGTCGCTGCTATTCAGATGGGTACAGTGAATGAATGAATAGAAATAAATAGGCATTTAGCTTTACCGTTTTGTGGACGATAGTAACAAAGTGGCTACTGTAACTGAAAAGGTTGACTGGAAGATAACCAGCTTGAATATTGTTTAAATTACGACAAAATAGGAACCCAAAAGATTTGGTTTATTTTTGTTTGTTGTTGGTGCTGCCTATCTATCACATACATACTACCCTGTAGTACATACTACATACTATAGGGTAGTATGTATGTGTCGGCATCCACGTCGAATATATCTTAGTCAAGAACTAGCACTGTCTCACGCCGACCACAAAATGAACATAATGTCATAGTCTTCCAGTACAGAGTTCGATTACAGATGGACGGACAGAAATCCAATGAATTGTAACTTTTGAATCTGAGTATTTGCGGGTCTTTCGAGAATTTCATAACATCCACATGTAATCAAAGATTGGAAATATAAATATTTAAAGTTTGTTTACTATTTTAAATTCATAAAAAGCTAATATCCTAACATAATATAGCTCATTAAAGCAAAATTTTGTAACAACCCCGCTTGTTATCAGAGTAAACAACATTTCATCTTGTGAATATACCATTCTCTGAAACCTGGGTTTATTTTATCCATCTCTGGGTTTATTTTATACACATGTACATGGCAGCCTAATTAGTAGAAACCAACTAGAGTATACTTCAAACCTCGTTAAAATAAACCGCACTAACATTTACTTTATAACGGCTACATATTTAATAACGCTCTAAGAAAGATACATTTTCAAATTGCCGCTATCCTACACCTGCTGTCCTACTATTACAGCTGCGATGGAAAACATGTCCGAAGCACGGACGCGTGTATGATATTTAGCCACTAGTGGTCACCCATCCAACTCGCAACCGTAGCCGACGTTGCTCAACTTTGTAGATCTTTTGTACCGCACACTTGCCAAACCATCACAAATTCGAGCGTGGGGATAGACCATTATACTTGTTTGTGTAGACACAGGCTTATACCATAGCTTTTGATCATGCCAAACGTTTGTAAAGGTTTTGAGCTAACGGCGAACGCCAAGCGTGCAAATGCACCATTACGTCTTCATCGCAAAGCTATAAATGCTTTCATAACAACAATCAAATTTGGCAGAAATAGCTTCGTGCAATTTTGCTACTCCTTTGACATAATAAAGTTTAAGTTACCTGCCTAGTTTTGGTTCAATGCCACTCCCGAGGCGCTCCTTTCATTTGCAACAGCGGCGGCCCTCTTACCCTACTTCTGAAGTGACCGTGTGACGTGGGTTTAAAGAATTCGGAATGGTTCGACAGCTGTATAGTTATGTTACTTTAATCTTATATATTCATGTAAAAAATAAAATAACCTCAGTACTTTTAAACTGCATCAAACTCCACCTCGTTAATCTAACGAAAAGAGAGTCTAAAAATATTGAAAAATAGTTCATAAAGTATATTGGGTATAATAAAACCTAATAATTATAAATAATGAATTTTGACCGACTCATTCAAAAGAACTAAAGTGCTAAATAAATTTAACTTGACTTTGTTACTGCTTGTAAATACAAAGATATTATAAAACAATAAATATATTTAAATCTACTTAGGTACTAAAACCTTAATCAAACATTGTCCGTAGTATCTTCGGAAAATATTAACCTTTCGTATACCACCTACAAGATGAGTAACAAAGCAAACCTTTCTTACTTAGCAAACATGTGATAATGTGCAATGTACACACGTCATCCGGTCGAGGTTGTTCAAAAAAATTAAGGCTCTTGACATAGTATATGTATTACAGATTACAGTGTGATATATTCACACATTCACATCATTAAAATGCGCTCATTACGAGCCAGTGCGCGGTCCGCTCAAACGTAAGCACTTCTAGTCCTTGAACTTCTACATCCACGTACTAACCCGGCGCCTACTTTCGGCCACTAATAAAACTTAAAATTTACTTTTAAACGCTGAGACCTTCGCCATGCATCATATTCGACGAAATTGCTTTCCATTTTCATTTCATATTCTTCCGTATTAAGGAGGAATACGGTTCAGAACCTGACGTATCGAAAACTGGGTCATGGAAGTCTCATGAGATATGTTTGCACAAGTGTAACTGTTTCCTTTCTACAGGATATTCAAGTGCCGTTAGGAAATGATGAGTAATTTTATGCACTTTAATAATATGTAAGGGTTGTATGTGTCATTTTCCGCTTCATCACATAGCATTTGAACTAGAACGTCGAGCTTACTTACGGAGTGAACGAAATTTTCATACGGGATCCACTATAACTTAGTAATACGAGAAATAACTAATTAATATACAGTAACACGGGTACAAACACGTGTACCGTATTAGCAGTTATTTATTAATCACCGAGAAGAGTTTATTTGAGTTCAACAATCTTCTCCTATATGTGTTTTCGGCAAGTGATTTTTATAAGTACCTAATTATTTTTACCGTTTGTAATTTGCCCCATTAATAAATTATGAATAACAATTATATTTTGATTCAAAAACAGTCGCACCTAGAAATAACACTGTCGGAATACGAACTACTATCCTCTATTGCCACATAGCGATTGCTTGGTACCATCATAATGGTCTTTGATACTATGAAAGTATTTGCAGGTATTCTCGACCTCCTTTCGATCTCTACACTCTGTTTTATGACCCAGACTTAGAATATAGAAAACATGTAGAATACGCATATAAAATATAAGTAGTTGTGCACCGAAGAATGTCCATTATCATATGGGGCCTGCTAACTTACAAAGAATTATGTTACATTGCGTAATAATGAAAAGGTTATCAAATTTTACCATCAATGTTACAGTTTTAAATAAAAACAAAATCCACGATATCTTTTTTTAACCTTTACTAAATGTGAAATTGAAAAAACAGTGATTCTCCAAAACTAGAGACACTATTAGTATCTCCTACTCTTCTACACAATCTTAGGTTAATTTAAATTAAACCTTTTAATCACTGGCACTGTATTTAGTCGGCATATCTTAACATTTAACACACGATACATATTAGCAAAGTTCGACCTATATGCCACACATCGATCCTGCGAGAACTTTTATAAATCCACTCTTTATCTTCGAAAAGGTCAGCGTGTTATCTAGGCTTTCGGTAAATAACTAACCTTTTCGCGTCCAAATTCGGAATTATGAAAAATGGAGTTCCGAAGCGAGCTATTTCAATTAGACAAAATACTTTGATAGAATATCGTGCTGAGATTACTTTAATGAAACGAATGGAACGTTAACCTGAGATTTATATTGAATTCAAGCTGAGTATAGTCCACGTAAAACTGCTAGTCCGCTCTGAATATAGAAATGAATAGTGTCGCCATAGCAAATTGTATGACTACACCTGCTCGCAAAAACTTGAGAGCTTACTAGCAGTATGGCGCGGACTGTACTACCTTAATAAAATGGTAAGCTGATATTTCTATGGATCTATATGAAGGATAGTATTTTAAAGTCACTATAAACTGAGTGTTTATGGACCTTTATGCAGATTACAATATTAATCGAACAGTAAGCCGAGTTTTTTATCAAACAGACGCTCTGTGGGTACTACCTATGGAACGATACTCTGAGATTTGTATGGAACTGATGCCGAGTACTAGGTAGGTACTCCTACCCAATGAAGCGACCAATGGAGATATTTTATAGAACTTTATCCTGAGTTATTTTAATGGAACGTTACGTTGAGTAATGCCTACGTCGCGACATTACACATTTTCTGAGGTTTACACAATTCTCACCTTTATTAAGATCATGATTAACTTGGACTTATTTATTAATTCCCTTTCTATGTAACGGTACTTCCATTCACTGCAGATTTTTTAAAATTCTCTGAGTAGAACGGTAAAGGCTTTCCTTGAGGCTGAATTGATTATATTTGTTATTGTTATCGGAAACGTAATTTTATTTAGAGTTGACTTTAACCTGTCTGATAACATTTTTGTTTTTAAATTACACAAACATACTTAACTTGTTTAAATGAGCTGTTTGAATTTCAAAACAACGTGGACAAAATGGTTGTAATATTTAAAGATTTTGTAAGGTCACTTAAGATAATGTCTTTGTAATCTTTGTAACATTGAAAAAATGTTAATAAAATTGGCATAACATGTAAAACCATCTGATCTTGATAAGTTAATTTGCAAAACTGACTTAATTTCAATGCAAATGTTATTATTTTCTGCTTAATTAACACTGTCAATGTAACAAATACTTGCAAATGCAACTAAAATAAAAATCCAATATATCCACTGTTACTTGTAGTAGGTACTCAATTTTCAGAATTAGAAAGTATGAAATGTTACAATACCATCTTGGTAACATTTAATTGAGAAAGACTTGGTTAAGATAATGAAATACTAAAGAATGCAAGTTTCTTTTCACTATTGTATAAATAATTCATTCGCTTAACAAAATTTTTAGCAAGTCGATTTTGTCTACGTTCGAACTTTTGCATCGTGAACGGCACGTAGAACGTGTGTATGTAAATAAAATATAATTACTTCCGTCACGCACGACTCACTACATTCACTACAAAATTGCAACGTTTAAAATACCAAGACAGCGATTTTCTCGTAGAAAACTAATTAGGAATGCCCCATATTTAATCCCCTAACAGTCCACTGACCACTCTTTAAAGCAAAATAGCAGGTTCGTGTCATTGTGTGTATAAGATGATATAAATAGATAAACAGCAATCTGGGATTACCAAGAATATGTGGTCTTGGCGATATCATGACCGTATGGATACACTAGTGCCCCTTCTGGATTTAATCCTAGGCGATAATGATATAATCCTAGTATTGGGGCTAATAACAAATTTGTTTATTGTTTATCTTTCTTTGTTGTAGCCTTATTGTCGACTGTTGGAACTTATAATTGTTTTCCTTGTGTGTTAGTGTTTAGTTTGGTGATGCAATCATAATAGAAAATAAGGTTCTCGATTAGATATATTTAGATCAATTCATTCGTATTTCACGAGCCATTGAAAGTCATTAAGCCTTGCTTTTAACACCTTACCTCATACTCGTATGATTTCAAATCGGGTGATGTATAAAGTGTGACACGATGAGATGAGGTATCTATGTTAAAGTTTCTAGGAAACACAGTAACCTAATTCGCTGCCACAACACCTATTCTCCCTCCTCCCTTTTTTAGCTTTAATATAGTTTCTTCAGACTCACAAGCACACAATTCAATGTTTCATCCAATTTAGCATATCTTTTTATTTATATTAATATAACTATAATTAAGACGCAATAACAACATGATTCCAATTATTCAAATTCTAGGAATGAGTGATTGTTTGCCAAATAAGTTGGGAGTCATATTTGGCAAGCGTACATGCTATCAATCTGTAACTCTGTACTAAGATATGATTAATCTATATTTCATGCAAATTAAGACTTGCTTATATACAAGTACCGTTACTGACATATTATTACATAAGCTTTTTTATTATGAAGCGTAGACACTACATAAAATATAGTTTTATTTACTACTTATGTGCTTTTAAATAAGATCCGAATGAATAGAAATATAACTAACAACTAATATTCTACGCCACAAAAATACAAAGATCACAAGTTGTGTTCGTTTTCATTGCCTAAGGATATAATCAAACGACTATTTAAGTCAACCTAATGTAAGTGGTTGTTGCCGCTCATGGAAACGAAAAATCAACAAAAAATAATCCTGTGGGTCAGAATCCCGAGGACCATTATATCTATTGCTTTATTTGCTACCTCTAAGGACTTAAGTAATCCATCTGCCTTACACAATTCAAAGCAGAATACAGCAGCTCGTAACACTACTGTTATACAGCAAAACCAAGAAGGACACTTACCTCAAGGTTGTCAAAGTCGACTTTGATAAGCCGCCTTTGTGGTTGTGTGTGAGGAGTGACGTCACCACCCCGTCGCGAGTCGCCACCTGCGCCCGCGCCGCTTGTTGCTGCAACAACCAAATGAAGACTATAAGGAATCTGTTACGCTAATATGTATTTATTTATAAACATGCTGAACAATCACATTAAAGAGTGGTATAGAATTTCATTTTTAATTAGGTATATGTAAAGTATTTCAAATGAAAAAATGGTATCATAATTTGAAGATATATAAAATAAGGTAGATAACTTTTAAATAATATACCCCATAATCATTATAGCATAGAGACAGAGATTTTAATCAACAAAATCAATTGTTTGTAAGCCTGCATTAAGTTCTAGATTGACAATAATTAACATTTGATTGTTAATTGAAACTGGGGTGGATCTTAATTGTTCTTTCAATGAGTATTGCGACCTTTTCGATATCTAGTGTTGAAACCGTAATCACTAGTGCGCAGATAGGTAAATAGAAATTAATAGTCCCCTGAACTTTACATAGGTAGTAAGTAAATTAGTAGGCAAGTGTAAAGTCACATTTGACAAGTATATTTTTTTTGTTTTTTGAGAAATAGAAATAGAGACTTATTAGGGCGAAAACATGCTAAGAGTCGTGTAGTTTAGGTACACTTACATAGTAAGTACATACGTACAATAATTCGTGCGTTGCAGGCATTTTGGGAACGCATTCTAGTTTATGATTCTCAATGTTCAAATAACCTAACTTATCATGGAAGTTATAAGATAAATGAAAAATATTATGTACCCACATTTATTTTTCCGATTTGTTTCAATTACTTAAATTTATAAAAGTTAAATATTAAAGTTGTGAAAATGATAAGTGAGTAGTTAGTTACTTTAAGACCTTTCATAAAGTAATATTAAGTAAACTTAGAAAGATTAGATTAAGAAAACACAAACTGTTAGAAGTTAGTTACGTGTAACAATAAACTGTGTCAATCGTAGCTAAAGTTCTGTAATATTTTAGAGATTAGAATGAAATCTTTTACAGGTAAAGTGTAGATAAGATATCAAACTATGCTGTAAGTCGTTAACAAACATAGGCTATAGTACCTAGAACTCATGATACCACAGCGATGGCCTCACTAGCCGCCACAAGTACTTTTGCTTTATAAAAGCAATACTGTATCTAATTTTAAAGGTGTCTGATTTAAGAGCTACCTACAAAAGACCTTCCAAATTAGTTTCCAAGGGTCTTGAAAAAAGTAAATGCAAAATTGTACATAATTATATTTATTAGTATGCTTTAAGGATTTATTAACGATCTTTGACAAATAGATTTCTTATTCATCCTTCAAGATTTGCTCAATCTTAATAAACCCAATGGAGACCAATGTACAATATTATGTAGCTGGCATTGACTGTGATTTACTGCGACTACTATAATCAATCTTATAGACAAATATTCATACTAGTGGTATATTTTAGTAGCCTCACGGACAACCGGATTAAAGTAAATACTGTTAAGTTGCCAAACCGGATTCCGGATTACATTCGGCCCGGAAGCTTAAAGCTCCATATTCTAAGTCGTGTTTGAGTTATCTAATAGGATGAAGCATAGCAGTAAGCACAAGATAATCCGTGAGGCTTTGATCAGATTAAAACGTGAAACAGATTCGAGTCTGATATTTCTTTGTAATAAATCCCATTTAATTAAAATTGTTTAACTTGGGTAAATTGACTAAGAAGGCACATTCATTTGTGACTTATAACGGCAATTATTTTTTTAAAATGAAATGCTATAAGTTTATACTATACTTACAACTACCTAACATAGTTCCAACTATATAAATGTAACTTTACGCACATAGAACCTTAAGTGTTAATTAATGATAATTATTGTGATACTATTGATTAATTTTACAATTTGTGTATGTATGTAATGTAACGCATACTTATTATGTAAGCAATTTTGATATTTCAAGGCAAGGGAATGATCGAACCCCCATCGTTTTGTATCATTAATGATTGTAGCAATTAATAGTTCATGATTTAAACGTCCTCGTTCTGTTTTCTTAACATTACAAAAAGTATACATAATAGATATTCGTATTTCTAGACCAGGGTTCGACAATTGAGAGACCGCAGTGCCGGATCGAACCGCAATAAAAATAAAATTGAGACGATCTTCTTTCTTATACATATTCAATTATACTATCGGTTCAAATCTGGTTCGAATTAATTTTTTTGAACAGAAACATTTTCTTTATTTTCTGAAATCTGAATATCTGAATGCCACTTTAAATCAGTCAAGGCCCCTAGACAGCGCCGTAAAAAATCAGGAAAATATTTATAAGTGTGGGAATTCCGCCGATTGCTTGATGTACAGCTTTTAAGTACGTATGTGGGTGAGAAAGATATTGTGTCCTCGAATTAAGGGCTATAATTTTTCAGCCTTTGGCCCCAATAATATTTTTGCTTGCGGTCGTTAAATTTTTAACGTTCAAGCTATTGAAACATATCGACATACTGATTACTGACAGCGCAATAATTTTATAGGTACTGTAAGCCATAAATGCTTACATTAACAATTGCATAATACGTAAACCATTCTTGTCGAAACAGGGTTCCCAACATACGGCTCAAGAAGCTTAAATAAATTTTCTAGTAAAAACATAAAAAGACTGTTTCCTCACTATACTTAAAACTGTAATAATGTGCAAAATGTAACCACGAAGTATTTCTTAATTCCAAACAGCATTTAGCGCTTTTTAAACAAAAAATAATAATGTTCAATATTTTCTATCTACATTTTTTTTATCCTAAATTATTAAATTTTAATTTTATAAACAATCAAAATCGAATTACTTTACTATTTTATGAAAAAATAATATTTATCAACAGTTTGAAAATCAAACGCGGCAACCATAGACAAATACATTTACTTTCACCGTCCTTACCGCGAAGGCCGCGCTGCATTCATCACTAAATGTCAGCGCTACAGATCTATCAATAGGCCAGCTGACCGATATTGGGTTATACATGGGGTTATACATTCCTCGGGACGATACGTTCTATTTTTAATGTATTGTTTTAAGATTTGAGTTAAAGTAACCAATAATTTTCAGATTTGATTTATTCTAGGTACTTCTCTAAATTCTATGATCTTATACCAAATTGTAAGACGAGATATTTTAAAGAAGTACACTTACAACAGGTTTTTTTTACATAAAAATATGCCAGGAATGTTACAAACATAGGTAGGTACTTCTTTTATAAAGAAATTGTAAATGGCGAATTTTTTCGTTTATCTTGCGTTTCTATAAAATATTTTCAAATGCAATTTAATGATTAACGCAACTAAGTACCTAACTTCTCTTTTATTTAATATGTAGGTATGATAAGTGACTTTTTGTTTAGACACGGATACGCGGCTTTGCAGAATCATGACATTTATGCATATTTTCTCACGCAAATCATTGCTTATTTCCCACTAACTCGACGTTATCTAGCCACTTGTATTAACCTACCTTTAATAATATTTATAATAGTAACTTTAAATTGTAAGGAAATTTACGATATATTAAAATAATCTATTGTAAGTAGATCAAAACGTATCCAGTTAAACGGGCGACCTTTTCAATTATTTCTGTTAAGGACAAGTACGCATTAACTGCATATAAATTGCTCGTAATGAACTAAAATGAAAAACTGAGTACATGTTTGTTAGTCGCATTGATCTTCAATAACCCTATCAATATAAAGTAATTACATACTTTACTAATGAAAGGAGAATGCCCATTCTTGGTACTGATTTTTCTCATGCGTCAAAATGAATGTAATATTAAAATTATTTTTTGATTTTTTTTACATAATTTGTCGATCAGAATAGTTTCTTTGAACAGGGGATTCCATTTAAGATAAAATAAGACGAAATTTTGATTGTTGTTCTTAAAAATTAAAATGGCGGAATTTTATGCTCGGAATTCAATAAGATCTATTAGTGTTTTGACTAATGATTTTTCTCATGCATCAAAATGAAAGTAATATTAAAATTATTTTTTGATTTTTTTTACATAGTTTGTCGATCAGAATAGTTTCTTTGAACAAGGGGTTTCCATTTAAGATAAAATAAGACGAAATGTTGATTTTTGTTCTTAAAAATTAAAATGGCGGTATTTTATACTCGGAATTCATTATTTTAGGTTTTTAGGATTATTTTAGGTTTTTTACCTACTACCTTTAAAAGTAAATGGAATATGTTAGTCGAACTACATTATAGGTACCTACTATCAGTTAAAATCGACCATATATCTATCGTCGGATATTTTCGAATTTAAGGTTATGTAACATTTCGGTAAATAACTTCGGAACCCGGGTGCTGATCTAAAAAATAATTATTGGTGATAGTATTTGGTTAATTATACATCGTCCACAACAAGTTTCAAATTGATGCAACTCTGGACGGCGGTCCATACTTTCATGGGCATTGTCCTTTAATCTAATTAATCTAGATAGGAACTCTATAAAGCATATAGATCTTTCCTAGAAAGGGAATTACTAGAAGGAAAACATATGAAAATGTACTACTGAAAGTGTATTTGGCTTCTTAAGGTTTTTTTTTCTGGTAATAAAACATAGCCTTACTATTAATATTTCGCGTAAGCAACTCAATTTATACAGTCTTGTGTAATCAAGAGCCATTGGTAATAAAAACTAAATTATGTATGTACGTCAGAAATAATTTCAAAGTCCTCTCAGTCCTAATTAATTGTATACTTTCCGCTATTATAATCCTACATAAGTAAGCAAATAAAACTCTTATTTTATCGACCAGGCAAGGCGACCAATTAATCAAACGAGTAACATTTACAAAGTGGCTACATAAACTTAGGCTATTAAGTGCTCGCGTTGAAAATTATTTAGACTATACGCAATACGGCGGTAAATAACTCGGTAGCGGTTTTTATGATTCGCTGATTAAACAAAACTGTCTAAAATGCTAGTTTACTAAACGTATGAACTTGTTTTGGTAGATATTTATTTTAAATTCAAGTAGATTAAATTACAATTACATATCAGGTTTAATTAAATTTGAAGGTATAATAATAACAAGCAAACGATATTTGGCGAAGACAAGCTTTCAATCCACCATATGAAAAGTGTAGAGTAGGTATTGAGACGGTACGAAAATTCACGTTTACTACCATACCCCTCGAGATACACAACAGCATCACTCTGCTGCTATAAAACAGAATAGCGTCGGTACCAACGCAAGTGAATATAAAGAATGTCCACTAACTTTACAGCAAATGACAAAAATCCATAAGCAAAGTAGTAGGTAGAACCTTTAGTGGTTCGACTTCAACGACACAAGCGCCACACCTATTTCTACTTTATAGTGTAAAATGCATTATATTTTGGTTTGAAGGCAAAGTTTTGTTCGTAAGGGAAAATATTTATCCGAGGCGGTCCAACTTAGCCTTCCGGATCTCAGTTAAAAGCTTTATCTTATCTGTGGTTAAATACATTAGTCTCTGAGTGTTACATAGTTAATTAAATAATGAACTGCAAGCACTTTTCCTACAAAAAAAGTAAAAAGAAAACCTCTGCAACACGGTCTTTTATAATAAGTTACACTAAACTGAAGCAATCTTGTCCTAAATTACGTCTATGTGGACCATTAACAATGTACTTTGCGAAACTTTCCGATGAAGCGAAAATCATCATCAACCCAATTAAAATCTTTACTTAGTTGCTATTCAAGTAGACTTCATTAGTTGATAAGCAACATAGTCAGTGTTCCGTTTCACCGGACATTTTGCCAATCACGCTAGCCTATTAGCGTAGTGTCAGTATATTTAGGTCTAGAATCTAGATAAGCCTATGTCTAGATTACCCGCATCTCCGGTCTGAAGGTGACAGAGGTTTATCTCTACGTATGATTTATGTAAGATCTGTTTAGATCAGTCATAATATAAATTATGCGAATCATTGTGTTAATAGTTACTTTTAACTATGAAATATGTAGAGTTCCTGATAATTTTATATATTTTTACACTCCAGAATTACATTGTACCAGTAATAACGGCGCACTAAAAACATTCATATGCGATGAATAGATATCCTCATTTCAATGGGAAGTTGATTCCAGATACAAAGAAAAAAATGAAAGGGTAGTGAAAACTATAAGATCTGTTACAAATGGAGTCTCAGTAGTGTTTTGTTTGTATCTAGGTACATATTTTAAAATGTTTCAGTACTTGTATAAAAGATTCATTTGAAAGACCGTATCGTTGCTATTCAAAAGGACAGATAAAAAAGGCGCGTATCTACTGCACAGACTATAAATATTGTACAGAGTATATAAAACACACCTAGAACAAAAAGGAGTCACACAACATTCAGCTGCAGTAATAAAGCCAGCTATTCATGCCTAGATAAGCAGTGTATGGGTCTAATCTAGGCATTATTACCCGCAGTGCAGTTTTGAGCGTGACATACTTCTATGCCTGTGCATACGACACTCCTGAAAACTAGAACAACTCCCCAATGTACTACAATACTAAAGAAATACCGCCTAAGCAAGATGAGAAAAGTGTGATGAAGTCTGGTTTTAAAGAACTAAAAACTTGTTTAAAGCTAAGTCTGTTTGAGGGTAGCAGTTATTTCAGTTACTTGATATTTTAGAAAAAATGGATTTTATGCGAAACACGGATGGAACCAGTTAAAATATTTCTTAAAGATATTAACGACAAAAAAAATATACTTAAACAGCATATTAAAAAGTACTATCACCAAATATCTACAAAGGTCAAACTATTTCAGAACAAAACAAATATAATAACAAAATAATGAAGATTTCCTCCCGAGAGATAAACCCCATTACTTGCGCATCCTACGCAAGCTATAAATAAAAAGGTTTTAACAATCCTCCACAGATAAAGAAAAATTACAGATAAAATGAAAGGGTTGTTTGCGCAGAATTTACTCCAAAACGTATTGTCTTATCTGTGGACCGAAACAATGTTTTTTTTATAGTCTACGAAAATAAGTCTTGGCTGTTTACAGCTCGCGATTGCTCGTACAGTAAATAAAAGTATAAAACTTACGTCACTTTATAAAAAATACAAAACCCGAATGCCCGTTCGAACATGATGGACGATTAGTACGCTCGGAAAATGGCGGCACAAAAAATTTGAAAAACGAACCGTCGTTTATAAAAAATGATTGTTACGCACGTTTTGTACTGATGGGAGCCCGAATATTAGAGCTTTGTGGCTATTTTCACTGTGGAAATTTAAGGATGACTGACGCAAATGAAACTGAACTCTGACATTTACTATGACGTGAAACACGCGACAGATGTTTAATCGTGTTACATAACGGGACCTTTACGGCGAAACAAAGGTTTTGTACATGAATAGACTCCACGGGATGATTAAATAGGTACTTATTATAAAATTTATGAAGAAAAGCTTATAACATTTAAATAACGAATGATCACAGATGAATGAACACAGTCCATATTATGATGGTAAGTGTTTTTTTATTATATCTGTATGCACGCGCCTTAATTGAACCACAACGTTCAAGACTACAAAATTCCGAAAAATAATACTTTTATCATAGATTAGTAAAGATACTTCGCCGCCTTGAAATTGAATGAAGCCACAAACGGCTTATTACATGTTTAGAGAAAATTTATGAATAAATAACTAATACTGCGTAAATTACATAATAAATAAATAATTATATCAAATATTTTAGGGACATTTTAGCACGGAGACGTGGCAAAACATTTTTACGCAACTATTTCAATTCTCAAAACTGGGTACATTTTCTTGTTAGGAGTGAGTAATCTTTACTAATCTATGACTTTTATAAAATAATTATCGAACACGAGGCCCTATCTAAATATTTCCCTAATACACTTTCCGCGAAACAAAAGCAATGGGTAGGTTAATTTGAAAAGGCTTTATGATTTTATCATAATACTGTTGGTGAAATTGCTACCCTTTGACTAACTAGGCTCAAAGGTAAAACAAAGGGTATTACTAATTTGAATATGTAAGTAACCTTTGAGAATGATTTACATTAAAATATGTACAATTTATTAACTAATTTGCGTTTTCTACTGTACACAACATCCTTAAGTAGAAATAAATAATGAATTGAAAATAAATAATAGAAATAAACAATTGAACTAGAAATAAATAATTATCAAATTACGATATAAGTAGCTACTTGTATAATGTAATTCAAATTGCCAAGAGTATGTTAATTTATAAACATCAAAAGGCATCTAAAGTAAGATAAAAAACACGAGTAGAATAAATCGGGAACCCCATCGTATATTATTGACATCAAGAACTATATACCAATAGCAACCGACAAATAAAAGAAAATTTCTTTGTAAAACAGTGTACCATGACCCAATACTGTAAAGCAGCTGTGAAGTAGGTCGTGTCGTGCTTTTACTCCAAATACTCTGATGTAGACTCCATAGGCCAATTAGTGGAATGGCTGTTCCCACTACTTCTTAATTTAGGTGTATGTGAAAATTTACGCGATATTTGAGAGCTTATACAAATAAGATTGAAACGTTTTTAACGATTTCAGTTCGTCTATAAGGCCGTGTCTTATAGACGGCTGTACAAAGTGTACAATAATGAATACAGGCTTTTCAAACACGTAATAACAATATTACTACGTACTAGTTTTAGAAGGTGGTAGAACCCTTTGTGGTTCTACTCCGGCGGCACCACCGCCACACCTATTTCTGCCTAATAACAGCAGTGTTAGGCGCTGCTGTGTTCCGTTTTGAAGGGTGTGGTAAGAGAGACATGCCTACTTTTCCGGACGTTCCAGCCTAGTTCACAGGGATAGCGGCGCATCTGTGGCCGACCTCAGGTAATATCTAATCCTATCTGGGGTTGATTACAGATGTCCATGGGCGGCAGTAGCCACTTACCATCAGGTGGACTGCATGCTCGTCTGCTACTCCTGTATTATAAAAAAAAATAAAGTTTGCGAAATAATGCCATAAGATGGTATACAAGCACACCATATTTTACATACATGCATTATTACAATTATTCCACAAAATATGTACGAAACCAACATTTATGTAAAGTTCCCAAAGCCCAATTTGTTTAACTCAACAGTTTCAAAGTTTTAGCAAGAATTAACCGTCTTTAGGCAACTTCACGAAGTAGTCTTACGAAATGTTCTATTTATTCCCCCAGATACTTAACTTACTAAATTTTAATTAAACGTAAGAACTTAGCGAAAACGCTGTCTCGCTAGTTAAATATTCCTGTAAATCTCACTTACTAAGTGTGAAATGATTGAGAATTATACTAAGCACAGCTAGAAAGGCGTGCTTAACATAATTTTATCTTCAGTGTAGGCGGAGGATTACCTAAAAATAGATTTTAAATGTCAGAACTTAGTAAAGCCCTTATAAAAATAGGTATAACGTTATTCAATCGCGAAAGATACCATTATTTTCAAACGGTGTTCATTATAGCAATTATATGGGTATGGATTTGGTCCCAAATGTTAACCAATTAACATTAATGAAAATAATGTATCGAATAAACATATGCCACCTGAAATGTAATTACCCATACTGATATTTCTTAAGGTCAGCTTTTCCGGCTTTTAAACGGAAGAAAAAACTTGTATACGAGTATTTATACCCGACTGTGGTAATGTTTTTCGAGCGTATGTATATGTGTAGTAATGTACGTATGTTTTTGTGTCATATATATATTGGCACCCCCTATATCCCAATCGACTTGACCGATTTTAACATATAAGGTGTTTTTGGATGGTCTAATTTGTGGGAGTGACATGGGCTTCATTACTAACCTATTTAGTCACGTTATTTTTAAACGGGCGGGTTTTTTGTTTTTACAACATTACACTCGTAAATTTTTATGCTCGTATGTAACATGTCATCCACTCTTGGATTGTTTTTATTCTTCTTTAATGTTACGAAAATACAACTTACTACAGTAAAATTAATTGGAAAATTGCATAACTAATAAAGTTGTTACAGTTACATGGTCACATTTTTATGTATACTTTTATGTGTTTTAATTTAATTAGCTTCATATTTGTTTGAAATAATTGACGTAATCAATATTATTCATTATTATTTATGTATAAAGCGCAATTAATTAAATTTCTGCATTTACATCGATATAGCACTATGAAAACACTTAAATACCTTTCTTATCTTATAAATATATATAACTCAAAGGTGATTGACTGACATAGTGATCTATCAACGCACAGCCCAAACCACTGGACGGATCGGGCTAAAATTTGGCATGCAGGTAGATGTTATGACGGAGGCATCCGCTAAGAAAGGATTGTGATCAATTCTACCCCCAAGGGGATAAAATAGGGGTTGAAAATATTACTTCTTGAAAATATTACTAACGGCGGCTAAGAGCAAGAAGTTCCGCATACGTGTGATAAAATAATCAGTTAAAGCTAGCATCGGTCAGTAATTAATTAGCATTGCAGAATCTATACAAGTTTTACCGCGTAATAGTATCTTCATGTCAATAAACATTGTAAAGTTACCATGTTATACCAATCGTAAACTGCTTTGAAATATTACAATTAAGCAGCGTCTCGCCGTCTACTTATGAGTCATGCCGTAGTCTATGGGGTCGATGGAAACGTCTGCCATGGAAGTTTAACTACTCATACGTTAAAAGTAATTTCCGCAAACGGGGGTTATACAAAGGGGTTGATATAGTTCATAATCACAGCTGTTTGAACAAGTGCGTTGACCGGTGCGTCTCAGAATGACTCATTTGCAGGGGATGCTATAGAATCGATGGTTCCTCTACCCCCATGGAAATTTATCATAGAGGAGATTACAGATTATTTGGTTTTTTTTAGCAAACTTAGGTATTGAGTTACTCCTTCCTAAATAAAAATATGTGTTAATGTTTCTTGTACTTTAATTTTCGCAGCATTAAACGTTACATCTACAGTGTGAACCCTGCAGAAAATTTAATAAAAGAATTTATACTGGCACTAACGTAAAGGAGCATAACCATAAAAACAAAAACATTACATGACATTGCCGTGGCAACGCTCCCCCAGTACGCCTTGTCTTGCGCGACGTCCAATGCTGGCTCTTCAGGACTCCTCACCGGCTCCACAAGACCGGACACCGGCCTTGTACCCAGCAGCAGAGCTGCTGGTGATACCCTTGAGCGACGCAGTTTGACTGATTTTACTCCTTAGTAGAACACGACACTCACGCAATGTATTTCAAACTTGGAATGTATTTGAATTCTCTCTCGTTCGTTCTCTTTAGCCCGGAGTACGAGCGCGGGAAACTTTGCACAGATAAAAATAATTCTATACGTGACTCGTAAGATTCGTGTACGCTATTGTTTACAGTAAACCACTACTGCAATGTCGCGTTTCTTGCATAGAAATGTGATCGCGTAATTAAATTAACTCGATTTATAGAACGCGACTTAAACTATCACCCTAACTAACGATATTATTAGGATTTAAACGTTAACTATTAATTATTTTACAATTATAAAGGTTTAACCTACTTTCGTAGCAATGTGTATGCAGTAGTAAATCACAATATTATGGAACAACCAAACGCATACGATCGCACTGCGGCACTGCAACATTCGTAAACTTATTTTTTCTATTCATACACTAAAATTGTCACTCGAACTTCCTACGAAACCACAGAAAATATTGATTGAAACGATAAAAAAACACTAAATTTCGGGATGCGATTGGCATGTAAATATACGCGCGTGTTTAACTTGTGGCGATCGTCGCCATATTGAATGTCGGGGGCTACCCCAGATATCGCATGCGCGCTAGCCCTCACGGGGTATACCACCTAACTACGACACCAATTGTTTATAAGCTATCCATTGCGTGGTTGCCACGGCGATTTACTCTCAACCGCGAACAAAGGACGCATTGAATACATAGCATGATGCTGTAACATTCTTGGTGTCGTGGGCGGGAATCGGGCTGAGACTGACGTCATAAATCAACCCTAATAGATAGCTGCAAGTTATTCACAGACCTACGTCAATGTCAGGCACTTTCTTAAGGGAAAATTTGTTACAAACGTTACAGACAATGTTATCAGTTACACATTATAATATCTAACGCGTATATATATGGATAAATAATAATAGACATTAAATAATAGACAGATTATGGATGAAACAAAACAATGTTTTCTTTTGTTTTTGCTTGTTTAAATTTCAGTAATATTAGTTTGCAAAAACAAGTCTACTTCAATTTCATACCTATAAAACCTCCGTATGATTTTTAATATGTATTAATTGTATTGATCTATCTTCCCTTCCTTAAATATAGAACTATTAGATATATGATTTTATAAATTATAAGAACCTTGAATTGACGTCGACGCCTTACAATTATTATTCGCTAGTGAAATATTTAATTCTTAGCAATTTAACTAAACCAAATCTCATTTAGCGACCCGCAAATCTGCGCAATTCCTTCTTTTGAATATAAAATCTATTTGTTAAACCACTCCGAGCTCCTTTAACAATATCAAAGTCGAGAGCAATGCTATGAAATATCTGATTTCCATTGGGAATAATATTAAAACATTTCTCAAAATGTATTTCAATATGATTTTGCGTTCTTCTTTTATTAGATTTTAGATTGTCTGGCGTTGTTGGAGCCATATTTGCGCATATGTAACGCGTTATAATTCTAAGCGATAAAAACAGTAATTCATATAAAAACGTTTTTTTTGTTTTAATGTCACTACCACTACTATGTACTACTATGTAACCAACCACCACTTTGCAAGATGTTTCATTCATGAAAAAGCGGTGAATGGACAATAGGAACATTCAAACTCACCAAACACTGAACACAAAAACATTCACCATTTGGTTAATATCGCAATGAACATAATTGAAATGGGAGCTTCCCTCAGGAACCCTTAGCATGACGGGCCGTGGATTGTTTATGTCCTAAAACTTTGCGGTCACGTGTCTAGACAGACAATCTTGAGACTGCCCACGTGAATGGAACAATATTAGCCGTAGTGGAATTTTACAAGTACATTATTGGAAATATAAGACCATTTTAAGACTTCACCATAATAACAAATAGTTCTCCAGGACACTGATATAATTAAAAAACTGTTAACAAAGTATAGAAAAGTTAATTTATTAAAAAAGTTTGGGTCCCAACAGCAGTTCCGTTACCTAAATTTGTCCTTCATTGCAGCAGTAAATACCTAAGTACCTTCGCGGCAATGTTCCTGTGGTTTCAATTACGCAAATTTTCTTACGTAAGCTATTAGAACTTAGTCCATAAAAGTAACTATGTATCTGTGATTGAAGTGCAAGTCCTCTTTTTGGGATGAAAAATTAATCACGAATGACCATGTAGGTAAACAGTTATATCTAGATGAACCTATACATGCCCGTCATGCCGTTACACAAAACATCACCACATCTAACTATTAGGCAACTAGAAATATAAATATTATCTCATTTACGACACATACCGTAATTATTACAAAACAATTAACATTCGTGCTTCTAATCCATATAGATAACCGAACAATTACATTTCACAACCGCATTGTTCATATTTCTCGCAATAATGACACGGATACATGAGAAATCTTTTGATCTCGAGGAAGCTGGTGATCTCGCAAAAAGATGGCGCAAGCTTCTCATGCTCGTTACAGTAACAGCTGATTGCAGCGAAAGTGATTATGGCAATTCATATTACATTGAACAAACACAGCTTGTTTTGATCCACTGTGCATACTAGCGACCTGTTGTAAGTTCTTTCCTATTAGGGTTGTATTGAGAGGTCTTCCCTGAGTTTTTTTTTATATTTATACCTAATAAGGCGGGCTGCATGGTGAAAAGCAGTCACCGTCGCCTATGGACATTTGCAACACCAAAGGAGTCGCCAATGCATCGCCAATTTTGTAGGAGAGGTTTTTTTTTGCATCTCTCTTGAAGAGCCCTATGTCATTGCGCTCAGGGTATACCTCAGGAGGAAGTTCATTTCACATTTTGCACATACGCGGCAAAAATTGCCGTAGAAACCGAACCGTGGAGGACGGCCACGGGTCCAGTTGATGTGGATGGATCTACATCCTTGGGCGAGTGGTTCGATGAAGGAACGGTGATGTAGGCACCACATCAATCGTAATTTCATTTGATGCAAAATGATTTTATTTTCCCACATTGACGACTACTAAGTAAATTATTTCTTGAATTTGTTTCTTTTAACCGCTCAGTCTGCATCTACACTTGACCGAAGTACAAAGGTATGCCATCACGGATGTGTCGCGGACCTTTCCATTACATCAATGATGACGATAAGATGAAACCGATAAAAAACGTCAGGTGCATTCACACATCAGAGCTGTTATTTTACATAAGCTTATAATATTACATATTTTTAAAACTAAGTTTGTCAGTTTTTTTATAACATAGGAGTAGCAGACGAGCATGCTCCTTATATTAACCTAAGTGGCGACTGCCGCCCATGGAAATATTTAATCAACCCCAGATAAAATACCTGCCCGACGTCGGCCAAAGATGCGCCGCTGGCCCTGAGGACTAGGCTGGAACGCCTCGGCAAAGTATGTCTCCCTTACCACACCCTCCAAACCAAAATACAGCAGCACTTAACAATGGGTGTGGCGGTGGTGCCGCCGGAATCGATCCACAAAGGGTTCTACTACCTTTATCTCTGATAAAACACCGGAAATAAAAGTATTACTCGCCGTAATCACCTACTGCAGATAGACTTCTACTCACTGCAGATACACTTAAGACTAAAGAAACAAAATCGACTAGTATTATTATGTTTTATTACCGGAACAGATACTTTTCTTGGACATTGATGGCAACCAGCCAAATACTTTTAGGCTTGAATCTTTCATTGAAAATCTATTTATTTAACACTACTTCGGGCAGAACATACCACTTATATTTGATTAGGTGTTTGCGCATTCCTTTATTAGAAAACATGAAGACTACAGCGCCAATAACATAAAGTTAACTAATGATATATATATTCATTAAAAGTTTCGCCGCAATTTAAAACTAATAAGTATACAATTACCTTGGTGTACGTTTTGATATTTTTATTATGAGTTTTTTGTTTATGAATTTTCAATGCAATTAAATAGTTTTAAACATAAAAATATGGCTTTTGAAATGGGTTCTTGCCCGGACTGCCTGATTCATCATTACTTAGTGTAATTTACTGAAGCTAGAAGTTATGACGTAGGGACTCCTCAAGGAAAAAAATCTTAATAATTCACCCCGAAGGGTTACATAGGGACTGAAAGCTTGTAATGTATATGACAATATGACTACACAACAAATACTTAAACTCTATACCTACTTCTAATTTACGAGTTAAGGAAGATGCAACACATTAAGAAGCAAATAGTTTCCCGAATAACCGGTCCTAACAAAACTTATACAGATATTAATAAATTACCTTTTATTAATAATAAAAAATAAGAATCCATTAAATGTGTTCCGTGAGAACGTTCAGCCTTGCAACTTGGCATTTCTGACTTCGGTGATTGCAAACTTGTTATTGGTCATTAAAGTATAAAAAGCTGTGAACATAAAGCAATGGTATAGGCCTGTAGCCGCCATTACTGACGATTAGTGTTCTTGAGCATTATATGTTCGAGCACGGTCATGATTATTTAACAGCTTACACGATTTTTGCGTTACATTCAAATAATTAGTGTGCATTAAGAGTAATTTCATACTTAACAAAGGGGTAATATTTGCTAAATAATTACAAAACAAAACGAAAAGTGGAATCAACATTACAAAAATATAAAAAGGAGGAGAACCTTGAGAAACCTTTGAAACTGCGTTAAAGTTCTCAGTCTATGGAATCACATTAATTAACATAATGATGTTTATAGCACCTCTAGTGTTGATCACTAGATTAATTAGTTTTATACTGAAAAAAAAAGCATCTTCATCTCCGATGATGACTTTTAGTAGTAGTAGTAGTAAGTTAGGTCTTAAAATACAAAGCGTCTAAAATATAAAAAGGAAAAAAGTCAAGAATAGAAGAAACTCCAGTTATCAGATGTAACGCTCGAATTAAATGAAGTAACACTGTTACTTTCAACATAACAACTATATTCAACTTCGACAATAAGAAGTAAGTGCTTACTCAGTTTACGAAATTCAAAAAGAAACAGTTGAATGCAAAGCACAAAGATTTGAACGTGACTTGGACTCGAACTAGCGCAAGTAAAGGGTCTAGAATGTAACCTTGGCATAATCCTGGCTCCGCGTTAAGACACGTTAAGATATAACAGAGGAGATAATTACCGACATTCACGACGTCGTGTTTGAAATTCAAAACGGAATTTGACATTCTAAAATATTCTCTTTGTTGACATCGATATGTTAGGCGAAGTGCATCTTAAAGACATGGCAAAATAAAATTAAAGATAAACAAAATTAAAAATACTAATGGGAACTTAAGTATAAGCTGTTTATTATTACTCCATTAAATACACTAAGTGGAGGATAGTAGACTTCGCATTAAACACCTATAGAAAACTATTTTTAAAATAGTAAGAGATTTTTCATATAAATCAAATGACAATGAATTCCCTCAAATTGAAGGAGAACCATGCCCAGTGCCCGAGGGACTAATCATTTTGCAGCTAAAGCCAGGTCCGGATTTAGAGGTCTAGAGGCCTTGGGGCAACAAAGGAGTGGAGGTCCCCTGGCCCCAAATTGTTTCCGAATTATGAAAATGAACAATTTTTTCAGTTGAGTTTTTCAATAAATATTTTATTGTGAAACGCAGGTAAGATTCTTCTAGTATTCACGTTTGTACAAAGCACTGTAGATAAATGTAAAACAGCGAAAAAAATATCAAAGGAAAAGATTTTTTTTTACTAGTGTTTACTAGTCGGAATTGAAAAAAAATCCGACGTCTCTATTGTGAGGGCCACTCTTTTGTGGAGGCCCCGGGGCCGCCCCGGTTGGCCTCCCTTAAATCCGGCCCTGGCTAAAGCGTATAACTTCGAAAACTCAGATATTGATGAACAGAGTACCTAGACGCCAAAATTACTTTGACTTTGACTGTCCCAATTCTATGTATAAATTATTATTATTTGAGATAGCAATACACAGACTGCTGACATTCAATTAATTTATTCATAAGTAATTTACCGAAGTAATGAGGAGAAAAATCCAATTTAGCATCAGAATTTCGAATAAAAATTACTATTTGCAATTAATTAGTATTAGGAGAAAGTTTTATGTGCAAGTACATATTTTGGAGAATTACACTTTCTAAAACTCTACTAATCCTATTGCTTTAACTTTTAAAATATGAACTCTCGGTTTGCATGTTTGTGTACTTATACGATATTGTACGATTTTGTGGAATTCAAAGTGTAGAAAGCCTTATTTTCCCCAAAAACAGCAGCATTTACCCGACATAACTCAACGCAGCCAATAGCCATAATAAGTGGTCGTTTCTGCCGATGACGGTCCACCGCATCATAATTCACAACGCTTATTTTAAGGCAATTCCAGCGACGCCACTGGCATATTGCCAATAAAAGACACCCTTGATCTGCGAAGCTTTTTGCCTGAATAAAGAAGCCAGCTTGCTTCGACCATGAAACCAAAGCACTGGCAGTTTCATATCTCAAGGCAACGTTACATACAATATATCAAGACAATGTGTACAATCCGTTCAGACATTCACTTTTCTTTGTTATCGCACAAGAGTAGATTCCGACGATAATATGGACACTTACGGCTGATATTGTATTGCGATTGACATAAGATTTTTCGATACATCTGATCAAATATTTGCCGCAGCAAACGTTAAACCCTTTATTGTTATACATTTAAATATCGGAGAATTTAATAATACAACAGTAATTGAACTACGCATTTTTGACATAATGAAACCAGTGTGAACATTGAATACTTTTCCAAGAAGGCTTGTCTAAACTGTAATATCACGGTGATTACAATATTGGAGCGTAAAACTTTTTGTACAGCAGGCAGCCCAATGCCAATAAGTTAAGGTACATACAAATATAATAAAGCCAAAAAAAGATTTTTTGATCAAGCTTATGATGTTAATGTTTTTATAGATGGTGGAACTTTTCGTAAGTAGTACGATCATTTTCTTCCTTGAAGCAATTTATTTACCTTGTTTAAAGTTACAGGGCGACTTAACTCAGAGTCGCCAAGGAGAAAAATTGTAATTCAAGATGTGTCGTCAAGAACTTGTAAATTTATACGAGCTGGAAAAGTAAATTATATTCGGAGTTGAATTTGGCCTTTAAAGGTGTGATAAGCGTAGACGGTAGCCAGTAGAAAAAAATCAAATTCGAGTGTGATTGTACACTTGTAATACATAATTTCTCGTTATGTTATAATACGACAGATATGTATACATGAGGCTAATGAGACATTCCAACTTAGCTTTAGACAGCATCGAATCTGGGATTAATTTTAAACTAAACTCGCCTTCCGAGTTTGACAATGAGGGTTTATGAAATATAAAAAGGACTTATGATCGTCTCCTAATTTAAAAATAATTAATTACCCATTCACTACACAAAACCTAAATATATCTCATGCGTCTTTAAAAATAGTTATTAACCAAAAAGATCCTCTTAGGAAATAGAACATCATTCTTCCTTCTCCGTCTTCGCATTAGACCGTTAGAGGCACGCGTGACCACCACTTCGCGTGCCTCACGCCTATAACTCACAATTTATTGTCTATTTATATTCTTGATGTCTGCTTGTCAGTCTATTAGGATGAAAGGTAAACGAGGTTAAGATTATTTATTTTATAGAGACTTGGAGTATAATTCGAGTATTATAATATAGTTCGGTACTAAGAAAAAAATTACAGTCGATTGGCGACAACTCATGTGGTGAAGTGGTATATATGTCTGATTATATCACATGTAAAAGACAAATAAATCGTAAGATGAATGTTCTGGGTCTAATACCTTCATCTATGTCCAATTGTCCACAGCATATAAAGAAAGACCCAATATAAAAGCGTTTCTTTTTCAAATAAATAAATTAAATAATATTTGGTATAATTATACAATATTCAATTAATCATAATTATATAATTACATAAGTTTTAGCGTTGCTGTATTTTTTATATTGAAATATTAACATAATAATATAATAGTGAGGTATTTATTTCCTACAAAAATTCACCATTATTAAATTCATAATTAATTTCCATTGTTCTGTAATACTAGTCGCAATTCACACGTACATAAAGTAGGTATAAAACTTCTTCCTTCTTCAAAAATATATGCTTAAACATTTTCCTTTCACAGAGACATTACTCTGATCTTCCTTCAAAAGCAATCTTCTAATGAATATATTGAAATAGACGAAGTTTTAATTTCACCTGCTGTAAATATTACAGCTAGCAACCATAAATTATGTATTATCATGAATAACCGTGAGAAAAAACCTGAATTCAAGGCCAAATTACTCATCCAGCAATAACCCGGTTAGCTTTTAAAAGGAATCCAGTACAATGCCTTATGCGTCTATAGAAAACAAAAACTGAACCATCCAGATTCAGTGAATCTCCATCGCCGTAGTTGGGCCGACTGAGTCTTAAATGGTGGGTTCCAATAACATACCGGTTACGACTTTAATTTAACTTACGACATATCTTTTGTTTATATAATTTCTTTACGGGAGAACCAAACGAGCATGCATTTCATGCTATTGAGTAGTAATAACTGCACACTTCAATAATATCCAAACCAAACAGATGCATTGATACCTCAGGATAATTTAGCAGGTAAAACCATGACGCCACGAATATTGCTGCTATTGTATTGAATATTGGTGAATTGCTAAGACATCTATCGAAGTACTGTCGTTGACGTGAATTCCATGACTTCCATATGCAGACGCATGACATTGTTGTTCTGTTAATAGTTTATATTTCAAAATGCATTTCTTTTCTCCGCAAGTAGTAGTCCTCGAAAGTAAAAACCTAGATTTCAGAATAACAGAAAGTATCCCATTAATACAGCTGATCTTAATTCGTGAGGAATCGCTGACCGCTAATGAAAACGCGGCCAAGCGACCGCAGCAGTCTGACTAATCGAATTATAAACGTACAATTCCAGTATAACGAAAGTTTATAAATAATCTCACTTCTGATGAAATTACCCACTGGAATCACGTAATGACCCGGAGCGAAGTGATTCTCAAGCAACGGCTGGAACTTGTACATCTGAGGTTTTTTCTCTGTTTTGTCATCCATCCCGGATATACCTAACTGTTGAAGTTATCCGCATTGCGATGCATTTACTAAATACATACATCATATCCATATTTTTGCTTTCTTACTACTATGTTTAATTACGTGAGTGTAACATTTAACCTGATCTTATTCCTCATTATAACTATTGAACAGATTTTGGCGTAATATTTAGTAACTCGTTTTAGCTGCATTTAGCAAAGGAATTTTCATCTCAAATTCTTAAAGAGCTATTGATGGGGTCTCTCTACGACAGGTTGATTAAAGAAGTATATTTTTATGAATAGTACCCGACTCAGGTTAAAGTGATTTGTGATTGCATGTTACTCAACATTGATCTCCCTTGCGCCATCATGACCGAGCATTCTGCACGCGAGGTGAAAAGTCAAGGATACTGCTATTTCGCCAGTTGCATCACTAACAATCTTCTTGGAGTCAAACTTGACAACTTAATTATAATATTATAAAAGATCACACTTAATTATATGAATTTAAAATTATCAAGGAATCACTGGAACCATGGTTCCTATGCTACGCCTATGAACTATGAACATGTTTGTTTGCAGATTTTCAAAAATCCGTAAAATCAAGCCCTGCAAGGAAATCTCATGATAAGGAAAGTGG
Organism: Epargyreus clarus; assembly: GCF_041222505.1. Taxonomy (NCBI): domain Eukaryota; kingdom Metazoa; phylum Arthropoda; class Insecta; order Lepidoptera; family Hesperiidae; genus Epargyreus; species Epargyreus clarus. The sequence continues at coordinate 14,558,966 of NW_027332223.1, forward strand.
TAAAATTATTCGTAGTTAATTAACATCTGCGGCATCACAACAATTTACATTTAGGGGTTAAGCGCTACTGTATTACTATGAGCTGCACATAATACATACATGAAGGGGGTCGTAAATAGGCTGCACAAGGATTTTTCTAATTCTGGTCTATGCTAGCACTAAACACTCAAGTTGATTGAAGCTATATTCCTAAATTGAAACAGAGCAATCACTTATTATATATTATAAGATAATATGAAAGCTGAGAAGTGGAGAGACGCAAGAGTTTGCGGCTAATTGGCCGTTTTCTCGTAATATCAGGTGGCATTGAAGAAACCCAGTCACGCGCACCGGGACACGTGCGTACAATGGTAGTAAACAGTAGTACAGCGACAAATATACATTCACATGAAACTTTTACGAGTTTTGTTGCCATAAATGTTCGAGCAATCATGCCTAATCATCACTACTCTTACAGAAATCTCGATTTTTGTGTGAAGATTCGTGCATTTCCTTTAGAATTGTGCATTATCACATGTCAACTTTAGGTTGGACTTGACGAGAAAGAGGCGATTTGACAGTTACACTCCAAATTGAAGTTGAAGTTGCAAAGCACCACGAAGTGTATCTACCTAACACATAAGTAAGTAGTCACTGCCTTCTGTGAACATTTTTTATGAACCTCACTCATATTCCAGTTCTACCTGAGCTCTACTCCCTGAGGACCGTATTACGATTGCATTTAAACTAGAACACAGCAACGCTTAAAACAGCCGTAATAAGGCAGAAACCTAGATTACTTTGCCTTAAACAATGCTTCAGAAGTAGGCTTACTTGGATCTTCAACACAACCATTGAAGATACAGTTTCTTAAATACGTTTGTTATATTGTTAGAGATAAGATGATAATATCAGGTTCCCATTGACGACACACGTATTCAGAACTTGCGTAACATTCTGGAAAGCATGTCATGAAGATTAGGTCTTCTACACGCAGGACAAATAAAATTTAAGATGTATACAAACGTAATTTCATTTATTAATGGGGGCTTTCAGCTAGATAGGCGAGGTAGCTAAGCAATGTGTTAAATTCATCAATAAGCTTTTTCCAATAAGTTTCTAAAGGCACCCTAATAGTAAAGATACCATGCAGTCTGAATCACTAATAAAGTACCTATTGATTTTATTCCCAGTTCATAAAATATATATCTAATTTTAACGGAAGCAACATATACCAACTGGTTTTATAGAACGATATGAAATACCCAAAGGGAAATTCCGTTCACATGTTGTTTAGCAACTGGTAATATAGGTAGTATAGTATAAGACAGGGGTTCCCAAGGTGTGCGCCGCGGCGCCCTGGTGCGCCGTAGAAAGTAAAGAGGGGCGCCGTGAGTCGATCCTCTAATTATTGGACACCACAGATATTGGCGTTTTGGTCATCGATTCAAAATGAATATCCAAATTTAACATCCACAGCATTAAAAATTTTCATTCCGTTTGCAACATCATATCTATGTGAAGCTGGGTTTTCAGGTGTAGCTGTGATAAAGAACAAATATCGCTAAGGATCAATGTGGAGCAAGAAATGAGAATAGCAGTGTCAAGTCATATTCCCCGCTTTGAAAAACTGCGCGGAGATCACTTAGCTCACCCTTCACATTGATTTGACTGAATACATTTCGTATTTTATTTTTGTTATCCTCAAGTCTTTCTTGTTGTTTTCCGTTTAAATTATTTTATAATAACGTATTGTACAATTTCATATTGTGGTGTTTTAAATTTCGTTTCGATCAACCTAAGGTAACTACTATTATTGTAGTTACCTATTTCTTTCGACTGTCTTCTTCAAATAGTTAGCTAGGACAGGGCACAGGGCGCCGTGAAAGAATATTAAACTTGTAACTGCGCCGCGGGTTACAAAAGATTGGGAACCCCTGGTATAAGATATAGTGTTGTTGTCTAGATGATGACAAATAGTAATTAGATTTGTGATCTACAATGACGGTACGACCGTTATCCTTCTGCCTTATAACAGCAGTGTAAACAATACATTTATAATTGATCTTAGGTGAAACACCTTTGTTGCTTATGGGCATTATTAGACATCCATACACGGCATCGGCTACTCAACAAATAATTACACTAGGCGGCTTGCGTACTTTGTCACTTTCATTAGAAAAAATAACTTTAACTTAATAAGATCAACTAAATTAAGAGTCATTCACAATTAACGTAATCATTTAATCGTTTTTCAAGAGAAATAATCTCAACCAGTGGTTCCATTATAGTAGCATTGTTTGCAAATAGCCTTATTGTAATATACCTTTTCATAACAAACATAAACTTTAACACAACAACAAAGAGTCGGGTTTCTGTCACCCAACTGTTATGGTAGACTCGTGCGCCCCTTATCTAGATCGATCGTAATGCCTTATCAACGTAATCAGTTCGCTCTTACATCACACAAATCTGAAGTTTTATTCATCTGAAATAGATAATAAACGATAGCAGTTAACTGATGAAACGCAACATCTTTTTACAAATGATATTTTGTTGGTGTCTCATGAGCTGCTTTTGCCTTATAAACACTTTGTAAACTACAAAAGGAATTAAAAAGTTACTAAAAGTGCAAGCAATTTCCTCATTTATTTTTTAAAAGACCGCACTACAATTGTGTACCTTTTATTAAAACTTCGGTGTAGGAAATAAGTTAGTGAAAAAAACATAGTTTAGTGACCCACAAAATGACACCTAGGATTGGCCTGTCTTATGGTGAGCCGCAAGCCTTATGATTGATAGGAACATCTCTGACCGGCGAATAACCTAAAGGCACATCATTTGATGTGCGACCGAGACCATGAATTAGAAAATAGAGTAAAACATAGGTTACGGACTACATGAAAGACACTTAGCTAAATGTGGGTATTTATAAGTACTTCAATTTAGTATACAATACAAACAATGTACAAAAGTTACTAATTGATGAGACGCAAGAACTCATCGTTAAAGATAACAAAGTATAATGATGGTAAGACACTTAGATCCGGATAATATGTTCGCTAGAAAATAAAACATTTTCATATATTTTAGACAAGCACAAAATGCTAGAACGCAATTTTAGTGCGATAATAAAATCTGAAACGTGCACGACTTCCACAATACTTTCATTACGATGTAAAAGCAAAAAGATTGTACTAAGCGTATTTGTATTTATGACTTGAATTATCAAGGCCAAATAACGTTTTATATTTTTAATATTTATCCGGTTTTTAACAAAAGGCAACTAGCAAATAACAAAATACGTATTGTTTAAAAACGTTCGCTTCTCTTTGATGCATCAGTGATTACTATTGCAATATCCACGCATATACATAGTTCCGGGTTCGTTACCTGGTCAGACATCATCTGAATGATAAATTATAATAAATCCTTTTATGGATGTATATTTGCCTTTGTTTTCATGACACGAATAAATTAAAGCATCGGTTACTTAATTTATTATTTACAATGTTATTTATAGATACGTTAAAATTACCTACCAATTACGTCCATTATAATAATAAATTATTACTCTATTAAAGTAATGACGTTATTAATCCAACGTATATCTTTTTTCCTTTTTATTTTAAATGTAATTAATTTTATGGTCAATATTTTTACAGCATTACTACTACTATGTTGTGACTTATAAGGATATCGATTATAAAAATCAATAATGTCGGTACTTGATATAAGGGTACGCTAATAAAATAACAAAGTTCAGTCAATACTTACGACTGATGTCCATAGCTAAAGTATTCGTTACACACACTCCCATCATTGAGGAAATCGTCACTTTACACCTTACAACACAATTTTATTATAACGCGAACCTTTCAGTTCTTGAAAAAGACTAAAAATAGTCTTTTGTCCCCATACACGGTTCACAACACGTATTCACGTGCAGAGTGACTTGACACTTAATCCAATTACACTATCTTAAGGGTTGAAGAAGCCGCACTACTCACTTTCTTTTAATTAAGTTAAAAGCATTTTAATTAAAAAAAATCGGAAATAATTGCACCCGAAAGTGTGCCGCACTTGTTTGAAATAATGACACTTGAATAAGTGTATTCAATACTCAAGTGTTTTTAGAAGCACGTACGCAACCGCGCAACGGTAATGTCGGCGACGGACTGCCAGCGAGATAGTGGTTACTGTAGTCTCGTGCAGCGGTTCTCAAACTACGGATCCCAAGCACGTTATTTACAAGCAAGATCACAACAATAAAATTTTAATGCAACATTCTGACTGACTATTGTTCATTTAAATGACGTAATATCGTAAATTTATTGCATTTTTTCTATCTGAAATAGGCATAGAACAATGGCTATAGAAATGAACGTTTTGAAAGATGTTATAATTAGAATTTTGAAATATTTCGATAATTGTATTTTTATCGTCTTAGGATCGTGCATGCTAAATAATAATTAAAATAGAAGTATCGCTTTTAAGGTTAAGCTGCCATTTCAGTAACACCTTTTTAATCTACTCGAGAAATTGGTTGCAATATAATTACCGTATTCTTCAGTAAAACATTAAATTTAAAGATGTTGGTAAATTATTCAAGAAAAGTTATTGAACCTCAGACCGATAGACCAGTTTATGCAACGCGCGTTTTTCTTTATTTCTCACTTTTCGCGCCATTGTGGTCCACATCACAATTATTCAGCACAATACAGAGTTGAAATCACACGTTTTGAATACGTGCAAATTAAAAGCCGCAAAAAAAAGAATAGCAAAGAAATGCTGGCCTACTGCGAAATGAAAAGTATTTAAGAAAAAATATGCAAGTATATGTATGTTGAGAAACAGTGGCGGTTTAACATATTACCTTTGCTGTCACTTTACTGTGATATCAAATTACTTTATTTGTGTATATGAAGGTTATTACATTTTCACGCTAATTTTTGAGCCCAAAACTAGGTATTATTTCAATACTGCCTTAATTCAGTGATATGTTTTACAGCCACTCATTATTCAGTCCACAATTCAATTTGAGGTAATCCACAACAGTATATTGCGACCACACGAGTAATTTTAAAATAAGTAACGGTTGTTGTAACGGTAAAGGAAAACGTCATCATAATAACTGCATGTCCGATATTTCCATGGGGTTTTAAAAAGTTTACGAAATCATGTTTTGTGATCTAAGTGATAAACCATCGTTAATATAAGTAAATTAATTATCATTACCATTATTCTCATCAATTTTATATATTGCAACGATGATAATATTTTTGATTTTTCTGAAAATCCTTCATAATGTATAAGCCTTCATAATCTAAGCTTCATAGTCAAACAGAAACGTAAAAATTAAAATCATTAATCGAAACACAACACAACATACTCCCAATTCAAGTACTTACTTTTAAAACAGTAAAATCGTTTTAAACATCAATTGATATTAAGAAACAATAAGATAAATCCGTCTTAGACAGTAGCGATTACATAAATCCGCTGACGATACTTGAATCCAACTACGCAAGTTCCCAAGTTCAGATCGATACTCAGGTCTCGCTGTGACCTAGACATCTGGGAGTCGGGAAATATCTCTTACGTAACGAACAGTGGCCACTTTAGACAACTTTCGCTTGCGAACTCTTATTTAACAATTGAAGTGAAATTTAAGATTATACAAATATCTATTCGTATAAATATTTTAATTTTAATTTTGTAATTGTATAAAATTAAAATTATAAGAAATTCTTTTACACATAAAATTACAATAACATTTTAAATTATCATTTTCGAAGATAGTAAAAAGCAGATTCCATTTTTTATACAAATTTAGAAACATAGAATATTTGATTCCGATATTTGAGTAAAGTAGGGCAGACTTATAGAACGCGTTGTAACTTAGTACTCAATTATTCTTAGCACTCATCTGTGCTCGGCCTTAGGCATACGCCAATTACCTATGGACGGCAATCACCCCTTAAGCCCTTAAAATCAAATCTAAAAAGCAATGGTAAATCGAAATGCGGAAGTGGACAATACAATTACGAGAGTTATTACAATGCCCCAAATTGGAATAATACATAACGACAGCGCCAAGGGCACTGGGAATCTAGCCAAATACCTAAGGATCAGTACAACCATGAACATCGTTATAAATAATAGCACATGGGCCAATATACATAGATAAGTTATTTTAGGGTTCTGTCCGAATAAAAGAACAAAATATGTAACCCTTATAGGATCACTAGTGTGTCTGTCCATCCGTTTTTCACAACGAATTTGGTTTACGTGCATCTGATAAAAATAGGAATTGTATTTTTAACTTTATCTCAATTAAATGTTTCTTTATCTTACGTTATTTGGTAACGGCCCAGCCACCACATACAAGGTTTTAAGTCCGATCCCTACTTATATAAATTTAAAAATTATAAAGGACATCTGTTTAACGTTTTTGTCTGTATATTTAAGCCATCGCAGCATAGAGAACATTACTCAAGGGACATGAATTTAGAAAGCGTCTATCTATTATTCGTATTCCCATCACAATAACAGCAAATACTGCCAATATTACAAGTCGTAAGTGCTCTAAATTATTAATATCGAGTTCTCGAGTGTAGACTCCGGGATAGACAAATAACCGACATTGCGTAACATTCCAACCTCAGTCGTGACTCGTGGGACATTATGATAAATAACGGCTTTGAGTATGCCGCTGGCTGTAACCTACTTCTGAACTTAGTGAATATACTAATAGGATATTAGCCCGGTTTTACCCATGTACCTATTGAGAATATGTCTGCAGAAGCATATATTATTACACAAATAAATTTTATTTGAGTTTGATTCGAAGATAATCGCCTACAATAATCTTGTGCCTCCAAACAATGTGTCTTACTTACATTTCAAGCAGTGTCAAAATTTAGTATAAAAGTTTTTCTGAACTAACACTTAAATATTAATTTGTAGGTATGTAGACTTACCTCCTTCGATCAACAATACTAATTGATATTTTTGATCAAATCTTACCTTACTAACTATCTAAGCATAAACTAAAATCTCTGATCAGCATTTACTTACATTTAACATAACTCGTTGTATGTCGTAGCTGGTTTTTGCTTAAAATACACAACTAATTTAAAACTAGCATGCACCACAGAATTATAATTCATTGAAGCAGTACACCTGTCTGTACACTTGTGGCGTAATAGACGTGTGATTTAAATATATTCAGAGACTAGCTTTTACCCGCGGTATCACTCGCCGTCAGAGCTCGATGTCAAAAGATGACCCCTTGGAACAATACTTTCTTTTGTAATAAAACTTACCTTAGGTCTTATTCTGGCCCCCTGACAACGTGTGTACAAGATTTCAAGACAGTCGTAGCAAACAAAGCGTAGCAAACAAACAAACAAACTCACTTTCGTTATTAATGTTATTAGTTAGGATACCATAGAATTACACTTTATAGTGGCAGTAACCTTTGCGACTTTTTCCTGTATTTATAATATGGGACCAACATTTGTCTCCTGGCATTTTCAAAGAACAAAATAATTATGCAAATCTTAGTAATATCTCAAAGATCAGTTAAATAATAGACGCCGTGTCTAGAGATCGGCGTATAAATACTGGACGTAGGGGTTGGCGCTCAAAAGTGTCAAAATTAAATGTGCTACAAAATGGACAAAGTGCTACAATGCAAGAATCACTGTAAAATACGAACGTTGAAAAAATGTTGGATATAATTTTAACATATTTTTACTCCAAATTTGCTCTAAATAACGTAAATTACAGTAAATTTATAATATACAAGAAATACACACCAAAAATTCAACCTCCTTCTTTTTGAAGTCCGTTAAAGCGTCTCACATATAAATTACTCTTAAAATATAAAAGAGCCGCTCGCCAAAACTAAATTCGGTACAAATGCACGAAGCGTGGAAAGCATTTAAACGGTTTGTAAAAACTCAAACCGTGCATCTCTATTCAGTTTACGTGCGAGTCGTTATCAAAACTGTATCGGCCATAGAAGAAATACAAAACAGAACGTCATTATGAAATGTAATTGTAGGACACCCAATCTTTCCGCACCAATCCACATTGTAGCAGTAAGGAGACGCTGCAGACCTCGTCAGGTATGGAGAACTACCTATGCCTTGTAGCGATCAGTTTTAAATGTTTACTTAATCATAATATAGTTTGCGAACTTCCTTGAAATTGGTTTTTTAACACACTAAAATTAATACAAAACAATTTTCATACATTAAGTGTATAGCTGAAAGTCGCGTCTAATTAGGATCTTTTACTATCCACTACTTTATTGTAATAAAATAACTATGGGTATGTGAATTTGGTGAAAAATATTTCCACAAGTAGGTATATAATTTCCCATCTATTTTATATCTCATCTTTGATTTACAGCAAGTTTCAATTGCATCACCGTTTTTTACGTTTCTAGACCAAAAGAAAGAGTCGTGGACCTAACGGACGCAGAAAATTTCAAACTGATATTGTAAAAGATTTACATTTTCATTTATATTCTAAATGTAGATGTAATAACTTGTTACATCACCGTAATTATAATGTTTGTTAGTAAAACTCTTTTTAAACACCATTTTTAACAATACCAATCAGCACAAAGCTATGATATTTATACCGCACATAAATAAAAATTAAAAAAAAGTATTCGTAATGTATGAAGTATTTATGGTTAGTGTTAAGCAATAACCTAATTATTTTTTTATAAACCAACAAAGATAATATTGGTTATCATGGTATGGTAAGTACAACATTGTTGAAATATTATATGAAGTATCTGTATTATGTGCTATCAGCAACGCCATCTACCGCACTTGCTGCCAACGATATTGGAGCTCTGTCGGAGGTTGTCGGAATCTAGTGCAGAAAAGTACTTCCATAAAATATTAGCTATTCTAATATTGTAAACGCTATTGTACCTGACCTAGCCTGTTAAGCGAAAACCATAGACAAGTAGGCGAAAACCATAGACAACCACTAATTATTACCACACTTTTATTAGCTTGACCTGTATGTATATATGTACCGGAATCTTTGAACTCGGTTTTTACGCACTTTTAACGGTCCAATTAATTTAAAGTTTTGAACAATTATCAAGTATCGATGACAATACACGATTTAAATAATTTTATCTCATTCTCCTCATCAGGATCGTCAGGAATCAGGATTAACGTGCGTAACTAAATTTTCACGTAGTAACGTAAATTTTCCTTGTGCGATTTTAGCACGGTTTTTAGTTTTTAAACCATAACTATTTATTTTTTATCTATGATAAAATACCTGTCGAAAACAAATCAAAACACAGACACCGGTGGCCACAGTTGTATAATTACAGATAAGATTTTACAAATAATTTATTTATTGAAAAACACTGTTCAATTTATCGATTTCGGGAATTAGGGGAGGGATGTCGGGATGGATTTTGGAATCTGTAACATAAGGAATAACACATTCAGTATTATATAGGATGGAACAAGTCTGGGAAAGTTGGAAACTTTGAGTCTCATACATTTCTAAGATCCACTAGCGCGTTATGTTTATGTAAATTTGAATCTCACTCATTAATTCATAAGCTAGCCATTCTTATTATTCAAGAAAACAAAATTTAAATGTTTCTCGCCGGCTCTACCAGAAAATTAAAATTGATTTTTCTACTCTAAACAGTAACAACCCTTGGCGAAATTCAAACCTAGCTAGATAATACTTAGCAGCCCCCCCGTACTAATATTGTAAATTCGTACAAACAGAACTTTTCTTATTTTTTGTAACATCAACCCACCATAACTTTTTGACCTCACCAACAGTCATTTGTCATATATTTTAGAAAACTTTAAAATATTTTAGTTAACATTATAGGACTAATTGAATCCTTACATGGTATTTATATTATATTCCTGTGAATTAAAGAACAAATTTATTAGTACATGTAATGTAAGCCATATACGCTACGGTCTACCATACGTACGGTTTACCTGCACAAGTTTACCTATTTACTGGTCCGTTCGTAGCATGTATGGGACGTTCGTGTACTGTACGGTGTTCAGTTTTATTTGCAAGGACATCGATTGAAGACTATGACGCACCGTACGGTGGCACACGAAAATATTGATTTTCAATCTTGGGCTGTTCGCCTGCAAAGGTTCAAAAAACGCACACACGGTCCGCTGTACATGCGCAGGCATACCTGCATAGATAGACCTCTCCGGTGCATCGTAGTTTGTAAGAAAAACATAATAAATAAGCAATACAGCGCGGTACTCACAATATCGTCTCGAGTATGGCGTGGGCCGCAGCTGGCGGCCGACCTGGATGGAGGCCAGCAGCTGCTCGCGCGGCGTCACCTCGCGCCGCGGCGGCGGCAACTTGCGCTCCGACGCCTGGGGACCAGGGAACAATGTTACAATGTGAACTATGCAAATAGACTGCTAATGATTTACTTGCTACGCTGGACTCAGTCATCCAGGCGCTATGGAAATTATGGGCAAGTCACTCCTCGGCAACTTTTGTCGTTCTAAATATTTTTTTGTACATTTACTTTCTTCTGGTAGAGGACGGGATGGGATGGGATCCAAAATCTTCAAAAATTATGATGGATTTCATCATAATTTTTGAAGATTTTGGAACCCTTTATGCTTCAACTCCAGAAACACCACAGTCACACTAATTATTACATTCTAATAGCATATTCTTGAGAGTTTTATTTGAGTTTAAAAGGTATTGTATTGTAGCTGTATTGTTTTGTAAGGTATAGTTATTTATATGAAGGGTCCCAACTCAGTGGTAACAGTATGCCCGTGGTCATCATCACTAGGAAGTTGATAAGTGTATCTACTTTAAGTACGAAATAAGAACAGAAATGTACATACCTTTTTGAGTGGAGGTCTACTTCTAATAAATTCGAGTATCATAGCGTGTGCGTCCTTCTTTACACTGCAAATAAAATAAACATATTTTTTATCTGTATAACCACTATATGTTCAGATGCTTCAACGGCATTTTGATATTTTGCTACCATCATCAGTAGTCTAAAAGCATCCGAAACCATCCTTCTTAAATCATAATTTTAGTTTCGATTTTAACATATAACAAAATAAACCTTTAAGAAATTTGGGAGAATTATATGATTTATACAAGTAGCAATTTTAACTTATAGTATTATTTGATAACTAGTTAAACCAATAATAATTAATTTGCTGCAATATACTTCACACATCTAACAAGTTTACTATTGATCTTAAAATTAAACCAAATGAACTACTATTGCAAATAAATCTTCACACTTTACCTGTGAGGTATCATCGCTCCATCGACCTTCCGAAGCGTATACCGCCTTGACCGGATGTCGTCCATTAGTATTTCATACGGCGTCATTTCATACTCTATCGGCGTCCTTGAATAGTTCACCTTCTTGAGTTTCACCCCCATACGAAGTTCACCGATCACTTGCATCCAGAATCGCGCCTGGAAAAATATTCATAGCAATTATTCTCGCGACAACATTGCTATTAACAAAACTGTAGGAGAATGTAATACTACGAACAGCAAAAACGCATAAAGACGCTATTCCTAATATTATAAATTACAAACTTATTAACTTTTCAACGTCATAAATATAGTCAGCATGCAATAGTTTATCAAAATAAGCCTTTAAGTCCTTCACGAAGGCTGTTTTAACGCTTGCAGCACTAAAAGCGACACGCAAATGTTCTTTCAACATCTATTTTACGTACTTGTAGCGCTCTCCAAATCCTTCGGTTAGACTATGACCAAGAAATTTGGTTATTAATAAACTTTATTTTTCACATTGGTGATGAATGAGTGCTGATGAAAACAAACTTCCAGAAATGTTGTGGTGAAAAATGTTTTGTTATTAGGTACGTACCATATAAATGAAATGAAAAGAAATGGGCGCATTAACGATTATTTATAAGTTTTTAAATACAGAATATCGTTTCCTTAAACTATATATATTTACATGTACCCTTCGCAAACATTTGCCTAATCTACAATATTGTAAAAAAAATGCCAAGTGGAAGCAAATCGAACGCAAGCAAAAATAATTTAAGATTTTTATTAAAAATACAACTTTTTATGATTTATTCATACTTTAAACTCCATATAGGTACATTTTTCAATCTTACGTACTAATAACATAATATTTCATCTTTATCATAAATTGAGCCAGAAAACATCTAAATGATACCTATATCTTTATTTCAATTCTAGGCCTGGGTATTTGTGTACTCGTTTTTGTATGACAACGATACCTACATACCGATCACTACTGTAATTAATTATAAAACTATTTCAAGGCCCATTTAATTACCGAGTGCCTAAGGTCCCGCAGGTTCCTTTCCCACTAATCCAATTAATTCAACTGAATGCCTAGACAGCGGTCCGCCATTAATATTTACATCTTTCATTAGTCTGCGAGTAAGGCTACGATAGCCGGTTAGGTCACATGGAATCTAAGGTGAATATTAATATTAATCGCCTTTATTTATAATGCAATACTATGCAACATTAAATGTGAGTCAAGTCACGAAATCTCACTGAGTTATGTGCACCCGTATGTAGTTATCGGGAACTTCATTGCCACTTATTAGAATACATACTTGCACTTGCCAACTTATTTCTCATATGAAATTAAATAGCAAATATAATATGCAATTGCTAACTATTATTTTGTTTTAATTTTTAAAAAGTTGAGGTAGAATAGAAGGGAAGCTTTTGCTCGTTTGTGTCGATAACATTATGGTGGGCGTAGACCGTTTGTAAAAAAAAATCGATAATAATCTGTAACACATTTTAAACTTCTAATATGCATACATCCGTTTTTAAATGTAAGTTTGAAAAAATCAAAACTTCAGCGGTCGAGCTTAATTCTCAGGCTTACTCCAATATATCAACGGGCCCACAGCTAACCGTTTGAATATTAACCACTTACAACTAAACGCGCATTGGAAATTGCACTTCAAAATATTTATTAGCCAGCGGGCCGACGACATGCGACCATCGGTATTAATAAAGATGTCGTGTTAAATGAATTAGTGGCGGTGCTTCGTGCAAAAAATAGCAAGTCTTTTAATTAAGATACACATACTCGGTTACGGTATAAGTTATATGTTGCGATTTTAATTAATTGCTGGGAAGACCTGTTTTAATTTTCTTTAAAGTAAGTTTAAACTTTGCGAAGATTTAATTTTGATTAATTTAATAATATTTCTATGTTAAACTCATACTTAAGATCATATGTTATAACGTAGGTGTTGCAATTTTAATTAATTGGTGTTAAAACTTGTTAAAATCAACAGTTATTTTGAATTTGAGATTACTACCGACGTTGTCGAGTTGTTTCTTAAAAAAACTTCGTTCTCTGTACTGCGTATCGTGTAGTACCTTTCATATCTAATGGTTCTAATATAACATTTAATTATAAGTATTACTTTACTTCAAATTTACTTGGGTTTATTGTTTCTACTATAGTGTGCAATCGTCATAATGATTAAAGCATAATTTACAATGGAAAGGACACGTTACGTACATTTGCAATATGAATATGAAAATTAGCAATAAAGTCATTCTTCAGATGGTTGATGTTGATGCTGAAGTCATATTGTTTTTGATATTAAGTACAATGTTAGCAACACATACCCAGTCGGAGAACTGCAGCGTGTCGAGGTGCGTGGCGGAGTCCTCAGCGGCGCCGAGGTCCCGGGCGCCGCCGACGCGGACCCTTGCGAGGAACGAGGCCAGCTCGAGCGCCTCCGCGACCAGCGCGCGGCACACGGCGCGGTAGTGCGCCGCCGCCGCCTCGCGCGCGAGCCGACCGCCGCCGCCGCCGCAGTGCCATACGCAGCGCTGGAATTAAAGATAGGAGACTTTAAGAATACTCTTCAAGAAATATATTAGGTATAATGAAATGTATCGTAGGTATGGGTAAAATAAAAGATTTTATGAAACCAACGAGAATTAGATACGATTATACTAAATACGGCGACCGTCTTCGTTGATCGGTTTTAGTCGCTAACCGTCTGAACAACCCCGGGAAGGACGGCGGCATGTGTGGTCGCATGCCGTCGTAAACATCAGGTGTGCGGGAGGAGCGTAAAGTGCTCCCCCCAGGGCAGAACCCGACCGGGGCTTCGCGCTCGGAGGACTCCGGTTGTGTTCCATCGGAGATCCCGGAGTTCTCCACCAAGCGCTGAGGACGGCCACCGGGGGGGTTTTAGTGCGGTAAAAATCCCACATAACCCGGCGTCGCTCCCACGTCGTCGGGTACCTTTTGAAGGTTTTCCCCTCGAAAACAAAAACAAAAAAAAAGGTATTGTCGCACTATCACCTGCCTGAGACGGTGAACCTTATTGACTTAAGTCTTACCATCGCAATCAAACTATAAAGAGTTGTGCTTTTTTTAAATTAATCAAAATTCCTTAGCTTTATAAAGCCATATAAAGAAAGACCCTGAAAAGCAGTACCTAGAGTAGAAATGAGACTTCTGCATTTGAAACTTTCAAATACAACTTCGGTTATTACTTGTTAGTAACAAGTTATAACCGAACAAGTTGTTACCCAATTCCACATTATCATCAAATATTTGATACAATAAACCGACATTTTATGAAAAAATTAAAAGTGTGTCATAAATAACAATAAACCTCAAGGTTTTTAATTCGCTGCCTTTCCTCTACATTGTGTTGCTTAATACGCTATTCTCGCGAATGCTTATGAAATGTGCGATTCCAATTAAAACTTGACTGCTGGAAAGCAAAACATTGCTAAATATAAAAATTATAACAGAAATATACGGGTAAGACCCACATATCAATTTATAATGTTACGTGGACATACCCGGCCACAGATTATATTTTCTATGGACTGTGGTGGAACTGTGTTACAATACCAGTACCTAATACCTATTAAACGATGTTGTTCTGTAATTTAAAGGGTGGCAAGGGATCTCCCTTGAGTTAGAATTTCTCCCGTAAATGTAGATACATTTCTAACTCACTCACCAGGATAAGCAACGCGCCTGTCAACCCCCGGTAGGACTCCGATTTCATTTGTTAATTATGTCCATGAGCAACTATGAGTACAAACCATTAGGTGAGATACTTTCTTTCAAGTACCAGCTATTATCTACTAAATTGTATAGGTAGATAGCATAGATTAGTAAAGATACTTCGCCGCTTTGAATAATACTGCGTAATTTACATAATAAATAAATAATTATTTCAAATATATTAGGGACATTTTAGTACGGAGTCGTGGCAAAACTTTTTTACGCAACTATTTCAATTCTCAAAACTGGGTACAATTTCTTGTTAGGAGTGAGTAATCTTTACTAATCTATGGTAGATAGTGAAAACATTCCAAACATTCCAAAATGTAACCCTCTTAAATATCCTTCAAAAGTATGCGCCGGTAGCATTACCACAAAAGTTTAACTTCTACAGACTTTCCAAAAACTCCAAACAGCTATGATAAGTATTTTAATGTAATGCTCCCAAAAAAGAAAGTATCAGGCAGTTTCACAATCGCTATTTAGCACATAAAAAGGGCACATAAATAACCAACTTACATCATATAAATCAGATTCCGAAAAACCGTTTTAAGATCAGTTATTTTAATATGATAATATATTTTATAAAATACGGCACGAGCACTGAAATATGACGTGGGGATATGATAAGTGGACTTGTAAAGATTTATTTGGCATGAAATTGCAACGCCCTCATATTATTTTAACATTAATATATTTAGTTCATAAAGATTATTTCTTATACAAGTTGCAAAAGGACTTTCCTGTCCTGATTGCACCAAATTTTAAATGGCCATTCCCATTTATTAACATCATTTACATAGAGAAGAACTTCACATAGAGCCGTACTTAACTTCGGAGATGTCATGTAGGAATTCATTTATCGAAACCTTTAGAAGAACTTAAGACTCGCAGATCATAAGCCTGATGGGAATAAATTGCTGACATAGCAAGTATACCATCTTTGATCAATAATTGTATAATATCCTTAATACAAAGGTTGTTTTATTATTAATGTAAAACACGTAAAACATTTAGTAACATCAAAAAAAGAAGAGAACCTGAATTCCATCCCAGATGTTTTATAAACAAGATCATTTCATCACAATTTTCAGGTAGACCGATGTCGAGACATTATCACTACGCCGCTACGGTCATTACCACCTGTCTCCATCTACTCGTATCAATAAATATGGAACTAGCATTGAATTACGAGCGATAGTTACAAACTTATGAATTACTAACCGGAGGTACTCACTTGTACCTATATTTTAACGGAGCACCGACGAGTGAGAAACAACTTAGACACCGAGGTGTCTGTCTCCGGTATCGATAATTTATTTGATAGTATGCGCTGCACTATCGTTACCGCGTCTTATTACAGAGTTTGCTACTGTACCGAGTAACATATTACATAGACACATTTTTTATAGAAAATACAGCGTGGATTAGTTAAATATCTTAAGGATAAGTAATAATAAGTATACATTACAAATGTAAGAATCAAATATAGATACCGCTTGAGATCAGAGACACGGACCAACCTACCCTAATTTAACCGATACTTCAAACGTAGTATCGAGCATCGATATCCAAAGTTTCGCTTCTACACGATACTATCCACCGTTGCCCTATACAAACCACCTTCGCTGGCTGTTATCGGAAATCAATGAGTAAATTTATAGTGTTGGAAAACTTAATTGCGGTATATCTCAGGCCGCTTTCACACCGCCGCCCGCGAAGGACGCGGCCATCTAGAATCTAGATCATGTGTTTTCAGCCGACGGCACGTTCAGTATAAATTATTGTGTGCTACTGCGCGCCGGCGGTAATTCCGCGGCGGCTAGCGCTTTCGTCTTTATTACTTTATAGGCTCGTTCGTTACTTATTAAGGTTGTATCACTTGTTAGTTTGATGTGCTTTGAAGCGTTCTAATTAAGGCCTTAACGCATCTTGCAAATCTCGTCTAATGTGTGGCTAGATAAGGTGCGCATCTGTTGCGAATTATGTCTAATATTACGTAGATAGGCTGGCTAATTTCACCGACCGATACAATTAGCTATCACGACGTAGTGAAATGTCAAGTGGTAAACGTATTTTAACCAACAAACAAGTTTATGATAGACAAGCATGCAGCTTTGAATGTCGTTTATAAATAGTATTACAATATAATAACGTAAACAACCATATATAAAACTCGAAAATCTTGATCTTGATAGCAACAATGAAACGCCGCCAACAACGCCGGCTTACCGAAGCGGCGCAACTTGTTTGTTTTCGTAAATTAATTCGAACCTGTCGCATAGCGATGTCAATACAATCTAGATATTATTCCACAACAACGTAAGACAACGCCGCGGTTTCGGTCCAAATTAATTAACCCGATGTAAATGGCGTGATTGGAAATTATTACGTTTGTGAACGCATAAATTTACTTAATGGCCGACATATTTTATCATAGGTACTACAGATTTTGTCTCATTCAAGTTAAAATATTAAGATGGTTATTTCCAGTATAATTAGGTAAAACATACATGTTTTCTATAGCTAGACAAAATTTAATTTCCTTCCGGCTTAGTTCCATTTTCATTTTTATAGAATTTAAGTTTTCTTCTCCGCCTTTCAGTTTGAATGGTGAGATATTTGAAGTTTTATACAGTTTTTACTTATTCTAGATCACGAAAAAGAGATCAATCTTCAAGTTATTAAGAAAAAGCGTATTGTGGCCTCCACCAGTGACCCATTTTAAACATTGTAAATGGATATTATTCAAATACATTTTAAAGAAAATTACGTTTAGTATTTATGTGCATCGTTTCTACTTATTCATATTCAAATACACATTTTAATATGAACATATGTACACGATTATGAAAATTACCACATAAATTGTGTACAAATTTCCAAATTCTTTACTTTAATACATACCTACAACAGAGCCTTAATTATTAAAACCAAAATAAGATAATAAGGTTTTTTGTAACATGTGGTTTGATATTTCAAAAATATGGATACCACAAATAACTAATAGAGCTTCCACATCCGAAATTGTGGATAATTAACTAATATATATTCAGTCTATGGCCTCCTGATATGTACTAAAAGATTTAAACCTATTTGAACTCAGTAGTGCATATCTTAATAAGCTATCCACTTCATAGTAAGTAACCACTCGAAAACCTCATAAAACTTCAGAAGATCCACTTTAGAGATTTAATGAAATGATATTGTCATTTGTTACGCTTTAACCCAGTTTTCTACGAGTGTCATAGATTAACATAGCGCACTCCATCTCTGCAATAAATTACTGACTCTTAATAAAAGTCTGTTATGTAAGGACTAGCATAAATCACTCTCTTTTACATCGTAGATTTTCCTACATAAAATTATCTTTGAAATAGAAATAGTAGATGAGTCCACTATTAAAATACTCCATGAAATATCAAGCATATGCATCCGTAGAGCTCTACCTGAGTTCGACCACAAATTCGATATTAATCGTGAAGACGAATTGGGATATCTCGTGTTAATTTCTCCCTTATCAAAACATTACAAGCAGAACGTAGCAGCGCTACTACGCTTCTAATATAAAACAGAGATAGATATATAAAAATTCTACCCAAAATAAGGATGGTATACTTTAAACGACCGTTAATATTCTAATATAGTGTGAATAGGTCACAAGTAAAATCACCTCCAAGCATTTACAGAATCAAATCCAACGTAGCCATAAAAGGATCCGCTACGGCCCGGCTCATTAACCAAAGATACTAATCGCTCAACAGATTAATAGGCGAATCGTAGACGGTCACCACCCCATTAGCGGTCAGGGGTCAGCGAGAGAAATCGTTGAAATAGTGCGTCGGCACCGTTATTGATTAGTCTTTGTGAAGTAACTAATTACTACCGGTGTACAATAGTTGTTTTACCAAATTCGTTTGAAGCTCCGCGAGCTATAGCAGACGGTGTCTAGGCGACAAATATGGATTACAGTAAGGTAATCAGGCAATACGTGGATTGCGGTTAATGGATGAATATAATAATAAAACTCGTTTCAATAAATAAATTAATGCATCGTCGTCAACACAATACAATCTCGTAAATGGGAATGGGTCTCTTCAGATTGAAACGGGGGTTTTGGCCATAGTCAACCATGCTCACCAAGTGTGGATTCATGACGATTGATGGTTCTCCGGTTCCAAATCAGCGATTATCATTACATTAGGCTACAATTATAGCCTTCCACAATAAATAACAAAGCTACAAAAATACTTTCTTAAATTTGCCTGCTACCCATTTAAATAAATAGGCGTCAACAACAAAATAAACAATATCTTAAATTTAAGTACAAAAGTCTACATAAGTACCACGTATAGTATTTTTATATGATGCCACTTAGTAACTTTCTTTTCGCTTAAACTGTTGCAGGTAATACGTACTTTCTTTCTTTCTCGTAAACTCGTAAAGGTTCAAATGGAGTGTTAATAAGATAAGAGAATGCTTGCACTGAAATTTAGATGCGTTCGTTTAATCGTAGGATGTGTTAGTGGGTTTACTGCAGGCTTATTAGGGTTGGCACATACTGCATTTCTAAATTAAATTGTTATTAACAAATATTGTTGACGTTTGTTTAAACTTCTGGTAACTATTACGTTCTATACTAAGGTTATAGATACTATTACCTCGAGATAAAAATGTAATATTTTCTCATAACTCATAATCTCATAAGTTTTTAAATTAACGTAAATATAAATGTTTATTTATATAAATCTAAAATTACCTATTACATATCCAAGCTTATCTTTCTAAGAAACGTTAAATTCAATTTAAAGAAATTCTCACGCACCGCAGGAAATCTAATTCAGTGTTCACGCCGACAATATCAACAGTTCGTGCGTAAATATAAAAAATAAATAAGAAATTCAATCTTTTTACTTTAACACATACAAAATACCTATTTTGTTGTCTTAGTATCTTGGTAAAATGTTTTTATTTTTTTTTATAAAATAACAGTATCTAAACTATAAAACACGTGACAACCTTAACAACTTGCATCATAACGTAATATTGAAACATTTTAGTGTCTATCGTCGTAAAATAATAATCACTTAGATGCACACAGAAATCACTTTACAACTTTGTTATGGGATCGTAAAAGATACTAAGGCCGCTCATACACATACGTCCTGTAGGTCAGTCTCGGTTTATAAGTCATTACCACATCTATAACTATTGGAATGTCTAGAAATTAATTAATAATAGTAGTACAGGAAAGTAATAACTGTGTAATTTGCTTGCTCTTAAATTATAGTATATTATTAAAGTGAGCTTTGATTTATAGACCAACGTCCACAAGGGCATCTTACAACGTCCACAAGGGACATTTAAGTACGTATAGTGGTTACCCAAGTTATGTTTACTCACACCCAATTATAATTTTCTCTTAAATTGTATAAATTTACTAGCTGACCCGGCAAACGTTGTGTTGCCATATAAATAAAAAAAGTTTAAGGGTAAACAACCCTCATCACTTAGGGTCATGAAAAATAGATAGTAGCCTATTCTCAGACCTACTGAATATGCATAAAAAATTCGGTGAAAATCGGTAAAGCCGTTTCGGAGTAATACAGTAACTAAAATTGTGACACGTAAATTTAATATATAAGATATATTTCTAAAATGCATGAAATGTGTCAATTTTTACCTGATAGACGTTGTAAAATTTTTATCTTTCACAAGAACAAATAGATAGATGAATTACTACAAAAGGGCGTTTAGACTATCCACATTGAAACACTGAACACATTGAACATACAAATGCCATTTAAATTCACGTGTAATCCGGTATTCTTAATACAAGAACCGCTCAGTAAGCAAGAGGCCTAAGCTTCCCAAACCAAATCCCGTCGTTGCTCTCCAAATAAGTAATAGAGTAGTGAAAGTGGATGTCATCACAGCACCAAACACGTCATCACCCTTGACTGCATGATGATGATGTAACACACATTAAGCTGCGTGCACAACTAAGTAGATCAATTTAGTCACATTAATTTCACAATTAATTTCCTTACAAAAACGTTTTAGCTTTCAGTACCCACTAGATTTTCTAATATGGATTGGAGGCGAGGTACGGATTTACCAGATACGAGTATGCCAGCTGAATAATTTAGCCACTAGCGTCCATCCAACTACCAATCTCAGCTAAGGTTCCATAATCTTGTATGTTTCTATCTATAACTTTAAGTTATTATGTACCACACAACCACAAAAAACAAATACAGGTCTGTGTACGAGTATGTACCTATATTAAATAGCTGATGACGAACCCCCATCGACTTCAACGTGGCGCCCACAACTACATAATTATAGTCACCGTGGGTAATTAAAAAGCTCACTGGACAATAAAATAAAACGGAAAAGTTACGTTCCCCGAGTTCCCTGGTTTAATTGATAAATTTTCATGTGCCATAATTTTATGGAGACCATAAAGAGCTATAAACATAACATAATATTATTATAAAAATAATTATTATATTTAGATAGCCTTTTAAAGTAGTCATAATTAAAATAAATTTCAATTAAGCTACATTTTATGATTGAAAATTAAATTTAAAGAATAAATAATTATACTTAGGTTCTATTTTGTATGTGTGTGACAAAAGTTATGTCACGATTGTCTATAAAATTAAACAAAGCCTTTAAACAAGGAATGTTGTTTGTATCGCCGATTGCGTTGTGAGGTGACATAATCCTATCTCCGGATGTAACAATAGTAATCTTCGAGTTAACCTGAATTTATTGCAACAATTATATGAACGTTGCCTTAACTTTTTTTATTATGTAACGTTTTTTTTTTCATTTCAGGATATAGTGCATACGTATTAGTACTACTAGTACCGCTACAATAATACATGACAGAAAACCTTATGAATGCTCATTTAAAGTGTACTCGTAGCCTTATGTTACTCATTAGGATAAGGATCGAAATCGTCTCCCGAGAGAAAGCCGCGTGTGTAATGTGCACGGAAGGGCCATCTTTTTAAGAGATGCGTTTGATAGTGCCAGTGCCATAAAAATCGAGTAGTGACTATTTGGGCCACATAAACTTCCTCTTTATTTTATAAAGTAGGAGCAGTTAGCCTGTAATAACTGTCGCCATAAAATATTTTATACATCATCAGGTACGTTTTGAGCTACTATAGGGACAAATTCGTTCGTCGGGAAAAATAAAACGTCTCGTGCAAGAGTACCAACTTGCATTTTACAATCAACCAAAACAAAATACAACGGACCCTAACATCGCCATTACATACAAACAACAGGCAGTGGTGCCGCTTCATTGGTGAATTTCTATGCGAAGTACGTATAATATTTTAAACACTTTCATAACAGAACATCAGAATCATCAAATGTAGTAGCACACCTTGAAGAAGATCTGTGCCCAAAAGTGTAATGACAAGAGATGATGATGATGCTCACCTCCACCACATCCTTGAGCAGGAACCGCCTGACCCGTCGGCGGCGGGGCGCCGGCTCGGAGTCCCTCTCAATACCCTCGTCGTCCGTGTCCGCCCGCCCGCCCTCCGATGTCTCCGAGCCCTCCGACATGGCTCCACACTCCTCATCATCCTCTGTAACAAGAAAATCGTTACATCACTCATTTTATATATAAACGTTAGTAATAAAAAATCTCTAAAAAATTTGGATTTATCATATATTGAGTTTTTACAAATTGTAAACATGATGACATAAAGTCACTAGCAGAAAAGCACGTATTGGGTTTGATACCCAGTCAGGCACAAGTATAAATTGATAAGTGTGATTCTGGATGTTTGTATATTTTATATGTATCGACGGTAAACCATAGATCATTTATATGTATAAGGTATAGACAATAGAGGAGGGAGAGACAACTTTATAAATTTAATTTAGTGAAAAAGCTCATGCGCTTACAGTGCCTATCTAAAAATATTCCTCACCGCCTAAACCCCACAATTTAACCTAATAATTTAATATAAAGCAATTCATAGCTGTACAGTACACGCATCCCTTGTATTCCTATAACTAATACAAAATGCCTATCCAGAGATCAAACCCGTAAGATCAAGCACCATAGCGACAACAGTGACTTGCATCCTCACAAATGTTGCAAGCTGTAAAGTTCAGAAGTGTTATTGCCAAAACGAGTTCGATCGACAACACCGCATAAAACCCGAACGGCCTTGATCGGCCACGTGTGATCCAGTTACACATTGCGGGCCGCGTCACGACACGACCCATTGTGATCGACTGCACTGACAGCGGTGACGCCCGCCGTCGGACCGACGCCCGGTTGTGCAATATGCGACACAACGATGACGAAGTAATCATAGCACGTTCTTAACGCAATGCCCGTAAAAACTTTGTTTATACTCCTGTAAAACTGTAAATAGTGCGGTGTGAATTGATAAAAAGATCAATAAAACGTTTTACTTACTCAGTTTATAATTAATAATCATCATCTATTTTTTTATTAAGTACACAATATGTCGTTGCAATGTATGTCATTTCATTTTTGCGGATTATTAAGTAAGTATTTGTAGAATTAAGATTGCAATATTTACGGATTTATACTTTCCCGCTCTACAAACCTGTAATTCCCCCAAGAGATAAGAGACGATTCCATAATTACCAATATTTATGTTTAAATTGGAGCACAATTCATCATATTTACATGTATACACACGTAGGTACTAAATACGTTGTTAAATTTACCAATTTTATGTTCAGAAATTAATTACATAACATAATAAAATACCAACATCGCTTTAGCAAACAACTAAGGCTTGAAATTCTTAACGCTACGTACTAAACTTATCCACAAATATTGGAATTCCTCTCCTGTATTATAGAAATTCCTTTGAGTTACCCGGATTTTGTTGTACCTCTGAAAATTTGTATACGCTTACCATACCTAATAGGAACTTTTGTGACGCAACGATCAATCTCTTTGACTACATTCTTGGTTCATAGCAATAATGCGTATTATAATTATAATTACCATATCATAATTACAAGTGTCATGCCTCTAATTTGCAGTGCTTGAGCAATACGTGGGTTAAAAGACAGACATTAGGTTTCTAATGAGTCATGTGTCTGGCAGTTTGTCCTTCCATTTGGCAATGTTTAGTAAGCCCGAAATTATTTTAAGCGCGGGCGAGATTACGTTTCGCTGACTACAGTTATAAGTGCCTATAGAAAATGTTTATCGCGGTCCATCTGGCCACTGCTTTATTGCTACGCGACTCCAAAAAGGACTAACTCTATATCCAGCTCAAAAATACACGTCCGGTATTTTTCCAAAAGCAAATGCAATCTCATTTTAGTTGCTTATTATTTTATGGTATTAAAATAAACAATCGATCCAATGTTTGCTTAACAAAGATCAAATTTGATAATGACTGCATCTTACTTGTAAATAACACAATCTTTTGACAAAAAAATGGATGTTTTTTCCGAAAGACTGTATTTTTTCAGTAGAATAAAATAGCAATGAACCTAAGCTGTAACAAATTTCATACAAAATAAAACCCCTAAAATTAAACCTACATGCGTCGCTACCTTTATGGGCTAAAATATAATTACGTAAAGTGAGACTTCCTTATCCCACACCCTAAACTAGAACAAAACAGCATCTTTGTAGACATATAATATGATACGAACTTAAAAGGTATATTTTATCATATAATACCTACATATTACCTTTACGTAACGCCCAACATTGATTGGAAAATCCATTCTCTGATACAAATTTGATTTTAACTCGTGATATGTGAGTTCGTGACATATATTAATTTTATAAGTGATATCATAAACAGTCATAAACATAAACAGTTATTGTTATTATTGAATTAACTGTAAGCCACCATCGGTCAAAGGTCTTGCTTCTGACTCAATGATTTTGTGCAACTCCTCATAGTAGTTGAATATCTGTCGAATCGAAGTCGAATAAACGGTATGAGAATTGCTAGAATGAAGTAGCTAATGAGCATACAATCTATACGATAGTAAATAGGTTTGAAGGTATTTTGAAAATGGTAGAATGGTTCAACTCCAGCAGCAGCACCGCCACACCTATTTCTGTCTCATAACAGCAGTATTGAGCGCTGTTGTGTTCTGGTTTGAAGGGTGTGGTAGGGGAGACATACTTGTCTGAGGCGTTCCAGCTTAGTCCTCAGGGATAACGGCGCACCTGTACTCCACGTAAGAATATATAATCCTATCTGGGGTTGATTACAGATGTCCATGGGCGGCAGTAGCCACTTACCATCAAATGAAATGCATGCTCGTCTGCTTCTCCCATATTATTAAAAAACAGTTACTACGACCCTTGGACATCTGTAATCAACTTTAAATAGAATATCTGAGATTGGTCACAGATATTTTGCTATCCCTGAGGGCTAAGTTGGATCGCATTGCGTGTCTACTTAAAATAGAAATAATATTATTTGAATAATATAGCAGCGATTAAAATTATAATTGTTCTCTTATCATTTCCCTGTCTGCCCACGCTATCGTGTTTTATTTCAGACCTAAAATGTTATTCCCAATGATTGATAGTGGAATGACTGTTTTATTTTACGCGTACAAAATTCCCAAAAGGCATATACTCGTATTTATTCGGGGAAAACCGTTTATTTGTATAAAATACGAAATCATTATAGATAGAGCATAGCAGTTAATTTGTAAAGTGTCAAAATTAGGTTACCATCTAGTACAACCCTCACGAAACATCGTAAATACTCGTATATATAAGACGTCATTACCCTGGCGCCAGGCGAGCGACGTAACATAAGTTTGTAAGCGATACTGTATGGTCACGAATGCTTTCGTAATAGATTTACGCTTTACTTACATTTGTTACTATCTCACTAGTGAATCAGAGTAATATAGGAATATGTGCTATGATATCATTAAAGTAAAATAAATAGTATATTCATGGCCCTTATCTACTACCGGGAATTGTCGAGTATAAGAACAGCATTACCCTTTCGAAGATAGGCAGGAAAATGCTCTAAATTGACGCATTTAACGAAAGGTTATGACATAAGGTTTTTTAAATGGTACTGGGATCTTCTAAATAAATGGACGGACCCAACATATATCACAAAACGAAATACAGGAACAATAGACGCAGATCCAAGACACACGGGATTGACACATTGCACATTCGACTACAGATAACAGTGAATAACGCCATTTTCCTGGCGCCTAGCATGTAACATAAAATAAAATAAAATAAAATACAGACACGAGTTACTATGTTACACGTTTGATGTATAGATATATTTTGCTGGCTCGGGAAGTTATTGTTTTCAGATGCCCTCATTCTACCGGCTATATAGTGTGTTCAATAAATCTTCGCGGAGATAAGGAAGCACAATGAAAACAAAACGAAGACTAATAGCTAACCTAAAGTGAAAAGATGATTTCCATTAATCTGAAATTTCACCACGTATTTCACGACATACAATACTGCGACTGCGGACGGCGTCATTTCCCTGGCGCCAGGCGACACATAGTAAGTCTGTTTTATCGCACTCTGACTCACTCGCCGGACCTTTGTGCTGTGCACTACGATCTATTGTTTGTTTGAGCAATCGCTACTAATTTCACTTTCAGCTTGATAAGTGTCTGCTAAAGCTATAAATTCAAAACGATATGCATACACCTACATATAAATGCGATGACAATACATGAGTAAGAGGAGGCTTGGAAGCTTGCAACTCATATTTCATATTTGTTATCATAAACATTGTTCTTGTTAGTTAAAACGGTTTCTATTTAAGAAACATTTTATTATATCACTTAGTTTACCGTCAATAAAAACAAAACAGTACAAACGAAACAATAGTAGAAAATCATAAACCGTACGCAGCTCTCAAGAATAATGATCCCTGTATTATGGTTCATGTTATAAGCATAATTAACAAGAGCAGATTACATTATTAAACTATGGCAATTACAATAGAATCTATTCTTTAGTTGTGGCCAACATAGCTCGTGGGAGAGGAATAACTGTTACATGTTGTTAGTGCAAATCAGCCGGGGTTCCCAGGAACCCGGGGCGGCTCGTAACGGGACGCTTGTACAGTTGAAATATGTTACGCATATTTCCATCACTTATTTCGATTACTATACAGAATATAAGGAAGTTGGTAAAGAAACTCATAGTACTAGCATATGATTTCATAAACTTAATCTTAATTTCCCAGAATGCCTCAGATACGTAATAGGAAGACTAGGTGTACTTTAGACTAAGTATTTTTGTTTACAATATCATTCATATTGTAACTTGAGGAGGAGCACTTTGGCTTTCTCATGCAAAAAAACATCTCCGCCCATTTTTACTCGCAAGAGAAAACTGTATCTTTGTTTTGCATTACAAATATCTCTCATTGTTGAAAAAATAAGCAAACACATTAAACAATATACAATACAACAACAAAACAACATTACGAACAAAAGAAGACATTTCAACTGAGCGATACACAGTCGTACCTACCAGGAAACTATCATTTCACGGAGCTGAAAGCTTGATCATCGATCATACTGGGACCAAACAAAGGGGCACTAATAGGCCACGCCCATAACACGGACGAAACTATTAATAATAATTTGAAACATTGTCCGCTGTGCATAACATAGGTCGTTTGCCGTGGCGCCGGGCACTTTCACTGGCCCTGATTGTACACCATGGGCCAAGCACTCCCGTGGATACATTTCCGATAAAATATTTTTTAGTTCGTGCAAAAGAAAAAGTTACATTTAATGTATCAAAAGAAGATCGTTGATAGTCTGGTAAGTTACAATTAAGAAAAGCCAGCTCGCAACTGATACAAAAATGTGAGGATATCTTTAGACGAGGCTTTTTAAAAACACCCTGTAAACAGTTTCAGGGATTTAAAATAAACCTAGGTCAAGGTCAAGAAATATCTAAATCAACCGATATACCGATATACCCACATTAAAATGGCAAATTTAAGTAAATTTACATTCTAGGGTTAAAAAGCCATGTTTGTGCAATATTTATTTAGTTAATTTTAAAAAGCATAATATAAAAGTGCAAAATGACCCAAAAATTATAAACAAGCACAGAAAGTTCCGTCAAACATTTGCGTCCAATGTTGGCCAAAGGTGTACACAGTAACAATTCATCGCAGATATCCCGAAGTAGGCTATGTGCAACATAAACACCATAATTGCACGTCAACACGAGATGCAGGATTTATCGATATTTTCACGACGAAATACGAGCGATGCACGACGCTGCCTTAAATCGACGGTCACTTCAATATGATTAATGGCTCCTCTTCTCTCTACGTACATATAAAATGTTAGGTCTGTCCCTATGTTCGATATTCCTTCGACAAAAACCTTGACAAAGTCATATCGCTTGTAAAAGAAAACTATTTCACGGAAGTATTAAAAAGATATTGTGATATTCCTAAATTTAAGTCATAAAACAGTACGTACGAGTAGGTAGCTCCAAAATCACTCCACCCCTTCTTCGTAGATTTGCAATAATACAGGAACAACACAATTTGAAATAATCCATGAATTATTATGATATATGGCGTTTGGTCGTCAATATGAATAGGATAGTTGTGTACGCTCAGATAACATTAATATATACAATAATATACATGAGTCACTAATATCACAACTTTAAAAGATATGTACATATATATTATCAGCGAAATTATCATCGATATTACCTGTATAGGATATTTATACAATACTTGTGCTTCTTCCAAGATACTGTACCATATGACACTCTAACAGTAATAAAACATGTTTCCAGATAAGTCAACTGCCAGAAATAGGTCTCTACCAGAAAGGGGAATCGTAATCAATCAAGCGACGCCAAAAAATACACTTGTCTTTATAATGGAGACGGATCCTCGGGCGTAGACGAGTATGTATAAGGGCAATGGATGAGTTTTTAAACTGCACATAAACCGGTTGGTGCAAATTTATATTCCGACAAGTGAGCCGAAAGGCTGCAAAGAATTATGATGTTTTAATTGCAAATACTTATACGTAGTAATTTTATAGCCCCGGTATTCTTTTCGGGAGAGAAAATACGTTCATTGCTGCTTTAGGTAAGGAACTTTCTTGAGGTTTTTAATAATAAAGTGTCAGTTTCGCTTATGTAAACTAAATTAGAAAACAGAAATGTAGAACATCTGAACTCTTAATAGAAAAGTTATCCTGTCAGAAGTTAATCAGAAATTCCTATCAGAAGTTACATTTACCTGATGGAAGGTCGAAATAACTAAATATAAAACAAAAAGTAGCAACCGAACAAAAAGTATTTTACATCTTCATAAGCTCTAGGATCATTTCGGAGAAAAATACCTGATATCTAGCGGAACCTCAGAAATCGTAAATGAATACTGATTTTTCTTTAGATTTTCTGTTTTATTATATTTTTGGTGTTAATAATGAGATAATTAGTAACAGCGATCCAACTTAGTCGTAAACATAAAATTTCCTTCTATACCAAATAGAAAAACTTTCTATAAAATACGTCATTATATTCAGCAATATGTTCTGTCTCTACAAATAAAATGATGGCAGGGCAACGATCGAGATAACTCCGCTAATATGGTCGAGGCCGCAATAGGACATCGTTTTGAGATAGTCAAATCTTGAGATCGACGATAACAATGTCTTTGAAACACGATAACATATTGTATGAATATAATAAAAATAAGTAATGAATATGTATGATGGGTAAGTGACTTTCGCCGATTTTAACATTTGATAGACAGAATGGAGTCAAAATTCACGATTGCATTGCTCCTCAAAAATTATACATACTTAGAACTTTCATTTTCAGAACCCTAACAATTCACATTCGGTATATTGTTTTAGTTTTGATAGTTACCAATGAACATTAGGCGGATTGTTTACCGTTCGAAACTCATGTACCTACTTGTTAGTGAAAACCCCGTAGAATGGCCATTTAGCCTTGAGAAGTCCACTGCTTGACATAGGTCTCTCCTACAAAGAGCTAGCGACTTCCGGAATCAAACCCTACTTGCCTCCTACGACACCTCTTTCGACAGTTCACATACATCAACGACGTTGTGTAAAGATAAAAGGTATTTAGATGTGACCCAGATACATAGGAACCTGTAACGCACGGCGTGGAATTCGGCAGTAAATCTGTCAATTGGCAACTGAGGCTCGTGTGGAAACAATGACGCCCACGCGTGGGGCGGCACGCGTCGCATTCCCGCATACAATGCGACGCGACCGATCACTACACTGCGATAACCTGCGATCGCGGGGCGGTTACCACCGATAAACTAACGGCAATTATTGCCAAATGACAAAAATAAACGTAGCTAGTTTTAGAAGGTAGTATGTTCTGAAACCTTGAAGGCACCAGCGTCACGGTGATAATTTGTCATCTCAACTTGGTTACAGATGTCCCTTGGCGGCAGCGAGAAGTAACCATAAGATGGACTGCTAGCTTGGATAATGTAGTAACTACAATAATCTCCGACACTTACGGCTTTATGAGTCCTCCATTATAACATGCTCGTCATTAACCATAGTCCCACTGCTGGGTAGGGGTCTCCTCTCAGAATGAGAAGGATCATAGGCCAGCGCGCTGGCCAAGTGCGTATTGGTAGACTTCACATACCTTTGAGATCTTTTTTTTATAAATCTCTCAGGTATGCAGGTTTCCTCACGATGTTTTCCTTCACCGATTTAAGCAAGAGATAATTGATTTCTAATACGCACATAACTTTGAAAAATCAGAGGTGCGCGCCTAGGATATGAATCTCGGACCCTTCGTTCGAGACGCCGAGTTTCTAAGCCATTAGGCTATCACTGCTTAAAACATGGTCATTCATTCCATTAGGAACCATTAGGAAGGATGTAAACTTATGTCTGTATTAACAGATGTAAACTTATGTCTGTATTAACAGACATAAGTTTACACCTAATTTACACGTGAACGAAAACGTCATTATGAAACCTAAATGCTTAGGAGAGCTCCACAATATTCACACATTAATGCGAAGTGTAACAATTTACACTTTGCCAACACTGTAGACCTAATTACCAGTTCAGTTCAAGTGTAATAAACCTCAATACCCGACGTGACACAATAACAATCAACATATTTACATAAAATTTGGTAGTCTTACGAGGAATGATTTCAACATAGAGCAATTAAAATTAACCGGTGAAATTGTGACATCGGGACAGAATTATCGCAACTACTGCCGATGTGATGTGAATATGAAAACTTTCGTCACAATTTTAACCGAATTACTTTATCAACTGTGTTTATACACATGTCTTGATTTATTTCTCTTTGCACGTACTCGTACTTATGCAACTACTTGCTATCAGTGCAAGTACCTGCCATTCTCAGAACTCTCAATAGACCGATAGGGTATCAAATGATTTCCACGAATTTCTCACAATTAAATACAAAGTATTAAAATATAGTAGTAATTAAAATTAAATTAAATTTTTTTTTTTTTTCGTAGGTCACGGGATCAGCTAAAATTTATCAGTATTTTTTATTCTACCACGTTCACGTACTCGTAAATGTTTATTACCAACGAAAATCGAATCCTGAACTCAACCGTTGAATTACAAACACCAATACGCTTACACCAACCAATCTCAAAGTAACAAGTTCATGAAAATCTTTATATATATATTTCTTATGTGCGTGTGTATGTCACTGAACTCCTCCTAAACTACTGGACTGATTTAGATGAAATTTTCCGTTTTATGTATGTCATATTATTTCTTTAAAATGCGGGTGAAGCCGCGGGCACCACTAGTAAGACTATAAAATATTATATAATAAGAGCCGTTAAAAATATATCAAATTATGCCTACATTTAAATATTAATGAAATATCGAAGACATACAAGGAAAGTGAAACTTATTAATTCGGTAGCGACAGACACTACTCTTTCAGTAACGATTTAATCTCAATCATAAGGTGTTTAGAGAAATAGGAAATTTAATATGATTAAAAACATGCGTGTAGTTCACTAATTAGCATAGTAATAACGTAATCTTATAACATAAATTGCTTTTTAATAACTTTCTATTTTTGCCCAAAAAAGGAAGAGGCGCATGATACTCGTCCATTTATTAATAATCAGCTTTCGTGTTTTTTACTTATAAGTTTTTTATGTCACTCTACGAGTACGTAACCACCGCATTGAAACAGAAATTGAATTTTTAATTCTACCTCATAGTATACCAAGAAATACAACATACCTTTTAATAATTCCAGTCAGTTGAAGCATTACTGAATTGTACTCGTAACATACAAAAGAAGGAAATCGCATCAGAATCAACCAACCCTCCTTCACAAATCAGTTCAAAAGGTTCATTGCCGCGTGTTTCTCGCCAGAGAACCCTTCAACACTTTGAACGCTCCGATTCAGTTTTGCGGCCAAGTT
This sequence comes from Epargyreus clarus, assembly GCF_041222505.1. Taxonomy (NCBI): domain Eukaryota; kingdom Metazoa; phylum Arthropoda; class Insecta; order Lepidoptera; family Hesperiidae; genus Epargyreus; species Epargyreus clarus. Next base: position 14,591,516 of record NW_027332223.1, read on the forward strand.
TAAGCAGTAAGCCTTAGGGATGCCGATGTGAGATCGATTAATCGAAGAAGCGATCTGTTGGACCAAAAAAGTTGACTATTTTAATCGATCGCCAGCAATAGATCGATTCAATGAATCGATCTTTTATCCATAAAAATCGAAATTCGATCTTTTTGAAGGTGATTGAACATCAACAAATGTGTTATAAACATTTTTTTGCTGACCGATACGTATTTCAGTGCTTGTTTGGTCCTGAAGACCTATTTTTTTCTATCTATATTCTATTTCTTTTCTATCTTCGCCCTCTCCAGCTGAAAAGATCGAAGGTCGATTTTTGGAGACTATTCTTTGGGTCTCGTTTTTTTGTGATTTAACAATCGATGTTTTTCGGAAAGAATCGCCATCCCTAGTAAGCTGGCGCTGACCTAGCTGCGAATCTTTGCGGCCAACGGCGAGCTTTCATAAATGCACAACACTATCAGCCGCTGAAAGCAACTGGGACGTAGTAAATGGCGTGTGTAGGCCTCGTTTGCTAACTTCTAAAGGTCTTTACACTCGTAGTAAAGTTTCGTTTAAGCTCAATTTTCATTTCGTACATTAAAGTTAGACTTTAATTAAAATGCATGTTGCATTTAGTTTAAACTTTAACTTAAACGATAAATAATTAGATTCGCTTACTTATACAGTTCTGTTATCGTAACACGATTACATGTACATATATCCAAATGATAAGGTTTAACCTAACACAATCGTATAATTACAAGAAAGAAGAGACAAACAAAAGTAACAAATCCGTAGACCCTATAAAAATACTCATGATCTTAGAAACATGACAATTACATGGCCAGCAGATATTAACACTTACTTTTAACGACTATTGGCGATTTAGGTGCTTTTCAGATGCAGTGACTAAAATTTACACGCCGCACACGTTTGAAAGCCAGTCGGTACTACTTTTGGACGCGCGTTGCAGCTGCTGAACGCGAAAAACAGCATTATTACAGTCGCTAAAACCGCAATCGAACTAAGCTAGTCGCTAAAACATGATGTAGTCTAGACGCAATCGCCAAATATAATTTCATGAATATTTCAACTTTATTTCTAGTACCAGAAACATTCTTTACAGTCCAATGTCGTAATACTTTCACGAATTGCGGTATAAATTATAAACACAATAAATTTTATCACCCGATTACAATGAGTTTTATTCATTTTTCAACATCTGTTTATGTCGTAATGAGTAAACCAAGCAATAAAATACCAACACAAAGTTATAGTAGGAGATTTAATCGTAAATTCCGTAATACAAAAGACTATCATATAATAAACGCAAGTTAACGGGCCGTGCAGAATCGCCGCGAAATCACCGAAACGCCGTCTCGTTAAGATAAACACGCTCGAAAAATTCACACAGGACGTAAAGTAAACCGACCGTACCACACATTTACATCAATCAGGAGAATTCATACGGAGAATTCGTTAAAATTACACGTTACATTTTTAGGCGATAAAAGGAAATTTTGAATATTTGCTTTTTACAGAGACTTTTCGTAATGTCTCAAACATTTGAATAGCCAAAGTTAAGAGATACATACAGAGTCGTGTAGACGTGATATTTCATAGATAAAATAAAGCGCTAAAATTTTTCACAATTCAATTAAAACTTCAATAGCAACAGCTAATAAAACAAATCTTTGTCATTATATTACTAGAAACACTATTATTTTGGGACTTAAACCAGCAGTGTGCCCGCTACCTCCGCGCTACAGTTTTATCGTTGTAAACTGTATATTTTTATTTTTTTTAGTATAATTTACTGCCTCCACTTGCAATTGAATTGATTCAAAAGAAATACCACAACAAGCATCAATAGAATAAGCTAAAACAAAACCACAAGACGAGCGGTACAAATGTGTATACGATTGTTCACGACAGCTGAACATTTTTCCTACAAAAGTACGTTCGCTCGTAAGGCCCGTGGGAGAATCGTGGAGATAACTTTAGATCTGCATATAAAAGCAGTCATAAAGATGGTTACTTTCTCGTTTTTTCCATCCGTCTCGGCGGCCTTGTGAGCGGTTCGTGTTTGCGGTTACCGCTGAGGTATCGGGGACCGACACAACGCGGGGACTGGGGCATTTGGTCACGAGAATACAATGCGTATGCAGATTCCATTGCTAGAGATATTTACTAAGATCATAGAAAAATAAAATTCCATTTTTTTTTCAATCATTGCAAGCATTGTTCGCTTTTGTTCAGAGTTGTGGAATAAATCGCAAAGCAGTCTTGACTATCTAAAAGCTGCTTGGACTCTATACATAAGTAGAACTTGTTTTCCGACTGCGCTGAAAGTTTCGATTCGATTACATGAACAAAAATCACTAGCGCAATGGAAAACGCAATGGAAAGGTAGAAAGAGCTTGATAACAGCATTGAACCCAGTGTTATGGCATACCTTGTAGAAGTGAGCAATATAATCTTAATAAGACTGTTTAAAACGTAAAAAAAACTGAAATAAAAATATGGTAGAACCTTTTGTACTCGTAGTTTGACTCCATCATACTTACCTGCCTAATATTAACAGTGTTCTGTGTTTTAAGGGTAATGGTAGAGGATATCTACTTACCCGAGGCGTACCAAATTATGTGGTTTCGAAGACAGGTTCATTTTATTGGGTCTGCTTACTAGTAGCGGAAGAAATACTTGCGAAACCTAAGTACTAACCACTAATCAGCAAGTGTACGGGTACCGTTGGTGCTGAAACGGCACAATGGCGAGAGAATGCCTTTATTTACATACACCCATCGCATTCCGGGCCGCCCGTGCGATTTCCGGCTATTTTGCATTGTGGTACATTCGTTAATTTTAGATCGGCACGGGTCACTTGGGAACCTTACAAGTCACACGCCTGGCAAAGTTCGTGAAGTAATAAATATTCAATGTAATGATAGCCGTCGAGTGTAAGATAAGATTCGGGGTCGTAATCGTCGAAGTAGATAAACCAAGCATTTTATTAGACGAAAAGATTTTTTACAAAATTGACCTATTTCAATAGTGTAAACTTTTTAAGTCAATTCAAAATATACAATTAAACAACAAGCTAAAGTCTTAACTGACATCCAATCGATTATCTTTTAACGCAACGGCTTTAAACAGCGACAAGTTATAACGGTAAAGTCAACTATCGTATAACACGGCACCTAAGTTGATTATATAAGTCCGATATCAATTAAGCAACTTATCTAGGATCGGTACGAAACTAATGGCGCCTTCGCAGTACAAACGTTAATTTTCACTTTCCATAACCGTCGGCGGGCGAGGTGCTTGTCAGGGCGATACTTTAGGTCTCGTTTAGCTTAACCCTTGCCCCGACGTTGGCGCCTCACACAGTGTATCACTGTTTGCTGTTTACGATCACGACACCAACTTATAAAGTTTACCTGACGACTTTATGTAAGGGACTCATAATCGTAGCCAATTTTTAACCGACTTCAAAAAGGAGGTGGTTTTCAATTCGGCCGGTATCTTTTTTTTTTAATAAGCTTTATTGCAATAAATTGTAATCTTAAAGTGACGATATAGATTTTAATTAATTAACTAAGCGACTATTTTGGTATATTCTCTACAAAGAACGCTATTAGTCAAATCAAATCATCATTTTCAGCGCATAATATTTTGTAAACTTATTTCCCTATACTGGGATAATTCCTGTGTATGACACAGGTATTATCCCAATTTAGGATGCTGTGCTGTGAACATACATAAAGACGAATACATAAATACCCAAACCAAGAAAATAAATCTTAGTTCATCATTTTGATATCAGTCTAGCTGCGATCGTTACGCTACGGAAGTTGTCCTTAACATACAAACAAATAATTAAATAAACGTTTAAAAGTAACATCCAGAGCAATAGATTTTCTTCGTACACCATCGTAATCTTTAGCCTAAACAATCATAGAATTATTGTTAGACCTGACGTAAATCGTGTCGTAATCGTTCGCCACCGTTGTGAAGAGCCACTGTTCCTGACTCACAATGAAATGAGACAATCCGTTCCGCTTGCATTTCACCATCCTTTCTAACTCTCACGGCAGCTCAATCTGAACCAACTTGTCGCATTTTCTGCTTTTCCTCAGCCTCGGGTACCGGCGGATCCATTCATAATCGTGTTATGGATATGGAAATCTATGTGATCTCGCTCAAGTTATAACGGGTATTGTTTGCCTTCGCCTCAGATATCTACAATGTTGCAACATACTCGTGTATTGAAATGGTAGGTAACATAAGTCCTCCTGTACAGTGTCACATAAACTTTACTGTATTATTTTCGTGGTGTATGTAAGGCTGTTAAAGTCGCGCAGAATAAGATATCTCTCGTTCCTCGTAGGCGACTTAGGTATGAAAACTGTGAAATTATACTACTAAGGCCACTAAAACGCAGTTATTTAGGAGAGACGTACGCCCAATAGATCACTACTAAACACTGATATTTGTACGGACAATTTAAACTCAATTTCACGATTTAAATCTTAATGGGTGAACGTGAACAGTTTTTAGCAGGACTGTCCGTTATAAAATCAAAGTCAATGGTCAATAATGAACCATTAAGGATATTAGAAAAAGGGTCCATTCATCGGCTAGCTACGTGTGTGTCATGATAACGCGCACGCACCTTCTTGCACCCGTCTTCCGCGTGCGCCTGACGACGCGACGTCTCGATTCATAATCGAGTTGTAATCTTCGACAACGTACGGCTTCCGCCTTAGGGCGTTTGTCCACCGCCGCCGTCACCGGACCGTCATCGAGAACAAGATGACGGCGCCGAAGTAGCATTACATACATTTACAATAGCCTCGTGTCCACCGCACGCCCGTCACCCGAGTACCGTCATCCCGGTACAGTACGAGTACAGTAGATCGGCGTGACCGCTAGACCGGTACCCGGACGTAACCCGGACGGTAAAACACGTTTAACTTGTCCACATACTGCCGTCGCAATTGTCTATCATCAATTGTAGTCATTCTATAAGTATTTTTTATTAAGTATAATATTTTTGTTATTTTGGATATTCGTATTTACTCGTAAACAGTTATTTTATTTATTTTTATTTTTTGTTGGCTGAATGGGGTAATTTTATGAAACAAATTAATCCTGCAATTTCGGTCGCGATGGACAAATGATCGCCGTCACTTCATATTAGAGTTGGCCCGGAATAATCTCTTTCTCGGTGACGGTCCGGTTAAGGCGGTGATGGACAAACGCTCTTAGAGGCGGCTGGCCGGAGCGAATTTATTGCGTTATAATGACGGCGAACGGAAACCGCACCGTTACGATTTTCTCGTTGTTTCGTGATAATCAAAATTTTTGCCACACACCTGTCAGCGATCCCCTATAATTTCCGAGCAACAGAGTATCTTCATTTAAAGTGGAACAAAAACAAAACTTCAGCATTTTTGCGAATGTATTTGCAAATTACTTTTTATACACCGTTAGATGTTTTTAAAGACTTTGATGACCAAACTATTTAACGTAAGCTATGTTATAAAAACTGACTAATAGCTAACAATTTTAGTCAAAGTTCACGAAACATATTAAAGCCGGAGATCTCTATATAAACCTAATACGGAGCTTATGACGCCCAAGGGTCCCGTCGATCATAAAGTTACGATCGCCATTTAAGTATCGATATAGCTAATCAAAAATATCGATTAGCGTTCCCTTAATACTACCTAATATATTCAATATACAGGCCGTTCCAGGTAAGGTCAAACATGAGCTATTTTAATCTCCTATAATGATCGAAGTTGTATTTTCGTTTAAACTCAACATTACGAAGTTTTATACATCTATTAAAATTAAACACAAATTGTACATACTTTGAAAAAGCTCTATTACATAGTTATCTAAGTCGAAATTATATTATATTTTTTTATTTTTAAATAATATTATATTTTTATAAAGAAACAGACTGACTGTATTTTAATACTGCTTTTTTATAAAGCGTTTTAAGTCCCATTATTGGGTCCTACTCTCTCCACATAATTGAGGGCAATCTGGTGCGTATTGGAGTACGCGTGGTGGATCGCGCTTCTAGAACGCAGATTATACATCAGTAAATTTTTGGGATGGTCAACAATCAATAGTTTAATGTATTAAACTCTTCAGTATTCGGTCAAACGAAATGCAGATGCGGGTCACCTGTCCGCGGCCGACAGGCAAACATGAATGAGTTGACAACTGGCACACGACGGTTATTCGTTGTCATTCGGATATTGCAGCTTCCGACTCCCGCTACATTGTTGATCGTATACTAAAATGAGTGTTTTTTGTTTTTATAATATAAGAATAGCAGACGAGCATACAGTCCACCTGATGGTAAGTGGCTACTGCCGCCCATGGACATCTGTAATCAACCCTAGATAGGTTTAGATATTCCTACCTGAGGTCGGCCACAGATGCGCCGCTACCCCTGAGGACTAAGCCGGAACACAGGAGCGCCTAACACTGCTGTTATTAGGTAGAAATAGGTGTGTGTGTGTTGTATAAGTTTGAATAAAAAATAATAATTCTGGAAATTATTTTTTTATAACGACTTACCATACTTATGATGTTCCGTATGGCGTAGTACTAATCGTACCGGTCTTACGAACTTAACTTCATTTTGATTACTTTTCGGTTTTCCTAATATTTAAATCATGAATTGACATGAATGACCTGAGTTTGATTGTTTGCGTTTATGTTTGCACGTGTACAAGGCAGCCAGAATATAATAAATCTTAACGTACAAACATACTATTAGATGCTTAGATAGTGCTGTGTGTCAGCAGGAACAAGAATTCCATTTCTCAGAAACCCTTCACAAATTACCGACGCTTCTGATCCCGATTGTTCCATTGATTAAAATTGCAACTGTGCGTACAACGTCCTCGAATTGAAACTATGTTGTTTGTACTCGTATTCTCGAAGGTACATTTGTGTCGACCATTGTGCAGACTCGGATACAGATATTGAAGGTGGTAGAACCCTTTGTGGTTCGACTCCGGCGGCACCACCGGCACACCTATTTCTACCTAATAACGGCAGTGTTAAGCACTGCTGTGTTCCGGTTTGAAGGGTGTGGTAAGGGAGACAGACTTTTCCGAGGCGTTCCAGCTTAGTCCTCAGGGGTAGCGGCGCATCTGTGGCCGACCTCAGGTAGGAATATCTAATCCTATCTGGGGTTGATTACAGATGTCCATGGGCGGCAGAAGCCACTTACCATCAGGTGGACTGCATGCTCGTCTGCTACTCTTATATTATAAAAAAAAAAAGGTCAATCGGCCACGCTGGACAGGTGTACTAGCCCGCCTCACAATGGTTGTCGGGTAACGATCCATTGTGCTCTCGTAAATCGGCCGTTGACACTATCATTATCGATCTGAAGACAGACGATCGATGATATCCGACGTGTTCGAGGTCATTCAATTTTGGCTGTTTATCTGATTCCGATAGACAATACCACGCCACTGATAACATCTTCAATTCCGCATCGCGTTCAGTTTTAGACGGGTGAAATTGTTTAGATTTGAGAAGTGAGAAATATATTGCGACTGCACTACTGCACTACTTCTTTTGCTTTAAAACATAAGTTTAAGCACTTCGTTTCACTTCAGGTTTCGTTTCAGCTTTTATTTTCATGAATAACCAAGCAATATACAATAAACAAAACGCTTTTGCGTTTACGCTTTTGCACTCCTAAGGGTAGCATAAATTGCTCCTAAGGTGATGGCATCCGATATAAATCAGCCGGCATCAACGCCCTTTCACCAGAAAACCGAACCGTTTCACGCTAGATTTTATTTAATAATATCGGAGTAGCAGACGAGCATGCAGTCAACCTGATGGTAAGTGGCTACTGCCGCCCATGGACATCTGTAATCAACCCCAGATGTAATCCACATATTCCTACCTGAGGTCGGCCACAGATGGTACCCCTGAGGACTAAGCTGGAACGGCTCGGAAAAGTATGTCTCCCTTACCACACCCACACAAAACGGAACACAGAAGCGCCTAACACTGCTGTTATTAGGCAGAAATAGGTGTGGCGGTGGTGTCGTCGGAGTCGAACCACAAAGGGTTCTACCACCTTCAAAATATGTATGGTATGGTGATACGGGAGATATATAGAGGAGAGGTAGGTAGGTGTTCAAGCCATACTGGCTCTACCACTTTTCAAACTGCAAGTTGTTACAATCGCTACATCGATATCATTATGAACTATTTATATCATGAATGGAAGCAAATATCAACTGGAATCAACAACGAAACAGGTTAAGAAAATCAATCTCAGCTCACGATCCAATGTCACGTTGACTCTAAGTGCTTAGACATCTTAATGGATCATACCTGATCCATTTAGATGTCTAAACTGCGCTATTAATATGTCAATCTGCGTACTTTTAAACGACGTTATACCAAAGAATTTGTGCTGAGCAATATCTATCATAAATGTTATTAAAACAATCCATCATCTTGTCACATGACATGAGTATTTAGAAGCAATATCCAAATTAATTTTGATTACTATTCGGTCCTCCTAACAATTAAATTGTTAGACTATCAAGTGGGGCTCTGAATATAGTAAGGAAAAATAGCTCTTCTTCAAAGCTACAAGTGCATCTGTACAAACTCCTTTGATACTGTAACACATAACTTCCAAAAGACGCCCTTTGGTACACACGAAACTAACCTAGAAACCGTTGACATTGCATTAAAACACAATAACGCTAAAAAAACCAAACCAACAATAGTACACGGTAGCATCGCTCGTTATTCTAATTGCGCACAATCCACATACATGCATTAAGAATACAAACAAGACCGCAATTAACCCAGAACGGGTTCGGAACCGTAACTCAACAATTACAGAAGATCCACAACCGCGATCACATGAGACATCATCCGAACATAATGAACGAGACAGAAACTCCCACGGAATAACAGTTCGTGAACACGTAACAACTAACAACTGCACAGGTTTTTTTGCGAACAGTACAGTAGCATATATGTCAGAAAAACGTGAATATCTTCATCTAAAGCCAAGATCATATCACTGTACCTCGTAATTGTTTTAAGGAAACTGGAAGCGAATGTAAACAATAAATTTTCCAAAAGTTGCAAACATGAAAAATAATACAACGTAAGAAAAATATTGCAGAGATATTGTGTAGGCTGACGTCTATAACACTACAATTTTGCTTAAAGTGGTATAGTTGTATTACATAATTACAACTGAAGATCTCTTGTTCGTGATACCGCAAAGTTACAATCGGTTAAATTTTACCACCATTGCAACTGATCTAATTAAAAACTATGTTAACGAAGCTCTTTGGGTATTTATAGTTTAAAAATAAGTTCAGTTTCCAACACATTCAACATACAGAAGGCATTTGAGAGTTTTTAACTCCCACGCTCTCTAGTACGTTGATGACGTTGATTCGCACGGTTACTCATAAATGAGAAGAAAAGTAATTTATTTCAATGTTTGTAAACAAAGAACATGTTTAAGATGTTTTTTTCAAAGACGTGGAAATCTTAAACAGGGGGCTAAAACACATGCAATTACGGAGAAACTAGTAATTATTGTGAAAAACAAAAACGCGACTACTTAAAAATATTCATACCTATTTCACGCCCACAATTTAGACGAATCTAACGACATTGAATTTGTTAAAATCCGTCAAGCCGGTTTCCATTCAGGACATGCGAAGGAATAATATATACATATATAAGCTAAAAACACATTACTCTGTAGTCGGGTAAAAGGGTGAATAGAGCATTTTATTCAAAAACGACTGCACAGTTTAGCACGCACTAACCACCTCACCTACTTGACTACACGGACCTAAAACCCTCAACTTTTGCAAGCTTCAGCTACTTGACTTCACCGACCACTAGGGTCTTGGTACAAAGAGATCGTTTATAAACATTGTCGAGGGGGCTGTCTAGACAAACCCTAAGTAGCCTTCGCTAGCTCACATTGTATACAAGAAGTTATACGAAGTCACGTTCGAATGGCGGACGGGAGCTAAAGTGAGGCCCTCATTAAACCTATAAACATTCTCGTTCTTTGTCGGCATGAAATAACACTAAAAACAAAAGAAACCAATGAGATTGATTTCATGGCTGACACTCGTACATTATCTCTATTTTTAAGCATCGCCGATAAATGCACGACTTTTAACAAAAAGACTTGGAGAAACATACTGCAAGTTCGAAAACTGGACGATTCAATTGATCCTTGAATACCCTATAAATAAACATAGGTGTGTGGTCGTCTAGAATTTTATTAACTTGTATTTTTGTTTGCTCTTTATTCGCGATTTAGGAAATGTAATATTACAAACTTTAATTGGCTTAGCAGGTTAACCATTTTGTTCCTAACCTTTTTTCTCCCTTTGGGGTTATGACTGTCTTTCTTCAAGACTGGGGAAGATATGGAACGTATCATCATGCTTCCTGACGTATGAAATAATGAAACAATTTAAAAAGTAAATTAATAACTTACATAACTCGTGAACATACCTAACCCAAAATTCAGAATCAATCTAAAATAGAGATCGGATAAGTACATATCTTGCAAAGTTCACAGTAACGTCGAGGTCGATGGTCGACGGTCAAGCCATGATCATCGAACCAAATTCACATCGGCTACGATTGATGCCTAACGGGAAACTATAAAAGGCAACGCTTATCCAAAACGTGTTTGCACGTCTTCGTCTTCCTATCGAAATCACAGCATGGGAGATACAAAATCGAAGAATCCAATTACCGCCATTGTGCGGCTCATAAATGTTTATTTACAAAATACGACACGCTCCGAAGGATAGAAATCGATGGCCTTTTTGCATTCAAAATCAATTTACTAGCCAATAGAGTCCATGGAACTTTTATTTTTAGTGCTATTTTTCACGCCAGGATATTGTGGCTAATATCCTAAATATATCCTAAATCCTAAATGCTCTAAATTTCCTTAAAATCTTTTTTTTTTATGTAAGTTATGTAATAATTATAGAGCCTGATAAATAATGTATACGCAAGGTAGTTTCAATGCAATAGGAATAAAGAATATTAAAACATTTAAACTTCGATGGATCAGTTCATCCATCAGGCACACTTTTCCACGGTTTTTATTACAATTTAAAACATAAAACGCCACAAGCAAGATAGAGACAAGCCTAAAGGCAGTCGCAAAAATAAACCCGACCGAAGCTGTGGTTAGATAAAGGATATCGTGACTGGCAACGTGACGAAGCAAAAAGGTCACGGGGGAAAGTTCAGAGAAACCGAAATTGGACTTTTTCCGTAGGTGCCTCTAGAGTGCCCAATTATTTGGTTCGCGTGACCACTAAGCCGTGTTATATCTATTTACCTACTTGAAACTATTGGAACTACGTGCTTTCCGATGTTGCTCCCTTCAACGTTCTTAATTTTTTACTCTGGAAACTCAAAGTTAAAAGAAATGTATGTGATTTAAGTAAAGGTCTTGGCCAAGTAAGTTTAGTTCAGGAATAGATATCGTTGGTCTTCTTCTATTTTAGTTTGGTGCTCAGGCCTACTAAATACATCAAAAAAATCCATTCGTTTACCACAAAAGGAGATTGCGCAAAAATTATGATAACACTAAATTTTTTTTTTTTTTCTCTTTTTAAAACTCACCAGCAATGTTGCCCGCTGTCATCTCGGTGATGAGTCCCTCGAGGTCTGGTGAGATGAGTCGCTCCTCATCATCGCCGTGCGTATAGTCCAGGGCATGGTACACCACTATCGCCAAGTTCACCACCAGCTGAAACAAAGGAGAGGATTCTTGAGAACTAGACATTGGGAAATTGAAGTTGAAATTTTACTATATTTTGCATTATTATTTAAAATGCTTAAGACACTAAGAATTGGAAGTCATACAATTTAAACTTAGAAAATTTACTTTTCAATTAATTAATAAGATCATCTTTTAATTGTTAAATGTTCATGCATTGTAAGCAGAGCACCAACCACATGTATATTTTCGTAATCACGTGACAGTAGATACCTAGTTGGGCCACTCTTCAGTATATACAATATTCACGTTTCTGTAAGCTCATATGTGTTACATACAATTTTCATAATCACTTGTTTAATGAAACCGTTCGTTAATAACTCTATCTACATAAAGCAAGCATATAATTATATCCTTAAGTAAGTAATCAATAACGTAACATCTAATTCCTCGCTTGATATACGACCAACTATTTTTCGTTGCGCGAAAATTTGGCAACGTATAAATTAACGAATACCGAATGCCATGCTTTCAATGAAATTATCTATTAAGTGTTATTAGCCGCTACCAGTGTTACTAAGCCCACTGTTGCATAACTCTACACACCTCTTCGACTTGTGGTTCAATGCATGAGTGAACTGCGATTGAATTAATTTGTGTTTGGTATGCAGTCTCTTGCTGAATAAATGTTGGTGATAGGCCAGTAAGAATTATATTTATGTTTTGAGGATTTTTATGTGTCCTATCTATAAACGTATCTTCCGTCCAAATCAAGGATTTTGTAAAAAAAAAACTCAAAGTACAGAATTTTGAAAATCAAAATTGCAGATTAAGCGTTTATCATAGCAAGATCAAACTAATGGTTGGTCATATTATTGACGGACGTAATGGTACAGGTTGATATTTTTTTCTAAATCTTAAGAAATGCCAATCTTAAATTTCACCAGGTCCAAAGTCTTAGTTAATCTAGCCAATTGCAACCATCTGAAACATGTCTAAACTCTTTGCTAATCCAGTAGATTGAAAACTTCCACCATCCTAGCAGGACGCGTGCGGCGTGACTATCGGGCGCGACGAGTGGAACGCATCGGCCATTGTGCGTGTTGCCCAACGCTTCCAGCCGCTCCTGTACCAACTGCACACTCCATTAAACGCGCTGAAGCAACTAGATTGATGGCTCCGACCCATCCGAATGGTGTGCCGTAATTGTTCGCTCACTCGCTGTTTCGTCGGGAGCAGATGTATGGAAATTTGGATCAAGCACGACACTGATTGATTTTTGATTTATGTCCTGTTCTGCTATTGTTATTTTTGCACCATTTGGCATTAGTGAAAAAGCACGTTTAAAAACTTCAGCAGTAGATGGAAGCAGTTCGAACAACAACATCACAATACTTGTGTCCCCGAATCAATTATCGAATTAATCGAATCCGAGGCTTAGCCGGTTATGAATGACTTTACTAAGATTTAACATAACCATATTGATCGTCAATTTAGAGAATGCCAAAAGTCTTTTACAACATTTTGTTTATTTTTGACACTATTCTTTTGACATCTGTCGTGATACGAAAGCTTTGATTTGAAACTAGATCATGTACAGACAGATACAAGTCGTTATTAATTTTAGAGGTGTTTTGCTTAAAGGCTTGTCATATTACTCACATTTCTCATAGTCAAGAGAACATGACACAGTTTTGTCATCAATTATGTTCAAGGAGTAATTTTTTACACTGATAGACAGTTCGAAGTAGCGTCGATATCTTATAACACTTTTATTTATTTTATTACAGATAGAAAGTCACTTTTAGCGCAAGCTGTATAACATGTAATCTTCACAGTTCGTGATCCACGTGATGATTGATCATAAATCCTTTATCACTTCTGAGACTAAGATAGAATTAATGATTTAGGTATGTATATGCCTTACGAATTTAGATTGAGTTATGATTGGCGTAACACACCATTAACACAGAATCCTATTTTAGGTACAAATAAAAATAACGTCATACCCAATCTTGCACGGAACATGCTGATTCTTAGAAGTCTGAGATAATGGTCCGATCCGATCTAATCCGTTCAATTTATCAATTTGTGTTGAATTCTGTCCATCTATTATCACTTGTCAACTAGCTGTTGCGTTGTGTCCGAATGCCCCTCATATTAATTAGCATTGTCAACAAGATTTATGACATCCTTGTGGTCCCCAATTTGACATGATTGTTGGGATTTGTACAATTGTTTTACTAATTTATGCGGTATTTCATCTAGATGTTTAAGTGCCTCAATCAAATTACTAAACCATCGCTTAAACTTAAATCTTATCCGAATTAACACTTATCCGATCCAAAATGTAAAATTATAACATTATCAAATAACAATCTTCTTGGGAAAACACAACGGTTTCATGCATTTCTGACTTATAGAATCAGTAAAGTTTTGCTAGACTCTGATTTTATTGGTTAAAGATACTTTTCATTACATAGTTAGTTCTACTCGTATTGTAAATTTACATCACAAACGCATCGCGCGCTCCATCCATTTTCAAACAATAACAATCACGAGGCGATTTACTGTTTTAACCAAACAATGAGAGACCGTAGAAGGTTTCAGGATGCGAGCGGCGATGGTATCGGCATCTTAAGCAATATTTAGCACCAACCTCGACCAGTTTCGGTGCATTTAAGGCGACCAGTCCCCATGTAAATGATAATTACTTAGATTCCATGGAGATTGCTTTCAACTAGCGTCTAAGAGATAATCTTCGCAGATAAATTATTATCATTGGAACGGAGCCACAGTGCCTACTAGTAATTCACGTCAGTTAATACCTAGACCATGAAGACGCATGAGAAGTCTGGAGATTACGTTTAACAGCCAAGGAAACATAAATTTTAGATTGACACTAAAATAGTATGAGTATCTTGTAATTACGATGTTGTGATTTTCGCTCAAGTCATTCCCAGTGAGATCTCTCTTCGAAATTAGAGAGCGAACGAGAGAGATTTATGCTCTAGCCTAGTACACTGGTCATGTTTAGAATGTTACACTTCAATTAAAAGTATTATAGAAAGTTTTAGGACATGGAGATTTCCATATGACGGTTTCACCATTGTAAAATTTTCACGTAATAAATGATTTCTCATAAGCAAATTATAACTTGAAATGATTAAATTTACGTGCGAGACTGAAAAACCCCAGTATAAAAATGTTTGTGCCACTCAAGTAAAACTATCTATCACAATTTATTTATTTACTCTATCTAAAGTTGCAAGCAATATGTCTGGCTTTTCACACCGGCTGCCCTCCCACGTCGCGGAGTTCTGCATATCGATCCAAATAGAGGCTGACTGCGTGACAAAAAATATATTTCCTTAGATTAATCCCTCGCTTCTAGCGAACACGAGATACTTATAACATTATATATGCCCAGATGCCACCTACATGGACGTGGGAATATCGCGATGATGCATCGATAGCGGGCGCATACCATCGGATACCAACCCAAGGAATCTATCTACGAAGGTCCTTAAGTAACTTTTTGTTGATGCACTTAGAATGATATATGTGACGCTAATGTACGTAAAAAGCGAGCTAGTTAAGAGAGGAGCGGCCGTTTCTTCTGCCGGCGTGTTCTCAGCTGAAGGTATCTTGTGCCGCGATTATAGTCCTTAGGAAATGAAGCCTAATGTTGCCAGTAAGGACAGCACTTGGTGTGAGTTTCTTCATTAAGGCGCAGGGAAATTTATTGAGCGCCTGTGGGAAACAATTTGCGTGTGCGTAATAACGCGGCACGCTTGATCGAAACTCTTATCATAATGTTTCTTAAATTAATTTATTACCGTCCGCATCACCGTTGATCAATCTTTACTAGCGATGTTTGATTCATCTTTATCTAATGTCTGAACATGAGCTAATCAAAATATAAAACAAAGATTTTTTTGCATTTTGATATTTAACTGTCTAAATTAAGGTTAATTAATTTAGACAGTTAAATATCGAATATGTGATGTCTTTCTATTTGGAGTCTTCATTTATTAATATTTGGTAGACCTCGTTGTCCTTCGCCAACGGCGGACTATCAGCGCACATGTTTTCCTGATAGCATGTCTCTGATAGCAACTGTCTAGTGTTACCTACTGTGTTCTGATTCAAAGAATTTAGAAGACGGATTCACTTTATCGAGTTGTTCCATTTCAGTCGTAGTAACTTTATAATTTAGAATCCTTAAAACTTAAAGTGTGCGGTACAAATAAATATAAAGCTAAATTACCTAAATTAAGATATGCGTTGCATGTTTCGCATAACTTACGGACATAATGACGAAGTTAAGCGCCGTATGCCAATTTTATAGCGGCCGTTTATTACGTGCGCGTGCGCAGTGCGGCCCGAAATACCGAATACGATACGCTGTTCTCGCTGTTAACCAAAGCTAACTAATTTACTATGGAATTGTCACGCTAACTCACAGTGTGCTACATATAACAAGAAATATATTATCTTAAGTATCTGTGATTAACATAAACATGTTTTATTGTAGCAAATGCTCCAAATAAGTTATTTATAACATAGTATTTATAATCGAAGGTACTGCAGTCCTATTAAGGTGTTAGAACTTAATCCTTAGTAGTACAATGATTTCATTATGATTAAATTATATAAAAAGTAAATAATGATTTATATGTACTTGTTTTATCTTCTAGTCTGCTCTGTGGTACTAAGTTAACCGTCCAATATCTAGACTTAAAACGAAAATTCAGTAGAGGATTGAGCCACAAATTGGGATTTGTATGCTGAATCAAGTGCCCTCAGATTGAGAGCTAACACTAGGCCGAGAATTCATAGGCAAAGAAATCAAATAGACCCCGAACTTGGTAATTTTTTGCATAGTCACCGCACTACTGTGACTGACTGTATAATATGTCTCCGAGTTTATTGATTGTCTCGTATGGGTATCAACCGATATCAATATTGTTATCATGGTTAAATTCAGTCTTAAATGGTGTGCTAAAAAGATACACTTACACCAGGTGATGAAACTTATTCCTTAAGTTAATAATGAAGGGTAATAATATGTCGCCGAATTCAAGTAAAACTCGAATCTCATTTGGAGATAATTTTTACTTTGATTTTAGAGACTATTAATGGTAACAAGGACTGCTAAAAATATTCAATTATACTGTTAAGTATTTCTTGTATTAGCAGTCTATTCGAGTTAACCTCGACAACTATGGTACTCAAGCTCAGAAGCCGAAGTTGGCTGAGATTACTTCATTTGTGCTTGAGTCCAATATTATGTTCATTGTCAATATTACGATAGAATTCTATTTGTTACAACTAAAGGGCAATTCAATTCAGATATACGTAGATAGATAGGAGTAAGATATACAAATGAGTAGTTTCGACTGAAGAATGGGTCGCCAGCGGACATCTGTTATCAAAAGTAAAAATTAATTTTAAATTTATCAAACCCTTGATAAACTTAAATGAGCTATGTTTCATCATTAGACATATCAGCGAGACCATTTAAATGAAAGAAAAACGATACCTAATATAGATATTGTTATACTACATACCTTTTTAAGTTAAACATATTAATATCGATACAAATAATTCATTTGACATCAATAGTGTATGCTGTATAAACTTAAAAGATTACTATTTCCTTTTGTGTCCTTGAAGTTAACCACAGAATTTAACGTTAATATCTCTATCACCTACTCCCTACTGCTACTATCAAGTAGATTATATTTACCAATAAATTTTGAACACAACATATATTAATAATTAATGTGTTATAACATAAATTATGTCATAAACGTACCCACGCGTTTTACTTCGAAGGTAATTTCATATCTCGTTGCGTCCTAAGCGAACACTAATTCTAGGCCGTCAATCACTTTGTCCTATCACTGACTTTTTCATTCTTTAACTCATTCTCTACTTCCCTCAGTCAAGTGTTTTTCTTTCTCTTTCTCTTCCTTCTATCTTCGTAATAACTATTTTACTTCTCTAATTCACTCTCTATTAATTTACTATCTGATCAACACATCCCTTTCTATACTCACTCAGATACCATTAGAGGCTTCTTAACCTCTATAATACAATTTGTTAACGCCTCACAATGCACTTTCTCCGACCCCTCAGGGTCTATTCAGGTCTTGTACTGCACTGACCTCAACTAGAACGGTATCGGAGGTCATCGCGCAATTCAGTACGGGGCCTGTAGGGCGCCCTTATTAGAGACCTTTGTTTGTCTTGAATATGCGATTCATATTAATAGATTAGGCAGTCATGTGAATTTAGCACCCTAGAGATAAATTGCCCGTAATATGGAAAATCTATCAAACTACACCTAACGCACATGGAAACCAAGCAATCTTATTCTGAGAGAACAATTAAGCCTCGCATTGGAATTATATGTCTAAATAAAATATATTTTATAAAGAAAACTCTACATTGAAATCATATCAACATTGACACAAATATCTAATTCAAACAAAAACCTTTAAATAAAAATTATCTTGCGTTTATCGTAATAACAAATAAGAAAATAAATACAAAGAACGTTATAAAATCGATTGCAAAAAGTTATTTTCGTCGTCCGTAAATATCCCACGGATATTAAATGAACGTTAAAAACAAGCCAGTAGAACAAATTGTGTTTGAAAAACGACGATAACATTACGATAAAAACAGTAATTTGTTCACAACAAACCACCTGATGAATTATTGCGTAATTCCATTCACGAAACAAATCCAAAAAGAGACGTGGGTCATTATTCAGGTTATTGACAACATGGGGACTGAAAAAGTTCAATAAAAAACAGAATGCTCTTCTAAGAAAAGGTTCCGCTAAAAATTGCAAAAAGTTATCAACGCTTTTTATTATCGGTTTTCTGATCGCACTAATAACATTGTTATTTTAACTTACACTTAATTTCTTCACAAATGTTCCATCACGTATATTTCAAGGACAAAAACGTAAATTTGACTTTCGATTGGTTTTCAGGTTCACATGAATCACGAGATAAATTGTTTACATTGTATTTTCTATTTGCGAATCTCATTATAATAACCATTTCTAAGCTCGAATACCAAGAGCTAAAAACTAAGTAAGTTTTGTCTGGGTGTCTGTAGAGCTACTCTAGGAAAAGTAATTGAGGCGCTGGGAGATAAAGATTGAACATTTATATTTGTGGCATATAAAAATAGTAATAGACGTTTTCAGACCGTCTGGTATGAATTGTTCACTCTAAACTCAACTCAACTAAGAAAAAATCAACGAAAAGTGAATCTTCCTTATGATACCCTTCAAAGAAGAACATGAAAACACTACACAAGTGCTAATAGATGTAGCGTAAACAATCCTACCATCTTTATACATTTATAGCTTTAGAATAAATTGAGGTCCTTGCATTAAAATTGAAACAAAGCCAAACGTAGAGTCGCCGGCGAAAGCTTAAGACTAAAAGCTTGGACAGACAGAGATTAGAAAATAATGAAAAAGAGACGTGCTCGTGAGAAGCAATAACGCTGTACCGGTTTCTCAAAATAATAACAGGTGCCAATTTAAAATTTAATTTTGTACCAACTTGCGTTTTAAATCGGTCACTGACCTGATTCAGATTTAACGTAAAATCAGGACCGGTTCTTATAAAATCAATTTATCGTCAAAGTTGAGTGGTCAACTTGTGATCCGGTCATTCGCTTCTTAATGTTATAGAAACAGCAAAACTTCAGTACTATGATAATAAATAAAAACACTATATAAGTAGATACAATTAATTATCTAATTATATGTCAATGATCTCAACGCACATGTCGTTTCTGGTATGGCCAACCTTATTAAAAATTTTATCTATCTGCTTCCTTTACGAGACTATCCTGTCCTGTAAATAGCAAAACTTATTTTGACGGGACTAGCACTTCTTCAGGGCCAATAGGGACATATTTTTTTTCTCAAAATTCTATTTTTGTTATTAAATTAAAATTAAATTCTAAGTAGTTTAAGGTGGTAGATCCCTTGCGATTCGACTCCGGCGACACTCCTAACAGTGTTGAGCGCTGCTTTGTTCTGGTTTGAAGAGTGTGGTAAGGGAGACATACTTTTCCGAGGCGTTCCAGCTTAGCCCTGAAGGGTAACGGCGCATCTGTGGCCGACCTCAGGTAGGAATATGTAATCCTTTGCGCATGTCCATGGACGACAATAGCCACTTACCATCAGGTAGACTGCATGCTCGTCTGCTACTCCTATATTATAAAAAAAATGAATAGTCTTAGAGACTACGAGATTACTTACGAGGATAGGCCCTTAAATTGTATTTATATTTTCTTTGGTTTTTAGTATCGAATTTTATAAAATAACTAAATCGATTTTTTACATTTAAAGCGTTAGATGGTCGACACAATAGTTTCCATACATATGAACATTGGAACAACTGTGAGCATGACCTCGACAATCACTGGATGGACGGACGCCCCGCGTGTCCTTAATTCGGCCTAATGCAATATAGCTCCACAATTGTGACCCCACTAGGGATGCATATTCCATTAAATTGAACGTATCGATAATAGTATCAATAACAATATGTTGATCGTAAATTAGATTAAGGATAATAGTGTGATATGATATGAAATTAAATTAATTATTCGGTAATTTATTTCAAGTTACAATTGCAACATATTTCAAAACTGATGACCTTGTATACCAATAAACAGTAGGTACCATTAGTACCATTAGTAGGTACATATTTTCCGTTACAATCTTATTATACTGAAAATTTTATACCCACTAGGATTCCACCTATAAGATATACGCAAGCAGTCATATACAAAAAGATCTATAATAATAATTAAAACATATCACCAAAAAAATAGGAAACTTTGAGGCCCCACCCAGGCCAGGACGTAATAAATGAGTGACTATAGAAATGAAAAGTTATGCAGTTTTAACAATATATTAATTATAAATAATGCTTATTTCTTGGTTTTGCAACAATTTGCTTGTTACATTATGCATCCTAAAGTTAGTTACAACAGACGTACAACCCTACAAGCGAACGTCGCGTTCGCCGAGTTAGCGAGTTGTACGAGCTGTTGATTAATTTGATTTATTGCTGCATTTCGACTGCCGCCAAACATTACATACAGCTTGAAGCTTTTTAATAAAATTTTATTAACATAAAATTGTCTTAATAGTTCATAGAATTGCAATATTCCGTTAATGTACAAAGTTCGCGAGGGCGAAACAAATATCCATTTTGTAATATAACAAATAATTAATGTTCAATTTAGAAGGTCGCGAATTTATTTTCATCAACTTCTTCGCTAAAGTTGCGATTGCGAAGAAAACAACTGCCTACAGTGAACGCGCTGTTCGCTATATACGTAAAGATTAGAAGTTATGCTGTTCAATTTGCAAATAACGTTAATCAAGGACAAATAATGTACATTAATATCCGATGGGGTAGGAATGTCCTCGAATGGAGACCACGTCTGGGCAAAAAGAGTATAGGATGATCAAGTGGACTGATGATCTAAAGACGACGGTTAATCGCTGGATGAGACGGCTCAAGAAAGGTCGGAGTGGCGCAGATTATGAGACGTCTATGTCCAGCAGTGGACTCTTAAAGGATAACGGTCGGGTGGATGTAAGTTTTCAAAAAAATACACATAATAGCGCTACCGTTTATGGACTTCATCAACCCCAAATAAAACCGGAGTCCTAAAGATTATGTTGGAACAGTTTGTATAAATATGTATGTATTAGCACTTTAAATGTTCCGAGCGATACCATGCGATATATAGCATCAAATTAAACAAACTCCGTTCGGCAATTAGATAACATTATCTTAATAATATGCGTGACAGAATTATACTATACTATATTATATACATATATACACTATATTATATATATAGTGTATATATAATATATATTATATATACATATATACACTATATTATATACATATATACTATATTATATACTATATTATAATACATTACTATTCGTGTTTTATTATGTGTTATGTCTTCAATAATTTAACTAAAGTAAAGTAAAGCACTCTATAATCATGCTGAGAAATGTTGTTAAATTTTAGAAAATGAATTAAAAAATTACATACTTACTGCATTTTTTAATTCATAGGCAAATTGCAAATGCTCCAATAAAACAAAATTAATCATTATAATACTAACCAAAATATTACTTAGAGATACAAACATACTTATCATATAGGACTCTAAACCACCGAATAAAACTGATTAGGATATTTAAGAACGGACTTGAGAGTTATAATACCTTTTTTTTTTTTTTTTTTTTTTTTTCTCTCGAGGGGGAAACCTTCAAAAGGTACCCGACGACGTGGGAGCAACGCCGGGTTATGTGGGATTTTTACCGCACTAAAACCCCCCCGGTGGCCGTCCTCAACGCTTGTTGGAGAACTCCGGGATCTCCAACGGAACACAACCGGAGCCCTCCAAGCGCGATGCCCAACGGGCTCTACCCTGGGGGAGCAGTTTTCGCTCCTCCCACACCATGTATGTTTACGACGGTATGCGACCACACATACCGCCGTCCTTCCCGGGGTCACTTGCTGGACGGTTCGAGCTCCCACTCTTGCCGTCCGCAACCCCGGAAGCCCCCTTTTAGTCGCCTCCTACGACAGGCAGGGGATACCGTAGCCCTATTCTAGTCCCGGAACTACAGGGACAGAGAGTTATAATACCTACGGGCACAAATTACTTATGATAGATTACACCGATTACATTGCAAATAATCGCACATAATACAGCACTAAGCCTAAACGGATCTCAATTAATCTAAGGACGTACTTATTAATGACGTATTACCAACATTATCAAGAATTCGGATAAGAGAAATATTTTCACATAGCGATTAATATTTGCATTATCATTTCTATTTTTGCTTATCTCATATTATATTTTTATTATCGTTTAAATATCAATATCACACGTGTTCAAACCCTCTGCAGGAAATATCCTAAAGCAATTTTCATTGGTCTTCATAATTATGATACGGGACTAAAAAACTGATTTTAGCGGCAATCAATTGGGAGAACTAAAATTTCCACATGCACTTTTGTTAATCCCCTTATTATCGTTAAAATATCAATATCAATCACATGTGTTCACCCTGTACAGCAGACGGCCCGAAGCAATTTAATCAAATTGCCTTCATGTGACACTAGACAAACGTACGCTCAAGCGTCATCAATATCGACATCGACGAATTATAATTTCTTCATAGCCTTTGTGGCTTGTTAACCGACTGCTTAATGTTTTATTAGTTTCTTTGAAGATATACTAATCTTGGTGTCGAATAAAGATAAGAACCAAAACCGCATACAACACAATGTCTCACGCCAGATGTCACGGCCTGCGTGACGCAGATCACCATAGAATCGTAGATACGAGGCTTATTCCCGAATAAAGAACATATAAAATTTAGAAATCTGTTTTGGATATTGACTTTTATATTCTCATTATATGTGTCCGCAATACTCATGACACGCAGAATCCTAGTATTAGAATATGAGCGACAAAAAACATTTTGCTTTGCTTTTGTAAAATTTGCTAATAATAACATAGATGTCGTCCACCTCAGTACATAACAGGAAACAGAAAGACCTTTCCCCAACGAATGTAAAAGTCAGTCTTCCGTATTCAAATATACAATAGTTACCAGCGAGGCTCCCACGGGTGCTAAATATTCACTAGGACTTGATTTATGAGCGAGAAGAGCCTGCCAAGATATACACAAGAAAGCCGATGAACCAGCAAGCAGAATAAAATTGAATACAAAATGAGCTGTAACTATGATCCACCGAAACGGAGTGGAAAATCGAGAAATGTAAACAATACTTCCATAGCTTGTACCATAACAGCTATGAACGAATCTGGAAAATCTATCGATTGACACACTACATTAAATATTCAACTACAAGGAAGCATACTTCTTTAAGTTTACTTCTCAAAGCATTCCATAAAATGTAGAATTAGAATTTCATTTTTCATTAAACATATAAAATAAAAATGTATTTATCCATTATTCATTATGAACAAAAGTAAACCAAAACTAAAATGAAAAGATAGACTTAAAACTATTCAGCATACTTTCACATGTACAATAACAACGGCATTTTCAATTAGTGTAAGTTCTCCATAGTTGCTTGTTTCAAAGATTTAATGAAATTGCATTTCACATAAATTTCACCTCATGTTCATTAAATAAACAACTTATTTTCATCAGCAACCGCTGTTTTAATCAAAACTACACTTTCAATATTTCATGTCAGCAGTTTTATGTTTTACAATTGCACTGTAATCGTGGCTTTAGCATCTCTAAGCGAGCAATTCCAATACGTAACAATTTCCTTTACGCGAATAGATGTTTGTTAACAGAGTTCGCTGATATTGCCGTGTACGACAGTGGTCGTAAAAACGATATATTTCAGGAACATAAACGAGCTTATGACGACTGTTATATTACTTAGTATAAGCATATTCTAGTGTAGTAGACATCATTTTCTCTATGTGGGTTATCTTATTCGTTTCCTAGTTAGTGAGTTCATAGAGTAAGACTAAACTGATAGAACTAGTTATATTTCTAAAGTGAACTGAATTAGCGTCCATAAATTTAACTCAAACACTACTGGCTGGCCAACTGAATTATCCTCGGCTGTCATCGGACAATTCGCTACTCGTTATGCGTTTCCGGTGATACAAGTTCCTTAACAAGCTGCTCAATATTCAATTGCACAACGAAGGGGTGCTGCAGCGCCATCTATTGGAAATAGAAAGTGCTATGTAAATAGACGACGGGAGAACAGATCGGCTGTTGGCGCCGACTATCGACTGACAGGCTCGCTTCCTCATGCAAATTGTCATCAGGTTCAAGGTATGGCTTGGAAAATCAAACAACTCCATTATACATTCAAAAATAATTTTGCATACATCACAATATGATAGATCCCTACAAAATAGTGTGAAAAAGATACAAAATTTATAAAAATAAATGCTATTTTCGCAGGGAAGTCGACATGTAGAGTTAATAAGGTATCATAACACTTAAGACATCACATAGAAATAATTGCATAAATGGTTATATTAACCCAAATTGTCAGGTGTACCGGGACATAGCCACACAGTACTTCTATATAGAACATAACATGTCAATAGCACGCCACGGTTGATTGCTGTCACATGAATATTATCAATGCAGGCTGGTGCATTATCAGAATGCAAGTGCACTTCTTGGAAGTGATGAACAATTAACGATAAAGACTTTACTGTATTAAAATTTTATGCAAGTGGGATCCGTGATAATTTAAAACTCTTATAAGACACCTGCGTCATGCGCGAAAACACAATCCTTCGATCGATAACTATTAAAGTATTATTTGTGATACGTACGATTTAGACCTATGTACCGTAAGCAACCTTTCATACATTGAAAACCTAATGGCGTTCAGAGATAACAAATACGCACCAGCTAGTAACTTGCAGCGGATCCGAGCGCGACGGAGGTGCACAATGCGAACGGGTGCGTGCACCGTGGAATGTCCACGCTGTGTGAACGCTGGGCGCAGTGACGTAACGCCGCGGAAACACGCTCCAGTAGCGCGGATTAACGATTACACCGACACCGACAGGGCAACAGAAGCCAATAACGCACCTGCATTTAATCTACATACATAATACAACTAAATGTGATGGAAATGGATTTTCACTTGGTATATGTTAACGGGGAGGACGTTAAAAAGGAAATAATGCCTTTTTTGTGAGAAACCTTCGACCGGCCTTTGACAATTCAAACGCTGATTTCAAGACGATTTCAACGCCGAAAGTATACCTCTCCTAGAAAAATTTGATAGTGACCGCAACAGATGAATAACATCGCAGGAATATATAAAGAATATACCATCGTGCAAATGGCAGATAATAGCAAATATTTTCATCAAAATAATTTTAGAATAGCATATTATAAACAATGCAAATAACGAAATTATTTTAAACAATATCAGACAATTCACTAGCCACGGACGGGTCAATGTCGTGCAATTACGATAAAGCAGGTCAAATCGATGCGATCTAATGAGATACGATACGATTTATAGCTGTTACCATTTGCTTTCTATTCTATTGTCTAAATCTTTAAAACTCTTAATTTCTACGTTCCAAATTACATTTTTTACTTATTGATTTTTCTATGACTGTAGGTACTATAATTGTAAGATGATTTCAAATAGATGACTAAACTTCGTCAAAATTTGATCACAATGTCAAAATTAACATTTCTAGTCCATTTTCATTCGACAGTGTCCCGAAAGCTCGTAAAGTCATAACAAACGCCTATGAAGAAAAGAAAATCCGTCGTCATACGCTCGACGGGCGTATAATTGAATTCCTGCGATAGCAAATAAAAGACGCCGTGCAGCGAAATGAGATGAGTCTGGGAATACATGCCAACAATGGAGAAGACGGCTCTATGAAATTGAACGACAGTGAGAAAATAGACTACTCTTTATGGATTCTCGCGACAATATTGTCAGTTCGTGTATTGTTTTCACTTCTATATCCTTGTAGAAGTTTAACATATGTCTTTCGATAATAAACCTATTAATATGCATTAACGAGTATCTACTAAAAGTTATACTAAGAGTTTACATAATTATCTTTTTCATAGATGAAAATCTGGCCAATGTTCCTCATAAAACAAACTGGATGCAAACTGGAATCTTGGAAATAAAATCTCATATCGGAAATGTTTCCTTAGTTGAATTCGCCTTCTCGAATTAGTTTTTGCTTGTGATACCCATTAAAATGATATTGACATTAAATACATTATGATACTACGATAACGTTAAACTCTTCATATTTTATACTGAAAGCTTGCCTTTGGTCATCAAATAGCAAGCTCTCAATAATACCTGCTTACGACGCACAGAGACAGGAAGGCTAAATGAAACCGAAATCAAAACATTATTAATTACTTATTCCGTCCACAGTGTACAGCGGAATAGTTGCCGCGAAAGGGCATTCTAATTAAAATTTGACTCCGTATGAGAAATGTTTTGTAATCGGCGGTATACAATGAATTGTGCGGAATTAACTAAAGCTTCGGACAACAATATCTCATTTCTCCGTCCTATTGGCTTTCCCACGGGCGAGTCTACTTTGCTGTAAATTGTGCAACAATTGTTTAGGGAAAGGTGAATGTGAAGTGCTTTAATTAATATTTACTTGCGTTTACTTATCTGATGGATTTTTTTAGATGGAAACCCTATCTGAATGGAAGCTATTTCGTTTTCCATAATGACTTGCTTTCTTTTTGACGTTTATCAGATTTTATTTAATTCATACAATTATTTTAATTACTCCATTGTAGCATAAACAGTAAACATCGAAATATATATTAATGTATTGCTTAAAAAGTGACGTAAGAGTCAACGTGGTATAGTTACAAGTAATCTCTGAATAAATTGTGCATATTTTGCTTGTAGTTGTTGTAACTATAGACGGTAATAGAGAGACAGAAAGGAAATAAAAAGCTTATGCGTGAGAAAGAGATTACGGCCATTAGACAACAAAAACACAGTCCGAATATTAAGTACTAACTTAAGATATCCTAAGTAGTTTTGATAACTATAGTCAAGGCACTGCCAAAGTAGTATTATCATGACTGATGGATATGCGTAAGACTCTTGACATGCATAACTTAGACGGAGTAAAGAGGATTGGTCACGGTTAATCTATAGACGGAAACAGAAATAGTACATACATAATTTGTATTGAAATTGCATACAAACATACAGCACCATCTATTAGCATGATAAACTGCCGGAGATGAGTCTTGGCATAAAATCACCGCCCGGAAGTAATAACTTTAAATGACCGATTAAATCAATTGATAGTCTCATTTATTATGAGTGTGAGATGAATTACCGTAATTACCATTTGAATTATTTCTGTCATAGTGATACTGCAGTACGTGCAGTAGGTACGTATCAGTAAAATACTCACTAAACCCTTCCTTAGGACTTTACTTTCACTAAGAGTAATAGATTATGGCTGCAATACTTTTTATATCTCACGGTAAAGCACTGCTGGGCTGCAGTATATCCCAATCCCCTGTTTCAATAAACATTGGCAGAAGATCCATCTAACTCCAGACTGCGCTGACGTTACAATCTTTGTCGAATATGAATGTTTATAATCTACATATATACGCCGCGGGACCCAAGGCTTTATAATAGCCTCTAACCAAAACCGTTTACATTCAAACCTCAATAAAAGCTGACAAATACAAATGAAACTGACAGCAATAAATCAACAATAGCAATAATTTAAGATGGCAACAATAATCTCTTACAAAACGACTTCACCACAAATTCCACCGCCCGCGAAACAGCTTCTAAACATAAATAAAATTCACACACGAAATGCAAATCGCGAATCGATTGGAAAGAGAGCATCAAGGCTAGCGGCCATTGATTTTATAACAGCGAAAGTTGCTTAACGCTTTCTATCCTAAAATGCAAAATCGGTGCTAATATCGAGCGACTGGCTCCTATGTCCCGTGGGTGTAGATAGACCCCGCGGCGCCCACGCGTGGTGAATATAAGCGTTCGACTTAGTTTAAACAGGTGTTTATGATACAGTCATATATTACGGATTTAACTGGAAAACTTATAGAAGCTATAAACCAGACTTAAAAATACAGCCTTTGTCACTCCCACAATTTGGGCAAATCCAACGATAACACATATGTTTAAATCCGTCAAGCCGTTTGAGCAGTAGGGCGTGCCAAAAAATGTGACGCACCATCAATCCTTAATCCATATGATGTATTATTTTAAAAAAAAATATATTTTAAATAATATTCATGTATCAGGAAATTTGGTTCAGCCCAAACTTTGGTCAACTTTGCCAATTTTTAAAGTACACTGTGGTGCGATATGACTACTCACAAGATACCTATTATTTCCTACAATCAATAAGAATACATGCTAATCAATCATTAAAAACGGCTCTTCGACCTTTAGCTTCAACATAACGGCAATTTTTTTCAAGTTAATTGCAACATGAGCTTCAATTTAAAATCACTATCGGGTAGATAAAGTCTGAACCTAATACGGAACACGAGACGCGCCGAGTATGAGAACAAAGCACCATACAAAAACACATACCGTTTGATTGTTAGGAAGTAAGATATGAATCAATTGTAAAGATTTCTCTTTTATGTAATTACGTTGTACCGAATGCAAATATCGACCTTATATAGATAATATAAGGATTACTTAATATTACATTAATTACAGAGCACAATGACCTGTAACATTACAAGGCGCGTTACCGACTTTTATTACGACTTCTGATCACAGCGTGTAATGTAATGTTACAAAATATGTCCGCCGCAGGCCGTTGACTGCTCACGCAAAACTCAACTTATCAAATTAATTATCTGTATCCTTAAAAAGTAGATCAAACAATCACCAGACGCTACACGAGCTATCTCTATTGTCCATCCACAGTGCCGCGGCTGACTAGTTCCGGGTTTATTAGTTCTTCTTCATAAACTTTGTGATCCGAGCACGATCGCAACGCAGTCTATTAAATTCCATCAGTAACAAATTCCTTAGGATGGAGAAGGCAGCTATCCAAGCATGGATTTGCAGAAGTTAGAAATATGGAGACGTAATGTATACAGACTTATGTAAACTACTTGTTATAATTACTCACTGATCTTTATATGTTCCACCAATAGATATAGTTCTCTCCCGATAATTGAGGAAATCTGGAGCATACTCCCTTATATTGCACACTAATTAGAAGCCACAATTTCTATGTCAAATATTTTCAAGCCGCCCGTGCTTTTGCCATACTGACAGGTTCCTTACGAAGCAAAACACATGAAAATGATACTAGCATTTACTGATCCAGCTCCTGGTTACGTCTGAGTTGCCTAACTAACGATCTACAAGTGAAGCGCACTTCTTTAACTCATTAGAGGCCATAAACTTTAATCGAAGACGTAGAAGAATTGAAAGTGTAGCTTGACTGCGACACTATGTATAATAAGTGCGCAAATGTTATAGGTACCGCGAATGGGGCATACAAGTTGCCCGAAGGCTTTCCGCGTTAATTATCGCGCGGTAACGAAGAAAGTGGTGGACAATGGGCCCGTAATGTTACGTATCACGCTTTCGTTGCCAGTAGTAAAGCAATCAATATAACTTAAATCTTTCACCTGAATGTAATTCATGCGAAATACAGTTAAGGCAAGTGTCTTACGCCGAACGTGCTACCTGTGTAATATAAACACAATAGACCTCTATAGGATAAGCTATATTTTCACTGTGTTGCTCTAGGTATGAAGTACTACAGAATTTTCTCTCAGAAAACGAAATCCAGTAACTAACTTTACTCCAAGTAGTGGTTTCTTAAGCGGATTTAAATGTTAAAATAGAATTTTAGGTGCTGTTTTCAGCACAGTCAGTGAGTAAACTTTTAATTATTTTCATAAAATTAAATGATATATATTTATTTTGTATAGGCTTACGAAAATACAAATAAATACGGAATTTTAAATTGTCCGTTACAACTTTTTATTAATCTACTACTGGATCTAAAGGCCCTGTGACGCTCTAAACTTTACCTGAGAACATTTTTCATTTCTTATTTGTATTTAAACATATTATTTCGCGTTCCACTCGCTATCTCATCGCTACGGAAGCAATCGCCTTATCTACACGACATAAGATACTCGTAGGTGATTAAAGAGTTAATAAGCAACACAAACGTGATAGTAATGAATGAGGATTGGTGGTAAATAATTAAAACTTTCGAGTGCCGTAATAGACGTCCGTAAAGGTGCCGCCTTCAACTGAAAGATAAATGTGGGCAAAAAGTTTAAACTCAGCTCGCTGAATGCAGATGCAACGACAGACTAACATATTAAGATCCTAACGAGATAGAATCTGTTACTGTAGCTTGCGATGTATATTGAAATTTTCTTTTCATTCATAGGCAGATAGCCAGAGTTATATTTCAAGCATATTTGAAGCTGCTTCAAATTTACTGACCTTTAATAATGAAATAATTGTTATTGATACAAAGATCTGCTCTGGAGCAGAGTGTAGTACACCCCAATGGTGGGGGAAGACCCTTGCGCAACAGTGCACGTAATAAATGGCACAGTGCAAAAAAAGGGTTGCAAGCCTTAAAAAATCACAAAAAATCGACCAATAATATGTACCTACCTAATTCATTAATATAATAATAGTTTCACCTATACATTTTCCTTTTGTTATACTTAAAACAATTTATACTGCAAACATTGTCGTGAAATCATGTTATAAAATTATGTAGTAACTTTCTAACTGGACCACAATCAAGCCCATTACCTCAATCGTGTGACTTATGTGTAGGTATGTGTGGGCGGGGCATTAGGCGCAGATTATATAAGCCTGTATAAACATAAGTGATCGGAATTTCATGATTATGATTATAGTAATGAGTGTAAGCATACATATATTACAATAAAATGGGCAGAACAATAATCGTAAACTGTAAATTGTGTAATTTACTAGCAATACCATTAAATGAACGTCCTCCCTGAAGTCGATATACCCATTAATATTCTACTAATATTCATTATAAACAGGAAATTACCCTTTCAGACACTTTACGCCAAAATTAGTACATTACGATACGCGTGGCCAAAGTAGCCTATTTTTGCACGGCGTGAAGTTAGCGCCCGAGCGCAGCGAGGGTGCTAAACGCCGTGCACAGAATAGGCTACTTATGTCACAAGTATCGTATACTATTTTATAGCTCGTGTGACATAAACCCGCTTATACTTGTGAAGTAATATGAAAAATATTATAATTATTTTGTCACTTATAAATGATTGAAACTAAAAATTATGAATTAAAAAAAACAATAAAAATGTGACACAACCAAAACCATTGAAATTTGATGTGAAGAAGTCTTGATTTAGAAAATATAGTAATTATTCTGTTCTTGTGATAAAGACAAATCTAACACCACACATACGTCGAAATCTAACAAGCCATTTAGGCTACATACAGGCGTCTAGTAGACCAATGACTTATAATGGGAACTCCACCTAAACGTATTAAAGAAACATACGATAATCACATAAAGTACTAATACATGACTAATACTAGTGATACAATAGAAAATCGATTATCCGGACCTCAGTTATAAATATTCGCGATTATTCGGATTGACAAACGTGAACAAGTAACTTTGTAATAACTAACCAGTTAATTGTATCAGTTAATTGTACCAGTTAATTAGTATCATTGTATTTGTAATAACCCTTGCAAATCAGCCACATTTTGTCTCCACAATTTAGACGAATCCAACGACACATCAAATGTCAAAATTAGTGAAGTCGTTTGAGTTTGCCAAAGAATGAAAAATACATACGTAACAAACATATAGTCGAAAAACATTAATTCTTAAATCGGTTTAAATAGCTTTTCTTCATAAACTCAATTATCCAAATTTTCGATAGTCCGAATGTCCGAATCACAAATACGACAACAAATAGGTCGCTTAGTCGAGATTCTACTGGAGTAGTATTATGGCTAATTTTGATAATGATTTCTAATTTAAATATCTTCTACTATGGCGTGTAGCGAACATACACAGTCAAAACAAACAATAAAACTCGATAAAGCCCAACAGTTAGTCTTATAGTGATGCTATTGCTTAGTATATACACAATGGCAAAAACATTTATAAATACGTCCAAAATAAAATATGAACATAATTATACCTTTAAACAAAATACTCATTACTCACTTTTAATTTTTAAATGGCATTTAAAAGTATGAAACGTTCATAGCTATGTTTATTTTTTACAACTGTGAGGGTAGTGTATTAATATTCGTACGGTGTAAAAATCGGCTACTTTGGACACAGAAATGCGTGGCTAAAATGCTGGTTTAGGTCACAGAGTGCTATAAAAAATATTGCATACTAGGGGGTCATAAAGTTAAAATGGGTCTATGATGCCGCGACTAGAACTTCTTTACCATCAACTCATTTCTATCTTATAGCTGGGCACCGCGGCAACTATACTTGCCAAAGGCGAATTGATAGACCTCACACATTATACAAAATATGTTTTGAAAAAAAAAACCAGAACGTCCAGACAAGTAACTTTCCTCTCGATAATAAGGTATCATTCTTTTAAGGCGAGTGAAAATTATTTTCAAACGATTCTATCACAAACTAACTTTTTTTTTATAATATAGGAGTAGCAGACGAGCATGCAGTCCACCTGATGGTAAGTGGCTACTGCCGCCCATGGACATCTGTAATCAACCCCAAATAGGATTAGATATACCTACCTGAGGTCGGCCACAGACGCGCCGCTACCCCTGAGGACTAAGCTGGAACGCCGGAAAAGTCTGTCTCCCTTACCACACCCTTCAAACCGGAACACAGCAGCGCCTAACACTGCTGTTATTAGGTAGAAATAGGTATGGCGGTGGTGCCGCTGGAATCGAACCACAAAAGGTTCTACCACCTTCATAACCTTTGATTCACCTTTAATTAACAAACATTCATTTCCTTTTCCCCTTGGGGTATGAATTAAAAAAATCCTTTAGTACCTACTCATTTAATACTTTTAACAGTACTCTTACAGTAAGTTTTATTAAGATGATAATTAAAATTTAATTACGTAATTCCATTTATGTGCCCCTGGAGCGTTTTACATGCGAATTGAGTTTCATAAAATTAATTAGGAACGCTTAATTATAACAGGTACAAGACATACACTAGTAATCCACGCGGGCTACATGTCATAATAATTTAAGTGTGTGATAAGTCGTTAAGTAAAGTATTATGAAATATTACATCTGCGTGTTAAAAGGTAGTGTCAATTACTGCAACGAGTAATTAGTACGATATACCACTATTGAGTTCAAGACTTGTAATTTGAAGCAACTGATTACAATATGACATCTTATTAATACTAATTATATGGATATCGAATTAATACATATATATCTATTAACTGAACATTATGACATAAATATTTAAATTTCCCAAACAGGTAAGCTTTCGTATAAGGTCAGGTACACCGTATATTGAGCGATTCATTAAGCCGCGTACGGACTAGGGAGCTGTAACTGTAACCGCTTCCGTGACAGTAATCAAAACTTATTATGTGTACCGTCCGGTATTAATAATCTATCCAATATTTACCTGCCGAAAAATCGACTTTGAACTTTCTTTGAACTTCTTTTATAAAGAAAATGTCAAATGTCAATTTTCGGTACGTAAAATATTGAATAAATTGATCAATGGCGAATGGCGAGTGAGACATGGAGAGTGTGTGAGCCGAAGACTGTCGATTTTTGATAGAAGTGATTACACTACTATGGACATCGCGTACTCATTAGAACCTTGTTATGTGTATCTGCTCAGTTACAGTTTCACCAGTTAATGAGTACCCGGCTTCACTTGCGCTCGCGGTGAGCGTAGTGCATTACCATTAACAGTCCGTCTTGACAAGTTATACAACCTTCTTATATTATCATTATAATGTTATAGTATTAGTACCTATCTTAATACCATAACTAAGCTTACTTAATGATGACGATTTGCCAGGTTTCCTTCGATATGACTAGATATCTCTTGAGTGCACATATTATAATTTACATTCATTTTTACAAATAATCCATCTTCAAGTAGAAGTTTAAAAACACACTACACACTTAATGATGAGCGATAAAATTATATGTTTTTACAGAACGTTTGATTGATGGGAACGTGGATGAAGTACACGAATAGACTCCTAATTGAATACTGTTTAAGGCAATATCTGTAAAATATAATTTTGTTCATATATAATTCACGCAAGTTACTTGCTAAAATCAGCTTAACGTCTCGTCTTCATCTAACACGCAGTTTCCTATCACTGCTTAAGTTATTTATCCGATAGGCAGCTGATTGCAATATCCATACAAAAAATATTAAATTTTAAGAGTCTATTTGGATGTTTCATCTATGACAGCAGCCAACATTACAGGTCGAGAGAAAACAGGTTCGGTACCATACTTGTCAACCACTGGAAGCTATAATATTACCTTTTCCCGCGGGTATTACAAATCATTACTTATTTTATAACGATCATAAACATAGTGTTAATGGGAATTTAATATAGGTACTTTATAAAGACTTACTATTCAAAAGGTTAAAAGTCAATAGACGTTGATAAATAAAGAGATGTAAACAACTACCGAAATTAATAGATACGAATGCAAAATAGTATAATATTAAATTAAAATAGTTTGTTTACTTATGCTATTTTCCTTGGCCTATTGATTTCCACTCATTACTTAGAAATATAATATCGATATAAAAGACGCTCCATATACCAAAAATAGTAATATACTTAGGTATGTTCGTAATAAAAAAATATTTAATAAATAAAAGAAATCACACACAAATTTTATCGGAAATTTATGTCGTTTTCTTGTTAATGGAAACATTTCCTGGGCAACGAGAATTTTAAACGAGTAAACTAAATATATAATGGATAAAGAGTATGTTATTCTTGACATAAGAAATCTAACTAGAAAATCAATTTTATTCCCCAACAAAGCTTATCAACGGTAACGCGCATTAGCTGCGATAAATCGCATCGCCTATCACTCGCGGTGTGCACAAGCACTATCTCTTTCAAGGTGCCCAAATTTTACGAAATAAAAAAGCAAAGATGTAACACATAGATGCAAATATCTTTTTGTAGTGTTCATTACGCGTCACACAATGGCACAGATGAAAGTGATTGAACTCGCTTTCGGACCGTGTTCCCGAGTATTGACAGTGACCGTGACTCTTGGATGTTTTCACTTGCTTTGTTGTTCATAATCTAGGTATACGTACAGGTAATAGATCTGTTGTCGAATAAATACAATTTCGTAGTAACACCTGCTTGCTCACGTAACTTTCTATTAGACGTATTTTGACAAAGCTATTCTCATTACTGAATGTTACAAAATGAGTGGAGTCGCATTAAACGATCATTTGGAGAGCATTCAGAGATATTGTTTGGCGCTAGCGAATGATTTATCGCTGTTTTGATCGTTTACGGTTATAACAATGTTTAACTTCGACGTAACATCGACATAATGCATCAGGTACTTTATTAATTAAATCCACGTCAAATAATTATGTTATTACAAGATTCATAACACATAAAGAAATTACTTGAGATTTATTTATGAGATTATGCTCGTATAACGTCGCGTTTGAATCAAAGACATTTATATAAGAGAGCTATACTTATACGATAAGCTACTGACAGAAATAACACAGTCAAAAGACTAGACACAAACATCCAATTTCCGAACATACGTCAATGTATCTGGATAATATATCTATATAACTGGATGCAGCGGAAGCACGCACCGGCGGCGGCGGCCGACCACGCGTGACACGACGCCCGTCTTGTTGACACGCCGCAGACACTTGTTGACATTGTGACACACTTGCCCCACGCAACACACGTCAGAAATCTAGTAAACCCAACATCCTTAAAGTTGCAAATGAAAAAGAGAGCTATATGTATACAATATGCTACATACTGTCAAAATTTATACGCCTGCCAGATTAGACATAAATATTCCAACTTCCAATACATACATACGTCAATGTATCGATAACTGATCGCAGCGGAAGCACGCACCGGCGACGGTGCGGCGGCCGATCACGCGTGACACGACGCACGTCACGCAGACACTTGTTGACACTGTGACACACTTGGGCCACGCAACACACGTCACAGGTCAACGTTGTGCCCTCGCTCTACGACACTCTTCGTTGAAGGGTCTCAAATTGCTGTTAGTCTACACATGTTCGAATACTCATTCGAAAAAATCTCTTATGAATACCCAATTGTGTAATTAATAAGCACACAGTAGAAACAATTAGTTCCTAATTTCGCGGGAACGGTTATCGAAAAAAAGTAACTTAAAAATGATAATAAAATTTCTAAAATATCTAGGGCTTCGAAATCCAAATTCACACAGGAAATGACACAAGCAACTTTACGCATTTAAATAAAATTCCTAAACGATATAGTCACAAAACCAGTAAATAAGAAAGAACCACTTTTATGACCACTTCCAAAGTGTCAATATGGTAGCGTATACGTATGAAATATTTTATTTGACACCGTGACATATATTTTGTGACGCAACACTCCACAGGTCAGTGTCGGTGTCCACTGCGTGCATTTATTAAAGCTACGGTTTGTATATACAATATTATCAATCTCACGGCTACAATAATTATCCCCTCGTATTCATACGCTCTACATCCATACAAATAATTTTATATGATACGTCAGTTATTATTCAAAATAAATACAGTTTCTAAACATATAAGCACATAATTTGTACAATAGCAAAAAAAAATTGTCTTATACAAGCTATTTCTGAAAACTTCTTCAATTCAAATGAGTCTTTCGCTATAACCCTCCTTCTGACACAGTCGCGTAGAAACAAGAGTATGTTGCGGTAAACAAAACACCACTATGTATTTAACGCAAAAATATGTCAGATTCCTGCGTAAAACCGCACTTGAAGAAGCACGCGTGTTAAAAAAAATAACCACGCGTGGAAAAACGAGTAAACATTGTTGACTGATCAAATGTCAAGTTTACTGTCGTCGCGTTCTCCGGCTACTGTTGATTGATAATGATAGTTTATTCATTAAACGATTAATCATAAACTTTAAATAACTGATGGATACATAGATCATAGTAAGATTAAAACGGAAATTCCTAAATTTCTTTAACATTGGAGGCGCGCTCAGTAAACATTTTATATTTGAAACAACATTCAATTTTATGTCAATGAACATAAAAGATCTCAAAGCTGTGTTAAAGTCAACCAATCGACATTTCACCATATATTGGACAATGGAATAAACCCTTATCACTATAAGAGAATAGCGGTTGCTGGTAGTAGAACATTAAAAGGTTGAAGGTAATAGAGATAAGATAATGATGATTTATAAATTATCTCGAAAAAAAAATTAAAAATACTGAGTTGCATTTCGAAACTCAAAAAGAAGGAATTAAAATAATTCCACGAATTAATACGACAAAGCTGGCGATAAACAAGAATCGTTTACGTGTATAATCTCGAGTTGACAGCGCGATGACCCAAGTTATTAGCAAAACCGAATATCCAGTATTCACGCGTCCCCCTAACCCAGATAAACTGGATTCCTCGCAGTGAGAGTTTCACGCGGGTCACAATAAACGTGGAAAGTCATTATATGAAAGAATTTTAAATTTGCAATTGAGATGCGGGTCAATGTGGCCCTAGGTCGCGCGTGATTTAAAAGTTCAAGGGCAGGTAGACTACCAAAGCTAAATTACTTCAACAAAAGCTTTCGTTTAATTCGCATACGTTTAATTAACACACAGGCTGGTTTTATTTTAAATCATAAATAACTAAACCCTCGTCTTTTATGACATACATTTTATAACCTATTGTCTACTCAGCGTCTACCCACCAAACAAATTACCATGTTAAAAGGTTAAAAATGTAGATTATGTTGAGAGTTGAGAACTTGAAAAGTCCTCTTAATTTTATATTTGTTAATTAAGCATAAATTACATACATATAAATATATCGTACTGATGATGAATAAAATTAAAAATAAAAGTGGGCTACATATTTATATGAGATTCAGCACGTGAAGAAAGTAAAATTAACCATTTGCCGGTTAATGAGGGAGCCGCATCGTTAAATTGGTCCCTGTCAACGGAAATCAATGGCGCATAACATGAAAGAAACATTAAAAAGAGGAGAGAGAGCTTTGATAGCGATGGTATGAATTTCGGCTTCACCCACTAATACACCGGGTTTGAATCCCAAACATTTCTATCTCACGAAATCATGTGCTTTAATGGTAAAGATACACATTGTGTACCTGCGATCGCGATAGTCCTGTTTCATTTTTACTAAGTAGTATGAAGTGCACTAAGCCATACTTGTCCAACACTCTGAAAGAAGACCTCGACCCAGCAATGAGTTAATATAATAAAAATCTAAATAAACTTCAATAAGAGTTACATTTACAAACACAACAAGCAGCTTAATCATAAACACTGCAGTTCTATTAACTCGCGAATAAACATCCTGACTAAACGCAAATATTTGACGGTTAAACAAATATTTGCCGAGTAGTAATGACAACCGATAACAGAAAGTAGTATAAGTTAGCTGTAAAGGTGTATACACCACCAATAATAGTGTCCGTGATTGACCTACTACTAGACACCTAAGAGATAGCGAAACAATTTAACATTTTTAGCCATATTTGTTGTATAAATATAAAGAAACTGTGTAACGGTTCTGCAAATCACATTCTTGCCGTGTTTTCTTATAAAGTTTGGCGCTAAAGTCAATAGGATTCAACCGGGGTGGTACCAAGGCTACTTCTATCGCAGTGCAGTAACAAGAAATAGATTTTGTCACTTTGCCACAGTACAGTTAGGAAGATTCCTCAAATCAACAATTTAAACAAATGCTAATCTAACGTATTTTAATGCACTGTATTTTTCATGTTCTTGCGTCTTTCTTAGTCCAATATCTACCATCCATAATTTTCAATAATCTATCTTTCCACCCGATTTGATACTTATCCACGTTTCTGTAATATCGCGATGTCCATGCGCGAATTAATAGTCATCTTTCAAATCGTCCATAGTTGCATATTATCTTTATTAGTCCGTTGAAAGCCATAAAGATAACATAACACAGTCGATGGTGACCACGTATACCGTTGGCAACAAGTGGCCCGGCGGGTGTGGGCAAGTGGTCGGACCACCTGACGGACGACCGCCGATATTTGGCCACCCGGTCACTGGGTTGCGCGCTACATTCACATACTATACAACGTTGTATTGTGATTGTGTAATACTAGCTAGTAGTCGATAAATACAAGTAGGTAGGAACATAGAATTTTAAGTAATCCGAAAACTAAGGATATGTAAACGTCAATTCATTTGGTAAATAGAATGGGTAAAAGAAAGTTGGATCGAAAAATTTAAAAGTAATGAACGTACGAGTATAAGGCTGATTCCAACCAAAAAAAGGTATAAAATATTATATCCCTATTTGAGGCGCGCACTGCCTTCTCTATCCATGTGAATTCACTGTAACCGCTCCTTTCACGGAATTTTGTTGTGTGGAATATTACACATAGAAGAAATATGCGTACCAAAATAATAGAATTCTACAATATTACAATCTTGCATGACAGGAATAGAGCTATGATTATATGGACACTGCTATGATATTTAGACAATGTGCTACAACGTAGTGATACAACAAAGTGCTACAGTTTACTTATACCGTGCTACGACATTCCCTAATATCGTAGCGCTGTCCCCAAACAGTACTACTTTATTTGGACAGAATGCTACAATCGGCGCGGATTAACTTCTTCATTCTTCACCTGTGTGAAGCTTAGAACCGCCACTGGAAACCACCAGTTAATGCCCATTATTAATAAAATAATCAATCTATCCATTTTTACCAACCAAATATCTCAATTGGAGAATGTCTTGTATGAAGAAATTATCGAATGTTGATCTTTGGTAGGCAACACATAGGATAGACTGCTTATTAGTAATGGGCTACTACCAGTACTAAACTACTGTTACATGCTAAATAACACCACTGTTAAATGCCACATGACTTTGACAGTTATGCTATAGAAGGCGAAATGACTAGATATAAACATACAGTAATGTAAGTCATAAAACTTGTAATAAATAAGGTTTACACCTATTACTATGAAACATGTGCATGGAAAGCTTAAGACACATAAAAACCAGATGCTAAACATTAAACATAATCATGTTAATAAAACATTTTATATGCCTAATATTCGCAAAATTGTAGAAATAATAAAACCTACCCACTAACCTACAACGCTAGCATACAATTTGCAATTTACATTCGAATGTTGAACATTGAAAGTTATAATAATAACTGGGTTAAAAGAAATACGAATAAGGTACGTCTGTCTATGGGGCAACGCTAATTACTATCTCGGAATGAAGCCTACCCAGTACCACCTCTCGCCGCGGCCGCTAATTCACCAAAAAACTCTTGAATACATCCAAAGTACATATTCTCACGGTTAAATTTATAACGAATAGGTATAATTTAATTCGACACGGATACTTCTGTCGGAATTTCGGTCGATCGTTTTGTTTTCAAAGCCATCATTAAGCCGTTTCGCTTGTTAATTACTAACATCCAACTGCCACTTTTCAAAGTTCCAAAGTTCGAAACTTTATTTTAAATGTAAAGCGTACAGAATATTTCGTATTTTAATTTTAGTAAATGTTCATGACGAAATTGCGTCAACGATAGTAGCAGTAAAAAAACTCACACTTGTAGGTATAACACTTGACGCTTTGACGTATTTTTTTTTTGACGTAGGATAACACTTCATGTGAATAGATCCCGCTACAATAAGTAAGAGATATATAAAACACGCGGTTTTTTTTTATAAGTTATTAAGCTAAAATAAACTATTTTAAAGTTACAAAACAATAATCCACAAATTAGGCCAGCATACCAAACCATAAAATTAGCTTCATACCATCGATCATAAAAATAACGCCATAAATTCTGACTTCCACCACGGAGCAGCGGTCGCTACCGTAGGTTTACGATAGTCATTCAATCCACGATAGGGCTGCAATTTTTACTGCAAAGCATAAACATGTATTTAAGTTTGTCTGTCTACCAGTTTAATCAAATTTCAAAAAACGCTATCTCTAAAATCTAGTATGTTTGTAAGATCAGCGTTAGCACGTGTGGATTGTGAGTATATGTTTAAGTTACAACCAAGACAATTTACTATATTATTTTATTAATCATCTTATTATTCGTATAACACCCTCGATACGACACTTCCTCTCCTTTCCAGTGAATTTCGTATTAGGTGTAAGGAATTAAATGTCAACAATACGCACAGCTAAGCGCGGAGACTACGAGGCACAACGCAGAATACGCCAAATAGGCTCCTATTTGGTGTATTGTGTATAGTGCTTAATTATATTGTGCCTGGGTGGAGAAGAGTTCTAGGGACTAGTCAATAGGTCTTCGTACGTATCTGACTGTTGCTGAATACACATCGTATTCAGCAACAGTCAACCCTACAGGCAATGAGCATGAGCGACATAATAAATACGTTTACAAACACAACAATTTAATTCAAGTTACGACGCCTCATCGTCTATAATTTAATATAATTCAATTTGAGAGCGAGTACCGCGTTCCTCGGCCATTGATTGTGTTATGTGAAGTATAGCGCATGAATAAATATTTGATTTTAGTATCGGGAATAAACAGGAATTCTATCTGCAGTAATACTAACATCCACTAAATTAAATAAGCTTAGCGCTTATATTATAAAATTGTGAGTTATTAGACTTTACTCCACTGTGGATTGGAAAACCTCTAAATGGCCAATCCATTGCAAAAAATTGAAAGCTTCCATGAATCTAAACACGAAAGCATGCATAAAATTTAGCAACTAGCGATCACCCACAACCTCCGAGCAGGCTTGACATTGCTTAACTTTGTTAATGAATTACGATGAACACAAACTATGGAGTTAAGTAAGCAATATTAAATATAAAATAAATAAATTTCTATATTGAGTAGTAGGCAGAATAAAACAAGTAATAAATAATTATACGTAATTAATTGTCCGTTTCGTAAACACCTCAACTCCATCGCAGGGTAGTATTAAAGCTTTCAATAATACATATAATAACGCACTGGCGCTGTTTATACCATGGCTATTAATAAACACGCCCATAGGAAGTGGCTATGCAATTTCAATGCACCGCCAGGGCTTGCACCTGCTCGTTCAAGTCTTAAGTAAAAAAATCGTCAAACATTATAATTTCTCGTCTAATAGATGTAGCGAATAGGCCTGACTACGTAATGTTAAGATTAAGGATGCCTCCAGCCTTACATTAACTAAGAACTTATTTCATATTAGAATAAGCGCCCTATCTGAAAATCAGAAATGTGTATCTCTTGCCAAAGAACATAGAGAAGAAAAAAGTAAGTTTCCCTAACAGTTTAACTTCAACTTTTAGATGAGCGCGACGCTGAATATGAATGTCATATTTTTTTTTGCAACTAAACGTTATTGTATATTTTTTTCGTACGACTTAAGAATTTAATTATTAACAAGATTCATATTTTAACTCTGTACTAATAAAAATATTACCCGAATCTATGGAGAAATATTAAAAATATTACAACGATTAAAGTTTGACTAAAGCTTTCTATAACATAATATTTTTCACGTAAGCTTTCATTTGCTTTCCAGTGATCCAAATATATTAACTCGTAATATCATCGTCACTGACATACAAAGTCGACAGCCCTGAACTAAAAGCAGGTTGAATGCTTAACTGCTTATAGATTTCATTGTAATAAATGCACAAGTATAAGCCGATAACATCGCCCAAGACCGCCTTGCGAGTGGAGCAGAACGAAAACGTATACACGCGTGGAAATCGGACACAAAAAAATAATGTTTCGAAGTGGACGTAATATCACAGATTAATAAATAGGTAATATCTTCAACGTCTAAGTAAGTACGTTGAATAGTAGAAATAAGATTAAGGTGTTGTTTTTTAAAACATTTCAGAAACAATTTTACAAATTGTTAAATTTAACGCAATTGATTAAATCTTGAAGAAAGCTAGTAAAATTTCATGTATTCTCGAGCATAATTAAAGCTGTCACCTATTTTAAGTAGTACTTAATTTCTATTTGGAATGGATTACATTTGTCGAAGGGCGGCAGTGACCACTTTCTTCTCATCAACTGGACCAAAGTAGAAAATATTTCTACTTCAATTTCATAAAAGTAATGTCTGTAATAATTGCGATCAATTGCAATAACCGATCGAAAATCATATAGTAGTCTCCATCATGAGTATAACTCACAGTTCATTGGCTCGCAGCGAGGGAACAGCCGAAGACTCTATTGTTACATTTCTCGCTTCTATTTACTGCGGCAAGTGAACAATAAATTGCTCGCGTCACGAGAGACGATTGCATGTAATTGCTAATGAAGACGGTCGATGGGTAAGAGACTAGTTACCATCGGGTAACAACGCAAACGATCGATATTTTCTATTCCCGAAGAGAATGGGCGAGAAATGGAAAACAACTGAGAATGATAAAAGCACAAGCAACTTATACGCAGCAACTGCAAAATTGCTATTGCTGCTACTAAATGTTACGAGCTTATCACTCATTAACATTATATTTAATTATAACATTTTGTATACTGTACAGCTCCTTGCTCAAAAGTAGTTTAA
The DNA here is from genome assembly GCF_041222505.1 of Epargyreus clarus. Lineage (NCBI taxonomy): Eukaryota > Metazoa > Arthropoda > Insecta > Lepidoptera > Hesperiidae > Epargyreus > Epargyreus clarus. The sequence continues at coordinate 14,635,749 of NW_027332223.1, forward strand.
AAATATACAGGAATATAGGAGACGCTTCTCTCACGTTCACCTTTCCATGCCCATCAGTATTGTGCGATGGAAATAATAAAGTTTTTAATTACAATAACATTATTATACTATACCATTATTATTTTATGAGATATTAAACAACTGCTTCTAGTTGTTTTTGATAGCAAGTTAGTGAGAAATCATTAAAAGCGTCGGCATCAAATGCAACTCAATCAAATCTTCAATACAAATCAAATATCGGGGTTGGCGCATTGATTTCACAAATATAGCACCACGAATCGAAATTAATTTCGCATTTTTACTTTCGAATGCATGGTGCTCATTTTTCCTATCTCCGGAATGTGCATCGACGTGATCGTGAGCTCTTTCACCTGTTACTTTGAATTCAGCAATATTTAAATAGTCTATTAAAAGTATTAAGATTTCATTCGAAATTAATTTCATTGTCAGCGGGTAACTAATTTTGCAAAGTAATTAATAATTATGCGAAGCATAAACTAATGCGCGGCAATAAAATGTTTATTGAAATTGAGCCGCGAGCAAACGATCATATAAAGATAATCTATATTATCTATGAGAATTAATTTAAAAAAATAATTTCACAAAAATAATTTCACAAAAACTTAAAGCGTATTATAGAAATGAATGAAACTTGCAATTATAAGAAAAAACTAATTAGCCACAGGACCAGCAGGTGCAAAACACAGCAGTCGCAGGTCCGGAGCATTCCGCGACATCAGCTGTCGGTCGCACTTGTCGCATAAAAACTATAATCGCCATTATTATTGCGGCACGTGGCCATAATGTTGGTATTATGTCCAGTTATAAAACACAAAATTGCACTCGGAAGAATGTCGAGATAGTTGCGGGCTACAACGCATCATTGAGTAATAGCAGTGACAAATGCTTGTCATTGTTTATTTTGTATTGGTAGACATAGACACGTGCACTGTCCTTGTGTATACATAATTTAAGAATGTATAAAAAAGTCCAGACTGTTCCTTAAAGCATACGAAACAACATACATAGGCTTTCAAACGTAATTAAAGACTATTAACAATGACACGAACGTATTATCAACGGAGACTCGAGTATGCAAACTACAACCGAAGCTACGCAATTATATTACAGCTCCTCCGTATTAGGTCAGCTCAGATAACAGCACCATTCATCGGAGAGTAATGAAACATGGCAAGTAACATTACAGCACTTCCCACATCTCACCGATTAACGATAAACCATAAGGGGACAAAGCAGCGAAACTAGATGTCAGACACGATAACGAGGCGATAGCATCGTTAGCTACGAGACGACACAATGAGCCGATAGAAAGCGTCGTCTTTACAACCATCGGTGTACAAGCAGTAACTTTTATAATAGACTGCATAATTATAGAATGTTACAAGGCATTCGGTTCACATGATGACAATATTTCGAGCCGACTCCATCACACGATCCTTTAATAAGCCATAATGATACTGTAACGGAAAATCCAAATTTGATAACGGAAAACAAATATTTTTATCAAATAAGTATTTATGCTAATATGCAAAAATATGCGAAATCTAATCAAAAAAATTAAAGTAAGCGTACAAAGTAGTAACGAACTTTTTAACGGTCTGAACGCGCGACCAGTTTTATGTTCGATCACGTCAGACGCTATATCGACATCAATGACCATAACAGGTTCTTTGAATGAAACACGATTTTTGTTTGTGAACAATTTGTAGGCAAACAGTTTTAAAGATTCAACTAACGTGTCCAGCTTAATGAGACTGGTTAGGAAAACTAATGTGGAACGAAATTGAATTGTAAATGTTTGATACAGATGCCGATAAATTCGATGTCAATAATGATGCCAATAGACACGTTAACCTAATTAAATAATGCTCGGTAAGTGTGTAGTGACATTTACACCCGCATTTCAACTGACCAGCCCAGTTTCTCCAATAGCATGCATAAAGAATTGGTATAACGGAAATAACTAAAATAAAAATTACAATATTTAGAATTACTTATTATTGCTACGAAAAGTGTTTTACGAGAGAAAGCAAATGAATTTAAAAAACAAATATGATTACTCTCAGTCGTGCCAGACCAAATAGCATGCACGCGAACGATATCCGTTTTTTATTACTTTCCGCAATCTGGAATGAAATGGAAAGTGCTTCTATGTTCTAATTAACTAACGAAGTAGCGAGCTTAAGTTTTTTACAATCACTAATAGAACATTTGTAAGGCTACGCTCTCAAATGAAGCAAGTAATCAGAGCAGCGAAAGATATTGGAAGTATTCCATTCGGACTATCGAATTTATTATGATTAATTACGTGCCTTTTGGAGCATGCTAGCAATTCGACCACAAAACTCCTTAGAAGAAATCTTGTTCAATATTACGAAGAGTATTTTTAGTATATTTGAATCCAGGACTTAACTTTGAGTTATGAGCTAGACACGAGCAAATTTGCATCGCGCCATTTCTTTAAACCAAAATGATCAATCTTCAACTTCGACTTGCTAAATTCAATACGGTAAATATCTACCAAAAACTACATATAAGATCAGAAAACAATAAGATCAAATATAGACAGACAATAAGTGAATTGGCTGATTATAGTTTCAAAAATGCAAGAGGTCACGAGCAGGAATTGTACAGGAAGTCATTTCAGCTGTACAATTTAAACATGGAAAACAAAGTAGGAAGTGTTGTGGTCGAGACGCCACGCGATACAGTAGCTGAGAGATGCGTCACGTGTGCACATATGTGGCCGCAGACCACGGAAGATATTAAATCATTTCTCTAGATCATGTTCACGCGATAGATAGCTCTTTAAAAACGACTTTACACTAATGTTTCACGCTCGACATAATATGATTGAACAATTGTTTTCTGAAATGAGGATATTGGAGATGTTGACAAATCGATTAATTTATTATTTTTATAATAAAAATTGGGGTGGAATTAGTTTTATGATACGAATAATTCCAACAAACTTAAAAGGCTTTACACAATAAAATAAATAAATAAATAAGAACGTACGTTGTACATTTTACTGAACATAACCGTTTACCGAATCACAGATAAAGAAAGAGAACGTCACTCAATCATTTGCAAATGATTATGTCAAGATTCCAAAATGATATAAAATAACAGAACATCATTAGGGCGCGTCAACGACCGTTAGTCAAAATGTTCGGATGCATGTCCCCGATTTGTGTCTTAACTGTGCCGTTGCAATGCGAAGGTCTCGGATCGTGTTAAATGAGCGTGATGAAATAAATAAAATTGTAACGGTACTCCATGATACTACAGAACAGTAGATGAGTGTCAATGACAGCCTCCAAGTTACTGATCGTCAAATAGATACAATAAATATTTTTGAGAAAATGTTACAACTTCGCAGAGAGTCTCTGCGAAGATTTAAAATTTTGCACGTGAACTCAATACATTCTCCATTAATTTCACGTAAACTTTGTACAGGTCTGTGTAAATAACCGTAGTATCATAACCAATATTATGGAAATACTTACTTCTACAAAAAACATACTTGCTATTTATTTGCGAAAATTGCTTTCGCAGACGCTTTGATGACTCGTTACAGCATAACCTTTAGTAAGTTGATTAGTAAGAGTCTACGAGTTGCGACCGATCCAGTTAATTGAACACTTAATTGGATAATTTCCGTGGAAGAACCCTACTAATACCCAGTTCGTCATGTTTGATGATATACCTGCAACTATTTACATTTAGCGCTTCCGTACGAGCTCAAAAAAGTTGACTCGTCGTAGATATACTCGTAATTAATCATTAGAACCTATCGAAAGTATCGAGTTCTTCTTTTAACTATTTTTTCATCCACTACTATGACAATTTCATGTACTCAAATTATTTGCGCATAAGTACCACAGAAAACATTTCAATTTATACTCTCGCAGCATCACTATACGGAGATGTGAATAATCCCAAGACGAAACATTTAACATTCTGATGCGTTCGCGGGTCCTGATGTTCTCCGGAATGCTAGCTCGGCACGTGCCAATGTTCCGTGTAATCTGTAATCGCCAGGAAAATTCCTTCATAACCATGACAAAAATCGCAACAAACGGTAAATTATATCTGATGGTCGTGCCAAATCGGAACAATGGATCTGATTCATTTTTAATACTACAGTGAGACTTACGAGTAACTAACACGTAAAGAAATTTATCAATGGTCAATCCATAGCTCGTGTAGATAAAGCTCAAGTACAAATTAAAGTAATAGTTTCCGTTGAGTAGATAGTAAATACATATATATTGGCATAATATCATAAGGCATTCGATACAAATACTGCATGCAACAAATCGATTACAATACGTCACATACTTCCACATGCCAACAATTACACGGCACCGCATTTCCTCTGCGGCGTGCCTAGTGGAAGCCATTTAGCCGTATCAAGTATTAAGTCACTTTTTCACCGAGAGCGGTGAACTTTCGCGCGCCGATAAAAAGCGCGCAGCTGGCCTTGACCGGACGCATGCGCACGCGCAAGCCTCGTACAGCGTTTATTATGCATCGCGCTACGTAGGCGACAGCGTAGCTCCGTAGATATAAAGGTACGTTTATTATGATTGTCATTAACCATAATATTACTTGAAAAATAATTGAAACAAGTATTTTTAGCAATAAAAACTTGAAAAATGCCTTTTTAGCAAATGTTACTTTTGCAGATAACCAAAGAAATTTCCTGGCAATTCAATTACTGAACAATCTTTTCAGCATTGGAATTTGTTTATTACACTTAAGCAGCCGTGCCTTACGTCAATATTCTAGGAATGCAACGATGCAGAACTACGCTGCAGTGATACTTTTTATAGCGAATTTCATTCACATAGGTCAAGGTGACAAGAATTCTACATTTTTCTTATTATATAAGGAAGGTAGAATTTACGTATTTCTGAACTGTGACTGTTTCTTAACGATGCTAATCAGTTTAGTGTCACTAACCCTTGCAAAGCAAGATAGAACTTCCATAGTCCCGTAACATAATATGGGTTCCAGTTGTCACCACCAAATAATTACGTAACTATTTGCAGAATTTCGCGGTTTTATATTTCCGAGTAATCACTCCACTGTAAGTTAATGGTTAACGCCGCCGAGATGTAAAGGCTATCGATAAACATCCTTTTTTTTTTTCGAAGCACAAAGAAAAATCCATTAGCATAATTGCATACCAGCGAAACTTAAATATACGAAGATCGCAGATTATTATGTCATCTATTACTCGAAGGAACATCATTCAAAGCGGCTCATTCAATGTTTTGAAGAGATAAGAGAAAAATATTATCGTTCCAAGAATAATTTATGCACCCAGACCACGTAAGGCAACTAAATATAACTCTGAAATCAATAAACCATTCGCTAAGCTAGATTGGATGTTTGTTTATCAAGAATCTGTTCTGGATTTCCGAGCGTCTCGTCAAAACTATGATTACATTAACGATGCAGTTTCCGATACTGATGATAAAGAATATAACAGTAAATAGTAATTCTATGTAAATCGGAATCGGACTATCAAAGACTATATGCATTGAGAACTAGGTCGAGTTTAAATTCCGAGGAGTGTGTCAGAATTATAATTATAATAATGAACCTGTTCCTGATAGTGATTCTAGCGATTTTAACAGTAAATAGCGAAACTATGTAAATCGAAATCCGACAAAGACAACATATTTAGAACAAGGTCAAGAATAATCACAGAGGAGTTGGGAACGGACAATGGACAGCTATTTAAAGCGAGGACCGTGGGAGTGATCATTGAGAGCCTTAGACGAATGTAACAATAGTACAAGCTAAGACACATTTCGACACAATATTATTGGAGGCGTCGCAAAAACGGAATTAGGTTCTTCTGACGATGTGTTTGAGTTTAATATGTTTCCAGCTGACCGCAGGACTCACGATGTAGATAAACGATTTGGAGATACCAAAAACGGTATTCGTGTACATAAACTCAATTGGTGTAAGTGACTGGCTGTGACAAATGTTGGGTCGGTGGTGTTGCACGAAAATTTCGTATGCAATTTATCACGTCTTCATTGTAGAGTGATGATGTATATCTTAAGTGGAATGAATCGTTAATGGTAGCTATTTTGACACATCGAACCATTACTGTGTTAGGGCAATAACGCTACATTAAAAGTAGATTTTGATTTGATTGAAGACGCACCATATCAAAATAGGTACTAAAATTATGACTGATTTGGAAAATGAAATAATAACACAATAAGTACATATATACAAATACTATTGGCTGAAACGTTTACGTACGTACAAACGTAAAGCATTTTCGACTAAGGGACATGCTTTGATAAAAGTTTGTTGCTATGAATCTATGATGATCTATACTGCATAGAAGCCAATGGTAACCAACATGTATCTCCATCGATCTCCACTGATGCAAAGCTTTAGTAATATATTCAAAGCTGAGATATCCGAGCTTGGCATTAAGGTATCCCCAGAATAGTGGTAGCATATAGAATAATGTCTATGTATATCCTAAGTAAATAAACCCTCCTATCTCAATTTTCACCAGTATGCAGTTTAGATAGTTTCTGCATAATTCAGATAAAACCAATGCCTAAATTGTGAATGCCTAAGCTTGTTCTGGGTCTGTAAGTCTTTATGTCCATGCCAATACCACCAAAACAAGTGATTTTCAAATCTAATTTATCTTAAGAAGATAGATTTTAAGTAACATTGAAGATACTTTTTTAACATAAGTCCAAAACTTTTGTAAGCTTTTAAAATTAGTTGTGCCTTTTCAGACGCTACAATCGAATATGGTGCGACTATCGCTAATTTTAAGCTGATTACATTTAACCAACTTAACCACTCAGAGCTGAGTGGGAGTACGCTGACATTTGAAATATCAGATTTTAAATGGAGCACTTGCCACAATTGATGATGATGGCTGAAAAGGCTATCATGGTGTATCTGTTATTTAAATGGTGCTCATTAAACTACACTTAATATTCCGCAAAAGAAATAACAATGGCATTGAGCAATACTCATAAAGAGTTATGCAACCATTTGAGAATGTTATTACTGCAAACAGTACAAAAGGATAATCTATTATGATCATTTCTTACTCTATTAAAATCATTAATGATGTTTTTAAGCAAATAAGGTATCTAACATACACACATTTCAGTTTTGTTGCGTAGCTATCTACAATTGATTAATTTATATAAATAAAGCGTAACAGCAACCTTAGATTCCTGTGTAAAAGGCTACTACAATATTATATTTCGTTGGTATATGATACGGCAGAGATACGAGTACTTACACGAAGAATTTCAACTTAGTCTTAGAGATACTAACATATCCGTTAATAACCTGATGTAGAATTCCAAATCTTTCAATACTTGAATAAATATGAGTAGCAGTAACCACTTGCCATCCATCATCAGATGAACTCCATGCTCATTTGCTGCTTCAACATCATAAACACGAACATGTTGTGTTTAAGTAAATTACCTGTTTTTACGGACGCGGCCTCACCGTAGGGTAAAGCAATCTAACTGTCGCGATGATTACTAGCCGTACCCTGAAACCTATTAGAAGTTCTATCATCTCGTAACGGTTGTTCTAACACTATCCTATCCGCGATCTTATCTCAGACTAGGGTCTTGATAGCGATAACGCTTCTGGTTATTTGTAGTGGCGACAGACGAGACAATGAGGAAATTATGTGCTGATAATTACTTATTTATAACACGTTACGTTTATTTATAACAAGTTTTGTTTATTTAAGATGATAGAGGAAAGAGATGCAACATACGGTCCGTCTGATGGTTGGATTGCTGCCGTAGATGAAATTATTAGATAAAGCATTCTTACTATGTATATCATTGCACAATTTTATCAATAAAAACTTTTTTTAATAAATATGCCTGTACAATAGAACTGATATCAAATTACTATTTCGAATACAAATACATACTCGTAATATTTTAACTTTAATCACACAGAATATAGGTGCCTATAGTGTCTTGGCTGCAACAACTTTTTGCTAGTCTCCGTCTCTTCAACTGGAAGAGACTTAGAGCGTACTCCACCACGTTGCTCAAATACTGATTGGAATATTGGAAGAGTTTGTTCACACAACATCATTATCGTAGTTTATTCATACAACACCAATAATTTATACACAGTAGGTAAATAATCAGCAAACAAGCGGAAGCCGCAAATCTATGTCAAGTTCAATGGTAGCCGAGGGCGAGACGCCCTAATAACCGATCGGTTAAACCGCCGCATAACGAGCCAACTAAGCCATCTGATATGAGTTGTGTTATTACGGTCATCTGGAGCCATTCCTCTGCAATTTCAACGTGATCTGTACACAAACTATTTTAACTCTAGATCTAGACAATCTCTGATGTTAAGTTCCAATCTAGTCTAGACTAGACAGGTTTATTGTCGCTTGGACAAAAAAACTACCACATAGTAAAAGATTTTTGATACCCATTGATACGTAAATAGTATAGGAATAGTAAGAATACCATTACTTCTTCTGCTTCTAGGTTCTTGAACACATATGTAAACACTCCGAGACTCATAACAGATATTATTATGAAACTCATTAGGTATGTCTGTTTGGTGATCAAACCCGGAACTATCCGTATCGCAATCTGGTCAGTATTCTAACAGTTATTGACAAATTATTGTTAAAATTATATAATTTACTTAATTGAGTATAGCGTATAACGGTATAATGAGCGTTGCAATAAAGCAACAATAATATAATTAATTAAAGCACAGCAGAGTTTCTAAGGGAAATCTGCACTACCTACATAATGAGGACGGCTTTGATAAGTAAAGATACCTCGCCGTCTTGAAATTGAATGAAGCCACATACGGCTGATTAGTCATTTTTTTTTAATTCTTGACCATAAAAAAATCTATTTTTAGAGAAAAATTACAAATAAATAACTAATACTGCGTAATTTACAAAATAAATAATTAAGTATTTCAAATATTTTAGGGACATTTTAGCACGGAGACGTGGCAAAACGTTTTTACGCAACTATTTCAATTCTCTAAACTGGTTACATTTTCTTGTTAGGAGTAAGTAATCTTTACTAATCTATGGAGGACGGTTACGATAATCGCAACTTGGCAACCCTACGTTGCAATGAAAATTTATTGTAATTATAAAGGAGACGACCCACTTGCCGAGCCCGACAGGTTTTCGTTAAGCCGTTGTTGCTAATGTTCGTCCGTTAATCAAGACGTGTAATTATATTGTTCTATGCAGCATAACGTATGACAATAGCTACAAAACAAAGTAAGAACAAAGCAAAATTATTCATATGCAGAAATCTGCGAAGTCATTACAAAGGTACATACATTAAAACGTAATATTCAATCCACCGTTATTTTTAATAATAATTCACTCGACACTTCTGTTAAAGATAGAAAGGAACGTTAATATTGTCTTTAATAGAGACGGTAATGTGAATCTGATCAAATTTTAATTTAAAAGTTTTGGCACCGTGATGTTAATACAAATTTAATCAAAAATTCACCCAAAGAGACAAGATCCAAAACGTGACAAAAATACACTAGGATTCTACCTGTAAATTCTATTTCACTTAAGTGATTAATAGTAACACTATCACTGTAAAACGAGTACCCAAAAAAAACAATGACAACACCGACAAACACACAAACGCAATAGTAGTTACTCGTACATTTGTAATTCCTCTTCTTCTTACATCCACTTTATGTAATGATACAGTTACAATAGCAGACACATTTCATACATGCTACGAAACCCAGATAATAGGGACAATTTATTCTTGCGTACATTTAAATAACCATCCAGTAGTAACAACCAATAAACATATTATTTTATTGTAATTAAACTCAATCGTATCACAATTTCGCAGAAATAATATGCGACTAACATTAATGTTTAAGAAATAGAGTAGTGGTTTCTTACCATAAAAATATAAGTTATGTATGAAATAGTTCGCTTAACTTTTATGATTTAAATAAATGGACACATTAATTTATAAATCCTTAAATAAAATTGCAACATCTGTCTGTAACTTTACATACTTCAAGTACTTATACTGATATGTTAAAGGGAAGTACAACTAAAATATTTATACAAAAATACTTTCAGCCAAAAGTACTCTTTACACATCCTATCTATACCCCGAAAAAATCTCCCGAATAAATCAAAATCCTAGAACCCGGCAACACGCATTTGGAACGGCGCATCATTAATACTCGTTTTAATTTAAACCAAAACACAAATTAACCGTTGTTACTGGATAATAACATTAAATAGTTAAAGCGTGAAAAAATTAATTTGCACGAAGCATAAACAATACAAATGAGATTTTCGATGCGAGCTCATTGTTCCCCCGGAAGTCATTCAACACCGCGTAACGGATGTCAGCGTTACATCACCTACGTTGTTTTGTTGTGATCTGACTCACTGAACACAATGTCAAATTTGAAAAAAGACAACAGTAACTTTAGTCAAAAGCTCTACTACAATAGATTGATTTATGTGCCCAAAACGTGCAAAGCATGATGGGTGCAGAAAACCTTACCCAGGCAGGGGGAGAGACTCATATCTAGCAGGTACTTAATAAAGTTCCAACCAAGCCTTGTATCAGAAAGTGGCAAAAGTGTAAAAAGACCATCTAATAACGGCTACTCCAGTCCATGGACATCGGTAACTACGAGTAAGTCCAAATAGAACACGTCTCCTATTTGAACATAATAAATCAGACTCTATGTAAAATATTTACATCGCTTTTTTTATAATTATAATGTTTCATTGAAGGTTTCATTTCATAAAATTATCCAAAAATTCATAGCTAAAGTAAGTAAGGTAAAGTAAAAGAGGAGCATCATTTAAACATCTTTTAGATAACCCTTCGACCGGTTGCGATACTAAGTAGACCACATTATATGTTGAAATATTTTATTCGGATATTTTTTCCGTAACTTTAATATTAGACCATTCATCCATTTGTCGATGAACCTAACTAATGTGTTACGTTGTGAGGTCGTTAACCAAACAGTGGATTTAATCAGCCAATAAGACTTGTGTGTCAGCTAATGCGTAAACCAGTTGGGTGCGGATCCCAACTAATCGATTAAGTTACCAGTGTGCCATGGAGCCGATAATTTCTACACTAAAGCTTGCTTGATGAACAATAACGGTGCTATTTCAAAGTAACTTTTAGAGTTGTCAACTTAACGAAATTTAATTATATTACGTCTGTCTTCAGCTATATTACATGGAATTGTAATATTTTTCCCCATCACGAGACCGCGAGGTACAATTTTGAAATTTGTATGGCTTTGAAGTTATCCTCAAACGGCGGATGAAAACTGAACCTTGTCATGAACGAAACAATTTACGGCTATAACCCTAGAAGAATATCTAAATTTATATCTCTGTAGCCTAAGATCAAACCGGAGACGATGGAAATAAAATCATCGGTATTAAAAAAAAATATATGTAAATCAATAAATATTAAACATTTTCAAAGAATCACGTATACAATACGAGATACGGATTTAATACTAAAGCTTATTTATCTCCTAATAACACTCTTAATTGATAACCCTAGTAACATATTCATAATGATAGAAACTAACCCGAAAAGAAAACGATATACGAGGTTAAACTGTAAAGTTAAGGAGAACGCATATTTATCGTACTTAAGCAAGACAATTTACATGCAAATGAGAGGTATAAATATGTTTAATGCATTGATATGACAGATAAAGAGACTGCAATAATGGTTTCAACTTGATTCATCGTCTCGGGCGCTTCCTCTCATGTTTAAACATCTTTGTTACGTACCGTACTTAATTTCAGGGAATGGACATTCCTCGCAGAGGTCATTCCTCGCAGAGGCTGTATCAAAAGATATTAAATTCCCTCATCGTCGACATAATTATGTAGCTCAAACCTATTATTATACCTATAATCTATATATACCTATTAACCTATACTGTTATTTACTTGTTTGAAGTTTTTAGTTCAGAGTTCAATATTTAAAATATACATGAATGAAAGATATTTTAATCAGCTATCAGCACACCTCCAGTACATGCCTCCTCACCCCAGACCATAACATCGATTTTCACCCTGTCTCTCCTGCCTCCCATTTACAAGCATGACTATTTTTGTCTACATCGTTATAACGCCTTAAAATAATATAAGTAATTCAGTGAACAGAATCATAAGGCTCCGTGACATATTATTACAACCAAAAATACGGATTATGCATACCAAGCAAAATTGCAGAAAGTTCGCATTACATTGTATGCTTATTGGACACGAGCGTCGCGTTGAGAGAAAACAGGTTCGATTTTCCAAATGGTTGCAATATCGATACACGACGATCATAATCCAATATCGTTACCAATAATCGATTCACTTTCGCCCGAACGATCCTTATCGCAAAATCCAACCGGTCATGTTACTCAGTTATGTTTCCATCGTTTCCTGTACTTTGCGAGGCTACTCCACCGAATCGCGAGGCACCCGCCGTGTTCCATGAAACCTGAGGAGGAATGTGCTCCCCGTCTCGATTGCGTTTCATATCATTCACCGCAGGCGATGTGATTGAACCTAGATTGCTTGCATCCTTGAAAACTAGTTACAATTGAATATGAGCCCTGCAAATTTTTACGATTAAAGATATGCGGGATGATTGCCAAAGGGTACCGGATAATTTTATTGCTATCACAAATAAGACTTGCAGCTGCTTTATAGACCACATCACCGTCAGACATTATCGTGTTCAGTTTGCATATCAAGTTGTAAAACTACTGTTTATAACTAAACATGGAAACTACTTTACTTTAGTGCATCGTAAAGTAATCCAAGTCGTTCATTGATCTTGCGGGAAACGCTAATCTAACTACAATTTGATAAGATCATGTTATTTACTTTTGCATTTTTTATGTGACCACATTCAGCGAATAGTTACAATACTTTCTATTGTGAGACTAATATAATAAGATGATGCGGTTAAAAATATGTCAAAGTAATCTTATTGTCCATCCTTTAGTAGATCGACCACAAAAAATGAAAATCCCGCTATTTTTCACGTACAGGCAACACCTAACAATAAAAAAAAAAGTGTGTGTGTGTCAGCTACGACGCACGATTGGAGTTTACTCCTTACGAACGATAATTATGATATACATATATCGAATAGAAAAAAGGGTAAATGAACGCATCTGCTAAAATGATAAGAGAAACAAACATATATCTGTAATTATTCGGATTATTTATATTACTTCAATAATGCGTATTACATAAAGTATGTTACAAAATAATATAAATAATAATAATAATAATAATTGTGTTCAATTTATACAAATCCAATTTTAGGATGATTGATTTCTTTCACTTTGAATTATAATATCACTCTTAAATACTGTAATTATCGTAATACGCAGGCGCGCAACACACACGTACAAACATACGCACACATTCAACTCTCAGACTGGAGGTAGTGAACTATACAGTGAGACTACGAAGTATCGCGCAAAGAGGAGACCCCGAGAATGAGATACGCTGTGTAATGTATTCCATCTCATTCTTTTACACGTTCAATCCTACAGATATATATGTTTGTCTCTTTCTACGTTACGCCTCAACTTTTCGTGTTACACTTGATTTTACTCCTCATAAAATTTCCGTACCGGGCCTTATAACTCAAATCGTTTCTTAAGGAGTAAACTCCAAAAACCTTTACAAGTCAATAATAATCCCATTATGTCAATATCTTGATCATATAGCCGCACACATCAGCTAATTAGCAATGCGATAGCAAGAATTATCTACTTAGAAATTGAAGAACTTCCTTTAAATTAGTCACCGATCTGAGTTCGACGGCCAACAGGTATCCTTTTAAGCTAAATGTCCTCTACCCACGTTATAACTAGACTTTATTAGCGTTTATGACAGTAATGAAAATGACATACATCCTCTTAAGCACCGTAACACAAGTATATTAAATTATGGTGTTTAAACTTAACGTAACTGTTTAGTTTTACGAAACCACACACGTTACTTTGGTCAAAACAAATATATCGACCTTACACTAATGGCGAAGAAGAGTACGTCAACATGTACAAGGTAAATTGATGAGACAGTTCTGCCAAGGCCTGTAGGTGCTCAGTCATGCATAATCCGAATGAAGTCGTCACATCGCGGTAGGTCTAAAAATAAAACAAAGTGCTTGCCCCAACTAGCCGGATTTCCCACAGTGCCGGGCGCAGTTGACAAGTGTGGCGCATTCATCAAATTGACTGATGGCGCGAGAGGAACACGCGTAACTCACACTGATGGCACCGTTCCCCGGCTACGATCTGATTAGGAAACAGTTGTCCCACAAGGAAATAAACTGACTAGCCTCACATCGCGTTTCAGATCTCGTGGAATGTTGCTATACTGTATACTTGACCTAGGCTTAATATCATACACTGATAAATAGAGAATGATACGAAATGTAATAAAATATCTGTTTGATTATAACTATCTAAATAAAACATCAATATAACATAACCTCTGAAGACTAAATAGAGAGTTAGAGACTAGTTAGATAAAAATAAAGATCAAAATAAATCTTTCCATTATCTTATTAAAGCAACATATTACCTGTCATAAACCACAAGAAAACTAATGCTCATTCGATCGCTCGAGTGTGGTCCAATCGTAAATTTCGATAACGGTATAATCAATAACAAATTAATGTCATCAAAAGATGAAAACGCTTATTGAATAGAAAGTAACAGTGCAAACTGCAGCTAGAAGTGGATGATATCGTAAATCCTTAGAAACTCAAGCGAATTCAATAGCTGGCGAGTGTGGTCCAATCGTAAATTACGATTACAGCCCCATAAACAAGAAATCCAATGAGGATTCTTGTTTTAAAAACTTTAATGTTATAGAGTCAATGATCTATCCCTTTCTATACCTTCCTATTAATTAAAGCAATAGAATTGAAAACAAGGACAATGTTTAGAACATTATCGCATTATTGTCAATTGATATGACTAACTTTACTCGTATCTGCATAGTTTTGTGAACATTATGAAGAATTCTTAGACATACAGATGTTCAAGGGAAGTATTAACAGCTTCCCATCGGGTAAAATTCGTATCTTTCTTCAATGAAAATCATATGGTTATACCAAAACCGCCAAACAAATGCGACTCAGAGACACATGCCAATTTTACGCGTTAGCGTTGTATGTTTGTAAGTTTTACCAGTCAGCCAGACACGCTGATCTGGTCGCAGCATTAGATTAGCTTGGATGTGTCGTAAATCGTCGGCGAGCCAGGCGGATCCGATCGCGGGCGAGTGCGGTCGAATCGTAAATTTCGATTACAACCTGCTGTGGGCGCACAGATAAACTTGCGGGATCCGTAATGACGGTAACCGCCTCGTTGTGCACTCTCGTTATGCGGTTAGCGATTCGCCAATTCTATTGTTGAAGTTTATGTTCCATTTCATAGCATAGAACTTTAGGAACTCGCGGATTTAGACAATACCTAAATTAGAGACGATTTGACCACTTTACGTCGTATTGTTTCGATTCAATTTCGAGATAAAAACAATAAAATCGCATGTACCTAATAGCTGATATTTCCTTACACGTAAATTTCTGCCTACCTTTTTCTACTTTGGCGAAATGTTGCGTTTTATGAACCAATTCTATTTTATTGTTTATTGCATACTCGAAATATGGGAAACAGAAACGTATCTTTATTAATGCGACATATGGTTATTCTGGTGCAAATTAAAATATCCCACTTTTCAGCAGTTACATTTCAAACTTGGTATGTATTTACAAACAAACTGAAATTATCGCACCCAGTGAGATTATGGGTATTACACCGCCATTACCTAGTGTTTGTGAAAAGAATTATGCCATCTGATAGCCACTGAATTGGGTCAGAGATAGCGACTGAGAGGCCAATGCAACTTCGGCTGCGAGTTATCTAATCTGACACAATAAACTGATGATGGGACACAAACAGACAACATTCGTTCAACATTTAACTTAATGTGTGCACCAAAAAAGACAATCATTTTGATTATTCGGCCAACATTCAGTCACGACTTTTGAACGACATTAACCTCGGCTTTGCTTTTTTCGTCGACATCAAAGGGTTACCGGCGCGATATATTTTTTTGCGCGACCAGACATCGTCCGGTATGATTCGTGGGTAATGTTCGACGTGGATTGCCTCGTCAATTTGCGCATATTCTAAGACATACCAAATCAATTGAACTTAAAGTCTTTGGATTAAATTTTATTTTACGAATTTCTTGCTCTTTAGCGCTCTTCTTGCGCTTTCTATAGCTAAATCGATAGACAAAAACATTTGAAGCTGGTTTTGGAGGTTTATAACACTCAAATTTGACGTCCGAAAACTCACATTTTTTGTTCCTTGCGAACTGTTTTTAGTCCTTAAACAACATTTTTACTATTTTTAGGCTTTCCCAATATGTATATTAAAAAATATATTCTTAACCTAAAATAATTTCATCACATCAATATTTGTATATGTGTGGATGTGATGAAATTCCTTTGCGTCTCTTTGCTTTCTGCTACAGAAAAATCACATTCCATTGCGAAATGCATACGCATTATGAATAGTTGGTGTAATAATATAGTTACTTAATAAATAGTACCAATTCAATTTTTCTCCTTAGTTCTGACATCACTTTATGTAATGAATAGACTTACCTCTTGTTCCGTCTTGACCTTTTCTCTGCTGCTGTCATCTGAAACAATTGCAAATGTACATCAATATAATATGAGCATAACAATTATCATACATCTAAATTTCTTTCTATACCAAATATCAAAACTCCCCAACACAATGAATTCCTTTGTATCTTAACTCTGTATTGGCAGTTATGTAACTGATGAATGATTTTTAATTTATTCTCTGAATTGTTTACATAAATGTCTTGCATGTAACGTAATTCTAATTCTACTTCGTAACAGCAGTGTTAACCACTGCTGCGAGTATGTTCTGGTCTCTAGAGTGAGGTAATGCCGGGAAACTTGACAAACGAGGCGTTCCAACCTAATCCTCAGGAATAACAATTCATCAATGGCAGGTCTCAGGGCTCCACTTTTTTGGAGATCATTGCAGATGTCCGTAAGCAGTAATGATCAATAGCAATCAAATGAAGTGTATTCTCGTGTGCTTCTAGATATAGTGGGATATTGGATCATAGAAAAAGTAAATGAATATGTTTATATTAACCAACCAAGCAAAATAATTCATTTACGCATATTTAAAGCAGCCATATTTCAAACCACTGATAAATTATTGTATAAGTTCAAGATACATTATCGTCTTGTTTCAGAGCTCGACAGATTTTATTATGATAATATCTCCTTTCAGTAAAACATTAGCATATTCCTAATTGTCTGCATTACGTTGTGTTCGCGAACCGGTCATGGTTATTAAGGATTTACATGATATGCATGCTAATATGCTGACGTTGTTTACTTTCGCAACATGCAATAATTGTATGAAATTCTTTCTACTATGCTGTAAGGATGCAACATAGCTTTAAACTTTTGCAGTCAGTAATTTACGTATATTTCAGTGAAAGTCTAGTTCAAATGTTACTCTCTAATTTTGGATATTAACGAATTTTACGTTTTCCATCAACAATTCTAAAAGTATTTGTGGCTCAGTATAATAATTTATAAGGAATCTGTAGTGTACAAGCGTATTCTCTTATAAATAATCTACGAAAATATATTTTCATTAAGTACAAGATGATCTTCATTAAGTCATAGCATCGAATATTAGAATAAGATACCGTCTCAAATCCGACCTTAACTCATATTTTGTAATGGATCTTTAACCAAGTTTAGATAATGGTAGTTATTCTGAAATTACATTGTAACTTGGGATTTTCTTATTACGTGGAGAAAATAAAGGAACCAGGCGCTAAAGACATTGTGAATGACACGGGTACTTGTGTTACACTCTGGTGACCAAATCATCTCGTATCTAGCCGTCATCGCGATGCGCAAGGAGGCCAGTGACCTGATACATTTCTAACAATTTTATGATAAATCAAGTAGACTAATGTCTACGTACCATTTGACAGCGAAACCATACTCTACAAAATATTTTACGCCCACCCGTAAAATTGAATTGACAGAAGTTTTTGGGAAATTCATGACGGTACAGATTAGACTCCTGGTTTGATCGGTGTAGTAAGGTTTAAATAAGATATCAGAACTTGTATTTGCTTTTCTATCAAATTTTATGGCGAATACAAATTTGCTCGGATTCCACACGAACGGGTGCATCCAACGTAGCAGTAACCTGCATTACGGCAATCGGGCCCTGCGCCGAGGCCATCGGCTTTGTAGGTCAATGGGCAGATAAACAATACGCACGCACCAGAACATCGTGTCTGCCGTCAGTCAAATCAACTGCACCGTTACATTTGCTTGTCTATTTGCTATTTCCGGTCTGACTGCGACACTGACGATTCTACTCTTCTTTTTCGTAATAGATCTATCAAATGTATGCAGTATGATGACGGTTCTGCAGCTAATGTTAAATTGTTAGTGGCCGCAATGACTACTTAAAATGGGTGACCAGCAAGTGATGCAAGTGCAACCAGTTCCAAAAACCAATAGGAGTTTTCTTTAAATTATCGCTTCAAATGAGCGGTTAACATTACGCGGACTACATCGCGTAATGTTAACCACAGCTGCCCAAGATCATCTACAGGAGATCAAATGTGAATTGCTAGCACTACGGGCAGAGTTAGAATGTCTCAAGGAAATGTCATTACCTTACTACCCATCAAATAAGAACATATAAGCGTTTACCACTGCTATTTTAAGGCAGAAATAGTAGCGAGGTATCTCCAGCGTCGAACAACGATGAGTTGTACCGCATAATAATGCCGTAAACCGATCATACATACATCGAAACTTTGTAGCCGACCAATAACAATTTGATTTAGACGACACTTGAACGCGTTGTAAATAGCACTGCAAATACCTCTTATGAAGTATGTTAGTTTACACTTCAGTAAACTTTAGAAATGTGTTTACTAACCGTAAGTTGGTAGTTACAATCTTAAATAGCAACAAGAGTCATCCAGCGCATCGCAACGAAGAGTCACAAAGTAAAGGCTTAGGAACAAAACAAACAATCAGGCTTTAATCAAGGAATGCAAAAAGACGAGCAAAAATTCCAGTTCGAAGCCCGGCTGAAATCCGTGCTGTATTCATACGACCACTAAGTGCACTTTATCGCTCATTCTGATGTTCAAATACCAAGATTTATTTAACACTGTCACTATATTTGCGGAGTGCGTTCACCCTCGTCGCTCGTGACGACGCCATCCTGCCGTAACGTTATAACATACGTTACTGTATGATTTTAAGGTCGATGGTTATGTTTCTTACGTTTTAGCTTCTTGTGAATTAGAAATATATGTATATATGTATGTAATAGATGTATATGCAGGTAAAAAATATGTATAATATCAGTTCGCAGTGCCAATTCTTCGAAGGTCTGCCAACCACGAGTCTCTACACTTTTTCAGGATCTCGAGGATTCCGATGAAGAATGTATTGCATACTAAGCTAGGAGATCGGACATACTCATAGTGGCAGCACTGAATAGTGAGCTAAATATATTAGTCCAACCAATCAGAGGTGGTTAAGTCTTTGACTAACGCAGAAAAAGGGAATTTGTAATGGATCCAGATGAATATAGAATAATACAGGTGCATCTCATTAAGTCGTACTTTTCTGACTCCTTAATCGAATATATTAATAAGTTTTTGTCAATATGGAATGCATGTCGACAAAATTTTTGAGTGAAGTAAACTTATTTTTATGTAATTACATTTACGAAAAAATGTCAACATACCTTACACAAACGTTTAAACATGTGAATTGAAGTTCAAATAATATTTTAGGAAAATGAACCGTTAGTTAAAGAGGAACCTTACTGTTTAATAACTCGTTCCGCGTCGTTATTTCTGCGATTGTACAAAAACTGGCCACGTGTCAAAGATACGAACATCCCGCCACAGATCAGATGTCGTATAGAAATGTCCGGTATGACATCTACTTGAATTTATTATCGTTATCTATCCTTGCTCCCAATCTACTCGGGGTCGACGAAATAAGATTACTTATTCATAATGCCACTGGATTATATCCAGTGGCATTATGAATAAGTTAAGTTAACCGATTATGAATAAGTTAAGTTAACCGATTGGAAAAACCTTTATGAGAAATACGGATACGCACTTTATTATTTAGAAAAGTATTATGAAAAATATAATGTCCACAAGACTGATTTGGTGAAAACGACTAATATACGTTATTACAATTGTCTATTATGAGTTCAAAATTTTGCCATTAATTTTCCAGGTCAAAATATTTGAGTCGGTGATCTTGTGAAAAGCAACTCGGGTTCATTGAGACGGCATAGAATTGTTATCGATAAAAAGTAATATCTTTATTTAAGTAATAAGATTAATGAATATGTTATTCATTAAGATTTATTCACTACATTTACATGAATCCAACCACAATTATTCATATCATGGCCATAGTTATGTTAATGTTACATCTAAGATGCTACATAACTGTTGGTTTTCCGCACAAACGCGCCACGCCTATGAACCATTTCTATACGATTTCTGTTATCTGCATTTCGCGAGGTTCCGTGAAACGTGAAATACCGTTCGGTTAATTTGCAGCTCACTGCACAACGTGCTCTCTGCATTCCCGCATTCTACCGATACCGAATATGTTCTTTTGTTTCGGTAACCGAACCCTAAAGTGTCTCGTATCAGTTTTGAATGTAACGGGAAAATGTATACGTTTCTGTAAAAGTCGGACCAAACGTATATTTGTTTCGGTTAGTTTTAAGACCAATATCTGTTGGAAAACCGTATACTTTTTGTATCGTACCGGAATATTACGTTACGTATGATATCATATTAACACAAGCTGTTCAAAACCTGCACGCCGATTGATTACATCAATATTACGCTCGAATTAATAATAGCAACAAAACAGCCTACACGTCTTACCGATCTCAATTGTTATAGAAATTGTTACAAAAACTTGCTATTGCATATTAAATCATCTGTGAAATAGCGTAACCCGACACGTAATTGTTCTGCTATAAAAACAATGACGTCATAAAACGACGTGGTTCGTTTCGACGCACGTGGGCTGTACATTTGAGAAGCAAACAATTCAACGAATCGATAGGCGCTGATAAAACTATTAGCTAACGCAAAACGAGTGTTGATTACAATGCTAATAATATGCCTTTTGTTTTTGCTGATGAAATAAAATAATTTAAAAAAGGTCCTTGTTGTCTAAGAGGTATGTTAAGCACAAGGCATGTGTTTACTTTTTTAAGGGTAGTGATAGCATACAACGATTTGGATATGATTCCAATTCTTATCCAGATTTTCAGCTAATTTAAGTATACTTACTGAATTTTACATTTTGAAATAACATGTTCCTTTAATTTTAAATAATAAAAATTGTATATCGGTCATTAGTAAAAAAACAAAAATTTATTTCCATTTTTCATCCTATAAAATCATTATAAAAAGTGAGGCATTTACTCACTCACACACACGCTGAATTCTTATGTATCATCTCCATATTTTTCTAGATGAATGATCAAGGACTATTATCTCCCCGTCCCTGTCTATAAATCGAAAGCCGTTGCGCTGTATGAGTCAATTCAATTATCCTGCATTCCCCGTTCCTTTTTCCGTTGTTAATAAGAAAACATTTCGGTACCAGGAGAACAAAGAATAAAAGGTGTTGTATAAACAATTCACAACAAAACACCTGACGTGCACCTTATCCAGAGTAATGTTGCAGTCGCGTGCTATACATTCCCGGTTTTTGCTCGCGCGCCGCGCTCGCAGCTGCCGCGGAAAAAGTGGTTATGTCCTGGAACCATCCGCGGAATGCACATTACCCGAGTTATTTTGTAATTTTGGACCCCGGTGACGACCTGCTTGTTTTTGCTGCGAAACGAATTATTATATTCGTTACGAATGCCAGGAGAACATTTGCGTTACTTTATGGGAAAAAATGTTTTATTAGAAGCCTCATAACGATAGTCTTGAAATGTGTGTTGGGTTCATGGATATATTTATGACACATAACATTAAACAGGCTTAGAACATACGCAAACATAACAAACTAGCTTCCGTCCGTGACTTCGTGCGCTTGGAATTTACTTTAAGACTGAAGTGAATAACATGGGTCAAAAGAGTAAAATGGATGATGGATATAAAATAAAAGACTACTTCATTAAACTATTCATTCGCTCTTTTGGTGTGGTAAGATTTATGATATTCTGGCAAACGCAAACGGTGTTGGAGTTTATCGATCTCTTATATATGTATAGGTACCACCTTTGTACCACCAGGACGTAAATCAGAGCTAATATAAAATCACATGTATAAATATGCGTATATAAATAATCATTTTACCAGTTGCTTCTACAATGGCCACAAAAGTCAGATAAAAAAACGTTTCGTAACTTCGCAGAATCTGCACCAGTTCCTACTATCGCAGCGGGATAATCTTAACACACTCACTTATCTTTAACCGTGAAGACACGAACCGCGCCGCGTCTAAAGAAAGACTCTCTTTGACCTTAAAGATGGCAGCTCAAACTTATATGTTTTAGACCTCACATTAGTACAATGATATTAATATGATCCTTTACAGCATGAAACATATAACATATGTAAAATATAACAATAAATAGTTACTTTACAACTTTTTTTACTGACATTTTACAGTGATATTTTACAAACGATCGATCATGAACTTATTTATTTCAATTAGGGCAATGTAATTTTAAGTACTTCATTCATCTTAATCCCTTCTTATGAAACCAATGCGAAAACGGAGCGAAATATTAATTGAACGTCATTTGTTCTACATACATATATATTATATGCATATGTTTGCTTTCATTAAAGCAAGCGCTGTCGCTTAAGAACTGTTTCTTATTACCTTACGTAACTGTAACTCCATTTCTCATTAGAACTGCAAGTTATTATGTTTTTACGCCATTTCTCTAACTATTACTACATAATAATACATCTTAACTCATGTAAAGAGTTCATCAACATACTTAGAAAGAATTATGACAGTAATCAGTGGATGATAGCTTTTATTTAATATATGCACGTAGGCAGTTAACTGTGGTCCATACATTATAATGAATAGTTAAAGAACTAGTATTATAAATAT
The DNA here is from genome assembly GCF_041222505.1 of Epargyreus clarus. Classification (NCBI taxonomy): domain Eukaryota; kingdom Metazoa; phylum Arthropoda; class Insecta; order Lepidoptera; family Hesperiidae; genus Epargyreus; species Epargyreus clarus. The sequence goes on from NW_027332223.1 coordinate 14,659,103, forward strand.
TACTGTTACATCTAAATGTCTACGACAGACCTCATTAACATAGCTGTCGCTAAACCAAACAAGTGTATTACGACATTACGATGCACCGTTGTGTCGTGATAACATATCACTCGCCGTATCATATTTGTATTTGTATTTAAACGCCATTTTGCAATTCATTATTATTTATAATTATATATTTTTTTAAGTTTTTAGTTGGTGTGGCAAAAGATATACTTTTCCGAGGCATTTCAGTTTAGTCCTCAGATAGGATCTACCTTCTACATGTCTCATATATCTTTAACTCCGTCCAAAGGTTGTCTGGAAGAAATCGCTCATTAGCGATAAGACCGCCTTCTTGTATACCGTCTCTAATATTTTCTTATGTATATCTTGTATTGTGGTGTACAAATAAAGAGTATTTGTTGTTGTTGTTGTTGTAGGATCTAATCTTATCTAGGGTTGACTACAGATGTCCATGAGTGGCAGTAGTCACTTACCATCAGGTGGACTGTATGCTCGTCCACACACACACCAACAACCCATTACTGTCCCACTGCTAGGCACGGGTCTCCTCTCATAATGAGAAAGATTAGACCATAGTCCACCGCGCTGGCGAGTGTGTATTGGTAGACTTCACATATCTTTGAGTATTTTTTTATTTTATAAATCTCTCAGGTATGCAGGTTTCCTCACGATATTTTCCTTCACAGTTTAACAAATGATAATTAATTTCTAAAACGCACATAACTTTGGAAAAATCAGAGATGTGCCTGGGATTTGAACCTCGCACCCCTCGATCGAGTTTCTTAACCACTAGGCTATCACTGCTTTTATATATCCTGTATGCTCGTTCGCTGATCCAATACTTTTAAAATAGTTTTAGGGCTTTTTAGGGTTCCGTCCCCTTAAAGTAAACACGGGACCCTCATAATGTACATCCGCTGTCTGTTCGGCAATATGTCAAGGACGTCTATTGGTCAAATCAGAGGTCGTGATATGAAAATAAGTATTTTATTTTTAGGAATGGTGTTTGCTGTGTTATGGAGTTTATAGTGCCTAAGCGAAAATTTATATAAAGTATTTATAATACCTGTTTGTTACATATGCCCAATGTACAAATTTTGAACCTACTTTACTTGTATTATAACTATACTTTACATAATAGGTACTACATATAGATTAACCTTACACATTGTTAACGCTACGCCGCCCTATGAAGCGGTCACAGCCGGCGCCGGCGTAACCGATATACCAGATGAAGCAAAACCGAGCGCGCTCGATTCTTAGATACATTGGTGATAAGTTTCAATGCATTTCCTGGGTTCAGAGGGTTCACAGCTATTTTTTGTGAGAGGAGGAGAAAGTTCGTAACAGAGGAAGATTACTCCTAGAAGTTCGTCTTCAGCTGGGCATTGAAGTGAGAACATTCTTCGTAGCAGTGCCGCAACCTTACTGCTTTTACGTTCAGTTACGGACTCGATCTTTGATCTTACTTAAATTCTGCTTCATATATCATTCACCTGTATTACGTAAGGATGTATGTAAACTTATCTTAGTAGCTGTCCAAAGCACGCAACATAAATAGCTAAAATTATTTGTATTTAGAGACATTAACTTATGTTCTTAAAGATAATTTCTAATCGGACACTAATGCTATCCAGTATGTCCCAATGTACCCAATATCCATTAGACGACGCAAGAATCTAATATTTTCTGTAGCAATAGCCACTTTTGTAAAGGCCAATCGTGAGCTTCGTTGCTATCTTATTCAAAGTAAATTTGTTTTATGTTTTAAACATTAACAAAATGTCGAGATTCGATTGCAAATTATGTTGTAGACGACTATATTACTGGCACATTATATGTTAAATTGCTGCGAAACTCCATTATTACCACTTTCGTTTGCAGATTAGCCACTAATTTGCATGAGATTACATAAAAACATTGTTGTTGTCTGCTTGTGAGGCAACTATACATAATTTTGCCACTTAGAGGCATAAAAATTCCTAATGTTTACGACAACGAACTCCGCAAGAGAATCGTGTTATGGAGTATAACTGGTCAGTTCTTTATGAATTAAATACCTTGCGAACCAGTGATTAATTATAATACTCACGCCCAAATATAATTATGTAAATATACTTTGAATATTTTCATTTCACATTAAAGTACCTAATGTATTTCACGCATAAGACAAAAACTGTTTAATTTTTAAAAACAGAAACAACTGTCAATAAACAACTACCTAAAATGCTTTTGTTTAAAATTAGTTCTTAAGTTTAAATTTGACAATACTTTGAAACTAGTAAAACAAGAATCAAATACCAATGTTACACCATACTCATACAGAAAGTGGCATCTACAACGCGCATAAAAAACTTACTGCTTAGGGAACCTTTTCGGAATTCAGCTACAAACGATCAACATAGCAGTCGCCATGAAGAAACCTAAGTTCAGGTGTTGTTTGTTTCTCGTTTCGGCTAGACGTAGCCGTTAGCTTAGCAAACACGGCGAAATTAAACAGTGGCATTGTTCCACGCACACGCGTTCCGTTGGCACGTGATCGCCAGCTTTGGCATTCCAACTTTAATGTTTACATAACAACAACAATATTAAACCAAGTAATTGTGAGTATAGCGTATTCTGTCTACGCTTATTTTTAGCCGATTTTCTTAAGACAATTGGTACTTTTTTGGCAAATTTGAATTTGTGTGTGTGTTATACCTGATACTATAGAGGGTAAATCCACTCTACCAAGTCCTGAAATGACAATAAAACACCCTTAATGCATAAATCTCTAAAAAAATCTAAACGCATTCATGTTAAATTTCAGTTCAAGCGCAATGTTACCTACTTGTAGGCTCAAGAATTTTATACGCAATACGCGAAACATCCCATATGACAACTATTTTAGTTAAGTAGTTTCACAAAATTTTTGGGTGTAATCGGACGAAACCGTAAGGAAAGACCTAGCTTAACCCAAAGACATTGATCAAAAAGAAAACGCTCGCCACCTGATAAACTGGATAATTAAATAAATATTAATAAGAAACGAACATAAATTAAGATACTATATAAAAGAAAGCACGTGAATCGCCCACAAACATCAACATTGGCGGCGAATTAGTTGCGTCAGAAGATATTTTGCAAATTGATTACAATATCGTAGGAGCGTTGGCTGTACCGTCTACTGCTTTGCATATAAATTGGCGTCAGAGAAGTCAGAAGTGAAATTATGAAACGGTAGAGGCATCATGCTTGAGCTGTTACAATAATTTGCCCATTCAAAATCACGTCTCAAGCTCCACATACGACTTGAGCCGAAACGTAAATATGGTATAACATCTTTAGTTGAATAGAAACATTTCCGGTTTGTTAGCAAGCCTGTTCCTTACATTATGTTTAGCATTTTTAATCTTCGTTCAATCCTTGTATGTGATTGATAAAAACAGGCTCAATTAGCGTTATACCAATCACAGACGTAGAAATGGTCTCATTATAGTATGATTCTTATCAATTAGCGAACAGTCGGTCCTGGAATGCACATGGATACCTTGGCAACTTAGCGAACGACACAACTAGGACCCCAAGATTAATTTGCAAGCAGAACTCTAAACGAATCTTTAGTCTAGTGTCTGATTGATAAATATCTTCACATCGATCACCATACTGGGATTAATCAAACAAGACTTTGCACGCGTAATGCTTTACACAAACCTTCAAATGCGCTTACAGGAGTAAAAATTGTTTATTAAGGTATTGAATGCCTTTGAATATAGTTTAAATCTTTACTACCTAATAGGGAGTTCCTAACGAACCCATAAATCTGCAAGATAATGAGATAAACACACATATAAGATCCAGCTAATTAATTGCCAAACAAAGCGGACTCGAGGTAGCCCTGTGTCGCCATTCGACCTGGTTCGCCGCGATGATGGTGCTGATAAGATATCGCCTGTTTTGAGGGCGCACACGCAAGGCCGACCTTGCTACTCACTAATGGACTATTGATTTTCAAATGTAGCTCCGTGTCGATGCACTATGTGGCTATACAAATTCAAGATAAATGCGGTACACGATATTACACGATCAGATTTTTTTATGAAACAAACTTACCTATGAAGCATAGTGGCATCTGGTCGCTATTAATAATTACTAATTAGTCGTCTATGTACAGTTGCAATGCCACTAGTGAAGTCACTAATGCCTCACCTTATTTGATGAAGGTTTATTTTTATAAATTTCTGAACAGCTCCATATAACTCTTAACTGCTTACCGATGTAAGAAGGAATGTACGTTTTTTTTCGAAAATCTGTAAACGCTCAACAAACTCTCACCAGACTTGAGTCTGAGGAGGACTCGCTCGAGACAATACAATAAACTGGAAGGTTACAATGGCCTGATCCCCACATTTACAAATTTTAGGCCTCTAATAAAGGGAGGCTCGTTTTCGTAGCGCAGGTTAACCGGAGTCGAACCATCCACCTCTTTTTAACGAAGAAAAGTATTCAGATATAAATAAAATTATTAAAAAAAAACAAACTATTATGGAATTAAAGCGACATGGGGCAATTATGGTAATAAAAGTTGCAACATAATTCAAGTCCTTGTCCCGTGAATATTAAAGAGTACCTACTACCTATCGTTTTGCATATCACAAAGTTTCCATACAAAATTCAAACATTAACTCATTCTAATGCACAAAACAAAAACACAATTACGTAATAATAATTACATCGATATAAATATTATTCACGAAGATTCGTAATCGTAATTACTAATTACGGTAATACGTTAGTGGCTTAGTTCAAGCAGTTAATTGCTAGTTAATTTCTTCCGTGATACGTGGGTAATAAATATGTTTATTAGCTGAAAATAGGTACCTGACCCAGTCTTACATGACCTGAGTACGTGTTACTAGCATTACATGCACTACACACGTAGATCTATCCATATACATATAATGTCTGTATGTTTATAATATGAAGTTGCTAATAAAACACAAAAAATGCCGCTAACAACTAACAAATAAACTATGCTTAAATTACATTTTAGGATGTTTTTTTTTAAAGAAATATTTAAAATTTTTGGACATCTCCGATGTATACAAGGACTTTCTGACTTTAAGATAAATAAAATTTTAAACCTTGAACAAAACATAACTATTATTTCATTATTACTTCATTTTCAGTTTTTGTACAATTTATATGAGGAACTAATTTAATCCAAAACGTCCAATGTCATCAAAAAACTTCACAAATGACCGTGCAATCTCGTCCTCATTATTTCATCCGGGAAAAAATACTCAGTAAATAATCGTGCCTAATTTTAATAAATTCTGAAGTTCACACTTACGCAGCGTTGTCTTTCGAGCTCAGACCAAAAATGAAAGACAACGCCTCACGAAATATTGCAGTCAAAAGTGAGTGAACTTTAATGGAATTTGTGAAATGCATATGTACAGTATGTTATGTGACGTCGAATCATAGTTGCCCACGACGTAAGTACTTTTAGTAAGTTTATGTCACACAATAATTTAACGACTCATGTGATTATACTGAAAATGAACGACATGATTTACATTGTACATAAGCGACTACACTACTACTCTGATCGACTAAATTTCTTATGTGTCAAAATATTCTTCGAGATACTAGTCTATCTATTTTTGGTCTGAGCATGATAAGCCTCGATTTACCGTTAAAGGCACACTCTATAGCGGTAGCAACGCGATGGTAGATATCAGCTCTTTGCGATACCAAAGTGTCTGGGGATACTATCGACGATTAACGATTAAAAGTTTAATTAAAATATTAAAAAGTAAAACCCTTCTGATTCTGTACCATTTATAGTTGGCTACATTTTCTCTTGGGAAGAAGTAGGTAAAACTCGTTTGGCATGTAGAGAAGTCCCAGGATTTCTACTGTGTTTACAGGAAATTTGAATAACTCCCTTTATTTCTCCTTGAGAATAAAATGGTTGTTTATATCTAACACCACATGATGGGTGCTAAGATAACACTTAGGTATTTAACACATTCTAATAAGAATTATCATTTTAACTCTATATTCTTGCAATACGATAAAGTGCAAATAAGTATCGTCTATCGTATAACGTTCGCGGTGTAAAAATATTCTACAGCCTTATCTGTTAATTAAGTGCTACGTAAAATACAACATGAGATGTTACACACACGATACGTAGGTTATTTCTTTGATGATAAAATTGATATTTTTTTAATAAGTAAAGGATTTCAGTAATAAGAATTTCGAGTGGGTCGAGATTAATGTTAATTAATAGATTGATTTCTAAAAAGTTGACTAAATATACGTTAATATTAATAATAAAAAAATAATAACTACAAATTTACCATGATATATTTTGCTCGGATTCACTAATAAACAATTTATTAAGAATAGGTTCGAGAATTAAAACATAACCTTCATAACCAATATTTATATACTTAATTAAAATATTATGTATGTCTTTACCTAATAGAAGTAGGAACTAGTGTGAAATCCATCAATTGATAAGTACACACACGCTAACAAGTAAGTAGTATTCGAGTCGTAGTTAAAACGAGGGAGGTAATAAGTATACGTGCTTTAAACTGTATTAAGGAAAAGCTAAAAGAAACCATGAAAGTTAGTCATATTAAAATTGTGTAGAGAGTCAACGGATTACGGATCGCTCGGAGCTCGGGCTTTCTATAGACAGCGAGGAAAGCCACGATGCTAACTTGTTGCTGTTATAAAAACTAAAAGTAATACATCATAGAACATTTACAATAAAAGTACTTGCTAAAATACTGCTTTTGTAAATTTACAATTATAATGACGGTTTTAACTACCTCCCAGACTCAAACCCAGATCCTCCCATATCAGACCGAGACACTGAGGACAAAGTTTTATGTAAGTAAAAAATAGAAGCCTTCTACACCACTATAAACATTGAATTTAAAGAATCAATCTTCAAAAACAAACGAAAAATAACTGTTATCACTTTATGGCGGCATTTTAGCACTCCGGCGCCAAGATAGAGATACGAATGATATAATTTAGAAACAGAAACCATCCAGTTAGCAGTCTATGCAATCCATCATTTCGTTCAACGTCCAAACCACTACTCGTTATAAGGTCCGTAAAATAAGTCACGAAAAACGGATGCCGTAGGTGATCGTGTGCCGGCCGTTACGTAAATCAACGTAAATTGGATTGGAAAAGCTGGAATGGCGTTTCAAAGCGCAACAGTTATTGATATTCGCTGATCCCATACAATTACCTATGAAATACTAGATAATATTATAAATCCGAAGAACGATTTTATGATACAGAAAATCTTGGAAACGAATGCACAAATATATTGAATTTAATAACAATTCTATTCACATATACAAGACATACTCGTAGGTGCATGGTGATATTGCACAAGATTTTGTACAAAATTACAAGAATAGTGAGTAACATTTCTCAGCATGTGTCAAAGATCAGATGGTTAAACTCCAGCGGTTTTTCCTATCAGTTGACGAATACCTAAAGCGAAGGAACTTCCCTCATGACTTCAACTTAGGAGCTAAAATTGAAACGTCGTCAGAAAATGCAGTTAATAAATGTAATTTCAGATGATTAATTTTATTATATACAAAATAAATGTAGACCAAAAATTAAGACTTGTTATGCAAATATTCCCAATGGGATTCCCGACGTCATAGGTGATATGGTCACACAAACATAAATGTGCCAAACACAAACCAATATTAATGAACTTGGTTATGCGTATCGTAATTACCAATTAAACATTATTTCAATCGTGAACGCTTTCAAGTATAACTCTTTTTAATTTGTCGAAGAACTAAATACTTGAGAAATAGTTGATAAGACACATTACAGTTAAGAGGCCCTTGATTATAAAGGATTTGAAAGTTACGATAAACATGATTTGTCTAGACGATGCAGTGTTAGAAAGATACCGTTGGGCGCCTATTTCTTTACAATTACATAATAAACTCGCTTTAACATATGTATATGAATATGCTTACCCCGAATTAAAACTATTTCTAGTAAATAGCTAATATATTAATTATGATAAAAATAAAAATAAAAACCGACTGCTTAATATACTGCTTTGCCTGTGTTACTCACACAATTTAGATGAATCCAACGACACCTGATATGTTAAAAAGCACCGTTTCATAAAGCTGTTCGGGCTGCAATTTGTTACAAAGAATGAAATATACATAGAAGGAAACGCTCGAAAAACATTACCTTCCGCATTAGGGTCGTAAAAAGAAACGAAGATAAATTAAAAAATGCAGACGACATTAACATAACATTAACAAAACTCTAAATCAACTCCTAGTGCACCGAAGTTTGAACAAAAAATGAAACAATAACTCATGCCTAGTCTTACTCTTAGCGTGGGCAAAGTTTTATGTCAAGGACGAATGTTATGAAACGTTAAATTTGGTTATGCAGCCCACATTTAACTAGTTTTTATACCTATAGGTCAAAACTAGTTTATTTCAAATAACCTTTATATATATGACTGGACTCACATATACCTACCACTTGTACGATACCTACCATATTATCAACAATCATTTCTATAATATAATAATAAGTATTTACTAATAACAACGATGACACTTTCTCATAACATCGTTATCAGTTAGGAAAGGCAAATTTATGAATACTACGATAAACTACTAGTACTCGGTATTGGAGCACTAGACCAACGTGGCAGAAACGTGCTCCACTTATCATCTGCCACTGGTATTTTCTCTCGAATTAATTAGTTTTTCATCTATTCCAAGGTTTTACGCCGTCATGCTTTTAAATAGCAGAGCTTTTCCATAACTATGTCAGAAACTACTTCACCGAGCGCAATAAATATACCGACGTAGAAATCAAACTTAACCACACGGGGGTAATCGGAAAATTTAATTTAACGAGACAATATTCAATATAATCGAATGCGCTTTCCGTGCAACAATATAACGAACCGAACGACAATCACGTCAGTAATCGAGACATAAAGCACCAAAGATACTGCTTGAACCCTAACCCGAACGAATTATACCTCGCGGCGAACAAACGAAATCGAAACTTCAACAGTATCGAACCACTATTAAGGATTTGTCGTGAAAGTGAGATCGCGGGCCCAAAAAACGTCACGTCACGCAGCACAAGTTCAAACGCACATTGTTATCGGCCCAAAACAGCTAAAAGCCTCTTAATGATCTTTTAGAAAGTGGTAATATTTATCATTAACTGTGGAGGTCAAAAGTTCGCGATCGCAACGCTTCCGTGCTTAGCGTCCATTAGATCGAGCAAACATTCGATGCAAAAAAATTAATGATCATTATGCTACAATCATAACTGACTGTGATAGCGTTTATGGTCTATTCGTTAAGGTAATTCAATTTGAGATCGTAAGAGGGGCTCCGACCCCGAAGGCAAATGATTATTATATGTGGAAATGCAAATGGTTGGACCACATTTGACTAATTCTACCGGCGTCTAACTGTGAAAGAAATTTTGACATATAAGGTGGGAAGAGAATTGAACATTTTTTATATACAATCGGCAAAACTATCTATTACTCATAACTTATTCCCATCATATCATAATAAAAATACAGTGTTCCCACAGCAATTTTATCCGGATGTACCCCTTATCGACACCATCGGCTCATTTCTCACAGCGAACCACATCTTATTGCCAAACAGACGTAACCTTAGAAAGCGAGATCACTCATTGTAAATCACATAAACAGACAAGGGTACGACTTATTTGTACAATTTCACCGATTACACCGAAACGTTTCGACCAAGGGTCATAATTTTAGATGAGATAAGTACAAATAGTCAGTTAGAGAGCAAAGCGAACAATAGCTTTGAAATTGAAAAATTGACGTGTAATTTTGTGAATGTTTTGGCGGACCACTTCGATTACATAGATTGCTTTGAATGGGCGTGCGGCTGCGAGTGGCAGGCCATTAGTTGTCCTGAACGTAGTGGGATACGAACCGGCAAATATGAACTTTTTACACCTGCCAATAAGTGAACTCCAAGTTAAATTGTCACAACTCCTCATGAGCAACTGTTACCTTCATATGAATGGAAAATTAATCGTAAAGTTAAATTCTTATCTTTAACTAAATTAAATTGCATATTTAATCAGTGCTATATTAATTTATGAATGTCGTAAAACAATAAATCTTCACATTTGAATATGACAGATAAATTTATAAATACAAGGAAAGTAAAAGCTTCATACCTAAAAAGCAGATTCATCATAAGTTTCCCACAATGTCCACAATCGTAGGACGTCGCCACTTCTCCGCATTAAGATTTACGATATAAACTTCAGACATCCTCATTATCTTACAAGTACAGGAAATGGTTTATAATTTAAAACATTATCTCATGTGAAACTATCATATTTAAAACAAGATCTAAATCTGAATACTTTATATATTCACAAAGTCACACTTTGTCAGTCAGACATAGATATAATCTATGCTTAAAAATATAAATACCATATAGCGTCACCATCATTACATAATATATATAACATCTAAATCCTTGGGAGTCATAAATTAACCATTTCAGATTAGAAAATTAGACATAATTATCTTAAAAATTGACCGTTCCTAACACGATATCGACGGACCATATTAATTAAAATAATATACGATCAGATTATGAAAACAATCATCGCCGACATGTTAATCAGATTAGAATAAACTGTAAACTTGTACTTGATTCCAGTAGAGGACGTGAACAAACAAGTACCGCAGTCGGCGAGATGAATCACTCGCGGAACCCGTTTACACACAGTTCACGGTGTCAAATATTTCACGAAGTGGTAAAAATAACACAATGTGCACTTATACTGCATAGATTCATAGCATAGATTACATAGAACAGGACTACAAGTGAATTGAGGAAAAATGTGAAAGAATATGGAGTGTGAATTGAGCTGGAATAATTCGAACGATGAACGATACAGATATAAAAAAACACACACACGAATATAAAATTTGGTGGTATCGTTGAAAGGACTACATAATAAAAAATGCACTACTAAAAAAGTTACCTCGACATATAAGAAGTTACTGTAGACAATATATCCGGATAAGATTTACAGAACCTTAGATATCTTAATACATTAAAATATGTTTGTGTGAGGTTCTCTCTCCTCTTGCATGGAGCACAAATACATAATTGATGTACATCAAGATTAGTAACACAAACAGAAACTTGTGATGGAACAAGATTTCCGCTAGAAGGCTACAAAGTGCTTACGAAGAAGATAGGAAGTAAAACGACTTGTGACTTCTAAGTAAATGTTTTCAAGTCTTAACATTCTTAACTCAAGATAATGACTCAAGTTAGGAAGTCATGTTTAAGTCTTTCAGTAATATAAACAATTCTAAACAGTTTAAATTACAACTTGAATAATCAATCCTAATTATATTTAACTCGTATCTAAATATTATAACTCCCTCAAAAATGTTTGTGTAGTTACGAAAGTAAAATGTATAGATATATGTAACTTATATATAAACTCCCCTCGCACGGGAAGTTCATATCCGTTGAATTGTAAATTAATATACAATACCTATGAAACCCAAACTTGTTACTCACTTTCATTTAAAATTCTTTCCCGAAGACTAAACAAGTAAACTGTGCCATAGAATCTAACGTTTGATGGACACGAACGCAGCGTATCAATTAATCTATCAAGTGTTCGAACAACACTTTAGATGTAGATACAGAAAAAATGTTATCGAGCACGAAATATTAATGAACAAATTACTTTAATGATGTGCAAATTGAACATCACCTTTCTAAAGTCAGGTATAAAATCGGTGAAGTGATAAAAAAAATCGGAACCGATACAACGAAGATGGAAGATTAACGATTGCGGCGCCATCACTTAATGAAGTGAAAATAAAAAAAAAAATGTCAAGATGGTAACACGAGTGTCAAAGTGTTGAATTAAGAGTAATTCAATGAAAGGCGTCCTAAATACTCCGCACACCGGCGTCTCGATTCCTTCTACTTTAATGAAGCGAAACGCGGCTGTACGCCTGCCACCATTAGCGGTTTGAGTACATGTAATTATTGCATGCTTCCTGACTGTTATGTGACGCGAATTATCATGGCTACACGCTAAATGAAGCTTAGTTTAACTTAGCTTTCGTTGGTAATCACGAAAGACCTTACTTGGCAAAATGAAAACGATTCTCTAATAGTGAATTCGCACGGATTGTCTAAAACCAAACGATAAATATTATAATTAGGTAGCCTATTACTCTTAATCTTAAAACAACTTTAATTATGTTCATAAATGAATAAGTATTGTACGTAATCTTAAATTGGAAATCGAAACTTATAAAAATAAATTACTAAAAACAACTTGACTACGTTCACTCTCACTAAACTAATATAATAAGTAAGCGATAACACTTTGGTATACCAATTAGCTATAGCTAATTCTAGCAAATTTACACCTTCACGTAGCACCATTCAATATTTATTATGGTGCTGTAATATTAATAAGATGAAAAAAATCTTTGCTTTCTTTACATTTCTCTAACACTCCATATTTAAGAGTATTTTTTTGGTAGAACGTATTCACCGATACTTCGCACCTAAATGAAAGTTCGTAATTGCTCTGCTTTTCCCTCATTTCAATATTAACAGTCACTTGGATATTATCGACAACATCATAAAGAGAGAAAGACCGTCATTGGATTTAATAACCTGATAATAATATAAGCGATCGCGAAAAGATGATGATTTCGGATGGTTTCCAATTTTAATCAAGTGGCCGAAAAAAAAAGAAGAAATTGGAGACAGGGTGTTTAAGATCAAAATCATAGTGTTTTTACCAAACAAAAGAATATGTTACTAATCTTTGAACAGTGTTATTGTGAAGATATCTGATTAATAAATTCTTTAATTACTATAGCGGTCGATTCTGATTTTAATCAAAATTTCTCACATTTTTATATGACCACAACTGTTAATAAATCTAAACTACTTCTTAACTAAACACATAACGTGGGAAAATGAGGTCAAAACAAAACGAGCACCCATAGAGCCCTTGAGATGCGAGCGCAGTGAAACATCTAGTGCATCAGTACACGCAAAATAAATGAAACCGAACCATTTACCCATAAGTCAAGCCGTAGAAAGCTTCGCGATATACACGAGGTCGGTGAATAAGTTGGCCGAATTACTAAGAAAAGTGTTCCTACCGGCTAAGTGCAGTTTCTCTAATTTGTTAACGTAGTAGCTAGGCACTTTAGTTATGAAACTTTAATGTGGACGTTACCACAACGTGTATCGTGATCGTGGAAGAAAATGATATCACTACCAATAGACATAAATAAACAAAATACTATCTACAAAAAGATATTGGCTCCTTCAACGTATGTTATCTAGTATTTTTTAGAAAATAATATTAATGAATAACATGAGTTGCTAAAAGCATTCTGTAACAGATATTTCGTTTATTTAAAATTGGGACACGATCACTAATCTTAATGAAGTAGAATATAACGGAAGTTAACATAGTCGGAAATTTAACATTCTTCAGAGTAAAAACGAAATGTACATTCTCACGCTATCCTAGCAAAAACACGTTATCTATCTTGAATGGATCATGCTGAAGAAACCAGATAACGTTGCAACTTTATAGCATTTAATACGTTGCAACTTTATAGTATTTATTTATTTGACCTAATGTAAATGTAATTTTATTTCTTAACGAACAAAATATTAACAATTTTTAGCTTTGTGTTTACTCATGGAAGTGGCCGATGCATTTTCCTTTGAACTAAACAAAGCTTCTGCTTATAAATCATTCGTGAATACAAAAACAATAATACCCTTCTTCCGTTTCCAATAAAAGTGGAACAATTAGTTATAATAAGTGGTCTGGACTCGACCCTTTCGTTCAATCTAAGGGATCAGTTACCTGTTCACCGTGCGTTTCTTAAGGTCGACAATGGTCCCATAAATAATTCATCAGGATACCATGACAATAGCACCTGCTGGAAGCCTCTCGTGGGAACTTTCGCAGGCAGGGCGTTCCGCGCGGCGTAACATAGCCACGATAACGTGCTATAATTATGACTTTGAACATGCAACCGACGTAGAGTGACGTATTTAAAATAATCAAAAGCACCTTAAGAAAGACTACATTGCAGAAAATATTTTTCGTTTTAAAAATGATACTCTCTTCCTAAAAATGACTAATAACATGATGTACAGAAAGGCACCTGATCAAAAATCAACTTTAATGGATCGAATAACTTATTCAAAGTTTTCATACTGAATGTGGCACGCGAGCCATAATTACTAGAGTAAAAATATACCGCAACACAGGTCGCCATACGTCGACATACGTTTGTCGACGGAAAATATTCTAGCTCTTATCTATAAATTGATTAACTCCATAATCCCTTAACATCGGAGACATCATGGTGTACGGGAAAATATACCGTGATTTACAGCAATAGATTTGGGCTATGAACGCGAGTCATTTCAACCTCATAAATTGTCGTTTGGAACCGGACCGGGCCGCACGCGAGGCACTCATAAATTTGATACAATATACAAAAGTGCCCATTATCTCAAATTGTAAACCCTTTACGCAACACATTAGCGAGGTTTAATACAACTAAGAAATTTATTTTTACATGTTCCAACATATAAAATTCAAGGATAACGTTCACTGACTTTCTAATTTGTGAGAAAGTTAATTTTAAATTTTATCGTAGTAAAATAATTACTGGAGCGAACTGATCAATTACATACACATGTGTGAAAGGGGAACAATATTTTTACAAATATAAACTTTAGAATACGAAATTGACCATCAGTACCATGAAGATGACGAGATATCGATATAAACATTCAGGCCAAGTGGCTCTTAATATGGTACTGAATGGAGAGCGTGAGATATCGGCTACATGTGTGGGTGACAGAGAAAACACCGTGATTAAAGATGATGTCGGCATATTTGTTTAAACTGAACGGCAAACCGGAAAGCGGGAGGATTTATTACGAGATTATAAAGACATTGTAAACAATATCGAAGCACTCAATAATCAGACTAACGCGTTCATAAACCATTATCATGTTTTATGGTACTATAAATATTAATGCCTCTTGAAATCCAGAATCGTCGATAAAAAGTAAATTTTGCCTTAAAAAGCCAAGAAAGCGGAACAGTACCTTAGGGTTCTTGTCAAAGTATACAACAAGGCAATCACAAAACGACAATGCCTGTCCACAATGCTGGCATACAAAGGTCAAGTGACCGCCTACCGAAAAGTATACAAAATATTATAAAGAATACAATTCTGACACAATTCAATCAATCCACACCGTTCGACGGAAACGTTGAGAAAGTTACGGAGAAAGCGAAGGAAGTCTAGAAGATGTTTTGAAAACAAAATCGCTTGCAAGTAAATAGCGAACTGTGCGCGAAGTAATTTTAGCTAATTAGATTTCACCGACGCTATGGAAGCTCGCTCGAGCTTTCAGCGCACTGAACGTTAAATGCATTTTGTGTTTATTTTCGTGTTTGTTTTTTGTCCGCCAAACTTAAGCGACAGAGTTATATAAAAGCCGGTTAACAAAACAGATTTTAATTTCCAGATAATTAATGGAAGATATGTTATTAATTCTACGTAGAAAATATATGTGCGATATTCAAAATGTCGTCATAAAAATTATTAATACCCAACAACTTCACACGCCATAATGTGAAGTAGTGTACATGTTACACGTAGATATAAACCAGAATTCAAATAATTGAGCTAAAAATCACAGACATTCTCCAAAAAGTGTCGCATTCGTAGCAACGCAACGGCAAGTGAACAGCGACATTGACATTGAAACGCTCGCTCGTTACAGCAGCGCCGTTTCGTAATTACCGACGACTTATCAACGGACCCTGACGACGCGGTTATTCGGCAACTCCATTACCCATTGTTGAGGTAACTGTGTAATAAAATTACTACATGAATCGACCGCTAGCGTTATTTACAGATTATGTACTATTTTAGTGTGAAGTTAGATAAGTGATGTTTAATGAGATGCACACTAGGACATAAAAACCCTGTGGCCTGTCTACAAATTCTAGTCAGACTCGTCTTGTACAAATCTACATTATATGTATCCGGAAACAACGAAAACGATTATTATTATTAGTATTGTTTCCCAATTATTTGTAACGCAATTTTCGACTAAATACTTCTTTAATGGACTGTCTAAATAGTGGTGACCAAACGAATTAAAAAGAGCAAAAACTAACTGTAATTGCGGTCACCGCTGGCGTGTTCGCTCATTATAATATTAAGGGCCCAAAGAAGGCGTCGGCGGGCCGCGATTCATCTCAGAGACAAAGCAGTGGACCGTTAGCTCGCCATCGCCACTCGATGCAACTTCAATGGAAAGTAACACAAATGGACGGGAGTAACAGTTGGTGTTAATTCAGGCTATCAGTCATTAAAATATATAATTAGTCCGAAATACGAAATCCGGACAACGTCTAGATAAACTGTACCGACGGATTCACCGGAATTTGAAGATGTAACGGAGTCGGAAGATAACACGAACGCGTTCCAGTTTGTTATAGATTTATTTGACGGTACATCTTCCGTGAGAAATGCAGTTGCAACCATGTATCGAATCTAGATTAACGATATTAAAATTTTATGCAAAACACTGATAAACTATAATCGTTTCCTAAACAAAGATTTATTACTAACACAACAGTGCCATAACGGCCGAAATATATAATTACGTAATCTTAAGAGAACTGATTTTAATTTAACACACAACAAAAGTCGAACTCCCGCGTCGTTATCGCCACTAAACTCCTAAATAAGGCACGGTATTTGAGCACGCACCAAACACAACACCATGGAAATTTCACGGAAGATTTAACTGGGAGACGCACAAAAAGCGGTGGCGGCTTACGCTTCACTTGTCAGCACCGCACTACTAAGTATTCTCTTTACAAAATAGTCAAAAACAACTTGACCAAAAATAAAGTGCATTTTAAATTATGTCTACTCGTAATTTGTATGCATATGAAAGATATTTTCGTGGGAAAAGTATTCTTAAATATCAGATGATTGATAACATTTCACAGGTGTGTGACCTTGAAATAATAAATAATGTAATAGAAAGGAATAGGATAGATGACCATCCCATTAAAAAATGCATAAATTGTTTTTTTTTTTTTTAATAACAAGAGTAGCAGACAAGCATGCAGTCCACCTGATGGTAAGTGGCTACTGCCGCCCATGGACATCTGTAATCAACCCCAGATAGGATTAGATATTCCTACCTGAGGTCGGCCACAGATGCGCCGCTACCCCTGAGGACTAAGCTGGAACGCCTCGGAAAAGTCTGTCTCCCTTACCACACCCTTCAAACCGGAACACAGCAGCGCTTAACACTGCTGTTATTAGGTAGAAATAGGTGTGGCGGTGGTGCCGCCGGAGTCGAACCACAAAGGGTTCTACCACCTTTAAATTTATTGTAATATGAATTACGTAATAAATTGTATTATTCAGACTTTTTGAAATAAATAATGTACTGAAATAAGCAAACAACATAAACGTTACGCAACAGTTAGCAAGTAGTCGGCATCAGACGGCTGCCAGCGGATCAACTCTTGCGGCGATGACGCAACGGGCAGAAAAAACAGATGACATTGATTTTGAATTTTGAACTTCAATTTTACGGAAGAACAGTCACCAAGTGCCCACGCGGTTTTTTGTTTACAATTAATCCGATGTCGTTATGTAAATTTTGCACGGTCCAATTGTTTGCCGTACCGTGATTAATAAATTAGTTGATCGGCGAAATAGCGAAAATCAATATGCCATGGTATTATGCCTTTTAATTATACAGTTGCAGATAAACTAACAGCGGAGTTGCAGTAACAAAGCGGATAAGTTACTGAAGGAAATTACATTTTTTTGGTGTGGATGTGTCACTTCGAATCAATCGAAGATCTAACACAATCGGTGCAATAAAAAACAAGGTTAACAGCCGATCCTAGATAATGGACCATAAAGTTTATTGCCACTTGAGAATCCGAAAAATATACTGCACAACATCAAGGTTAATTAATGCCGCACGAAAAAGCAATTGCACATTATAAGGTACTTGTTATTTGCAAACGATTGCTTGTGCCAGCTAAACTATGTTTGTAGCTTTCATTCCTCAGGATAAGTACTGACTTAATATACCACGGCATTAAACAACGTCGTTAATAACTTAACTGCCATAAAACCCTCATCATAATGCGTATTGTTTTTGGCTAAACGCCAGTATTCTGTATTGAATGGCGTCGTTAGCCAAGCAATTAGGCGTAGACTTAAAGGATTTTCCTTACTCAAATTGCACATTACATTCCACTTGGTGCCAATTCCTTATGGAATACTTCATGTTCTAGTTTGCTCTTGGCAGCTCAAAGTAAACTTAATTATCATAAACCACTAACGTATATCTCAGTTCGTTGACTCGTTTGTGGAATGCATACATATATGGAAAGTATGACTTACATTACTTTTTATTCTTCTATCACTCTAAGTTCTAAGTAATTTTCATCATGTTCTAAGTTATCTCTTATTTATTGATCAATGACTCTACACATTGTCTCAAAAGGAAAATGTAACGAAATATTAAATGTTTGTAAATAAGAATAACAATTTGTTACGCTTTACCTTCCAATGTCTAAAATAGAAAAAAAATAATACCATAATTATGAATCAGAACAAAAACATATGCATCGCGAAAACTTCCCGACCTTGTGGTATAGCCGGATGCGAGATCGCGTTACTTCTTGTAGTAGGCTGCACTTCGTACGTAACATTATCGCATCCCAGAATACTATCGTACCTTTAATTATTATTAATACTTCTAACTCTACTCTTTCAATGAATTCTACTCATTTAGATGATAACAATATCCTCGTAGATGATAACAATATATCGTATCATGACACAATGTGGCTAATGCCTAAGTTATCGTTACTGAATTTCCTCCTTATTTCCTAGAAGATTTACATCTCTATCTCTTCTCTCTCTTTAGGTACATCCCTTGCATTGTCCTCCGAAGTAATAAGAATACCGTCTGCTTCTGATATATATGATAATTAATAGACTTGCTAATTATAGAACAAATATAATTCTAAAAATATAGTACCCGATGTAAGAAATTACTAAAATTTCGTATAAACGCCCAGTATAAGCTTAGTGATGTAAAACTAGTCATTTTATAAATAGCTTTCCTAAGCCTAGTTGAAATGCCACGTAAGTAAATCCAAGAGGAATGTACGACGCTCTCCCCGTCCTTGCGGTCGGCTGCGGTGTCGCGTTACGAGGCCTTGTCACCTTGCTGCACCGTCGCGGTCGTTCCTCGTGACGTCGTGACGTCGACGACCACAATCACGTCGTATTGGACATCGACTGTGTTAGTCTCGTGAGCGATTGCTTGTGATGTCTCTTTTGGAACACGTTAGCCTCCGCTAGGTTCAGTTATGTTAATTTTGATGTCATCAATATTTTTACCACAACTTTCAACAAATCAATTTTAGAAACTAGAAATTTACTGCTGAGCTTCGCCATTTAGTGCCACTTAAGTAGTCATGTGTCTTGTCATTCGCGGATTTTTCCTGTCCGCGGGTTGTCCTTTGAACGACGCGGTCTTTTGCTTATTACTTAAGTTTGGCATTCTCGACAATGTCATAAGTCAGTTACCATGTTTCTCTTCGGACTTTACCATTGCTTACTATTCAGTAAATTGTGACTCTTACAGTAAATTAACACAGGCACACCTCTCCATCACATCACCTACTGTCTCTTATCTTTATGTGTGAATCAAATATTATTAAAGCCGAGTTCCATTGACTGCTTAGATAACGCTAAAATAATATGGGCTGTGTCCAGCGACCCGTTAACCAGTTGTCAATATCCGATCAAGGGAGGAACTGGAACACGAGGTATCATATGTCAGCCGCCCACGGGGTCCCAAGGCCGCGTGCACACCTACGCCCCAGTTAGGCAAAACCCACTGGCCCATTGTGATGTTGAATCATGTCGTGTGTCATGTGTGGAGTAGGTATTAGGGTTACGTATTAATATGTGCAGGTATTGTTTATAACTTTCTTGGCTACGATCTATGGGTGCCAAAAAACTTTCGTATCTAATGTTTTATTAATTTCTTAAGTATTATAACCGGAGCAATAACAGCCAAAGATTTGTACATTAAAAACAACATTAAAAACAGGTTTAGCAACGACCTATTACCATATATCCTTCATCCGAGCAGCAAGCTCTTATTCTTAAAATACAATTCCAAGACCGCATTCATTCTGTTTTCAAAGAAAAATATAATGTTTTCTAATTACAAATTTATATATACCACATTTCTTGTAGGACATTTGCAAATATGTTATTATCTTTTTAATAAGCTATTGTTTTGGACTAAAATTGCCGACGTATGTGCCAAGATTGTACAACCCTAAGTTGTTGTTGCCAAGATTGTACAACCTGCAAAACACACATGGTGCTAGGACTATTACGCACGGTGACAAAACTGCCGACTGTCGAACTGTTTTAAATAATGATAAATCCTATGATAACATACGGCGATATCATGTTCAATGACATTAGACAGTGGCGGCCTTGCGTTATACTCATACTTCCATAAGTACATACACACGCTCTGATTGCGTCCGTCAGTCTGTCCAATTCCTAGTGGCAACACTGTTCTGAGTTATTATAATGACATTTATTGTAACCTTGTAAAATTCAATAAATATTCGTAAACAAATAACACTTTCTGTATTTATCGCCTATAATTTCTAATCTATTTCTAAAGGACCATGAACTCATGCTATATCGGGAGCACTTAAGCCAAAGGCATAGAAAAAACCTAAAATGATCATCTATTATCTGCTAAGCCGGAACTGCGCTGCCCTATGCAAGTTGCCAGTAAATACTAGATTTAGTAATAATTTAGACATAAACAAAGTTTTAAAGATATGACCATTTTTAAGGGGCAACATTATGCAAGAGATGTAAAATTACCCATTTTTCACTAAATCGCTAAAATGTTCAAGACATTTTAAGATTTTTTAAATCCAGCTATTACATGACTCAACAACATATTCATATTATATTAATATCTAATCATATCTGATACTAAATTTACTTATGACGTGCGAGATAAGAGAAAAATCAATAGATACAGTTGATAACGCACTTGACAAAGAAACTTTAAACAGATGAATGAGTACGAGATGATACACACTTTGTAGATAAATGGATTTAATTTTAACAAATTGAATGCCCTTGGTCTCGTTGAAGTATTGATTTGTAATATTCGTCCTTTTATATCTACAAAAATTATATATATTGAACATTAAGACAAATGGCGCAATAACGAAAATACCCACTTTCAATATGTACAGAGCCACCCACTATCGCCTTTAAAATGATAAAAGCATGAAAGGCACGGAAAACAGAGCAGGATTTTAATGTTAAGTGACAAATATCGTTCATACTTCGTGAAGCACGTTCAAAACAAACGTCCGTATACAATCTGATGCATGAAATGTCCGAAATTTCTGACTTATCGACGAATTCCATTCAGACTTTTGATCCTGCAGAGTAGCTTTCATTCCTTTTATACTAGATATATGAAGAACAAAATCGTAGACGACGACTATTAAATATAACGATATTGAACAATGACATCATTTCAGGCAAAGGCAATGATAACCTTAAGTAAAAATTACCACAACATTAAAGATTATCGCAAAATGTATATGAAGATGATGTAATTGTCAAGAAATCGTCTGGCCTTGCCTTATCGCTAAATAAAGCGAGCAAAAGAAATGGACATGCAAAACATTTTGCGAAATAAATATGTATTGATAACAAACGTAAAACGATAAGTACCTTTCACTATCTATTGGGTAAAGTTCTTAAAACAGGTAAATACAAATTTCGCGAGGCTCGATTGCTTTTGACTACACAATATCTGACATATCTTATCTCGACTTTTTTATAATAAGACATTACATTCAGAATTTAGACACATGTGTATTTAGTATGGTAGACTACATAGTGTCGTAGCGAAAAGTTATCTTGTTTACGCCCACCGATCAGTATGCAAAATACGTAAGACTAGATTCTTTGCCCTAGACAAGATGATTATGTAGACAAGAAAAGTACCGCGAGGATTATCTTGGATCATAATATAACCGCACCAAGTAATCTCCAACAGCTTTCCAAGGGAATCTTAACGATCCCACGGGCGCAAATTTACTTGTACCATCTATCGGAACACATAAAAAACGATAAACAAAAGTTCTACGAGACCCTCGGTTCCCAAGCATCTAGCGAGCTTACGAAACTTACAATTTCATTAAAATTATCTTCGCCAGATAAAACAGGTTCCCCTTTCTTAAATTATTAAAAGAACACCCGGGGGCTCCATTGAAATTTCCCACTGATTAAGATAGGTACACACACCGGGGCCTAATACGGCCAACGTGAAATATACAATCGATATTAAGCGTTATTCACAATATAACCAGAAGTGAAAGTCGTTTGAAATGTAACAGATGACGCGATTACCTTCATAATCGATGTACACACGCCGCAATGGGATCGATAATTCACAATGAAAACATCATTTGCCGACGAAATTACAATCGTAACGTTCGAACGGAGAAAGCACACGTTAGAAACATAAACTGTGGTCTTACATTACGTTAATAGATCAAAGCACATAAAATTAAATGTATGGAATAGAAAATTTAATTATGGAGTAAATATTAGGATTGCAACGTACAGCTATATAATATTTTACTTCGTAATTAAATTCTATATTACATACTCTTAGTTAAATTAAATTTAAATGTTTATGGCAGAGACTACTATATTGGTCTGAAAGGTACGCAGAAGGTTGCCGATTACATTCCCGACTATAAAGACATACTCGTTAAATTATCATTTTACATTCTATCAGAGTCTATGTTTTCATGTATCCATGGTACATACCTACCTACTTACAGTAAAACGTAGGGCGAAACTATTAAAACTAATAACTTTAGTATTATTGATTTTTCACAAGCTTAATACGACAAGGGTCAATATGACAGTATGGGAATGCACTGCAAAGCGAGAAATATTCGAACACATAAGTCATTTAATAGGTTCAGAAGCCTTACAAGCCTTAAAGCAATCTGTATAATGTAAGCGATAACATCTGACGTAATACCGCTACGATATTTATAGTTTACTGTCCGTGTAATGTATGATCGAACACTGATTTGTATAAAAACATAGCACCAAACATGTAACTTAAAATTTGACTGCACGGAAACAGCTGTACCAATCTGTTCCGATTGGGTAGTATTCGCAGAAAAATTGCAACAATTTGTGCGTGAATGAGTGCCACCTTTTAGTAGTATTCAGAATAGACAGAATAAAATAAATAAAAATAAATTTATTTCATTACATTGCAATGATTTCTTGCGACTTTTTCAGAAATGAAAACGACTCTATATACGCCTACTTTTAACCCCGGTTAACTAATGTTTTGAAGTTTAAATTGTCTCCTGTAGAACTCATATTAAACAGCTATAATAATCACTTCGGAAGGTATTTCGCTGAAGTGATTAGGCCCCTGCGCCGGTTTATTGGCCATTAAATTTTCACATACGCTATGATAAAGCTCCCAACAAAAATCGCACCACCTACCAATATCCTATATGTTAAAGTATTCCTTTATAGTTCCTATATATATTTAAAGTCAATCCTTAAGTGCGACAAATGCATACATATTATATTTGAATCAGATTTTTCAACACCTTGATGCACGATTGGTCTAAGTCCAAGGGTTACAGATATTACAGTCAACTACTAGATAAGTGTAAGGTTTCCTTCAATGCCAACCGTATCATTATCAAACCCGAACTATGAAAACGTAACCGTTTACAATTTACATAACTACATTATCAATAATACAAGTTGTACTACAATTATTGTCAATAGAAATGTCAAATGTCCTTCCAGTATTCACTGCTTCTACAGTAGAGGTCCTTCTCATGAAAATCCACTCAAATTAGGTTCAACCTTTTCAAAGGACCAGCTTGTATTAATAGATAAAAAAATCAATACATATTACGTAGGTATAAATATTTTATAAATAATGGTCTTTGAATGTATCGACTCAATACGGATCTGACGACTTTCCCATGCACTAGAGTTCATAAAAATGTCATTGTTACAATTCCGATCATCAGTCATTACATACAGCTCAAACGCACCATCATCAATTTATATAAATGCCTCATTACTGTATAAACACAAAGGCATTACATAACTGGCTTTGATCTGTTACGTTCAATATCTCTATGTCGATTGTAATGACGGACTTATCTCACAAGTCTGAAACTTGTATTCACTAATGATTTGTAGGATGTTACAGTCACGATTCTTAAACTAGGCTAACTACCACTCTTTTTACGTCTTGTTGGCTACGAATCTCTCCATCTAGGGAACTCAAAGTTCTTCAAAATCTTCAATGCATAATGGTAAAATAAGTATTCGACACGCTTTGAAGGTAGTAGAACCCTTTGTAGTTCGACTCCGGCGGGACCACCGCCACACCTATTTCCGCCTTATATCAACAGTGTTAAGCGCTGCTGTGTTCCGTTTTGAAGGGTGTGGTAAGGGAGACATACTTTTCCGAGGCGTTCCAGCTTAGTCCTCAAGAGTAGCGGCACATCTGTGGCCGACCTCAGGTAGGAATCCTATCTGGGGTAGATCACAGATGTCCATGGGCGACAGTAGCCACTTACCATCAGGTTGCCTGCATGCTCGTCTGCTACTCCTATATTATAAAAAAAAACGTTAAATTTAATACATTAAAACAATTATCTTGTGATATTTAACTCCACTATAAGAAATATGTTAAAAGAAAAATACTTGAGCCTATTTTTAGTTCACCGTTTATACTCTTCTCAAAATTTACTTTGACGTAGAGTGCTTTAACGCAATAGATCGAAACCTTGCAGCACCTCCGGTTCACCGACCCCAGTTTCCCAATCAGGTGCACTTGGTTTTTCTCGACGCATCGCTGCGTTTATCCGACGTTTAACGAGCGGTTACCCACTCACTGTTTAATGACAACCTCTTATTCATGATGTAATAATTACTATACTGACGCGCTTGCCTCACAGCGTGGTAGATAATGTTTTTATTAGACAGATTACTGTTGCGTAACGCATATTTTTCTAAGACATTACATTATTATCAATGTTTTTACTAATAATCATATCAATTCTTATTATAAGAATTACGTTTATGAATTTAATATAATTAATTCGATCTTCCCCTATACTGCCATACATGAATTCCAAAGTATTTTACCATTACCACCTTGATTTAAACAGGGTATACCTATAGAACTTTACATTAAGTCTCAAAATTAATTTCAAAATAAAATTTAAATGTTCACTTACTTCAAATGAAACGTTATTTGGCGCAAAGGTCGTCTGTACATTATCACCAGCTGATAATCAGTGCAGTAACAAGTGCACCACACACATGTACACCTACTTATACATGATTTTGATAACCACACATACGCGACAGACTGAGCGATAATGTCACTATAACTGAATAAATCACTGCCGGGTAATGTAAAATTAACTTTAATTTCCTTTCTGCGGTAATTACAATCCGGCAATTGAGTACATATTTTTACACCACATAAGAAACAAAGAAAAATGCAGTACGACGGTAAGTGGCCACTGCAACCAATGGACCTCCATAATCAATCCCCGATAAGATTAGCGTCCTACCTGAGGCCACAAACGCGTCGCTACCTCTAAGGACTACGTTTGAACGCATTGGATCAGTAGTAAGGGTATAAGTATCTTACCACACCCAAATCATAATACAGCAGTGCTTAACACTACTGTTATAAGTGTGGCGGTGGTGTAGGCTCCGGAGTCGAACCACGAAGAGTTCTACCACCTTATAATAACATGTGAACAAGCACGTAGTGTTAAAGGGTCTCAGCACCCTAAATTATCCCCAGACCAAATTAGAATTGTATTCATTGCTACACCGCAGCTAAGAATTTGTTATATGTATTTCGGTTAAATGCAAAACAAAGGCTTATGTTTCCGGGCAAATACCTCGCGGTACGGGCGGCCAGGAATCTAGGTGACCCGCTCCCGGGTCTCTCTGGTTTATTAAAACGACCCATTTTATCAAGGCCACGGATACCTTAGCGTCTAAATATAACATGTAATAGGTCTACAAATACAGTACTTCGATTTTCGGATATATTAATTACAGATATAATACAAGATATACGTGATGGCGATAAGATAAAAGAATATCTACTCTATTACATCAGAAGTGTTTGTATAGGCAATTTCTAAAGTATTTTCGACACTAATCAGAGTAATCAACAATAATTTCTTGTCGTAACGTTAAAAGGTTTTTTTCTCAATCATCAATTCACAATCAATACAATTAAGTAGTGGACTCAAATAAACAATAAACAAAAAAGCTTTACGCTCTTTCCTTTACTATTTAGTTGCAGTACAAAGAGTGGTTAATAAAAAATATTTAGTCACTGTAGCCGTAGCGAGTCGGCCTTCGTAGCCGCAGATTGCTTCAGTGTATTGTTTACAAATAAGTTTGAATACTGAACAAGCGTGCATTTCATTATCATGAGTCGCCCAGTGCTTTGCTAAATAATTTTATGGTAATTTATTTTAATGCGATATACGATACGAATACTCACTGGTATTGGGTAAACTTTTTGTGTAATGTTTTATAGTTTCGTTATACCTAAACTTATGTTTCTTATGAATGTCCCAATATTTTAGTTGTTATACCTCGCAAGATTTTTGAATGAAAAGATTTATAATAGCACTGTCTTCATCTCTTTCTTCGCACACTTATGGCGTCACTATTACGTCAAATATACATATCTGCTGCTCAAAATTTTATACTTCTGGACCAATCGGATCTAGATGAGTTTTTTTAAATGTTAAGATAACTTTAAATGAATAAGTGAATTAAATTGGAATGTATGAATTGATTTTAATATAACTACCAATTCCAATACCAACATATTTGGCTGTCTACGAGCTTTATCTTAGACTGTATGCATGTGATTTCAAAATAAGTACCGATATCAATTTTTATCTGTCTGCTGCTGGCTTATCACGCTAATACTTTCAGACTAAGAATGGGTGATCATAAATGTTTTAATGATATAATAGTACTTTTTAGAAAATATCCAATTTTAGGTAATATCCCACAGGAAAAAAAGAAAGACGTTGACGGAGTTGTGCGCACGATTCGTGTTATATACGAATTATATAATATACAACAGTGCAATTCATAATTCATTCTTGCTTCGAATTACGATTTAATACTGAGATCTATGTTTACAATTTCCCGACCACATTACACAATTTATAGTTACATAAAAACGAGTATCGCAAATGGAAAATGGCGGCAATAAACTTAAAACAGGAATTTATCAACATGACAGAGAGCTATTGCTTTTAAATTTAGAAAATGATAACTGGTGGCGGAAATGGCAAGAAAAAGGCAGCGAGTAATCTCCCGGACGTGACGTCACGTTTGCGAGGAACGTAGGCGAGCTTAATGGTGGGGCATATCGATCGACCTTGAAGCGGCAAGGACGTCGCACCCCTGCGGTGGCCTGACTCGTGTAACTAATGGGCGCGGTGCATTTCTGTTGCCTTGGTACTTTTTATTAACATTTAATGAAAGTTTTTCAAATTACAGCTAGGTTTTGCTTTTTCCCACGTAGGCGAAGGGCTCTTGACGCTTTTCGAAATGTCAAAACTTTTTACGGCGACAGTGTTCCGAGATTCGTTAATTTTTTTAAAGAAAACTATGGAATTGATGTTACGTAATTACGTGGTTTTTTTTTTCTATCGTACAGTTTCTTGCAAGATGGCTACAGATTTTTGTAAACATTAAGTAAATTATCTTAAGTAAATCAATCTTCAGTTAAAAGTTAACTACATGTTTAAAGTAAGTATTTAATTTCATCACAAGTCAAATCAATTTTTAACTATAACGAATTTGCAATTTCCCCATTGTTAAAAGTCAATTTGCAGATGGTGCAACTATGAGAACCTGGTACGTACCTATTTGGCTAATTTAATATCTGACAAGTACAATGAAATTTCATCATTCATATTCAAATTTCGCCGATTGCGTACTAAGGTGTTGTAAGGAAATGCGATTGTACATTTGGAATCGAAACAAAACTGTAACGAATTGGATCATTGTTATCAATCTAATACTAACGATGCAATGCATACGACACTAGCAATGTGGTTTTGTTTTTTAATTTCATCATTATATTTCGTGGAATTGAAATCTAGCACTACAAAATTTATCAGAGATTGAATATGTTTCGCAGCTAAAGGCTAAAGAATCATTAATATAAAAGGGTTTTCGGTTAAACTCGTGATGGATCGAGCGAGACAACACTCAAGGGACCAACATTTTATTCATACACGTTGTCAGTTATGAATCAAGTTTAGCTTAACTTGAAAAATTCGCAATCATTTACTCAGACGAACGCGTGTGAACAGAAATCGGCTGGAAGCCTTGGATACATGTGACAAGAAAGAGGTTTTCAAACTTATTTCGTGTACCTATCTCGCACTTTTAGAATCAATTAAGTATTATATTCTAGCGCCCCCAAAGGTCGGCGAAAAAAAAAAGTTATAAGATTAAGATGTCTGTGAAATATGTTCTTGAAAAAAGTACTTACAATTTATGTCTGGTAAAGAAGCCTCACACAATTATTTAAACATTGCCCTCTATAAACGTATCTTCGATTCAATATACCATTCATACCTAATAACTTATTACATCTTAAGTAGAGCCTCAAGAAATAAAATAGAAATAATAAATAACATCACGTCAGCCAATACAATTCGCCCTCAACAACAATGCGTGAACCGCCCGAAGGCTACAATTGTTTACACAATCTATATTTTGTATTCTCTGTACCAAAAAATAACTAAATAACAAGTTCTTACAATAGTCTGATAACAATCCATGGTAGTCTAAAAACAAAAGATAGGAATTTCGTCGCTATTAAATTATACTTGCTCACAATGGTATGAAGATATTTGTGCATGATACCGCAATTTTATTGTTAATCCTAGGCAAATATGGGTATCCTGTACCTACACAATACTTAATGGACAGTAGGGAAATATATACCTATGTTTATTTAGTAATTTTGGGGTTATTAAGAAAATAAAAACTAATTAGTTAATTTGTTATTTTATAAAATCAATTGTTCTAATTCTTGCGCATGTAATTAAATGTTAGACATACCTATTTTGAGTTACATATACAAGATAAACAAGGTGTGTCAAGACTAGAAAAATGGCACATTCGGCTACATAAAACGGTAATATACATTTAGTTTTTAATACCCGATATTCATCTTATAGGCTGCCAGTATTGTAGACCAATATACATTTTATTGGTTAATAAAATAACACAAAGAAAGATTCATTCATTCAATAGGGTCTATAAATTATACACTTGACAGATCTCATGGTTACCGTTCTAGGAAACTGTTTGACAGGTAAGCAACCCACGGAATTCGGACAGGTTACGGATAGAAAAAAGAACACAAAAAATATTTCATTCTATTGTCCGCTTATTACATTTTCGGAAACGGTACCAAAAAAGGCAATCTTATTTATTGACGTTCTACAAAAAGGATTCCTATGTAAATTGATTTTATTTCGTCGCGTCAAACGTGCCGATAGCTATTTTTTTGCTGGAGAGGAATCTTGGTAGCTTCTTAAGACTGATCGCTACTGTTTGTGAGGGTGAGGTGATTTTCTAGGCTTTTCAGGCAAGCATCGTATAATAAAAAAAAATATTATACGCTATATTTTTTATTATTCCTATGTGCAACTTACGTCAAAAGGTTACTGAAATCTAACTCCATAGAAGGTATAATTACTTCCTAAATGGCTTATGAATTATTTTTTAATTTGTCACAATAATATTTCAGTCGTGTTCCTGGCCTCAGAAGATAACTCAAGTGACAACATCATTTATTATATCTTTATACTTGTGTGCACTCTCCGCATCAAGTGCAGGGAGATAAATTGCCAAGTTAAACTGAAAACATGACGTCATAGTGGAAGCGCTCCCTGCACGCGAAACTACTGCTACATTTTCCGTAAATAAAAAGATAAAAAAGAAAAACAATGTGCGCTATCGGTTCAATGTCAATCACGAACGTTACAGTTTAGCCAAAAAAATAAGTTCATTCATTCATCCATCTTCCGGGACTGAGACCCGTTTCACACGCTCGCATCATGGCGGAGAAAACTCGGATACTCTGACAGAACAATAAGCGCCACATGAATATTGCTCGGCAAAAACTAACGACGCTATAGAAAGACGAGAGTAGAGATAATAAAAATCTACATGTAACCTTTGTTCTTGCACCCGGCGAGCCGTAAAAGTCATTAAGTTGTTTAATTACGTGCAAAGAAAACATAGTTCGTATCGAATTGATCCGATTTATTACGGGCTAGATGACACCCTGGCATGAGAAATAAACATTAAAAACACTCCATTAAAGGTTTTTTGTGCAATAAAAACTAATTTTGAACGGTTCCATCTAACAAAAATTGTAACTTTTATATCAACAGCACTAAAAATCTAATCTTATTTAAATATCTCATTGTTAAATCAAATAGTGTTGAGAATACTCTAAACAATCACTGCTATTTTAAACATTAATCATTGTTCCTAAAACAGTTCATCAGTTTATCTCAAAATCTAGCCTAAATAATTCAGTTGCTTTGCCTGTAGATCAAATTTAGTCAGATGATTAATTAAATTAAAATTATCTAGGCTAAACGGATAATCAATGGTAACCAGACCGTACAACCGCTGTTACGCAACTAACGCAGCAATTGCAGCAAAAAATAGACAATAAATATGATCTATGGATAGCACAGATTATGTAAGAAAACATCGATCGGAGCATAGCAAAGCTGTGTCTTTACGGTGAGACGGGATGTCGACTGCTGTGTTACGTAACAGATATGCACTAGAGTACTAGACAGCTAACCTCCGCATGCGTATGGAATTTTGATGCTTTTGTAAACTAATTAAAAGCAGCAAATACTTATAATTATACAGTGTCTACTCTACATGGTACCTGCGTATCTACGCATCCTAAACATTTTTGGAATAAAATTAAGTCTGTGCCACACTATCATTCCGTGCAACTTCCATTAAAGTAGGTCCAGCCGGTTTCATAATCAGCAAATTCGTCCAGACATGAATATTTTTTTACAAATTGTGTATCACCTATTTTATAAGCGCAATAAAATCAAATGAAGATATGATTAAAGTGGTATAATTGTTCGAGGCTAGTACTTGGTAGATGACTAAGTCAATAATTTTTTTTCGACTTTTTAAAAAGTTTTTTCTACGTAATTTGATTAATGAAGGTACAAATATTTCATAGTAAATTTTAGTTTTTATTGTTTTTTTTTTCATACATAAAATATATGCTGCCCGCGCCCCGGCGTCTATAGCGTAAATAAAAATTAAAGGATTTTTCGCTGTCTATGTTCCGCCACGTCCCCAAGGGGAAAGTGGATTGAGTATATAGCTAGGGTATACGTAGGTAAAGCTTTGGTTGGCACTCAACTCAACAGTAACTTATATGAACACCATTAAGTTAATTAATTTAAAAAAAAAATAATTTGTGATAAACAAAACCATACCTATTTTAGGAACACGTTGTTGTTATGCTGAACAAATAAAAAACGTAAAAAAAATATAATAATCAACAACTCATTAAGGGTAAATACTAAACATAATTACCTGTAATGAAGTGCTGATAACAACATTAATTTAAAAATCTGTTTACTTCTGCTAAAGCTAAATCAAGCTCATAAGTCATTTCCATTTTTCAGTCGAAAAATTTCAAAAAAATAAATTACATATATACTAATATGCTTAGGTGGGACGGTGAGTTATTAATACAACCAGGTTAAGTCTGAACGTATGCTTTCATTTTTCAAAAAAAAACAAGAAATATGTTCTTATATAAAATAATTTTATATACATACATTCAATTTTAACTTTCGCTTTTAATATTAGTGAGAATGGTTACAGTTTATGAATGATCAAAGCCAAATACGATTAACGCGTGGGCGTCGAAACACTAAATATACAGTAAACGTAACATACCATATTTATATGCATAAAAAGTTACTCATAATTAGATAAAAAGATTACATTACATAACAGCTCGATGAACCGTAATCTATTACGAGCATAGATAACTAATGAAAACTTTGATTTTATCTTTTTTCTTATGAAATAATTTATGAGTGGTCGATTGAAATGGATTATTAACGACTTCCCCTTGATGTCGCGAGCCTAAAACATCTGTAAACAGATATTATCAGGGTAAAGCGTAAAATCGCACGAATGAACAAACCTGAATTCTTCTGGACAAAATAATCGTAGACAACGTCTATTTCCTAGTGGGCTGGCCAAAGCTATCAGCATAGTATTAATAGCTAACCAGAGTAATCAGTTACACACCTTTGCACCTTTGCATATAAGGCTCGTCGAAATAGAATCAGCTATTGTCATACATCAAACTTTGTATGTAATAAGGTGCACATTTCATAGTAAATGAGCTCAAGCAATGTAGGTAATTGTATTTACTGTGTTTCAAAGAGATAGTTGAATTCCATCAACATGTAAATAAGTATGTCCTCATATGTTGTCAAGCACTAAAAGAGCCTTAGGGAGTCAGATACATCACGCAAGGTAAACACCGATCCGTTCCATATGCATTTACAGATGACTGATAGATATGAAGACCCTCCATCAGGGCCGCCCATATAATTCAAAATAAAAGATAGATATCATAAATCTTAGGTACACTCTTTGTTCTTTATCGATACAGAATAGGTTTAAAATGTTGTCAAAAAACTTCACGTGTTTACTCAGATATCTATTGTGCGAATTTAGTAGCAAAACGATAAATAAAGCAAGGGCACTAATTTTTACGACATTCACTACGTACCGATGATAAACGTTATCACAAGGTCATTTAACAATAATGTTAACATAATCAGCTAACGTTTTCCACGCTAATAGTCCCACGAAAATGATGAAAATGCAAAAATATACAGAACGTGGAGAAAAGTCTAAATGCACCAGACGTGTCTACTTGGACAAGCCGGAACCTTCTGTGCGTCAGAACAACTTCCTCACGCAGTTCTTATCAAAATGTCTAACATTTATACATCGATATCATGTATTACCTACATAAAAATGCTAGAAACATTCATCGCCACAGTAGTTTTAGGAGCTATTGTGTTCCGTGTTCCGGTTTGACGATTGGTAAGGGAAGCATATTTATCCGAGACTTTACAACGTCCTCAGAAGAAATATATTCTTATCTGGGATTGATAACAGATGTCCATGGGTAGTTACTTAACGTCATATGGACTGAATACACGTTTGTTACTTCAATGCTATAAAAATACCTCCATCCTTATAACCCAGGAGAATACGAATCAGGCAAACATACGCAATATCAGTCTGGTATAAGAGAATGTGGCTATGCGTTTCTTTTAATGCCAGATGAGTCGCCAATTCGATCTTATTCATCTTACACATCCGTAGTTTTTTCTTTTGCACGACTCATGATGCGAAGCATCAGAGAGTGCTTTACGATCGAAAAATTTTTTTCGCTTCATTTTGGCGGCTATTTTTATTATTATAGCCTTGATAGTTCACGGAATCAAGATATTTTGCATACTATTGTCGAGATAATTTAATGGAGATTAATTCCATACTTTTTAAAAATTGATTTACTGCAATAGAATTGGAAAAAAACACCAAAATAGGTCAAAAAAATTTCCTGTCCGTCATGTGTGAAACCTGAAAACACTGTAACTTGTGAAAAAATCCAACATTTGAGTTTTTTTTTTTTTTAATTCTAATCGACGATTGTAGGTCACTGAATGCGAATGATTAATTAATTCAGTGTCGTTTAATTGCAATTAATAAAAAACGAAAACTACAAGACTGTATATCTATAGATATTATGTACATTTATTCCACCAGGGGCGCTTGTGCAGTACCTTCTTCCTACTAGAGCTGTTTTTTCGGCAATTAATTTTGAACGACTTAAGTTTTTTTTTTTTTATATTTCATAATTAAATGAGCATTATGAGTCGTGCACTTTTGGATTTTCCAAACTTTTAATGATATAGGAGTAGCAGACGATATAGAAGCATGCAGTCCACCTGATGGTAAGTGGCTACTGCCGCCGACATCTGTAATTGTTAGCCTAACGGCGAACCAGGCGATTTTATAAACAAATTTATGTATTGA
The DNA here is from genome assembly GCF_041222505.1 of Epargyreus clarus. NCBI lineage: Eukaryota > Metazoa > Arthropoda > Insecta > Lepidoptera > Hesperiidae > Epargyreus > Epargyreus clarus. The sequence goes on from NW_027332223.1 coordinate 14,693,631, forward strand.
TATAGGGAGTATAGGTATAGAGCTACATATGTATTAAGGTCTGCGTAGTAAGATTTGTTGAATAAAATAGTTCTGTACTGACAGCCTCTGGGCAAAGACGTATTTTCATTTACCGAATCTCCCAATACTTCTGACATCGCCGACATCTGTAATCAACCCCAGATAGGATTAGATATTCCTATCTGAGGTCGCCTCGGAAAAGTCTGTCTCCCTTACCACACCCTTCAAACCGGAACACAGCAACGCCTAACACTGCTATTATTAGGTAGAAATAGGTGTAGGGGTGGTGCCGCCGGAGTCAAACCACAAAGGGTTCTACCACCTTCAAAATCGTAATCGTAGTAGATGTTAAAGTATTAGTTATATTATGGAAATTTGGATACGTTTATTCCGGGTCTATCTACAGCATTCATATATTTTCAATTTAAGTATTATCTATTAAATTAATACCTATTCGAAGATAAAAAAATCCATAAAATGGCGACGTGCCCGATAAGACGAAATTTCAAGATTGCGTTCGGGTCATTTACATAGCTTCCAAAAAACATAAAACGCGTAATTAATACGTAATTAAAATGTTTTATTTAAAATTATGCAAGTAAAATCTATACAGTAACAAAATAATAGTGTTTCTATAATTTAAAATTTTCAGCACATTCGTAACTTTGCGTTTCGAGTCATTTGAGTAACCCCTTACGACTGAACAAATAACGACGAACTTTCGCGGAAAATAGGACTTCGTAGTTTTAAAATCCACATAAACGAGAGGTATGATAATATACTCGTATCTACGTACTTAAAAGTAAGTTGTGGATGATATATTAATTCCTTCTTTTACTAAATTTATTGGCATCATTTATAGGTACTTTCGTTGTTATATAAAGAATATATTTTCATAAAATTCTCTTCGAGTTTAATGAATTTAACTACCTACCTCAGACTGGTGCATAATAAAGTAACACAAACTTTAAATTTTCTTTTAGTTATTTCTTGTAGTTATTATTTATTAAGAACAGACATCGCCAACTTCTGCGGCAACTGTTGATAACAAAACAGCTGATAAAACGAGAAATGACATTGACGTCCTGAAAATGAGAATATTCCGTTTATGCTGATCAATCACATTGTCACCACTCTGCATAAATTGACACTATCATACACTTGTGTACTTCTCAGATAAGGTTACAAGAAGGTGGAAATGTGCAGAATTTAGTATGTATACAAGAGTTGGGAGTTGTTGGGTATTTCTATTAAACGGATTAAACTTGACTTACCTCCTGTATGCAGCAGCGTGCCAGGGTGGACCGTGCCATCCTTATGTATATAAACATGCCATAACTCCGTTGCTAAGTAATAAGCGGTCCCTTCGTCGAGGCACTTTTGGAAGCACCGGGCACCTTGGTAGAACAACGCCCAGGCGTGCTCTTCGCTAATATTCGAGTTGAAAGCTTGAAGAATCTGCTGCAAACTCAAGCAGTCGGTCGCGTCCAGCGAAACCTCCGTCCCGCCGGCCGCACCGGCGCCTTCCTTGCGCATCATCGCGCTAGCCTACCGCACCCGGACCCATCCTTGCATGTCACGAGCTCACAGCACTTCCACTACACTGCAGCACCGGTTATCGTTTCACGAAATGTTCAATTTTGAAACACTAAAATTTATCACGTTACATATAATTTGCGAATCATAATAAAAATGCGTTTGTCACCGACTCCCCCCGAAACGTCACTGTCACTTTGTTTGCGTTCAGTAAGTGGGTGGATATTTTTTTCCGTAGTTGTCGGGTGGTTTTACGTTGTTGTGATCGCGAGAGCGCGTGCGCGGTTGTACGGTGAACGGCACACTACACGTACTCTGTTATCGGCGGCTCGAGCCGGACTGGCCGCGCGACCGGCTCTCGTTCGCAGACTCCCTGGCACATCTCGCGCCACCCCGGACGGAACACTTCCTCCTTCCTCAACTTTTCTACACGCCACACACTTAAGCCCTTACAGCTCCAACCAACTTACAGTTCCAACAAATTATAGGACAATAATAACATACAAATCGTCCTTACCACTTGAATGACTCGTAATAATAGGATCAAAAAAACGATACGAATGATTATAATAATATGAAAACAATAAAATCCCACGTTGATATATTGTACCTTTCTTATCAGTAACTACATTTAATTTTGTAACCATATACAGAAAAGTTTTCGTACTACACCATTACTACACAATTAGTTTCCAGAAATAACTCTTTACCTATTCAACAATAGTGTTATAGTAAAGCAATAGTACACAGTAATCATCACGTAATTAACAAGAAGTGAAGAAGTACAAATACGATTCACTTGTATTGCCATCACTCAAAACACGTGCACTAATCACTAGATAAACAAAAGATAATTTTGAATCTATTCGTATTACCAGTATTATTTTAATATATTTTGAATATTGTACAATAACTAAAGAAGTATATATCTGCGTAGGCAGTATAAAAATATTAATCTCAGGAATGTATGGTAATCTACTATGTGACTACGGGAAATGGCATAATGATCATCAATACCCGAATATATCCACGTACACGATGGTAAATGTAAAATTTACAGTGGAAGCCGACCCGAAATAATCCGTAAATAATATTTTCTTATAAACGAACGTAAAGCAAGATCCGGCTCGAGGGACCAATAAAACCACTATTAGTAAAATGTTCTTGATGTTCATATTTTAGCTTATTAAATCATTACAGTCAACAAAGCAGGCTACCTACACAATGTGTATTCAGAGGCAAGTAGTCACGGATGGCTGTAACCATTTAACATCAGGCGGGCGACATAATGATTTGATCCTTCGATCATTAATTGAAATAAGTAAAAAAATACAGATATCTATATATTTATTAAACTTAAATAACAGACGAATATCGCACCAAAGATGTATGGTTTATTTATATTAAAATTATGCTTTCACTTCGCAGCTTTCAGAAGAAATGCTCCGCTGTGTTGGAAAACAGGTGTAGGAAAAGAGTCACTTAAACATAGCAACAGATGTAAGGAGAAGCAAACTATTTTTATAAAATTCACATAAGTTCGTCTTTTGTTCAATTTGTGCTAGATTTTTATATCAGCGATCACTTAAACATCACACACAGTAGAAAATATTTGCACAGTCCTTGTACTAAGTATGTATATGATTTTTTTGTGTAAAATTATCGAGGGATTGAGACACGAGTATACGAGTACTCCATGAAATATCGGTAATAATAAAGGATTTAAGACAACTAATCGTGAGTATTCGTCAAAGACCTGGAATCTAATTACTAAATGGCCAAGTGTGAGTCGAAATCGCACATGGAGGGTTCCGTACCACGAAATTTTCATTTATTTTTTATTTTTAGTATCATAGCGGCTATAGAAATAAATATGTCACAGTCAAAGGGATCAAATAGATATTATACATAATGACAGGTTATGTATAATAACTAATCTGTCCAGACAATGTGATAAATAAGTCACTTTATCCGGCTGTTATATATAATAGCAGGATAAAGTTAGTCAAAGTAATAATTATGTTATTGTAAGAACCCAAAGTACGGTAAATCTTAAGATTAACTGATATTATTATGTTGTATCAACGTCATCTTGATTGTTATTTTACAGTAACTATGAATCATAAAGTTTAGGTCCGAATTATCGTGAATCGGACTTACCCGCTCGCAGGGCGCTGCCGCGCTTGCTCGCTTAGTTTTCAATTTTCTTTTATGTTCCAAACTAACCTAATCATTATTAAGCATGTATGAAAATCTTTAGGATTGGTTAGGTTGGAGCAACTAAGAAAACAAAACTAAGCGGGCAGGGCGCGGCAACGCCCTGCGAGCGGTTGGGTCCAAGTCATGTAAATTCAGTATGTGCTTAAAATATAAATAAGCGATCAGAGATAATAAGGCATGCATTTTTATTAATCCACCCCATAGCTGATTTACGTACATCGTGTATAGAGATCGGGCGTAACATACCTAGGCATGTCCATTTTTCTACACGTGTTTCATTATAAAAATACAAAAATTATAATAATGCTTAAGAAAAATCGAAATAGAAACTTGTTTTATTATACTGTACTTGTTTTATTACTTTCTCCAAGACTTTGAAGATTTTATATACAGGGTGTCCCGTAAGTACCGCTACAAACTTGGGGAGAACATAGGTTAGGGTCTGACTCTCGGAGAAAAAAAAATTGCCTTAGTAAAAGTGTCTCCGTTTTTGCACTATCGATTGTTTTATATTTTTTGAAAAATTCACCCCTCTTCATCTTTTTTCGCTAACTGCGTGTATAAATTTGATGATGTAGTGTTTATTTTTTTTGTTACCTAAATACTATCAGATACTTGTTATATCATATTGAAATGTAAATTGGTTAAAAGATGTAAATGAACCATGAAAAAAATAGGGCTATTTATAGGTTTTAATTTTTTTACAATTTATTCCTCAACTTTGACTATTCGCAGTGAAAAAAATGTACTGAACTATAAGTACACATTGCCCAAAAAATATGTCTAGTTAATAGAGATTTCAAAAAGGCACCACACTTAGGTACTATTTACAGTTGAAGAAAAAAAGTTAAGGCTGTTTTTGCGTGAAAGGGACTGAAATCAACTAAAACGTAATCATCGAGTTTTTATTTAAATAACGCTTGCTACCTACTTAAAACGTGTCAAACACTACAAAATTACATCATTGACTAGTTAGACACTTAAAAATATCAGTTGTAAAAATCCAACTAAGTAACTAACTAGCAAAAAAAGTAATACAATTTTTAAGTCAATATTTACCAGCCAGGAAGCCAGGAACTCTTCAGCGACTGAGGGTAAAAACTGGTAGGAGATCTACCATCCATCTCCTGGTTCCATCATCAGATCAGTTCCAAGATACCAAATTATGACATTCTCATTCAAATTACATACACATATGAATTTTCACTTCGACACGACAGTTAAAAGTAGGTAGAAATTGACTTGAAAAATTGTATCACTTTGTTTGCTATTTAGTTACTTAGTTGGATTTTTACAACTGAAGAAGGATATTTTTAAGTGTCTAACTAGTCAACGATGTAATTTTGTACTGTTTGACACGTTTTGAGTTCGTAGCAAGCGCAATTTAAATAAAAACTCGATCATTACGTTTTAGTTGGTTTCAGTCCGTTTCATGCAAAAACAGCCTTAACTTTTTTCTTGAACTATAAGTAGTAAAGTGTGGTAGCTTTTTGAAATCTCTATCAACTAGACATATTTTTTGGGTAATGTGCGCACTATAAGCGCACACAGTACATTTTTTTTTACTGCAAATAGTCAAAGTTAAGGAATAAATAGTAAAAAAATAAAAATCTAAAAATAGCCCTATTTGTTTTCATGGTTCCTTTACATCTTTTAACCAATTTACATTTCAATATGGTATACCAACTATCTGATAGTATTTAACAGAAAAAAACACTGCATCATCAAATTTGTACAAGCAGTTAACGAAAGAAGATGAAAATGGTGAATTTTTCAAAAAATATAAAACTATCGATAGTGAAAAAACGGTGACACTTTTACCACAGTATAATATATCCTTATACTGTGCTTTTACTAAGGCAATTTTTTTTCTCTGAGAGGTCAGACCCTAAGCTATGTTCTCCTCAAGTTTGTCATGGTACTTACGGGACATCCTGTATAATGGCTGGTTAATGTGTTAATTCCGTGTTATTTATCACTTTGACCAAATTGATAAAATATTATACATAATGGTTAGATATTATGTATAATATCAGAATTTATCAATTTGGCTGTAACAAATACATAGTGAAAATTTGAAGTGTCTACATATTACAATTCAATAGAAAAACGCCGGAAAATAGCGGTTTATTTTTAACGGACCCGATTTGTTTCAAAGATTTTTTTATATTTACAATTTGTTGTCACAGCGACCACCGATAAACATACCTAAACTGTAAAAAAATCAAGTGTCTTATCTATAACTGTTTATAAGATAGAGTCCTATCACAGACGGACAGACGGCGGAGGCGCAGTATAAGTATCTATAATAAAGTATAAGTTTAACCCTTTTGTTTTTACCGTTTGGGTACAAAACCCTCAAAAAGAACTTGAGAGAATTCGTAGTATTTACCCATAATAACTGCATAGACCAGCTTATTCCCTGTAATTCAATAGTTTAGATTGGTTCGTAGTATAGTTATAATTAACAATCGAATATTGTTAGCTAAAACCCCTGAAGTTCTTAGTCCGCAATATGATTAGATTGCGTACTGGCGTGTTCGCAAAATACAATAGTAAGATATTGTTCTTTCGGTACTGAGGTATGTACTGTTTAGGTACTTATAATTATCGTTGTTTGGGTTATAACTACAGTGACGTGCCTGTATTGTTTTTTACCATGGTCGTGGTCTTATTTTTTATGAGTTCTAAATTCGAGTAGTACCTATTAGGTTCATTACGCCCCTATTATCTGTATAGTAATTTAGTAATTTAATTCTGTAGTAGGGATGTACATGATCAGTAGCGGACTGACGTCGTCGGAGGTCCGGGGCGGAAAGTTAAATGGAGGCCCCCAGTAAAAAGTTCGCCTGTGATTCGGTGACATTTTTCTCTGACCGATACACATTTCATAGATTGTTTGGTTCTGACGACCATTTTTAGCAACTATGTTGGAGACCCCCCAGGATCGGGAGCCCGGGGCAGACCGCCCCTTCCGACCCCCCCCCCCCTTAAGCCGCTAGAGTTGATAATATGAAATTTGGGATCTGAATACGGATATATTATATACAGGGTGAATTTTTCGCTGATCCTTATAGTTTCGGATTTGAAAAATTCACCCTGTATAATTCGGATTCGGATAGCTTAATTTACGTACCTATGTAAATTATTTCAAAAATTGTAAAGTAGATGAAGAAAATACAAATAGACAATAAATGCTTTATTTGTAAAGAAATAATGCGTGCGACTGCCTTGTCTTGTGTATACTGCAATTTCTTCTTATCACTCTTCTTTATTTATTTGCCCCACTGCAAGGATTAATTTTCCTCAAGCGTAAGTACTTATATATAAAGGCCCCGTCAAACAGAACGCGTAATTTACGCGTGACGGGAGATAAGAGCGCTAGGAGTAAAACCTGATGCCGCTCTATACCGCATTTTCGCTAAAACACTCGACAACATTATCTTGACTAAGCGCTGCTGTTATGGTTTGAAGGATTTAGTGAGGAAGACAATTTCCGAGGCGTTCTAGGTTAGTCATCTGGGGTAGCGGCACATCTTTGACCGACCTCAAGTTGGAATCTAGTATTATCTGGGATTGATTACCATATGTACCATAGGCGACAGTAGTCACTTACTCTACTCCTACTCCTATCGTGATCATCATCAACCCATTGCTGGGCATGGATCTCTTTTCAGAATGAGAAGGATTAGGTCATAGTCCACTGCGCTGGCCAAGTGTGTATTGGTAGACTTCACATACCTTTGAGATTTTTTTTTATAAATCTCACAGGCATGCTACTTCTATAGTATAAAAATATAAAGGGGAACGTTTTAGAAAGCATAATGGCAAACGCTGATGTAATAAGGAGTAACTTAGGCTACTTATATTTTAGAACTAGCTATGTGGTTGTGCCCCGCGGTTTCACCCGCGTTAAAAAGAAATAACGCGGGTGAAACCACGGGGCACAGCTCGTGGTAAATAAAACTCAAAGTAATCAGTCGAAAGCTTTTTCATTTTTTTAATAATTGATAATACACAATTTTGTTTGAACGCCCACTAGGTGTTATATATAGTATATTGTGACATTATTTCTTATGAACGAAATTGTCTTTCAATTTAAATACTCCTAAAACTATAATTCATTTCAGGAATGTGATTAAAATATACAATAATCAATGTGAATTATATGTGTATGAATATGATATAAAAATGATAAGCTGATGAAAAAAGAACATGATCTATAATTATGAATATCTGAACAAAATAAATCCCTATTATTTTCATATACAAATTTATTTAATGCAGTACGAGTACATAACTAAATTAAGGTGCAACAACTATTTAATTTCATAGCTACATTATTATTTTAAATTTAACTATAAAACGCCTCTTACCAAGCCCTTTAATACTGCTAACTTTAGTCTTTAATATGTTTAATGTAGTAAAATAAGAAATAAAATTAAGTTGAATAAATACATGAATCAAAAGCGATTTACAGTTTTTTAACATAATCAATCTAATTCCTATAACTTACAGCACACATTATTGTTATTAGATATGTGTAAACGATGCAGAGTAATATATTTTATTATCGCATTGAATATCAGTAGTACATGTTGAGAACAAATATTTCATATAATTTCAAAAAGTTAAGTAGCCCAAAAATTTTCTTGTATTACTTTACATAAGGGCAAACAATTTTAAATATATCAATATTACTTCGATTAGATTTGAATTGGTGCGCCAAAACAAGCATGGTTATAAGATAATATGAATACACGATTTTTTCCCCAAATCTTATATTAATTGTATTATCCCACCACCCAATGCAAGGGTGGGTAAACCGAGATCATTTCACAAATTTCCTTGACTACTTAATCTACTCTACATTAATAAAATACACTAATAGGTATTTCCGAAACGATGACATGTTTGGGAGCACCAATAAAATGATATAGATTTCCAAATTCACCAATTACAATTGTTCACTGTCAAGATGGTCATAACATCAAAATTGAGTACGACATAAAAAAAATCACATGCAGCTATGATCAATGTTTACCGAACTTCAAATAATAGCACCTTCCGTACAAAAGTTACACGGAAACTATTACTAAAACACATTACTTTTTCTTCAGACTCCAGAGGGGGTCTAGGAAGTTGAGAGGATCCTTCATGTCACCGCTCTTTAGGCCCGGGGATTGCTTCATCTCCTCGAAGGATTCCTTGGAGAATTTATTCTTTTGGCCCGTTATAGTGGGAGTGGAGGGCGTGGGCGTGACCGGCGGGAGAACGGCGGCGCCGCTCGGACCGGAGATTGCTTCTCCATTAAACATAGTTGTACCTGGGTAATTGTGGAATTATTTTAAAAATTGTATTTTTATAAAGTTAAAAACGGTACATATAGTTTAAAATTAAATAGTATTCTATTCAAAATTCCATTTTCTCGCAAAAAAATTAAATATAGTAAATCGTTTCAAACTTTATACAATTTTGTGGTTACGTACCGGAAATTAAAACGCCTTGTGCATAAAACAGCACAGTTCTATACGCGTCGACTAAGTATTTGGTGTCTTCTAGAACATTTGTCCGGTGTTTATACAGGTTGATGCATCCGTTATCCAGCATATCTGAAAAAGTGAAACATTGAAAACCCTTGAATATTATATTAAAACTTTATTATCGTCATTAAAAGTCACACATAGGGATAGCTTTTCGTGTTAGACTTTTAGCCTTTCCGGTGTCGTTATCTACCCTTAAATATTTTTTATTTATTTATTTTATTTATGCACACATAGATAATTAATAAAAAAACTTATAAATAGAATATCGTGCAAAGGTACTGCTTATTCCTAACGAAATATCTTCCAGCAGACCTGTAAAAGGAGATGGGTTAACAAATGGTGGATATGCGTGCACGAGACTGAATAAATATATGTTATAATATATATTTTAATCATACATTACATACATATAATACCGAATAACACATGGAAAGATATTTAACATATACATATATAGATATAGTTATATAAAGATAACGGTGTAATACATATTATTATAATACAAATATAACAATAAATAATATATAATGATTTAGCTAATTACTCATCTTGCTAATGAGAAGTAGTGGTCTTTTACTCTCTTTTTAAAAATAGATATGTTCTTAGACTCTCTTACGTTTGGTGGAAGCGAATTCCACAGTCTGACTGCATGAACAGTGAAGGATTTGGAATAGGAACTGGTTTTATGAGGCGGGAAACGAAGGAGTTTTGCGGTGTGTCCTACAAGGAGCAATAGAGGGACGTGCATAGGAGAAACGCTCTCGCAGGTAAGTTGGGGATGTTGTGCTGTTAAGGATATTAAATAGCAAACATAAAATTCTAGTGTTTCTGCGAAGGCGGATTGGGAGCCACTTGAGATCCTTGCGAAGATGAGAAACATGGTCATACTTACGAATGCCAAAAATAAATCGAATGCATAGGTTTTGCAAGCGCTCAAGTTTGTTTAGTAGCTCCTCTGTAGCATCCAGATAGCAGGCGTCAGCGTAATCTATGATAGGTTGAATTAGAGTCTGAGCTAGAGTAATTTTAGTTTTCAAGGGCAATACACCTTGGAGGCATTTTATTGAATGAAGGGAATAGTGCACCCTACGACTGACTTCATTGACGTGAGCATTCCAAGATAAAGTGGAATTAATTAAGAGCCCGAGATCCTTCACTGTTTCGCTATAAGGTATAAGTGAACCATCAACATTTACTGAGGCCAAAGTTGAATAATCTATGAGGCTGCGAGCATGCCTACTACCAATTATAATGGCCTGCGTCTTAAGTGGGTTAACCCGGAGACCAAAGGACTTGGACCATTCAACCACACGACGTATGTTATCGTTCATGGTGGTGATGGCCAAGTCAGATTCTGCAGCGTTGAAATGATGGTACAATTGCAAATCGTCAGCGTAAAGATGATATTTACAAGAAATTACAGAAGTGATAGAATTGATAAACAATGAGAAGAGTAATGGAGAGAGAACGCCACCCTGAGGCACACCCGCATGCAGTTCATATGAGTCCGAGAAAGAATTGTCCACACGAACACGTTGCGAGCGGCCCCGAAGATATGAGTCAAACCATGAGATAGTGGTTGAAGAAATATTAATGGATTGGAGAATTCCTAAAAGAATATCGAAGTCTACTGAAGAAAAGGCATTGCTAAAATCCAGCAAGACTAATAGAGTGAGTTGCCTATCCTCTACGGCCCAGCGTATGTCTTCAGTTACTTTCAACAGAGCTGTAGAAGTACTGTGGTTTTGCCGAAAACCAGATTGGAAAGAGTTGAGAGACTTATTAGAGGTTAGAAAGGAAGATAACTGAGTATGAACTATGTGCTCAAAGACTTTGGAAAGGTAAGGTAAGATGGAGATAGGTCGAAAATGAGATAGCATTGAAGGAGAAGTAATCTTGGGAAGAGGGATAATGTGAGCCTCTTTCCACGCCGTTGGGAAAGTACTTAAGGATAAGGATTCGTTAAAAATATGCGTAAGTACAGGGAGAATAGATGGAAGAATAGGTAATATCATCTTTGAGCACAGTTTATCATTGCCAACAGAAGTAGAAGAAATAGATAGAACAGATTTTTTTACAGTTTCCTCTGAAAGGGCAGAGAGGCAAAAACAGGGACACTGTGGTCTTGGCAACCCAGCCAGTGCCGCAAGTGTCTGGGATTTGATGTAAGGGTTAATATTATAAGCGGATTGGGAAAAGTAATTATTTAACTCACTTAAATCAAGATCCCTACACGCGGCACTGGGAGATTTACCAATACCGACAGATTTTAGGAACCTCCAAACATCGGTTGTACATTTATTAGCGAGTGAATTATGGAAATAGCGTCTCTTTGCATCTTTACACAGACGATTGCAACGGTTTCGTAATATTTTATAAGCAGACAGATTATGCTCTGAGGGATGTTTCTTGTACCTCCTTTTCGCTTTATCACGACGTGCCATTATTTCTTTAATTTCTGGAGATATCCATGGAGCAGGCTTCCGCTTAACCTTAACACGTCGCAGTGGGGCATGCTTGTCGTACAGGTCAACGATAACTGTCGTAAGAGTGTTCACTTTCCCATCAATGCTACAGTCGTTGTACACCTGGGACCAGTTTAAGTTACTAGCGTCATGTCGTAATGCCTCCAGATCCATGCCCTTGTAATTACGAAGAAGAAGAAATTGAGAATTACGCTTCGGGGTACGGATACGGTAAGAGAGATAAACCAAGTCATGATAAGAAAATGAAGCAGCGAGTTGCCCATGACTGACAACATTACTGGGAGATGAAACTATCAACAGATCTAGAAGCGAAGGAGTACAGTTAGGAAAATTATGAGTAGCGGAAAGTGGTAAGAGTTCAAGATTAACAGAGCTTAACAAAGATGTAAGTTTAGAGGAACGAGAGTGTTTTAAGTAAACATGTATTAAAGTCTCCCGTGAGTATAATATGATCATATATAGGACGTAAGTCATTAAGAATTAAATCAAGCTGGGTAAAATAATCAACGGTGAGATCGGGACTATAAAAAACAGAGAGCAGAATTTTTATTTTGTTAATTAGTAATTCAATAAATATATATTCTGCTGAATGAGTATACTCGGAAGGAGACGCGCTGACTTTTATTCTCATGATGAGAATTAAAAAATCTTTGAAACGAACTCCCAACAGTTTGCTCATACTCGGCATAATGCTAATATATCATGGTTTAATTCTGTATAGTATATACGCTCCACAGCTGGTTGCCGAGCCGCACGTCGCGCCCAGCACGCCCCGCCACTCACCGCACAGGTCCAGGTGGCCCGCGCGCACCTGGCACATGGCGAGCAGCAGCAGCGCGAGCACGGCGCTGCGGCCGGCGCCGGCGCCGCACTGCACGCAGGCGCCGCGCAGCTGGTTGCTGAGCCGCCCGCCGTACGTCGCGCCCAGCACGCGCTCCGCCAGCATCACCAGCGGGGAGCACACGATCCTGGAGAAAATTTTAATATAAGCTTATTTAACGTAGAACGCCGCTTTACATGTTGATATGCAACCGCTTGTTGCATTGATCGATTGTAAAGTTCGTGGTAAACTTCTACTCCGCTCTGAAGTTCTTAGTCAGAGTCAAATGAGGTCAAACACAACTACAAGCATATACTCCATAGCAACAGTAAGGGCACACTAACGCAGCTATGTTCCCGTGGGCGAAAGCGGGCAGCGGGGGGTGTCGGGGAGGTCCCGCGCTGTCTAGGTCCCGCTAATATTTACAATTAGCTGTTGTAACGCGACTCGTTTCTATATTCAGAGCGGACTAGAAGTTTGGCATGGACTCTACACACTTAACGGTCACAAAATTATGAGGTAATGCTAGCCGCGCAGTTAGGCGCCTCCACGGTTAACTGCTACTACGCGGGAGGTTTAACCCTTCGCGATCGCCTCATAAAACTCAACTCACTTGGCGGGGAACACGTTGATCTGGTAGTGCGTGACCTGCAGCACGGTAGCGCCGCAAGAGAGCGTCAGGCGGCGCTCGGTCCAGTGCGCGGTGCACGCCGCGTCGGCCAGCGCCACGCGCAGCGTGCCCCACTGCAACGCCTGCCCCTTCGCCGTCGGCCAGTAAGACTTGCCCTGCATCTGTATACGACAAACATTTCGAATTTAAATTAACAATATTTTCTCAATTTATATGCTTACAAAATTATGATGTTAAAACATTAAATAAAAAAAACAGGTTCTCTACAGGATAAAAACCGACATGATGACATCCTCCTTAGAAGTAACACCGACATAAGCCCTCGGTGCATGTTCGCGAATTACTGACTAGAATATACTACATATATTGTTTATGTTAGGGCTATGAATATTATCTCACCTCAATTTCACTCAGTAAACAAACGACGCAGCTGATTTTGTTCTCTAGAATGGCTCTCCAGAACAGGCCCGCTTCCTCATCCTCCGGGGGTTTGGATATCACTAGCGGAATGCACCATGGTGCTAATTGCTGAAAAGAAAACACTCAAATAAGTTGACACTAGTTTTCTAAACTAATTTGTATTTCAAGATTTACCTATTCCTTATCTAAACGGAAAAACTGAACTTGTAACCTCATGTATCCGCTATTGCGTCAACCCGTTCATCTATCTACGATAGGTCACGTATATCACAAACATTTAAATGATCATAATAGCAAGTTTATAATAATAGCTATTTTTTTTTAATAATAGGCAGACAATTTAATACAATTTCCGTACTATAAATAAACACATAAGAAAATATTACCTTATAATATGAAGCGTTTATGTATGCGTCTGGGTCGGATTTCAACGTAAGTCTGGAGTCGTCGTAAGGCACCACCGCAGTTACGATGTTGCCTGGTGTGTATTGCATGGCAACATTCTTTGTTCTTTTCATGTTCTCTTTACTCTGAAAATATAATGTTGGTGAAAATTTAACGCCATCAGCCCAAACGAAATGTAAATGTTCATCACCTGCATCAATTAGGCCTGAAAATCAATTCTCAGATAAACCAGATTTTACATACGTTTTCGTTTCCTTCCAATAAATTATGACGCATAGACAAAAGCTGCAAACAAACTTTCAACAAAAGGAAATTAGAAGTTAACTTTATGTTATCAACACGTTTTTCGCGGCAGATAATCGAACTCTGAACGCTACTATCGCTAAAACTACGTAGCGTTTTAGGTTATGGTACATTTACAACTCCTTAATCATAATAAACTTCATTTATATAGGTTGGAAATGTACAATACTTACCTGTACATCTTGTAAATTTTTCCACTTAGCATCAAGGAGCGTTATTCCGCTAGACGTCGGATTTGTTAGCGATTCAGTCAACTTTTGCAAGTTTTTAACTTCTTGCGTGAACTGATTTAACAAACTGGGATCGGAAAAAATGTCTCGCTTTGCAGGTCTCTCAATAACCTCCTCTTTGACTACTGGCGTAGGCGTTTCCACTCGAGATATGACGGGAGCTTTAACTATTGTCTTTTCAGATACTTGTGGCACTTTTATCTCGGGCATTAGAGGTTTGTGTTCAACGGTGAAGTCTATATCCGATAAGAGATCAAATGCAGATGGCTCTGCATTAGCCTCGGCTTTTTTCACATCTGATTTGTCTTCTACAACTTCCTGCTTGGGTTGAGAAGGTGTCTGTACTTCAGTAACAGAACTTTGGTCTACATTCGTATGGTTCTCACTTTGGTTTGTAGTATTTTCCTTTGGCGTTGTCACTGGAAAGGACTCAACTGTGAAAGAAATAAAATTCAATGTAACTGTGTATACATTTATTTGTCAACAATTTACAAATTATAAAATTATAATATACATATTGCACTGTAATATTGCACCATTAAGCCTTACCTTGGTTGTTGGTGTACGTGAGAGCCATGTCTTTTCCTTGGCCGGATTGCATGTAGGTCGACTGATTCATGTTGGCACCGTAATTTGTAGAAGTGGGAGTAGATTGGGGTATGCCCTCACTCGCTTGGTTTAAAGCAGTCTGATATCCATATGGCAAGTTGTAATAGATTTGGTCATTCCCCGACTGAGTTCCCTGCGACTCTGGCGGGTCTGACGGTGACTGGACGGTCTCACAAGTGCCCGCACTAGTATAAACACCCGGTGTCGCCCAATTTGGGTTCTTATCCGCAGGAGATTCCACACTTCCTTGGGATACATTCCCAAAATTTGTATAAGAATTTTGGGAGCCATAGTTATATTCGTATGTACCAGTCGCGTTATTAAACGTATAACCCGGGTGATTTTGATACGTCGCGGTGTAATTTGCATTTGATTGGTCCTGGAATGGCGTGTTATTCTGTTGTGGAACATTTTGTATTTGCTGTGGGTACTGGTTGCTTTGCTGCTGAAAACTTTGCATGCTTGAATTGTCAGAGTATTGTGGAGTATTCTGTACATTTTGTACATTCGATGGAGCCGAGTACTGTGTGCTAGTTGGTGGGACATTTTGATCAGGCGTGTAGTTCAAAGACGGGTTGTAACTTTGGTTAGAAACGTAACTCGGCTGCATGCTCATCGTAGACAACGCTTGACCAGTGACGTGAGACTTTATCGGTTGGTCCAAAGCGTCTATTTGAGCTAAGGATGGGTTCATATAACTCGTGTCTACATCGCTTGGCACACTGTACGTCTGACTGACACTCATAGCGGGCACGGTCGCATTGCTCGTGGACGATACCGTACTGTCAGCGTGCGTATACGTATAACTTTGCGAAACGCTATCGTACGCGTTTGTGTACGAATATTGGTTTGGTACACTATACGCATTCGTTACGGGCTGCATGCCGTATTGAGCCATTGCCTCGTTAGAATACGAGTAGTTACTGTAATCGGAAGGCAGTTGCGACGGCACCAGCGTCGTGTTGGAACCGTGTGTTGCGTTGCTGTACGACATATTCGCTTCGGATACATTTGGATATTGTTGCTGTTGGACGCTGTAGTACGTTTGCGAATACTCTCCGCCGTAATTGACTGGGGGCTCGGATTTCGGTACAGACACTTGCATTTGAGCAAAACTCGCATTCAAATCCGCTTGGCTCGTGGCACTATATGGGTCTGGTATCTGTGCCGTTTGGTTTGGAACCTGATTCTGCGCGTACTGGTCGCTGTAGGCGTAGTTTGCGTTTGGGTTCATATTCGGTTGGCTGACGTTGGTATACATCGACAAGTTCTGAGAGTCCGTTACTATTGTCGTGTTGTCTGCGGTGGCGGTGTAGTACGGGTTCGTATAAGTTTGTGGGTCCACCATTTGCGAGGAGTACTGCGGTGGGGTGTAAGACGTATAGGCGTAATTCTGGACGTCATCTGGTATGGGTTTGTCAAATCCCTTCGTGCTCGTTGGGTACGCGTAGTTGGACTGTATGGTTTCTGTCGGTGCGTACGGAGTGGCATACCTTGCGTACGGATTGGGCGTTTGCATATTCGGTGGCATTACACCATCTTGCATGTTCATTGGATTTAAGTCCGTAGCTGAAAATTAACACAGATTTTATACCAGATACGCTTTTATATACACAAACAAATTATTTAACGGTCGTAATATAAAAGACGAAGGAAATATATGATAAGCTATTTAAACTATTATGGGACCAATTAAAATACTTAAAAAATCTACACATACAAAGCAGCAGTTACGTTTGTTAACAAATAAAAATGCTATTTATAGCACGATATTACCTTCAGAACCAACTGGAGTAGGTCTAACAGAGGTTGGATAAATTGACTCAGGATAGTACGCATCAGAGATCACAGGGTCAATTTGAGCTGTAATATAAATAAATGGGTTTCAATTCGAATGAATAGGGCTTTTCAAAAATAAGTAGGTAACTAACCAATACTATCGGCAATTTAATTATCCCTTGTTGTTAGAAATGTTGCATATAAAAGCAATAGGGAATACACGTTTAATCTTCATGGAGTTGAATCTTATTAGCGGCAGGTTCACTGATTTATTTCATATTAAAAGTCTATTTCGTAATTTCGTTTTGGGTTTTAAATTTAAAACTTATCGTCACATGGTCATGATCTGAAATAATCAGTATCTAGTATCAAGTGTTCTACCTTGTGGAGTTACACTTCGGGGCATATTCCTATTCTTCATGTATGGCAGATAGTCCTTAAGCTTCAGAGTGCCCCCACTGCTGGGGGTGGGCACAGCATCGAGCGCTTTGCTAACTGTACTAGAAGCCGGCAAGGAAGGCGTAGGCGTAGGCGTAGGGGCTGTGTGGAAAGACAACGTTTTTTTTATCATTATAAAGATACGATTTATTTGCTTGACCTGTTTGTTCTTTTTGTACAGGTAGGAATATCAAATTCTATTTGGGGTTGATTGCAGGTGTTATATGGCAGATATAGATGTGACGATGGTGCCGCCGGAGTCGAACCACAGAGGGTTCTACCAGCTCCAAAATCTATTTGAAATTAAACATTTGTTTGTGTGTCTCACCGCGCTGGTTGGCCATGAGCTGCGCGCGCTCCTCGCGCTGCACCTGGCACGTGCTGCGCAGGCGCGCCAGCAGCTGCGACACGTTGTGCGCCAGCTTGCGGTAGAACTCCAGCCCCTTCTGCGACTTGCCCAGCAGCTCCGTGTGCGTGTCGTACGACGTCACCAGCGCTGTATATGAACACACCACTGATTATTATACGAACTCAAAAGGGTTCGTCAAAATTCACTAGTTTAAAAAAATTAACACTGACTGACAGACAGAATACTACTTCAACTGGAATGTCCAAAAGCATGAAATCTTGCAATCTGAAAATGTAGATCCGCATAGATCTACTACATATTTATGGTAGACCATAAATGAAGAATCAGAAACTTATTTGAATAATAATAGATCATAAGCTTTACTCCAGTATCAGTAATTTGAAAGTAATGTTAATTTGCCACATTAGTTATTATTATGATTAAAATAATTAAATGTTATTAAATAGTTTGCTTACCATTTATAAGTCCATCTCTTTTCCTTATTACATCTGAAAGTAATCTCCTCGACTCTCCATAAGCTGCATACAGTGTTGTCAATTTGTTAATTATGTTTTCTTGAGCAGCCAAGTTTTGTTCGATTATTTTGACCTATAACAAAAAAATGGTGTTGTAGAGATGAAATGATGTATAGAGATCATTAGTTCAATTCATAATAAATAGATTTTAAAAAGATTAAATTAAGCAGATTTTAGCAACACAAATACATAGTAACTGCTTATCAAAAATTTTGCTACTTGTGGTAAATATTATTAATTTTTTTGGAATTTTGTTTTTGGGTTTTACTTTTATCTTAAGCGCTTGTATATACATAATATATATAAGCGCTTGGTTGTATATAAAATTATATGTCTTTCTTTCCTATCAAAGTTTCCATAATTTTATCCGGCTCAGGTACATCTCGGGTATCAAGTATCAGGTAAATTTATAAACATATGGTACATAGCATACCCTACTGGCTACAAGCTCATGATATATTCCTATGCCATAAAAAAAACAATTTCAAAATGTCATCAAACCTTAGGCGTATGCTTCTCGATCTCCTGTTTAAAGATCTCATCCGCGGGCTCGGTGCTGCGCGCGAGCAGCTGCTGCGTGATGTCGTCGGCGGCGGCGGCGTCGCGCAGCTGCGCCACGAGCGCCTCGCGCTGCGCCCGCATCTCGCGCGCCTTGCCCACCACGCGACGCATCTCCTTCATCGTCTCGCGGTCCAGACCCTCTGCGGGGAGAATGTTCAACATAGGGTTGGCGATCTGAGATCGGTTAATCGAAGAATCGATTTTTGGAGCCAAAATGATCTATTAATTTAACCGATCTACAGTAATGGATCGATTCAGTGAATCGATCTTTCATCCTAAAAATTCGAAAGTCGATCTATTCGTAGGTAATTTGAGTGTTATATAGACATTTTTTCTGACGAATACGGATTTTAGTGCTAGTTTGGTTCTAATAACCTATAAAAGGTATTTATTTTCGTTATCTTCGCCATTTTAAAGCTTAAAAGGTCGAAGATAGATTTTTGAAGAATCGATTCTTTAGGCCTCGATTTTTTGTGAATCGATTCCTTGTACTTCGATTCGAATCGATTCAAGAATCGATCTTTTTCGGAAAAAATCGCCATCCCTAATTCAATATCAATTTATTATCGTCCCCTCATGGGCACTCATTAGCCAGTTGTAATTACACTGATAACATATACCAAAGGACCAATATTATAATGGCAACATTGCATAATCCTGTGGTCTGGTAAGAGTCAATCTTGCGATGCTTTCCAATTTAATTCTCAGCGATAATAACGCATTCGTAGTCAATCTCGGATAGAATTAAAATTCTATTTGAGTTTGCTAATAAATTCTAAATATAGCACTGACCACTCAGCAGCAGATGGAACATAAGGTCATAAAATAGTGTACACACAGAATACTACTTTTTGTTGTTCATGATATACATAACTATTACAACATTATAGTCTCTTAACCTCATATGAGACAATTTTACATAGATATTTTAGTATTATCTGTAAATAAGAACAAAAGTAATAATTTATTTTTGTACATGAAATACACAGATTATTTAAAATCCCATCTAATCAATTTTACACCTCTGTACACTCACCAATATTATTAATGCTGGGTATCTTGTTCTGGAGTACGTCAAGCGGCTGTGCCAGCAGTCTAAGGTTGGCGATGTGCAGCGTCATGGCCTTGTGCAGCACCTGGTTGCTCTCGTTGGTGCGCGCGTGCGCCTCCTGGTACTTGTGGAACTCGCGCGAGATCTCAGTTTGTACTATCGAGGGTGGTCGAGGACCCATTATCTTCTGATACTCTTTCTCTTTGAGGGTTTCCTCCTGGAATTTAAGCGAAAATTTGAATGCTGTTAAACTATTAATATTTCACATTCAACAGTTTTAAAAAGCTCTAAATTACAGTAAAATTTTAACTTACAGTATGAGTTTATGTATCTAATCGATATTTTAAACCTTTTTGATATTGTAGTAGCATCATTGCCATTTATATTTATATTATAATATGAATATAAATAAGGCTTGAGTGTTCCGGTTAATTGAGTGTATGAAATATGAATACCAGGGATGAATTAATATGAAGCATAATTTTTTACTCTCAATTAATAAAATCAATCAACTGTTTGGTTAGTCATTTAAGTTTGCACCCTACAACCCTTTTACATCATCATTATACCTTTAAACATTTTACCTGAATCATTGTCTTAATCTCTGTCAAGGAATGCTCCACATCGCTGATGATTTCCGCCAGGCTGTTCATGGAGTCCACTAAGGTCTGGATTATTTCAGTCTTCGCATTCATGGCCGCACATCTGTCTACTATTTCTTGAGGTATTCTAGAACCATTGTAATTTTTTTTTGTTTAGTTCATATTTTTAGGTAAATTAATTTTTACATTGACTTATAACTCAACTTATAATTGTATAGTTCGCGCCAAACTGCTAATCCGCTCCTGATGTTGTTGCAAGCGGGTGTAGTCATACAATTTGCTATGGCGATGCGATTCATTTCTATATTCAGAGCGGACTAGCAGTTTTACGCGGACTATATTTATAACCAGAAACATTAAAATGTTTTGTAAACAATATCTACTCTCATCTCAAAATAAATATTACGAGAATTCAATACATCAACTTTAATATTAGTTGTAGTATCAATAAATTATCAATTTGCATATGTTCAGTTTCTTCCCCTTAATGTGAAAAGTTGAGTGACTGATTTAAAATAAGACTTTACACAACAGTCTTATCTGATAAGTTGTGTTCCAGTTTACTCCATGACTCATGCATTTGTTATTGTAAGCTAAAGATACCATAAATTAAAAAATACTCTTTGTCAAGAAAACTAAAATATTCCATTATGTTCAATTGTTCCTTTGTACCACACATAATTAAAATTTAATATTAAAAATTAAAAAAACACATAATTAAAATTACTTATACTTAAAGTCATGCAAGCCTTCAATCTTTAGGATTTAAAAGCATTTATTTTTTTATGGCTTTAAACCAATGTGGTAACAACTTTACTCATTGCATGGCTTGACACAAAGATATTAATGTTCCAAATAACTACTTTGTGAACATAAAAAAGTATGTATACAAACAATACTTCAGCAAACTCACGTTTGGTCACTATCCAACAACTCCAATTGGTCCAGTTGCAGCGAGGACATGAACTCCATCAGCTCAGTGTTCTTAGCCTCGGCCTGGCTGACCACATGCCGCAGCAGTTTGGCCTTCTCTTCAGAATACATGGATGATGCTTCATGAGCACCAATCGGGACGAGCCTCGAGAATATGTCCGGACCTGATATCTGAAAAGATAATTAAAAGCTAAAACCCACCAACCACTTTGCACCTTTATTTAATGAAGCATGGTATTAAATTATAATGTATTTATTTTGTAATCATTATCATCCAATTTGAATATCACTGGATCAATAATGAGTAATGTTAATGACTACTTTTTGTGTCATGCAAAACAGTAGAGAGAATAATACTGTAAGTTCACTTTACTTTGGTTATTCCCCATGTGATAATACTAACAGGAGACAAATTCAGAATAGTTTTCAAAAGTCCACATGTAACAACAAAGTCTTCATCAGTGTAACTGAATCTCATTTGAAAAATCTTATTACTTACCTCTGGATCATTAAAGTTAATTGGCATTGCTTTAACCAAACAAACTGGCTTCAGATCTGTCAACTGATCCTTATCTGGCACTTCCTCATGATAGATAAATTCATTCTCATTCTTGGCTGCCTTTCTCTTTCCCTCAACCACATCATTGGTGAAAGTCAGTGCCTCCTGTGTAATTTGGACGGGCTCTATATACTTGGCCAGCTTCCTGGCTTCTCCTAGTTTTTCTATTGCTTGCTGATAAAACGCAACTCGCTCTCCCATATTTTGCTGTTCTTCCGCATGAATTCCTAGAAATTTAAATAACTTATTGCAAATATTGATAATAATATATCTTTATGCATAGATCTAGGAATTAAATACACACTAATTTCTCACGAACTGTTAATGTAATTTTATATTATTTTCATTCCATTTTGATAATTCATTTAATTTCATTTATTCCATTTACAAATGTTTATAAACATTTAAATCACTGTGTTGAAATGCAATAAAGTTTTTTTATTAATTTACCTTGATACAAACAAACAATGCAGCCAATGTACGCAGCCTTGAAGGAGAGATAGCGATGCCAGTAGTTGTATAGTTTTGTTCCAATTATCTCATGGATATTGTCAGTACCCGTAGATGGTCCTAAATAAGCTAGAGAGTTTTTGTAGAAGTACAACACTTGAGTAGCCACAGCACCTAAGACAATAAAAATAATATTGTATAACATGTATATTAACTACTACAACTTAATACAATGTTGAAACTCTTGTTGATAATTTTAATTCAATGTAAGTTCTATTATTGTTTAGACAAAGTAATGAAGAAATTGCTGAATTATCATAGTACTAACTAAACATCATATACATTTTTTTTATTGTTATTGTTTTTATACAAGACATAAGTTACAATGAAAGGTATGTAGTAACTAATGTGGTTTCATAAAATGTAATGTATAGTTACACAAGCCGTACCAATAACGCTGGGCTTTCTTGTGTCTTGAATGCTTTTATCCAGAATACACTCCTGAGCTTGAGCAAAGCAAACCTCCTGCAGTAGCCTCAGAATCTCCGTGGACACATCGGCTCCTGGAGGCTGTGGGTACTGTTCTCTCAACAGTTGAAACACCCATGCAGCATTCTGATAATGTTGGCAAGCTGCCTTTAAGCTCTCTGGTGTTGTACGAGGCTGAGATGCCCCTAGTTGTGTGTGTAATGCTCCAACATTGAATAGAACACAGGCCATCTCAAAACGGATGTCTGGGAGGGTGCAACTCATGTTAGCATAAAGGTCTTTCCTACAAGAACAAAGAACACACTAGTATTACTTTCTACTGAAATAAAAAGCATTTTATAATTTGCTGTCAATCACTTAGTGCTGGAATAATCCAGTATAAATAGAAGTTGCAAGCCACCATATTCTTTCTTTATGCTTATTGTTTGTTAAATTTGACAATTGCAATTGGCAATTCATATTAATTTAACTACATAAAAGTATAAAATATGTAATATAATTTTAAATACAAGTATTGTATAAAAGTCACTCAATACTTATAATAACATAAACTATATTCATTTAATGTATTATGATCATACTTTCTTTTTGTGATTCATTCATTCAAATCAAAATTAGATTAGTGAGTAATCACTAATCCAATTACATCGACATACCAGGTGAAAGAGCAGGCGGCAGGTTGACCTTTCGCCATCGGAAACCGACTTTGCAGCGCTCTGAGCTGGCAGAAGTAGCGGACGAGGGCGCTGACGCCCGCCGCGTCGATGGAGGCTCGCACGGCCGCCGACCGCAGCCCTTCCAGCTGGTGCATCTCGTTGCCATAGCTATCAGGATCCTCTCTGTACGCCTCAGATATATACTACGAACAATAAACACAAAGAGTTACACATTATCTATGTAATCTAGAACACCCAGTCACTTTTGTCACTAATCGGATTTTACCTGTTTTAGCTTCGGTCCGAAATGCGTATTCTCTGGACTAACTTTTAAGTCGAAGCTAATTAATGGCAATTTAGGAACGGCTTCCATGGTTTTTTATTTGTTTTATGACAACTGATTAACACTATCCTGATAATTTCATCACAAAATCTCTTTTTTGCAGTTGTTGAACTGTCATGTTTTTTTGTTTATTGCACAGACAAGGAGTCAGAATACCACAGAGTACTTTTATCTTACCGACTAGAGTATACAATATCGGTCACAGAATATACAAATGTTCTCTATGGTTAACCGATTCCGTGCGGATGGCACAACAGTTGTGCCATGCCATTTCTTTTGTGTATGGCGGGTGGCACCCGAGAGGTGCCAAAATTTGAAGCCATAAAACTCTGATAAATTGACGTTTATAAAAGTTGTTCTGAAAACAAAAGTGTCTTGATTTATCACGTAGTTTCTTCCTAGAATGTCAGTTTCAGCAGATCACGTGATTTCACATACTTCAGGGATTGTAAACCTTTCAAAAAAATATATTATATTATTTTGCAAATTATTGTGATCGTATAACTATAATATTACCTACTTTTCGTTAGAAGTAAGCCAATAGAAACTGGATTAAAATATTCGTACTTTTGTGTTTATCTTTGTGTTAAAATATTCGTACTTTTGTGTTTTATTCAGAATAAATAGCGCAATCAATTTCGATATTCTATTAGAAACCTATCCATTAATAATTTGAATTTTTATTCTAAACAAAACACCAGAAAAGAACTATCATAGCGCTCTCCACGTCTCGAATGTTCATATTTAATTCTATAGTAACACTAAAAAAATCAATTCATCAAAAACTTACAAAAATGTTTGCAACACCTGATAGAAATAAGACACTTACCTTCCATTTCCGTTATTACACGTAGATAGTTCTGTAAACACTAATCGAACTGTTAAACCATTCACTTTCGCTTTTGGGTGGCTACTAAACTTACAGCACGTGGAAAATGCAAAAAAACGATAAGTTACAATTCATGGCGGATGGCACCTTAGCGGTGCCATCAAAGTCCCAAATATTTCGTGGCACCACAGTGGTGCCACGAAATATTTGTTCGCCGCCAGGCGTTGAAGTTTGTCCAAAAGGCCGCCGCATTGAATCGGTTAAGACTAGAGATGCCAAATTTTAATTTTTCATCGATTCTTAGATTACATCCTATATGGACTACTATTAGTAGAAGATCCGAAGCTAAATCGAACTTAACTCAACTCTTTGGATAACATTAATAATAATAATAATAAAAAGCCTTTTATTTTGCCTATAAACCTAGATTGTAACAGATGCAATATTTTTGTATTTTCTTAACTCTTAATAAATATTATGTTAGTAGGTAACTCTTATTATAATAGGGAATGTGCACATTTATTTTTTTATGTTTTTAAAACACTATTGACTTCGTTCTAACACTGTAAAAATATAAACACTGTAAATAGTGATTGATTTATTTTTTAAAATAATATTTTAATTATCCATAAAATTTGACACGATTAAACGCTCCGTTAGGAGTATAGGTGTTCTGTGATTAAACGCCGCCATTTGTGTGACGTCACATAGCGTGAATTGAGTGTTGTTTACTTAGTTTACTACGCAAAAGTCACTATTTAAAGTTTTTCAACTTTATTAGCTATTTGCATCATGGAAGGACTAAAAAAACCATATTATAGATATTGCCTAGTACCATTGTGCAAAAACACTATCAGAAGTACACCAGATAAGGTGTTTTTTTCTGTTCCACAAGACCTGAAAATACGAAACCAATGGTGTAAGATTATGAGCAGAGATAAAGTATCCCCTATAGCGCATTTACATTGTTGTGAAGATCACTTTAATGTTAGTATTATTACTTTTTATATGTCGACATAGTCACAATGTGTAAATTGCTCAAAATAGGAAGTAAGAATAAGATGTATAATATAACTCGGATTTTATATTATCTTTACCTAATTTCAGATCAAGGAAGATACAAGAAATTATACTCAATACAGTATCATGAAACAACATGGGGAAAAAGTTACCCTGCAGTTAAAGGAAGGAGTTGTACCGCATAAATTTCAGTGCCAAAATAGAAATATGCCACCACCAAAAGAGAGAAAGTATGCTATTAAGAAACAAAACGAAACTCTTTCAGAGTTCAATGTCAAGAGTGCCAGTGCGGTAAAAAGTGAAAGTTTACAAAAAAGTTTGTATGAAGCCGGGCCCAGTACTTCTCATATGAATGTCTCTGAAACAGAGCCCAGTGCCTTGCATACTGAAGTCTCTAGAACCATGGAAAACTTATATTGTGACAAAGCTATACAAGTAAATATTAAATCAATATACAGAAGTAAAGGTGTTCATGTTAATTTAAATACAGAAAATAAGAATGTAGCTCTATTTCCTATTCCTCTTGCATCACAAAATATTGGAACTTCTCCAATAAAATTAACTACAATAGTTGTAAAAGGAAAGTTATTTGGAGATAAGCCTGTTGATATTACATCTATTTCTTCTAATTCTTCAATTACATCCTATTATGAACCATGCAGTTCATCCGATTTAAGTTGGATGCAAGATGAGTCTGAAGATGAAAAACATTTTAAAAATATAATGCGCAGTGGTATGTTAACTGCTATAGAAAAAGAACCTAAAATGTTACTAGGATTACCTAAACAATCATACCATTTAATAAAATTATTAAGTGATAACATCCCACTTCATTTTCAGATTCATTTCACTTCAGATTCATTTAGCATATTAGGCTTACATTTAGGATATTCACAGAGCACTATTAATACATATTAGCATATTCTCTAAAACTTTACCTCTCATTGCATCAAAAAATGAAAGATGTGATTGTGTGGCCAACACCATCAAAGGATTATGAAAATTTACCAAATTTTTAATGTTATTTTCATTTTATGTTATAGGAACCCCATTGTTGAGTATAGGCCACCTCCAATTTATGCCATTTTTCTCTGTTCAGTGCTAGCTTTATCCAGTTTGACCCCGCCGACTAGGGATCAATAAAAAATCGATTCATACTTTATTCAATATTAATCGATTTTCATTTAAAAAATTACATAAGAAAGTACATGTTTTTCTTAATCTAAGATATTCATATTGACAATTTATCAGATTAAAAATCAAATATAATTATATGAATAAAAAATAACCAATTCAAAACTAAAAATTAAAGAAATTTTCCTTTAAAATTTTAAAATAAAGAATTAGGAAACATTACATATCAAATCAATTGTCCCTACTAATATTATAAATCCGAAAGTAACTCTGTCTGTCTGTCTGTTTGTCTCTTCTTCACGCTTAGGCACTGAACCGATTTAATGAAATTTTGTACAAAGATAGTCTGAGACCCGAGGACATAGGATAGTTTTTATCCCGGAAATCCCACGGTAACTAGGGATGGCAACCTAAGATCCATTAATCGGAGAATCGATCTTTTGGACCAAAGAGTCTATTATTTTAATTGATATTAGTAATGATTGAATCGTAAACAATGCATTTGATCAAGTGATGATCTTTAGCATAGTTGTTGTCCATGAGCCCACGAAGGTTTCAGAGTGGGTACGACCAAATTTCGTCAAAGGTGGAGCCACTTTCCTTCCAATGAAGGTACGAATTTTCAGTCTCATGTATGTTAGTATGTCTCCTTACTTTACTAATATTATAAATCCAAAAGTAACTCTGTCTGTCAGTCTGTTTGTCTCTTCTTCACGCCTAAACTACTGAACCGATTTTAATGAAATTTTGTACAAAGATAGTCTGAGCGCTTGTGAAACATGTAATACCCAAATTTTATTGTTCACCTTTTTTAAAATAACTATTACGAATTTACGATATATTTAATCTGTTCCGTCTATTGATCTTCAGCCAAAAACATTTCACTTATAAACTCAATTGAAGGGGGGATTACGGTTCTTACGGCGCCAAGAATTGAATGCGGATCCGTATAGATTTCGATGAGACAAGACGAAAAGTAAGAATTTTTTTTTTTGATATCTCGCTTAGTTTTCGAGATATCGATACTCAAAAATTATTCGAAAATTTCGATTTTTTGCGTTTTAAAAGTGAAATTGCCGAGGAACGGCGCGGCGGAAACGGGTGCGACTGGTATCTCCGGATAGGGGAGGACGTGCAGAATACGGTAGAAGAGAATTGAAGAGAAGAGAGAGAATTGAAGAGAAGAGAAAATGAAGAGAATTCGTTAAGAAACGGCGGAGGAAAATGAGAAAAACCAAAAATTGATTTTTGAAAAAGGTGATTGAAATTTGAGTTGGTATTGGTTAGGTTAGGTTATGTTAGGTTAGGTTAGGTTAGGTTTAGGTTAGGTTAGGTTAGGTTTGGTCCCCCGATTAATGGGGGCGGCGGCTGCGTTGAAGCGGCTGCTGCCCAACCTCGGGGGGCCCAGTGCGAGCAGCCGCCGCCTATACTTAGGGGTGGTGCGGTCCATGGCCTTATACGGGGCACCCGTATGGGCGGAGGCCCTGACAAGGCAGAATGTCACCCTCTTGAAGAGACCACAGAGGGTGATGGCCGTCGGGGTCGTCCGTGGCTACCGCACCATCTCTTTCGAGGCGGCGTGCGTATTGGCGGGGTGCCCTCCTTGGGATCTGGAGGCGGAGGTCTGTGCTGCGATGTATCGGTGGCGCGCAGACCTCCGGCTCCGGGAGGAACACCCCACGCACAAGGAGGAGAAAGAGCGGAAGTTCCACGCTCTGCAGTCCATGACGGAAAAATGGAAGGAGAGGCTGGCCCAACTCACGGCTGGCCTCAGGACTGTGGAGGCTGTCCGTCCTGTGTTAGAGGAATGGACGGACAGGCGGCATGGGTCGCTTACCTTCCGGCTGGTGCAGGTACTCTCGGGGCACGGTTGTTTCGGGAGATACCTGTGCAATACGGCTGGAAGGGAGCCAACCACCGAGTGCCACCATCGTGGCTGTGACGAGGACACGGCGCAGCATACACTGGAGGTATGCCCAGCCTGG
This sequence comes from Epargyreus clarus, assembly GCF_041222505.1. Taxonomy (NCBI): domain Eukaryota; kingdom Metazoa; phylum Arthropoda; class Insecta; order Lepidoptera; family Hesperiidae; genus Epargyreus; species Epargyreus clarus. The sequence continues at coordinate 14,722,551 of NW_027332223.1, forward strand.
GCCGATCAGCGCCGTGTGCTCATCGCTGCAGTGGGGCCGGACCTCTCTCTCCCCGCCGTAGTTAAAGCCATGGTGGGGAGCGACAGGTCCTGGAAAGGTATGAAATCCTTCTGCGAGGAAGTCATCTCGGAGAAGGAGGCTGCGGAGAGGGAGAGAGAGAGAACCTCAGACCTTCCTATCCGCAGCCGGAAAACCGGGCGTAGGAGAAGGGTTCCCCACGCCTATCTCCTACCCCCATAACGGAGGCATGGCGTAGGACACGGGGGTGTCCTGCGTCATAAATAGGCCTCGAGGTGGCGCGCGCGGTGTTCCCGCGCGCACCTCAAAGATGAGGGGATGGAGCAAACTCCAACTCCATCCCAAACGGAGACGGGCCCTGCTGTGGGCAAACGCCGCTGGGACCGCGGACGAATGCTATAGCGTACCCGCAGTCCCGGCAAAGGGCGTCCAGAGGAACACCGTGGGGTTTTAGCCGGTAAGAGTCCGGCATATCCTTAGGTTTTTTTTTTATTATTATTATTATCATAATAATAGTGATAATCATAATAAAGGATAAAATATATCTTCAAAAAATTTTTTCAATAAAATTCCAACATTTTTAATAATGTATTTATTAATATCTTGAAAACTAAGCGAGATATCGAAAAAAATTATTCTTTGTTTTCGTTTTCTTTTCCAAAAATCTATCGAAATACATCATTAAAAGAATATATATTTTTTTTATTTTTCGATTTTTAAATATCGATATCTCGAAAACTAAGCGAGATATCAAAAAATTTTATTCTTACTTTTCGTCTTGTCTCGTCGAGATCTATAAGGATCCGCATTCAAATTTTGGCGCCGTAAGAATCGTAATCGTGCCCAATTGAATTTCACTAATGAACTGTACTTGCAAAGTATAAACTTTTTTGGGAAATAGTCTGCTTACTCGATTAAAATACTAAATAGTTTATGGTATGAGCCTTTAATGGCGAGCATTGAAGCTATCAATCACGTCACTTTACGACTTACGTCATTACGTCAGTTCAGTCACTGTCATTTGAGTCTATGAGTTCAATTATCATATCATACTAAATTTACTATTTAGGGCTTAAGCTTTGCGATCCCATTCTCTTTAACAAATGCTCCACATTGAAAATAAGAATTAAATGAATACAAGAGGTTTACAATTAAAATGAAGTTAAAAAAGTTAAAAGTAGACAGTGAGGTGCGTTAACCGTAACCGGGATATGACGCCGCTTGGTTGTTTCGTCGCGTTGTTTATGTATGCTATATTGATGTGTATTGTTTGCATTTCTAGGAGCCTCCGCCTGTGGTGCCTCCTCCCGAGATCATCGAAGCGGATCTATACAAACGCTCATACTTCGGTCCAGATGTCCCTACTCTCGAACTCGAATGCTTTGAAGAAGGATTGGACGAATCCCAATTGAAAGCCTATAAGAATGCTGACGAGGAATACAAGAGCATCCAGAATAAACTAGATGATATTGTCAAGAGCACAGGTGGCGAGATTGTGTATAATGGTGACCAATTTACCGCTTACCAGTTACTTGGAAAGTAAGTTTAACCATTAATCTGATTTTTGAAGTTATTTGCGCACTAGAAATTATTAACGGCTATAATGGTGCAGGAAAACATTGTGAGAAAACCTACATGCTTGCTAAAAAAAATTTTCAGTAAAGTTTTTGACATCTACTAATTTGCACTTGGACATTACGGTACATTATGGCCTAATCCCTTTGAGAGTAGTCCCATGATGGTGGCACCCTTTAAGCTGAAATAGTAGAATTCAACATGGCTACTTCAGACAGAAATTTCTACAACACTGCCTATTTTAACCTCTATTTAAAATTCAAGGGAGATTTTTTTAAAATTAAACCAATTAGTACTAAAAACAAATGATTACACATGATTAAAACCTGATAATTATTTATTGATGTACAGGCAACCAGTACTGAAGGACCTGGAGAGGCAGAGTGCAGATATCATAAGATCCAGGTCTAGATCACTATCTGTTGCAAAGGAAGTGAAGACAGGCAAACGAGGTACAGTTTTTAAATCTTAACAACAAGTAATAAAAGTATCTTATTTATATGAACAATATAAGTGGTCATAATGTATCCTGCATTCAAAGTGAGCTGTTAAAACATTTTGAAGCAGGAGTTTACATTTCAAGGAGTAGATTATTATCTATTATAGATTAAGAGAGTTCTTTATATTAATATTTTTTTTTTGTTCAATGAAGACAATTGAATTTAATGCAAAATGGTGAGTGCTGATATTTAGACTGTTTAAAGAAATAAAATAATAGTCTCCTTAAAAAAGCTGACTAACTACTTTGATAGAGCTCTAACACTACATACCTGTCCTACATTTTAAAATTTTGATTTTATTTCCATATTTGAAATTAAATCTTATATAATTGTTCATAAATCAGAACTAAAACATAATGATTGAAAATTCATTCCCTAAGGGCCTAAGTATAGAATAAAAATGCTGTAACACACAAATTTATTATCAGGACGTCCGAGAAAGGCTCGTGGAGAAGAAAAGGAATACTCCCCGTCACCAGAGAGAGCTAAATCACCAGAACTAAAACACAAGAAGAAAAAGAAAGATAAAGATAAGAAGAAAGATGAAAAAGAAAAGGAAAAAGATACAAAGACAAAGGATAAAACTTTGGCTCCTTCTAGTAAGTGCATTCATTAAGACTATTGATTAGTAAACAGTTATCAAATCATTGTAAAAACTTTATAATTATAAATATTTTTAATAGGATTTTTATTTTCATATTGTTTTTATGTGTTCTGAAGATGGTGAGGTATTGATATTTTTATTTATTTTAAATAGATGTGCACAGCGTGGTGACCAATGTCCGTCCATCGGAAGCAACGGCTATTGGTGGGCTGCTCACGGGCAGTGCAACTAAAGCAACAGCCATTGTAGATCTCACCAAAGAGGATGGAAACAAGAATGTTGCTGACTCTAGGGAGGTGTCTTTCAATAAGTTGCAAGGTATGTTTTGAAAAAAAAAATGTGATTTTACAAAATGAAAATTTATAGTTTTCTAGCTCAAAAAGTTTTGCAGAGATGCTTTATGTATTTGTGTATGTGTATATTTATAGCATTGCAAAATTCTAAAGTGCTTTCTGAACATATAACAATCATTTATAATATTTCTATTCATTAATCTACCCAAATTTTGCCTACCAAAGAAGGAAGTTCTAGAATGAAGGAATTGACATATACTGTTTGTATGTTTGTAATGAATAGTGCAAAAATTTATTGAAAATATTTCACTATTACCAAAAAAACATCAGTCCAACATAGATATACAACTGAGAGTGCTCCGTTTTTAAACAATATACCGTAATGTGAACAGGCAAGACGTTCCCGTCGCTGGTGGTTGTGGCGCGGCCGTACCTGCGCGCGAAGGACGGCGCGCCGCCGACGGACCGCGCGGCGCTCGACAGCAAGGTTATATTGCAATTCATTATTTTAATTATTGACATTAATATTAATAGAATTTAAGGTCATCATTTGACGGAATACATTTCCGTCAAATTACTGTGGTTTAGGCCAGCAGTGTCCATGCATCATGAAGACTTAAAGACTTGAAGATCAAATTTTATTTACAAAGTCTATAACTCATATGGTTTAGGTATAACTCATATGGTTTAGGCGTTATGTTAGTAAATTATTTTTCTTTACTAATTGTATAAAATTTGCACGCCGATACGGCAGAATGAGAAGATTTGTAGGTTTAAGACCTTTTGTTAACCTTTTTCTATGCAAATAAAGAATTATGAATTTATGAATAAGGTCAAGTCCGTGCTCATCCACACGCCCATGAAGTTCACCGAGTGGCTCATCCAGCAGGGGCTCGTGCGCTCCGAGCAGTGGTGCGCCGTGCACGCCGGGAACAAACTCAAACTCGGTGAGTCGCATGAGTTAGATCTGTTCGTAAATGTTCGGTCTGGTCACAGAAACGGAATAGATCTTTACTTAACTTCAATTAGTCGTAATTTATCTAATAAAATATGCCACACTTATAAATGGTTCTAGCCTCACTGCATATATGATTGGCAAGCAATGTCTGATCCAATCAACCGCAAATATAGCTATGACTTATATGACAAATTCATGTACAATTTGTTCATTGTTTAGATTTGAAGAAAGTTACTTGCTATTATGTCGCTTTATTTTCAATTGCGACCCCATCCATAACATCTCATAACATAACATAACATTCTCATTCACCTGTGACAATGTTATTTCTTTTCCACCTGTAGAAATGGAAACATGAATCTAAAAAAATGGTATTACAATTTTAGGCATGTATTCGGACGTATCAAAGTTCCCATACTCCGGCGGCTACGTGTGGATATCCGAGTGCTGTCCCACTCGTTTTGTCTCGGTGTACTCAAGTTCGATTTTCGAAGGCGCCACCTTCCCGCCGAGCGTGCTCCTAAAGCTCATATACCACTGGGCGTGTCAAACAAACGTTCAAAATGTGGTTCAGTGGGTGAAAGTGGATAATTTATACGTAAAGGGACTGTTTACGTGGTTGAGAGCTGTGTGCACGTCTGCTGTGCACCAGCATATGCCCTGGCTGGGCGGCAGCGGCAAGAAGGTGGAGGTGGGAGTCATCTCGCTCGGCACCACCAGCCACGACGGGACGCAGCGGCAGGTGAAAGTCGAAGTGCTGGGCGTGTTGGATCCTGTCGAGAAATCGGTATGTGAAATGTTTCGACTTTTTGCTCTGTTGAATGGAATTTATATTTATCATTATCAAGAATTAAACCTTGCACATATTATTGTGAACTGTTTAAGATTGTGTAGAATATAATATGCAGATGGGAATTTATTATTCCTTAATGAGTTGTTTTGCAGAGCTGCTTCAAAATAATTTAAACATACAAACTTAGATTTTTTTAACAACATATACTACATTATTTTGAAGTTCTGCTATTATATTAATTTCATAATCACAGATAAGACTCCGGGCTGTCGAACCTCTAGCAGAGTATGAAAAGAACTATAAGAAGCGTTTCCAAAAGATCCTCGAACCGCTGAGCCACTGGGTGCATCCGTCTTCGGTGATCGTAACGGACCTGACTGTGGACAAGGGCACGCTAGTAGCCATGGGCTTCAAGAACGTACACCAGTCCTCCTCGCACGGGGACCAGGGCTCCAAGAACAGCAACGCCAATATCATGGAGTACTTGCGACGCATTGTGCCAAGAATGTTCCAGAATACACTTTCATTGCTTTCTCGACAGATTATACAACAGTTTTTGGATGAGCTTGTGTGGAGAGAAAGGTATATATTTTGAAATTTAATTACTGATATATTTCTCATATTACGTCATGTTATACAATATTTAAGTTCAATGATAATAATAATAATTGTATCGCGCTCAGATGTGTCAAGTCTAAGGGTCCTGAATATCACAAAGTGTTTTTTGAAGAATAGTCACTATGCTTATCTGTGAAACCTAATCAGTGTTTGGTAGGTATCTTTAAAAAAAACGCACTACCACATTTATGTCAGCCTTAAAATGTGGTACTTTTATTTTGGTTCACAATATTTTGAAGAGCAAAATATAATTCATATGAAATATGCGAATGCAATGGTAACATTGGATAGGTTCGGCATATCCCCCGGGCAAGCTTTCGACAACATCGTGGCGCACATCGCCGAGCAGACCAAGCTGGACGCCAAGGACTCCATCACGGTGCGGCTCAACAGGATCGCTGCCAATCCATTCAAAAGTTGGAAGTATCCTAAGGTAAGTGTGGATGTTTGAAAATAATATAGTAAAAGTTTAAATTACAATATATCACGAGTTTGCAGTATTAGCAAAAATATTATATGGTAAAATAATTTAAGTACAAATATGTATTGTGTCGGTTTTTTAAATCGATTATTGTTTTATTTCAATAAAATCATTTAATTATTTAATTTTCGCATCAAATACTTATTATAACAAGTCATATCTGATGATAAATAATAATTTAATAATTATTTTGTTTTAGATTTTGTTTTTTTATTATATTGACCAAGTCCATTAATTCTAATTCTGAAGTTACAATGTATCTGGAAGTGCTTAATGTGTCCCACATTGACCACAGAACTAACCATGGTAAATTTTAACGGACACAGTATAGGTAAGAATAAAAATGAATTGTTTGTTACAGCACAAGAAGGGCGATCGTTCGGAAAAGTCTCCGGAGCCGGAGTTGGACACGCGCGGCAAGCGCGGCCGCCGCAAGAAGGCGCCGGAGCCCGAACCGCCCAAGAAACGCCGCAAGGAGAAGACAACCTACGTAGAAGAGGATGATGAAGAGGTTTGCTTTGGGAATTTGGGAGACATTTAAAATTGACTACCAGTCTACTATAGTTTTTTTTAGATGTAAAGTAAATTAAGAACACCGGCATTGGTACACGAATCCCTAACGCGTCGATAGTTTTAATGACGGATAGTTTAAATTACAATGTAATATCTAAAAAAAAAACTCAAAAGTACTGAGCTTTTTTTGTATGTATTGATAGCACCCACAACTTCAACACGGCACGAATCCTACTCTATTAAGTGCTATAGATCCCATAGCCATAAAATAATAAAACAGAAGTTTTTGATCATAACAATAAAATGTTTCTATTTATCCCAGATTCCTCTCGCCCTCCGTCGCACAAAGATCAAACAAGAGAAGAACAAAGACAAGGATTCTGAGCCTCGGCCGCGACGCAAAGCTCGCGCCAGCACATACGTGGACGACGACCCCGACCTCGACGACATCCCGCTCAAGAACATCAAGAAGGAGATCAAGCCCGAGGAGACAGTCTCGCTCGAGCGGTACTATTTCGGCCAGGCGGGCGACACCGGCCAGGTGGATAGGGTGTCTATTGCTGTTGAGGTGAGTAAATAAGTTGATAAAAAGTATTCTTGATAATTTATTATTATTTTTTAATATGTAGACATGATATAATTCAATAATGACTGGAGTGAACGACAAAAATATTTATTACAGTAAATTATAATTTGATGTCAAATATTTGCATAAAAATATTTGGAATAGTAATTACGTTAATTCTATTGACATCGCATATGCGTTTACGTAAGTCTAATTATAACGTAAATATACGTATAGTGACGTAAAAATATTTCGACACGTTTTTTCGATCTATTTGCCTATTTCGTAGTATTAAAACAATTATTATACAATATATGTTTTCTTCGGATATTTGACTCGGGAATTTAACAATGTGTGGTTATATCAAACAATGATTAAATGCAAATGTGTTACCCTACCCTCACAGTGCCCCGAATGCCAAGTGGAGTTCAACGAGAGCGGCGCCCTGACGGAGCACCTGCTGAAGCACGTGGTGCCGCCGCCGGCGGGCGCGGGCGACGACGCGCCGCAGTGCCACTACTGCCTCTCGCGCTTCCTCGACGCCGAGGCACTCGCCGCGCACCAGAAGGAAACGCATCCCATTGATACAAAGTCGCCCAATTTGTACACGTATGCGTGCTTGATTTGTGAGGTGAGTGTGTTTAACGTTAACTTGTTAAGTACTAATCTATGGATTTCGAATCTATAACACTTTTTGTAATTTTTTACCAGGTTGAGCAGACTCAAAATTAATTTTCTTTTTAACCGACTTCATTATGGATTAGTTTAATCTAAATTTCCCTATTTCTGTGTTATACCGTAGTTCTAAAGATTCTGCATACCACAGAAGAACTGTAAAGTATAGAATGTTCAGTAATAATCTGATAAGTGTAATAGGTTTATTGTGATTTATTTATTATTTATGTATTTTGTAAGAAAAATCTCTGTACAAAAATTTCCACTGCTTCTGATTCTGTAGACGTTGTATGTATATGTAACATGTAAATGCACATGAACATCTCCCATTGAATTACTACATTGCCACGAATATAAAAACTAGGGCAAAACCCATACACCAGTATTTGTTTTACCTGGCAAAACCCTTCTGTCTAATTGATAACCGCATGATCGTTAAGTTGGTTAAAATCATGTTTCGTTTGCGTGTCAGGGTCGTTTCGCGGCGGTGCTGACGCTGGCGACGCACATGCAGAAGGTGCACGCGGTGCGCGAGCTGCCGTACGCGTGCACGCTGTGCGCGTACCGCTCGTCCGCGCACCGCGCCACGCTCGACCACATGCGCCGCGCGCACTGCCGCTCCAACGCCGTGCACTGCCCGCACTGTCTCAAGGTATGCCTAGTTACGCGTGGACGGTACTCGAATAGTCCGCACTAATATCACATGCCATGCACCCAATGCGTGTTTTATGTCTAATTTATCAATAAGAGTTAAAACAATAACAATTTCTTTCTGTGGTTGGAGCACCCACTTTGCAATACATTTTCTACTAAATAATTCTCATGCTTCATTGCTATCATGTCATAAAAGCATTTACAACATCCTCATATAGAATATATATGGATGCGCATTAGTGTAGGGTTTATAATGTGTAAGTGTGAGTATGTGCCTAGAACAATGGAAATCATTCATTTCAACCTGGTTTAGACTATTGACTATTTAGTTCATGTTCATTATTTACATACTTAAATATACTCATTGTATGAGTTGCATAGCATAGCAGTGTATAACAAAGGTTTAAATGGAAATATATTGGGCGAATATAAACAGTACATTCGTATATTATTATGTGAGTTTAACAAATATGCCGCGTGTCCGTGTGCAGTCGGTGCCGGTGTACGCGGACGGGCAGGAGCTGAGCGCCAACGTGCGGCTGTTCCTGCAGCACGTGCGCGAGCACCGCGACCCCGCGCTCGACGTGCGCTGCACGCGCTGCGTGCTCCGCTTCGTGCACTTGGGTAACATGTTACTTCATAGGAGATAACAACCGGTTATCGTGAGATCTCTGGAGGCCTACTACCATCTCTTACAACAATATTCGTTTAATAATACATTTCGTACCACGACCTCGTCAAAGTAGGATTCTTTTTATAATATTTCAATAAGCAGTTTTGTAATCATACAAAACCGACATCAGTCGGACGAATTTTTTTTTTTTTTGCATTGTATTTATTTTTTTAAGCAAAATATGACAAATTCAATTTTATTTTATAAAATGAGTAAGCGAAAAATAAATAAGGGTTTAAGTTTACATCGCTCGGCAGGAATAAAATAAGGTTTTAAGGAGGTCGTGGTACGAAACGAAATAATATTGATGAAATATTGAAATAAAACTTTCCTGAACTATGATTGTTTTTAAAAGATCATGGTAGGGCCCCTGGTTTGGTTTGCGAATACATAAGAAAGAGTGTTGGCAGATAGATGTCATATTATATTGTGATATTTTATTATTTGTTTTCTTTAAAAAATTAATACTACATTGATATGTTTTACCCATTAGGTCATTAGCAGAAAAAAACAGTTTTCTCATCTATAAAGAGGTTATAACTCATCAACTTATTGTTACATTACTGAATTTAATTTCATTTATTTTATTTAGGCCATTTGAAGGAGCATCAAGTGCGCGACCACCACACCGTCGAAGACGCAGTGCCTTTGTGTTCTGAAGAACATCTTATTAACAAGCCTAAGGTTAGATCTGTTAATCTCGTTATGTTTGTGTAACGGTATACACGCATTTTATTTCTTTTATTTTTTCTCAACAATATTATTTTAATACCATAAGTAACTTTTATTTACTTTATTTCAGAACAAGGCGCGGCCGCCGGTGAAGGATACAGCGAGTCACAGCATCGCGGAGACATATGAGCGGCTGACGCTAGTGCTGCCCGACGGACTCCTGTGCCGCGAGTGCGACACGCCGCTCGATAGCGACAAGCACTTCCTGTACGTGTGTCTTGTATTTTGTCTGGTTATTGCATTTTCAAAATATTTTTAATAGGTATATTTTTTATTTTTAAGAATTAAGTGTAACTTTTATCTATCGAAGATACTTTCAATGATAAACAAGTGTCATAGGTATATAACTAAATTTTACATTTTTGAATTTAATTTTCAAATTTTAATTTCAACAAAACTAACTATTAAACCTTGATCCTCGACATTTGATATAGTAGTAGTAGTAGTAAAATATTATATTTTTAGATGAAATTTCAATGAACGATTCAAGGGACCATATATTTACAGTAATGGTATTTTAGTCATGTTATATAAAATTGTTATTTCTACACAACGAGTGTAATTCTGCTGAACCGTAGTTCTTACTCGTTACTAAACTGTGCAACCGTATTGCATACATCTATTGATATATGTATGTGTCAGGGGTTACACGACGTGCAGCAAGTGTCCGTTCGCGTCGTCGTGCTACCGCGGGCAGCTGCGGCACGCCGTGCTGTGCGCCGGCCCGCACACGCTCGAGAACGAGGCGCGCGACGCACACACGCGCCTCTACTGCATCTGCGGATTCGCCACGAAAATTGGTAATGTAGCGGGATGAACTCGGGGGAAATGATAAAAAAAACAAGAGAATGTTTTTTCATACATACGTTTTACTAAAGGGGTGATTTGAAAAAGCAAATGTCGTAAAAAAATGTTTTTTGAAGACAAATAAACATAATGTACAGGCGATGAAACTTCCAAACTAAATAAAGAAAACCGACTCACCGATTTGAACGCATTAATCAAAGTAAAATTAAAGGAATATATTACTAATAATTACCTAAGCATAACCAGTAATAAAATGCATTTAATGAGGGTAGCATCTGATGACTCATTAAACGAACGATTTACATATTATTTACATTCTTTTAAACCCAATCCCATGAAAAAATTATGAAAAAAATATTTCAGGTACTGACATACTGACTCACTTGCTTCTGACAAAGCACACGAGCGCGTACGAGTCGGAGGAGGGCGCGCGCGCTAACATCGTGCGCGATGACGACGAGCCGCCCGCCAGGCAGGAAGACACGCCCTCTGATACGGTGAGACTTATGCGCATCACGCACCCAAGTAGTATCCAATCCGTACATCAATTAATAACTATAGAATAACTAAGGAAAAGTGTAACATTTAGTATTTATTCCAGCCGGTTGAAAACTTGCCTGCCATAGCAGATTACGCACCACCATCCGTCATCAACACGCAGCTGTCCCTTGATGACCTCGCTCCGCCTTCAGTATTGCAACACGATCAGGTATCATCATTATAACGATAATAATGTAGTAGTAGCAGTATACATGAACGCTGTCTTATGATATCCTTATATACACGACATTGTGAAGTTGGTGACAGATTTCCATCGTTGCAGTATCCAATATTTTTTTGAGTGAAATAAACTATTTTCATTTCATCCACTTCACTTTATGTAGACTAAAGGCTTGTTTATACTCAGTACCATGTAGTCCTATTTTTTTTTAATAATTATTATCTCCAATGTCCCAAATCTCATGACGAATTCAACTAAAGTAGGCATTTCCTAATTGCATAAAGCATTGTTAAGTTTATTTTTCACAGCATGATCAAGAGTTGTTGAAGGATACATATGACCGTCCGCTGGCGACACCGCGCCACGAGGAGCCGCACTACAGCCTCGGAGACTTCGAGCCTCTGCCGCAGGAACCGCCGCCGCAACCAGACTTCGAACAGTTGTAAAATTACTGTACTATACATGCATAGTAGACTTATTTTACAAATACTGGTTTAATCATGGTATTGGATAATTAAATATTAAATAACTAAACAGTTATTGATAACAATATTGGTAATGATAACAATAATAAAATTAGCTTTTATGTGACTAGAATTTATTTAGAATTTGAAAGGAGAATATATTTTATGTTTATGTAAGTGGCAAGACTTGATGTGTCAATCTTATTTTCTACTAATAAGTAGATTTTTTAGTAGGATAGTTTATGTGGTATATTTGGTTATATTAAAGAAACAAAATAAATGCTTTTCAAACCTTTATTTTATTTTTCTTTTCTTTTTGAAACAAAGGGTTGCTTTATTCCCCACTCCGTAATTGTCTATTGTATTACTATTATCGTCTAATATAATGCCGTCAAAATCCAAGTTATAGGTTTTCCAGATATACTTCCATGATATTTTTACTTTGTAGCCAGTTCTTTGTAAGTGGAGGCTGAAATGCCTAGCTATGGCTTTTTTTAAATCTCCAACAGTTGCAGTTTGGGGTACCTGAAATCATAAAATACTTCCTGTTTTTTCATTAAAAAACAGTGTCTGAATTATTTAAAATAAGTACATGTGTGTATTATAAGCAAGTTATTCAGAAACTGAAACTACAATTCTATAAAGATGTCTATAATTCTAGAAAACTGCTGGATTGGTGGAATGATTTGACATGGTCTCCGTGTAGTGTGTCATAACATCATGGCTTCACATTTTAGTAAATATGGCAATATAGAATATTATAATAAGATCACATTGAAGGTGGTAGAAAGAAACCTTTGTGGTTCGACTCTGGCGGCACCACCGTCACACCTATTTCTACCCAATAACAACAGTGTTAGGCGCTGCTGTGTTCTGGTTTGAAGGGTGTGGTGAGGGAGACAGACTTTTCCGAGGCGTTCCAGCTTAGTCCTCAGGGGTAGCGGCGTGTCTGTGGCCAACCTCAGGTAGGAATATCTAATCCTATCTGGGGTTGATTACAGATGTCCATGGGCGGCAGTAGCCACTTACCATCAGGTGGACTGCATGCTCGTCTGCTACTTCTATATTATATAAAAAAAAATTTAAAAAAAAAACAATATAATGAGTATTTAAGCTAGAGAGTAAAGTCTTAGGTTATCCTTAAGTTGTGGTGCTCTGTACAATGTAGCTGCATTTAAATCTGTAATAATTACATAGTGTCTCTTTGCTGCTAAGGGACCTCAACATAACTCAGCCACCCTTGCCCACTCTATAATTGGTTGCTTACATCGCATCACAAACAATACAAAAATAAGTATTTTTTCTTTCAGTAACTATTACATTCATCCAATTACATTCATATCTGTAATATTGTTTCTGATTCACTGATATTAAACTTCCATTAATTAGGATCTCAAGTAATAAGGGTGGGGGGGAGGGGGCAAAAGGGCCAGTCACCACCAGTTCTGAGGGCCCGCCAAACACAGTTGCTAACCCTTCCAAACTAAAAAGCAGTAGTTGTAATATCTGTGTATGTAATGTGTTAATAGCTAAAAAAAGGTCACCAGAACAAAAAAAAAGGATGCCGACTTTGATTGCAATACAAATTCATTCCAGTGAATCTAGATTTTGATTAATTAATTATAATGTGGTAACTTCATAAGTAAATAGTAGTGCTTAGAACATCTAAATAAGATGACATCATTTCCCTAACAATTATCAATAATCATAAAAATTTAATGTACTTTACATGATGAATTTTACCATCAATTTCTTATTTCATCATAATATTTGTGATGTGTACTCACAATCACTTTTAAACGTGGTTCACTCTCTCTTGAAACAAAAATAGTTATGGATTGTCCATGCTCCACCGCTATCTGTAATAGTGACATGGTTTATTATAATGTATAAAGGAACAGCATTTCTAGAATTTAAAAAATGAGTAATTATGGTTTCTTCGTGCGATCAAATATTTTAACACTACTACTACTGCACCTGGGAGAGGATTTCTTCATGAATGATATCTGGCGGAAGCTCCGATAGCAAAGAATCATGACTAATTAGAGTACACAGTACAGATTGTGTTATTTCAAGAAGTTCATCATGAGATAAACTACTAGCCACATCTTCAAGTTGATCCATTATAAGATAAGTATAATATTAAGTAACCAGGAACGCACAACTGCTGAACATAATTGTTTTTTACTATTTATTGTCAATTTAGTACACTTCTACATTAAAATAAAAATCATACTAATAAAAACGAGTCGTAGAATACTTTAAAAACATCTTAAAAATTACGCCAATTGATAACTCATTGTCAAAATTTTATTTTGATTTTTGATACTAACTTTTAACTTTGACATATTTATCAAAAAGACAGATTAAACAAACTTAGATATTACCAAAAGCAAAATTGTATATTTATAGTCTGTGCTGTCTGAGCACATATCAAAACTTATTTCATTATCATTATTAACCTGTGGCTAAACCGCTAAAATTGGGACGTAACTTTTTGAGGTTAGGAGTTTGTTCTGTTATCAAATTTTAATTAAAAGTACGAAATATCAAAGGTTTAATATTAATATTTACAAAATATGGATTCTTTGTCCACCGGATCGTTGAGTGGAGCGCAGAAGGAAGAGCTCATGGACCAGGTGAAGCAGCAAATTGCCATAGCGAACGCCCAGGAACTCCTTACAAAAATGTCAGAGAAATGTTTCAAGAAATGCATCAATAAACCGGGAACTGCCCTAGACAGCTCTGAACAGAAATGCATAGCCATGTGCATGGACAGGTATATGGATGCGTGGAACCTTGTATCGAGGACCTACAGCAGTCGCATACAGCGGGAAAGAACCAACATGTGAAACCTGATTCTCAACTGTGTTAAGCCTTTACAGTGATGTAAATATAGACGTCTTAGTTCCAAAGCATTTCAAATTGTGAGTTGCGACTGCCAGTGTTGTGTTATGTTATATAATAAAATGTTATAGGTTTAGTATTTGGCCTTCATTTTCCTAGCCCTGAAAACAGTCCTACTGTGTATCTGTCCCAGTGACGAGGAAAACTTAGATACAAGAAACAAGAGAACAAAATATTGTTATGCTATTAAATTAAACTATGTTGTTTTATATATTACTGTGAATTTTATATTTATTAAGGCCCTTATAAATGAACGAGATTAAGCTGCAAGTGAAGATTACAGTAGTTTCACTTTAATGTCTGCATGTCCTTTATAATACAATAGTGAACATGTGCATCAGGTCTGCATAATTTTCGATGTGATACTAAAAATAAAGCGAATGAAACTGACTTTATAAGCATAAAACCAATGTGACATATATTATGTTTTTTGTAAGTTCCCATCATAACTGGTGGTTGGGCACAAAATTTTATGTGTACCATGCTAAAATTAAAAGTTGTAAGCCACGACTCAGGCTTGTTGGTAAACCAAGAAACTTTATGCACAATTCAACAAAACTGATGTTTTTCTCGTTTGTTAAGCACACACTTTATTGCATCTCCTATTACAAACAGACCTTGCACTGTTCATCCTTTTATTCAAGAAAATCCACAAAAACAAAAAGTATTCAGGAGATTTATGAATAAAAGGCATTACAACAAATTATCTATTGTATTTCTCCTCTAAGCATTTTCTTTCTGAACTGATACAGTTTCTTTATCCACATCTCTTTTAATTCTGCTTCACTAGGGATTTCCTGAAACAAATAAACAATCCTATCAAATATCACATTTTACATAACTATAATTTATTTATTGACTTAAATTAATTGAAGAAAAGGTAACAAAAGACATTTATATTAAAATAGTTATGATGCTATTAGGATGAAAAATAGTTTAGTAACAAGTTTTTGCTAATTATGGTAATTTATTCTAATTAAGATAATTTATAATAATAATAATCTATCTAATCAAAAAATTAAATGAAAATTTAAATGTGCAGGAGAATTAAAAGTATTATTAGTTAAAGATTTTTAATTATTTACATATAGTAACAATATGAATATTTTGAATTAACCCATCATAACTCTATAATATAAAAGTTTACATACACATATTCTTTGACAATATGTATGTGACATACAGCCTACACATGAAATCATACTTACAGCAAAATTTATGATAGAGTCTTCATTCTGTGGTTTGGCTTCTGTTTCTGGAACTTTAACTGTCTCTGCATTCAAATCTATCACAATATTTTGAGGCTGCTTTTTTGATTTTGATGAAGTGAAAGATTTTTGAACAAACGATTCACTATTTATATCATCAAGAACATTCCTATCTTGTATGGTTGGCATATCTTCCCTTACTTCAACCTCTTTGTATTCATAAGTTGGTATTTTAGTCAATGTGACCCCTGCTGCTTCAGCAGCTTTGATAGCTTTTTCAACTTGAGTCTCTGTATCATCTATGTTAATGAAACATTTTGTCTGATATGATTTCTCTGTAACAGCAGAAAATTACAAAATAATATATTTTTTTTGTTTATCAATTTTACATTTACAAGACACCCTGCTGAACTTTTTACAACCAGGCAATCAGTAGGGAGTGGATTAATACTTATAGATATTGCACTTACCAATATCATAGGAGCTAGAGCGACTTGAAGAATGAGATCTTCTCCTATACTTGGTTTTGCTGTATTTAGATCGGCTGTGGGAACTCGACAGCGATCGTGAACGATCGCGTGAATGCTTCGACCTTTTTGATTTTGAGCGGGAAGATGATCGCCGACGCGACTTGCTCTCGTATCTATCTCTCGAAGCACTCCTAGAGTAGCTTCTTCTTTTATATTTGGACCGCGAGCTAGATCGCCTCCTTCTATAACTACTCGATTCCGACCTGTCCCTAGACCGAGACCGCCGTCTGTGCTTACTTTTGGATTTCTTCCGATCGTATGACGATTCCGAACTATACGATGAGCTGCGCTTATCACGATACCGGCTCTTTTCGCGAGGCATCTATGTTTAATTATTACACACTGGATAATAAATCTCACTCAATAGTCTCAATACACAACAAATTATGAAGAATTAGTGTGAATAATTGTCATTTGTCAAGTCAAGTTGTGTCAACTGTCATCCGACGACAGAAATATTATTATTTAAATACAGATATAAAATTGTATAAATCTCAGCGATACATCAATTAAGACACCCGAATAATTAGTTCTTTGTAAAAGTGAAAGGAGCTTTATTTAATAATATTAACAACTTTTATTGTTTAGATGTTTTTTATAACATTTCCGTTAGATTTAAAATCATCAATAGATTTTTAATTTTTATATCTAATTGTAGATGGCGTTGATTTGTACGTTACGTTCCGGTTTGCAAAAGTTGTATATCACTTTTTCGCTATAATATCAGTAAGAAACTTACATTAGGAATATTTATTAAAAAATCTGAATTTTATAAATGAACCATTTATATAAATACAAGTAAGTTAAAATCTTATTTTATTTCTTATAAATAATAGTGTATTTCAAGTTAATGCGCGATATGTTTCGTGACAAATAAAATAGTTGCGTTAAAAGGATTACATCCAGGGCAGCGACCAGAGTCAGTCGGCCTCGATGACGGAATGTGTGAAATTTTAAGATGGTGATGAACAGTGTTTTCTTGATTCTAGCCAAAAGAATCAACATTGGTGCTTTGTTTCTCTGTTGAAATAATCAAAATGCGTCCAATTGCGTGATTAAGTTGTTTTTAGACGGCTTTTCCGGTGGCATAGTGGACTCGGTGTCTTAACGTGTTCGGTCTGATCATTGACATTGTTTCGTTATAAATTTTTGTACCATCGTGATTGTTATGTTTATGCTCGAATTGTGTGCGTTTGTTACTCCCAGTAAATGGATTAGGCATTTCTGATGTTTTCGAAGTCATGGAGAGGCAGGAGAGGACATTTGCCAACATGGAGGCCACAGACACTGTGGACACCAAACAGGTGAGACCGAGACGTCTTTAATTGCCGGTTGTTAATAATTTCACCTCTATCGTGCACATGGTTCTTGATTCTCGTTCCATTTGCTAGTTATGGACATTACGGACATAGTATGGCGTTGTAAACTGATAATGTAGGGTAAATAAAGTTGTTAAATGTATATTTTTCTGCATTTTACCTAGAAAAAGTACGAATTGTTTCTGATAGGCCTAATTTGGATTCGGAGACATCTGTACTCATGTTGTTCTCATAGAAACGATAAAAAGTGATGGTGTCACCATTCAAATAAGCTAAACAAATCAAGGCAAAGTGTGGGTGAAGTTGACTGCAACCCACACTCCTGCGGAATAAATTATTGGTATTAGAACATTGTTATGTGCCTTAGTTGTCATATCAGATATGTTTATGAGGACCTCCTTTGTCTTTCAGTTGTTAAAACAATTCGGCATAATTATACTTGACACCACATTATAATAGTATAATTAGTAATGTGTTTGTGTAAGTCATGTTATGAAATTTATTCATCATAACCACTATGATGAAACAAAAACTGTGTGAAATCACCATACCCTTTCTTACCATAAGTGTTGTAGGAGTTGACGAAAGGATTTAAATAAAAATAGGTTCTCTCAGGCAAGATATTTGTCTGCTGTAGTCACTAACATAGAACTAAGGGTAGTGATGTTTATTGCAAACCCGTATTGGGAGAGGACATGTCTAACTGTAGTCTTATACAGAATAAAACTGAAGTTTGGCCCCCCTATTTTGACTTGCATTGGTAATGTACAGGCAGTTCTCTACACTGGATTGATGCATATCTTAAGCCTGATTTACAGCAGTGTTAGGTGCTGCTGTGTTCCGTTTTGAAGGGTGTGGTAAGGGAGACATACTTTTCCGAGGCGTTCCAGCGTAGTCCTCAGGGGTCGCGGCGCTTCTGGGACCGACCTCAGGTAGGAATATCTAATCCTATCTGGGGTTGATTACAGATGTCCATGGTAGCAGTAGCCACTTTCCATCTCGTGGAGTGCATGCTCGTCTGCTACTCCTATATTATAAAAAAAAAACTTTTGTAGTAATAATAGTCAGCAGCATAACCTTTATAAGATTGTTTTGTGATGTTCATGGGTGATAGATAAACTAAATTGGATGTAGACTTATTTTAAGTATATGTCAATAAAGAGAGAATACCATTTAGAAGACCATGAAAAAAAGATTTGTTTTACCTTCTATTAATTATACAGTTTGTATGCAAAGTAACAGTATAACTTGTAAATATATCAATATTTTTAATAATATGTACCTACAACATATTTATTAGGCAACCAACCCAATTACAAATATATTGAAACACTTCTAAGAAATTGAAACTAATTAGGTTAATTTTAATATATAATTTGTCTTAATTACTGTCTGTACCTTGCACTCGTTGTCTGTTTTTGGTCATGTGCAGCATGTGTTGAAGAATGTTTATCACCAACATCTGACTCACTAACACTGACCTTTTGAATTTGGCTCGAGAGCAATCTTGTACCATTTAGACACTCATTTGCATTTAGCAAGTTAATGTTTGTTTATAACACTATACTACCACAGTTAAAATTTAGAATACAAGTATTGTTAAGTTATATGATAGTTTTCTGTTTACAAATATGGTTCCTATATCTCATTTTCCACCATTTAATATGTCATGATCAATATAACTAAACATGAGATGGGTATACTTATCTACTAATCCATTGGTATTGTGCTTTCTGCTAGTGTTGTGATTTGAGTGTCCAATTCTAATATGTTCATGTGAAATATTTTACAGTGTACACTACTTTGTTGCATTTATAAAATAGCCAATGTATAATTAAGCCAGGCACAGTAGATGCATAACATCAAATTTGCCTCTTGTCAGGTCAAACATAAAGATAATAATATTGCAAAAATGAAAGCTCTAAAAATAATTTCTGTAAAGTTTATTTATTGATAGGGCACTTACATACATTTTTATCCTTAAGGTACCTAATCTTTAGTAAAAGATAACAATTGTGAGAGATTAGGCTTTGTGATAATAGCATTTGTCTGAGAAATTGATTATTCATTGCAACAGTTCCTTTTTTCCTTACCTGAGTGTTGCTGTGACTCATCTGTGTGACTCTTGGGGACTCAAAGTTTTTTGAACTTCAATTAAATTGGAATCATCAACATTGTCATTATTTGTCCATCATTACCCTTTGAATTCTTTTTTTTTTAAAAAAAAAAAAAAAAAAAATCAAAGGTATGTGAAGTCTACCAATACGCACTTGGCCAGCGCGGTGGACTATGGCCTAATCTTTCTCATTATGAGAGGAGACCCGTGCCCAGCAGTGGGACAGTAATGGGTTGTTGATGATGATGATGATGACCCTTTGAATTCACACAAAATTGATGTGTAAAGTTTCACACAAAAATAAAATTGTCGTTTTTTTTATTGATATTAAATGTATATTTATTTATATGTATGGAAAAATGGACAGAGTCAAGTTGTAGCCCATCTGGATCAAATCTATAAATAGCCTTCTATTACATTCATAAGAAGTAATTAAAGCATTTTATGGCAATGCTATACATAAATTATTTTTATTTTAAAAGCTTAGATGAGTAAAACTGCATTGACACACAGGCCTTATATTTACCTTGGCCTTGTCCTTACCTTTTGGTGTTAGCTAAGTAATGTAATGTAATTTGATTTTATTAAACCCGTATTTTTATGTTTATTTTGTTATTGATGTTTATTTTTAAAAATCACAAACGTCACCATAATTCACTGTAGTCCATTAAATATATCTCTACCAGGAATGTGTTAGTTAAAAAGGAATTCAGCTAATTAATTATATATCTTATCAGACTGACATGCCTTTCTTTAAATATAGACTGATTAAATGTAATGCTGTCTTGCATGGAATGTTATGATTATTATGGAACTATTTAGAAACTATTGTGTATCAAATCTTCCACTAGACCATAATATATTTAAATATAATATTCCAAGTTAAAATGTCAAAATGTAAAATGATGTTAGTACAACAAAGTTGCATTTTACAATCCAATATGGTAGCCCCATTAATATTTTTAAAATGTTTGTTAAACAGATTTGACAACATTTTATTTGCTTTCGATTATTTTACCTCTAATAATTTGAATTTACCACATACATACTAATTAGTGGAACAAAACTGTATAGTTGTTTTTATAGTCGATTTATATGCAAAAAAGGTGATCGCGTTTGTTATCATACAATTATCAGGTTTACCACACTCAAGTTCAAGAGAAATAAAAACTTTTTTATGGGTTCACGTATCATACGTCGAGGGTTAACGAAGGTGCGGTGCGTTAATCGTAGCGGATATGCTGAACTAACGTATGCGTTTATCTCGGAAACCAAATAGTATTCTAGCGTCTTGGTAGGGGGGCGCGTGGCTCGCTGGGCGCAGGCAGTAGAAACGCGTCGGGCGCGCAGCACGCCGCGCGCGCATCCTCCGAGTCCGCGAAGCCGCCGCATAGTGATGTCACCGTGAGAACTAGTGGTTACTGTGTAGTGCGTGTCGATAATGGTAGCTATGGTCGCCTCGGCCTCCGGATACGGCACCCTGCGCCGATTCCTCAGCGCTCCCGAGGGCCACGCCGAGGAGGCCGCCGTCGTGCCCAGCGCCTCCATCGCAGTCTCGGTGAGCCGATTGTTACGTTCATGCTGATATACTATGCATTTGGAATGCTGATAATGACATCCGACCAGCTGTACCGCTAGGTGAACGTGATCCTCTCTATCGATGTTTCACCGTTTGCACGATAAGTTATGCGAATGCGATAAGTCGATAACGATATTTATATGCTTCCAATATCCACAACTATGCAATCACTGTTGCGATAATAAAACATAAAATAATAATTAAGTAATGTCTCGAGATTGCACTACGAAGTCGCCGAGGAAACGGACACTAAGCTAGCGACAGCGGCTATACTGCACGCGGTGTAAAATGCATTAACGCAACAATTTCACGACAAAAGCTTAGAAAGTTGCACACGATCTGCTTTCCAATACGTAATAAATTTTGCGAATGATAGTAGTGCAAAATCCATTGACAGATTGCACACAGCGGCGTGCAACATTTCTAATTTGGCAATATTTCTAACTCAATATTCGACTTCGTTTTTCGTTTAGCGCTCGTTTCATATCGCTGTCAAAAATGGTCGCGACCGGTTCGAAATACAACATTTTCGTAGTTAAAAAAAGAATCGGAACAGCCATCAGTCTACCGTCCACTGTGGGGTCATTAACCCGACTTTCCTTTTTAATATTCTGTGGCGCTATAATATTTCCACCGATCGAAACCCCGTCCTTGGGCCTACTCGCCACATGGAGCATATTTTTTTCGCTGATGATATCATAGGAATACGTACTCGGGATGAGTCGGGATGGATGCGGCCAAGGTTAGGGCATCAGACCGTGGCGGCATCTCGGAGACTCACGGCTCGTTGGTCGTCGACCGCGAAAGCAGTCCATCACTCTGTGGTTACCGACCCAGATCACGCGGACGCTTATTCGCCTTTTATTCACCCAAATTAACGTGGAGCGTATTGCTGCTCTTATCGTAAATTAAATTGAAATCGACGTGCCATTTGCTCAGCGAAAGGGAAATTTTTACACATTCATGTTCAATGAAACACAACAGTCTAAAATCAGTCATGTTTAAAGAGCTTCTCAGTATCATTAAAGTTATCAAGTTATTATCGCGTTTCATGTAAAAATCTGTTAAAACTATTAATTTATTTATTTTAGAAGAGCGTCAAGTAATATTTAAATGTTATCGATGTTTCCATGAATATTGGTTTACCTCCTCGTATTTTATGAAATTATAACCGTATTCAAATGAAACTAGTTTTATGTTATAATACCTCGTGTATTGCTGGAAGTTACGTATACGTGTAAAAATGTCAAGATAAATTGTGTGCCTCGTACCTATTACATTAACAGAACAAGCGTGTATACTGGAATTTAAACACGCATACCTCTAACAATTTCGTCATCATGTATCGTTTAAAAATAAATCAATTAAAATGACATACCATTTCCTCTAAGCTACACATTTCTATACACTGAAGCAAATGTAGACACTGTATAACATTAGTGTCGACATTTCGGCAGATGAACAGCTCAATCAATTTAGAGTGAAAGAAAAAAAACATCGAAGCATTCGTGGGGCGTCGTAAGATTGCGACATTAAATGGATCCGCAGAGAAACCACGCGGCCAATACGATCGTGATAATGGAAATGGAGAGTATCAGACTGATTGTTTGCCGCAGTTTCCTTTCCCACAAGTTTTATCTTTTTCACTCCTTCGACAAAGCAGAATTTAAATAAATCGCTTGTAACGTATCGCTTTTTCGCAATAAATCACGGCCTTATCGAATCTCAGCTTATTGTGCGCTGAGTGATATGGCATTCTGTCACGATAATTGATGTACTTCGTTGAACCTGACCTTGTCGAAGGTACGTCTAAACTTTTCCGCCTCCATAAAGTTATCGACGAATTTGTTCCTTGTGCACGTTTGATTTTATGCTGTTCTATGGCGAGCGCTTGTGCTTGAGTGTGTCGTCGGGAACATTTAATAGATAACTATAAAAACGGACTATATTAGAATGACTGGCAGACTTGTACAAGTACACCGAGTTAAGTCAGCCTGAAGTCAGCAATCAGAAGAAGCATTTCTGTAACAAAGTAAGAACCAGTATCTTATTGCTTGTGTATTTATCTCATCGTTGGTCTTTATGTATTAAGATAATAATCAACAACATGGAACTATTTATAGTCTATCATGTTTTGATAAAGACATTGAATTGTCGTCGAGATACGCAAATCGGCTCGCTCGATGCGAACGGGTTTGCCGCAAGAATGCCAATTAAGTGCATATTAATGTGTACCGAACTGATTGCTATCGATTGCAAGCTGCATTATGTTTGTTTGCCGTGATTCATTAGAATAACTTAGTTAATGATTAATAGTGTTTTATCGTAGCTAATGCTCCATTGACACTTCCTCATCGACTTTGTAGCGTAGGCATCCCGCAAGGCAAAGATTATTTATACTGTTTTGGTCATTAACGTGTAACTTCAAGTATATAATTATCTGAAAAACAGTTATAGGGATAACAATATAATATATAAAAGTGCAAATTATTTAATTAATATTTCAAAAACATTAAAATTCATAAAATGCTTTTCTATTTTACATCGTATTGTAGTTTATTTCGTATTACGATAGAACATATTAGAAAGTTTCGTTATTAGATAGGGAAATATACAACTTGGTTAATATAAGAATTTGTTTGTATATTATCTTTTTTTATTTTTTTTATTTTATTTATTTGACACACCAACAGCATAACATACAGAAATTTTATAAATAACATTGTGAAATAATAAGATACACTGGTATGCAAGCCAGTTATAGGCATGTACAACATTTATAGAAATAGAGACGTGATATCTATGCAAATAATGTAAGATACTTAGAAAAGAAAATAAAATAAATCTATACAATAAATATACATAATTTACTCAAGAAGCAAAACTGTTGAGGTAGGTAGATAGTTTGTTTTTAAGACGACAACATTCGTCATGAAAAATGTCTATGTCGGCTGATGCACACACTTGGTTATATTCAGCAGAGATCCTAGAGAGGGTGGAATGTTTGAAGAGGTGAGTTCTACTGGGTGGTACATGGAAGATTTTGGTAATAGGATGTCGTGGGTAATTGTATGGAACGTTTATACTTAATTGTTGCAATAAGTGGCTACAATCAATTTTGCCGGAAACAATTTTTTTGAGAAACATGATATCGAGTATCATGCGACGGTTTTTTAATGACATAATTTTAAAATGTTTTAAGCGGAGATCATACGTAGTACGGTGGAAAATTCCTGAAGAATGAAACGCTAGGTGTCTTGTGAAAGCCCGCTGTATGTTTTCAATTCGCTGTGAATATTTGACAAAATGAGGGTTCCAAATAACTGAAGCAAACTCAAGTTGACTGCGAACGAGCGAGTTGAATAAAGTAGTTTTACACTTCGATGACAGAAACCCCTTGGTATTTCTTTTCAGAAATCCAAGCATTCTTGCGCTTTTTTTAACTATTGCGTCTATATGAGCACTAAACCTAAGTTTGCTGTCCAAAATAACACCCAGGTCTCGAATTTCGTTTACTTTTTGTAATATCTCGGAGTTTAATGTATAAGATGATGATACTGTTGAGAATTTTCTCGAGAATCTTATATGAAATGATTTTTTTGCGTTTAATATCATGCCATTTGCTTTACACCACATATTTATTCTATTTAAGTCATTTTGAATAAGGTTGACGTCTAATGTGGATTTTACTGTTTTATAAATTTTTAAGTCGTCAGCGAAGAGACAAAATTTACAGTTACGTATTTGAGACCCTATATCGTTTATGAAGGCGGAAAAGAGGACAGGACCGATATGAGACCCCTGAGGGACGCCAGAGACTGCTGTATACTTCTGTGAACAGTGACCGTTGACAACCACAAACTGGAGTCTTTTTGCCAAGTATGATCGAAACCATTCCAGTAAGGACCCGTCGATTCCATACATTTTTAATTTGCATATAAGACGCGAATGGCAAACCTTATCGAATGCGCTGGAGAAGTCCATATACAGAGCATCTACTTCCTGTCCACTGTCTAACTCTCTACAGAGGTATGATGTAAAGGTCGCAAGGTTAGTCTCAACAGAGTGGCCCTTCCTAAACCCATGTTGATTTTCCGAGAGAAAATAATTCAAATGACGTGTTATGTTTGGACAGACCAAAGATTCGAATAGTTTGGAAATGCAGGATAGAATTGAGATTGGTCGGTAATTACTGACGTCAGTGGTGTTGCCGTTTTTATACACAGGAACTATTTTTGCAATTTTCCAAACGTCTGGAAATACGCCGTCAGATAAGGATCGATTAAAAATGATTGAAAGGGGAAATGCCAACACAGAACCATAACGCTTAACAAAAACTGGGGGGATTTCATCTGGTCCAGCACCTTTAAAGGTGTCGATATTTTTTATTGCGCGTAAGATGTCTCGTTCCGTTATTTTAATGTTGCTTAATAGTGAATTAGTCCGTCCGTCGTCTATGTCAATGTCATTTCTTAAAGACGCGTTACTGAAAACTGATGAGAAACTATTTGCGAACATATCTGCTATTTGTGTTCCTGTGCTCGCGCTCCGTTCTCCGTGATACATCAAGGCAGGGATACTAGATTCGCCATTCCGCCTGTCCTTGATAAAGCGCCAAAAGCTTTTGGGGTTCTTGTAAATATCAGCCTCGATTCTTGTCTTGTAATTATAGAGACATTGTTTGCTTAATTTGTGAACTCGCTCGCGCAAAATTTCATATTCTATCTGATCTCGCGGGTTATTATATTTTAAATATTTATGTCTTTTACGATTTTTTTCCGAGATTATTTTTGCTAGGGAGCTATTGAACCATGTAGGATATTTAGTATTTCTAGGTTTGGACTTAGGAGTGAATAAAGCTATAGCGTCTTTAAGGATTTTGTAAAAAACACTAGCCATTTCATTTACAGTTTTACATCGTTCTAATTTTACGTTCCAGTCGATTTTATGTAAGTATGGAATTATTTTGCAGTACTCTGCTTTAAAGTAGTTGTAACGGAAGGTTGTTAGTGGCTTTAGGAAATTAGAAGTTAACAATGGTAAGGAAATTTCAATAGGTGGATGCTTTGGATCAATTTTGGTCAACACATTACTAGGTTTAGCTACTTCCAAGAGGGTGCAGTCAGTGAGAACAAGATCCAATACCTTGTTGTCTACATTTGGTATGTCATTCATTTGAAGTAAGTTATTAGCTGACATAAAATCTATGAGCGACAATCCTAGCTTTGAATTATAATTTGCTGGGCAACATGGGCCTCCTGCAAACTCTCGTGACCAGTTTATAAAACTCATATTGAAATCACCTAGTATTATGACTTGATCTGATTGATCAATTATGTTGGAAGCTTTTTCCAAAAAACGTGAAAAGAGTTCAAAGTTAACCGGCGGGGGTATGTACACAGCACATAAAAAGAGTTTTCTGGGACTATTACTGCTTTTTACTTCGATTGATACCCATAAATTTTCTGCATCAGTTTCCCAGTTAGCCTGTCTACAAGAAGGGATAGTATTAGACACTGCAATCATGACACCTCCCCCGTCTTTCTTTGAACTCTTTGTACATTGCCGATCTTTTCTATATACAATATAATGCTTATTAATAAACTCACTATTTGCAACGTTACAATTCAACCACGTTTCAGTAAACACAATTATGCTATAATTATTGATTGAAATGTTTCTAAGAACATCTTCCGTTTTGGTTCGCAGACCTCGCACGTTTTGATAATAAATTGATACAGACATTTTTAAGGTTATCTACCAAAACATTGAATTACTAATTTCACATGATTAGTTTAAGACTTTCCTCATTTTTTATAAAGATGGCTGGACTCTGTTCGTTTTTTCTTACAAAAATCCTACCATCTCTTATCCAGACGAACTTGGAGCCTGTTTCCTTTGCTTTCTTTCGGGCTGCCGCGTGAAGATGTTTGTTTGTTGGTGTTAAATGCTCGGACACAAATACAGGCACTCGACGACCGCCGATTCCTAGATGTCCAGAGTTGAGTTTATCATCTCGTTTATTTTTGTTATACCTAATCACTGCAGCTAGCAGCTCATCACGACGACGTTGACTTCGAAGTTTTACAATAACTGAACGAGGGCGGTCACTCTCCTTGTTGAGCTTCGCAACGCGCGTTACATGCAATATATCACTGTCTTCAAATGGGCTTTCAACAAGGGAACCGAGCTGTTGTATAGTTTTTATTAAGTTTTCAGTTTTATGTTCGGGAATCCCATTGAGTTCAATATTGGAAGAGCGCATATTTTGCTCTACCTGCCCTATTCGATCTGTTAGCGTCTTTACCTGTGACTCTAGGTTGTCATTCTTTTTAACAAGAGTATTAATAGTTTCATTGCGTTCGTTGACCATTTGTAGAAGTACGTCGTATTGCTTGTTGAGGAAGGACAACGATTCATGGAAACCAGATATTTGAAGGGAAATGTTCGCTAACTGTTCAGAGACTAGTTGAGTAATTTCCTGCTTTATGATTTCGCGTAATTTACTTTCCGTCACGTACGACTCAACACTATCGGGTGACGAGCGTTGCTTTTTTGCCCGAGTAGTAACATTTCTCTCTTCCCTTAATGTGTGGTCGGTATCTTCATCTGAATTTGCAGGACGAGTTGCTCGAACCAGGGTGTTAGAATTATCTGTTTTTGGTTGCTTGCTAAGACATTCCTGGCAATTCCAGTTATTCTTGCGATCTTTGTCCAAGAGGTTAAAGCGTTTTAGCGATATATTAGCACATAGCAAATCATAGCTTTGTTTACACGAGGCACAGATCATGTATTCCTTTTTAGGTAAGTTATTTTTACACCCGGAACAAATCCTTGCAACAGAAGCCATTTTTCAGAGAAAAAAAAAAAAATTTTTTTTTTTTTTTTTTTTTTTTTTTTTTCTTTTTCCCTTTCCCTTTTTATCTTTCTAATATTCTTGATAAATATTTTTATAGGAGAGGAAAAAAAAAAGTATAGGATCGTCGGATTCGAACTCACGTATACTCGCTCCAAACAGAATGAATGGGTCTCTGCACCACGCGCTCTATAGACAGAGTTGCTAAAATTAACTACCAATATAATTTTGTAGCTGCACTTGGTAGCGCTAATGAGGTAGGTAAGTAATGAGTAGTGCGAGTCCAAAGTCCAATCTTTTGTTTACCGGCTAGTGTTTTATTCACTAACGGTCAGTTTTGCACTAGTTTTTTTTAGTTTATCACTTTGTTTCACTGTATTAGGTCACAACTTTTACACAGAAATGTAGTACACAGTTTTCTGAATCGATTGATACAAAACAAGCGGCAACAAGAACAGTAATAACACAGTATATGATTTATTTTTGCTTAGAATTGCAATAACACGTCTGTCACACTGCGCGCCGGGGCGGGGGGGATACATATTGATTTAGAGTTCATCTTCAATCAGAAATAATTGGATCGGATTACAATTGCCTAATTTCTTCACGCAAAATTTACTATCGGTTGTGGAGTGACACTGTCAGTTTATTAAATAAAATCTGTGCTTTGTCTTTCTGTTGTGCTTCATTATAAACAGGGCACGAAGCTGATAGTATCCGACGAGGAACTCACGATCCAGCAGTTAGTGGATTCGCAAATAATGGAACGAAAGCGGGAGATGAATGAGTCACGCTTGTGCCGTGAAGTTTTCATTTGGATATCTTTATTATTAAATCAATGTATTGCTCTATAACTCCATGGCAGTTGTTTTGTTTCTTCATTAATGGTTTTGATCTGTATAAGCAATCATGCAGCTAACTAAAGTTATTTATCCAAGTAGCACATTCTTAGCCCTTATGGATTCTCGAGATCGTGTTTTTTCATACCTCTATAGAATGTTTGTATCTGCCTTTGCAAATTTAACTTTGATTAAGTTAAGGCTTGCTTTTATTTTTGTGATTCGTACTAGCTATATCGGTCAAAATGTTTAAAACTTGTCTATCTACCTCTTAT
This sequence comes from Epargyreus clarus, assembly GCF_041222505.1. Taxonomy (NCBI): domain Eukaryota; kingdom Metazoa; phylum Arthropoda; class Insecta; order Lepidoptera; family Hesperiidae; genus Epargyreus; species Epargyreus clarus. Next base: position 14,751,824 of record NW_027332223.1, read on the forward strand.
CTCATTGTATGGTCGAGACTTGGGAATGTTCCAACTTATTTGGCATCCTGTAGGAACGTTCTGAAACTTCATCCTTTAGTGAGGTATTCGAAGCGCTTTCATCACTTAGCTAATATTTTTAAGCAACTCACGTTTTACTTTACTTGATTGATAGTGTGGGTAAGAGTTACTTAAAATGGAGGTTGTATATTAACATCTTACCGTACGCATACCGCATACTTGAAGTAAATAGTACAATTTATGGAGAGAATATTAACGTATATATGTAAGATATGCATTATTTCTGAAATTGGTAACGTTTATTTGTCCTTGAACGTAGAAAATTCCAAGAATGAATGTGTTTCATGTAATGCTCATTAGTATTCTACTACTGATTTTTCATTGTATCACAAGAATTGTTATTCTCGAATGATCGCATCAAACGATTCACGGATAAAAACACCGAAATATTTCAAAATGTATGTATTACCCGACTTGGTACTAATGGCTAAGAAATTATATTGTATAATTATAATGATGAAGTACGGTTTTCAATTGCGGAAAATATTGGACATGCGCCAAGCTACAGTCACAGGAGATAAAATTGATGAGACTGTTAACAAAAGTATAAGAAAGAAGTAAAACATAACGAAAGAGAACAGAAAGACACAAACAGAAAGAAGTAAGTATAACATAAGCGGCATTGCCACATACATATTTTGTATATTTGGTCTCATATCAGTAGTGGTTGTTGTTTAATTATATAATTCCTATAATGTAGGTGTACTTGCATTGGGATGAATGTAGATAGATCCTTGTCAGATAATATAAGTTTTCTCGTTTAACCAAGAATTACTGCCCGAAATTGATTTGATACATATTGATTTAGAGTTCCCTAGTACTTCTCGGAAATAAATCACGATATATGACATAATTACAGAGCATCCAAAAATGCTTTTCACTGTCTGTGTAGCTGTCGGCATCAGTCTATTTGTGTCAGTTGAAATACGAGCCTAAACCTAGCTAACGTTCCCGAATGCATGTTCACTTGGCCGTGTAAGCGAACACGTTTCGAGTTGTTGCTTTTTATTTTACCTTGTGATATTTGCGAGGATTTTATGCTGGGTGATGAACCGGTTCCCTTTTCGTGACAATAAAGACGGAGAGACTGGATTTGGATTAGGGACAACTGATGTAAGTTAGAACCTTTAAGTGTCTCACCCTTACCAAAATTGCACGCAGTAGTACTTATTTAAAACTATTGTTACAATGCAAAATTAGTAATAGGTGTGTGTCGTGCCACCGAAGTCGAATAATGAAGGGTCCTTGAAGTCCAAGAATTGTAGCAGGAAGATTATGTTTTGTTTTGACCTCATCATTAGATCCACTTAATTACATCATTAGATCAAATAATAATTTAAATGTCAGACATTACCTGAACATATGTAGCAACATTGCAAATTCATAAAAATCTTGCAACAAATAACATCATTATTTTTGGTGACACTTTCCTGAAATATCCCCTTTAAAAATATTCTTTCGACACATTACGAGTTGATCTGTCGTCAAGTTAACTTATTTGTACTGTTGCGACAGGCGCTGTCGTTTCATTATGAGTAGGTCTACCTGAGTGTGGCCTGTGCATACTTCCGCCCACGACTGTCCAATATGGCGCGGACCTTGTTACGCTTGCCACATGTAGGCATACGTATTTACAAATATTTTTCTCATGACAAGCTCTGCAAAAAGTGTGAATTAATGTAATCATTTTATTAAATTATGTTCTATGTGCGAGAACAAAACTGAAAATATGGATCAATAATTTTGTTAAAATGATTTCACCTTTTATTCAAAACTTTATCTTCTTATCTTAAGCATCTGAATTAAACGATCCTTTATCTTCATTTCTACCATGCATAAACAGATATGATATTCAAATATCATCTGTATGCGATATCTGATAAAAGAGGAGTCTCTATATGTAATCGATCACAGCATCGTTGCTATCCCTCACTTTGGAACATCTTAAACTATAAGTAGGCCTTACTTATTGTGGTAAGGGAGACACACTTTTGCGAAGCATTCCGCTTTAGCAGGGGCAGCGGCGTAACTGTGGATGACCTCAGGCGGGCATCTGGTCTTGTCTGCCGCTAGTAGCTACCATCAGTTCGATTGCATGCTCGTCTACTACTTCTATATTATCCTATCATTAGGTTCCTCGTTGTTAGGTAGAAAAAAATGTTACTTGCTTTTGGACCACAACAAAGTCTAGTTCCTTACGTAATCCCTGTAGTTATGTATTCGATAAAAATCGAATTCTAAGTGAATTTACGGTGGACCATTCGGCTTCAGGGCAAAAATGTTTCTTACAAAATATTAATCGCAGTCACGAATTAAGGTCGCGATTAAATTCCTGGATAGTCTGCGTGCAAAGTGGTTCACGATCGTGTAGGAGCGTGCTTAGAATTGCCAACGTCACTAGCCTTTTGGAATTTAATACAAGACGGACCGTATTGCCTAGAAATATACTGTACTTCATGTAAATTTTGTAAGCTACGTACATACTACGTAACTTTTATTACTATACGTTTAGTTCAAACCTCTACATTTATCTGTAGTTTATGTGAGCATACATAAACGGTTAGATTTTTTTTATGGTATAGAGATGGTTTGTTTAGCAAGGTTTATTGTTTCAGAGACTGATTAACAGACATGTTGTCTTAAGAATGAAGTCCTTAAAAGCAGTAGTGAATGAACAGCATATCAACCTATCTCGTACCCCTGCCGGACGTAACCTCTCTGTATGAATGTGACAAATATCTTTTTTTTTTGTTGTCGAGGGGAAAACCTTCAAAAGGTACCCTATGCCGTGGGAGCGGCACGGGGTTATGTGGGATTCTTACCGCACTAAAACCCCCCCGTGGCCGTCCTCGGCGCTGCGTAGAGGACTCCGGGATCTCCAACGCACCGCAACCGGAGTCCACTTGGCGCGTTGCCCCGTCGGCCTCCGCCCAGGTGAGCTTGAAACTCACCACACCATCTGCTGTTCACGACGGTATGCGACCACACATACCGCCGTCCATCCCGGGGTTGCTGCCCGGGCGGTTGAGCTCCCACTCTTGCCGTCCGCAACCCCGGAAGCCTCCTTTTAGTCGCCTCTTACGACAGGCAGGGGATACCGTAGCCCTGTTCTGGTCCCGGAACTACAGGGACAGTGACAAATATCTTAATCTTAACTTAACTTTTAGATATATGATAATTCAAAAAGAAATAATATTATCTTTCAAAAAAGACTTTTCGAGAAGACGATTATGGCTTTATACACTTCTAGGTCAGAATCTGTTGGTGTCTAGTCTCACCTTGTGTGAAGGTTGCTAGCGTTAAATTCGCCGCATCTCCACCGCTAGTTCAGGCCTCGCGATTTATTTGATGTGTTTTTGATTGGCACTTGCCTTCCTTTGCCTCACAGTAGGTGTTTCTTGCGTAATGTTGCTTTAAACAGTAAATCACTGTATTATTTCTCTTACAACAATATTTACAGACCGGTTTCATAGAGCTTTTAACAAGTACTTTTATAAGTCATCATAACATAGTTACAAAGCGATGACGTAACGAAACCAATCAACCGGCCATATTAATGGAGCGTGTGCGATGTAGGTGTGAACCATTGCATTTTTTGTCTTCATACTTATTGCAAAGCGCAAATTACTCGACTACTCGACCGACGCACTTTCATCTATATCTATATGCTCACTCTGACTTACAAGTAAAAGCCAGCCAAGTTATTATATTACGTCTTAATTATGCAACTAGATGTTAAATTATATTGTGATGAAGAAAGCGACCCCGTGAATAAATCATTACGGCTAGATTCGATCTGTCTTTTTGCCTCTGACGAAACGAAAGTAGCCAATCGTTTGGATGTTGGCTATTAAAATAAATCATAGTCCGCACTATCGTAGCCAGTATCAGAGATTAGCGACGCTATTAAATACCTACACAACGCTGAGATTCACGATAAAATCGAGAAATTCTCTTTGTTTTGAACGTTGAACAATTGCCGTTGAATAGATTTTCTGAACCTGTAAGTATAAGCCATAAGTCGTATCTGCAATGTTTCCGACGTCGGCGGAACAGTAACTTAAAGATCTTTGCACAGTAGTTTCCGATAAACAATAACTATGTAAGGTGTTAGGAAGTAAACATTTCCGTAAATCGTAATATGCTACAGTTAAAAACAATATCTTATTTTGTATGAAGGTACTTATGGCCGGGTAATTACATGGGTCTTTATTTTATTTTCTTAAAACAAACTATTTTGATTTTGATTTTCATCTGCAGTTATAGCCATGTTCAAGCTTAGCGACAGCTTTATGATGAACTAAGAAAACATATGTTATCATCTTCTCTACCCAGAAGCAGCTTAACCTACTTGTACCAACTACGAAGAAATAAAATGTTTTATGAATGAAAGTTTACAGTACAAAAATAACTTTTCTAACCTTACTTAACTAAATCTTGGGTGGTCTCCTAAAAATAAACATGCTTGTTGATTTACTATATTCCGTCTCTGTACTTGTAGTCTGTTTGTAGAATATACATAAAAACAATAAATTATTTTAGGTCAGACACATTTATCGATTAAAATTTTTAAAAGTTGTATTAGCTTAATTTGGGTAAAAGATGCACAATCTAAGAAAAAATATTTTTTAATGAAGAGATACAAGTTCGTCGGATTTTTTAGGCTTAAGAATATTTATTGTGCATAATTATAATACAAGTGGTAGCCCTTTTGACGAAACGTGATTAACGGCCTGTTTCACCACTAGCTGAATTACCTATAGCCTACGCACAATTTATTTGACATATAACTTAAACAAAATCTGTCAAATAATTGATTAAGTTTAGACAGTTATTAATATCCAATGTTACTTAACGGAAATATGTATTTCTATAAAATTAGTATGAAATCATTTTATTACACGCATTTAATTAACGTTATACCATTAGGATAGGGTTTTAAATATCTATGAGTATTTATCTTTTTGAGAATCCTTGTTTTTTCTTTACGAGGGGGAAACCTTCAAAAGATACCCGACGACTGGGAGCGACGCTGGGTTATGTGGGATTTTTACCGCACTAAAACCCTCCGTTGGCCGACCTCAACGCTTGCTTGAGAACTCCGGGATCTCCGACGGAACACAACCGGAGTCCTCCAAGCGCGATGTTCCGATCGGACTCAGCCCTGGGGAAGCATTTTCGTTCCTCCCACACCATCTGGTGTTCACGACAGAATGCGACCATACATGCCGCCGTCCTTTCCGGGGTCGCTAACTGGACGGTTCGAGCTCCCACTTTTGCCGCCCGCAACCCTGGAAGCCCCCTTTTAGTCGCCCTTTACGACAGGCTGGGGTTATCGTAGCTCTCTTCTAGTCCCGGAACTACAGGGACAATCTTCTTAAGAACCTATCGTCCGGATAAAAAGGTTATCACTTAAAAACCTAAACAACTCTTATCCACCTCTTTTTTAAATGATTTCATTACATTTGGATGAATTTACATCTAAAATGTCAATTTATATACCTACTCCTTATAAGTTCCAAAATTACAACTCGACGAAGATTAAGCAGATTGACACAATACGTACACTATAATTGCCAGGGAAAGCTACGCGCGGGTCTTCCGCGGTTCTCGTGCGGTCGAGCTCGCGTATTATCTATCCGCCCTCAGCTTCGCCGGAATGTGTCATTTTAATGCATTCTTAAATGGACCCTGTGTTAAAGTGTAACTGTAGTTTTACAGTTTGAAAATACAATTGCTCCAGTTCTGCACGAAGTCGTTGCATTTCCGACACGGTTTTATAATGAAAAGCTTTTACCGAGCTATAACAAAAATTTATGGCAAATTAACTTGTCTCCACAGGAACTGTGTAAATGATATCTATATAAACGTGCTAATAATAGTAATGCTATAAATACTTTTATCGATAATGTTTACATATTTTACAAAATCTACATAACAAAATTTACATCGTTATACAAAAGGCTCTATTTTATGTGCTCCCGGTCATAGTATGATCTACAATTAAAAATTATACTCGTAGCATTAGAATGTTGGACTGTTCATTGTTATAAACTTGTGAGTTTCCAAAAAAATATTAAAGCCATATATTTTCAAATGTCTAATTTTGTATAATTACCCGAATGACTTTCTGGTTGTTTACGGCAGGCCCGCAGGGAACCATAGTTCATATGGTACCCGGGACCTCATTACTTGTGTTATTAATTTTGAGAACGAAAGTAGATATAAAGCGATGAATGGAGATATTGTTTTTTGTTCAGATGAGCCTCACTCGATGGAGCGTTTTGTTCTACAAACAGTTTTGCTTTCTCTTGAATATTTGCTCGATGCGAAACTGCGATGTCTACTTTCCTAAAGAACCTTAAACATGTTTTCGTGATATATCTTTGTCAAAAGGATGAATTGGTAAAATATTACATTGCCGATAAATATAACGACAATCTCTGCACTGCTATTAGATTTTATAATATAATTTTATAGTATTTAAAACTTAGTTAAAATGATCGTGTTTTACATGGGTTATAATATTTTGGTAGGTTAGTGTGTAATTATTCGGAGTATTTTTTTTTATGGACACTTGCACTAGATCAATTTAGATGCAATCGCAATGCAGACCTCAAAGGGTTAATTGAACGCAAAAACGAAGTACTCGCAAGGGGAATACTTCAAAGTGTATACTTGAAAGTGAAGATAAAACTTTAGATAGATACAGGTGTACATTCCTTTAAAGAGTAAACTGTTGCTCTGTGCGAGCGAAATCTCTTGACAGGTCAACACTCCCAGTAATTCTCTCGCCGGGCCCGTATTCCGAGGCAAGTGGCAATGTCATGCAAGCTGCAAAGCCCCGGGTATTGTACGAGCGGCGCAACCTCCGTGTGAAATCTGAAAACGAGCGGTGCATGCATAAGTAACTAGCGAGGGTACGTCTGCGATTGCGAAATTAATTTAAGGAGCCTCCTTGGGAACTACAAATAGAATCGACTTAATAGACCAATTTGGCAAGCTATTCAATGAACACGCAATATGGTTAAGGGCTTTATTGTTTCTTCTTGGGTAACATCGTAACAGCTGTAGCAGAAAATTACTATTAATTTCGAGGAGGTTGTTACATATCTTATGAATATCCTATCAAAGTTGCTTCGGCTGTTGCCAAAATTATATGGGTGAAAAAAATATTTATTTGAAAATGTATGCTTATTCAGTAATAGGTATTTGACATAAATCCAATGGCAATTAATATTTAGTATACATGAGAACAATATTTAGTATACAAGGAGAACATAGAAATAATGATAAGTGACGCCAAGTAGGGGAGGCTCATGTTCAGTAGTAGTTCTCCAAATACTGATGAATGGACGTATTGTATCAAATTAGTTGTGAAGATGCCAAAAAGGCAAGCCGAAATACAAATAATACTTGTAACATATATTTGTTACAAGGCAAGATACGGTAATAATACTACTTATGATTCTTATGAATGAACGATAATGACATCATCGCCACACATTCGTGTTACTAACTGTACACGGAGTTATTCTACTAATATCAATGCGACGTCGTCTTCGTCCCAGGTATGTCGAAGACGCATTCCAGTTAATAATGCGTTTAACATTCTGAACCAGCTAACCAGACAAATAGAATATTGATAATGTGCATTGATTCCTAAGTCACCAAAATAGTGGTAATACAAAATTTTTGATGAGTCCATATATCTATTGGTTAGACAAAAATATACGAGACGAATTGATACTCTTTCCTTTCCTTTGATAAGGTTATAAACATGTTTTTGTGCATTTCTTACTACTAAAGATAAAGCATTTCATTGATCGTAGAAAATCCACCCTGGATATTGGATGCGTTCAACTATTATTTCTCTTTAGAGTTTCTATACGATATTTTCATCCTTCTGGGATATTTGATATTCATTTTAACCTAAAGCTGAGGGTGATGGTTTTCTAGTTTATCTATTTGTATGATATGTCTCCTTCGTTGGCAAGCCTTGCAGTCCAAATGTCTTGGCGAATTTTAACATATGAAATGTCGTTGCATTTGTCATGGGAGTGATATATAAGCTGTCGGCTTAACCTTATTAAATTAAATTTCTAGTTACATACAAAATTTTATTTAATTCTCGTATGAAATCCATATACAGGGTGAATTTTTAAAACGGGCCTTCAGGGGCAAAACCGAAACTATAAGGATTAGCGAAAAATGCTGAAAGGAGTTACGAGGCCGATTTTGATAAAAACTAAAACTGCATCATTAGTTTTTTAAAATATTTTTTTCCTTAGCCGGGAATCGAACGAGTTCATTTTGAAAAAAATGACACCTCTATATTATTCCACTACCTGATAGTGTCGCTTATAAGGATCAAATTCTGGGAAGTAATGTTATGTGACAAATTAAAGGAAAAGGAAAATTTTGAAGAAAATACGTATTTTTCCATACATTGGCATACTAATCCTTAAGGATTATACATAACAAATGATTTATTTATAATTCTTTAGAAACAGACATAAGTTATACCATTGAAGAATTTGTTGGTTAATCAACTAATTATTCGATGTTATGACTATGACATACGGCTTAGTATGAGAAAGTAATAGTTTGGCAAATAAGTTACCGCCGTTTTTAGGATTGATTTTTAAATGAAAATAGATAACTAATTAAATAGTAAATTCTTATTGTTTGTTGATTACAACTTCGTTTCAACGTTAAATATGATTTTCTATATCTCTTTTTTTAGTAATCACTCGGATTTGACTCTAAAAAGTAATTCTCGCAAATTGTCAACTTTACATCTGTATTAAACGATACTCCGCCCATAGCAAGTAAATCTATTTTAATGGTCTTAAAAATAACCTTAGCTAAGTCGGACATAAAAATATAAATTATTGGGAAACAAAACGTCCATTTCGAATTATTAGAAACATTGACCCAAAAAAAATGTTAATACACGAAATGTTTAAATTGATGATTGGCGGGAACTTAACTGCCAAATTAATATGAAAAAATATGTATTTTCTTAAAATTGAGGCTTTTCTTTTAGTTTGTCATTTATCATTACTTCCCAGATTTTGATCCTTATAAGCAAGACTATCAGATAGTGGAATAATATAGAGGGTGCATTTTTTTTCAAAATGAACTCGTTCGATTCCCGGCTAGGGAAAAAGTTATTTTAAAAAAGTAATGATGCAGTTTTAGTTTTTATCAAAATCGGCCTCGTAACTCCTTTTAGCATTTTTCGCTAATCCTTATAGTTTCCGATTTGGCCCTGAAGGCCCGTTTTAAAAATTCACCCTGTATATTACCTATAAACAATATATGTAATCTTTAGTTTCATTGTAATGCAGCTGTTAGCAAACCTCCGCCCACTGAGCGATTAATTGTCGAGTAGTAAAACTTTGTCTTTAAGATTAATGAATAAGTTAAAAATAGATACAAAATAAAGACCAGTTATTTAGTTGTATATATATAGAATGACATATAGAAATAGATAGCTTGAATTTTAAATGAATATGGTTTTGACCCTTGTGCCAAAATTGATTGCACCTTGAAAGACGTGTGTGGGCAAAATTATGTTAATAGCAGCCATTAGTAGCCCCAACTTGTAAAGATCTTTAAGCATAATAATGTCATATAAGATGACTCGAACCACAGGCTTCTATTGTCATATATTGACTTAGCATTCCATATCCTATAGGCTTTAAATGATTCAAGACGCAATTCCATAAAACTAGCTTTATTATACTATTTTCGTTTAAGCTACCTTGTTAGAGCCTTGTAACTTTTGAGACTACATTTCGTAATGTTTTGTGTGCACTTTCGTGTTTAGTTTCAATGAACGGTAGCTAGCGTTCAATATTTTTGGCTACGCGTGACGTAATCGTCAATGTAAGTAATGATGAAGTGTGTCGCCGGACGTATCGATCGGCTGTACATTGGTAACGTTGCCTATAATAGCGATTACGAAATGTTTATATTAGCGGCCGTCTGCTTGTTCCCTTAGCGTGTTGAGGAGACTTCTCTTACTTTCACCGAGATCGGTCGCTCAATCGGCAGCCGCCAACTGGGTCGCACGGTAGATAGTAGATTACCTGACGTTGGGAAACTGAATACTGTGTGAATCATTGATATGTAATGATTTGATAAGTATTTAAGTTAAATTTTGATCTATAGGTAGTAAAGGGTTCTGGATAGATTTGGACCTAATTTGTTTTTAAATTTCCTTTCAGAAATATAATTTATATTTTTATTGTGTTCTTAAATTGACGTTGTATGGTGTCCAAATAATCGATTTTTAATTGTGTCCAAGTACGATTTCTGTATTTGCAATACGTGAAGATTGAAGATTAGAACATTTATCGCTAACTACTTAAGGCATTATCATTAAGATCCTCATGCTAACCTTGACAGTGCTTCGCAAGCGTCAGAGTGGGTTTAGGGGCCACGATGATTTTCATTGGTTAATATATGCATGTCGCTCATCTCTCTAAATTCTCTCCACACGAGGAACATGCGTGTAATTGACACCAAGTACATATAGATGTAACAGTTTACGGTTGTTATAAAGTCAATGATCTTTTTTGAATCACATATAACTCTACTTTTAACGAGAGATCTGTGATCACAGGTCTTTTCGGTTGTTTTCCCTTAACTATTGCTTGATTCTCATTATGTTTAACATCAAAATTAGTAAGCCATTACGTTAATCTTTATTCGAGGTTGCGTGGGTAAGTTATTTATAAGATGTCGTTAGTTATGACTTCATCGGATCAGAGGCTATGTTTATGTCTAAGCTCGAATATGTTCACCTACATTCGATTTAATTACATTGAGTCTTTCGTCAGTGAATGATCGTATGGATAGTGATTATATACATTATATTACAGAGTTATGTAACTTAATCGAAGTTTTAATCAATAATTTTCTTTAACTATTCACTACAGTTCTGTTTCGTTCAGCTGGATCGAAAATTGCAATCTCCGAATGACTCGGGGCAAGTTTAATCATCTCTCACTTCCTGTGCCGTAGAGTTAATTGTATGGCGATTAGTTCCACCATGCTTGAAAGCTGTGATGTTACATTTTGCTTTGATACCTACAATTTAGTTTTACTAAAAGCATTTCATCTTTGCAAGTAGAATTATATCACAGAATCATCGCAATTTATATTTCTATATTATATATTTTACAAATAATTATTCTTAGAAAGTTCATATCGGCATCAAGGCATCAGTGTTTTTAAAAGGAATAATATTGAAGGAGATATTATCGGCTGCATCGGATGGACTACGCGTTTTCTCGCACTTCCTGCTTCCTTTCGTCATCGCTTCATGAATCGTCAATAATAACGTTTTATTTTTAGTTTCAAATAAATGCGGAACTCGTTCTCTTCCACATTGTGACATCTGACGCTACATTTATTACTGGAACTGTTTAGAAACCAGATATTATGTTTCCTACATACCAAATAAGGATTAAATCTCGTTCAATGGATTAGTGCAAGGGAATTCCGATCCACCATGTTTAGACTTGACTTGCAAGTGATGACCAATTTAGGCTTGTTTAATGAATGTTGTATTATGTATGTTAACAATTATGTATTGAGGTCCAAGAGATTTTTTTTCTTCTCGGTGCTCGTTTAACCCGTTTGCCATATTTGGTGGCGGGTAAATCACTTCTTGTTCCGTTTGGCGTCAGACTTGCCGTTCGGATGAGCTTTTATTGTTCGGATGCTTTTAACCTTGAAAACTCAATATTTTTTGGTTCCAAGCTGCACAGGTTCCCTTTTTCGGAATCCAAACATTTTTACTTTTGGACAGGTAAAGTTTTTGATACGACAATTTTCTGAATTTCAATGTTTCATTTAATTAGAAGTAAAACGTTAGAAACAAATAAAAGAACAGCAATGACTATCACAGCATCTACGTGCTGATTAAAATACCACAGAGAGAGCAGCCGACCACATCTTATGATAGATTATAACGTTAATTAATCCAGGGTTTTATTGATGTTGAGATGATTGCGAGCGTAACGTTTACTGTTTACATGATAATTTCTAAAGTCTGCAAGTCTGCATCAAATATGCCTAAAATAGACATTAAATGAATTCAATAAAACAAAATATTATATTAATAAAGTTCTGATTAAGATACAAAGAATAACTGTTCTGGTTAATTTTGTTACGCTGAAACTGTCTAGTTAAATGGGTAAAATGTTATAGATAAATAATCTTTGAATAATATAGAGCAAATAACGGTGTTCATAAATCATACGCATCATAAGTACTATCACTGAGCAGTTTAAATGCAATTACCAGGAAATCCAGTCAGTTTACGGGATTTTAAAATTAAATATAAGTTAGACTGTACCGGGTCCGTCGGAGGTGGTGGCGTGGGCGCGCGACCTCACCGCTCGCGTGGGTTGCAGGTGCCAACGCTCCTTTCCAGTGTTACCATCTCCATCTACTATTCCCCTAGAACGTATTCCTCAAATTTTTGGAAGAAAATTGAACCTCTATGTCTATATCTGTATATAGTAGAGTCAGCCTTATAACAATCTCTAAATATTTTACATGATTTTATTTATTATATTTAGACAAAAAATCTAAACACGCTAATAGATGCTGGCCATTCGCCATTGTTTCCCTTTTGAAACCCTTGACCTTTCTCAATGATCGCTTATTGTTCGCAATTTTCCCTTAATGACGGTTTATAACCATACGTCCAACACAATTGAGCTTTGTGATTGTCATATTTCCATGATTCATAATGATATAATGTCGTCACGAATTGCTGTTGTTACGGGTACATGGTCACTCCATCGCCCTTAATTATTTTTATTATTTTTAGGTGAAGTTATGTTTAGGTTAAAAGTTATGCATAAAAGGTATACGTGCAGTAGTATTTATATTAAGTCAAGTCGAGTACATAATTGCGGGATTCATTAACCTGCCTGTATATGGTAAGGATATCCGATGCCATCGCGGGTGGTTGCACTGCTCTTTGTTCTGCCGGTCAGTGTAGAGTAACCAGCTTTTGTTCTCATCGAGTTGAAAACCTATTATGTAAGTCCCCTGTGGCTGGTTCTCAAATAAACAAAAGCCTTATTGTAAGACATTAGAAACACAGTAGCTGAATTTTATTCAAAACAGATGACTGAAATGGATCGTCATCGACATGTTTTTTCATGATCATCAACACTCTATCATCATCATCATCATCGTTGTTGTCGTCACGTGTTTTTATCGTCATTCACGACATAAGTGACTGACACGGTGCATGAATGCGGAAGTTTATTCTTCCGTTGCACCGGCGAAGAGGTTAATGAAGCCCCTTTCAAAATACAGGAGAGAGTGAAATTCGAGTGTCCGGTGGAGATTCTGCTAATTGCTCGACAATTAACTAGTAAAAATTCTGTGTAGAGAGTGGCCTGCCCGCTCCACTTGTTATATGTTATAGCTTGGCGTATGAAAGTACTTAATAGCAGGCACTTGGTACGCGAACTGCCTGTTTATGTACATTGCATGTACTTCTGTCTATTGGGAACCACTTATATTGTTTGCAGCATTTTTCTCACATCGTTAGCCTTTGATTCTTACTAAAACAAAGAAAGATTAAGTTAATTTGCATAGAATAATTACCTGAATTTAAAGTGTGTAAATATTGTATGAGAAATTATCCAATAGAAAGGATGAATTAATTGATTTTCATACATAAGAATAAAGACCACGCAATTCAAAGACAAACCTGAATACATGTACTTTTTTGGACATACTGAATTATATTCTTGCCCGTTAAAATCCGTATGGGCAACGACTCTCAATTTAATCTAATTAACAAGACTCTTGAGCAATTGAACAAATGTTCGCGTCCATAACCGAACGAATCTCGACAAGTAAGTACCAATAGTCGTCCAAATAGACACAGTGTCAGTTGTTTATGATGTTCGGCTTTGATCGTTCTCGTCCAAGTGGCTTCCTATTCGGGAGTGTCTCTGCATCGGCCTATTTTTATCTGTTGCGGCATGCGGCGGCACGCGTACGACCTTTTCTGCCTTATGATTTGTCGGCGTTCAGCCCTGATGCCGTTATTGATTGCTTCCCAACTTTGTACCTCTCCTTCGTGTTTTCTTTGCAATATTTTGATTAATAAAACTTCCTAATATATTTAATATATTACAGACTTAAATACTCTCAAACATGATGTTAGATGGCATCAATTGCAGCTGTATGATGATCTAGAAATTTAAATGCATCTCCGTTGCTCGCATGCGTTACTAAATAGCAGCTTGGTCCAATTTAATAACAGGCTATGTTCCAGACACAACACGGTTCTTGAACGCTTTGTGCATCTCGTGTTTATTACGGTAATAATATTAACTAGCGAGGTATACTTAAGAACTTTTAATTCATTAAAATCATATGATGATTTAACAGCCTTGACATTGTTGCGAATTTTATAGCGTTTCTATCGATGTTGTCATCTGTGGAATGTTGTCCATGCTTTTTAAAATCTTCTTTATAACCTCTATATTAACCAAGTTGATTAGAATATGATAAATATTTATATCCTACATTAAGTTTACCATTTGGTGCGTGCCCATGTGTTCCATATCCGAATAAATTATTTCGAAAATATGTTATAGTAATATTTGGTGAATATGCTACGTATTTAATTTGTGATATTATTATTTTTCGTCTTATTATTTAGATTTCTATTATGTTAACAGAAACGATAACTGCAATGTCAACCTTTTATTAGATTTTTATTCTTGTTCATCCAGTTAATCACACATCACAATAATAAATGATTGATAGCTAAATACATACGAGTACTAGTTCATAAAGATTCAATCATTTTATATTGAAACGATATTATAAATAAACGCTTTATTGTCTTCGACGCCGTGTTCATTGTTCTTATTGGGAGTAAATTATACTTTTAATATTACCCTAATGGTTATTGATTTATTTCACTTCAATGTGTTTAATATAGAAAACTTCGTGTATTTTAACAGTCTTGGTTAAAGGTATACAACAACGTTATTAGAACAAGGACCCAGCGGAGTTCCACTTACAGATCAATAACCGGAAGTTGCCATAATATGTTGCTGGACAATAATTGTAGCAATCGGCTCGTTTCGAGCTCAACGGACGTTCAAGAGCCGCTTGCATTAACTACGTCGTCAACTTCTACTTGTCAAAGGCCTTTCATAGGTCCATTAGAGAATGACGTGTCTTTCACGTGCCAGCTTACGTTCGCGTACATGTAATCTGCGGTATGAATTTCAAATTCTAACAGGAGAAAGGTTTTTAGCTCACAAACCAAAAACTTGATGTTTCCGTAATTTGCACCGGTTTTTTAATGAAATGTCTATAAATATTTATTACTACATAACTTATAGACAACGTTCATTAGTTTTATTATTAACCCAGCTTAAATCGTTTACTACTTATAACCAAAGACTGAAGTCAAATGTAAGCTTAGTCGTATGCGATTTATGCGACCCATTCTGGGTATGATCGATTATTTTGGGTATTTATTATTTACGAGCTTTTGCCCGTGGCTTCGCTCGCGTTACGAAGTAATATTATTAACTAAGAAGATTTATACAAACTTTCATCCCCTATTTTATCCCCTTGGGGGTAGAATTGGTCAAAATCCTTTCTTAGCGAATGCCTACGTCATCTACCTGCATGCCAAATTTCAGCCCGATCCGTCCAGTGGTTTGGGCTGTGCGTTGATAGATCACTATGTCAGACAGTCACCTTTGAGTTATATATAATATTTAGATATAATTATATAATTATAATTTATTCCATTTAAATTCATTTAATGACTTGGTATATAAGACAATGAAATAAAGTTCCTTACGTGTAATGACAACGTGTTTGTTTGTTTCAGTCGAAGCAGCGAGCGTCGATCAAATGGCTGCTCTCGAAGGCGTTCAACAACAGGGTCCCGGAGAATCTACAGGAGCCGTTCTACAGGGATCATGAGGTTAGATACTATAACTTATTTAACGGTGGAGTTTAGCATAATTTATCATAAGCCCAGCAATAAAAACCAAGACAGTATTTCATTTATTTCTATTTACTGAATGTCTTAAAAATTAGCTGATTATTAAGTTAATTAACTGAACAGTAATATAGCCGATATTCCTATTCAGCGAAGTTTTCTGTCACTTCTGCGATGTTTAGCAAATAAATATTCTTTCACTCCTAATCTGGTACATTTAGTACAAAGTTTATAGTAAATTTGTAGGCTTTTGTAATATTAATAAACACCAGATGCAGTTGCTATGCTTCATAGTCTAATGTTTGATATCAAAGCGGAAGATTGAGCGTATATTTATAATTCAGAGAATTTTCGTCTGAGTAACAGTTTGTATTGCCCCAAATAAGAGTCATTTATATTATATCAAAGAGAATCGATGAGTATTGCGGTATGCGTGTTGCATAACGTTTAAAATGTTATCAATTGCTACATTAAAAGCTTCGATAGTCTCTATGTACAAGTACTAGTCATTGACTACTTTTGATATTGTTTTTGTATTGTTTATAAAAATCCCTTCTCCGACAATAAGAAGTATATCTGAAATGTTATAACACACATGATGCAAAACAATAAACTCTTAAAAAAATCTAAAGCTTATAATAGAAACTATTTTATATGCTCTTTCGTTAGGTTCTTGCTAAGCTTTGTGTCATTGGCAAAAATAATGAGGCATATTTGATCCGCACTGAAAACACGGGCTTATTGGATTTGTTCTTTGCTAAACCTTTTTGTTTTGTACGCTTCGTTACGTTGCTCCATTGAATTCATTCGAGCTCTATTTGGAGCACAATTGAGCTTGTGTCCTATTGATCCCTGTAGCAGCTTACGTTTCCTTATATAAGCATTGGTATGTGCATTTACTGAATTGTTTACTTATCAAGAGTGTGAAGTTACATTTCTTTATATGCTACATAAATTATTCTTTTGGGTTATTATCTCTGTGTATTAAATTTATTAAGTCGTTTTTTGTGCACGACAATCCAAATTATTGTTGTAACAAATACTCTGTAGCAAGTTTATTTTAGCAAATATTTAAAGCGTCGACATTATTTGTAAAAATAAGTTCCTGATTGGTTATGCCTATTTAAAATTGCTTTCATGACGAGCATCTGATATTTCTATTTTTGCAAGCCACCAATCGCAAATTGTCCTTGTGGCAATGCCTTGTAGGTAACCCGAGTCGTTATATGTATTTGCAAAGTTCAAGCTAAGCTGAACTGTTGTATTGATCCGATCCAGTTACATGGGGCCATCACGCGAGCCAACACAGCCGTGGTGTGCTTTTGGGAGCGCCGCTATTTAGCACATGCGAGCTATAAGACTTATTAGTGTAACTGTGTACGGTTCGTGACGACGCATAGTGGAGTGGACTACCCCTCGTATCGTGTCCGGAATCATGAAAATATTTGGAATGTAGGAGTGGTATAATTGACGTTTGAAATGTTAGGTACACTCGTCATATAATATTATGTTGGTGCTGTTAATGTTATATGATCGATGGTAGAACTGAAAGTAGTTGCTGAAGGTAATAATGAGCAGTGTTGTAGATTATTAATAGGTGATAAAAATGTTTGCGAAATGTATGGACTTTCTTCTTTTAGAAAACACACTATGACTTTGTCTCATTTGAAGCTTCTGTTCACTGAAAACAAAAAGGTATCTCTTTAGAAGTTTGCGATGATAAATATAAGCTTCCATTATATTTATCATCGCAAACGATTAGGGAAAGCAGAAATTGTGTGCAGACGATTAGGGAAAGCAAACACGGATATGCATTAACGATTGTTATGATGAACAAGTTCAAGGTTTGCAAGTATACATTAAACAAAACTTCTACCGCACAGGATATTGCGGTAAAAGTGGGTAAGCTTTTGATCAGCTTATACATTGTATTGAGTTCTCGGTAATTGATATCCACGGTAACTTTAGCACATCTTATATTTCAATACGGCTTTGAAGAAGTTAAAAGGGGTGGGGATTAATTCTATCTATTTTTTCGATGATATAAATAACTTTCAAAACATAGAGAGTTCTATAGTTGTTGGCTTACATCAAAACAGGATATAAGGAGAGCTAATAAATGTAAAATGCTTATTTTCAAAGCCATTTTTGATTATGAATATGTAGTTAGCCAATTAAATACATAACTTCTATATAAGTACAGTAGCAAACCGATCTCGATTATTTAAACACTATTCACCTTATTTCGACATTATCAGTACCCTTAGTATGAGTTTTTACATTTTTACAAAAATGTTTCAGTTTACGTATTTCACATACATTTTCAATTGGGTAGGGGCACTGATGGGAAATGTATGGGCAAATTCGTAAACAAATACAAAAATAGTCATTTTTGTAAAATCGTAAAAACTTTTTTTTTTTTTTTTTTATAATATTGGAGTAGCAGACGAGCATGCAGTCCACCTGATGGTAAGTGGCTACTGCCACCCATGGACATCTGTAATCAACCCCAGATAGGATTAGATATTCTTACCTGAGGTCGGGCACAGATGCGCCGCTACCCCTGAGGACTAAGCTGGAACGCCTCGGAAAAGTCTGTCTCCCTTACCACACCCTTCAAACCGGAACACAGCAGCCTAACATTGCTGTTATTAGGTAGAAATAGGTGCGGCGTTGGTGCCGCCGGAGTCGAACCACAGAGGGTTCTACCAACTTATAATAAGGGTACTGTTTTACTTAGATTTAAATATTTGTTATATGTAGCTTTCTGTATCATGAAATATCTCGTTAGGCATTCATTCGTTTTATTCTTGTCTTTTTATAAAAGTCTAAACTCGCATTCTGAATACGACTCACTTCTTTTTAAATATCATTTACACTCAAATTTATATGTTTACAAGTTTAAATTTATATGTTTACAATTGTGTCATGATATGTTTACCGTATGACATAATGTTGTTATGTTATACATGCTTATGAGGTAAAACGAGTTATCTGAAGCATCGGTCCGATAGTTATTTATTTATTAAAGAAGTATTATGAATTAAAAATACATTTATTCGTTCATTGCTCATTATGTAAAGATTATGTGTTAGTTATATAATTTATCCTCACTGTTTTAAGTACAGTAATTTAAGTATAATTATAATGTACTTAATTAACTTTCAGAAGTAACATTTTAAATGGCTTTTAATTATCCTGTATGTTTTATTGTCTAGGAAAACTTGATTTTATAATTACCGTAAATACAAATTTAATACATATATACTGAATTGCGTATATTTTATTTCATAATACAATACAAATTTATACATATATATGCACTATTTGACACACTAACAAGTTGCTTCGAACTTCGCTGCGATCGAAATAACTCCTAACAAATTAATTTATCTAATATAGCCGCGTTAAACTTATTTTCTAGTTAGTTAACTAATTTGGATCCACGCTTAAGCTGCGTTGACATTTTTGTGGACGTTTTGAGCTTGGTAATTTTAGAACTATGCTGTTAAGTAATTTTGCTCTTTAATAAATTTAGCTATTCTAGATTAGAGACTCTAGCTAGAATTTAGTTAAAGTCTCTAGAGAGAGTATTCATTGTCATAATGTTTATTGCTTTTGTCGTTTAATACTTTACTCTCGCTGACATATAATGTAAGTCAAGGTATAATAATTAGTGTATTTGTTTACAAAATAAATGAATTCGTTACAATCTCCCCTATACCTATACACAGTTCGTAGTTTTTGACATGGGATTATGTTTAAACTCGTAACATATACTACGTATACTAATTTTAAAAGAGCAAATATAGAGTCGGCGTTTCGTAAAAGTCGTCGGTGCCATTTCCGCCTTGGGGAAACGGCGATCTTTTGTTCTGTATCGACCGTTGACTCGGCTCTCGATTTAAGGTTATTTTAGTTTAGACCACAGATAAGATTAGTCGCTGAGATACCATTGTTATAGGCGTAATAGGAGATAAAGATTCTGATGTATTTGGAAACATCGGACGCGGTAATTTTTATGTTTCGAAACTGAGAAAATTGAACAAAGGCTGATCATTCAAATTCAATTAAACTCTCTATGTACCTGGTGTCTTCATCAAATTGCTTTTGTTTATATTACAGATAAGAGACCTTTTATAGCCTCTTTAACAACAGTTTTAAACATTATTGTGTTCTTGTTAGAGAAGTGTGGTAAGTACACAAGTCTTTCTAAGTCCTCAGGGTAACAAAACTTCTGTGATTGAGGATATAATTTAAGGCGTCGAACCTTTTTGAGGTTGTTTATAAATATCCATGGCCGACAATCACGACATATGATCAGGCATGGGTTACTATTTCAGATACGTAGAAAAAAATAAGTTCAAACCAGAAGTCCATCATATAAAATGTTTTTAGTTTTTTTTGTCCAGATATTAGTTAAATAATTACGCGATCTTCTCACGATAATTACCCGAGAGCTTTCATATGACTCAACTTCAGGTCAATATCACTAACATCACAGCCGACCACAGCGCATGCACAACGCGCTGAATGGATGTCTTGATTTATGATTCACTCTAAGATCATTTCATTCCGGATTGAGATCGTGAGCTCAGATTGATTGTGTATGGCAAATCGATCGGATGTCTTGTGTGGGTGTTGGCTTTGTCTTTTGCCTGTTGCCGATGCGTGGGCTCAATTTTTTCTAGACAAATTAGGTCTGTTGCAAAAAAATATTTGATTTGGCTACCTACATACCAATACATAGGTACAGAGGTATAGGTACGCAGCTACATCAGAACTCAAAGGTATAATTGTTATATTTTGATCTGTGATTATTCCTCTCGCGAATATTTTTGTCTTATAACTGTAATTCTTGCGATTTTGATTTAATTGATTTATAGCAAGGCACAATCAAACTTGACGTCGCCTGATTTATCTAAATGAGTTTTTGCTTGCAACTCAAATACAGACTGTAAGTTTTGTCTTTGGATAAAGTTGAAAAGGTTGTTCGCGAATAAATCTGAATCAGCTGTAGTAAAAACTAGGCGTTGCGACTTACGCTAGCAATTTAGCTTTAGAAAAGGGAAAGATGCAAAAAAAAGATTCGCAAATGAAACACAAATCTCGCCGGCGCCTTTCTCCTTGACCCGTGGGCTGCGGCCAGACGCCGGCAATTTGTCGTATCGTTTTGTTGCGCCTTTTTGTCGCATTGTCGTGTCGCAATCGTACAGCTCAATTATTCTCACTGGAGTGCGTGTCGTGGAGCTTGTCTAATTAGTAAGGAATTCTCTGATTTGTGGCTGTTAATGTGTACCCTGCACGAGGTTGCCGTATTTTTAAGAGATCTTGCAAGCTCGCCAATTTCAGTTGTCTGTTCCGCTTACGTTACATAATAAACGACCCCATTGAAATGGAATGAAATTTCGCTCAAAGGAGAAATTACATTATTCATCTATAAATTCTAAAGACGTTCTGCTATGTTCACCACTACTCTCTTCTAACGCGGTCTTTGTTACCTTCTCATCGTCAATAAGTTGTAATTTCACCGGAAAGTTCGTATACGTTATTTTTACAGGAAAGCTGTTTTGAAACTTTGATCGTATTGAATATTCTATAGAGGAGTGTTGTTAAACATTCCGGTTTTAAATTACACGATGATTCAAATAATTTCACAATGAGTCAAAGTTACATGTTTTGTGTTTACAAGTATTTCGTTTATGTAATAAGAGCCTGATATAATCATAAATGTCTACAATGGTGACATGTTTGAATAATCTTTATTTAATTATGAACGGGGAACCTAACCGTTTGTCATTGTATCTGGGTGGCATACGACAGTTTTCCGCAAAAGGAGCAAAGATCAAAATGTAGTTATTGCCGTTATGGGTGTTAGTGACACTGATTACTAACAAGATACTAACTTGGTGTGTAACTAGATTAGGCAGTACTTATATATGTGTAGCCTGCCCTCTTGCTTTTCTTATTTTGAATTGCCCAATTTTAAAAATATCTTCAAGCTGTACCAGATCATAATCATAATCAACAGAACAATATGTGATATTTTATAATTAATTGTTTTGTTAATAGCTACAAGCTTATTACAAAATCTGTGGGTCTCCTACGCAGTCAGGGGATCCAAATGAGACAACAATGACAGTGCTAATTAGATGTGACTCGTGTAAATAGTCCCGAGGTTTGCTCTGCTTTTGTTCAAACAGACAACTTTGTAAATGGATGTTCAAGTATGTTTAGAAGAAACATACTTTGCGAAAGACATATTTAGAACATCGACCCGTCAATAACATTTACTCGTATGTACGTTGGACGCTAACTCAGTTGGTCTGAACATAAAATGTCTGGAGAGCGTTTAGTATATCTATTAACTTTAAGTGTTACCTACTTTAGGTAAATCTAAGGATAAAAGTTATTGTAGCCGCCGAATTGACATTAAGTATATGTATCTAGTAATATTTTAAAATATTTTAATCTGGCGTTGTATTTCTATTTCGAGAAAAAGTCGATGTAAAACGTCGAGGAAATGAAAAAAAAAGCGATCAATATGAAATGATAATCAGAAATCTGTATGTTGTCCAGAAAACATAGACACTAACATTTTTACTAAATATTAATTATCTTTTCTGTATGCTATTACGCTACTCAAACATATTCGAGATAAGTTGATAAGCACAATTGGAAACAGCATACCTGTACCAATTTATAGGTGACTGTGGTCGCAACAATAAAATGGCGTTACAATATCGATATGCATTTCCAATGGGGGATTGCGTAAAGTTGTTAAAAACGCCCAAAACGCAACAATCGTGTCGCGCTAGATAAAAGTGAGAGCTATCGAGGTCGTGTCGAATGTGTGGACCGCGACCCGCTGCCAGGGTTGTGACTGAGTTACTTCCCTTCGCAGACGAGTGCTATAAGCGTACCCGTGATCCTGAGAAACAGCATCCAGAGGAACCGATGGGCGGCGTGGACGTGGGGTTTTTGCCGATAGAAGTTTGGCATGTCATCTTTGCTGCCCCCGCGGCTGAGACAAGCCCATACAGAGGTTCCCCACGAAAAACGAAATAGGTTACTACTTCCCTGACGTTCCGAAGATGCAAATAGTAACTCTAAATGTGGTTAATAACTCAGATGTCTTCGGACGTTGATAAAAAGTGCATTTCTGGTCGAGGCAAATCCGTGTCAGGTTGTTGCGTCATTTGTTTGGGTAATAGTTTTCTATTTACACTCTAAAGAGATCTAAAGTAGAATGGTGTTGTAAAATATTAAAGTCGATATAAACTTTGGTCTCGGTGTATCAACGATTTTTTTTCCGTGATTAGAATAACATAATCTTCTAGTCCTGTTTAGTCCTGCTGTGATGATTACTATTAGATACATAACAAATAATTCTTATGAATACTTCAATACTTCGTGGAAATTAACGTCTGTCGGACAAATTAATAAGAATATTTTTCTCAACCTTGTTTTTGTGTAACAGACTTCATAAATTTTTATTATATTCTTAATATATTGTTATTTTTCTTTTTTTCGTAGCACGCCAGCCCTGGTCATACAACATGCGTGTTTCGTACATTTCATGGTCAATGAGATGGTAATACGGTGGCGTAAAGTCTTTCCATGACCGGTTTTCTGTTTATTTCCCAAAATACTATAGTGTTGTTTTAGATGTTTTCGACCATTGTTATTGCAATTATGAATGACAAGATAAAGAGGCCCTGTTATAACCGTTCTCCACATGTAAGTAGGTATATCTGTTCATTTAGTGCTTTACATATTTTTTTAAGTTAAATGCTCCTGATTATGTACATATTTACTCGTAGATACGAGTATAATTAGACGTTATAGCACAGATGGGTTTTTAGTAAGTACTTGCTCAATAACATATAAATATATAAGGGAAGAAAGTCCTATAATTGTGGAACAGTCAATATAATATGTAGTGTGATAAAATCATGCAGATTAGTTGATCCGTCGATTGATTTCTCGGACCAACACCCTGATTCTCGTATTTTCGCGTAATGTTATTTTACTTTTTGTATTTTTTTTCTTAAATTTTGAACAAAACTAATAGGTATAATGCTAAACAACTACATGAAATATTTTGCTGTATGAAATATTTTTATGTTGCTGCCAATGGATATGGAGATAATTAAGTTTACTGATAACGGCCACGGACTGGCGAGCATGTTCTAGTCCAGTTCGAGATAAAGCTGTCTTGCGCGTGATGAAGGGCGTATAGCAGAAAAGATGACAGCTGAAGTGTATTCCCAGACCAATGACCTTATGGTACATAGATTTTATCTTGGTTATGTTATAATGATATCAAGTACCGTGATATCTTACGACCTTTTAAAACTAGATAAGGAAATATTTTTAATTTACAAGCTTTTATTTTTTAAATATGGAGCTTTTTCATATATGTGCGAATAAGGCCACACATACTATATAATCATAAGTTTAATGGCACATTCATTAAAAGTAACTCAAAAGTCCGCGGTTCTTACAAAGAAAATTTTCGTTCCCGCTCTATTAAAAGTTTTTCAGATTTTCTGATACTACTGGATTAAGGAATTCGAACATATTCTTAGAAATTGACTTCAACGTATTATATTACGATACTATATGATTTACTCATTTTGACCGCTTTTAAGTTTTATTCTTGACTTTAAATTAACGAATGTAGCTAATAATTTGAATCTGATGTTATCACTTAATTATTGTATGACTAACGTCGGGATCAAGACTCGAATACTGCCTGAGATCGATCATACTCATGTGTAAAGGCTATATGCTCATGATATGTGAGTACGTTTCACTTCCATGTTTAGTTTTACCAGTTGAAACCCATGATTTCACCTCATTAATGAAAGTTATCTCTTAATTTTTACAGCAAGCAAATTAATGTGGTACCGCTAGTCTTAACGTTAATTATTTATTGTAACTGTTACTTGACTTAATTATAATAACTAATTGATTACCAAGAGTTTGTCATTAGCTGTTCAGTAGTGCATGCAGATATTCAATTAACATTTGATTAGAATTAAAATGCGCATACATTGTTCTAGTGGGATAATCGTGGTGACCACGATGTAAACAAAAACAAACAAGTGGACAAACATTCCTTATTAGTCGCTGTAAGAAGCTAATGAGAAACTCAATTCAGTGTATCGCTATATAAGATCAGTTGCGTTAGAAAATATAACATAATAAACGTTGTTAGTTATTCAATTCTGATTACATAAAAATATCTTTTAAGTCCTCTAGTTTTCGGTCTAATAAATTAAAAAATCTAGATTTACATATTACATACTTTATACTTTTTATAAAATAATTACGTGATAAATGTGCCTATATCTTAATTTAAAATTTCTGCTTATGACAGTTTTCATTGCTTACAAGTGTATGTCTACTAATTAGCAATATATAACGTGAAAGGTAACCGACGTATATCGATTTAATTAGTAGCATAATTAAAAATTACATTATTCGTTACCTCTCTACCCACGTTTCCAGCGTCACACATGAAATTCATTTAAAAATTGAATTATTCAGATACTTTTTCCTTTCGACTTTATTATTAATCCGTACGTACATTATACAATATTATATTATAATATAATAAATACTGGCATACTTTGTTAGAAGTACAAGATATTAAAAATTCCAAAAATAGGTAAGTATTTCATTTCAGTGTTTCAATTCTAAGGGCATAAATTTAACAATAAAGTGTATGCAGATTAAATTATTGTAAGTGTTCGTTACCGCCCTGTAATAAACGCCAAAAAGTATTCAAGTCTTACGTAAGGTTGACCAATGACGATGGGTGCATCTCTATTCGGGACAACTAAGTTGGAATATCTCATTTAAATCCGTTACGACAACTCTTAAACTAGAAAACCGCAACGTAATGCTGTTGATGTAAGGCAAGAAGTAGGTGTGACGGCAGCACCTCCGGAGTAGAATCACGAAGGGTTCTACTATTAGGTAAACGAAACTTTCTCCGTTATCTAAAGCTTGAAATGGTAAAGTAAGTAACATTTCGTGCATTCGTGAATGCAGACATGATCGTCAAGTAGGCGAACGGTTGAACTTGCAGTCATTATTCCGCACTCACGATCGTGTCTCGTGCCATGTCTCAATCTGTAATGTAACAATGCGATTACCGTTGATGTCTGAATTCAGTTTGAATTGGTTGTAAATGTGCTAAGTGATAAATGATTCGGGGAACTGTTTTACTCGGACTAACTAGTGCAAAACCCGATCAGAGCCTAAATAGAGTTCCTCCAGCATAAGTAGTTACTTACCGAAGGGTTGCCGTCGGACTAGTGCCGATGCATGTTAAAAGAGCTTTCCCTTAAAACCAGCGTTCTATTAGAATTCACAGAAAAATAAGTTAATTCCTTCATCGAGATTACGTTAGAGTCCATGGGGTCCATAGATCGCTAAACATTAGATGCGATTATATGTAATTGCTATCACTTCTTCGAATATAATCGCTGTTTTTTTTAGTCTTATGTTGTCCATTCTTAATGCCTGTACGTTTTGCTATAAGGTTCAATATAGCATCTCTCGACTCGTTCATGGTACCACCGTTGCCAATGTCCTCTTGACCTCTAACCATTAAACTGTTGAGATTACAATGGCGTTATCGAGACTAGCACAAATGCCGAACTATTAAAGCGAAACATGTAACACTTTCGACGAAAGCTTCGAGCGTACTTCGAGCTATGTTAAAGAGATTAATTTTTGATAAGAACGCTGATAATACAAATTAATTTAAAAATACTTTCAGTTTTCAATGTATAAAAGATTGTGTAATAAAAATTAGAATACAATTCTAGTCATCTGTTGCCTGAGGCGTTTAATATAGTAAAAATGGTATGGTAATTACTAGAACATATTTTTTAGATAAAGAAGGCTGTTGGAAATTAGACTAATTATAAAAGAAAAACGAATATTAATCGATATCTGCATTTCAAAGATCCCTGTTAACAGTCTCGACATTCATGGAACACGTAATTAAAGTAAAACCGTAGCCGATCACAGATGTGTTGTTACCCTACATAATTTAATTGGAATATCCCATGGAAATTCCTTACCACGTCCTGGAAATCAGAACACAAACATTAGCACTGCTACTGCTGTAAGGTAAAATGAAGTTAAATTGCAGTGTTGTCGCATTAAAGAATTACATATTTCAAAGTTAAAATTAAATGTTTGCACAATTCGTACAAGCACTCAGAGACGACAATGCCAGGTACTTTAAATTAGAACAGTAGCAGATTGTTAACTGGTCTCTAATGCATTGTTTCTGATATTTATCGTCTTATCGCTTCTTTGAAATGTTATTAAAACTTCAGGCGACGTAGACTGTTCAGCATAACATAAACGATGTTATGGTTAAGTATTGAACATAAGTATGCATTCAGAACCGGTATTGGATGGAGCCATAGATATAGCTGTGAGATTCATAAGTAGGTTTGAACTATTTTAGTAAACTGTGTCTTTCAAATCTTTTAATCTATACCTACAATCCTCGATCGATGGCACCTCCGACCATCTAGATAAAATATGTATGCTTTAGAAACCGTCAACCTACCATGGACGAAATGGAAATAAGCTCTTAAAATTTTACCTTATAATAAGTTCTCATTTCTGTATAAAACTAGTGTTATTCCGTCAATTTCCTACGGAGTTTAATTAAAGCCATAAATGATAACGGTGGCGCGACGTTATTTGTGACGTCACGCCGTCGACCGCACCCAGGGCGCTGCAAGGCCACTCAGCGGAGACTCCTAAGTCTGTGACGCAATATTAGTCATTCCCTTTAAATATAACACCATTAGACATTTTATCACGAACAACAGGCAACGCAACTTGACCAACTAGTCCACTCCCGTTAATGGCTTTAGGTCGAAGGAATAAGAACCTGCGTGGGTTCCGCTGATTCCCGATTGCGAAACTTTTCGCAGTACTGTACTATTGATGAGCTCTATGTCACTATACGCCATTTCTTCAGACGCGAAATTACTTACATTGTTTACAGGTTGACAAAGATTATAAGACCGCTTATTATCTTTTCTTCACGCATCGTTGAATTAAACGGCAATTAATATGCATTTTCTTTTGATATTTTATCAACATTTGAAAATTATCCCATTAAAGTTAAATTGTTACGTTAATTTAAAATAACTCCAGCAAAACAACTATATGTATAAGGATTGAAATCCATCAACATTAATTATTATGAATATGAATAAATGTTAACCTGTATATAGGTAATTAAACTTCTCATCTGAAAATCATAGATACGATTATTATTTCTATTTACATACCATCACGCCAAGTTTCCATTTCTCTCTTGGAATGTTATTATCACACAAATGTGTGAATTGTATGTTACGTCATCGTTACAATGTGACGAGTATGACATAATCACTTTACCAGCCTAAATTGAAGAGGGTTTTCAATGGCGAATTTGTTTATTACAAGTATTGTGTTCTGGATCTTGGCGCTTGTTTACTTTTACCTATTTGTTTGCGATGAAAACTGTGGAACTATATGCGTGGAAACCTAAACTACATACATATAACTATATCTTTTCGTACAAACACTAGGAAGTTTCATTAGAATAGCTAAATCATTTTGCACAAAATATAATTTCAACATAGTAACAGACTTGTTGATCTCTACCAATAACCGCGTGTTCCGAGCACTTAAACTCGTGTTGCGGAACAATCAAATGATTCACGAGCTGAACCTAGCCGTCATCAAAGCGGAACCTTGACAGTGAATCAAACCGTAAACGAATTATTTGCTCTAGCCGTAGCTGCAGTTTCTTCGACCATCTGACCATGGACAACAAAAAGTGAATAATCCGCCTGGAGAAAATTAACTGTCGCTTTTTTATATTTGAGCCTAACGACAAAGCAGACGTGCCTGATGGAAAGTAGTCAACGTCGCCTATGAACATTTGCAACACCAGAGGAGTCGCCAATGCATCGCCGGCTTTGACGGAGAGTTCTTTTTGCACCTTTTTTGAAGAGCCCCATGTCATAGCGGTCCGGGAATACCTCAGAAGGAAGTTAATTCCACATCTTGCACGTTCGTGGCAAAAACGTCCGCGCTAACCGAACCGTGGAGGGCCGCCACGAGTCCAGTTGGTGTGGATGGAACTTCATCCTTCGGCGAGTGGTGCGATGGAGGAAGGGTGACGTAGGCACCAGGTTAAATAGTTCCTCGGAACACTCGCCATTGTAAAGCCGGTAGAACACGCAAAGGGAACCTATGTCACTCCGGAAACTTAAAGGTTCTAACCGATCGGAAATCTTCGGATCGTTGACGATTCGAGTCGTCACTGACGGACGAACGGGCATATTGTGTCTTAGTGACGGAATAAGGAAACTTTCCTTTCATTTCAGAAGAATACCTGACTAAAGATTGGCGTGTTTTCTTGTAAAGTCCTCTAGCCCTTAAGCTGATTTAAGATTTAAGATTTAAAATAGTATAATTTTAAAAACCTTTTAAAGCTTACAAATAGAATTTTCGATGTGAAAGCGGTGCTTCAAATATTCACTGACTAATAAGTGAATATTTGTGTAAAGGCTTATTTTGTAAGTTGCGGTGTACATTGCAGCTATGTATATTTAAGAAGGAATGCGATGGCGACCTCTTGTTAAATTAAAATTATGCGATAATTTTAGAATCTAGTTACGGGTTGAGAATTCATCGTAGGTGCATTTTATCTTTAAACATTAAGTCGCAATATGAAATGTAAGGGCTCGTTTAGCATTCGCTATTATGGCTTCAGCGTTTATTGCGTGTTTGTTTGATGTGTTCAGTACTGACTGCGGTGTCTACCACTTCAGTAGTGTTACCTTCCCTTGCTTATATAACTATAAATGTGTACCGAAAATAATTATTTTTATTTGACTACTCTATTTCATCGTTTCATTGATGCACTGGCCATCTTAGTGAAACGAAACCTCATTGCTAATGAAGAAGATACAAACGTTCAGTTAAAGATCCTAAGTCAGATGAAAAAAAATGTAAACAACATTTTTAATGTAAAACTCCCCTTTCCTCCATTACAGGATCAGGAGCACCTGAAACCGCCCATAGTGGGCGGTTTGGCCAACGCGGAGCTGTACTGCCTTGCGTTGGCCAACATGTACTCGGACCCCAACTACCATAGCCTGAACCACTGGAACATCCTGCAGACACTAGCGCGCAAGGGCGTGCAGGTGCCGGACCCGCCGGACTGCGCACTCACCGAGACCGTCCTCATTCAAACCAATCCTCTCAAGATGGTGAGTAGGTTTATCTTATATGCGGTTGTAGTGATAGTTTTCTAATGAAAATGTTAATTAATTCTTCGTGTGTGATTACGCGATCAATTTAATAATGGAGAATATATCATGTTGCTCTAACTTCGTGTACACGTATGTAAATGCTTCTGCATTTACATACGTGTACACGAAACCTATTTTTTCCGATGAAAGGTGACCTGTGTCACACTGTGAAAAGTTATTTTCGCTTGAAAGTCTAAACCGGTTTAACTAGCTGTTTTCAAAATTACTTTTAGTTGTTTACTTACAGTGACAAACTTATATTTGATTTATTTCTATTAGGCTTAAATTTTACGAGAGCATTTTTATAGGTAACAAATAAAACGATTAACACGTTTCATTTGGATAATATTAATAAAAGATGTGTTACAAATAAATTTGAAAAAGATTGATATGTCCATTAAGAAGATTAGCTTTAAATTATAAACATTAATAGTGATTGCTTTCCTAAGTTCCGAGAAATACTAAGGCTGCTCATTAGTAAAACGAATCGCCTTTTGTATTGCGATAAGCAATTGATGAGAAATATAATGGGCACTGCAGTGGGTGGATGAGAGCCGGCCATGATTGCAGTTTCGTGTTTATCCGCGAGCGAATCTGATGGCAATAGATTAAATTGGCCGTAGGCTGTCTGCCGGCAACACAAGAAATGCCCACGTAAACACACCCACTGAGATTAGACTTGGAATTAACAGTACTTTCCTGTTCATTACATACATCTGAACGTATTTGTATTGAGTAGTAGACGCAAACAAATAGTACCGTAAAGTTCTAACTGTTTTGTGCCTTTATTTTTTTCGATACCTTTGAATCTCTTGGCATGTAGCTACGCTTTGTGGTTGTGTTCACGGACTTGACGAGAACGACTTGTTTGTTCGGTCAACTTTACGTTTTATACGCATTACTCATGGAACAAAAGTTGTTACTTTGTTTGTGTATTATTATTTATAGCTATTTAAATGAACCATTGGCATAACCTAATTATTCTACCCTAATTATTAATGACTTAACGTTATATTTATTATAATAAAATTGAAGTGTTTGTGTACCCAATATTTCTATGTTACCTGTTTATAATATTGTGATAGCCTCGGGCTTTGAAGGACCGTATTAAATCCAAGGCACACATTTGTGAATGAAGCTTTGTTCGTATTACATATATTGATCGTGAAAATTAATTAATTATCACTTGCACTTTTGATGAAGGAAGACACCGTCAAGGTCCTTATATTTCGGTGCTGAGTATTCTTCAAAATGTTCCTAAAAATATAAGAAGTGTATCTACCCACACTCGGCGTATTGGACTCTACCCTTAGATATTCTCATTTTGAGAATGGTTAACGATCGTGTTTGATCTCCTACTAATGTGTAATGATGTGATTGTAACGGAGCCATATTGACGTGTTTCCAGGGTGCCCATATGATTGTGATAGAAGCGCTAATGGTGCTGTACGCGCGCGAGGTGGTCACGTTAGACAGGGTGTCTGCGGCGGCGCAGCGGTTCGGCACGGGCCAGCCGCTGCCCGTGGGCTCCAGCATACCGCACGAGGACGGGCTGCTGTGCTGGATCAATGCGGCGTGCGCTGCTCTTAATAAGGCTGAGGTGAGTCATGAATTTGTCATTTTTAGTGAACTTCCCCAAAGAAGAGAGGACAACGTCAGGTTTCTTTTTTCTGAAAATAATTAGGCAAATTTGTATCCAGTAACAAGAAATGATCACAGCATTTCAAAAATAATTCAAAAAGGTTTATTAATTCCAAAATCAATTGATTATCTGAAATCGATCACGATACGATAAATTATCTACCTATGAGGGCTCATTGAAACTTCTAAATTGTTATTATAAGGTGGAGATGGTTGTGATGATAGGCTATCGCTTTCGTCCCAAAAGGGTATGCACTTGTTCACCACTTTTTCATTTTTCGTTCATTCATTGATCCCAAGTGTGATATTTAAGCCGAACGTCCACCGCCAGCTAAAATAAGTTAGTTTAGTTTAGCTCGCAAAGTTGAGCCAGTTTTTCATATATGTGCGTCCACCGCAAACTATGCAATCTAAGCTAACTAAAATATCCCGACTAGGTCTTACTAACTTAGTTGTGTAGGCCGATCCGAAGCTACGCGGATTAAGCTAATCCCCTCTCACCCCCTTCCGTTACCCCTCTGACGTCTTTCACTAGTGTTGTTTTCTAGTGTGTGATCATGCGCAGGCAGCGAAACACGTATTTTCAGCATGGAGTTATTTATTGAGTACGTCAAGCTATATCCTATATTGTATAATACAGAGGCAAAAGACCACCGTGATGCAAATAAAAAAGAAGGTATATGGAAAACAATAGTGGACGAAATGAAAAACCAGGAAATCAAAGATGGTAAATTTTGAAATGGCAATAATGGTAATGGTAATAATGGTAAACTTGACACTCCAGTACAAACTGATTATCAGTAACGTAGTTTTATCTTATTTTTCGGTGGACGAACAACAACTTGTTAGTTTAGCTTAGCTTATTTCAGTGAGCTTAGTTCCTAATTATTTTAGCTGGCGGTGGACGTTCGGCTTTCTATTGTTATAAGAGCATAGCATCATCAATTTTATTCCTGTATGTCTGTTATGTGTGTCAAAGCGTCAAACTACAGTTTCCTTCAACCGTTTCAGGAGAACCCATCGTCCCACGTGCCAATGGTGAAGAGCCTGCAGGAGTTGTGCGACGGTACTGCGCTGGCGGCGCTGATCTCGTTCTACTGCCCGGACGCGCTGCCGCGGGCCGCCGTGCGCGTCGGCCGCATGGCCTCCATACAGGACTGCCTGCACAACCTCATGCTCGTCTACGACTTCTGCCAGAACTACCTGCCGCACAACGTGTTTCATATGCTGCCCGAAGATGTCACGTATATGAGAGGGTTAGTGTTTTACAACAAATATTATTTATGTAAATGTATTAACTATACGAATCTTTTCTGTTTTGTATATTCAATATTTCCAAAAATGATTTCTTTGTGCTTATGAAAGGAAATTATATATCCTTATATTTACTGCATTATTATATTAACTGCAGTGAAAAATATGGTTCTAAATATACCAGTATTAATGTTTTATTAAATAGATACATCAATGGATGTAATTAACACAAGCTAGACTCATTAAAGCCTACGCCTACGTAAATTATAGGTGGTTGTTAATACTGGTGAAATATCATAATGATTCTTGTATGAATGTCATATAAAAATAAAACTCCTTACTTTCCAGGTCGATGCGTCAAAACTTAATAGCGACTTTAGCTGATCTCTTCAACATGTTGGAAGTGCATCCAGTAAAGTCTGTCAAATACCCGGGAAGTGGTGAGTACAAATTAACGCAAAAGTCGCTAGCTTATCTCTGTACCGATATTGCATGCTAGACCTCTAATGGGAGTATGTGGTCATAATATCAAAGGTCCTATGCCCACTAATACAAAGAATTAATATTCTGCCGCTCGCTCGGAGACGGTCAAGTAACGCTTTGCATATAGTACTCGTAAGTAACGTTGAGATAGGTTCCTAGGGTTGGTTTATGTAAGTCTTTTTGTTATGAACATTCAAGTTTTATTTGCATTATGTGATATTATTCGTTTATTTTTATAATGTTTTAATATATTTTTGTGTAAGACACCAGGCAACATGGCGGAGGTAAGTTTATATTATATATTGGGCGACATCTAATTTATTTTGAAAAATACTTCAAGAGTCACCCTGTCTTTCTTGCGTTTTGGAGCTTTTGCATCAATTGGATTGTCAATTTAATATTTTTATTATTGGCTGTACCACTAAATTTTACTTATTAAAATTGTTGATTGCCTTCAGAGTGCACTGCTTAAAATTTTAACAAAAACGACAAATTTTGAAACGTTGCGTCACAAGTACGCGTAAAGCTAAGACAGGGTGATCGTCGCGTTGGCGTGCATACGTATCCGTGTAGTAGGTGCTCGCACACAAATGTATGTGAGCGAATTTTCCACGGCATCCGTGCGATCGTACTACACGCGTGCGTGCGGGTGCACGCGTGTAGCGGAGTGGACGTGCACGTGGTTACGTATGCACGCGTGGCGCGCCCCCGCCCCGCGTGACGCGGCGCGTGCGTGTTGGCAGCGCGCGCGGACTGCAACGCGCACGGCGTGCGGCACAAGCGCTGCCTGCCGCCGCCGCCGCCCGCGCCCATCCCCGACCTGCGCGCCGACGCGCACGCCGCGCCGCACTCGCCCGCCGCGCCCTTCGCAGGTACCGCCGTGTGTGTGCCCGCTCGCCGCTTACTGTACTCTACTGTACTCTGCACGCGTACCGAACTATCCCATATCGCTGTAGCACCCTATAAGTATCATTACAAATTATCCCGCAATGTTAGTCGATCCAGTACTTATTTATGACATCACTCTATTTGTATGTTACAACCCTATTTTAGTACTCAAATAGTGCGTTGTGCACTGTCAATTACCTAGAAAATTATATCCTATAGATTTGAAGTAGGTACTTAGTGCATAAATGCACTTTATAGTTAACTACATAGTTATTAAATAATAAGTTACCAGTGTGTTACCATAAATGTTGTGAATTGCCCATAGATTAGTAGGTCCTTCAGTTTTTTATTAGTGTTTTAGATAATAAAGTTCTCTATAAAGTTTACTAATAATATTAAAGCACTATGTGGGTCAATCATAATTATACATCTTGTTATTAACGTTCGGTACGCGTACGCACCATTTTACACAATCAGTGGAAACAAGGGGGAGACAACTTTTTGTATTCGTTTCTTTGACACTGCACCATTGTTTATTTTCTAAATCATTCAAAGGGAATTTTCTGTTTTATCACATGTCTGTATTTCTTATTCAATAAAATATTCATCTTCCATTTTTACTTCGAGTTGACTTCCCCATTTATATGTTTTGTGTTACTATCGTACAAGTTTTGTATTCATGTTACTGTATAATTACAATTATCATACAATTCATATAAAGATGTATTAAAGACGATCTGTTACGTTTTTTATGTTTTGTGTCATCAGGTTTGTTTTAATTTTTTTTTATGTAAAGCTGAACCTATAAATTCATTATATCGTATTATGGCTGTAAATATTTGATGTTTTAATTGCAAATTTTGTTTATAAGCATATTTTTTATTTGTTTTTTGTTTATTTATAGTGACTAAATTGATGTTAACACTTAAATTGGATAGCTTTTCTGCAATCTGTTTGACTTGCTTTACTTTTGGGTTTAACGCTTCTGTGCATTTGCATGGTTTCTTATTTGCTTTCGGTTTGGCCTGCACTTTCTAAGGCATATTGGA
The DNA here is from genome assembly GCF_041222505.1 of Epargyreus clarus. Taxonomy (NCBI): domain Eukaryota; kingdom Metazoa; phylum Arthropoda; class Insecta; order Lepidoptera; family Hesperiidae; genus Epargyreus; species Epargyreus clarus. The sequence goes on from NW_027332223.1 coordinate 14,787,574, forward strand.
GCCGTTGGCATTATGTCCTCAGGGCTCCCAATAGTACTAGCAAATTAAAGATAAAAGTAGCAGTAGACATTTAGAACGCTGTAGAAGAAAATTATTTTGAAGTTGTGTGCTATTATATTTCTTAGTTAATGTTTTTGTCGCATTAAAGTTTTGTATACTTATTATGTTTCAATAGCCTATTTTAACTGTTATATGTTATCTAAATTGCCGCTATAGTTTTTGTAGTTAGTCACCATTTTCATTACATTGCAAATGATTTCACTGATTAGTTAGGATTTATTTGTTTCATTAATGACAACTTGTGGTATAATAACATTGGCCTATCAACTTCTAGGTGTCCAGTTCCTACAGTCTGTACAAAAATTAAATGAAATCCAATAAAGTCTTTATAAGCAGTACAGATAATACGAGAATTTCGTTAGATAGCTTACCAAAATCTAATATTAGACCCGTTAATTAAATTAAAATCGTCATATTTATTATTTCATTTTAAAATTATTACTTTGTTATTATATATTTCCTTTTATGTCGAATTAAGAATATCTTTAATGTATTTTTGTTACGGTTCACATTTTCAAACTAAACCATGTTTCCTTTCTATTCTTAATTCTTATTAGGAATATTAGAAAGTAGTGTAAAAACATTCACTTCTCAATATCGATTCACATCTCATTACTTAAAGCCTATGCATGTTTAATAATATAAATATTAATATCTCAGTGCCCCGGTCGCCGTCAGCGTGCGGTATGCGGCCGCGCGCGCCGGCGGGCCGCTCCGCGTGCTCGACGCCCGAGCGCCGCAGCTGCAGCCCGCAGCGGGACGAGTTCGTGGTGCACCGCGGCAAGGCCATCACCACGCTGTCCGCCATGGCCAGGCGGGACGACGACAATGGTGACATTACCGTGTTATATTATCATTATTATCATTATGAACTTGTCTCAAAGCTTAGCGTGCTCAAGTAATGCACGTATATGCCGCGAAAAACTGCTAGTCCGCTCTGAATATAGAAATGGATCGAGTTGCCTTATCAAATTGTATGACCACACCTGCTCGCAATATCTTCAGAGCGGTCTAGCAGTTTGGCGCGGTACTATAATAGATTTTCAATTTTTAAGAAAGATCCTATATATTTTCGGAATTTTTAAAGTTAATTATTACAAAACTCCTTAAAATCATTTCACGTGAAGTCAAAAAGGGTTTCGTCAAAATAGATTCATACGTTGCCAAACTTAGATCTTACACACAACCAGACAGGCACAGTTTTTTTATATATTTTTTGCCGAGTGGTTTAAAAATAGATTATTTCAAAATAACACTTTTATATTTTGTACAGTGCTATTTTTATAAATTTGGCAAACACACTTTATTCTGATCCTTCAAGCCGCATAACTCATTTCTAAATGATGGATATGTGTGTGTGTGTGTATTAGAGCACGTGTCGGTGGTGGCGGCGGGGCGGCCGTCGACGCGCGAGCGCGAGAGCAGCTTCGCGGGCCGCCGCTCGCGCCGCTCGTCCATCACCGACGACAGCCAGCTCACCGTGGAGAACTTCGGCGGCTCGCAGGACCGCCTACACTTCGCCGGCAGGAACCCCGAGAAGGAGCTCGCCACGCTCGCCGCGCTAGGGAACACGAACCCTCCCAACGTGCGGAAGATATCCGCGCCTGCGGGTGAGTTACTAGTAACTATTTAATATCAGGTGAACGGATTAATCGCTAGGTATTTATAAACTTATCATGAAATTAATTCTTAGGATTCGCAATTCGTCAAAACATACACACATGTTTTCATTAATTATTCTGGCCAAATAGTTGGACTTTTTCATTAAGTCAAAAATTCTATATACTCAACCAAATCGAAATGTTATCCATTATTTTAGTTTTTAAAGAAAATTATGTAAACGGTTTTTACACAAATAAAGTATACATTTAGTTCACTCATATCCTATCACACCAAAAATTTGATTAAATGAAGAAAAAATAAACGAATCTATAATTTCTAAATTTCAGGTCCAATAGACTACAATCCGCCATTACGATCGTCGCGGCAAGACATCCGCGGCTCGATCCAGTTCTTCCACGGCGACTACCAGAACGGCGCGCAGGACCCGCCGCGGCCCAACGAGCGGCAGCCCGCGCCCGAGGCCTACCACCCCATCCGGCGGCAGCTCAGCAGCGACACCATCACCCTCAACCAGAACTACGGGTTCAACTACAAGGGCGGCGGCGACGGCTTCTTCCTCAACGACAGAGACTCGACCGACGGTGACGTCACGAAAACGAGCTTCGCCGATCTCAATAAGATCAAGAGTAATGGCGATCAAGGTTCGTTCAACACGCGCTGTAGGATTTTAATTGTATATAATATAATATGTACTATATGTGGTAAATTATATTACGTGTAAATTTTCAGAGCTATTTAACTTTCGAAAATTAAACCAAATTTTACTGTGCACTTGGAAACCAAGCACTGCATAATTATGTTTCCACTTGAAGTGAAACATTGATTGGATTTATATTTCAAACACAAAATTGTTGAACGTACAAAATTACTTATATTTTCTATCGTTATTTTCAGCAAATAATATTTTGACCCAAAATTAACTGTTGTCAATGTTGCGATGTTTATTAGCTTTGTCAATCTTGAAATTATGTGTAGAGATGTCCATAATTGCAACCCGCTTGTATGTGTGCATTCATGCTTCTACTGGACCACATATTCCCATTATTAAATTGGATCCAAATTATATTATCTTCTAAAAGTAACCACGCTAATGTTTATTGCTATTATAATATGATGTTTTGTTTTGTCGTACTATAGTGCGAATATTTTAACTTTGCCGATTGGGATATTGCTCCCGTTGTAAAGTATTTATGGTTTATATAATAACCGTTATTTTTAAGGTGTTATTTACGCACAAATCATAAATTTAACAATCACACTCTAGTGAGTAGTTTTTTGCACAAATAAGTCTGTTAACTCGCTGCAGTATGTGAATGCAGACTACACATTATAATTCAATACAAAAGTATGATAAATATCGAAAATATATGAATGATGCCTATAACTTTATATGTTTCCCGCTGAACCTAGCTCACACCCGAGATCATAATATCAGAACTGTGACGTGATCTTTTTAAGGTTAAAATCGGCAATATTATAATATTCTAACTATAAATGCAATCGTAGAGTACTGTTGGTATGATGCTAATAATTGTTAAAAAGATATGTAAAGTTGATACATGTCGCTATTTTGTATTATATGTTGTTCTATTACACAAGTTCTTTTGCTGTAAACTTTAAGCTTTTTTAACTAATAATATTTAAATCGTTCGAAGTTAGACATGGATCAATTTATTCAATTTAATGTAAGAACATTTTTAAAAACATTACATCAGATGCATGTTGTCGGTCCGGCAGGTCAGTTCAATATAACCGAGAGCGATCCCCCGGAGAGGCGGAAAAACACGACGTTCTCCACACCCCCGCCCAACACCACCACGTGGCAGCAGCAGTACATGCAACAGGAAACGCAACCAAGTCAGTATCCTCTATATCAGGGGTTCCCAATCTTTTGTAACCCGCGGCGCAGTTACAAGTTTAATATTCTTTCACGGCGCCCTGTGCCCTATCCTAGCTAACTATTTGAAGAAGACAGTCGAAAGAAATAGGTAACTACAATAATAGTAGTTACCTTAGGTTGATCGAAACGAACTTTAAAACACCACAATATGAAATTGTCCAATACGTTATTATAAAATAATTTAAACGGAAAACAAGAAGAAAGACTTAAGGATAACAAAAATAAAATACGATATTTATTCAGTCAAATCAATGTGAAGGGTGAGCTAAGTGATCTCCACGCAGTTTTTCAAAGCGGCGAATATCACTTGACACTGCTACTCTAATTTCTTGCTCCACATTGATCCGATATTTGTTCTTTATCACAGCTACATCTGAAAACCCAGCTTCACATAGATATGATGTTGCAAACGGAATGAAAATTTTTAATGCTTTGGATGTTAAATTTGGATATTCATTTTGAATCGATAACCAAAACGCCAATATCTGTGGTGTCCAATGATTAGAGGATCGACTCACGGCGCCCCTCTTTACTTTCTACGGCGCACCAGGGCGCCGCGGCGCACACTTTGGGAACCCCTGCTCTATATGTTGACAAAATAAGTTGGATTCCCAATTAAAATATAATCAATATTAACGTTAAATTTTGTACGTATGTAAATAATTCGTAATTTTAAATTCATACACTCATTTGTTTGTGTGTACTATATAAAAATGTAAAAATTCATTTTTGTTTTTGTCTGTCAAGGTAAATTAGAGAAACTTAAACTTGTAAATTGATTTACAGACAATTAAATGTCATTTCATTACATTTTTAAGAGGACCCATAATCCGTGTATTTTATAAATATGACAAAATTAAAGTCATGTGATATAAAAGTTGTTCCTTATTCCATTAAAAACTTGTTAAATTTCGATCATCTTATATATAAAATTCTCGTGTCACAATGTTAGTTGCTCCGAAACGCATTTACCGATTTTCACCAAATTTTATATGCATATTGAGTAGGTCTGAGAATCGACTACTATCTATTTTCATACACCTAAGTGATAAGGGTTGTTCACCCTTAACATTTTTTTTTATTTATACGGCAACAACGTTAGCCGGGTCAGCTAGTTATTAATATAATGTTGTTGATTTATAGACGGGGAGGACATGTCGGACGAGGCGGGCGGCGCGGCGGGCGGCGGGCAGGCCATGGCGGCGCAGCTCAACAACATCCGGCTGAAGCTGGAGGAGAAGCGGCGCCGCATCGAGCAGGAGAAGCGCCGCATGGAGCTCGCCGTCAACCGCCAGCGCCAGCAGCTCGGCCAGCAGGCCTTCCTGCAGGCCGTCACCCGGGTGAGTGCCGCCAGGGGACCCGCTCCCGTGCCTTGTCAAACGGGCTTGTGCTGTCGATTATATGGGAATGTTTTGTGTTCTATGAAACGTAATAAGTACCGTGTATGTTGTTGAAAGGGAAATGTAATGTTATGTTTGTAGTTTATGTGATAATGGGATATCGTATATATTATTAAAAATATTTTCATTTTATATTGAATTTAACGTGTAGTATAATGAAAATGATATTAAGAGGGGTGAATCTCCGTGAAATCAATTCAAATATACACGCATTTATTGTTTGCAGGTTATTGAGGTCAGCATGTTAATTTACGATAAAGCAGTCACAATAAAAATGTTTTTGTAACTTCCTAATGTTTTGAATTATAGGTTTGCTTGCCTGGGTTCTAAACTTTAGATATCTTGTACGATAGCACAAGCCCTGTAACGTGTATGTGGGATTCATAGGGTTTTTACGTGTGGTAGTTAGAAGTTCCCTAGAGATATTTCGAATTTTTAAATTAGTGTTTCTTCAGATGTTTGACTTAATGAGTGCTTGTGAAAACTAGTGAAAGTTAGTGCGATAAAATCTACATCATATGCATATGTCAAATTACTCTTCTTTTCTGAGATGTTTAAAAAAAATATATATATCCTTTATACATTATGTATGTAATTTTATCACAGTAACATTTCTAGCCTGTTGAGAGTATGAATGACTTTGGTATTTTATAAATTATATCTAACATTTTACTTTATTTCTACAAGTGGAACAGATAGACAAGATTTCTACCAGTGGAAAAATTCTACATAGGCTTATACAAAATATATTTGTCTTTATTAGTAAAAAACCTAATATATATTTTATTTCGAATATTTTAATGGTTATTTACTTATAATTTCTGTGTTTTAACAAAACTACACATCTGGGATATTTCCTAATTTATGAAACAGTACATTCAATATCTACTAAGGTATTATTTCAACTTATTGTGACATTATTAGCCATCAAAAATTTTAATGAGAAGTACACGTTTCGTAAATGGGAAACCCAATATCATGTGACTAACTGTTCAATGGACAAACGTAAAATATATTTTTCTATTTTATTAGGATACATTTTTGCAATACCAGTTGGCCTCCCTGGTGAGTGGGCGGTACACAGTTGGACCACTTTTGATTTTAACTAGTTCATTTCTATCATTTACTATTTACTTTTACGAACCTGTTATTTTTATTTTGCGTAAGTGATTAATTCGTAAAATTAGTTTGAACACGCTTATACGGCTTTCATCGTAAACTATTTTGACTTTAAATACACGAGCTGTTGATATATTTATGAGAATAACTGTACTTTTATACAGATATTTGCGCTGTTTTCATTTTTCAAAGTTTTCAAATAGCTGTACCAAGGTTTCGCTTCGAGATTGCATTAAAATGAGGCCTTATTTCATCGTCGGAGATTTATCCAGCTTTCTTTATTGAATCATGTTTTTTATCATCGTTTAGTCCACGAATAATTTGCGACGCAAATCATGATTTCAATTTTGATCAAATCTTCTGTCGTTTGACATCTAAGAATAGTTCTTTTCCATTAATTCATATGTTAATAATGTCATGATACTGCACTATTAAAATTAAAAAAGACGATTATTTTAAAGCATGTCGACTTATTAAAATGTTTTTAAATTAATTCTTTTATAATATTTTTATTCGATCTAAAGTAAAACTGATGTAATAAAATTTCATGATCATATTAATGTGCCCAAATTGAGAGACTTTAATAATACTTTGACTTAAATCTTTACCAATTGATTCTACGTGGAAGCCGAAGTTTGTTTTTGTTACGTTTATGACCCTCCCAATGTACCCATATCACTGTTAAAGTAACATAATTATGTGTAATTAACTAATTTTAGTTCTTAGTCCCTGCTGATATGTATGAAAATGTGTAACACCAGTTGTTTGAACATAAACCTCGACACATATCGTCACATCTCACACATCGAATAGATTAGACATGTTTATGTAAGGTCGTATTTTCGAAATATTTTCGTGCATAAATGAATGAAATTATCTATAATATGCTACTTACAAAAATAATTTCAGAGAGAAAAGTATATCTTAAAGATCACATTTAAACAATCTACTTTATTACACATATAAGAACAACATAATTATAATCGAAAAAGCGACCTCACCCACGATCAGATCACACCAACTCACAGTAAAGTAAAGTGAAACCCGTATTTATCGTAATGGGATCAGACAGTCCATCCGAACGTACTAGACATAGATACCACATAGTGTTCACTGTAGGCACGTACTGTGCCGTAGCCGGTACACTAACGCATGTGACGTTACGGCGTGTTACGGTGGCGGTTGCACGGTGTTGCAGGGCAAGGGCGCGCGCACTCCCGCCGACGACAACAAGACTGAACAACAACAACAGGTAAATGCGGGCCGGGGCGTGCCGACGGAAGTGGAACTTTGATGCGTTCTTTTGGGCGGTGTTTATTTTTGTTGAGATTGTTAATTATTGCTCCAGAATTTTATTATGTGATTGGTACTTAAATTTGAGAGAGGCTGATGATAAACAAATTTATCAAACCGCGACTGCTTCAAACTGTAAAGCAGTCTGACCAAAAAATATAAACATGAACGCGGTGGAAATAGAATTTAGAATTGATGTTTGATAATAAATGTTACATACCAGTAGTTACTTTTTCAGTTTTTTTGCTATTTTATTAAGTATTTACATCGAAGTTTCACTTCTGATAAATCAAAGATACAGCATATATTTTTATTTTATTTGAATTTAGGCTTTCTGTGAATTTGTATTGCAGCCGTGTTATTGTTGAGATAAGCTTTTTCGCAAAGGTTATCCACTGAGCTTAGCTTCTCAGTAGTGATGTTTTGCTTTGAATTATTTGGGTTCGAGACCCAATGCTTGGTAGTTTGCAGACTACTTATCGAGTTTACTCGAAATCTGGTTCATTATCTTGATATTAAGTTACATATAATACATTATTCCAAAATAATTATGAAATGTATTCCACTATCAATTATGTCTCCCTTTGATTGGTAAGTGTTATCCAATATTTATTAACAATTGGCAAAATGCATGCGACTGTGATTAAATTGCATGTAAAAGTATGTTGTATTTAACTGTCTGTTAACTGTAATGTTAACTTTGATATGAATTATTTAAACTAGTTACTAAATTGTTTAGGTGCACACAATGTATTAACGATAAAATTATTTATTAAAATATACCTTTAAAATTGAATTTTAAAATAAATATTTCTAAACTGGTGAAATGGAATTAGATAGGTCGGACTCAATAGGTGAAGTCATTAAAAATGAAGACAATATTTATTACAAAAATATCTATCATTATATATAACATATATTAATAAGCAATAGGTATTAGATGCTTCGTTTAAAATTAGGTTGATGGTGAATTTTCAGTAAAATCCGCATTATAAAGTCTCCGACCATTAGCCAATAACTTAAAAGATCCCACTAAACAAAAGAAACTTAATCCATTATGAATTTGAAAATAATAGATGGTTCGTCAATTATTTCTCCAATTTAATAGTTCGATACGAATTCATTAATTAAATTCACTAGTCAAAAGTTGAATTTAAAAACGAATTTTATAACGACAATGTTATGGTAGTATTCCTATACAACTTTGATATTATTTCCTCTTTAAAACTATTGATTTAAAATGAAATTTTGATGTTTTAATAACTTGTTTAGTGTATGAAATATTAATATGTGTTGTAATGTTTAGGAGACGGTGGTGGAAGCGCCTAATCAATCCGTGGACACGGCTGCCCTGGAGCAGTACCAGCAATCGATTGCGAAGTAAGACTTGTGTATTTTTTATTTCATTTCTTACATATGCCTCTTGTAAATGTAGCAGAAACCTTATCACAAATGCGTTGGTACATCTTACCACAAGGTGAAGGTGGTGGAAACCTTTTTGGTTCGACTCCGGGTAAAGCTCCAACTGCCAAACCCGTTTCTACTTAATTACAGCAGTGTTAAGCGCTACTACGGTCCTCTTTGAAGGACATTGGTAAGGGAGACATTATTATACGGGACAACTTATTTTCAATGGTAGCAACACATCTGTGGCCGTCCTCTCTTATCTGGGGTTGTTTACAGATATCGTTAAGCGGCAATAGCCACTTATCATCTGGTGAAGTGCATGCTCGTTTGGACTCCAATATTATGAAAAAATGTATCTTTCTCTTTTATCATTTTTTTTATGTCTACCCTATGTAATCCCTGTAACCTCTTTAATCCAAAGAAACAATTATTTACTATGCCATTAGCGAGCTTCCATCCAAAGCCCGTGTGCTATGTTGCATAACTACTAACACTACTAACACATTCAGTTAAACAGTTTCTTGGAATGATGAACTCGTAGTACTTAATTACAATGTAATCTATTATATTAGAAAGTCATTAACTGGGCTGCTGGTGTATCTAGTATCTAATTACTGCAGAATGAACTCCAGCCTACAGGACATACAGAGTGATATCGCGCGGCTAGCCAGCCAGCAGAACCAGCTCGTACAGCAACAACAGCAGCAACAACATCAGCAGCAGCAACAGCAGCTACAACAACAGCAGCAACAATTGCAACAACAAATACAGCAACAGCAACAACAATTACAACAGCAACAGCAGCAACAACAGCTGGCACAACAGCAGCAGCAACAACAACAGTTGGCGCAGCAGCAGCAAGCGAAGCAGCTGTTCCAACAACCTTCCCAGCCCCCCCAGTCGCCCTTCCAACAAGCCTATCAACCAAACATTCCACAATTAGTAAGTATACCATATTGCTTAATATTTATCACGAAATTGGCAGAAGTTTTACTTGCAAATGGTGAAGGGCAGAGCTTTAAAGCGCCCACTGCAAAAAGCGAAGCCAACTGTGCAGATCTCTTATCACCAACACAATACACAGAAAATATACAATAATTACTGAAATAATGATGATCATGTTCACCTAAATTATTATAAAATAATATAAAAATAAAATTTCACTGTAAATTAAAAAAATATATGAAGCTAATGTTAACACACAACTAAACACAAATACACAATGCAATATCTATTCACTAAGCTATACAGCTCACGACATGCGAAATTATACCCTATGTTTGTTGTAATATCAAATGAAACATGTACAAATAGTGGTTAAAGCTAACCTCTATGTACAATTACAAATGTTTTGTTAGTTTCGATTTTTTTATTATCTTAAAATTTCAGATGTGACATTTTTTTAATCCAATAGCGAGAGTATTCTTTTTTTATTATTTATGTCAGTATTTTATCATTATCTTTAATTAATCAGGTTGGTATCATGTTAAAGTAATACCTAATTAAAATATTCCTTAAATTAAATAAACAAAAATCCTGTCGATTTGATGATACCTATTACATTACGTTTAATCAATGTTGGTTCTCACCAAGTGCCCAGAGATAACTTCTCCAAACAAACAAAGGTATATTTCGCTCGTCCCTGCATCCGGCCACGGCGCTAACCCCACGACGTTTCCAGCACAGCCAATTCAGCTCGCAGCACAACGTGTCGCGCGGCGGGCTCGGCTCGTTCGGCTCCACGCCGCACCTGCCGCGCGACTACTACTACGAGGGCTACCAGCCGCCCGCCTACCAGTACAGGGAGGAGGAGTTCGGGCGGCAGTTCTTCCTGCACGACAGCCCCGCGCCGCCGCAGCGCCGCACCTGGGCGCAGCACGCGCAGGACACCGCCGAGCTCCGCGGCTGGCAGGTGCGTCGCGCTTTGACACGCTTTCTACACGGTTCTTCGCTACGATCTTTCGCGTCTGATCTGCTTTAGAGGATCATCAGGAAGATGAGGTTCCTTGGCTAACGTTGATTGGGGCAGCGTCAGCGAAATAATGATGAGATAAAAAGTAATGAATGTAAATGTGTAGAAAGAAGGAAAAAATGTAAGTCTTTCTGTAAAAGAAGATGTCTTCAACATTATGTGTTTGAACGCGCAGTGTCGATGATGGGTGATTGCTATACGTTCAGGTTTGGTTTCATATTCTGTAAACAAAATACTTCACTGTAGCACTAAAGACATGAAATAGTAAAGACAGAAGTAAAAATCGCACCCCACTGGCTTTTAGTGCAAATGAGCAAACTGAAATCAATACTAAATCTTGCAAATTTTATTTCATTTATTATGATCTGTCACTTAGGTACATCTTCTTTCTTATATCGGATCTTTATGTTCGTTATATACCACAGAAATATACATGTTATAAATTTAATTAAACTGTAACCATGTCTATCAGCAGTTACACCAGCAGCAGCAGCAGCAGTTCCCGGCGGCGCACGAGCCGGCGCCGCGCACGTGGAAGTCGCCGTCGCCGCAGCCTCCCGAGCGCACCTGGACGCCGCAGGGCTTCCAGCTGCACGAGCGGGGGAGTCAGCCTTTCCAGGTTCCTTATGACTATTATCATAAACTACGAGTGTATGAAAAATGTATGTATGAAATTGGCTTAATTTTTAATGTATTTTCCAATTTTAGGTGCATTACAACGATCGCTACCAGAACGGTACCGATACGGCGAGAGAAAACCCGAATCATTTGAGCTACACTGTGATAAACCCCAACCAGTACGTGTCCCAGTCGCCCCCGCTGGCGGCCAGCCCGCGGCGCTCCAAGACGCCGCAGCGGCAGGGCTCGCTGCCGGAGCCGGCCCGCCGCGCCGAGCCCGTCAGCCTGCAGCAGCTGCACGCGCCGCCGCCCGCGCACTCGCCCGCGCACCCCCCGCACCCCGCGCACGCCGCGCACGCCGCGCCGCCCGACGACATGGAGCCCCAGAACATCTCCTTCATCGGCAACGCCGAGGACGACGCCCTCCGGCAGGGCATCAACCGACTGAACATCTCCTCCGGCACGCGGACCTACCGCATCCCGTCGCCGACGCGGCCGTCGCTCAGCAGAAACTCGTTCCAGCAGCTCGAGCAGGAGGAGAGCGACGCGAACGAGAAGGGCTTCTACATCTCGTTCGACAACGAGCAGCCGAAGCGGCCGAAGCCGCCGCTGCGGGCGAAACGCGGGTCGCCGCGGAAGGAGCGTGAGTTCGGCAGTCCGCCGCGCAGCCCGGAGCGGGGGCCGGAGCGCGCGGCGGAGCGCGGCTGGGCGGAGCGCGAGGAGGAGCCGTTCGTGGTGCACCGCGTGGGCGGGGAGGCGCGCCCTGGCGACGTTTCCGCGGAGCGCGAGGAGCGCCTGGAGCGCGCGGAGCGCAGGGAAACGCCGCCCAGGGAGCGGCCGCAGCGCGCACCCAGTGCGGAGCCCGCCGCACTCGTCATCGGCGAGCTAAACCCCGACCCGGTCAGTTGAGGCTTCAAGTTTTGTTTAATATTATATTAATTTATAGGTAGTGTATTTACAGAGGCACATCTTCTGATTTTAATTTTTTCCGCTCACAAAGGCTGTATTAGAATCATTGTATATTAATACATCAATATTTACCACCTTAGTATTGCATGCGAACGGGGGCAACCCTATCGATAACGTGTCCGTGCAGCGTGTAACGTGTCGCGTGCGTGTGTGGTTGCAGAACTCTGCGGAGGAGATGGAGCGCAAGAAGGAGCGCATCATGCTGCTGTCGCTGCAGCGGCGGCAGCGCGCGGACGAGGCGCGCGCGCGCGCGGAGGCGGCGGCGGCGGCGCGGCGCGCGCGCGAGGTGGCCGCCGCCGAGCTGAAGGCCACGCGCAAGGAGGAGCAGGCGCGCCGCCGCGAGGCCATCCTGCACCAGTACAAGCTCAAGAAGGCCATCGAGGAGGCGGAGCGGGAGGTTAGCTAATACACTTTCAATTTTTGTTCATTCATTTTCCATTGTTCAAAAGATTGAAGTAGCAGACGTGAATGCAGTCCACCTAGTGAATGATCACTGCCAACCGTGTAAATCTGTTGCTAGTTCCATATAAAACATTGGTTTTACTTGAGGACTCATGAAAATTAAGATGAACTTTTAACGAAATGTAAAATTGCTCCACGTTAGAAATAAGTGTAGCGGTGGTAGAGTCCGCGCCAAACTTCTAGTGCGGTCTGAATATAGAAACGAGTTGCGTCACAACAGCAAATTGTAGATATTAGCGGGATAAAGACAGCATGGCACCCCCTGGCCGTCCGTTGCCCGCTCTCGCCCAGGGTTACGTAACTGCGTTAGTGTGCTCTTATTGATGTTACGGAATATAATCTTGTAGTTGTGACTACACCTGCAAAACCTTCAGAGCGGACTAGAAGTTTGGCGCGGAATATACTCCTCTAATCGTACCGTGCCTTAAACGCTCCATATATTTTGCATTCCAGGGCAAGGTGCTGGACAAGTCGGAGTTCTACGACACGCTGAAGTCTCACGGCGGCGGGGGCGGCGGCGGCGGTGGGGGCGGCGCGCGGCTGCGCAGCAAGGCGGGCGGCGGCCGCGCGCGCCCCAAGACCATCCACGTGGACAGCGGCGCGCTGCAGGCCGCCGAGGGCATGCTCAGCTCCAAGCAGCCCTCCTCCACCAACCTCACCGGTGAGCGCGAACATGCTACGTACATACCGATATTATACCGCACTAGCAATAGAACACCGATTACTACGATATGATAGATAGTACACAAGTACCGATGACCATGGAACGTCGGTTACCACAATATGATTGATGTTACACGTGTACCGATGACCTCTATTATCATAGATAACAGCATATTAGCTATGAAATAATTGATAATACACAAAAAATATCTAATAACCATCTTATTATATATACAGCATAATGTGGATACTAGATAGTTACAAATTTCTAACTTATTACTGGATAGTGAACATTTACTAAATAATTGTAATTTCAAGACTTTTTATAATTAATATCTTTTAGGGTTTTTTTTTTAATTTTGAAATATGTATATGAAGATTGTACTACAGATACAGAAAATTTCTCAAATATTAAAGTCCTTTACTATATTTTTATACTAGAAAAATGTATAAAGACACACACACACTGGATGTATAAAAATAAATATAATAAATAAAAATGATAAAATTAAACGCAGCTAATAAGACAGCTTATGCATTGTTGTTTTTCGATATGATGCATGTTGAATGAGCAACATTATTTTTTATTTTTGTCGAACATTTAATAATTGCACTATGCACTGTGTTATTTTTTTATAAAACATTTTTTCAATTTTAATTTGTTTACATGTGCTTAAAATTCTCACAACAAAAATGAATGTTTTATCCTTTATTTCTTTGTTTTAATGTTGCACTAATTATGTTTAATTTAAGCTTAGTGTTTTAGTGTTACCAGTACTTATCAGCAATTATTATTGTTATACGAAAAATATGGCTGATGTGTATTTGTAATACATTTTATGTTCAATGAGTGGGCTGTGTTGTTAAAGAATATTTTTAGCGTTTATTATATTATAAAAATTATTAAAATACGAGTAGATTATAGATAATTACAATACTCTTTATTCAATAGAAGGACATAATGGGTATTGGGACTACTTGAAATTACTGTTGCTGACACCTCATGAATAAATTGGAACACTGCTTTTTGAGGCGAACAATATCCGTCTCTATGTATATGTGTCTCTATCTTAAGACAAGTTGTGACTCAAGTATAGGGCTGCATTCAACTGCATGCCCATTTGTCATTTTGAGCATCCGTTCCAATGTTATTACATAATAAAAACAAATACTTGAGTTTAAAAACAACAAAGAGTGTTCAACAAAAATTCAAAAAGCAAAGCAGCACAGCCCACTAGCGTACCGTTTGCCCTACCGCCACTGCAACCCGCCTCGTTCTGTTCCGTTGCGCGCGCAGGCGGCAGCATCCGCCGCGACTACTACCGCGGCTCGCAGGACAACCTCGCCGAGCGCGCCGGCCTCTACAGAGGTAAGCTTCGTTTTGTTCCTCCAACTATACTTCGCGCCGAACTGCTAGTCCGCTCTGAACTTGTTGCGAGCAGGTCTAGTCAAACAATGAACTATGGCGACGCGATTCATTTCTATATTCAGAGCGGACTAGCAATTTTACGCGGAATATATCATTAAAAGTATATTATTATAAGGTATAGTCATAATAATATACTCGGAATGATTTTATTGTATTCACTCGTTATGTTATTGTTTTATGGAAATTGCATGTGTTTGTTAGTTTCTTTGAGTATAGTTTACGAAAAAAAAGTTATATAAAAATAAACAAACATACAAACTTATATATAACACACTTCTTCATATTGTTATATTTAAAAATATATATTTACCATAACCATTTTTTTTTAATATCTTGTCAATATAATATCATTAACATCAAATGTAATATGTATATTTCAATTTTTCAATACTTCATAGTACAGATCTTTTTAACTGAAGCAGCATGTTCATTATTAATTTAGTAAAAAATATATATACTTATTGGAAAATAGTTTTCGTGTAATCTTTATCATAACGCCACCGATTTCGCACTATCTACATATTAGAAAGAGTGAAATTTCATACTCATTTAAATGCTACTCGTATAATTTCACTTGACGCTTCAGTACATGTATGCAAAGCGTATAAATGTGTATGGCGTTGGTTGCAGAGTCTCCCGTGGAGGAGCGCGGCGGCATGTCGCCGGGCAGCGCGTGCTCTGCGCCGCTCGGCCGCCGCGGCTCCTGCAAGACCTCGCGCGGTGAGCCCCCCCCCCTGCCCCCCTGCCCCCCTGCCCCCTGGCCCGCACTGGCCCACGCGTGCCGCTAGCCGCCCGCTACTAACAACGGCGTATGCTTCGCTAGGGCAACTCCACTTTGAAATGTTTATATAAGTTAGGCTTTTGGAGTGTTGCGTATTTAGATTAAATTTGTCGGATGCGTTATTTATGTTGATTTAAGAAAACTTTGCTTGTAAAGCTTTTATTTTGAAGAAAACACAAGGAGAAGACAGGAGTAAGAATAAATTACATTTCGCAAGGACAAATAGCAATAATCATTACAAAACTATCACATTTCTAAAAAGATATGTTTTTTATTAAAACTTTAAAATATTAAATCGGTGTAGTTTTTTTTTTATGAACAAACAGTAATTAACATTAATATTTACTACTGTTAACTCATATTTTTTGCCTAACCCGCGATTTGATAATAGTAATATAAAAATCGATTCCTAATAAAGATAAAATGAATCAAAAAATTATAAAATATGTCCTAAACTAATTTATTTTTGTCTAAAATATGAAGCATTGAGCTACATTTCAAAGTGGAGCTGCTGAGCTTAGTATCTCATTTTGATTATATAAAGTCACTTATTATTATAATTTAATTAAATATTTTACTCAAATCATGCTTAAATTCAAAATGGGATACAAATACCTATCACTTGTGTGTTTTTGCTAACTTAAAATATTGTCAATTTGGGCATTCTTGTCAATCGTTTAAAATTTAAAGTAAAGTAACTTGTAAATGAATGTTACTTTGATGATATTTTGAGTATTAGAAGGTTTTAAGAATGTTTCAATGTTTCAACTTTTGGTGCTACTGTTGATAAGGTTGAATCATTGACTCGTTACTATAAAATATTATGAAAGATATCTTATAGATTACATGATGTGTTAGGATGGTCATATGGCTCGTTACACAGTAGCCAGTATAAATGCTTCTTTTATTTTGTTGGTAGTCGCTTCGGACCTCTTTATTATTTTTATTTATCGATTGATTTATTTTATATGTGTATTGATTTCAGCAATGCATAGATTGATTAGACACACTCCATTTGCAAAATTTACGCTTCATACATATTTTTTTTGGTCATGTATTTTGTATTTGTAGTTTGCAACCCGAACTAAAATCGAAGGGAGGTTTTTTATAAAGCTTTTTCCAAATTTCGAAATCCCCCTAGACCTTCCGCGCATTATATGAATTGGTTCGAGTAATGTTTTCATAGTCATACATGAAGTAACAATTCAGTCATTCGACAGACAATTAGTATTGACGCGATTAATGGTTAATTTTGTTTGCTACTGTATTGGAATGTATGAGTTGAGGCGACGCCTTGCATGCCGCGGTGCCCGCTCGCCGCCATAGTCTCTGCCATAACTTCCGTAACTTTTAACCTGTGACATGTGACATGTACTTACGAGAATGGAGTGCGCATCGCATGTTGATTGCGTGATGACATGTATAGGAAACATTTCAGAGCGTGTGAGTGACGAACCACAGTCGACACGTGGAAGGTCTAAATATTCCACTTACCAGAATAACTTTAAGGCGGGAAGGAAATCTAGCTCTCTTATGAACTTGTGCGGTAAGACACGTTTGAATAAACACCGATGTACATTGTACAGGCTTCACTCACGTCGGGCCCCGGCCGGACTTGGCTTGGTGCGTTGGGTTTATCGTTTCGTTGCAGCGCCTCTGGGGGACCTACGAAGGAGTGTTATCACGGTCTATTCATTGAATATTAAATAGTTTATACAAACATTATACTAATTCGAGAGACTGATTAAATTTTAAAGTTGTTTGGTACGGACTTCAAATATCCTTGATTTAACTTAACGATATCTGAATTTTAAATAATATTAATTTTATACGTAATCCGTTAAAAAAATTATTAACATAAATATTGCAAGTAATAAAATCATATTTGACGAATAAATAAATATTAAGAATTGAATTGAAATTCATAATTTCCCTTCGCAGTCCCCCTGGCGCGACCTCTTCTGTCTTGTGCACATCACATCTTTATTTTGGTCTAGAAATATATTTATTTATTATTGTTATCAGGTTGTGGTTTTTTCATTATTATGGTTATTATTTGTTCCTACGGTATGTGCATGTTTATTTTATGTATTCTATCTGGTGTTGGTATGACATCGTTTAAGCTAAATTTGGTAAAAATTGAATAAAGTCTCTTAAATGTGTTAATGGTGTTATAGGGATAAACTGAAACTGTGATTTAATAAGCATACTTGAAACCGTTTAAAACATAGTCGTGCTATATCATTTTATGTAGGTGAAAGGTTTATCAGCGGGACTTATAACTATATGTACATATATAAACCATAAAATTTTTATTATTAAAATGAAATAACTTATATCTACAAGCCCTATTTAATATAAAGAAAATTCTTCAATTTGAAAGGTAACCGACTAAAATATTTGAACGTAAGCAATATTTTTATATTTTTATATTGCTTACTGACATATGATGATGATGATAATGACATCTCAAAAAATAGTGACCACGTTTTAACTATTTACGTATATGTAGATTTTATTCTAGTGTAAAGTAGAATATGCTTCTTATGTAGATGTTGTTTGCGTCGAGCGTTTTGTTAAAATATTTACTTTTGATCAATAGTAGTAATGTTAAAAATATATTTATACAGAGTGTAAAGAAACTTTCGAAATGGAACATTCTTTATTTTTATAATATACACCAATTTTCTGAGGGTTTTTATATTAATCCTTATGAACATTTTTACTTGCATTATATTAAGCTGGGCTTATTGAACCAGTAAATATTAAGGAAATAAATGGTGAAATGCACACATTATATTTTAAAACGTCGTCGCAAAAACCAACAATATTTTTTCATACCGTCCTAGACAATATGTAATAGTAAAAAAAATGTAAATAAAATAGATGCTCACCAAAATGTAAAAATAATGCTTTTGCTGGGCACGAGTTG
The DNA here is from genome assembly GCF_041222505.1 of Epargyreus clarus. NCBI lineage: Eukaryota > Metazoa > Arthropoda > Insecta > Lepidoptera > Hesperiidae > Epargyreus > Epargyreus clarus. Next base: position 14,806,202 of record NW_027332223.1, read on the forward strand.
GTCCTACAACTACAGGGTTAATATAAAATTTATCGATAATAAATATACGATGGAGAGTAAAATCACTGGTTCCAAAATTTTGGGACTCTTTACGCCCTGTATAAATGTGCCTATTTTTATTTGCATTAGCTAGTTAGAATATTGTTTTCAAAGAATTGATTTTATGGTGCCTTTATATTATTAATTTCAGATGTTATTTTTTTGTTAATAAGACACGTTTATTTTCACTGGCGTATTGAATGTATCATTTGAATTGTTGAGTTATCCACGGCTTTATTAGGAAATACTTGATATTTAGAGCAGCTAGTTATCATTATGATACAATAATGTAACTGGTGACAACAACGTAAATATGTCAATTTTCTTACATACAATTTATTTATTTTTCTTAAAACATTAAGAATGTTTAGCTGCCATTATCTTATTTAAGTCTTCGATAAATAGTTATTAGAATTTCCTTAAAAAGAAAACATTATCTTTATTATTTACTAGACCATGCGTACAGCCACTTTACTGCACGCGGCTAATTCACACTAGTCGATAGTAGCCACAGTTAGTTAAACTATAGTAACTAAAAATCTAGTCAAGTAGGTTAGTCAAATAGTTTATTCTTAGGATCTAGGTGTAGCTTCTTTCCACTAATTCTTAATTTTATGCTAGTGCAGTAATAACTTTAATACTACGTTACTAACTGGGTACTTCTGGGAAGTATTATTGTCCTTTATTATTTTTAAGGAAAATAAGTGATACTACTGTTGTAGCAAGGATTTCAAGGTTATGAAAATAACTCTGAATGTGGCCTCTAGTGTCAGTTAACGTTATTTTTTTATTACAATTAATATAGTGGTTAATTATTAAGACCTTTGGGGGTGGAACGGAACTATTTACAATAAACTTCATGCTGATTTTTAGATAGTGAAAGATAGATATTTTAATATTTAATTATGTAAAGGAAAGGACATTTTAGTATAATAAGTTGAGGTTGTTACTTGGAGATGCTTGATAATATAAAGAAGGTTACCTGTCTTAGTTGACTTCCAAAGGCTTGTGAAAAGTTTGATGACATCGGAACAACTTAACAAGCTAATTTTAATAAGAGAATAACCAACGTGTGACGTGTGAAAAAAATACACGTTATATACTTTTTACTATTTCATTTTTTTTAACTTATGTCATATTCGTTACGAGTACGATGAACGATTTAGTATTTAAATCGTTTCGAGTTCGTTAAGTCCTCGATGGCCATTGCAATTTGGGATCGGCAACGGCGAGCGATCGCCGCCGATAGCAAGCGGCCAACCACGCGGCATAGTGAGACGGGGCGGGTGTGGGTGTCGGCAGACTCGGGGCTGGGGCGCGCCACGCCGCCGCGGCGCGCGGCCTCGCCCGGCGTGCGCGCGCTGGGCTCGCCCGCGTCGGGGCCCGGCTCGCTGCCCGGCTCGCTGCCCGGCGCCATCGGCAAGCGCCGCCACGCCGCCGACGACGGCTCCGACGTCTCCTCCACGCACTCCTCCATCATGGACTACTCCGGTTAGTATGCACCCGCACCTCGACGATCACCCTTAAATTGTTACTGTGATACTTAGTTCCTATCGTCCTTGTATTATTTTATTTATGATAAGGTCGATGTAATGTGTTATGTTTGTTTAAGTAAAATGTAAGCGAATCGGAATTTAAAAAATGCGTACGTCTTACGACGTTTATGAAGTCGATGTCGACTTAAATATAATTTATAATCGAACCAAACCATATTATTACTTGAAAATATTTAACCTATAAAATCATATTAGCGATAAAACAAATAATTCTTTCTGACTTCAAAATTAATATTCTTCACTACATAGCGTTGACTTTAAATTCGTTCAATAAAATTATTTGTTATAAATCTTAAAATTAAATACCACTCCTTCGCAATTCTTTAATTATTTTTATTAAAATATTTATTAAAGTTCGACATCGATTTTGTTTATTAAATCGATGTCGAACTTTAATAAATATTTTGTATTCCATCCAATATTTCAAAAATGTTATTTACTATGAATTCATGGATTAGTATTAATTTCTGTCTTCATAGATTTCAATAAATAATTGTCTATTACTATTAAAAAATATTTATCAAAGTTGCTAAATGACAAAATTATACTCGCTAGGTTGGTCCGTATTAAAGTGTGACAGTATCAGTACTTGTTTAAATAATCCTTAGCTAGTCGTAAAGCTATGATGTATGGTTGATGCTATTTAATATTGACTTATTTATTTTCTGCTAAACCGTATAAAACTCGGAATTATATTATTTTATGTACTTTAATTTTTTCCTTAACTTACTTGTACTTAAAAACTATACAATAAACAAATTCTCTGAATGTCACACAAAACATACTTTTCTTGCAGTTGGTACAGAAACGGTTGTTCCTGGTAAGATAGACTATCACGTTCTGTAGATTTTTCTCTTCAATTTCCTAGCAGTATCGAATCAATTTTAATAAACTTCATAGTTTTTATCTTAATATATTATTCCTCGCATATAAAATATATGACTAAATATGATTTAAGCATTATTATTTTATTTTCAAAGCAACCTATCTGCGACGCCGAAAAGGTCCTTAAAGTTACAGTTTCATGTAGATAGTTGAAGACACGAGCAAGTTGAACCGTTCAAAATCACAGTTTACATGGAAGTGCATAGCGATGTCATGCCAACGACAGCCATATTTATTATATAAGGCATGGTTTTGATTTGAGAGCATTTTGTCCTAACAATGAGTTGAGTGAATCAGCTTAACTTCCGCTTTCTCACAGTGACTTGATATTAACACCGCGCATTCCGACACTCCATTAATATAACATTAAACTCATTGTTGTAACATCAATAACATTTCACATACAAATATCAAAGTAGATACGTATCAAAGTTATAATTTTTGAAGTATTTCGTAGTCGAACTTACCATCGTAAGCTTTACTCTTTAATAAGGGATGCAAATCATATATACACTTTATATTTTTTTATTATGTTCCAAGTCTTTTAGTATACAATATTATTATATATATAAAAACTGCAAAATGTGCACATAACAATACAATGAATATCACTTTTTTATTCCTTACTGCGATAATCACAACATTGGCAATTCTCAATTTGATTTTATTAAAATTCAAATTTTTATTTTTCTTCCACTCTAATTTATAATTACGAGCAATCCAACTTATGCAATCTAATATTGATTTTAAAAAAAGTTAAAGAAACAAATAGTTATGTTAATAAATGAACGATGTCCGTAACTAATACGTCTACGTGCACGCACCAGGTCCGCGGCTGTACAAGCAGCCGACGACGAAGTCGAACCGCGGCATCATGCTGAACGCGGTGGAGTACTGCGTGTTCCCGGGCGCCGTGAACGCGGAGGCGAAGCGGCGCGTGCTCGAGGAGATCGCGCGCTCCGAGAGCAAGCACTTCCTCGTGCTGTTCCGCGACGCCGGCTGCCAGTTCCGCGCGCTCTACTCCTACTGCCCCGACAGCGAGCAGGTGACCAAGCTGTACGGCACCGGGCCCAAGCACGTCAACGACAGGATGTTCGATAAGTTCTTCAAGTGAGTCGCATGTTTGCGATCTATATATAATGTATGATAAAACACTTTAAAATATTATCTAGTTTTATATACCTAGTGAGTCGTTATAATTAATTATGGATATAGACATAATTGATCCACTATTAGTATCTGAGAGAAACAGATTAATAGATTGCAAACCTAGTCCTCGCAGGGATCTATTCAAATGGAATAGGAACTGGATAATGGATGGATAATTAAAGCAGTTTAGCACTTTCTGTAGTAAGTTGGACATAATTTTCCTTGTAAAAATTTATTCTTATATGAGGTTGATTATAGATGCCCATGGACGACAGTAGCCATTTACCATCAGGTGGACTGCATGCTTGTCTGCTACCCTTATATTTAAACTTGTATTATTTTTTTCCAGATACAACTCTGGCAGCAAATGCTTCTCGCAAGTGCATACGAAGCACCTAACGGTGACGATCGACGCGTTCACGATACACAACTCGCTGTGGCAAGGCAAGAAGGTGCAGCTGCCCAGCAAGAAGGACATGGCGCTCGTCATCTAGCGCGGGACCACCTGCCGCTACTCGTGTGACTACACGTCGCTGCAACACGCCTCGCTTGTCAGACAAATAATCGTTTCCCTATCGACTATTGGAGGGAAGCCCATTGTCACGTTCTGTCACGCGAGTATTCCACGGGTTCCGGACGGGACACGATACAGTTTAAATAAAACAATCCACGTTATCTAGTCGCCGGCGGCAATCGAGTCAAGCCTTATTACTCTTCGGTTAACGCTTCGGTAGGGCAATGTAATGCCAGTGTTAAAGACTATCGGTTAGTGCATTTCCCTATACGGGAACTGTTACGTTTTAATCGTGTTTATTACGTTCCGCTGGTCCGTAGGTGGGTGTGTACAATCTTACTCGGCTCATCGGCTGTTTTTAATGTGTTACGAAAATCTAGTGAGATCGTGAGTGCGTTGTCCGAGCGTGAGTTGCCCGGTCCGGCGACGCCGCATTCTCTCTGGAAGCGTTTTTAGACTAATCAAACTCATTGTTATAAGTATGTCGCTTTCGGAAGGAGTGCGGCTCGGATCGGCAGTCATATTGTACAGTTAGAAGGGATAGAGACCGGAAACTCGAATGAAGTTAGGTTTTCTTTTATATTTGCTTCGTATACACACACGATCTTACTTGACTTGGAAAATTTTAAAAGACGTTATGTATGGCTCAAATTCTAACTTTTTTACTATGTATCAAGCATCACTATTGAGTAAGATCATATGTGGATATGTAGCGTTAAGTGTGCTCCTATTGGTTGGGATTATGTTTGCGAGAGTATATCGCGTCGAATTTGCGTCCGCTGTGGTTGTTTTGTGATTGGCTAGTGGCCATCGGACGACCCGTGCTGGGGACACGTAGAATCGTTAAGTCAATGTATTTTTTTCTAGAGGCTTGGTGCGGTGTCCCAGTCTTATTTCAGTGTCCAGTCGTTTCGTCTCCACTACACTAGAAATTTGGATGGCCTAATGATAATGGTTATTTAAAGTAATAACACCGAGGAAGCCTTAATAAGAATGTCAATAACTTTATATTAATGTAACGAAACTATGTTTAGTAAAGTGTTTTAATATGATACATATTAATGTCTGTTTCTGGTGTAGTTGGGACAGCTTCGTTCTACGTATGTTTGCGTTGTTAGGAGGTTCGTTTTGTGAGGAATATTGTTGAGTGTATAGATGCAATGTCTGCCATATGTGTTAGTGAGATGGTCGGTAGCGGCGCGAGTGTAGGCAACTGTCCCGTATCACGTAAAGTAACAAATTCACAAACTAATCTTGCTTACTCGTTATAATATTTAACTCGTTAGTGATTATTTCGATTTGACTGGAGTTATGTTTAGAATGAATGGTGTATCTGTTAATGACCTTCGTTTAACGTTAATACAATTTCCATTTTTTTTACTGCTTGTATAGCTAAAGTAAGACGAGGCACATTTTACGTGGTAATTGTACTGCCTTATCCTGTAAATAATTGTTTTCTTTTTTGTATACAGCTATTTATTAAAAGAATGTTAAACGAAAATTGATGAATATCATTTTTTCATTGTTTAATGATTGGTCATCAATTATATACTACCGATAGTGTATGGTATGCAAATATATTGTATTATTAAAAAGCATAACGAAATAATATTGAATTTCATATTATGAAGTAGTTTTATTTTTACGTACCCCTTTTTAAACGTAAATAATATAATTGTAAGACTACTTGGACATATTATGTCACTTGAGATAAAAAAAAACAACAAATAAAATTAAATCTTATTTATTTCAATCATCATGAAAAACATACATTGGCAATAATACTGGCTATTAAAATTATTGTATCGTGTGAATCAAATAGGCGTTTTCCGTAATATTACTTATTAGTTATATATTGAGTATTAAGATCATTGGAATTGGTAATCGTTGTTATAAAGAACATTAAATTATTGTCTATTTAAAATTTACGAATAGGCATGAAGTCACTAAAGAATCGCGTTATTTCTTTAGAATCTATCAATAATTCTAAAATACCATAATTAAAACTCAGTACTAATGAAACAATCGTAGATAAATTTACTTCCGCAGAAAAAATGGTATTAATAATGCAGCAACGATAATAACAATATAACTAACATTGTTATTATCGTTAGTAGTGTCACTCTTATTTAATTCTTTAGTGAGTACACAATTTTCTTGTTCAATTGTTGGCAATTGGTGTATTCACAATTATTACTAAAACAATAATTAAAATTAGTTTTAAAATTATATCTATCATACATTATAAATTATAATCTACATTCGAAACGAAAAATATTCAACATAAAATTATTAAAATAAATCGAAAACTTTAAACATTATTCTTGATAATTGAGCAATTTCGGGTATTGTAAAGGCGCTACTTTTGAAATTCTAAAATTGACGTCTTAAAATAAGTAACTCTTAAAGTAGGAGAAATATACGGATAGAAACAACAAAATATCAGAAGACAAGGTAACATTTTTGAAGTTATACTTCTTATGGGGCGTTTGGCGCGACAGATTTTATTCAAAACTACGTAGATCGCAAAATTTTACTAGCCAATTTCATGTTAATACAATATAATAATTTGCCAAGTTCAGGTACCAGGGTAATATAACTATAGAGGAGGTCATTCTTCCAAAGCGATTCATATTATTATGCATCTCTCACTCTAAACGTGTGCAAGAAAGTGTGAGTAAGATGCAAATATAGAATTCAATTGGTTCTCTTCATATTGTATATCTCACTCGCACGTTGGCGTGCTGGTAAGACATGCAATATTATGCGAACATGGAACGTATAACAGGCTGCCATATATTGAAAAACTTAAGTACTTTTGAATTCATCGGTTATCGTGTTGTTTTTTAAGGTAAGAAAAAAATATGGCTGTTAGAATAGTATAACTTTTCCAAATTATGTAGACCGAAAATGACGACAATGACGCAGATATTAAATAAGTTTACAATTGATCACAATATTCCTCTATTAAACTGTGTATGAAGTTAAATTAAGGTAAGGTAGAAAGTTTCATTTGGCACGAAATTTTATCGCAACAGTATTCGCGGATACGAAAAAGCTATGTGTTTCTAACGATATATTGTAAAACATTTACATCTGTGATAACAACTAACAAGAGACACGTAAATCAACATTTTTCGTAAGCTAGCAGAAAAAAATTTAACTTACTGCGCTATAAACTCAGTGAATTGAAGTGAAGTGATAGTTGAAAAGTAATTAGAATTTTAAGGTGTTCTTAACATTACAAAGTTTAAGTTGCATTTATTTGTTTTAATATTTTGAATACCCCAAAGAAGTATAACTTACATTAAGCACACACACATGATTTATGGTACTACCCTTTAAATTTTAATAATACTATACAAAACGTAATCAATTTGACTTTGAAATTATTGGTCAGTACGTTAATTGGGGCTCGTTTGAGTGGCGTTGGTGCATAAGAGTGGTTCTTGTAAGTCACTCTAAGGATTTATTGCTACTGAAATTACGAATATGTAACAAATAACGTATATTTTAAATGCATTGGTTTTAGTTAATGATTAAATTGAAAGTAAATTTGCTTTACTTTCAATTTGGTTCATCGTCCAGAAAGTCAAAGTGTATGAATTTATATCAATACTTATACTTCTAAGGCGTCGCAACAGCCAAGACCGGAACCTACTATTATTTATTTCAATAGACAAAGTTATAATGATAAGAAGAATAAAGTGTCATTACCAAGTAAATTAAGATCGGTATAGTTAATCAATATTTCTTTTTCATTCCTTATTTATTTATTTATAAACTACTATCATAAATATCCATTATAATCATTAATCAAAGCAATCGACACTTGTACTACTATTCGCCTGTATCTATAGTTTATTATCACGTTCAATACTTTGATGCGTAAAAATTGTTATCACGAGGGACGTAGATGTTTATCTTTATTGCATCTGTCCCAATTCTTTTAAAATAATAAGATATATCAACATTTAAATCCTAGCTATCCCGTTTAGATTAAAAATATTTTGTGAGAATCTAAATTAACAAAAATATTAACTAACGATAGTTAAAATGAGAATCGTCTAATGTTTGCTTACAATCATTTTCGTCTATGTTGCACATTAATATGTTAAAACTGAGAATATTAAAACTATTAGGTCGGTCCACGCGTAGCTACAATACATTTGTGAAATATTATTAATAATCTTTATTAACCTACGCTAAAGTAAGAATATAAAATTACTCGTACAGGTAAAGTGCGTAATGAAATATTAGTAAGTATATGAAACATATAAATAGATACTGTAGCTACTAATGGGTCAACCTATGGGAAATTTAATAAACCATAAATAAGTAAAATAGTCAGAATATAACTGATTTGCAACTTGCCGTACTTATAAACTTCAATCAAAATGTCGAGGTCGATCAAAAAACGTTTCTGTCCCTGATATATCAATTTCAACGTCTCGTCCTATAGTCTGTGCCCATAGCCTTCAAATTACAATATAACAATTTTGCAACATCGAAATGGATAATAATAGTGCTGCTGCACTAAGATTTTTACCCCCGAAAAACTTTGGTATTGACTTGCGTGTTTTACATAAGACACTGCGTATTTTGTGTCAAACACGTATTGTGGATTGTTGCAAATTATTCTCAACATTACTGCATGTCCTATGAAGCGTTGTTGCAGGCAACCAATGTCGGCAGTCTACACGAGGGTGAAGTAGTGCGTGACGGGCTCCGCGCTATTCTGTATGTCCAGCTGGTGCACCACCGTGTCTGTGTCCAGCTCCTGGAATATTTAAACAATTAATTTAGCTCCATAGAGGTCCCTTGATTCTAATTGAACCCAGGTATTTATTTATTTATTGTACTTCTATAAAAATAAAAAGATACAATATATAGTTCGTATATATATCAAAATATATACACAAATAAATACATATTATATAAAAATAAACAATTCAGATTATTTACATATTGAAGGAGTGTTAAGAAAATGCTCTCTGACAAGTTTTTTAAACACTGTTTTACTGTGTGCTTTCCTGATATGCACGGGCAAAGCGTTCCAAAGCAGTACTGCCTGAATAGTAAATGAAAAATGAAAAGAACTACTTGTACGCAGTGGAATTCCTGCCCTAAGTTATGAGACGAACAAAGCATTTAGTATCTTGTGATAGTACTTTTTATAAGCTATAATATATTGCTAAAAATCGGTAAATAATAATATGCTTATACTGATAAATACTATGTTATATATGAAAAACTTACTTCTTCATCGGAAAATCCATTTATCTCCACAGGAATCGTCTGACCGTCTTGCGTTATAACCTAGAAAAACGAAAATAGTGTTGAAATATTTGACAAATTATACTGGATATTAAGTGCTCATTACCGTCGATGGAAATCTTGGAAAGTATATAAGTATAATTAATTACCTGTAACGATTTTCCATCAGATGACGTGATCGCGAGCCGGGTTCCGTCCTGCATCGTGAAGTGGAGGGGGTTTCCCTGTTCGTCCGTCACCTGTAAACAATGTTTGAGTTAATATACTCCCCCGCCATTGAATTTCTTTCGCATTGAAATTATTTTGTAGGTTGCAAAAGTTGATTGATTTGATCAATACGAATCAGGGCATTTACCGCGCTAAGGACTAAATAGTATATTTTGCCTTATAATGGAGGAAGGAAGCTCCCTCCCTCCCCTCCAAAAACTAAAGATACCCATTGCTTTTTATAGTATACTTGATTACGACTCTGAACCTACCGGCAAGTGCTGCGCTGGCTCAAACTCTTCCACTTGAGCATGCTGCGTCTCCATTTCGTTTTTCATGTCCACTTGCTGCGCCAGCACCATCTGCTGCTCCTCCAGCACCATCTGCTGTTCTAGCACCATCTGCTGCTCCTCTAATACCATCTGCTGCTGCTCCAGCACCACCTGCCGCTCTAGCTGCTCCTGGTCGATCTCCAGCCGCTCCTCCAGCTGCTGGCCCATCTCCAGCTGTTGCGACACCAGCAGCGACGAGCCAGAATACAACTCACAGGTCGTTAGCACTTTACTGTCTTCTAGGTTTACTGCCTGAAATGATATATTTTTATTTATTATTATTACTTGCAAACAAAACATTATTACCTCCAAAGTCTGAGGACCAAATTACTCTTATGTATACTTCAAAACAAAACTCATACATGACATTCGCACTGTTTAAGATTTGCAGAACTTTTCTATCTATTACTTTAGCTACTCATTTTTTGCACGATAGTAAACATCAAACTGTTTTAAATATCTTCGATTACTTCAATCTCTTTACAAAATGACTCTTAGTAGAAAAATTGGTCCTTCAACCGGATAGAAAACGACAGGGTCATTTTACTTATTTTTGGTAAATTATATACTCGTTCAGGGTGGAAGATGTATCACAGGGTCATATTAGTTATTTTTGGCTAAAGCCATACTTGTTCCGGGTCGAGGATATGGAACGCGGGCGTGTCGGAGTCGTCGATGTCGTAGGCGACGTATATGACGCGCTCGTCCGCGTCGTCGGGCGGCGGCGCGGGCGCGGCCGGCTCCGCTTGCTTCTTGTCCGGCACCAGCAGGCTCACTTGCTTCTGGCTCTGTTGGGGATTTCGTGAAAAATTCTTTTTACAAATTACAGTTACATTTGTTGCAGAAATTAATTTTGAAAATTCATTTGTTGATAATTTATAATTTAAACTAACTTGACACTGGTATAATTCGCGCCAAACTGCAAGTCCGCTTGAAATTGTTGCACGCAGGTGTAGTCAGAGAGCCAATGAGGTCGAACACAACCACAAGTATGTACTCCGTTGCAACAGTGTGCCTTACACTACGCACCAATGTACCCGCGAACGAGAGCAGGCAGAGGGCGGATGCTGGCCAGGGGATCCCGCGCTGTTTTTGTCCCGCTAAAATCTAAAATTTGCTGTTGCGACGCAATTCTTCCTATATTCAGAACGGATTAGCAGTTTGGCGCGGACTATAATATAGATAAACTTCTGTCGATATAAGGTAACAGGTTTTCATAATGACATGAAACCTAAAGACATTTCTCAACCTCAACCTCAACCTAATGAAATAGGAATAGTGATTTCTATTTTCAATTGACTTTACGCATGCATCGGTGGCATTGGGCACATTATTAAAAATCAAACCGCTATGTCAAACTTATCATCGTTACGCAGTACACAATACCTTCCGCTTGGTGGCGGCGTGCTGGAAGGCGCGCGCGTGCTGCGCCAGCGCCCAGCGCGAGGCGAACGCGCAGCCGCACGTGCCGCACTTGTGCGCCGCGCCGCCGCCCGCCTCGCGCCGCGACTGGTTCGAACGGGCCCTGACACGTGGGAAATTAACAAAATGTATAATTATGTGTTTTCATAGAATTAATTATAGGTTTATTGAGACACGTGGGAAGTAAATATCACTATTAATATGTGTTTTCATAAACGTAACTATAGGTTTGTTAAGGTCGAGGGTTTTAAACAGTTTCATAGCGTTGATTCATGCCCCGGGCGGAATTCAATTTGCAGTGCATTTTTTTCATTTTTTTTTGTTATAATATAGGAGTAGCAGACGAGTATGTAGTTCACCCCCTTGGACATCAGTAACCAACCCCAGATAGGATCATATATTCTTACTTGAGGTCGGTCACAGATGTGCCGCTACCCTTGAGGACTAAGCTGGAACACCTCGGAAAAGTATGTCTCACTTACCACAGCCTTCAAACCAGAACACAGCAACGCTTGACTGAGCTGTTATAAGGCAGAAATAGGTGTGGCGGTTCTAGTGCCGGAGTCTAATCACAAAGGGTTCTACCACTTTTAATACACATAAATGGGCCAGGGTGAAATGTTTAGTCCACGTGTGTTTGTGGGCTTGTAGTGTAGTCTCGCCCGTGTGGACGCGCGGTGCCCCGCCAGGTAGCGCACAGTACCCACCTGGCGTGGCGGCGCGTGTGCAGGCGGTGCTGCGAGGACGTGGTGAAGCGGCGCGGGCACAGCGCGCACGCGTACGGCTTCTCGCCCGTGTGGATGCGCGCGTGCTCCGACAGGTTCCCCTTCTGGCTGAAGCTCTTGCCGCACACGCCGCACTGGAACGGCTTCACACCTGCACAAAAATTTTAGTACCTTACTACATAGAATTTTGCTCTTTTAAATTCTTTCCATAACAATCTATTACTCACCAGTATGCCATCTCATATGTAAGGTAAGGCTTGTTTTATGGGCAAACTTATGCTTGCATATCTCACACGTGAACTTCTTTACTCCAGAGTGAAGGAGTTGGTGGTTTAACAAATTGGTCTTGGTTTTGAAAGTAGCTGTGCAGACCTGTTAAAAACAGAAGAATATGTAAATATTTTATCCTTATTATTATCACTAAAAACCTTAAATATATAATTAATTAGCTAAAAAAATCCTTTAATGTAGACGCACGGCTATTGAGTCTCGTCAAATTCTATAACATTTTCTTAGTAACAAAGGCGTATGAAGGTATAGTCCGCGTAAAAATGCTAGTCCGCTCTGAAAATAGAAATAAATCGCGTCGCCATAGCAAACTGCTCGCAACAACTTCAGAGCGGCGTAGCAGTTTGGCAATAACGATAGGTGGTTACCTTGCAGCTGAAGGGCCGCAGCTGCGAGTGCACCAGCTGGTGCCGCTGCAGCAGCTGCTTGTGGCGGAAGCGCTTGCCGCACGCGCCGCACACGTAGCGCTGCGCCTCGTGCACCGCCTGCTTGTGGTACACCACCGACGACGGGTGGTTCAACACCTGATGCGCACGCAATAAATGGTGAACGTCAAATTCATACACAGTTATATAGATCATATCCTCGTAGTTCAATAGATCGTAACAATAACAGGTGCACAATTTTATAGGTAATTGTATGCAATAGGCGGCCTTATCGCTAGCAGCGATTTCTTCCAGACAACCTATGCATGGAAATGCTAAGGAGAATAAGCGTATGCGACGACTATATTCCTTAATGTATCAGTAATTAGCTAAAGCGAATTCGAATTATACCCTTTATCTTGAAGTTGTTTAAAAATGTCCATGGTTAATATCCATTTATCTTTTTTGCTAACAACAAATGAGTTCAGTAAGCCAGCATGTCGTTGCAGTTCTGTACCTTCCCGCAGAGGTCGCAGGCGAAGCCGCGTGCGGGCGGCGCGCGGCGGCGGTGCGCCACGGCGTGCAGCGCCAGCGAGCGCGGGTACGCGAACGACATGCCGCACTCGCCGCACGCGTACGGCTTCTCGCCCCTGTGCACCGCCTGCAAACACGCACGCAACGTATGTTAAGCACATAGATTAGTAAACATTACTCACTCCTAACAAGTTTTGACAATTGTACAATTGACAAGTGTAACCAGTTTTGACAATTGAAATTGTCAATTCTCGTGTATTAAAAATATTAGAAAAAAATGTAGTTTTTAGAGCATTTACGAATGAAACGATATTTTTCCGCACTTTTTCTTCAATTCGTTTTTGCACCTGACACCTGAACTGCACATGTCGGCATTGTTCCGCGTAAATTTCACCATGACAGCCATTGAACGGCTGACATATTGTCAGCCATTTAAGCCGTTTAATAGCTTCCTTCAATTACAAGGCGGTGAGATATCAATACTTATCTATAGTTAAGGACTAACTTTCTACAAACCAACAAGAGATAGGTACACATGGTTTGAAATAGCACTATCGATAGCTTATGTGCTCCGATCTGAGTTGTGCGGAGTACAACCACTCCTACGATAAGATGATGCCTGAGAGATATACAATTCACTTAATAATGTAAAAACGTAACATGTTGTTTAATAATCTACAACTCATCAACAATAATAGGAAAATAATTATTTTACTATAAAGTATTTCTTTAGTCGCATCTTGTAATAAATACTAGCACGAAATTTCGGTCTGACCGCATGATGGAAAGAATGTCGTCATTACCTTTGTATGCATCGACTTGCTTTGTTTACTGCTAAACATTTTATCACAGTGGTTACATTTAAGTTTCTTTTTGCCGTCAGAAGGTGTCGCTTCAGAGTCTGCGGAGTCTAAGGGATCTGGAACAATGATTTTCTTAAAAAAATCCAACAAAGAATCATGCTTATATGTCCAGGTATTGCTATTTTCCCACTTCGAAAATCCATTTCACTTCACTTTAAAAATCCAATTATTTTTGTTTACATTACGTATATACATAATTTCTGACCAGTTAATCTCTGGTTTTAATATATAATATCTAATTTAAGTTTATACATTATGCTTGTAATCAGAGAGAGCTTCGATGAACAGACAAGGTAATCATATTATTTTACTATTCATTTTAAGATTAAAACCGTAAAATTCCCATCTTACCTGTATTCGTAGAATCACCAGGTTCAGGCGCGACCTCCTGGCCATCAGCTGTGTGCAGGTCGTCCACCATCACCACCTCTTGCTTGGCGACATCTTCGTCTTTAAGATCCGGCAGGCCCTCCACTTCAACATCTTCAGTCGCGTCTAGTGAGGGGAGATCTGGAGCCCTATCTGGCTCCTTTGCTACTGGCTTAAGGTCCGTTTCGCTGGGTTTCTGGAAATTTGTCAATATATTTACTATCAAAATGCAATGTGTACCAAAAGTCAGTTTGTCCATAGAATAGTCCAAATTAGTGTCTTAATTTTATTTGTACTTTAGTATGATTTTAATGCAATAATTACCAATGTACTAATAGGGCTCTATTCTGCATCTATTTTGGTTTTAGGGTAATATAAGTCGTATTTTTGATGGAAGATCGATTTTGGCAGTTAAAAGGCAGAAACAAATTGTTTATCATGAATTTGATGCAAAACTGTCCCGCTGTTGAACATGACTATTTTTTCTTAGTAAGAAATAATATTAAAACCAATATTACTGATACTAAGACTAACTAAAAATTCTAAATCAGAACATACTTTTGTATCATTTTCATTCTCCGAGCACTGTATAACGGTGAGGCCGGCGTGTCCAGTTTCCTTCTGATGATCGTTGAAGTGCACTCGCTTAGTGAACTCCTGCTCACAACTGCAACGGTAGAGCACGGGCCCGTGCTGCGCCACGTGGGACATGTAGCGGCCGATGCACGAGAACTCCATGCCGCATATCACGCATTGCTCGCGCGTTTGTTGCATGCGACCTGCGGTAATTGTAAAAGAAAAATTTAGGAGTGAATAACTTTCGTATTATTACAATATTTTGTTGGTATAACAGGTATTATTATATAGCAACTAAAATCGGATAATCCAAATATATTAATTTCCAATCATTCGAAAGCTACTTTCTTAGAAGATTATTGAGATAGGAAAAGAAAAGTGAGTGTTTAGTCACAAAGAATTTTAGGTGTTTCGATTCGGTTCCCATGAATGCATTTTTAGACAGACATATTTTTTTGATGGCGAGGGTTATCACCCATCCATACCGTTACCATCGTAACGGTATGGTTACCATCGTAACGTTACCATCGTAACGGTATGGTTGATTGTGGCGGTATTACGAGTAGGTAGTAGTGCTAATGGTGGCAGGGGCGGTGGTGGTATTAGTGGTGACAGGGGTGGTACTGGTGTTAATGGCGGCAGGGGTTGTAATGGTGTTGATGGTGGTAGGGGTGGTAATGGTAGTGCTAATGGTTCCAGTTATGCTAATGGTAGCAGAGATGATGGTGAAGCTAACGCTGGCAACGTAGATGTCACAGTGTTGGCGGTGTGTGCGTACCCTTGGGTCGGCCGCGGCCCTTCCCGCGCACGACGAGCACGAGCTCGCCGCCGGCCTCGAGGTGTCCGATGACCTCGGGCGCGCGCGGCGCGGGCCGGCGCGGCTCGGGCTCGCTCTCCTCGCCGTCCGTCACGCCCTCCTCCTTCAGGATGCGCTCCAGCTCCGCGCCCTGAACCGTCAACGTTCATACATACACTCCTTAACAAATCGCCGAGGAACTTTCCGGTGTACTTGCTGACTTGACTTGAAGTGGGACGTCACACCCTCCGGGACTCTCATATGCTAAGGCAATGCTAACATAAGGGCGGTGGGCATGGATTTTCGGGTCTCGAGGATCCCCTCTTTGCCCGGGCAGATTCTCGGTTGGTAAATACCCCCCGGATCCTGGATATTTATTCATAATAATATAATGTTATTAAAAACATTATAGTATAATGAAAAAATATATCATCCCACTGTTAAGTGGGTACATTGAAGAATTTGTTGGTTAATCAACTAATTCTTCGACGTTATGACTTACGGCTTAGTATGAGAAACTAATAGGTTGGCAACTAAGTTCCCGCCGTTTTTAGACAACACCGGCGATTTAAAACATAAGGCCAAAAAATTGTTAATATGCAAAAGGTTTATTGAATGGCAGAAACTTAACTGCCAAATTATTATAAAAAATTTGAATTTTCTTAAAAATGAGGCTTTTCCTTTACTTTGTCATTCATCATTACTTACCAGAATTTGATCCTTATAAGCAACACTATGAGATAGTGGAAATCTATATTAATAGAGGGTGTTTTTTTCAAAATGAACTCGTTCAATTCCCGACTAGGGAAAAGATGTTTAAAAAAAACTAATGATGCAGTTTTAGTTTTTATCAATCGGCCTCGTAACTCCTTTCAGCATTTTTTGCTAATCCTTATACTTTCGGATTTGGCCCTGAAGGCCCGTTTGAAAAATTCACCCTGTATATAATACAAGTCATAAAAACTAAGAAAAAATCTTAGTACTAACCTGAACAACCTCCTTGAATCTAGTGGGTGTTTTCCTTCTTCTCTTACCGGCGAGTGTTTCTTCCTTGGTTTTACCGAATGTTCGGGTCTTCGCCTGTTGCTCTTTCGCAGCGGCATCTGCTGCTATCTCCTCGGGCGTTTTGAGCTTCTTTGGAGGCCTGCCACGCTTGCGCTTTGGTTTCTCCAACCCAGCCACTTGCAGTGAGATCGGATGTTCCACTTGGTAGACTCCATCGCTTGTGTTTACTGAGGGATTTAAATTCTCAGGTTACGTCATAGTATACACAAGAATTACACAAGGATCACATCAATATTACATAGACACACAAAAAAAAAATCCAGATATAGAAACGACTTCCACAAAACACTCTTTTATTCCATATTAAGATATCAAACCCTATATTGATTGAAGTAAGGTTCCTTGGGGGGGGCATGGTAAAAGCTGCGTAAAACTGCTTGTCCTCTCTGAATATAGAAATGAATTGCATCCCCATAGCAAATTGTATGACTACACCTGCCCGCAAAAACTTCAGCAAAGCACGGACTGTAACAGTAATATGCTATGAACTTCAATCTTTCAAATATATTCTAAATGCTGACTGTCACTGGACATCCATATTTAAGTAGCCACTTGTAGAGATCTCATCATGCTCTTCAAATAACAAAGCAGTTTTATATTTTCATATATAAGTGATATCATAATAGAAGTGGAGAGGATGTAGACTGAGTATGTTACCCATTTAATAACAGTCCATGGATAATACAACATTTAACTTTATTGTCTCCTGAACCTATAAATACTTGGACAATACTTACTTTCATAGACAATCTTCTCTGTTATAACATCAGGCTCCTCTTTCGTTTTCAACAAGGATTTTCTGTATTCTCGTTCTCTTTCATGAAGCTCACGAATAACTTTCTGCAAGTAATATGCATTTTTATCATTCATAAGATGCAGCATGTATATACATCATGTATGACAAATGATACAATTACATTTATGTGTGTTGTTTGTACATGTTGATAAATTAATTAAACTATTTAGCATTCATCCATAAAATATATTAAGTATTTGTCTTTAAGATAATTTAGCTACATAATATCTATAAATTGAATTTAAATGATGGAAATAAATAAATAGTAATTTTATTTTAAGACAACACTTAAAATAACAAGGTTTAATATTTAAACATTGTATTGCATTGTTACCTCGGGTATAATTTAATTAAAAGAAGTCATACCTGGCCATTTATAATTAAGTTGAGAAATTCAACTGTGGCTTCCAGTTGTATAGTAC
The DNA here is from genome assembly GCF_041222505.1 of Epargyreus clarus. Classification (NCBI taxonomy): domain Eukaryota; kingdom Metazoa; phylum Arthropoda; class Insecta; order Lepidoptera; family Hesperiidae; genus Epargyreus; species Epargyreus clarus. The sequence continues at coordinate 14,824,382 of NW_027332223.1, forward strand.
ACCCAGGACAGATGGTTCTGGGGAGCTCTCCATCATCTGACACCTGAAATATTTTGCATTAATAATAATGAAACAATTTTTTTCACCTCCCAAGTACTACAGATAAAATACCTGATTTATTATGATTCAATCACTAAACTTTCTAGCACAGCTACATAATATGCTAGTTATTTTATAAACATACTTTATATTCATGGAGCAATTATATTATCTAACTTTGTTCAATTTTGGCGCCAGATATTACTCAGACAGGATTTTCTGCTAGTTTTCACTACATTTGCATTAAGTAGTTGTATCACCAATAACGCAATGCAACGTCATATATAGATTATTTAAAAGAGATATAAAATATATTATGAATATTACGCTACAATTATAACATATGCCACAGCAACAAAATGAATAAAAAGACATTTAGATGATATTATTGTCTGAAATGTCAGCCATCTTGATTATATTGGAAGTCAATACAACCACAATTTAAAATAGAATGGCCTTACCTTGATCGGCAAATATCCATTAATTATTTCACATAAGTTTTGATTATTTTCTTCATTTGAATATAATAAGGTTCCATTATCATTTTCTTCTCCACATAATCTACAAACATTGGAATTATATAGAATCACATCCATTATTAGACAGGCAAATAAGCAAGCGCCATCTACTTCCTTCTTAATGATTGACAAGTTACAATCTGACGTTTCGTTTAGTTTTTAGGATCAGGCGTTTTAAAAATTAAAAATACCCTAAAAATGTATTATTATTAATGAATTAATCCTTATTTTTTATATTAATGTTACTTACGTAGCGTATTATTTTATTATTTATATTAAAGTGAAATATTGTCATAAACTTTTCCACATTTTGTACCCTTAAATTTAGTTTATATAATCTGTGAATTTTGGAATTTAGCGATAGCAACCCTGAAATTAGGCCTGTCTTTCTTTTGATAGCCCTTTCCGGTTCGGTTCCTGGGGCTAGAGGCCGTAGTTTCGGTTTTTATTATTTTATAATCGCCCGTAATCCTACAAAATGAGAATCTATAAGGATATTATTACCGGTAATTTAATTTATGACGTTTGCGTGCACTGTTTTATCACAATATTTTGACAAATCATCGTAGATATTTGATAGTGATTTTGACATTTCATTGTGCAGTGATGAATCTTAGAGATTTTCTTATTTTTTTTTGCCACATCGACATTAAAAATGGGTAACGTTTTCTTTGTTCTGGTAATTTACATGGATATGTTATCGTTTCAGGTGACGAGATGTTCTCGGACACGTACAAAATGAAACTGGTGGACGAAGTAATCTATGAGGTCACCGGTAAATTGGAAACGAGAACACAGGGCGACATTAAAATTGAGGGTTTCAATCCCTCGGCAGAGGAGGCCGACGAAGGCACGGATTCCGCGTGTGAAAGCGGCGTAGACATAGTCCTCAACCACAGGCTAGTGGAGACCTACGCCTTCGGCGATAAGAAATCCTACACTTTATACCTTAAAGACTACATGAAAAAGTGAGTGTTCAGTGAGTTAAGTGTCCTAGTGCTTTAATCAACGCTTGGCTACATTACAAGGAATATGTGTACAGATGTTGCAAGTGATCTCCAGTGATGGTGAAAGCTTACTTTAATTTTTGTATTTGATAATTTTAGATGACAAAGTTTTGTCGCCACGTAGGTAGTAACGATGTCGCTGTTGAAACAATTAGTAGAAAGTAAATCGAGAACAAAAAATCAGTTCATGTCTTCCATGTGTCCATATGCTGCAAATTTGCTATGTCACTTTGTCTTGGCACAATTTTATATCCTATAAATGTTAAATACCCAGTGGCGTCAGAAAACTAAAAATATCCAAAGTTATTATAGAATAAATCAAATTTAGTGTTGGTTATATGCACTGCTACATGCAGCTGGCTACATCTTGAGAGTCATCCTCCATATTGGATTACTCATCAAGACAATGTTATGTGCATGTTACAGTGATTCTGACGTTTAATTAAATTAATATTTATTTATATTTTAATAAGTATGCATTAAATAAGCTAGTGTGCTATTTATACAAAAATTGACAAATTAGTCACTTTTACTTAATGTATTTGGGCCTCTGCATTTTTTAAATATCACTTTTGTTACTCAATTTTATTTTATTTAGGTACTGCTTACATTATCTGTTGGTTAGGTTAGGCTTAATGAGGAAAGAAGTTGATAATTGCATATTATAACTGTTTGCCATGTGTTATATTATCCTTGTGTTATGATACTAGAACAAAAATGAACCTTATTTATTGAGATTTAAATCTCATATAGCTACAGTGGCTATGACGATCGTGCCTTTAGTCAAACTATAATTAATATTCATAGATGTGACTTGATATAAGACACATTTTTGAATAATGCAATAATTTTGCACATACTCATGGTTAACTATAATTGCAATGTTATAGATACAACAAAGAAGCAATGTATTAAGCTTTTTACATTTTCTTTTCTTGTATTCATTTTAGTTAATTGTCGCTTTTTACAATTGAACTTTTCACTACTCTCAAAGCATATCTGGAATCTTGAACATCTTAGAATAATGGTTTGATAATAACTTTTTAACATTAAAATTTATAAGTGTTTATTAAGCCATTGAAAATAAAGCAAACTTGTTATATAATGTCTATGCCATGTGCCCCTTATCTGTGTTTATGTGTTGTCAATGTCAGGGTGTCTTATCTTGTTAGTATTGATTGCAACTGCAACCTTTCTAAACTATAGTACATTTATGTGAATCATAGTTCTTCGCATATAAGAAATGTATTGTTCCTTTATAAATGTAATGAACTTAAACCCTTAAAGCTTTAGGCGATATCTTTAATTCAGAGTTAACAGGCACACATAAATAAGGGATATTTTTTTAAGTGTTATAAAATGTATGGATAAATAACAGTATTCTAGAAATTAATAATAGTGTCACTTTCTTATTTAATAAAGGTGTAGTTTTGTTAGACTATGTGAGCAAAATATAACTTCAATAGATATTAGTTCTAGCTTCATCAGTTGTGGTACCATATTTTATGTATGTGTCTATTGCTAACTCTGGGGGCAGCAGTCACTGCATGTTTTGATAGACTATGCCTGTTTACTACTTCATGATAACTTACATGAATGACCTACTATTGTTATGAAACAGCATCATCTAATACCAAAGATTGGCTTTCAGTGTCACTCTATGGAGCTTTTGATGCAAAATCAAAGAACTTTAGTGAAAAAACATTCATTTACATAATGTTTGTTCATGAAATAGAGCTAACATTTACTCATTTGAAATAAATTAAAAGATATGTTTTTAGACTTTTAATGCTAAACATTTTTTTCATTGGTTTCAGATTAGTTGCAAAATTGGAAGAAACTGCACCTGACCAGGTGGAGGTTTTCAAGACCAACATGAACAAAGTTATGAAGGATATACTCGGAAGGTTTAAGGAACTCCAATTCTTCACTGGCGAATCAATGGACTGTGATGGCATGGTTGCAATGATGGAGTACAGAGATATCAATGGAGTTTCCACTCCTATTATGATGTTCTTCAAACATGGTCTTGAAGAGGAGAAGTTCTGAGCATGCATTTGCTAAGTGATACTCATAATATTCCAATTTCCACCAGCTGCCTAACTCATGTTTTCTATTTATTTAAATCATGTCCGTATCAACCGGGACCGGCTTCTTCCCATCACAAGGCTGAACAATTTTATAATGATGAATACATACTATAAATAAATTAATGAACAACATACTGATTGTATTTTTATTTCACAGTTATTGACACATTTGTAATAATTTCTTATATCATTATTTTCATAACTTAGTGAATTAATATCGAAACTAGAAATATTCTATGATAGTAATTATGTAATCAAGATTAATTATTGAAAATAAATAAACAGGCATAGTATAAATAAGTAATTCTAATTTATAAACTCAAAATAGGTCATTTTATTTCAATATTTTTTCTCATTTTCTATTTATTGCGTACTTTTTCCCCCGCATTTGAACTACAATTATTTTTTTTGTATCCAAAGTAGACTGCTACAGATAAATATTCTGATATTTTAAGAGCGTAGTAGTAAGGAGAAACATCTCATATGGGGACCTGTTAAAAAATGTACCTACAAGGTCGACTCACGATGTAGTCGAATATAAAACTTTGGTATAATACGGATAATTTTAAAACTTATTGAATATCACCATCATCTTCGTCATTTTCGGTCATATTTATTTGGAACAGTTATACTGTTCAATCAGCGACATCTCTTTTTACCATAAAAAGCAACTATAACCTATAAAGTAACAAGTACATAAGTTCTTCAATAGATGGCAGCATGGAGCATATATATTAGCGTAATATTATGTATCGCACTCGCACGCTAACGTGCGAGCGAGATAGAAAATAGAATAAACTGTATTACATATTTGCATCTCACTTGCACTTTAGTGCAAACGCTTAGAGCGAGAGAGATGTATAAATTATGTCAATATGGAAGAATGACCTCCTCTAAAGTTATATGATCCTGGTAACTGAACTTGTTGCATTTTAAGCGTCAGCGCCCAACGACATGTATACATGGCCAACTTTAGTGCCTCGGTTTTCGGCTTATTTTGGATTATCAACGTATTCTCAGTGAAAGAAATACTTCCAAAGTCTATGGATCTATCTGACGTATTCAACTTATTTCTTTACAGTGTTGCCAGATGCACTGTAAATACAGTAGATTTACTGTAATTTTATATTTTTATATATTTTTTTTACTGTTATTAGTGCATCTGGCAACACTGTGAAGGAATAAATTGAATATGTCAAATACGTTTATAAATATAATACGTTTCTAGCCACTGAGAATACGTTGATAATGCAAAATAAGCCTAAAACCGAGGCACTAAAGTTGGCCATGTATACATGTCGTTGGGCGCTAGCGCTTAAAATGCAACAAGTTCAGATACCAGGATCATATAACTTTACAGAAGATCATTCTTCCAAATTGATATCATTTATGCATCTCTTTCGCTCTAAGCGTGTGCGCTAAAGTCCAAGTGAGACGCAAATATATAATACGTCAGATCAAATAGATCCATAGACTAAATATTGGAAGTATTTCTAACCACGAGATACAGTTAGTTGATAATCCAAAATAAGCCGAAAACCGAGGCACTAAAGTTGGCCATGTATACATGTCGATGGGCGCTAACGCTTCAAATGCAACAAGTTCAGGTACCAGGATCATATAACTTTAGAGGAGGTCATTCTTCCATATTTACATCATTTATACATCTCTCTCGCTCTAAGCGTTTGCACTAAAGTGCAAGTGAGATGCAAATATGTAATACAGTTTATTCTATTTTCTATCTCGCTCGCACGTTAGCGTGCGAGTGCGATACAAAATATAATGCTAATATGCTCCATGCTGCCATCTATTGAAGAACTTATGTACTTTTTAATTCATCGGTTATTAAGTTGCTATTTACAAATGCTATTCAATAAATTTTAAAATAATCCGTATTATACCAAAGTTTTACGACCTTGTAGGTACATTTTTAACAGGTCCCCATTCCCTATATTAAGTGTATCATCTATGGGTCCCCATATGAGATGTTTCTCCTTACTACTACGCTCTTAAAATATCAGAATATTTATCTGTAGCAGTCTACTTTGGATACAAAAAAATAATTGTAGTTCAAATGCGGGGGAAAAAGTACGCAATAAATAGAAAATGAGAAAAAATATTGAAATAAAATGACCTATTTTGAGTTTATGAATTAGAATTACTTATTTATACTATGCCTGTTTATTTATTTTCAATAATTAATCTTGATTACATAATTACTATCATAGAATATTTCTAGTTTCGATATTAATTCACTAAGTTATGAAAATAATGATATAAGAAATTATTACAAATGTGTCAATAACTGTGAAATAAAAATACAATCAGTATGTTGTTCATTAATTTATTTATAGTATGTATTCATCATAATAAAATTGTTCAGCCTTGTGATGGGAAGAAGCCGGTCCCGGTTGATACGGACATGATTTAAATAAATAGAAAACATGAGTTAGGCAGCTGGTGGAAATTGGAATATTATGAGTATCACTTAGCAAATACATGCTTAGAACTTCACCTCTTCATGACCATATTGCACTGTAATAATAAGGTGGCTCAAGGTGGCTAAGGTGGTTGAATTAAGATGTTTAAACTAATTGTTGTTATTCATAAGTACCTACTGAAACATCTTTTATTTGTTTTTGATTTCATGGAGTCTTAAGTCTAGGGCAAAAGGTAAATAAAATAAAACAAGCTTTTAAATTTGAGGTATGTTATATTTATCGAGTTTGTATGTAGGTAATAACTACTATAAAGTACAGAAATGATCGATGACCTATTACAATGTAGTGAGTACACTAATCACAATTTATCATATGTATTTATCATTTTGTATACTTGTTTAGGCATTCACTAGGCACTAACGTATGCCTTAAATTGTTTAGTCTTTAATTTCTCCGTATATACAAGAACTTAAGTTACAGAGAATATGCACAGATTGATAAATTAAAGGGTATTCCGGGCAACATTGGCAGTTATCCAACGAGACAATACTCAACATTCAATTTTAGAAATTTCCTTAGAATATAAATGTATGTAGCTGCTGTCTACGTAGCAATATGGACGTCGTGATTATTTTTGATGCGCCACATTATAAACATACATACTTAATACACTGAAATTATTGTTAGGTATTTGTTAGAAAAGCGGCAAAATATTAGCAGCGCTTAAAAGTTTCGTTAGAAAAGAATACCGATCCGGCTTTTGAAAATGATGACGCTATATTTTGACGCCGATACATTATTTATATTCTAAGGTAACTCCTTATAAGAGTATAAACCATCTATATTATGTACATTACAAGTGTTTAAAATTTACAAGAATATTTTGAATACAATACAAGTATAGATTCAATTAAGCTTAAAATATTTTTTAAGAATTATGTCTGAAATTCCTTTACATGCTCTATTTAATTGCCTATATGATTGATAGAAGTAAAACTATTAATTTATTATAAAAGTAGCTAGATATAAGACACGTTATTGCTTACACTTCCAGAATATCACAAGTAAGTATCGTACGGGATATCATAATTAATCGTTACACGGTTTAACTGGCTCATTTCACATATTGATTAATTTTTCACTTAGCTAAACGAGACCAATTTTAAGTTATAGAAAATGTAGATATATTTAAATTAAATCGATGTATTACAATTTTCAAGTCGTGACTATTATAATGCTTCTCTTATCGTCGACATATTGTTGTATTGCAGATTTTTTGCGCTGATATTTTCTATATTCTAAAAATGCTTACTTAAATGTTTCACTACAAATCTTTGAAGAACTGTAGACATAAATATTTTCAGAAAATAAACATGACAAAATTTAACAATAAGATAAATAAATGTACGGAAATATAGGGTAAATTGTTCAGTGATCGCATGGTCAAAATGTGCCTGCAAGTTTTAAATTTTATAGGGCTCTGATTATGACGTATGTGTTTTAATGTTCTACAGACATTTAATTAATAGTTAAGAGAAAATGCTAAAGACTAATTTTAGTATATCTTTTACGTAATCTCCAGAAATTCACAAAACATACAATGCATCGTCTTTTAACCAGGGGCTTAATGCAAAAGGCTTAAATAATGTGCACGAAATATGTAAATTATATAGATCCGATACTGAGACGGCTTGGATCAATGTCAAGCTTCCGACACATACGGAGCCTACCTAGATCTTAATTTAGAAAAATCTTATCTCGTGCGGTACACTTTTTCAGTAGCACCAACTTTTATTGCAGTTGTAGAATACCGATTTTCCACACATTATTTCAGATAAAACTTAAAATCATTGGTTAAATGTTGATATACATGAAAAAAGTCGAAAAGTCAATGTTTTTGAATTATTATGTCAGCTGTACATTCTGAAGGGTCACTTTCTCTTATTTAGTCATGTTGGAGCACGGCCAATGTTTAACATAATACATATATACACAAAAGGTAGGTATTAAGATGAAATTTTTGTTTACAATACTCTTAAATGTACAGTTTTAATATATGGCAAGTGATTGCGTTATACAAGTTTACGATTAAACAAAATACTATACAGTAGGATTGAGCTTAAAGTGACGATATTCGAAATGTGTGCTTCGTATCTACACAATACAACAGTGTATAATATAACAATACGCAGTGACATATAGTATCGTAGAGGATATCAGTCGATATAGCAAACAATACGATATCAGGAATCACGAAATAATTTAAAGATAATTTTAGAAGAACAAGATCGTATTAAATTTATAAATATTTCAATATTATAAATATATTTACATTCGTTAATTTCTAATACTTCCTCTTATATTGGTGTCTTATTTAACGCACACTTATTTTAATCGTCTATAAATAAAAATAGATATTAAAAGACATGGAATGGTTTTTGTACAAAATCAAATACACCCTACCGTAATGGTAGAGACAATTACAATCACATGTTATGATGTAGTATCGTATATGGGGATCGTCGCATTGACTGATCGCCCCGTTCTAATCTTAACTCGACTAGCCTGTACATTGTACGATTACTGGTCGGCTCGAATCATTAGTAGCGCTTCGATCGTTCTAAAGTCGTTCCTTGGACGGTAAAGTTCATCCATTAGCTACCTTGATTATGAAATCGGAATACGTTTTTGAATAGAAAGTTGCAGTACAATGATTCGACCGCCTCGTTTCGATGAAAGTCTCACTTTCAAACGCTCCACTTCTTCTACGTTTCATTGAAAAATAGATCCATCACTACTTAATTTATAATTTACAAATAAGGTACTCTTTTAAACCGAATCGAAACATGATCGTCCTCACTGGTCGAACGTACACCGGGCCCGAAAACTAGTCACTAACCGCTCTAGAGCACTACGTTCCATCACATTGGAGTCCGTCCATAGAAAAACTTAACGGAATGAAGATTTATTGCTAGCATTACAAGATCACAAAAAGTCGAAAGAGTTCATAGCTCGCCCTCAACAATTGAAGGTGTTGGAGTGGCTGCAGGGCCGTGGGTAGTCGTCCGGCGACCGCCCGTAGCCTGACTCCGGGATTATGGAGTACTCCGGCTCACTGTAGTCCGGCGTGTCCCGTTCGTAGTCCCTGTCTCGAGGGAATCCGATCACTGTCTCAGAATTGCGCATGTAGCCATTCTCCTGCTTTCTGGAGTAACGGGTGTCTAGGTTCCGTTGAAAGTTTTCAGGATGGCAGACAACGCCATTGCGGTTGTTCTTTTTATCCTGCAAGGAGCGCAAGGATCCATTGTTGAGATGATGATGATGGGCGGGTGCGCCGTTGTTTAACGTGAGCGGCTGGTGCTGGTGCGAGCGTCCGTCACCTCCAATGTAGGTGAATCCGTTGGCGGGCATCGTGCCGCCGCCTCCTCCCGAGCGTTGCGGCCGGCGCGCGGAGCCCTGGCCGCCTGACATGAAGAAAACGCTCGGGGAGGCGTAAAGCTCTAGCTACAGTTCCGTTACAGGAATTGGCCTGAGGCCGGGGGCGTGCGGAGGGGGAGCAGGGTACTGCGAGGGGTGAATGCCGCGCACTATGCAATCCTCCTCGGTGGAAATTGGCTTGTGGTATTCAAGGTTCTTGCGTCCCTTGTTCCACTTGTAATCCTTCAGTTTCTCCTGCATACTCTTACGATATCTGTACAAAATGAGAACTAGAGTTGCTATTGTGGCAACACAAGCCACCACCACTATACAGATAATAGTCTGTTGCCGTGTGTCATGTAATACGCAACCCAAGTCGTCAGCATTCAGAGTCTTTAAATATTTATCTTTTAAGTGTTCAGGACTAGCACATTGGACTTGTGTAAAGTTGCTCTTATCGTTTAGTAGCTGTTGAAGCCATAACAGTTGACAGTCACAGAAGATAGGATTATCAGTCAAGTCAAGCTGCTTCAACTCCTTTCCAACAAAAATAGCTTCGCTGAAACTTATGATCGCATTATCTCTTAAGGAAACATGTCTGAGTTTTGGCAAACCTAAAAGCGAGGATTCTTCTATGATGGTTAATTTTTTATTGTTTGCCAAAATTATAGTTTCCAAATTCAAGTTATCTTCAAAAGCCCCCTTTTCAACTCTTTCTAACTGAGTGGCGCCGGTAATATCCAAGAATTTTAGGTTTTTCAATCCCTTGAAGGAATGGCTTTCTAGCGCTAAGAAATCATTTTGGCCTATGTTTAAATCTTCTAATCTAGTAAGGCCAGACAGCTGCTGCGTAGGGACCACACTGAGTCTGTTGTCGAAAAGATTAAGACTTCTTAGGCCTGGAAGGCCCTTGAAAGCGTTCTCACTAATATTGAAAAGTCCCGCTCCATTTAAATCTAAAACCGTAAGTCTGTTTAAGCCCGCAAATGTACCATCAGGCAAAAACGAAAACGCATTTAAACCAACGTGTAACTCGGCTAAGCTACCCAAAAGACTGAACGAGGGTGTTGGTACAGAACTTAGTTGATTGTCATCGAGATACAATATCCTCAAGGCAGATAGACCCGAGAATGCCCTTGGCTCTATTCTGGAAATTCTATTTTGTCCTAAGTTCAATTCCTCCAGTCTTGGCAAAGTAGCAAATACTCCGTTCGTCAGCTCTTCCAGGAAGTTTAGTTTTAGATTGAGCACAGTTAGTGAATTCAGTCCTTGGAATGTGGTGTTTTCCACAGACGATATTTTATTATGATTGAGATGCAATTCTTGCAACTTTTTCTGATAGGAGAAACTCTTTGAAGGAATATTGACTAGGTGATTTTGAGAGAGATCCAAATGTTGCAATTCTGCATAGAATTGCATGGAGCTGTCTATTGTCTTAATCTTGTTGTTGCGGATAATGAGGCGTTGTATGGAGGGGTTGAGGGCGATGGGCAGGACGTCGAGCCGGCTTTCCTCGCAGACCACGACAAGGGTGTCGTCATTGCAGCTGCAGCCGCCTGGACAGTTTGCCAGCGCTGATGCGCCGCTCCGCCACGCAAGTAGTTGGAGCGATATCAGCAACACCTGGAAACGCGAGAAACAAACACGATTATTATCATTCAAATTTTGTAATCGATACGTAGGTATTCGTAGGTGTATTCTTATTTTTGTATGATTTCACAAATTGAATCAAGAGTTGCTGGATTATACTCTTGTAAGTTGTCAAAGATATAAAATGAACTACTTATATTATCAGAACAATCAAGCTCAACGTTCTCGGTAGGAAGTATTTATTTCTTTGTAGAATTTTATAAATCATATTATATTCTTCATATAAATAACTTAATACCTACACGTAATGTTTTTAAGGTATATTAAACTGATTGACTTCAATTATAAAATAAAACGGAACCAATGTAAGGCAAGCGCGCAAGTTCTGTCGTGGTAAGAGCAAAAAGAAAATAGAATGATATTGGAATGGGAATTTTGCGCAGTTTTAATTTATTAAAATGCGCTTCGCTCGGCGCCCGAAGCGGCTTCTTTGCTTCAAAGACTAGCTGTTTTATTACGTTCCCCTTTCAACAATTAGCTCTCGAGATCTGAGACGCTGAGATTCGACGGAGTTGCTCGAACGACTTTAATTCTGTTACAATTTGATTAGGCGCTGATAGATGTAACACCAAAGATCTTTGTCTCCGCTTCAAACACGGAGCTGGCGGTAGTTTGTTGCAAAATAGGTTCATTACTATTCTACGGAACCTGGACGAAAATTCAATTGGACAACAAGACGGTATCGAGAAAGTTTCGAGACTTCAACTCGCTTTGTAGCATTGAGAAGTTGACCTTATTCTCTTCCTCGGTTGTTATCTTTGCATTATTGCCTCTCATACTTTATGCAATCTTTATGTGATTTTCCTGTAATAAACATTTGTCTCTGGGACATATTACTATAAAAATCTATATGTGTCGGCGTACCAGACTCGTACGCCAAAAAACATAATAGAGACCGTGTTTATCTTATGTACAAAACGTCGTGCACGTTCACTTATTTTAAAAAGTAATTTCTTCTATTATTCCTTACTCTATATTCCTGTTTTTGTTTTCAGATTCATGAACAAATTTACGACTAAATTGGCAGATCAAACTGGAATCTAGTTGCGAAATTGTGGGACAATAAGAACAATTGCAGGGGCGAGTCGCATCGCACAGTTTCGGCTTGTTTGTTTCTGTTTTTCACTTCTATTTCTGTTCACCTCCATACTGTAGAGCACTTGTCACATACACACAAGCGAATATATTTTGTAATATAGAGAGGAGGCTATAACCAAGTTCTATAAATGAAAAGAAATACAAGTTGACTACGATTAGAAAAGATATTAACAATTGTAACACTACCAAGAATAATTCAATATTCTACTAAAATAACCCAATATTTAATTACTATATATAATAATTTATTAATATATAATAATTTATTATGTATTTTGCAACGGTATGTCCACCACAACTAAGCGAGAATTACTTAATGTGTTTTATAACAATATTTAGAGTTATAAATAACGGACGTTCTATTTGTGCCAATGTACTCGTAAGTATTCCTTATTTTTATAGTCGGTTCAGTAAGAAGGGAGAATAAAACTTTCATGAAGTTTTTTCAAATTTATGATAAATCTGGGAGCATTCTGATTGGGCAAGAGCTGAATGAGGCGTTTAAATCTCAATATATTTTCGATAACAAAATAAGCTTCATGACACACGAAAATCTTTAATCGCTTATCGCTGCCGAGGGGCGATCTACCTCAACCGGACGGCAATTCACATCGGTGCAAATCATAATCAAAACTCGATATGCGAGTCATTCGCAAACAGCGGCGCGTTCGTTTTGCGCTGTCCCGGCGAAATTTCCGCTAAAATCCAATAAACGCCGCCGTTCTGACGCATCGCATGCCTGTTTCGCAATGTTAGGGTACTGCGAGTAAAACGAAAAACGGAACCATACTGTAATGTCACTCCGGTCACTCGAGTGTCCGTTTAATGTTTTTCACAAATCGTAATTATACTAATGACTTGTAATTGACTCGAAATTTTGATATACATAGTAAACTTCTATAATATTATTGATAGTATAATGTTATTAGCTGCTGACCCGAAAAACGTTGTGTTGCCATATAAATAAAAAATGTTAAGGGTGAACAACCCTTAACATCTCTCAGACCTACTGAATATGCATATAAAATTTGGTGAAAATCGGTAAAACCGTTTCGGAGGAGTACGGTAACTAATATTGTGACACGAGACTTCTTCACGCCTTATTTATATATAAGATTGATTGCAGTTATTAAGGTAAGATACGAGTAAAATTTTTTACAGCAACTAGTTCATTACATAAACTTACACTGAATATTTGCCTGATATATCTTCATATGACATTGTCAGACTATTGTAAAAATGCCCTGGGTCTCCTATTAGAATGACTCAAGCATCATAAGAATTAATCACAGTTATGAGAACATTATTACAAAATCTCGGACAAATGTTTATTGACGACGTTTTGCTTTAACGTTACATGATAAAATCTGTGCGTGACATATGAACCCGTGTTTTAACAATAAAACTTAGTTATTCTTATTTTGTTTTACATAAATTCACTTATAAGTTATTACTGGTGTTTTTTTTTTAAATATTGTAAATTTTAAATATTATGACACACGTTATTTGTACGGAACTCTTTGTTATACCTGCACGTCGCACTGCTCGAGCTTGCATCATAAATGCCCTCGAGTTTTTGCAAATGCAGCGAGTATCTACCCTTTGTACGTGTAACGTCATATTTTTTCAGGCATTTACGGGCAAAACGGTTAATAGATTTGATTATGGACTGCGGTAACTTTTTTGGACGAGTAATATGATTATTTCGTTAACTAAGGTCAGTATTTGGGTAACGTTTGAGCAATTAAAAAGTACCTACGTAGATAAATGTATGACTGCAATCACTTTTTATGTACCACTGCTTGCTATGGGGAAAGACTATTGTGAGGAACCCCCAGTTCTCCCATCTTGTAAAGAAAGCCTGTGTTCGGGTATGTTTTGATCAAATATATGTTGCATACATAAAACAAGGTATATGATATTAAAACCTACTTATGTCTATGCGTCCCAACCACTAATTAGGAATCTGTGATTGAAACAGGGCTCTAAATATTTTTAAAATAAAGAGGTCTTGATTAGTTTGAAAATAACTACATTTTAGTTCTAAATTCAAGTTTGTAAAATTAAACCCAAAACCAAAATTACAAGAACATTAGCAACACACAGAATTTACTAAACTGTCCAATGAGGTTCCTAAATTGAACGAAATTTATATATAAATGATATGTATGGTAGGTACAGACAGAATAGCGTTAAATTGTTAGAAGGATGCGTAACATTTGATGGGGAGAGAACTCAATGTGTATTGAAACGTTTATTGAGTTATGATAAATCATTGGGGTGAAACCCTCCGTACTTACTTTTATTTTACTATTATTTTGTTTGTTCTAGTTGTTAATACACATGCATCGGTGGCGTGTGAACCACAACGTGTGTGCAATAAAACGATGATTCAGTTCTTAGGGAACGCGGAACTCATTTTCTAAACTTTGTGGATTTGCTGCTGAATTTCTATTCGGAGCACATTCTCCATCGTCCTTTAAAATACGGTACTAGGCCTTCTCTAAAAAAGGGAATTGTTACCAGGGCTGTCTGTATGTGTTATTGACACTAGTAGTCTCTAGTAGACTTGCACGGAGACGTTGCTGCTATTCACGATTTATTCCCTTATTCGTATTTTACAGCATGGAAAGATTATATACCTATCAATTTGATAGATAAATCTAAATTAAGCTTTGCAGTTTTAAGTCATTTAATGGGTTGGGAGAGGCTGGTGTAGCAACAGTCCATGGATTCAAGCCCAAATTTATATTGCGTAAGCATCGAAACTGCCTTTGAGCGGCTAAGTCCTCTACCTACCGACTGACAGACCGCAATATCAGATTACAAAGCTGAATTCTATTTTCATTGCTCTATAAACCTTAGCGTTTCACAATAGACCCGAAACAGCTGGCAATTAAAATCACATTTGATACGAAACGCCCAACTGATCGTATACCGGGCACTCGAAATTGGGATATTATTAGTCTGGCCAACTCGATGCCTCCCAGAGGACCGCCGCTTAGAATACATGGACTGAATTATTTACTGTACCTTTAGTGTACTTTGTATTTTAATGGTAAGGCCATTTTGCTTCTGCTCACGAATCCCAAATTTACACGAAAGATTATGGATTTGTGGATTTTGGTGACGTGTGGTTTTTAAATAATAAAAATAATTTTCTGATAGAATTGTTAAACTGATGGCACTACTGGTGATTGTGAAGCTTTGTTCTGGTTGAAAGGTGTTACACGTTGACGAATGTTATGTGGTGCGCAGAAATGATCGCTGAAAGCCAAGTAATCTGAATGTTTGAGACGATAAAATATAACTATGAAATCAGTGGTGTATTCATAAACTTAATACGAATAAACAGTTAATCGAGTCCTACGACCCGTGGCGCGGCGTGCTAAACTGCATGCTCGTTTCTTCCTTAATTTCCATAAAAAAGGGAAACGCTTCAAATGCAAATCGGCTAACGAGTACATAAATAAAGATTTTCTTTATTTTCGGCGGATCTGAAGCAACCCTTTCGTGGCGAGCTGGTCCGTTATTCAAATTAGCGAGCAAATTCTAGGGGCTGTTGATTAAAAATGCGAGTAACGGAGGCTTGCCGGCCAGACGACTGAATTACAAATGTCGTTCGGATTTGGAATTAGGTCTAGAGCTGACAACTAATCAAATAGACTCCTATTGAAAGATATCTTCTGGCAACGGATGTGTTTCCGCCAATAATTTGAGTACATTTCACAATCCTCACATAAAGCCATGCGCCCACAAAATTGTATTCAGTTCCGTTCCAATTAATGTTTATGAAACAACTCTGTTTATACAAGCTTTTGAACTACGAGTACTTAATCAACGTGAAGTATTTTATTGATACGTAATGCAGTATCGGATCGGGATATCAGCTGAAAGTGGTTATCTTTTAATACAATCTGTTTATTACCAAAGATTGATAATTTCAGAAAAAGATTTATTGCATTTTTTAGTTACAGGATAATAACTCCGATTGAAAAGAGCAATGTCAACAATACTATAAACAAATTAAGAATATCTTGTTGGGTTTTAATGGCTTTAAAATTAAAATTGTTTTAACACTCAATAATAATGTGTTTGAGATCAACAAACGCTTTTCTAAATAAGGCAAGGACCGTAAACTTCAGGATTAAATTATTATTATAATAAAAATATTGAATATTAGCAGTCTAATTGGTAACACTGCCTAGGGCCGAGAGACATTCGCAATATCGTTATAACGTTATAATGTTGTTGAAACCGAGTCGCCGGCCGTGACTTTATTATCTCGTTAAATGTATTTTATGTTTGTCGCAAGACATTCATATCTACATACACACATATCTCTTCGTCCTGCTAATGTTAGTTCGCAGCGAGTTGCGCCATTTGCTATTGTAATGGACGTAGCGCTATAGATATTCTGGAATGTTTATTTTGACAAACTGGTTATATCTAGATATTCAAATTTCGTGTGGTCGCATTTTAAGTGTTTCGTTGTTAACGTCACAAGTTAAGTAGCAGTCGTGAATTATATTAAGTTCTCTTCTGTTTTTTTTTACAATATAACGTATTTATTACCTTTTAAAAGAAATTGATAACGTGTGACGGATGTAGTGCTACCATTTTGTCCCGGAAGACTAAGGTTCCCCGTATTGGTATGAGTCTCTTTCTTACCAACACTTTCACACACAGCAGGGCTTTACACGACCGTTAGAAGGAAAAAATAGGTGTAGACTACGCTACATCTATTTTTTTCTCCGGAGTTGAACCACGTAGAGTTCTATCACTTGGATTCTTTGTACTGTTTCACGACATTTTACGCCTTTTTTGATAAATGATTACTATAGTTTATTGTCATTAGAAAACAATCTTGTGAGCGTATTAATCCGTTTCCCCGGTATTTGGAATATCCCATAAATTCCAATTACCCCGATTCTCATTATTAATTAAATCGATGAATATTATTTCAGATGCGCGTGTAGAGGGATTGGAGGGTATCTTAACTAATGATCTATTAATTATTCCAAGAGCCAAAGATAATTTGCGAGCATTGCATATTATTCCATAATTAGGTATCTACATATCTACAGATAGATCCATAATGAAACAATTTATAGATATTGGTTCATTATATTGGTGTTCGTATATTATATGAATATAACCAATCTCGAAAGACTAATAACATCGAGGGACATGAAATATCTACGAATACCTACCAGAACAAGACAGGTAGTAATTACTGGATGTAAAGGTTCCAAAGGCTAATAGATGCGTGCATAAACTACTTTAGGGTATTCGTGACTGAACTCTTATTTTTCTACCTTGTATCTATGCGTAAAAATATATAAACATTATTTGATTTAGCTGTGAAAGTAAATAAATTATATTATATATAATACACGTGTACTGAGACACACGAAGCGTTAAAACTTAGTATTCGGCGGTATCAACGTTTCTTCTAAACAAAAGGGTTATTTTTTGCAACTCAAGCAATACAAACTTCCTTGGTTCTTCAAACTGATGTCTGGAAAATGAAAAGACATGTCATGTTCTAAGTTTGCAAATTGAGAGTATCGTGCGGAAAATAAACATGGTCGTTATCCGTTTAATTTGAAAACGGATACGCTACCAATATTTAGTTTTTATACCGATATGGAAGCCTTTTCTAGTTGAGAACGATACAAAAATTCTCATTACTTCGACATATCTTCATATATTCATTCAATCTCTTTCTTACTTTAGCGAGTATTAAGTGTCAAATGGAGACGTACTAAATATGATTTAAAACGGTTTTAGTTTAACCTCAGCGGTTTTTATTTACGGTATGTTATATAGGACCCAAGCCTAGCGGGAAATGAACGCTAAGTTTTTATTCTCGAAGTAATGAGGACTGTTTCTTGATGTTTTCAAGTGAAATTTGAGTGCTTGAATGTTACACAACTTGTGAGAGCTTTTCTGTGTGGTAAAACTTTTAAATATGTAAAACTTCTTTTCACCGCGGGCGGTATTCGTATTTATATCTACTTTTGAATTTGAAAAGGGAACGAAAGTTTTTTAATTGGTCATATTTATTTAGTGAGGGTCGCTTGTTTATCTGTGATATTCTTGAATAAATGTTTTAAAAGTTCCTTCGGGGAAAATCTTTAACTGTATTTTTAACACGCGCTTAAACTGTTCTGTTCGTTTTATTTGTCATTGGTAAAACACAAATCAAATAAAATACAAATCAAAGCAGAAACAATTATGGTGGCGTCGTCACCGAAAATAGAATAGACTACGTCAGGGGTTCCCAATCTTTTGTAACCCGCGGCGCAGTTACAAGTTTAATATTCTTTCACGGCGCCCTGTGCCCTGTCCTAGCTAACTATTTGAAGAAGACAGTCGAAAGAAATAGGTAACTACAATAATAGTAGTTACCTTAGGTGGATCGAAACGAAATTTAAAATACCACAATATGAAATTGTACAATACGTTATTATAAAATAATTTAAAACGGAAAACAACAAGAAAGACTTGAGGATAACAAAAATAAAATACGATATTTATTCAGTCAAATCAATGTGAAGGGTGAGCTTAGTTATCGCCGTGCAGTTTTTCAAAGCGGGGAATATCACTTGACACTGCTATTCTCATTTCTTGCTCCACATCGATCCGATATTTGTTCTTTATTACAGCTACATCTGAAAACCCAGCTTCACATAGGTATGATGTTGCAAACGGAATGAAATTTTTTAATGCTTTGGATGTTAAATTTGGATATTCATTTTGAATCGATGACCAAAACGCCAATATTTGTGGTGTCCAATGATTAGAGGATCGACTCACGGCGCCCCTCTTTACTTTCTACGGCGCACCAGGGCGCCGCGGCGCACACTTTGGGAACCCCTGGACTACGTAATGACAACAATGGAGACCGATTGTCTATGAAAACCTTTATTATGTATTAGTAATTACTGTAATTAGCCACTACTCATCGCCTATACTGCAAGGAAATATTCGTGAATATTGTAGAGCTGTAAGAAAATATATACGATGTCTACAATCATTCTAAGGCCTTACTTATTTTTATTTCCCTATCCTTCCCTGCTGTAGGACGCTGATAAGAACAGAAATCATACATTTATAAGTGTGTCTGATCGAAGATGGAGTCCGCTGTATGTGATTTAAATTGTTTCATACAAAAGCCAAGTCCTTTTTTTAGATATCCACTATTTGGCAAACCGGCAAAAATCTATGAAAACCAAATTTGCTAAAGCAATTTCAAACAATTCGTAAGCCGGTATTGCGTAGTATAAATAAAAACCGTTCGTACAACAGTTTCCCGCTATTAGAGCGACGGGCGAATATTTGCTTTCACACCCGGCCTCCAGCCAACGACCGTCCTAAAAAATATTCGATTCATCATCAAGCCATGCTGCTCCACAACTGACCGTGGCTTTTCTATCAGTATGACCTGGTCAAATATAAGACAACCAAGATCTAATCAAGTAATTTAGCTTGTAGTAATAGGTATATTGTTGCATTGCACATCAAAGGTTATGCAAAGACGCGAATACATATTTTATTTATTTATAATTATGTGAAATTAAAGGTGTACATTTTAATTACAAAAAAATCTTTAGGTAATACATTTTTTTATGTTTTATTTTTCTCTCATAGTAACGTTAGCCGATTGTTAAAAAGAGAACATTTGTCCTTCACTAGGGTTTAAATTACCTTCATATAAAACATAGACTTGACTTAGTTCTGAGAGCTTAGCAAATGAAGTTGTTTTCGCATTTATATCTAAAAATCTGAGGTATCTTACTTTAAACCGGGCCTTAAAGGTCTGTCGAAATTCTTACTACAACTGCAACTAGTAGCATCATACATTGTAAAACCAATTGAAAGCAATTCGCAGGCGGGTGTAGTACAAACAGTAACGGTTTTACGCGCTATTAGAGCCGAGCGGGTATTTGCGCTTGTATCGACAAACGTGAATGATCTGAGGCTCAGAGGGTTATGTAAAACTGGAACAAACTAGATGCCCAGGAGGCTTAACCATCCAGATCTATTCCACTGTTGAAGAACTCTCGAGATCTTTGTTTTGACATAATTATCGTTGAACCAACTATCAATTTTTGTTAATTGGTGTGCTTTAAGCTAAAGGTATTGCATATAGCTGCCAGTAAACAGACCCATATATAACCAGTAACAAAAACCGTTAAAAACTTCGAGCAAAATAGTAGACTTCTATTGGAAGTGTCAGACCGATAGTTACGGCTCTGCCATTCGGGCCTTCTATATCTATGCTAGGTAAACTAAAGATTGTCCCTGTAGTTCCGGGACTAGAATAGGGCTACGGTATCCCCTGCCTGTCGTAGGAGGTGACTAATAGGGGGCTTCCGGGGTTGCGGACGGCAAGAGTGGGAGCTCGAACCGTCCAGCAAGCGACCCCGGGAAGGACGGCGGTATGTGTGGTCGCATACCGTCGTAAACTGCTCCTCCAGGGTAGAGTCCGTTGGGCATCGCGCTTGGAGGGCTCCGGTTGTGTTCCGTTGGAGATCCCGGAGTTCTCCAACAAGCGTTGAGGACGGCCACCGGGGGGGTTTTAGTGCGGTAAAAATCCCACATTACCCGGCGTCGCTCCCACGTCGTCGGGTACCTTTTGAAGGTTTCCCCCTCGAGAAAAAAAAAAGGTAAACTAAAGATGATGAATTGATAATGTATGCAGACTAGTGAATTTTGTCAAAAGCGAACAGAAAGACGCAATGTATTGGCTGCATCGAAACTAGCATCACACTTCATTTCCTAACGACAAATGTTCGTCAAATTGTCGCATTATGCAGATTTCGTACCTGAAATCTTTCAGGCGGATTTGTTCAGCGATGCATCGTAATGAGGGTGACCACACAATTTTGCATATTGGGATATATTAGGAAAAATTGGACGTTTAAGATTTTAGCGTAGATATCAGAGGAAATCATAAAAAAAAAGTTTCATAAAATTATTGAAGACAATAAATATATGATAACAAAGCTGTAAACACTACAGATTGTGTATTTTTGAGAAAACTTCACTTCTGCTGATTAACCTCACATTAATCTCTGAACCTATCTAGAACCTCAGCTTAAGGAAAGATCCTTCCATTTTAGGTTAGCTACTGTACCCATTTTACTGGAGTAAGTTTTTGTAGCATCTCTTTTATGTATATTTTTACACGTGTTGTAAACAGTAACTTGTTTAGCAAATGTAGTAAACCGGATACTAAATTCCAAAACGTCTTTTTGTACTCCTCAATTATTACATGTCTATCAGTTCACACTCTTTTTTTAAATAAAAGAAAACGTATTTACCAAATATGTTTCAATAAAATAATATAAATTATCCCGTCCGACCATCAGCGCTCAAACTGTTAAACCAGTAACGCTTATTGTCCCTACATCGATACGCGAATAGACGAATAATTTCGTGTGCGAATTTAATTACGTAACGACAAATTGCGCGGATGCTTTGTGCGATACATTGCGACGCGCTACGTCCATAACGTTATCAATATTTCCATCGAGATTTATTGCAGCCCGATGGTAATTGGTAAAACGTTTGCACAGATTACTCATACAACAGAGCGTTCAAAGAAGTTGATGTTCAAAGGAACAATAGCGGTCTCACTTTTAGGCTTTTAGAATGGCGATCGACGATTAAACCACTTTTTCGAACACTAGAAGTGATCAATACCGCCGTAGCTATTGCTATTGGACGTTCGATGTAGCAACTGGACACCAAAATTGCAGCAATAATGAAGTCGCTAAAACGCGCATTTTGGCTACCATATCTAAATGAATGGCGTTGATGAAATCGTCAAAATGCTAGCGGCTAGAGGCATGAGGCAATATGTCTGCTAGAGGCATGGAAATTAGAGAGTGCAAAAGGTAGTGGCAGAAGGTATATAGTAAAATACCATAGCAAGAAATTTCACAAATATATAAATTTCAAACAGTTTCAAGTTCTCGAAAATAACAAATACTTATTACTATTCATCTATGATATTCATATTCAAAGAAATTGCCTTGTTCTACAAATTACCAATAGATATTTAAAATGGGTTTAAACAAAATTTGATCTATTCCATTCTACTGTAAATTTAATAATAGGTCATAGCCGTGACTAATGTATCAGCTAGTATAATAATTCTCTCTGTAAAATATGTACTCTATGCACGTACAATGTACATAGTGTATATTACATTCATATGAGATATAAATATTCGTGAGGAGACTTCGGCCTCGCTCATTCCTTTTGCCTCGTCGTTTGATAAATTTAGTTGCTTTACGAGACAATATTCGACTAAACTGTAGCGCTTTCTTGAATATATAGCTATTTTATAAGAGATATGACTGTTAACAGTCTGACTGTCAACTTAGTTACTATCCGCGATGAACGAATGTTTGACAAATACAAGTATTAAACAAAGAATGTGAACAACCATATATTTACTATATTGAAAACTTTAAACTGTATGGTTTTCATATGATTTGAAGCACGCCAACCCACAGTTTTTTTTTATAATATAGAAGAAGTAGACGAGCATGCATTCCACCTGATGGTAAGTGGATACTGCCGCCCATGGACATCCCTAATCAACCACAGATGCGCCGCTACCCCTGAGGACTAAGCTGGAACACCTCCGATAAATATGTCACCCCATATCTTACCCCTTACCCCTTAAAACCAGAACTCAGCTGTTATGAGGTAGAAATAGGTGTGGCCGTGGTGCCGCAGGAGTCGAACCACAAAGGGTTCTACCGCCTTCAAAGCCTCACTTTTAAGGTTTGTGTAGTAAGGTTTGTCTTATCCGATCTACAAAATTATACCATGGCGGGCGCGGTCGGAAATAGGGTGGATGGTCACTAGTAGTCGAATTTCATGCGCTCCTCCCTCTTATCGGGGGACAAGATGAACCATCAGTCTCGGTTATTATCATTGTATAGCTTGTAAAACCTAGGTGGAGGCCTCATAAATCATAACCATAATAAACCTACTTACCATGAAAGTGTTGGAGGTGAGGAAAGCAGCAATCCGCCGCACCAGCGTCACTGGCGCCATCTGTCGACAAGGGAAAACTAATTAGCAACACGCCCGACTATTTCATTTCCAATCATTCTAATTGCGTTCGCATAATGGGTGCTACACCTATCTTTATTCGAAATTACTACATATACAGGGAAAACGCAGAGTCTATTAAAATATTCCTGAATATAAATAAAATTTGAAGTAAGAAATTATTATTATTTTTAATGTTATATTTGGCATCTTGACTAATGTTTCAATTGAATATTAATACCAATGTGTCCATAAGAGGAATAATTGATATTTTACACATTTTTCCCACATATCCGCCTAATAAACTTTCTCGTATAAATTATAACATGTAACATTAATAATCAAAATTAATGTATATTTCAACCAAATGGGGATGCGTCATACGTTCTTATCCACAATTTTATGCGAATGAATAAAATGAATAATTCCACGACTGAACACTAATAGGGAAACACGAGGATATTATAAAGCAGTATATTATTTAAGTCATTCGTTATACGCGGTATACAATTTTAAATTCATAACCAAGCACAGAACTATACAAATGGCTCCTCATGCTCATCCATTATAACTACACACATGTCATTCTCCCACGGCCGATTACGCAGTTGGCTCCCGGCCTATATTTATAACCATTTCATTGCAGTACCACGTAATTGTAGGGCAGCTGAGTAAAGAGTCGAGGAGCATTAGTCGCTTTGTGACTAAACTTGCCTGTACTTGGAAAATTATTTAGTAGTTTTTCACTATTATTTCCTGTATATCGTAGTTGTTAAACCTCGTCAGAGGTTTTTAAATTATTCGACAGAACATTGGTAGCGTGGCAGAGTAAGCTCTAGGCTTCTTTCAGGTGTGGGTAAAGACCCGAGGTCAACAGTCGAACAGAAAAAGGTTTGCAGCCGTTTCTGCCCCTTTTTAGGCGAAGAATTTTCAAAAATATTTACAGTGTTTAAGGAAACTGAACTGAAAGGAACTATTAGGTTTTATTCAGTATATTTGATTATTACCTACTACATCAATGTAGTAGTAGTATAGTAGTGTAGTATAATTTCAATAGACTGGGAACAGAATCTTATTTTTTCTTTCCGAGGGAGAAACCTTCAAAAGGTACCCGACGACGTGGGAGCGACGCCGGGTTATGTGGGATTTTTACCGCACTAAAACCCCCGCCGGTGGCCGTCATCAACGTTTGTTGGAGAAATCCGAGATCTCCGACGGAACACAACTGGAGTCCTCCAAGCGCGATGCCCCGATCGGGCTCTGCCCTGGGAGAGCAGTTTTCCCTTCTCCCACACCATCTAGTGTTTACGACGGTATGCGACCACACATACCGCCGTCCTTCCCGGGGTCGCTTACTGGGCGGCTCGAGCTCCCACTCTTCCCCTCCGCAATCCCGGAAGCCCCCTTTTAGTCACCTCTTACGACAGGCAGGGGATACCGTAGCCCTATTCTAGTTACGGAACTACAGGGACATTGGAACAGAACCTAGCATGAGAATAACAGTGTTACGTCACGCGGGTAAAAAAGACATTTGTTACACAGAATTTTCCTTTAAATTAATGCAATGATGCACATTTTGAGTAAGTACGTCAGTACACATACGATCACATGATCACGCTTCACAAGCCAGAACACTGTCAGCGCTACATCTGCTATAAGCTAGAAATAGCTATGGAGTTAGTCACCAAGTCTCCTTCCAATAATCCGCTTCCCAAATCGACTATAACCGGAACGATGCTCGAACTGAAACTGTACTCTCAGACTAAAAAAGAGAGACGTAGCTTCGCGGACGAAATATGTATGACTTTCGGGGCAAAGAAGTTCGTAAGAAATAATTAAAATTACATTGTATTTATATACACAGTCGTTTTTGTAATAATACTCTCCTTAAGCGTTAAATTTATATAAAAAAGTATAAATAAGTATTGTCTAAGTTCTTGACTTACCATTAAGTATAGAATTGTTTATTTATTTATAAGTTAAAATAAAAATTATTTCATAAACTAAATACATGCAATATTTTACGAGGCGTTGTCGTATTTTTTAGTCCGAGCAACATTGTCCGTACAATGTAGCCGTGCGACTGAATTTCACCGGACAACTTGGAGCGCGGAACTTGAAACTTTTAGTTGGTCGGTGTTTGTGGCGAGAGCGGTTGTTGCGACGGAATCCGCAGCTAAAAGTAATTTGCGATGTCACAGCCTCCGGTACGCCTAAAGACAGGTTTACATAACGATTATACGTACTTAATGATGTACGAAAAGATAATGGATGTATAAGTTTATTTCTACATAAATTTTTTTACTCGATTATGGGGGTAATGTTTTTCGTGTGTATCTTTGTATGTATGTCTTATTGTTTCCCCAAACGGCTTAACGGACTTTGTAGGCTATATTTTTAGTAATATAGTGCACTTATTTTCTAATAACTCGTGGGATTTTGTACGTGAGGACTTAATTTGTAATAAATACATACCCACCAACTAGGTATATCTTATGCTACAAGAATATTAAATAATACTGGCGCCTTGTTTGGTAATAGGTTACAAAACTAGGCCGAAATCAAAGAGGGAAGTGTCGAATTTAGTTTCAAGCCATTTACTTTTGAAATGTAAATGAAGCTTAAGCGGCGGACGGTATTTACGAATGCAAAACGGAATGTTTGCAATGACGACGCTTGTTTTGTGGACGCCGGAACTGAAACTGGCCGCCATTTGCCGACGTTCTGTAGCTGCGACGGGCGACTGTTAAACACACGAAGGAGGATTTTCAAGACGAAATTGTTTTATTTGGAACATTTCGCTATGTTGCAATGTTTCTACTGAATGAAAAGTTCGCGAAAACACGCAAGTATTTTGACCCTTGAGTGTTCCTAACATCCCCTTAGGAGTGATAGTTGGCGACGAAATTTCATATAAGATATTATATGAAATGAATTCACAGAGTGAATCGATATTCGTTACTGATTTGATTATAAGATGAGAATAGATGTGACAGAAAAGATTTGGAGTATAGCCCGAAGTTAACTTGAAATTTTAAAGTGTACCTTTAAATTTTGCCACATCACAAATTTTGAGTGTACGAGATTTTTCCAAGGTCGAAACAAAACTTATCTCGAAGACGAGCCATTCAGCGTGCCCGAATTCTTTAGAGCCTACCTTTCCAAATATTTCGAGTGTGCTCGAATTAGGAGGCCCTTAACATTTTTTAGCCACCGAGCATCTGACTCGAACACCTCTCGAGTGATAATATCTGTGGCGTAAAGGTTAAGTTCATAAAAACATTGCTGAGAGAAAAATGTTTCAATGTAATATTTAAAAAAAAATGTAGAATTTTTTAGCACATTTTTTTACAGTGAGTTAATCTGTTTGGCTGAATACAAATTATATTTTTGTCTTTATGTAACAAAAGAAAATGTAGTCTATATTTTAATCTTGTGTAATTGAACTTACATTGAATATGTATTTGAATTAGATACTTTATAATTAATATTTAGCTGTTTACTTTGTGTCCATGAGCATACTAAAAATTACTAAGTATTACCATTCCGATCATTCACGAACCCTTACTCGTAAAGAAGTTTCGTCACGTCCAAGAGCTAGCTTAAGACCCATTCCCCTGTGGATCCTGCCTGCACCCACGGAAAAGTGTTTTAAAACACCCATTCTTATTATGTGTATGAACAAACAGAGAGTAGAATGGTATTATGGTAAATATTGATTAAATAGCTTAATATTGTTTTGAATAATGGCGTTAAAGAGTGTAGAATTATTTTGTCTTAAGTGTAAGGGCGCTAAGCCATAATTAGAATTATGTGTTATTAGCTCGGTGTACTGTTTTGGTTTAATTAATGCGGTAAGACATACGAGGCATTCCAACTTAGTTTTGGGAGGAAGAAAGGCAACAGGCATATATAAGATTTTAATTCTAATTCGATACTCTACTACTCCACGTCTATAACGAATCCTCGTTATATAAGTTATTTTGCTGCAGAGAAATTTAGACTCGGGAGGATTTTATACACTTTTTAACAAAGTAATACAATATTTCTAGGCGCATTTTACATATTATTATATTATGGGGTCAGTCTTATTCTTCCTACGCTTTTAAATTACACATACGTAGTCTAGTTACCGGTGGAAAAGCAGCAAAGGATTATTTTCAGAAAAATATACAGAACAAATGCTTTTAACTATGAAAACAAAATACTCTCCGTAATTTTTACGTCCGCTTTTCACGAATTTAATAAAGAGGCGTACCGTTGTATTTTTCTAGACACAAATGAAATTCTTGTATAAGCTGCAAAGGTTCTAATTTATGCTCCCGGTAAATATTCCTGTTGAGTTACGGTCGGTAAACGAGCAGCTTAACTGTTGCTTTGGGTTTAAGGTAAGTTGCGCAGTGGAAACTTTCAGAGATTTTTCTTTTAACAGGTGATAATGAGCACACCGTTGTTATACCAGTTTTCAATGCCTCTTATTTATCAATGTTGTTGAACAGGACAGGAACAATAGGGGTTTGACAATGTGTTGTTAATTTATTATGCATCATATTTTTTAATACGCACTTAGGGGACGAATTTTCAAAAACAATAAATCACAGTGATTTTTTTTAAGATTTGCAACGTTTTAAGTAGAGCTTCGCTTGCCGGACAGTCAGGCGAAGCGTTAGGTAGTAAGTATATTATTAAAAGTACCATTACATAGGTATTGGAAGTAATAATTTTATGTTACCTAATAATAATATTGTTGTTACTTTCAGTTTCATTAGAAATACGAAATAAAACATTAATCTGAAACATTTTTATTAATGGATTTGATGTTGACATTATTGCTTAGAAAAATCATAGCTTCTATTAACTCGATGATGGTACGACCATTGTACCAGTTGTTGGTATTTAAAACCACAGCAAAAGTCACTGTTTGATAAAAACTAATTGCGTCATGCTCGTTACGGCACAATTATTCTACGAATGCAGCGGACATATTTTATTACCTTATTTTGCTTCTGGTTCCTTCGTGCGGTAACTTATTAATTTATAGAATAAATATTAAAATGAAAATACGCTTCATCTATAAAATAATAAATCTAATATTAAAAATACTGATGAGAAATGCTGTTTGTAAAACAATCTCGTTCCTAGAACCATGTTTGACGATGGCAGAGTGGTCACCATACCGGTCTGACGCGCAGAGTGTCCCGGGTTCGATCCCCGGCCGACAGATATCTAAATGATGAATTTACATTTCTGTTTCTGGGTTTGGGTGTTTGTGTATTTGTCTATGTGTGTGTCCATGGCACCCACGACACAGGGAATCCTAGTATGGGGCTGTGAGTGTAGAAAGCGTTTATTTTTTTATAGAAGTAATCACGAAATTTCGAAGGTGGTAGAACCCTTTGTGGTTCGATTCCGGCGGCACCACCGCCACACCTATTTCTGCCTCATAACAGCAGTGTTAGGCGTTGCTATATTCCGTTTTGAAGGGTGTGGTAAGGGAGATACTTTTCCGAGGCGTTCCAGCTTAGTCTTCAGGGGTAGCGGCGCATCTATGGCCGACCTCAGGTAGGAATATCTAATCCTATCTGGGGTTGATTACAGATGTCCATGGGCGGCAGTAGCCACTTACCTTAAGGTGGACTGCATGCTCATCTGCTACTCCTATATTATAAAAACAAAAATCACGTTAGTTACAGAAGTTATGTATACTTCCGGAATGAATTCGCTGTATTCATTATATCTGTGTAATAGGTTTTTAGCGGAAACTAAGCTAAATACTGAGGTTTCATCCTCCATATCGTTTAGTGCTTTCTATAAATAAATAAAAAGGGAAGTTGTATCAAGTTCGATTTAAATCTTATCTTAACGGCTACGTCGGATTTTTTGTGTGTTTAGGATACGGGGTACAGATTTTCAGTAAAGCACAGGGTGTCATTATGCTAATAAAATCGGTGGCTGTAATAAAATTGGAGATCAGATGGGATTGGGGATCGGAGATTTATTACGTAGCTTAACTTTATGTTTATTGACAATATGAAGTAGGTATAGAATGGAGAGGGCGCCCGCCATTCGTTGCATCTGAGTTTTATAACATAGGACCCCGGTGAACGTTTTCCATTCATAAAAAATATATCTTGACGACATCGCCACTTTTCGGGTCTTAAAGTATAATAATCTTTGAACATGAAATCAACAATTCCCATCAAATTATTCAAATATTTTTTTAAATATATTTTCAAAATTTATGGAGAATACAAGTTTCACTTGAATTTTGAGCGCCCTATTAAAAGCCATCTTAAGATAAGGAAACATGATTCGGCGATAATATGTTTTGAAAATATTTGCAAGAAACTCACGGGAATCGGAATAAGACAAGCTTCATTTGATATTAGTTTCTTCGTATTGAAAGTTATCTTTAGATAAGAATATAATATATTTGCCGCAACCTTGTCTTGGAGATTTCGTATAGTCGTATAGTTTTGACACGCTATGAAATGTAGGTAAAAATGCCGCACAATGCACAAACACCTGATATAACTTAAGAAGCCAGTGGGTATGTATTATTGTAAAGGTTTTAGTAAAGGATTTTTTAATGTTTATGTCCTAAGGGGCTAATTAGGGTATGAGAACTCGAAAATAAAACAATTGTCTTTCTAGTTACTAAACTAACGACTATCCTAGTGTAAGCGTACCCTAATCTGCATTTCAAATCTGTGGATTGGTTGTTCCATACAATCGTCTTAGAGTTCCATAACTTGCTCCAGTCTGTTTTAGACACAGTTTGTATTGACAAGTTGGAACAGTTGCATCGGTAATGAACGAGCGAGGAAGTGTACACTGATGTATTGGTGTTAGTTAGTGCGCTAATGATTAAAGTTTGGCGTTCATTTAACGGTACAGTAACATTACATAAAGTAAAAGATAGTTGAAAAGTGCAGAAATGTATTGTTGTATACAAACGAGTAGGTATTTACAATAAAAATATAACGTGTGCTTAGTAACACTAGGCTCAAATTTAAGAGTATCACCTTGATAACTAGGTAGAATCACATAGCCTATTTGTAGCAAACTTTTACAAATCAATCAAACAACCACAAAAAATCAAATCAAACAAATCACAAAGGCAAAAGAAATCAATTTAAAATGTTAAAATCATTTACGTAGAAATAAATTTATCGCTCTTCTAACAATCCGCATTGGAATAATAGTTGAGAATGCCCAATGTCTTCCTTAGGTAGAGAGATATACTCGTGCCCAACAGTGGGATAAGGGTATCAATCAATCGTCCGAGCAGAAGCTATATCAAACCCATTATAGTTCCTTCTTTCAGTACTCGACTTTTGTAATTGAATTGGGAAGCAGGTGAGTTTACGAGAGGTCCATTTACCAAAGGATGAGTATAAAACTATAAACCTTTTTACGGTTATCCGCGTGCTACTGAAAACTTCCTGTGACACGTCTTCAGGGCTCGGAGACGTCTATTCCGGTTTATCCGAATCGGATAACTATATGTGTGTTGTTGTGTTTGAAATATTAATATTTTACGTATACGCTACTACAGCGATTTTCAAAGTCTGTTGAGGGTTTGGTTAGCTGCTCAGATGAGACCGTTATATAGTTAAATGTGATTTGTGAGTACAAATACATATATGTAGTCACATAATTCGTGCAATAGTAAAATTATGTTTATTTTTAATTAAGGCTTAAAGAACCTTAATATTTTATTATCTTCAATATGTTTTCATACATGATTTATACCATGTAGGTTTCAGACGCTTAATTGTGCCTTTTCTAGATTTGGTATGAAAATATTTATAAGCTTAATATTTTACAAATCGTTTGAGTAAGAAGAATGCAGCTCGCATTGATCATCGTGTCTTATTGCTCATTATCCGGAACCTCCCACACATGCCCAGCCTTGGGATATTTAATACTGTAGTTAATCCATATTTAATAACTAAAACAGAATTCCTACCATGATTTAAAATAAGTTTCTTCGAACGTCGTGTCGAGAGTTCGACTGCGCACAAAGGTAATGGCATACACCGCAACATAATGTGAACTTTCTGAACTTATGCTTTATAAAATGTTACAAAACTTATATCGTGCGCACATAGCTCTGTCGGGCGCGACACACACTAACGGTTGAAGATTAAATATGGCGACCATTTATCTTTACCTTACCATTATTTAATACGTTTAATAGTTATGTTAGAATCAAGTTTAATAGGCACTCTATAGTTGTAGGCCTTAGTATTTCTTCTGTATTCGGATGCCAGAGATACGAAAGGGAACCCGCAAAGGGAAGAACATACTCGTACATTTAGACTCAGAAATATTAATATTTTTGAATATATCTGTAGCCAAAAACCAAATCAAAACTCTGTACGTGTTAGCCTGTTAAGGTAATCTTTCTGTCATACGATAAAATGTGTGCAGTAATTGCAGAGACCAGTAAAGATAAGCAGGGCATAGTTATTGCACTTTTGGTCGAACACAAAACTGCGTGGGAAAGCAGGTATGTCACTGATATTGAGTTTACAGTAAAAAGTAGCTCCTTTATAAAGTAGCCTACTGTGCGGTGGGCCTTACTACTTATAAAACATGTTACTCGCAAGTTATGAAGTAGTGTCCCAGTGCGCGGCTCGGGCTTTTAGCTCAGGTACGTTCTCTTTGTGCAAAGTTGCTTGTTCATTAATATTTTTTGTCGTTCCATTCTTCACGTTTTCATTTTTAGCCCGCACTTTGTTAAATATAATCCGTGCGGCTATTGAGCATAGATTAAGTGTAAGGCGAGTAACATATAATTATGTACTATCAGTATTGAGTTAGAAATCTAATCAACTATTTGTATCTTAATAACAGTGTAGTTATTTTATGTTCGGTTTGTAAGTCAGCTGACGTAGAGGAGTCTCCGGGAATGGAAACGCAGTGACGACTTACCATCAGGTAGACTGCCCGTTAATTAAGGTTTGGTAAGACAGATTCACTAACTTAGATCGAAAACCCTGTTGTACAAACTATTCGATCTTAGTTTTAAAGGTGGTAAAACCCTTTTTTGTTCGACTCCGGCGGCACCACCGCCTCACTTATTTCTTCCTCATAACAGCAGTGTTAAGTGCTGCTGTATTCTGGTTTGAAGGGTGTGGGTAAGGGCGACATACTTTTCCGAGGCGTTCCAACTTAGTCCTCAAGGCCGTCTGTGGCCGACCTCAGGTAGGGCCGTCTGTGGGGTTGATGTCTGTCCATGGGCGGCAGTAGAGACTTACCATCAGGTGGATTGCATGCTCGTCTGCTACTCCTACATTATAAAAAAAAAACAATAACGCAGGTATATAGTTACTTTTGTAACGTGATAACTTATATCGCTACAAAAGTGATTGATCAAATGATTGGAATTCTGATATCTTTACATAAATTGTACAAAAAATTGATCTACCTACGGTATAATAACATTTGTTTAATTTATTTGCCGGCATCGTCTATTTCAATATACACAGGGAACCACTCTACTAGCGTAAATAAATACGAAACACAATCTAGTTTATTCTCCGAGGCGTATTATTTCAACGAGTAATATTTGAAAAATATGATTCGTTCCTACCGCTTTAATATCCGGCGCTGTGCGTGATCTATCAACAAAGGAACAGACGGCGTAATTAAGCAAATATCAAGATATAGAAATAGATAACAGAATAAGATTTTTCCATTACCGTTCATAACAATGGTGTGCTGCGAGGCGAATTGTAGCCGAAATAAGCCATTATTTCCGTAGAAACAAAGGGAAAATAGCCGAGCGTAATCACGGTATCACGTGAGGTATCAACATTGTTCTTATTCTAGGTGTTCGCGTTTTACTGCGAGCCTGCGAGACGCAATCCCGCAAATTAACCCGGAGATTCGCTCCTTGGATGTGATCCCTAATTTTGAGATACATCTCGGGGAATAAATAGGGGATTAGGGCGGCGCGGGCGTAAATAACCCCGCGTCACGGCACCGGCGGGTGCGGAGATAAGAAGCGAGTGAAATTGCCCTTAGCGGGCCCGTTCGCCGCGGATCACGGCACGAGATGCAGCGGTTTTATTACCAATATCGACATATTGTAATAAAATACACTGATAGATAAGGGGTTTGAAATTGGGTAAGTATGGGTATGTTTGGTAATATTCCTAACAATTTATTATATAAGAAAATCAATGTAACAAAAACACATCTCTTTCATATCTTACAGCATAATTTTAGCAATAGGTACATGTAATAAATATTAATGAATGTAACCTATAACTAAACTTCGAAACAAAATATTTTCCGACGACTGATGTTTTAATTTATTGAATTTTAAAACTGTGTATTATTTCATCTATACTAATATTATAAAGAGGAAAACTTTGTTTGTTTGTTTGATTATAATAAATAGGCTCAAAAACTACTGGACCGATTTTAAAAATTCTTTCACCATTCGTAAGCTACATTATCAACGAGTAACATAGGCTATAATTTATATGAAATATATTTGATAAATAAATTTTGAGCCGGTACAAAGTTTGCCGGGTCAGCTAGTCTATCATACGTTTACACGCGGCAATCTTTGCCTTGCACCGCGCCCCAGTCTACACGAAGTTGCTGCATGAGTTACAACGGCTTTTTGCCTCAACAAAAGCAGTACGTTAAACGTTCAAAGTTTGTGCGTTTACGCATATTGTCCATTGTACGGGGAATGTACACTAACATTATATTGTTGTGGAAATGAAGATGTCAGAGTTAAAAAGTAAGGTTAGTGAGTATAACGTGTTTGTTATATTTTTATGAAATTGAAGCATTAAAACATCACGCTGTCCGTGCGATGTTAAGTGATCGCATGGCTATCTTTAGTTAACTCCAATTATGAGTCCTACTTAAGTTCGTCCATTTTTTTATTGGTCTCTAAGGCACAACCACATGTTTCCAAGATGTAAGGCAAAAATGTATAACCGCAGTGAAACCATAAAAGTTGCAAAAACTCTAAATTTATTTAAAAATACCTTAACAGTCTTAAACAGTCTTTAATGATAAATGACTATTACAAACAATGTTTCTAGTGAAGATGCCAACGCCAAACCTATTTCAAAATTATATATTTATTATCTTATTTTATTTTGTAAACTAAATTACTTGCCATCTAATTATACACTACACCATTTTACAGTTTTCATATTTTACGCTACTTGAAAGGCGTGGTCCAACGTAGTCCTTCATATAGACTATGTCTATATAGACTTCATATAGAGTTAACCATACGTAAGATAGAATTCCAATTCTATCTTTAGTTGATTATATAATATATCTACTTGCCATCAAGTTGACTGCACGCTTGCTACTTCAGGGATAACCTGCGAAATCCATTTAGCCTGTACATTTGGAAAACGGCAAGTTTTAATTGTATTTATCGGGTTTTCTGTAACTGTGTTTATCACTGTCGATAGCTGGCTAGCAACTTTGTGCAAAGTTAAATCTTTCTTCGAGCGCTTCTTGTTTACGATGGGACGGAGGACGGAGGGTTGAAGCATCATATCCGCTAGTTGGCAGCAAAATTAATGCTATTATTTGTATGTAAAAATACTAATTTAAATTACGTAAGAAATATAATTTAAGCAGTACTGAAACTATTTTTAATAAAACATTGGAATACTGAATAATTAATTACTGATAATAAATGTTTACAGGAACTACGTATTTACCAGTTTTCAGTTGATTAAAACGTATCCTTCTGAATAAGAATGAGAAAATGTAAATTGATAATTAGTCTGAAGCGACAACTACTGAGTCACATCGATCTGTGCCAGAGGGTAATGGGTTCGATTCTAGAACAGTCAGTAGATAAAATATAAATTTAGTTATCTGTTCTGTTACTACTGTCACTACACTTATTTTTGTGAGTTCGTTGCATGCTTCTGAAAATCCTAGTCCGAAGCTATGATATTAGAGCCTTATATGTACATAAAGATTGATTTCATTTTAAAACGATATTCTGGGCAAATGTTAAAATTCCTACAATTTATTACATATGAGTATATCTTTATGTAAAATATGTAACACATCCTTCCGAAGGGCCGAGACCCTTAAATGATTGCGGAGTGTCGGCGCCGACCCGCATCTTGTTAAAAATAAAAATGACATTTTGCTTCCTTGCTCCAGTAAATCTATATTTACGAATATTTGTGTAACTTGTTCAAAGTTTGTATTCTTGTTTGAAGGGTTTGGTGCCGCAGTAAGGGTTGGTAACAGTGCTATAATTGAATTGTATAATGAGGTTACGCATTGGAGAAATAGAAATAATAAAAGTATCGCAGTAGGATCAATAGATATCTTGTTTGCAACTGAGATTACATTTTTTTCTTTTTCTTATTTTTCCATAAAATATAACTGTTTTAAGTGCAGGTACCACTACCTTATATATTTTTATAGCTGTTTTATAGTTGAAAAAGGGCAACCTATATCCAATTTAGTCCTCATTGGTGATGAGGACCGTGAAGGACACCTAGGGTTACTGTTCTATTTGAATTTATTTCTAGAGGTCCGTGGGTGTTTGTGACTACCTACTGATCATAAGGACTAATGCATGTTTGCAAATCCTTCGAGTATAGTGACCAGCCGTCAAAGACAAACATGCAGCCACTTCAAAATTATTTCACGAATAAGAAAATCATATTATTTAAGTAATCGCTTAATAACATAATATTTTAACCACGTTTAACGTCGAGAAACGTTTTATCACAATACATCAACCGCAATAATTCTGCAAACAGGGAATTTCCATTTAGTTTGGGAGTTTGTTTTAATTTTGATAAATAGTGTTATATTACACTGAATAATGTTGTCACAGTGGTAATACGTAAACAGCGTGGTTCAAAGGTTTGTTTGTTATTTAAATGTAGACTAACTGCCTTGAGGGATGGTCCCGGGGGATAGAAGTTTGTGTTGCAGACAAATATTAAATTTACTAGCCGAAGAGCGCGGCTATGTCTGTTCCTTTGTGGTAGTTAGTAATAACTAGTCGTTAGTCGTTCGCGGGTTCGTTTGTGGACTTCGTAATTATTGATAATTTCGATTTCTCAAACGTAATGCAACGGGTGTTATGCTTTTTTGACACGTAGAGTGCTCCGGGTTCGATGCCCGATCTATGAATATGCCTATGTAGCTTCCAAGATAATAAAAATCTAACTGTGCTGTGACTATAGAAAACATTATTTAGTTCATTCTTACATAAGGATTACAGGTGCCTAGATAAGTAAGGATAACTTATATTCGGTAAGCTAAGCTGTCCTTTAGACTAGAATACCCTTCCCGCACCCTTTAGCCCAGAATACAGCAATAAATAAAAGCAACAACAAATAAAGCAGCTATTAGGCAGAAGTAGGTGTGGAGAATACTTTATCTGGATTTATTTATTAAGGTGTTGACTAGATGTCGCCACAGTTGAGTTTTTCCATATTAAAAGTTTAACCAAGATTGTAATTGCTTTGTTAGCGCTTTCGAGTTCGAGTTTTTCCCTTCAAACTGAAAACACAACATATTTAAAAGGATTTCAAGGAAAGTACTTCTTAATATTGTAAATATTGTAGCGGGAATATTACGAGTAGGTACTATTTACCTATTTTTCTTGAAAAACGTTTACATGTACGCATTCCTTTAATCCATAGACGTAGTAATCGCATAGACTCCTACTACGTATTAATAATAATAATTAAATTATGATTTTAAGATAATGTCGTCGCATTTTATTTAAGTCTATATTACTCTATATTAGTATTTAGTATACCTTCAAATTATTAATATAAGTACTGCACTCCAAATTATGTTTCAACTAGGAGTCTATTTACCAGAGCTTCCATAACCATTCGAGTCTTCAAGCCGCCCACGGCTCTCTCTGCGGACCTTTTAATGACACAATAAATATTTATAAAATAAAATGTTTTATAAAAATAAAATGTATTACATAATTTATTTTTTGACTATTCATATTTTTATAAAATCAAAGCTATCAAATTAAAATGTACAATTAATAAACTAATTCAATCACATTTGCTAACTTTAGTACTATGCATATTTAAATATATATATTACATTATTTCTTTTAAGATTCATTAAGTCTCTCAAGTTAGAAAAATCGAAAAACGAACGCCTTCATTCTAATTAATATGAGGATATGTGATTTGGGTAGTAAAATGGTTACAATACTGATCCGACGCGTATAGGTCGAGGACGGGTTCTATTCCCTATCAGGAGAAAAAAATAACCCTAGAAAAGATAACACTCCAACTTGAGGTCGGCCGTTACAGATTACTAAGCCCTGAGACCAAGTTGGAACCTAATATAAGTATGTCTCCCTTACCACACACTTTAAACCCTATTAGGAAGAAGTAGGTGTTACAGTTTTGCCTCCTAAGTCGAATTACGAAAGGATCTACCACCTTAAAATAACTGTGTATTTATTTTTGTGTGTATTGATAGCAATGAAACCTTATGTGGCCATAAAACGAATATGTAGTTACTAAAGAACAAACAGATATACTGATCTTGTGTGTAGTTGTAGCATCTTCATAATGACAACCCGTTTTGCGATGGTGTAGAGGATGAGTCTCTGGAGTCTCGTGAGCGGCTTCTTTCTTTTGGCGGCAAATATTTATCGCACGAACAAAATTTCTTCATGTTTATGTCGTGTTCGAGATAATTTCTGTGACGAATGTGGAGCTGGAATTGATAGTGTTTTTCGTAGTTTCCCTTAGGTCTGAATTTGATTCTAGATTCTATACTAGTCTTTAGGGGGACAGAGTCCTTCAGTATTTGGACTGTTGGCTATTTCTACATTATAACAGTAACATGGTTGGTATTATAAGAAGAAGTACTTAAACGAGGCTTTCCGATTAGTCCTTAGGGTTTTCTAGTTATCTGTGGTCGGCCTCAGATATGTATTGTATAGTAATGTATACCCACCCACCCTAAATGCATTATCGACATCTGGGATTAGTGACATCCATTCGCGGCAGTGGTAACTTGCCATGATGTTAAGTCGTTCCCTATTTTTTTAATAAAAAAAAGGTACATTAGTAATTAAAATGTGTTTTATTTACCGATGCATTTTTTTTTATAAAAGCTTTTTTATATAAAGGAAAAAGGAATTTCAAAGACTTGAAAAAGGAGAACTTAACTATTCTATTAAAAGGGTTTTGGAGGGATCATGTGTTGACAATAAAATAAAGATTATCCATCCAGAGGGAGAGTTGTCGGCGAAATAAAGCGAGTGCATCCCTTACTACGTGACATGGTGCAATAACTAAGGGTAAGGGTAAGGGAGGTAACACACGAGCAACAGTCCGCGCTGTCGACCATGGAAGACTGTTACTAGCAGTCACACATGACAAACGGTGATAGTCGGTCGCCAGCGATTGTCGACGATTGTTTCCGATGGTCGTCAACGGTGATTGATAGCCGTCGAATACCGCTAACTGACGTGACAGACTCCGCTGACTGTAACGACAGACGCCGATCGTCAGCGACCGTCGCCGGCGACGGTTGTCGCTCGTATGTTAGAGTCCTAATAGGGAATATACTCTTGTGTTACTATATCACTCATCATACGGTTTACGATAGGGCCAGTGGTCGCTAGTAAAAGCTTTTTAGTCGTATGAGTGAAGTGATTTTTTAGCGAAGAATGTTTGATTATAAGTACGTGACGAGCGTTAAGTCAAATAATAGTTCGAGTAGTAATCTAGTATGCAGTCTTGATGATAAGTGGACATCTTTATCCATAGGTGATAACCCTGCTGATTAAGTATCGCTATCTGCTTTGGCGAACTCTTCAAATAAGAGCTCAATAACACTTATAGCGTATGCTTAGTGTAAAAAATATGCATATGGAGGCGTGTGAAAGCTTTTTAAGTAATTATTTCACGGCAAGTTATTCTTAATATTGAATGATGAACTACATAACACTTTGACCCGGGCGTGGGAATGACGCGTCGACCTCGCTCGTGCCGGCCCCAAACCCAATAATTGTGATAAATTACCTCTTATCCCTATTCAAAATTAGCGCCAGCCTGGTTTAATGGCAATACTTAGAGAACCTTTCGGCTACAAAGTCGAGAAAATCATATTTAAGAATAGCTTTTGTGAGCACCGCGCGCCGCCGGGCGGTTCCGAAAGAATTGCTAAAGGAAAGTTTAGACATGTTCGTTTTCAGTTTTATTTCAAAACTGTTACGTTACCATATCGGTTTTCATATATGGATTTTCTATATGAGAAATTGTCTCTTATATCGACATGGGACACACAGCTCGTTACTGATGTAACGTTGATAGTTTCAGTTTGAGAACGATCAGTAAACGTTTTAATCATTTTTATGTGTATCGTCCTATATCAGTAAGTGTTAAATGTTGATAAGAGAGTTAAAAAATAAAGATAAAGAATTAACTTGTTCTATTGTTAATTTTCTTTTGTAAGTTTTTGAATGGCTCGTGCGTTTGTTGATTCGTTGGCTTTGTTATAACAATTTGCTATGCTAGTGTATCGATATAATATTATGTACGGATAAAAACGGTTGTTAGTTAACTATGATTTTAAGGTTCTACATGGTTAAGACTCGTAGAAATCATAAATTTAAGTTCTTCGAATCTAACGCGCTTTGGGCCGCCGTAAATTCGTTTGCTCGAGCGTTTTTTTACTGCATAGTTTTCTGCGGATCTATATTCGTTCGTAACCATTTTAAGGACTTTCCTAGTCTTGTACAAGACCGGGATTTTTTAAGAGGGTAAGGAAAAGCACAAGGAGTTGTTTTTACATAAAAATACCATCTCATTTTAGGTACGACTCTAACAAATTGTTTTTTGAAAGGACTTCGCGATTTTGATTCGATAATTAAACTTTCAAGAACGTTCAAGGTCTGGAGAAAAAGGTTTTTACATTTTGTTTTGACTCATTATGAGTCGTAACAGTAAAGCAGCGAGCCGTGAAGTGCAGCCAACAGTAAATAGGTTGAGAAACTGTGCTCTTAATGTCTGGATGATGGATTGTTTATAAGCTTTGTGACGTCAACGATTTAATTAAGTAGACTGATGACGTACTACATACTTAAATCAGAGCAGAATAGCTTGGATACAATGCTATAATCATTCGCAAGAAATAGAAGAAGCGGCAATACCTCAAACCAAAAATAACTTTAAAATGTAAAAAAGCCATAAAGACACTTTATACATCCTAAAA
The DNA here is from genome assembly GCF_041222505.1 of Epargyreus clarus. Classification (NCBI taxonomy): domain Eukaryota; kingdom Metazoa; phylum Arthropoda; class Insecta; order Lepidoptera; family Hesperiidae; genus Epargyreus; species Epargyreus clarus. The sequence continues at coordinate 14,864,956 of NW_027332223.1, forward strand.
AAAAATGAAAAATAAATATTGCTTTCTACATTCGTAGTCCGTGGATACTATGGATGACCAAAAACCTGTAGACAGTCATACCGGTTGAGAACATAAATCTATATCATGATGCTTGCTCAGAATCAAACCAGGAACCTGCGTGTCAGACCGGCTACCGCTGTGCCAGGCGAGACGTTAAATTCTTCAAGTTATGCAGGTAAACATAATACTAATTTACGTTCCAGCAAGATATAATATCCGCAAATCCTTAATGCGCCTTAAAATTACCTCATAATTCAAACGTCAACGTATTTATAATGCAGCCGTTTATTTATTCAGAAATTGTAATGGCTCTGTTAATCTTAAGTTTCATAATAGCTGGCGACTTCCGTTATGCGCTAAAAATTGCTTGCAGCTGCCTTCGGCGACTTGTACAGCTTAATGCCTCATATAATATTTATGCTACTTAGGTTCCAGTTTAAGGATTAATCTATTAGCGAAAGGATTATTACCTGATTATGTCGAAGTCAAAGGAGAGTTATTTCAGCATGTATTGCTTTCTACACTCTTCTGTCTGTCTGTCTGTCTTTTCTTTTCTTGTAAATATCTTCGTTACCCAAGTATCATATTTTTTTACAAATGAATTATAATTTGTTGCATTGTAGAAGATGTTATCTATATTCATGTCTTTTTCTGTATAGGTTATTTGTTAAATTGTGCGGTAAGAGTATACTTACACAATGACGCAACTTGGTCCTCAGGGACACACATCTTATCAACGTGTCTGTGGTAGACTTTATGGATATTTGTGGATTCCTTTGGTTTGATGAAATTATATGTTCGTAAGCAGCCTACATCACTAACTTTATACACAAAACAATATTACACAAAATTTTACATAAAATTTTCATAAAAAGTGACAATTTAACACCCACACAACTGATTACTATAAATAACATAGCGAATGGACAGATGTTCACGCGAAATGTTGCAATCGGAGTGATTTTTGGTGAAAATTCGCGTTGCGGTCGGCTCGGCTTATACAGCTTTCGGGTGATTCGCAGTGCGTGTGAAACCGACCGGAATCTGTTAAATATAATAACTGGGATACATCGAAATATAGTTTGTATTTTAAAACCACGTTTGACGCTTTCTAAATTCGTAACTCTACACTAGAATTTTATATTCACAAACATATACAATACAGAATTCAAGCGCATGCATCCAATGTCAGATCAGAAATCTAAATAATTTAGTTATCTGCATGGCCGGGCATCGAACCTGGACGTCGGCGTCTCAAACCGGTACGACGTCGTTATCACATGTATCAAACTTTTAAAATATATCAAAAGAGCTGAGAAAAATAAATATTGTTTCAATTCTTATATACCGTTAATTCTTATATATAATTCTCGTGTCGCAATGTTAGTTACCATACTCCTCTTATGTACTCCATATGTACTTTCAGTAGGTCTGAGAATCGGCTACGTTCTATTTTTCATAGCCACAAGTGATAAGGGTTGTTCAACACAACGTTTGACGGATCAGCTAGTAAGTTATATTACGTATAATAGCTTTCTGTCTTATCAGTCTATCACGTTTCTATTGTGAAAAAGATGAACATGTAATAATTTAAATGAAAGGTCTATATTATAATGATGGTTATAAATTTCCTTGCCAGTTTATAATTAGATTTATTAGCTTCCATTTTCTATTCAATCACAACTAATAAATAAATCTTTCATTAAAGTACACTAAAGCTAAAGTTTCACAAACGATGAAATGAATTTCATCAATTACTTTCTACAAATTTATTACAGGATACCAGGAGGGTATGGATTCAAACGGGTCCAACAAAAAGACCGGTCCATTGATGGGCCGTAAGTGACGATTGAACACGAAACGGCACAATTTGACGCCGTGCCCCATCGGAAGCTGTTTCCGATGTGGGTCAATGGTGTTGTTTCAAGGGTCCGTTTCCATGAGACGGTTTCTAGCGACAGTACTGGACGCAGATTGATATTTGGAATAGACAAAGTGGACAAATCTAAAGTTGTATAAGGTATACTTTAGGTATTGTGCCAGTCGAATAGGTAATACAGTGTTATTGATATTATTACTTTTTGATTTTGCGTCAATCAAGTAATACTGAAAAACCTTTTGCTGAAGGTAGCAATTACCTATCAAATGGATTCAAAGAGAAAGTAGATTTCAATTTGTTATTTCAGGACTATTATTATCATATATGTTCAATATCTATTTTTGTCATATCATTTGATTAAAATCGAATAATCAATAGAATTCCATGTATGGATATTGAACAATCTATGATGATATGATAACAATCTATCGATGTTTCTTATTCCAACGTGAAATAAAGTACAGTGCTAAATGTTCAATAACCTGCAATTTAGAGCTAAAGAAGTCTTTTACTGCTAACGAAGATTATCTGTATGCTTCCCGGAGATTGCGTAAGAGGTGGATAAGAGAATTTAAGACTCGAGGTGTGTTGGGCGAAGAGCCAATGTTAAGTTAACTTGTTAAATGTGGGTAGATTAAATCTTAATTGTTTATCCTCCAGCTTTTTAAGAGTAATAGTAAATTTTCCGTCCAGTATGTTGATACATACACGATCTACGGAGCCCATTGGACAGTTGGAAAGCCAGACACGTTCTTGGTTCTATTGTTCGGATGGAACTTTGGTAAATATACAAACGTTTGCATTGAGCTCACAGAGTATCCTAATGAGCAAGAACTAGTGTATAAAGAGCTTTTATTCAATAGGTAATTTTTAGAATTGAATATGATGAATGTAAGTTAATGGACGAGACTAATATCGTGAGGCATATCGCAGTGGAGAAAACAGATTCACGCATTCGAGTTGATCTCCGAAGCGCTTTGTGGAGCGTGTGCTCTCAATGAGTAACGAATTAATATGCACAAATTGTTACAATCTACGATTAATGCGCCGATGCAGATACGATAAATATTATTAATTTCTGTTACAGACGATTTGGTTTGCAATGAACATGATACGTAATGATTTAATGAAATAATTTATTGTTGCTCTTTTATTTGCTACGACATAAAGCATATTTTTTATGAAAATGAAGTAGGAAGTGCAGTCCACTTAATAGTAAGTGGTCGATCGATGCGTCGCTACTATGAACCAAGTTAATATGTTTCAAATCAGCAGAACAGTACTTAACACTGTTATTTTTCGTCAGAAATCACGTTACAAAGGATTCTATCACAATAATACTTTAACTATATTTCGTTGTACAAATTGTACATTTGAGATGTACATTGTATAAAGTCAAGATTTAACGCGGAAAAATATCGGATTTTCTCAAGCCAAAGTACAAGATGAAAATTAACAGAATTTCTTTACAAGATCCAAGACGAAACACAAACTTCGCGAAGTGTCTCAGCAAACAGAAGCGCCGGCAATTCAAGAGTTCAGCGTCGCGATATTTCCCCGTTTTTATATTTACAACCGCCGCGGATTTTTTAAAATATTTGACTGTGACCTCTGGGAAATCAGGAACGGTACAACCACGGCAGACAAACATAAGATGTCGGAGTTACAGAGCAAAATTATCTCTATTACCAACGCAACAGGAGTTACCGAGAAGATCTACCGATCTTGCAAGGCATCTCCTAGTGAAATGACCCGCTGCATTTTCTCGGCGAAACAAACTGAATTCATTTGTTAGGGATGCAATCTTGTAAAAATGGCGCGTAAGATTAACGGCGGGGCATTGTATTGTAATACAATTGATAAATCCATTCCATTTTCGCTGTTTCAGCACTTTTTAAATCGTTTGTTGTGGTTCGGTTCGGCTAAAATATTAAATTTGGATTGTAGTCTGCACGTGCCATATATTTATCCCTAGTTTAGTGCAAAGAGCAAAGTTATTGTCTAGGGATGATAGGATCTGGGGCTTATTTAGAACAAAGTTTACAAGTTATTTGTTATTATTTTAATGGCGTACGAGGTAAAACGTATGCACATACGTGACTACGTCTAGACTCCATATTTTAACGCTTTACAGATAAGAGTATTAGCAACTAAAGCTATTTAATGGTTTTTAGTTTTATGTCTTGTATATTTATATTGTTTTTATTTTTCTATATACACATAAATAGTATTTTAATACTGTAGCTAACAATTTCTGTTGGTTTGTTGTTTATTATAACTTGGTGACTGAAATAATTGTTATTTTGGTCAACAATCCATGATTATAATTCATAACCCATGACCGCATGGCTATATTTGTTTTGTTTAAACATATTTGCTTTGCCGTTGTATGTACAGCAGTAATTTTGCTGCTTTGTTCTAAATTGAAAACATATTTGTGATTTTAATTTGGGTCCACTCCTATTTTATTAAGGATTGAAAATTAATATCTACTGACAGCAATATCTTTAACATGAAGCGAACCGCTTCTATCTCACAAAAGGGTAATTAATGTAATTTCAAGCAATTTGTTTAACGACCGCCGCTGCGTGTGATACGGAACGAAATCACAAGTTCGCTCGGCTCAGCCTTTTTAAATTATTGCGTCTTCATGGAGACAATTTGGCGAATGTATTGTCGCGAGCGCCCCCCAATCCCCGAGATTACCGAGCGCGAGAATTCGAGAGAAATGCGCAAAATAACATTTTCTTATTCCGTCATACGTATGTACCTACTGAATCGTATTCCCACTTTCCCGGGAAAAGAAATGAAACGGGATAGTGGCTTGTTTATTCCCACGTAATATTCCCGGCCAATTTCGATATATCGCTTATGGGTCTTAAGAGAACTGCCCTCGCGCGGAAAATAACCGGTCCGAAGATGTGCGGTAAAGTTAAATATTTCACGCACATGATAGGTACTGGACGGCCAATCTGCGGAAATGTTAATCGAATGTTTTTATGGGATACCGATGTGATAAGCGACTACTTATTCATTGTTTATGATATTTGTTTTACCTAGTAGCAAACGGATTTGTAATATTAATGTAGATAGACAAATTTATACACATCGTTCTTATTGAGTTATTATGGATGATAACTCAGGGGTAGGATTTTTATCTTATGTAGTGTAGATTAAAAAGCGGTTCATTGGTTAGACTGAAAGCTCATACACCACTTCAACTTAATAAAAAGATCGTATTACTGAATTGCATTCAGAAACAGATGTAGCAATACCTCAGCCGAACCGTAGGTGCCACCTTCAATATTTCAATATTATAGTCAATTTAACAGTTGAAGGTAAGATAACCGATGTGTTGCTCAATTACCCGCGCGGTGGCGCTCATTGTAATGTTATTAATGACCGGCCGGCACAATGCTGGCTATTGTTCGGCGCCCGGTTGAATTCGGCGCTGGTTTATGCGGCCGGAGTTATGGTGGAAGTTTAAGATATCGGATAGACAAAACGGTTTTATAGGTACGCACTGATCGAAGATAGTTGTAGTTTTGGAGTGATATAAACACCTTTGGAATTTAAGTGATACTTTTTGAATAACTGTGGTTTGTTCGAATTAACGTGATTAAAAGTGCTCCCAACGTAACATGACAGTCCAAATGTTCAAAAACAGACTCTTGTTTTGTTATATCATTAAAATGCCACGTATAGGTTTGTTGATCTGAATGTTAAAGTAAATTGATTTCTGCAAAAGAATGCGTCACTTCTGTTCCAAAGGTGTGATATTATTTTATTTTATATTTTCAACCCAATGTTATCCCACTTTTGAGCAAGGCTAACCTCCTACGAAAAAGGAAGAATATTGGAAATCAGTGTAGGAATAAAAATTGAAAACCTAATAAAAATTTGCTCGAGAACTTTTTCTAAACGTTAACCAGTGTTTTGTTAACCGTTTTACATATTCATATGTTTTCTGAAGTAATGAAATTTGAACGGTTATCCAGATGGAACAAATATCGCGTTATTAATGCGTTGAGTTTGCATATTGAACTTTGCGAAGCTCCATAAATCCTGAATATTATTACACATTTAAAACTAGATCGCCCAAGGCTCTGTTCACCTTTATACTAAGAATTACAAAGTAAAAAGTTATTCGATAAAAAGATGGCGTTAACACAATTACTGTAGCGTTACAAGCCTTCATCCTCTACTTAACCTCCTTAGGGATTGAATTATGAAAAACCCTTTTTAGTGCTTTTCTACACTACGCTACTTCTTATATAAGAAATCCTTTATAGTATACAATTATTGTAAAAAAATATACGCAAAATAAAATATTTTTTTACCAACTGTTTAAACGACTATTACGACGACGACTATTAAACGACGATTTAAAGATTTCATATGAAAATTTAAATAAAAACACTTACGTTCGTAAACCACATATCCCTTTTGTTTCGTCCGTGTATCGCGCAAACATTTTACGGTTAATCGGGCAAACTATACTAAACCGTGCGCTAGACCTACCCACTCCGGCTCGGTTATAATTAATTCAATATGCAACTCGGGATATGCGCTTGCACCGTATACATGAATATTAAATCGCCAAAGAGATAAAATGCTAATTCCTAGATGCATACATATTTATCTCGGACTAAATTAAAGGGAAGATAACACGTAGATGCCCGTAAGGATTAACTGATTTAATTCTAGATTTACATTCCCACTGGTGGTGGGTCGAAGTCGTATTGGTTAAATTGGATACAACACATATAACTAGTGCAATAAAATACTTGATCCAAATAAAAATAATAATAAATATGGTAGGAACAACCTACCATTGTGAACGAAGAGAATTTACGTCGACTGTATTTGAAGTTGTATAATAAAATTACAAGAAAAATATTTAATACTAATTTGAGCGCGTTCTCATGAACAGTCGCATATTCAAATCGCGTTCATATTATTACGAAGTAAGCTATTATTGTATATTTGTGTTGTACGCTGAATATACTAAATATTTTAATTTTTAAACGTAATAATAACACTATGTAATAAAAACCTACACTGTTTTAATCATGCTAGGTAGAATCTAAAATAACTAATTGGTATTTAGTGATGCGCAGTGATAGCCTAGTGGTTAAGAAACGCGGCCTCTCGATCGAGGGGTCCGAGGTTTAAATCCCAGGCACGCACCTCTGATTTTCAAAATTATGTGCGTATTAGAAATTAATTATCACTTGCTTAAACGTTGAAGGAAAACATCGTGAGGAAACCTGCATACCTGAGAGATTTATAAAAAATCTTAAAGGTATGTGAAGTCTACCAATACGCACTTGGCCAGCGCGGTGGACTATGGCCTAATCCTTCTCATTCTGAGAGGAGACCCGTGCCCAGCAGTGGGACAGTAATGGGTTGATGATGAGCGCCCAGTATTCTAAAATACCTGTTACGAGACACCTATTCCAGTATATGCGTCGCATCATTAATTCCGTTAAATATTTTATCTCATCCAAATATAATTTAATTAGAATTATAGATACGAGTACATCTACTTACGCGGTATCACTGCCTGCAGCATTCGGGGCCCGAGTGTCGCATTGCATTAAAGTTTCGAGTTGTGTAAAGCAAAGTTTAACTCTATATTTAATTAGTTTTATGTGCAATTAAAATTCCGAGACACTGAAAATGTTTATAGTTTAAAATTAGTTCTGTAACGCAATGGTGCTGTGAAATCAAAGCGTAGATATAACAAAGACAGCGAAGAATATATTTAATGTAATTGTATTATTGTAGATGAAACTAAGTATAAGTCTGAAGATGATTTTATTAACAGTTCATCACACTTGCAAAGTGTGGTTTAATGTTTAAATTATAATTGAGAATGTTATGGAAAATCTAAAAAAAAAGATTAATTTAATTATTTACTTTAAGGTTACCATAGCTCATAGAACTTGCTTGGATCCTGGCCTTCAGCATAGGAATTAGCGACATAAGGGTAACTGTATTTTTCGTGGGCTCCGAAAAAAATAATTGTCAACGACCAAAGACCTGTTACTACACGGTGATAATACCCTACACCGACCCATAGACAAGTGCATTGTTCCTGGCTAAAATTCGGGAGTAGCTCTAGACCAGTATAGCCCAACCATCCTAATAATTACGCCAACAAGCGCAGTGAGGTCTCTCTAACTGAGTTCCCAGTATTACCATCGCTCCCATTGTATTTATATTTATATGCTTAGTTGATTGCGCAAAAAACTCTTAACGATAACAAGTGGCTGACATTCCGTAAACTCGCGACAGCGGCAATTCATGGGCGCGCCAAACTTTCCCGTTTTCAAGCTTCATTTACTCGCAACAGTTTGTCGAAGATATAAAGGTACTGAAAGCGACCGTACTAACGTAATATATAGTAGCATAGTCGTAGTAGCTGAAGTATTATTAGCAGTAGTATCGCTTTAGGAGGTTAAGGATAATGTGTCGTCGCTATGAGGTGAAACGCGTGTTAGAGGTAGTATGCAATTATTCTCGGATATGTTGATTCTTGGTGAATATTTGCAATGTTTGAACTATATATCTTAAAAATACCTTAAAACTATGAAATAGCTTTGTGGAACTTTATATTTTACAAAGATTTAATAATAAGAACTTGGTTGAGCTCTCTAATTATATAAGCAAAACGCATGTATATTAATACATAATATGTACCTAATAGGATTGCTCTTTGCAAGTGAGAAAAAAACAATAAATTATATTTAAAATGTACGGCCACTTCTAGAAAATGCCAGGCGTCTGAAATTTACATTAAAAACATCTTACATTACCAACACTTTGAACCTTACACAGTCGCAATAAGCGCGTTTGTTCAAAAGGTTTACCACACCTTACATCTCGCGAATGTTATTAAGTAAAAGGTTTTCGGCACCTGACATTCGCAGGCCTCAACTTTGTAACACTTTACAATTTTCAGACGTAATGAAAATTGAAAATAAATTGGGTAAACGTTAATTGTTTACGGGCAGGAAGTGTTAAAAATATAGGCAATATTTTAAAAGTGGGAAGGAGGGTGGGATTATGGAGAACAGGTTTTTTATAGCATCACAATCCATAAATTACGAATTTCTTATTTCCCATAAATGACGTAGAAAGCTTTAAAAAATAAAATTCAAGACATATGCCTCAGCGTCTTTTCTTGAATTTGTGCCTCAAATGTAGTCATCAACATAACCCCAAATAATCTCTTTCTGGGGTTGATCTACATAAGTATATTGAAAAAACAATTTAGTGGATCAGTTTTTATTCATAAATATACATAGAAAAGATTATTACCAATCTCATGCACACAAGTGTGGACGGATTATACGTATGTTGTACAGTCTTCCTTTCTACCACCAATCAGTTCTAGAAAGAGACCCAGGACTCAAATTACAAGAAGGTCGATAGTAACTAAACACCTCATATTATATACCTAACAACAACACATGCAATAATGTGTAGGCAGATACTAGCCCTACAAAGCAAGTTAGAAACTGTGGGTTTGTCCAACTCAGTGAGCAATAGAAGGGAATCTGTGCACGCACCATCAAGCAGCTTGTTTGCATTCTACTTTTGTATTATAGCTAAAACATTGCATATTCAATACTACATTTAAATTGAAGGTGATAGAAGTCTACAAGGCTGTGTGAAAAAAAAACTTTAATATACGTCAAAAAACAAAAAATAACCTAATATATATTTGAGAAAAAAAAAAGCAGTGAAAAAGCAGTGATAACCTAGTGGTTAAGGAACACGGCCTCTCGATCGAGGGGTCCGAGGTTCAAATCCCAGGCACGCACCTCTGATTTTTCGAAGTAATGCGCGTATTAGAATTTAATTATCACTTGCTTAAACGGTGAAGGAAAACATCGTACAGGATTTAAAGGTGGTAGAACCCTTTGTGGTTCGACTCCGGCGGCACCACCGCCACACCTATTTCTACCTAATAACAGCAGTGTTAGGCGCTGCTGTGTTCCGGTTTGAAGGGTGTGGTAAGGGAGACAGACTTTTCCGAGGCGTTCCAGCTTAGTCCTCAGGGGTAGCGGCGCATCTGTGGCCGACCTCAGGTAGGAATATCTAATCCTATCTGGGGTTGATTACAGATGTCCATGGGCGGCAGTAGCCACATCAGGTGGACTGCATGCTCGTCTGCTATTCTTATATTATAAAAAAAAAAAAAAAAATCGTGAGGAAACCTGCATACCTGAGAGATTTATAAAAAAAAAAAACTTAAAGGTATGTGAAGTCTACCAATACGCACTTGGCCAGCGCGGTGGACTATGGCCTAATCCTTCTCATTCTGAGAGGAGACCCGTGCCCAGCAGTGGGACAGTAATGGGTTGATGATGATGATGATGATGATATATTTGAGATATTATAAGGAAGTAGCAGGCAAGCAGAACACCTGATGGTAGAGATACACAGTTGATGGTAGAAATAGGTGTGGCCGAACCACAAATGGTTCTACCACCTTCAAGATAAGTAAGGAGTAAGTAAGGAGACTAAGAGGTTGCATCGAAAGCCCGTTCAAAGGTAGCGTTAAAGTTAAATATAACAGTAACTTTGACGGTAGCAGTGGAATGTAAAAATTCTGTGTTGAACCAATTTCTTTGTCATTAACGTCATTAGTGTCGCTATCACCCATAGATAAATTATCCTACTGACGTATAATATATCTATGCTATCACCACAATTTTTAGTAGATGTTCACAGATAGGGAAGTTGACAAATCTTGTCTTGACACTTTAACGGATCGAAATCGAGTGCTTAATTTTAAGTGTTAGATATGACGTAATTTCAACGTTAACTAAAATGGTGCAACTAATGATTTTTTTATCATTGGTTAGGTTCTTGTACACGTTAAAGTTACATGATGCAACCCACCCTTAGGACCCACCCACTTGATAGAAGTCCTACTGGCGGCCGATCGCAGATACATTACTTTTCTTAGTTAAAACGCATCACAGATGCGCTAGTACTATTATAGTATTTAGTTACGTTTACTGCCTAATCGCTTGGTACGTAAAATAGGAAAAGAAATCGTTAACTACAACTCCTTCCGATTACCCATGGCACTAGATGGTTAAAGCACAAATAGTAATAAATTACTACGCTTTATCCGTCGGTCAATTTGCAAAATTGCCCGGAGTCTGGTACTAAGCGCTTATTACCGGTTAATAGTCGATTGCGTTCAATTATTGCGTATACTATCGGCTGGATACCGCACTTGATACGTACGATATGTGATGGCTAGGCTAGAACATTTCAGCGAGCTATCTGTACCCGCGGCAACGTTTGAAGTTAACGTAACGTAAGTTTAACTGCTAATGAGCCTAGCGTCAAATGCAGTCAAATGTATGGTTCTTTCAACAGTGGGAAACAGTTGAACAGGAGTAAAGCGAACAGTTTCTTGAATAAAGATTTTGTGCGCACCAAATTAATTACTGTATATTTTGTTTTGTTTTTTGAAGTTTATTCTTACTTTACTGTTAAATACTGTAGATGTAGACTGACTTTATAGACGAATTGCATTTGCATTGCAATGCAATTGGTTTTTAATTATTTTTCAATACAAAATTCTGGTTCAAATATTTATAATGTAACAAGGACATCATTATTACAAAAAATATAGCAAGTTCTTCCAATGCGATTGTATGCGCAAGTATACCAGAATAAGAAACGTTCGTACTATTTGGTACCACACTATCACGTCTAAACGACGACACAGATTAATTGTAAGCATCTTAATGGCCGACTACACCTGTTTATTGTAATAATGGTGGTATTGAACTTGCGGGAGAGAAAACTGAGCGCAGTTCACACGCCTACAGTCTTCAAACTACCAACTCCCGACTTTAAATCAACGAGATAAGATTCAACGAAGTCATTGTCGTAAGTTTAGAAGCCTTCCGCACTGTTTCTGCTAATGAGTTAGTCAATTAGTTGGCGTATTAACTGTCCACTTTGAAAGACATGCGACTGCACTTGACTGCAGTAACAAAACGCGGGAAAGAGTCGTTTGAATTCAAATTGCGAATCGCGTCTACTTCTCTATGGTGGAAGTTTTAATTTTGTTTTTGTTACCACTTTTGGTACTGTCTTTAGTATAAATTAATCGCGATTACAATATTAAATTACATCTCTATCGCCAAATTACATTTAAAATAAATATTAAGTGTAGTCCAAAAATCTATGTAGTGTACCTTAGCGTAACCTTAACATCCAATACGAAGGTTATTTTTTATTCTGTAATTCCCTAGCCGCTATATGAATTCGTTATCTGTCTATTCAGAATTTCAAGCTAAAACTCGCAGTTTGTTTTTAAAGACGAAAAAACAGGCATTTGCTTTTAGATTCGAATTGCGGAGATTTCAGCCGGTGTACGATCGAAACACTTTAATAAATTTCACTTAAAGCCCACCTTTTTCGCACCTGGCCGGGTGGTGTTTTAGAGAAAGCGTCCTTGTTAGCGAATTGCACGTCTATTCATTCGTTTACTCTTTGCGAGGCCGATGGGGCTTTTCTCGCAATTAGCCACAATTAAGATACTCCGTAAGGAAATGCCTGGGGGATTCTTGCCGTATCGACGTCGTCGTCGTCGATTAGAGCAGCGCTTCCTAACCTTTTCCGGGTATCTGGCATTTTATCTCCGATAAGAAATTCTCCAGAATATTTTAAATCTTTCACAAATTGAATTTTTTTAGTATCAGCAGAAGGTTGATATCTACTTAAAATATGATACCTACTCAAACATTCCAAATTTTAACAATACGCGGAAATAAATCTTATAAGACGCATACAGAGTAATAAATGGAATATAAAATGGAATATTTGTTACTGTCATCTTAATATACCTAAAGTATATTAAAATATTATAAAGATTATTTATGTAGCCTGTTACATCTCACATAACTTTTTTTAATTAAAAAAGTCCAGCTTCAAACTACTGACCTAAGTTTATGATTCGCTGGCTTGATTCGATAGCCGTGTTGAAATGGTCGTAAATACTCGGCGGTCCGATGCAGCGACTGTTAACTGAACAAGTTCTCGGTCGTTTAGTGGTTATTTAGTGCCGATTGTTGTATGACATTGAAATTCCCTAAATAGCTACCAACTTTGCTTCGTAGTTGGTAATAATTGGTGTTAAGTAGTCACTGGTATTCATTGTCAATATTTATCATCAATATGAAAGCTTTGAAAGTAAGGAAGTATTGTCCGCGTCAAACTTCTAGTCTGCTCTGAATTTGTTGCGCGCAAGCTTACTCGTGGTTAGCATATACTCCGTAACGTAAGGGAACACTAACGCAGCTATGTAACCCTCGGTGTCTTCGTCCCGTTAATATCTACTCGTAATATTTGTTATTGCAACGCGACTCGTTTCTATATTCGGAGCGTTCTATCAGTTTGGCGCGGACTCTACCTACTTGATACAAAGCAGGTAACACACGAGCGACAATAGGCTAATGCAATAGTGATAACCCATACATACCATAAACATACCATAAAAATGCACACAGTAATTATTTATACACAAAGATTTACACGTAAAAATATAGATAGACAAATAATAATAAACTACTGCACATTTATTTTTTACTTTTTTCAAGTTTCAGGAATTAAATCCATTTCAGTATAGGTTTAACACTTATAAGGAAAAACAGTGGATAATGGTTTCTATGAATATTGTTATATTTCACAGAAGCATATAAGAGCCTATATTTTTGCAGGCTCATCTCAGGTTGTCTTGTTTGTTTTAGCCATAGATAGATATTATGACACCACGCCAGCCATTAAATTGCAGACAATTCTGTCAGCCATTTAATGCCTGTCAGGGTGTAATTTACTCAGAATAATGCCGACATGCGCAGTTAAGTAGTGCAAAAACACGAAATCAAAGAAAAAGTGCGGAAAAATGTCGTTTCATTCTTAAATGATCTAAAAACTACATTTTTTTTAACATTTTTCAAACACGAAAATAGATGACAGTCACAATTTCAATTGTCAAAACTACATTTTCTTGTTATGAGTGAGTAATGTTTACTAATCTATGGTTTTAGTCCTACCTTATTTAAACAGTGATCATTGTTTCATATCATTGTTTTCACAATAACTTATCATTATACCCTAAACAACCTTATTGATAAAGCCCAAACGTACTGTCATTAATATATGAATAGCAACTTTAAGCGTCAGAGTAGAATAGCCCAATAAGGGCCCAATTGAATTTTATCACAGATAAAAAAGCTGCTATTTTATCTGTGACCCTCTTTGTCCTTATCTCGTTTGGTGGAATTACTATTTACTTGATTCTTGATGTTTATTTTTTATTATACGATTTATTCAATGTTTTGTCTACATAGGGGTGGTACATGAAGAGGTCAAATTAATGTTATATATGGTTTTTCAAAAATCCTTTTGCAATTTCTCTTGCTGTCAGTTCTATGTTAGATTTTGGTTTGAAGGGAATAAGGGGAGATAATATTAGACATGACACGAGGTAGTTCAAATTAGCCCTCAGGAACATTGATGAATCTGTAGACACAAGGGATATGGAAGTTTTGACTACTTACCATCAGTGGTACTGTATCTTTTAACACTTCTATGCCATAGATTATAAAAAAAACGATTAATATATCGTAAATCGATCTACGGTCATAAGTGAATGAAATGGACATAAAACGATTCATTCCTCCGATTTCACTTCCCAGCTAAATGTCCACATACGGAATAATTGATTGAAATGACAATTCGAAGCTCAGCGGAGCGCATTTGTCGTGTCGTTATCTCATATTCTGGTGATCGATAGAGACGGGCGTTATAATTAAACTCGATAGCATCGACATGTAACGCGCCGCTGTTGCTGTTACTGTTATCGATAGCTGGGTGGTCGACCACCCGCGGACTTGCGCAGGCGCATCACGACACGACCGTTACCTAAATTAAGTGGGCATTAGCATGTCGTCGAAACAATGGCCCGATTGACTCGGTTTAGGGATCGCTCGGTTTTGATAATGGTGGTCCGTTTACGTTAAGTGTGAGATTACTTTTATGATTATGCTTCTCAATTCATAGTGGTTATAGACCACTATCTCAAAGACTACTTTGAACATAACATAAAAAGCTAGTGTGTACTTATGTATGCAAGTAAGAAGGTATACTTCTTTTGCACAATTAATAAAGGAAGAACGAGTCTATCAGAAATCTCTTATATATTTCAATCCCTTAGATTTTGATCAACCAATTTTCAAAGAAGCTGACATACGTAGCTAAGTATATAATTATATGGTTATGTGCCAACTATCAAAGTGATAGTGGTAGGTAACGTTATTATTGTAGTTATCACCTGTTAATCGTTCATAAAGCATTAAGAGAACATCATCAAGACAATTAAGGAGAAATTTGAATTTGTACAAAGATAATTGAGATCTGGTTTTCGTAAAATACTCTAGTAATAGCGAGTCTGGACTAACCTAAAGTTCTAATTTCATACAAACGATTGTGGTTCATTTGAGAACAGTAAGCTGATTTAAATATTTTACCTTCACAAAGGATGCGGCATTAAATGTTACGTACATTCATGAAACATTACACCGATATTAATCAATAACTTGTTCTCAAACAAATTGTATGTAGGACTATTATCTTATCAGGGGTTGGTTACAGATGTCTATGTGCGGCAGTGGCCATGAGCCCACCACATGCACGTTTGCTACTAAAAATATCAATATAGTTTCAAAATCTTAATCCTTTGCAACCATTTACATGTTTAACATTAAAATGCAAAGCCGGCAAACATAAAGAAGTATGTACCAGCCACAAGGAACCGAATGAATATGCCGTTCACAAAGCAACGAGAGTTGAATGTCGACGACAAATAGATCGGAAATTGGACTATCGAGAGGGGATTGAATCCGGAACGCCCATTGTAGACGGCGGTTGTACTGCGCACAGATCTGTGCACTGAAAAACTACGGAACTTGTTTAAATTTAATGCGAACTTAAAATGTACACAGTTTTAACAATACCGCAAAAAGTCAATTTATTTATCTCTATAGGTAAGTAAATTGACGACAAATAAATCAGTAATCCAATTATCCATGGCCGAAATAAAACAAGATATTGAGAGTATATTTGATAGTCTTGTGCAGTGAAAAATGAAAACCTTATTGGACTATGGACATCAGTAATCAAATCGAAATATAACAGAAGTCTTATAGGAGATAGATCACAGATGCTTTTCTATCAGTGAAGAATATGGGAAACCTCAAATGAGCAGGCAATCTTCTTGAAACTAGAACAAAGCATTCACAACTTCTCAGCTAATTAAATAGATTGAATTGGATACGACACTCAATCCTGTCCTAACTATATTGAGAATCTATTAATTTCTGTATAGAATCGCGATTAATCACTTAAGTGAAGGTGGTAGAACCATTTGTGGTTCGACTCCGGCGGCACCACCGCCACACCTATTTCTGCCTACTAACAGCAGTGTTAGGCAGACTTTTCCGAGGCGTTCCAGCTTAGCTGTGGCCGACGTCAGGTAGGAATATCTAATCCTATCTGGGGTTGATTACAGATGTCCATGGGCGGCAGTAGCTACTTACCATCAGGTGAGCTGCATGCTCGTCTGTTACTCCCATTTTATATTAAAAAAAAGTGTGCGGTTTTTAAACGAGACACAATTAGAGAATCGTGTAGGTACCTAAAATTGTGTATTTGCTATTATAAGAGAAAAAACTCGATTTTTCTAAAGATTTTTTCTAGAAAGTGATTTAGATGAAAAGATTTGTTAAAGATGATCTTATAAATTTTATCTTCCAACCCCAGGTGGCTAGATGTCAATTGTCGATTGCCCTTCGCCGCGTCAACAGGCAACTTGACTGCTCGACCGCCTCTTGTAAGTTCAAGTTTTAATATTGTTCCCACAAGACTCTCTCTTATAAATAATATACAATGTTATCTTGCAACTTGATAATTTTTATTGTAGAAACTTTTAAAGTTAACTAGTAAATACTACATAATTTATTTTTATTCCAGCTATACAATGCGAAACAAAGGGATCATAAAACAGTAATTTTTATCAATTTTTTACATGAACACTATTCAAGCTACATGAGGGACGTCACATCATGTATGTTTCAGCGTATTTTCACATGACTGCCATTTCAGTTCATCAACACACGGATGAGGAACGCGCGACGATTACCGTCCATCAGCAATCAACAACACAACATTAATTCCGGACATTACCGCTCCAACCGTACAACCGTACTGAACCATACCGGTCAGTCGCTCATAACTCGGGGTAACGAGGGTGATTTATGCAGGTGTAAGCCGCAATCACGCGCCATTGTTAAGTAAGATACTCGAGCAATTGATGCAATGGATTCGTTCTTTAGCACTAACTAAGACACATGCATAGATAATAATCCTGAATATGAGATTTATAGTCTGCTTACAGTGTTATTATATTTCAATTTAAATATGTTTCCTGCTATGAACAACTCACTGTCAAATCAATTATTCGAAATAGAGAGAAGGCAAGAGAGAATTTCTACAATATCTACATTCTACACATATTCTGAATAGATGTAGTTAATATTAAGTACAAACGGTATCTAAATATATATAACTCAAAGGTGACTGACTTACATAGTGATCTATCAACGCACAGCCCAAACCACTGACGGATCGGGCTGAAATTTGGCATGCAGGTAGATATTATGACGCAAGCATCCGCTAAGAAAGGATTTTGATCAATTCTACCCCCAAGGGGATAAAATAGGGGATGAAAATATTGCTTCGTAACGCGAACGAAGCCGCGGGCAAAAGCTCGTTTATTATAAAATCGGTAAAATCGATCGAATAAAATATCATCTAATAAGATACTCGTATCTAATTTTATGTCCTCAAACAAGATTTTCTATCGCGTTATCAATGTAGTTACTTAAAGTGAAGACAGCAAGACTATCTACGACCTTCGTAATATTAGAAGACATAACTCGAGGTATAACGAGGGTGATTTATGCAGGTGCAAGCCGCAATCACGCGCCATTGTTGGCGGTAAGATATGGCTCCAGCAGTCCCGCAGCTTAGGCGCCGTATCATGAGCGCCTGGGGAAATTAATCGCCAAAGACCGGAATGTAGGTGAACGCTACCGGGAACTACATGTTCTATTGACTGCTATGCTGATTTATAGGGTACAAGAACAGGGTCTACAAGATCCAACCTTGTGATTTATTATCGCTACCATTGGAAGGTAAACCTACAATGTAGGTGAGATGATATAATTCGATCAGAAAACGAATAGCGTAATGAAGAATTGATGATAATTATGGAATTTAGACACTCAATTCATAATAACGTTTCGATTATTTGTTACCTTAGCTCAAGAGAAAAATTAACTTTATAAGTTCAATAAAGCCTAGAGATATGAGTAAACTATTTCCAATGTTATTAAATACGAGTACATTATGTTTTAGAATATGGGATTCCTAGATTTAGCACATTGTGCATTGCAATTTGAATCTTAGGATTCAATTTGCTAGATCAAGACTATTATAATCTGGATATATAATGGGAACAAGATACAGGAATCACAACGCAGTCGAGATTATTCAACGCTGAATTAGATTTCTGGATCTGGTCAGTCAGTTTAACGTAGCACAACAATACACGTTAAGATGTGTGAGTTATAACCGAATGGCGTGATGCTTGGCCGTTGTCACCGCATCACGAGCGTCTAGGGAAATTAATAGCTACAGGCACAGAATGTAGGTGAAGTGTCACGCCTAACGTGTTCTATTGACCGATGTAATGACTTTGGGGAAGGAGATAGCTTTGTAATAATTTTGCGAAGATGCCACGTGGAGTCACCATCGATTCGGGGAAATTTATTGTGCTGAGGGCATTATTTTGGAAGACTTGGGAATCTTGCGCATGCCGCAGGCCGCTGCGCCCATAGTCTCACTTCAGTGCTTACTTATCTGCAAGATGTTGAGAAAATTTTAATAGCGTGTTTTAGAAACCGCTATCTCTTGAGGAGCTGCAGAAAGTCTCTGTAGCGTGTATCAGTGATCAGTAGTGATTCGGAATAAAGTTGTTCTGGTTTTCAACACATATTAGCTAAAGCTAGTATTTTCTAGAAAAAACACTAAGACACACAGAAACTGGGAATTTCGATGATGTATCGTAGCTTACAAGTTAAGAGTTAGTGGTCTTTTGCGTCTGAAACCTACTACGGAGTTGAAGGCTGGTATACAATTACTATTCATGTAGATTGCCCACACGATGTTTTAAGGCAAGGTTTGCCATCCCTTTGTGTTGTACGCGGCGATGTCAGCACCACGGGTGTCTGGAGAAATTAATTGCTTCAGGTACCAGAATGTAGGTGAAGCTGGCTAACGTGTTTCTATTGACCGCCGTAATGATTTATGGATGTAAAGCTCGTTCTGGTTCTTGCGTGCTTATTTATAGCGGATCACATATGTTACTTGAGATATATGTATGCGGAAATTGCCTTACGTGTACGTTAGTTTGATATCAACAATAACAATGAAAACTAACTAAAAGATAAGCCTGTTAGAACCTACGCTTTTAACCAATTTTTATGCATTAAAGATTGAAAGTTGACTTTATGATAGTCAAATTTTGACAACAAAGATTTTCCATTGTTTGAAATTAAACAAATGATTTGTTTTCTCGTCAGTGTAAGCGCATCACTATTTTTTGCAATTGAAATATGGAATTGGTTAAAAGGCTACAAGTACAACCATAACTTGCGCCAAACATATCATATCTCAAACGAGGTGCAATATAACGTCCCTGTATCGATACAATGTAAGTAATGTCGAATATTAAAAATGGACGCGTTCGCATACTCGCATACCATGCTGCACATATATCGGATGCTCGCGGCATGTTGCGGACCGCAACCTGAGGCATGTCGCGCTGCGGTCCGGGCGGTCTGCAATCCGCGTACCAGAGCCTACTATTGACAATAAAACACTTGAAGCTCAATATATTTTGTTACGTGTTGCATACCTGAGAAGTTTACATCTTTATTTTCGACTTAGAATGTTTAACATGTTCTTAGCACATTAATAGGGTAGATGAGATTCTTTATAATACCGCGCTAAGCTAAAGATACCTGTTAATATATATATAATTAAAAGCTCCTTTTGAAAGACAATGTGGGTAGAAATACAATCATATTAATAATTTTAGTGCCTTTCCACTTTTTAAATGCAACATTGCTCTTAAAAGCTACCAAAGTTAGTTACAACATAAATTCGCTAACCATTCATTCGTACAAGAAGCAATAGATTTTGCAGTCGCTCGAATGAACGAGGTAATCGATTGCAGTGAGCCGCTTTTTAATTTTGTCTCAGCCAGTGACCGGTGATCTCGAAACATTCCCGCTCTCAGTCATTTCAGATTCAACTGCCATTCTTGAATTAAATTCTTTTCGATCCGACAAGGAAATACTTTACAACATTCTTAGGATGTCGATGGCTAATGTTGCGGACGGCGAATAGATTTAAGAATATTTGATAAATTGTAATTCATATTATTGTTTTTTAGTACGTAAGATTGTTGATTTGTATAAGAATATTTAATGTGTATGAAAAATAATGTACAACTATGTTTAAAATAAGGTATTTAATGTAAATAAATAAAGAAAAATAAAAATAAAGTAAAGATAGAAAGAGAGGGACACGAGTGAGCGAGATGCATGATAGAAAGAGAGGGCTATAGGAAGTGAGCGAGACGGGAGTAAAAGCGACTGCTGCGTTAGCCCCCCGTCGGTTGTAACACTCACTTTGCCACTTAAGGTGGCTAGAAATAGGGTCCGGCACGCTCCGGAAAATAGAAGAATATTGTAAATGGTCAAGAAAAGAAAATACAGGAAGAAAAATTCAATTGGAGTTTTTATTGCAAACCCGTACTCAACATTGGTCCTTCGATCGGCGGATACAGAAAAAAGAAGCAACCAGCGCGTCTACAATGAACACACGAAGCAAGAAGACCCACTCCGAGTCCGGCATCGGCGAATCGGAGCACCCTCCGCCAGGTGGGCGGGGGCTGTTCCACCGTATATATGAAGAATCGCCGAGATCGCCATCGACCGCAGTCCTCACCGGGACGCCCGCCGGAACATCCGTCGGGAGGATCCCACCAGGAAGGGTCCTCGAGCGCTCACCTGTACGCAGCACCGCACACCCCGAGCACCCCACGTCGCAAGAGATACCGTCGCGCTCCAAGTCGCCTATATGCCGGCCCACGTCTCCGGCATATAGCGCGGCGCCCAGTATACGTTCGCATCGTTCGTCGGTCAGCGTCGCGGCACGAGTTAGGCTAGTCGAATACGAAGCGGAAAAGGAGCTAGCTGAATTAGAAGAGAGAAGAATACAACTTAAGAAGACGCTAGTAAAGAAGCGGCTAGAAGCGGAAATCTCTGCGATCGAAGCGGAAGAGGGGGGGGAAACTATCTGCGACCAAGAAAGAATACACGACTGGGTGAACAAGAGCCACGAACACGCCGGAACGCAAGTACACAGGGAACAGGAGGTCCTACCTCCCCCGTTAGAAGTACGGGGGGAGGAACGGCCTCGGCAGAGGGGAAGGGGCATCGAACAATTAGCAAACGCCTTAGAGAAGATGATGCACGTACGACCCCCGCCGCGGCAAACGTCGGAGCTCCCAGCATTCTCCGGGTCCGTCATGGAGTGGCTACCCTTCAAAGCAGCAGTAGAAGATTCGACGCGTCTCTACAAATTCAGCGCCACAGAAAATTTATTGCGGCTTCGAAACAGTCTCCGTGGGGAAGCGAGAGAGACAGTGCTCTCTCAACTGTACACGGCGACTCACCCGGACAGCATAATGAAGACGCTAGAAATGAAATACGGTCGACCTGAATATATCTTCGATAAAGCAATGGAAGAACTGAAGAGACTCCCCAAGGTCGGCAACTCCAGCAGCGAATTGAATGAATTGGCCATCAAGTTACAGAACGTCGTCTACACTATGAAGAGTGTGGACCACCGTGGTTATCTACGAAATCCATTACTGATAAGGGATGTAATGGAGAAGCTAAGCCCTCACCTGGTGAGCAAATGGGCGGAATACGCGGCGATCAACGAAGGGAAGATTGCATACAGCGACGAAATCACAATACTCTCGGAGTTCCTGATGGGTGAAGCAGACAGGGTACTACGCTACACGCACACGGCGAGGAACAGCGCTCCGGGGCTTCTCAGAGGGGAGAGGCCAGTAAGGAGGACAGCACCTCGGGAGAAGGTCTATTCTACGAGTGAATCGACGCGTGAAGAGCGAGCACCTAGCTGTCTACGATGCCAGTCTACAAGCCATCACACTCCGAAGTGCCCTCAGCTGAAGGAACTCACCATCAACGACAGGTGGAATTGGGCGAAGGAACAGCGGTTATGCTTCAAATGCATGACACGAAGACACAGTAGAACCACATGCAGAGCGAAGCCGTGCGGAGTCGACGGGTGTAGCATGCAGCATCACGCCATCCTACACAAGACTGCAGAGCCCGCCAGGAGGGTGGAGACTTCTGAGTGCACAGATCAGGGTGCACCCGCAGCGGTCATGAGCGTCACATCAAAGGTGGCACCAAGAGCGGTGCTATTGAAGACATGTGAAGTAAAACTCAGCGGTCCACGGGGGGAGATAAGGACGCACGCCCTCCTGGACGAGGGGTCTACAGTAACCCTTATAGATGAAGAATTGGCAAGTCACCTCACCAGCGGCGGACCGAACCAACCTCTAAACATAAGAGGTATCAATGAACAAAGAAGAATCGACAGCAAGGCGGTCAAGATTCAAATCAAAGGTCTACACGAACATGAAGCATACTCCGTGACAGCCCGCACGGTGAAGGGACTTCAATTGCATCATCAGCGCGTACCTCAGAACCTGGAGCGGTATGCACACCTGCGAGTCGTAAGGGAGAAAATCAGCACGGGGGAAGCTCGACCTCGCATACTAATAGGCACCGACAATTGGCACTTAATAGTGTCCCGACAGCTGCGCGCCGGCAAGAAGAACGAACCTGCCGCATCAAGAACAAAGCTGGGATGGGTTCTACATGGGTCGGTACCTAGGAGGTTCGTCTATCAGGACCAGGCGGCTGTGCTTCACGTCTGCACGGGCGACATACAGTTACAGAAGCTCGTCGAGTCGCATTTCGACGTGGACTCGCTCGGCGTATCTACGAAAGAGAAGATTAACAAGTACGACAAGAGAGCCAGCGACATCTTCGAGGCGACCGCCAGACGGAAGGACGGACACTTCGAAGTGGGTCTACCTTGGAAGACTGACAACCCCACACTCCCCGACAGCTACGAGCAAGCATACAAGAGGTTACGCACATTGGAAAAGAAGATGGAAAATGAGCCCACATTCAAGAAGGAATACAGCGCTCAAGTGGCTAACCTGCTGAAGAAGGGTTACGCAGAAGCATGCGACGGCAACGAAGAAAGAAGTAACGTCAAGTGGTACTTACCTCACTTCGCGGTTGTCAACATTAACAAGCCAAACAAGATACGAATGGTATTCGACGCAGCGGCCAAGATTAACGGAGTCAGCTTGAACGACTACCTGCTGGAGGGGCCCGACCTGTTGGCGTCTCTGATTAAGATCCTGTTTGGTTTCCGCGAAAAGAAGATCGCGGTGACGGCGGACATAGAAGAAATGTTCCTCCGAGTGAAGATACGTAGCGAAGATCAACCAGCCCAGATGATCCTGTGGCGGGACGAGTCCAGTGAAGCCCCGCGCAAGTACAAGATGACGTCAATGATATTTGGGGCCTCGAGTTCGCCGTACCTCGCTCACAGCGTGAGAAACAAGAATGCCGCCGATTACGAAGAGGGATACCCGGAAGCTGCGCGAGCCATAAGGGAACGCCATTACATGGATGACTATTTAGATAGCTTTCAGTCAGAAGAGGAAGCTATAAAGGTCATAAGGGACGTCATTCATGTACACGAACAAGCCAGCTTCAATCTGCGGGGATGGAACTCCAATAGCCCAGCTGTCCTCGCGAGTATTCCCGACACGAAGAAATCGAAGAATGTCAACGTGCAACTGACGACACACCAGTCGGAGAAGACCCTGGGACTAAGGTGGAACCCGAGCGAAGACACCATAGGCTTCAATACGGACATTAAGAGGGTCCCCACCGAAGTCAAGTGTCAACAGCGAGCACCGACCAAGCGTGAAGCACTGAGCGCCGTCATGTCAATCTACGATCCCCTGGGCCTCGTAAGCCAGTACACGATCACCGGGAAGATATTGCTACAGCAACTATGGGTCAAGAAGGTCGGCTGGGATGAAGAGCTACCTAGGGAGGAAGCCGAAGAGTTCCAGCAATGGGTCGCCGGACTACAAGACATCTCGAACTTGGCCTTACCACGTTGCTACAGCCGCGACATGACTCCGAGCTCAGAGCTACAGCTGCACATATTCAACGACGCGAGTGAACAGGCCTACGCAACCACGGCGTATTGGAGGATCACCCATAAGGATGGCACCGTGGAAGTTGTACAAGTCATGGGCAAGGCTAAGGTGGCGCCGTTGAAATTACTCACGATTCCCAGGTTGGAGCTACAGGCAGCACTCATCGGGGCGCGTATGGCGAGCACCATCCTGAAGGAACACGAATGGAAACCAGGGCGAGTCTACTACTGGACGGACTCCAAGACGGTACTTCATTGGATAAGGAACGATAAGAAGAAGTACACACCGTTCGTGGCGCATCGACTGGCGGAGATAGGCGAGCTGTCCCAGGTGGAAGATTGGCGATGGGTGCCCACGGCCGACAACGTAGCCGACGACGCCACGCGAATCGAAACGAAGAAGATCACTGGCGCAGACCGATGGTTCACCGGGCCGTCATTCCTGGGCTTACCAGAGGAGGAATGGCCTACCGAAGCTACAAGCAGTGACACTTCAGAAGAGGCGGCGTATACCATCACCACAGACGACATCACGGACCGCATGGGCTGCCTGCCGGACATAACGAGGTTCTCCGCCTACAGACGACTCATAAGGGCCACAGCGCTAGTTCAACTCTACGTACAGAAGCTAAGAACAAAGAACAGAAGCCTGCTGTTAGAAGTCTCCCACATACAAGACGCCGAGCTGCGGTGGATACGACAAGCACAACAGGACTCCTTCGGCGAAGATCTACGTAGACTGCGGGCTGGACAGCACTTACACCGGCATAGTAAACTAGCGAAGTTGGACCCCGTCATCGAAGAAGGAACACTGAAGGCCCGAGGCAGAATAGGAGCCTCTAAGACGTCGACGCACTCGAACCGACCTGTAATATTGGATGGTGGTCACCCCTTCACACGCCTACTAGTGATGGACTACCATCGCAACGCCGGACACGCTAACAACGAGAGGGTCGTAAACGAGCTGCGACAAAAATACGTTATATTTCGACTACGACCGACAGTAAGGAAAATGGCTAAGGAATGTCAATTGTGCAAAATAAGGAAAGCAACGCCGCAAACACCGCCACGAGGGGACTTACCAGAAGAGAGGACAAGTCCAGGGCATCGACCGTTCAACTACTGCGGCGTGGATTACTTCGGCCCCCTAACAGTCACTATTGGGCGCCGACATGAGAAGAGATGGTGCGCACTGTTTACCTGCTTAACTACACGAGCAGTGCATTTGGAGTTGGTGTCATCGCTGTCGACCGACTCGGCAATTATGGCACTCCGAAGGATGGCCGCCAGAAGAGGATGGCCACAGGTGATCTTCTCAGACAACGCAACGAACTTCAGAGGTGCTGACGTCGAGCTAAGAAACGCGTACCGGGCATGGGGTCCGGAGCTACATAACTTCTGTCTACAGTATGGAACCAGCTGGCGTTTCATCCCACCGGGGGCTCCGCACATGGGCGGGGCATGGGAGCGGCTCGTGCGGTCAGTCAAGACCGCGCTGAGCACCACACTGAACGAGAAGTCACCCAAAGAAGAAGTCCTTCAAACGCTACTGGTGGAGGCCGAGTACTGTGTCAACGCTCGGCCACTCACGCACGTCTCCGTGGATCCCGCCGACTCAGAAGCATTAACCCCCAACCACTTCCTGATTGGGTCGTCGACCGGGCTGCCGCTGACGGGACTCTGCGAGGAAGCCGACCGCAGCGTGTGGAGAAAAGCACAGGCGCTGGCGGACCAGTTCTGGGGGCGGTGGGTCAAGGAGTACCTGCCGACGCTGATACCTCGAGGACAAGAGACAAGGGCATCACGACAACTACGGGTCGGCGACCTGGTCATCGTGGTCGACAACACGCTACCCCGCAACACATGGCCACGCGGCATCGTCGAGCGAGTGCACGAGGGACCCGACGGCATCATACGCTCAGCAGACGTGAGGACCCGGGGAGGAGTCTTCAGGAGGCCCGTGGTGAAGCTCGCCGTCCTCCAGATAGGGAGGGCTACGACGGAGTTGCGCCGGGGGGAGGATGTTGCGGACGGCGAATAGATTTAAGAATATTTGATAAATTGTAATTCATATTATTGTTTTTTAGTACGTAAGATTGTTGATTTGTATAAGAATATTTAATGTGTATGAAAAATAATGTACAACTATGTTTAAAATAAGGTATTTAATGTAAATAAATAAAGAAAAATAAAAATAAAGTAAAGATAGAAAGAGAGGGACACGAGTGAGCGAGATGCATGATAGAAAGAGAGGGCTATAGGAAGTGAGCGAGACGGGAGTAAAAGCGACTGCTGCGTTAGCCCCCCGTCGGTTGTAACACTCACTTTGCCACTTAAGGTGGCTAGAAATAGGGTCCGGCACGCTCCGGAAAATAGAAGAATATTGTAAATGGTCAAGAAAAGAAAATACAGGAAGAAAAATTCAATTGGAGTTTTTATTGCAAACCCGTACTCAACAGCTAAGTACCTACGTTTTATGACGGAAACAATTTTATTGTGAAATGCCACAAGTATTTATTGCTTTTTGTTTTACTATTTCTATGTTGAACTCATAGGTTCTCAGATTGTCTTAATGTAAATGTTTGTAATGACATACATATACACAGAAACAATACTGACATCCAAAAGTTATTGTTATACAAAATTATCAATTTAATGTTATTCCGTATAGTCGTAAAAACTGAATCTACTTAACTCAAACTTAATATTCAGAGATAGTAATAATCTGAGTTACGACGACGATCGCTTGCCAAAATAAAAACTGTTGGATCGTAGCAAAGGATAAATGAATAGAGTCTCCAGAGTCTCGCCAACTATAGCGGGCCACTTTTTTGCGATTTTCAATTCGTGGAGCGATCAATTAGACAGCTTGGGGTTTAATGGATTCGGATGTCATCGGGTCGGTGATCGATCACCTAGAATAAGTACATTAAGCAGTAGTTAGAGTGTAGCCGCCATTGGCGCGGTCACAGCTGATCGATGGGGCGCGCGCGGAAAAACGCGGGAATTTTATTTTTTTCGGCGGACCGAGGAAATAAGCAAGGCTATAATGTAAAAGCCAAGGTCCCATTACACGTCCTAATTATTTACGACTTGACAGGGCAATATTTTTTAAGGCTTCGCTGGAATAGCTCTGAGTGTTGTTAAAATGCTTTTAGCTATTCTGCCAGCGGAACGGGACTCTTTAATTTTTTTAACGAGCATCTGAGTTCTGATTAAAATGCCGTGTCGGAGTTACAGATAATGCTATTTGCTTGATTTTTTAATATATTTAAGAGCTTAAAAACTTTGTGAAGTTTTTCATTCAGAACGCATTTTTCTTTTGAATTTTACGTAGCAGAAAAAAGTACACACAAAAAATTGCTTTTGTTAGTTTAATATATCATTTATTTGTATGATTCATTGCTTAAGTGTAAGAATTGCGAGAGGGCCTCAAAGGGAAGCCATTTGTAATCAAGTGGAATTACGCCGCAACTGGGCACGACAGCTAAATAACCATAAAGTCCCAAGAACTGACCCTGCTCCTAGTGTAGATAACGCTTTCTAACTATAATTGCGTGTTGCCAGCAACAATAATATGTGTTCGTAACCGATAGTTACCACAGATTCGCAACGCAATCAAGAATCCGCAAACAACCTGGCAACACAATGATACGGTCATTACACAGCCTGAATGTTGCCAGCGATATATAAAAATGGGTTAATGAAAATCGATATTATTCAATTCATAAAACGTAAATTATGTTGTTTGGCTATCGCATATTGTCGCGTGTACCCGGGTAATGGAAATAAAATTTAACGGGGCGTATAACAATAGCTTAAAATTATAATGAAATGGAGTCAGGGTTCGTTTCCGTGCACCGACCGGCGCGTATAAGTGATGCAGTCACGGAAATGTCACTGATTAAAAACAAAAAAGTAAATCAAATATGGCGCTCAGTGACGGCGAGGCGCGGGCTTGATTTGATGAGTATATTAATTTTAAAAAGTTTTTGATGTGCATTTTTTGTCGTAAGTAACATCATGCCCGAATTTTATGTGAAGGGAGATTATTTTTATGTGCTGTCATAATTAATTGCATGCTTGCGTTACGATACGTTCGCGACTAAATTGGCACTTATTGACATTTTTGTATTTTTTTCTGTGCTAATTTGTAATAAGCGATAAGTTTGACACAAAATTTTAAGATTAATTTTGTAAGACTGAAGAAAGTTAAGGCTTAGTGAATAATAAAGCAGAAACGGTTAAGTATTTGAAATAGGTACGGTCGGAAGTTAATACGACGCAAACCAGAACGCCAATGAGTTATCCCCGCACGCATGATCAGTCATTTCGCCGCTTATTTTCGCTTAGTAAACCCGTAAATAATTTAAGATTACAGCTGTCGATCGCTCCCATGTACATTCGTATTTCCGCCGGCATGCGGGCGCGTAAATAACTCAATGTACACGTTAATTATGTCGAGTGATTCGAGTGATCTTGAATGAACCGGGCGCGACGGCAAACGGAACGTAATTGCACGAATGTTTGAATTCAGAACGACGCAATTTTGACGTATGCTGGTCGTGTTTAGTCTGTGGTTTATAACCATGTTACTGAATGATTTCGGATTTGAATTGCGAATGCTTCGCACATTTGAAATTTCGTACACTATCACGATGAATGCTTTGTATGTTTTCAACGTATATTTTAATAAATAGTAGATTTTATATATATACAGAGACAGATTAACGATAAATATAGAAAAGATGATTGGCTTTAAGTGTTTGATTTTTTTAAGTGCTTTAAGTGTTAGACAAAACAATGCCTCAAAAATAAAATAAAAAAACATTCCGTTAATATACCAGCTGGCGTGTGGTGGTTTAAAAAAAATGTTTTAAAAATGGAACAATAAGCACGAAATTCAAAAGTCGCTTCCATCTCCATCGCGACCGCGTTTTGATTGACGTTCCACTTCCGCGATGGGAATACGTTTGTATGAAGTGCAGTTGTACTTCGCATTCACCTCTTTTTGAACAAATATCGTGCCAGTTGACTGGGTCACAGAGTTTGTGGCATACTTTGAATCGTTTCAACGGTTTTATAAATCGAACACAGGTATTTTCTATTTGTCTTTAAAGTATGAAAAATAATTGTTAATGCATACTATATTCTAATTAATTTAGTAAATTTGAAGCATATGCAGTGAAAGTCAAAATTTTTAGTTTTGTGTTTGTTACAGTTTTCTTAAACTTTATTATTTCTTTGATATAATAGTTCGTTTCGCATTAGTCTTCACTTTTACAAGTTAATTTTTTTTAGTTAAGAACAAAAACCTCACAATCTTTACATTAAATGATTATTGAAAAGTGGTCGACATTTAACGATTATAAAATATTTTCCAATTACAAATATCGCACCACGGAAGACTAACGGCCGGTCTCAATAACTTACTAACCTTTAACTAAAAGTTAAATTAGCTACCAAAAGTAGCTGATGACAGTTGTTTGCGTTTCAATAACTCAAGATAGTTAGAAATTTTAACTTTTACTATTTATCTATCTTTGGGAGGGCTTTGCGCTACCATAGTTAGGTTGAGCCATACAAAAATGACATAAAGCGTTTCAATAACATGCTGACAGCTTACTTTAGTTAGTTTGAGATACCATCTGTCAATATTTTGCTATCTCTCAAAATCGGGCGGTAATCGCCAGATAAAGCATTATAAATAATATTTATTCCTACAATTATGGTGTTATTTTGTGATTAAAGTGATAATAAGAAGTATGAGGCCGGTATATTTGATTGTAGTGCAAAAACAGAAGCTGTAGAACGCACGACCTAAGTCGAAGGTCGACCTATGATTTTACAAAGTTGTGTTAAAAAGTGCTTATATAGTAATTAGTTTTCATTTGCTATTACGGTGAAGGACAATAACGTGATGAAACACAGAAGAGTTCTTTAAAAATGTTCTGAAACGCGAGTGAAGTCTATCAATTCGCATTTGGCCAGCGCAGTGGAATTTGACCTAACATTCGCTTACTTTGAAGAGATCCTTGTCCAGCAGTGGGACATTAGCTTTACATGGAATTATTAGTGTACATATAATAAAATATTGTCATAAGTAATAAGTTGTAAGTATTCAGTAATCAAGGAACACATTTTAATAACATGTAACTAACACATGTGCATGTACTATATCGTACAAAAATATTACATAACATGTATTTGTTACATAAAGTAAATAAAGAACATTCAATTATTTTCTTGTTTTTCTTGTTAAAATATCCCAATTATATTTTATATTAAATAGGCGGCATCTGCTGTCAAACGTCAAAGTGCGTTTTGTTATTTCAGGTTCGTAAATATTTTATTGGAATTATATCGTAATTTAGGAAATCTACCTTTTTATGTATAATTATGAATGAAGATTTGAAAAAGGCATAATATTACATAAGCTAACACCACTAAAGTGAAATTAATAATTTACTTGACGATATTAAACATAAATCTGTTTTGTTAAAATGCAAAAACGGAACGCTTCAGAGGGACACATTTGCTTACCGAAGATAAGGAATCTATCTGACGTTAACTTTAGTTGGCGTTGTGAAAATTTTTTATTGAGACGACAGTAACAGATAGTTTGAATGTCACTGTAAAACTCTGGTAGCTAACCGAGTTTAACTGTTAGTAGATTATTGAGACTAGCCGTAAGTCTCTAGCAGCGTCACGACTAGTAGTAGCATTAGCATTTGTCATAATTGCATAACACAAGTCTTCACAAATTCGTTCAATTCGGTTACTTCGTAAAGGTGAAATAGGTACAAATTCTTGACGACCGGGAATTATATATTGGTCTTTACCAAAGGCTCTATATTCTAAAGACAGTCGAGTTCAGTTCTCGGTTGGCTTGGGATCAAACCTTTGAGCTACGATTGAGGTAACGAAAACGCAAGATATTTGGGACAAATATTGTAACTGCACTTAGCTATCTTATAAATAATTGGCAGAACGTTTAATTTTCACAATTAATTTTCTAAACAATTGACTACGAAATTAGTTAAAAAATGTGAACTGTCTAAAATTATTAATAAAATTTTACATTTTTCGACACCTGTTATCTATCTAAACTTTCAAATTTGGCCAGCCACGCCCCGTTGGGAAACTCACCTATAACTACACAGATACTTTGGCTCATTTACACAGTTGGAGTTGGTTCACGGTCCGTTTGGAGCTAAACTCGAGACGAAGCTCCATTTCATTAACATAAACAGAGGCCAGTAATCCGACTCCAGTTGTCGGACCTCTGTGACGGTGGTGCAGATAAAGTTTTAATAGCGGGGTTTACGATGCGTTTCTACCCTTGAGGACTGAGTTGGAACGCCTCGTGCTCAACGTCACTGAGAAAGTGAGCTATATCCTGAAGCAAAACATACATTCTCTAGTAGTTTTACTCGTATATATTTTCTGGTACTTGTTCATAGGGTATTTATGAAAGTAAAGTTTTTGGACAGTAGTACTAAGCGATAATAATATTTTATTTTAAAGAAATCGCACGGCAGTCATGTAAACTACAGTAAATGTTTTTACTTATTTATCGTGTCGCTGGTCGTGAAAACAAAGACAACTTACTGTAATTTCGAATCATAATGTAAACTTTTAATTTTTAAGATTTTGAGACGCGTCGGTGCAAAGCAAAGGGGCGATGTAAAAATATGCGGTAAAAATAATTTCTTCGAGCTCGACAAAGTTTCAATTTTGCTTATAAGTATCTTGCATTACAGCCATCATTATTTAATCTATAAAAGCCTCAAGATAAAATAAAACGCAAGGGCGCGTCATTATTCCAGCGACATAACGATCCGGCGTTACAACGAACAAGCTCATTACGGGATGGTTGTTTTTTCCGGAATGTAGTTAAAAATGTTCGTTAAACGATTTAACCATTAAAATTTTAATTATGCCACAGCTTTTGGCCACCGCTTTAAGGTTCTATTTTGGTTTAAAATCGCGTTTTAACGAGTTCGCAGCGGCGCGTTTGTCTGCCGGTAATTTATGGTCACATCACAATCATTGAGTTGGTGCATAATTGCGTTTAACCACCTGAATGCTGATAGCGTAATAAACTGATTTGTGTACTCATAAGAATTTCAAATAAGTAACTTTTGTTTTCATCATGAGGCTTGAAATCGGAGGCATGCATTTGCGTTTAAAGGGTGTAATCAAATATTAATCTAAGTAAAATACATGTTGCAATGGTATTTACTTTCATAAACGAATAAAAAACAAAAAGGCAAAATCTTTGTGTAACTATGTGTAAAATCCATAACTTAACATAATTTATTTCAAATTTTAAAATCTTTATCGGAATGAATCAATGCGTAGCATATTTCTTCCGGCTAACACCCACTCAAGTTCACATGCGTTTTCTCAACAAAGTCACTAAGTTCCAACTTCGAGAAACTTCTCAGGCCGGGTCATGCAAGCAGCAAAAGTCACGCGTACCTTAAGAGCCCTCGCGAGACCATTAATTACGTCTCGTTTATACTTTGACAGATAATAATTAGACTGGCGAGAGCTATTTACCGCCGACGGTCGAATAACCCGATTTAAAGTGGTCGTTAACTTTATTGGCCGTCTCATTACTCATTTGATAGTGATGAAGATAGCACGGTTTTATGAGACATGGGAAGCAGATATTTTTTATTAAATCACAGCGAACCCAATTAATTTTGGTTTTCGAGTACGCGCTACTGTTCTATGCAGTAAGGTAACAGTAGAAAATGGTTAAATAATAATATGATTTTCCTAAAACTGTCTATATTAAATTAGAAGCACCGATTATCAGGCAGGTTAAAATATTCTGTATTTTTACCATGCTTTGATTTATGTCAAACACCATTTAACATATTCGTACAAATTTAAAAATACCTGGTATAATATTCTAATGAATCTACAGATTTTCTAAAAGAATTGCTTTCGATTGATCTTCAGTCACTTTTTATTTTGGATCAGAGGGACTGAGCGACGAGACGAATTGTCAGCATAATAGCAATTGCAGGGATTGCGAAGATCTGATGAAAATAGCTGCCGTCCCACGGGACTGTCGGCAGAATTTGTCTAGGAAGTAGGAAAATATAATTTTGGATGTGCCGTGTTGGTTATTTTTTACGGCTTATAGTACCTATCAGGCATTATAATATTACGATATGGTTTTCCTGCCGCGCGTGTTTACGCCCGCACGCGCGTTCTAGTGTCCTAAATGTACTTTACTAGATTCTGCGATGGAAATGTATGATATAACTTGGTCCGTTATGACGGCGTTTGTATATATTTGTCATATATTATAAAAAATAAGTTCGAGTTAAAAAGAAATTCCGTTATTCCAAACCTAATTGATCGAAGTTCAAAGTATTTCAAAACAAAACAAAACAAAACATGCATCGTGCATCACTCATCCTACTATGTAAGGAAAACACCACCGTAACGGGTTTCCTCATGGTAAGTTGATTCTACGATGGATAATCTTAAAGTGACATATCATTCAAGTCTGAACGTTTATATCCCACCCTTTCTCAAGATTTATGACGTCGTATGATTAAATTGCAATGCTACAGATAGCTGACACGTAAGTTTTAAATGATTAGGAGTTATTATTAAGAACTCACTGATACAATTTGTATTGATTTAATTTCGGTAAATAAGCTTACTTATAAGCCAAATATCCAAACAACAAACACTTTATTTCTTTCCCAGGCGAAGAAAGGGGTGAAAAAAATACTTTTCTACTTAGCAACGCGGTGCGAATCAGTTTTTCTCGTGTATCGGCTATTAGCGATCTGTAGCGGTTCTGTAAGTAGATTAACACTAATGACGGACAGCCCGCGCTAATGTTGCTCCAACCTCTAATGTAGGAGCGTAAGGCGGGCTGCAAACGTGGCGATTATAAGATAATTCTGCTGTGGCCCGAGTGATATTCTCTTTTTTCATGTTGCGATGGAAACAGAACTACAATGTACCATGACGTACTCTACCATTTATCCTGAGTGTATTTATGTATATATCCTGTGAGATTTATTACCTTGCTAAATGTGGGCCGAAAGCTTGTATTATCAATAACAAGCCCTTACCATAATGGTAGTTTTATTTTTTAATGATAATATAGGAGTAGCAGACAAGCATGCAGTCCACCTGATGGTAAGTGGCTACTGCCGCCCATGGACATCTGTAATCAACCTCAGATAGGATTAGATTTGAGTACTACTGCTACCTCTGAGGACTAAGCTGGAATGCCTCTGAAAAGTATGTCTCCCTTACCACACCCTTCAAAACGGAACACAGCTGCGCCTAACACTGCTGTTATTAGGCAGAAATAGGTGGCGGTGGTGCCCCCCGAGTGGAACCACAAAGGGTTCTACCACCTCGTTGTTATTAAGCAGAAATAGATGTGGCGGTAGGTAGTACTAGTACATATGTGTTAGGATATCTTAAGTTTTTAAATCACACTTTTTGATTCCAGAAATTTGTTGACTTTGCACCGTAATGTTTTATATAAAGTAGGCACGTCTGTTCAACCCCTAATGTTCGCCCAACACTTATAAAGATAGATGACCGCTCCCATTTTGGCGTTGCGTTACGTGGGAGGGCTAAAAGGGTTTTTAGTTGGGAAATAATTAATTGGGGTGTAGTCCGCCCCGAAAATTAGCGCGATACATTTTTTGACCGCAACCAATTAGGTGCATTAGTTGCGTAAATTTGGGTACAGTATGATACGGCCTTACAAATGACATGGGTTAAATAAGATCGTTTGTATGTACGTAATTAGCCAACATAAATGTTTTGCGCATTACGTCATATTAAACTTTACAAGTTAGCTTTGGTTTAAATAGGAAATTTCTTGAAATCATAATGAAAATAAAATTGTTACTTTCGTCCTTTTTGTTAACTTTTATCCTTTTAGTATGTCTATGTTTATAGATGATGTAAGTAATGATACCAACGATACACATATTTCTGTACTGCATTGTATTAATTAGGGAACTTTCCTGTCACGCGGGTTCACAGCTGCAAGCACGCTACTGATAATGCGCCCTTAGTACTCTTACGGATGACAGTGACCACTTAACATCATTGCTTAAATTACATAAAAATCTTAAGGCATTTCGGATGCGATTGATCGATAACGTCTTTGTTTTATTTACAATTGGTTATATATCACACATGATATAAAGCGATGTTGCTCTATTGTATCAGGGCTGTATTGCGTTTACTGCTACTGTAACATAAAAATATCAGTAGCGAAGCCCTCGGCACAATAAACGATATAACGCGGATATACCGTAATAAAATTTCCTCCACACACAGATAGTTCATACGAAGCGCTTATAAACTCCCCTAAACTTATTTACCTATTTGCATAACGTCAATCCGGCGTGCGAAATAATGGCTTTGGCGTTGTAAAAAGAATTTCTTATAAGCGTGGAAATTCCATCAAGAGGCGAAATAGAGGCGGCGAGGTGCCTCGGAGCTCCGAAAGGGTTCGTGGGTAATAGAGTAATTTATCCAGTTCCGATAACGGGCAATAATCCTTGGAGCTCATATGAAGAATAAGCGTTCAACCGACTCTCAGATATTGGAGCTGTGCAGCGCTAGATAAGACCAAGTATGCGGATGCATGCACTCGCCTGGAGTTTGGGACCCACTGACGCTGTTAATTCAATTACTGCGTCACAAAGCTAAAGTTTCCTTGATAGAAATGGTATGTTTTTAAGTTAGTATTAATGTAGAATAAGGCACAATATTGTAACAGTTAATTTTTAAGTGTATCCTAGCCTAACAAAATACGTATATTCCATTTAGATTTTCATCTATGGTCAAACAGAAAATTCGTTATAATAAAATAATGTTGAATAGCGTCGGCAAATGTACAAAAATGTTCAGTGAATTCAATTAATGGAACACAAAAAATAATTCCATTCGTTAAAAACATCGGAGAACAAGTCGGTTTAACGAGCTGATGATGTCGAACGTTTTGCTGGTACGTTCGATCAAAACATTCGTAACGACCGCCGTGTTCGAATGACCGATATAATTTGAATCGAACAAGCGCGTCAATTTATTCGTTGCGGGCATCGGGTCGTTATTTTAAAATTGGAACAAACCGTCTATTTATCGGGTTCATAATAGAGGTTTGTGGCTACGGTTTGGAAATTAGTGGTCGCGCGCCGTTCCGAAGCAAACCCGCCACTTGTACGATTAGTATGTTTCACGTGATTTGGGGTCAAATGAACCAATAACAACGACGATTGTTTACAGACGAAGTAACAAATAGCCTCGTTATTATGTAATCATCACACTGATTGACTCGGACAATTTAATAAGACAAAATATATTCGAATGCATGGCTTCATCTATTTAACAATTGTAAACGAGAAAGTTATTTTGCATTATAAGTCTATTCAGTTTCTGTTTCTGTGATTTGTGTGGGCTTTACTGACATAAATAGTTGCATAAATGCCTTCCAAAACACACTTTCTTGTCAGGTGACAGTTGAAGATACTTTGTCTGTGGGTTACTGGTCTATTGAAAAGGGCACAAAAGAGCTTTCAAACACATTGGCATTCTACGTTGCCGTAGGCGACAGTAGTGCCACTTAGTAGGTAGCACTTGTTTAAGATCGTAAATATATTGAATGTTTTTGTATTTGTACTGATTGATTTTGTAAGAATTAAATCCATTAATTTCGTGTATTAGTACATCACAAAATGGTTAGAATTTTTGTCTGTTTGAACACATTAAGATTACTGAATCGTTTCATCGAATATAAGGTTGGAAACATACAAGAGGTCATAAGTTATATAAATTCAATTTCGATTTTTATTTAATTAGGCTATAATAATTTAAATAAAAATGTCGCATATACCACAACACTACTTAAATATGTTATTTTTATGTAAAAAAAATAATATCTGGCATGTACAAAAGATGTTGGTACCTAACCGATCCAAATTTGGTAAGGAAACAGCGAACATTATTGCACACTGAAAAGTAATGTTCTATCTCGTTATCAGAGCAACTATAAATACTATTGCGTAGATGTCTCGTAGACCATCGTGCGCTTTGAATACGAAACATCGTAAGGACATTCTAGACTTACACTTAGTATTTACTGTCTGCGTGGTAAGATCCAGTTTAGTTTGGTTTCCTTTACAAGTATGGCATTGCGTCCTTACTGACGATTATTCGTAAGGCCATTAATATGGAGCGTTGTATAGGAAATGTAACAAGCTGTGATAGTCTAATGGTTTGAGATGCGGCTTCATGCTGGAGTCCAGGGTTCGAATGAAAGGCTCACACTACTATTTTTTTATGTTTGGTGCGAATAAGATATCTAGTACGAATTAATTTGAATTTACACTTTTTATGACGTTGAAAGAAGATCTACGCAAAAAAAAAAGAATATAATAGATACATTAATAAAATTTCAGGATAAAAATCTCAAAGGTGTTTTAAGTCTGCCAATCCGCATATGAGGACGAAAAAATAAACCTTTCGCTCTCTGAAAATAGACCTGTGTCCAGCAATGGGACAGAAATTGGTCGATGATGATGACATCAATAATTTTGGTATAGGTA
This sequence comes from Epargyreus clarus, assembly GCF_041222505.1. Lineage (NCBI taxonomy): Eukaryota > Metazoa > Arthropoda > Insecta > Lepidoptera > Hesperiidae > Epargyreus > Epargyreus clarus. Next base: position 14,902,987 of record NW_027332223.1, read on the forward strand.
AAGTAACCATATCGAATTCGGTGAATTTTAACGTTGTTTACCTGCCACTCGCTTAGTTCGCTTAAAAATTTCACTCTTCTCATGTATAAGGAACGCAATTGAAGCGTTCCGGTAGTGCTCGGGCGAACGTGATAGAACGCCTTAGCGAAGGAAGACGTTTTATACTGGAAACTGGAGATGTAAAAGAAATTTAATTAAGTTAACGGCACTTTTAGTTCGGATAATAATATAAATAATCTAGCGACTGGATTAGTTTAAAAATTAACTTACTAATAATTTCCTCAATTGGGAAAGAGACGGCCTCCAAACCGGACGGTCCCAGATTCGAACTCAAGGACGAACGTAGGATTTTATTACCTAAGCTTTATAGATGTGCTACAAATTTATAGCGTGTTACGAGTACAAATTAATTATCACTTTATCAAATATATACGACCGAGTTATTTAAAGCTAGCGCGGTGGACTATGGCCTAATCCATCCCACTTTGAGAGGAAACCTATGCCCAACAGTGAGACAATAATATGACGACGATAAAATAATATCGCAGTTTTTTGTTAAACGTTAACAAAGACGGATTACAAAGTAGGATTTTCTGGCACTTGTTGGAACAAAGCAAGAGAGGAGATTAATTCGAAAAATCTCAACAAAACTCGCATCTGAAGCAATGACGTCGCTTAGTCGTTACGGCGTTAATCACAGAAGTGGTGTCTCGAGGCAGTTGAGCAACTCGTCTAGATAACGGTTATTGCTTCGTGAATATCTTATGTCAAGAATCGTTGCGGAGTTAAACTAAGAATGGTCATTTTTATGCATTATAAGGAAATATCACATTAGGCGGTTTTAGAAAGATTACACGAGATAATTCACGTGGAATCTCTCTATCTAAAAAATCTCTAAAACTCTCTCTAAAATATATATAAAAGCAAGTACAGTTTACATAAGACAGTATTTATTAGAATTATTATTTTTTGTAAGTAGTATAAGAATAATTGAGAATGGTGGAAACATTTAAAAATGTAATTATAGCTTTTTTCTACAGTGCCATTAAAAACTTACTTTATCTTGTATCTTATAAGGGACACATAGGCACATACATAGCTTGTCTATTCGTAATTATTCTACAAGATCGATTGTAATTAATCTACAAAGTTAAACAACGTCGGGTGCGGTCGGGAGTTAAATGGGTGACCGCTAATGGCTAAAATTTTATGCGCGCTTCAGTGTTTCATAGGGTACGTTTAGTTATAGTCGGTTGTTATCACTGGATAGGAAATATTAAATCATATTAAAGACTAAAATTCATGGGTAACTCATAAATCCATTTCGGAACAGAGCAGCGTGGTGGATGGTCCTGGCCTGTCCTAGAGAAGAGTATTTATAATTAAGCCGTATGAGTTTCGCGGCCATATCTCTTTAGTGATGTACCATGGACATTCTGAGTGACGGTTGTGCCGAGCAGTGGGCAGTAATGAATACGGATGGTAGTGATATCTACTTCAATAGATCATCTTATCAAATTCTTAACGATTTCATCAGTTACCTTTATTTAATCAGTACAAATCGTTCATTTAAAATCTGATTCCGCATTTTTATTGAAAAAAATTAAAACAAACGATAATGTTCAGAGGTGTTGCGGGGATTATCGTGTTGCGTTATGGCGTCGTCACGGCGCGAATTGTTACGAAATTCTAATTAATCCCCCAAAAATCTGCGATTCAAATCCCTAACATGGGTGGGGACGGTTATGGGTTTGCGGTTATGGGTGGATGTTTGGGAATTGCCCGATATTATCTTAATAGGATGGCGAGCGAGATTTACCGCACCCCCAGGGTATCAGGGATGAAACGTCCCGCTCTCCAGATTATATGTAACGTATTGCCCGATTCTAGTCCCGGAAAAATAATTACATAATGTTTTATAAGTCGATTAAATGTGATAATTATTATGGATTTAAATGGAAAGTGTGACACTAGGGCTAATACGGATATTTTTGTTTTGATAATATTATTGTCATTATTGTAAGTATTAGACTATTTTTAACCAACTTAAGAAGCGAGGAGGTTTTCATTCAATTCGACTGCTTTTTTAACGACGTTTTTTAGGTTACCTGGTGTCCTGGGTGTCATGAAAACACGAAGATGACTACTCAACACCCGACATCCCGAAATTCTCTGCATATCAGATAGACATGGTAACCGCTCGAAAGAGGTCATCGCTGCTGTTAAATAGTTTACTCGAGTTGTTAATTTCTAACTAAGTTTAGTCTATTAAAGGCGACTGTTTTTGTGTGACACGCTATGACAGATTTACGACAGGCGCAACTAAAGGCCCCTCGACACGCAGTCGTCGCCGGACTGACCTCGTTAGCAATTGGCACACTACCTCGGATTCTCGTATGCAAATGATAATTGGAATAGCTAATAAGTTCCTTTGTCGGTCCTGTTAAAGTCATTTGCCGACGAAAACAGTAGGTAGCTATTTGTTACATTGTGTTTTGGCTAACTTACTAAATACGATCTTTAGTTCGACACGGGTCACAACTCAACTTTTTCCAGAACTAGGAAAAGCCTGAAAAAGCACTACACGCTACCAATGCTGCTGAAATTCAGTTCGGTGACGGTAGGATGAGGTCTGTCGGCAATTAGTATATTCGACTTGAAACGAAATATGTAATAAATGTTATCGAATGATAACTATTGAAACTGACGACATAACGTGCCATACGAAAAACGGAATCGCGTATGATGCTCCACTAACGGTAACCCATCCAACTGCCGCCTTCATATTCCCTAACTTTGTAGATGAGTTACGCTTTTCAAAAGTTGAGACTTAAAAAAATGAGACTAGCACCATTTTTGTGGGTACGGTATGACAGTTAGATTAACGACAGTCGCAGCTAAAGGACCATCGACACGCACTCGTCGCTTTGGGACCGACCCCGTTGAAGTTGGCACACTACCTCGGATATGTAAATGGTAATTGGAATGCTTAATGAGCCGCTGTCAGTTCTGTTACTGTAAGAGTTTATGTTGACTTAAACGTTAGTTAGCTATTAGTTGTCCAATTACAGGCACAGTTGAATTTACAGCCTATTTCAATGGAATTCGCGAGTTGCGTGCATAAACATTGCTTGCATTCTGATAGCCGTAGTTATCTAAGTAAATATCATACAAATTTACCTTCAGGTTTAGTTGCAAATTAATTGAATGTTAAATCGCGCTCCAACCAGTAGGAGGAATTAATAAGAGAATGTATGGACGGGGATTTTGCTGTAATCACAGTCAAACAGTTTCTTAGAAAATCGGGAACAATTACTCCATTCTGAGTAGATTTTTAAGTTTCTGTTTATTAATTTTCAACCATCTAATTATATTATCTTTGTTCTAGGCCGTCTGGTCATCGATATTTAAGACTAAGTAATATCCAATCATGATGTAATTACTTATTACAAATATTGTTTTACACCTGCTTGTTTTAAATCAATTGTAGAGATGTACAATAATTGTAATCAGTATAAAATCAGTACTTAAACATTATTTTTACTTTGCTATTAATTTGACACAGTATTTAAGATGTTAAACGATCTCAATCAACGATCCGATGTTCGCTAACAAGTTTCATTGGGAGCTAATTTTCGCGCGCGAACAGCGGAGTCTAATTCAATCGTCGTGCAGCGGACGCTGTGGCTGATCAGGGCAGATTAATCACGATCCACTCTTTTACTGTGCAATGACTGTGCATTTGGGAGCTTTGCACAAAGCCAAAGAGCTCTATTTGTTGAGCGATCGGAACGGCTCTAGACAATCTATTTAGGTGAATGTCGTTGTGGGTTTTCGTTTTGTTGTTGTTTAATATAAAGTTACCTGCACTTTTGCTTGTGTTCTTGTTCCAATTTCTCTCTTTGAACTTACCTGTAATAAAGAACAAAAATATTAGTAAAATAATGATAATTATATATTTTAAGTTAAAAATATATATATATATATATATATATATATATATATATATATATATATATATATATATATATATATATACCAGTTATAAATATAAAAGGTAGCATGTATATTGATATGTGAGTGTGCGTTTTACCTGATCACTTAATATAGTAAGCAGTATAAAAAGTTTATATCAAGATGCTGTGATATCCCTAATTTATATTTATTTATGAAGCTCTCAAGAGGCTGTCTTGTCATTGTCTAGTATGTATACTATTATCCAAAGCAACATAGCGGAGCGCACACAGCACCGTAAACACATTATGCGACGCGTCCATCTACACACCAGGGTTGTTGCTGATGCAGGTTTTTACTAGATCAGCTGATGCTGATGCTGATGCTGATTTTTTCAGATTAATATCAGCTGATGCTGATGCTGATGCTGATATTTAAAAATACTAAATAATAAATATATTTTATACTGAGGTATTTGTACGTCCCTTACGAGAATTCTTTTTAAACCAACTTCACAAAATGAGGTTTCTCAATTCTACCATATGTCTTTTTTATGTTTGTTCGCGGATAACTTCGTCGTTTATGAACCGAACTGGATGATTTTTATATTGTTCGAAAAAAAAAATCCAAAGTAGTTCCATTATAAGAAAATAAGGGTCTGATCACCAGAGAAATCGAGGGGAACTTTCAAAAATCGTAAGGGCGACTAGTGCATTTGTAAGATTTTTAGTATGTCATCACTAAAAAAGGTGAAAAAAAAAAAATTAAAAAAGACAATCGACTTCCATGTCACTACAAAGCAAAAATCAACTGAAACAAATTTTGGCTCAGCACATATCTCCGAAGCCGGCGCTCATATTGAACACGCTGTTTACGCCGGTATCCAACGAAATATATTTAGCACCGACTTCAGAACCATGTACCAAACCAACATCCACTTCAGCTACCCTCCACTCTGCAGTGACACAGAAGTCGGCATTTATTTGTTATTTTTTTACAAATACTACACTGTGTCGTATCTTTGTTCAATAACGTAATATTTGGTCATATTGCACTTTTCACTGGATGTGGCATTATGAATTGAATACATAATTCTGTTATTGATTGATTGAACTATGATCGAAAGTTATTGATGTCTGACCAAATTACGTTGTCAATACAATCGAATGATTGTTTGATGACAACTTGTGTTTATAAACTTCTGTGATTGGCTAAAACTCCACGTGATTTAAGCTCGCTCCCGCCTTCAACGAACACGTTACAATTTCAATATCAGCATTAAATATCAGCATCTTTTGTTGCGGATGCGGATGCTGATGCTGATATTTAAAAGAAAGCTGATAATCAGCGGATGCTGATGCTGATGCTGATATTCGCAACAACCCTACTACACACTATCTTGACATAAACCATCATATCTCTGTTATTGCGTATATATTATTCATCCTTATCCAATTTACGCAGATCAACTGTGGGAAACTAGCTTGGATTAAGGCTCTTGGATTGTGATTGAGGTAGAGGATTGTCAATTAGTAATGTCAAGTGGATTTCACGGTTTTTGCGTCTTGACTAATTTCTTATGTTTTACGTCTTTCATATGTTTTACTAACCGAACGATAGGTCTCAACAAAACAAGATAAACAATTCTCGTATATTACAAAACTAAATATTTAAATTCTGTGCCACAAAAGAACGATTAACATCATTTGCTTTCTTAATTCGTAAAAAAATAAATACACTCATATCTATAATCTGCATATTTAAGATTTATTTTTCGATAAACAGTACCGTGTGAACAGCGCACTCTATTCCAGACACGTGTAACTAAAGCCCAAAGAGATTTATAACCGGCATTCGATTACTAACATGGTTTATGAATGCATTTCGCATGTAAACAAGGTGCACGGAACAACTTTATTTATACGTGGAATAGATGTTACTTTTGAAATGTGCTTATCGAAAATTCCCATCGAAGAAAGTCCGAATTTCCCACAGTATGGAGTTTTATAACGTTAAAATATACGCATTTAGCGATAGGTCGATAGGTAAGCCGATTAATTCTACGTATTTGAATAGGCAAGTTCAAGTTTTAATGGTTTTAACGGTGTTTTCGAAAATTAAGATGAAGAGGACGTCATGCGGAGATTATATTGTTACTGACGTTGTTGGTTTTGTGAAATGGTAAACTTTTATTGTAGATTAGTCATTAGAGTCCACGTGATATATCATCCATCCATGACATAGGGAACAAATGTTCATGAGGTGTACATAGTGATAGTAAGCGGTTACTACCGACCACATCTATAATATGATAATAAATCCCAGGTAGGTTTGAAGTTTTTCTCACGTTTGCCACAGATACATTTACTGTATTCTAGTCATTTTACGTATGCCTGTTTACCTTACTGTGGTAAAGATCTGGTGAGGATGATAACGTGAAAGGATGTGTCCTTTAAACTAGAACACGGTTACATCGTTGTTGTAAAGCACAAATTAAGGTGTGAAAGCTGTGAAATGGCTGCCATTCGACTCAAATACTCTACCTACATACCTTTTATTTCTAACAAAATCTCCCACGACAAAGTTAACCAAACTTTAAACCTAACATCACAAACCTTTAAACCCTCAATTAGTTCAAGTCCCGCTTACAATCGAGTCGCAATAGTGTCGCACTAAGACATCATTATATCGATTCTACTGCAGCAGTTATTAATCTAATCGGACTGCGATGGACCACAGACCGCAGTCGCGCTGTGTTCCGAACTACCGCCCAGATAGAATTATATACGGATGCAGAATACTAGTAAATTCAATGGTATTGCTGTTGATTTTGTAAACCTATGGATCAGGGTTTCCCAAACTTATTTTTACTGCGACTTTACAGGTTGTTGTTTTAGGGGTTTCAGCGTACCTTTAGCAGACAAGTCAAGATTAATATCTATTCATATGAAACTCTAAAAAATAAACCAACTTAAAAAAAAGAATTAACTAGCACATAGAAATACAATAAAATTCTTAAAAAATAATCAGTGATTTCTTTTCTAAGCATAACTTAACAATTACTGATGCAACGTAAGATAAAGGAGTAAATATAACTTTGCCTATTCTCTTGCGACTCTCTTGGTATTTTGCTATGGCAATTGAGGACGTCCCAACGCACACTTTGGGAATCCCTGCTACTCAATATTTGAATAAAGTCTAATCTTAACCAAGAATTAAATGTGGTATTTGTATTGTTGTTAATATTTGTAACAAAAAAAATGCATTTTTTTGTAGTGGGTTTAGGTGTCTCTTCGTCTGTATGTGTATGACGTCTATGACACAGGGAACTAGGATAGGGGGATAGGATTAGGTATCAAGACTTATGAGTTTGAAGAAGTGAAATACTCGTATGTAAAAAGTGACAATATGTTTGGATTCGAATTATACACCTGGTTTATGTTGAAATTCCCATCACTAGGCTAATCATTTTTAATTTAATGCGTTATAATTGCCGTTGCGGTTGCACCGGCATCGTAGGGTTGTCTGCAATCGGATTGTCGGTCCGGGCGTTGTTTGTGGCTATACGATATCCGATGCACGGATGCCGCTTAATGCGAGATGGCCCTATATTGATATCGATGACTGTAATCGTAATGGGGCATCTCCCCACAAGTTAACATTAACAAATTAATTCATTTATTAGTTTAACAGCTGGGTTAACAAGTGTGATTTTTTTATGCATCTTATAATTAGGAATATGAACTGAAAAGCTTAAATAGGATTTCTAAACATATGGACTTTACTTCCTTTTTTGTTTGGCTTCATTCATTATAATACACCATTTCAAGACCCGAATTAAATAACAAGTAAATAGAAATAAGTTTTTTTTTTAAGAATTAATAAATTGTCCCTCCGTCCATGGACAACTGTAATCAACTCCATTCAGAACTACTAGTTACCACACATGAGGACTAAGGGGTTCGAATAATATGGAATTCTTTCAACACTTGATTAAAATTAAATGTCGTTTCAATTGCGCGGAACAAACAACAAGAAACCGCATTAACCGCTTTAAAAAACGAAAATCAGTTCTTCGTAAACAATGAACTGCGTTAGAAATGTAAAATAGAATGCAGTTGCGGTTCGCGGTCGCCGTGGCTAGCCTTAGCATTAGATAAATGAATCGCTGCTTTTAATTTGTTTCGCGACATTTAATTGTATTTGTACATGCCACATGCTTTATAGCTTTCAGATCAAATCATTCTAATTATTAATTTGTGCTAAATTACTTAAATAAACAACGACCACTAATGATTTAGCATTAGTTAAAGCTACCGGACATTCTATTATTAATTGAATCGGTACGACAAATACGTTATAATAATCACGTACACGTTAAATAAATACATTCTAATCAAAAATGAATATTTGTTTATCGTTAGCTGATTCTAAATTGGGACAACGGGAAACGTGTACACATCAGGCTTACACTGTCCGAGTAATTGAGGCCTGGTATCGGGTCGGTGCTGATCGGAAAGAGGCCCGATTGATTAACGCCCGTTGTTAATAACCAATCTATCTAATTTTGCCAACCGAAGATCAAAATTTGACAAACATTCATTCTTCATTTTTTTAATTGGACAGATGTATACTATATTAATAAAGGGCGTAATTGAACTCATATCGATTCTGACGGCAATGTAGTGTTCTTGTTATTATTGTTAGTTGAATAATAAGATTGAAAGTGTATTTCATCTTATAATTGATACATTGTATAGACTCTAAATAAAATAATAAGGATCATTAACAAATTAAAACCAAACGGCACGAGACATAAAAAAACTAAGATTAGTTTCCAATCTTTTCGGTGTCAGTCATAAAAAACATGTGGATATTTTATGACTACGCGTAAAAGTTATCTTATTCCGTTCAGTAGTTTCAAAGATTAGGCAATACAGATAAGTCTTTAATAGGCTTTTTTATTCTTTTAGATTTTTTCTGCATTAGAAAAGCTAATACGTACATAACTTACAAAAATTAGAGGTGTCATTTCTGGGATTCGATCCTCCAGCCCCCGGAAGGAGGCCGAGTTTGCTACGAGGCTATCACTAATTTTTGCATACATAACATTACATTATTCACTAGACTTTAGTGTAGCTTTGTCTATCGATTTATACTAGGAAATTATATATGAGTACATAGGATAGTCCAGTCAAAAGACCCGTTTGAATAATCGAACACTTATCGGCACAACGGGCCGAGCTAATTGAGACGACAATAATGTCCTTTTAATTAATTAGACTATTGATTTCTGTGACTATACGTTCCTTTCATGTTATTAACGAAGCATAAGCAGAAACACGTTCATTTCATTTATAAATTTTACTTTTTTATTGATTGTATTTATGTAAATTTACTCAAGAAATACAAGTCCCGTTTGGTTTGAAACAGGAATAGAATTTTCAACTTTTTTAGAAAGTCATTGTCAAATAATGATAAGAAAAAAATCGAGATTTTTTAATATCTTTATTAAAGGTACTTTCATACTAATAAATGTATTAATAGGTAATTAGGTAATGTGTATGTATTATTAGGTAATGACCTAAATCTGTCAATATGGTTCATGAGCAAAAGCATAACCCAGTCATCTTAATTTGGACCTTCGACTTACACCTACATTTCGACGTTTTGGTTAGATTTAGAATATAAATCAAATTTATATACTCAAAGATGTTTATTCTTCACAATTCTCAATTGATTTCTCATAGGTCAATTAAATTTAAAAGTCAATATTTTCTAATGGACTTATGAACTAAGCCGTCAACCTTTTAAAAAGCCCGACAATTAAAAAAACGTGTCTTAGTACTGGTACTTTCGGTGTGAGATTTGGATATCCAAACTAGGATATACCGCCTATCCCCAATCTCCTCACATAATTGGCGTACATGCCAGCCCGATCGTCTCATCGGACGAGAAGGATTGATTAATCGAACGCTTGTCGGCAGATCGAGTCGACTTAATTAAAAAGTCACCGTCTCCGCGCCAGTCGATCTCGATACGCGAGACTAATTTATTATTTTCGTTACCCGCTTGCGTGTTGATTAATCGAATTGTCCTTTGGTTTCTCGGTTAATTTGTGGGATTTTTGTTTGTAGATAGACATATGTTGTATCATTACCACCATAATCGACCTATTTCTATTCTATTGGACAATAGTCTTCTAACGTCACAGGTTAAATTTCCAGCTAATTCATTTATTGCTGCAACACACACACTGTGAGTGTAGAAAGCGTATATATCCAGCACAATGCCTTCTTGCGAAGTTGATAGACTAGGCCTTTGTCCAGCATTTGATTTATAAAGGCTGATAGATAAAGCTTAGCTTATTAAATTGTGCTCTAGAAGCGGATTGTGGTGCCACAACATTTAGTAATAATAATTGGTTATAATTTGAGTTTATAATTGTAGAAAAAAATATCTTTCACAACGAGAAGTGATGTTTCGTTCCCCTCGCTCGAATGTGGAAGAATATTAAACCAGTTGATAAAGGAGACCCCTTCGTATTGCCGTCATATTTATAAAATATTTCAGCCGGCGGCAGATTCGCCTTTTCAACGAACAAAATGCACCAGCAGGATATGAAATTATCACAATGCATTACTGGTCTCCATTGAGTAATTTTAAATCTGACAACAATGAAAAACGAAATTATGGCTATCGGAGCGCGTATTACGTAAAGATCCTTGTTCGACGCTGGACAATGAACGGCCCATTGCACGCCATTTATCATAAAAAGGCACTTCACGAACAATTAGCGGTTTTATATCGCCATAATGCTAACGTACAGTTCCTGCACAATACAGAAATGGCGAGCGACCGCTGCGGTCGCCGGCCGCCATTTTGTGAAAATAATTCAGCAAGATTCGCACGGAATGGCCGAAACATCCGTCCGGCCAGACTGGAGCTCGTTTTAATATTAAAATAGATTTACGCGCCAGGAAACATGATGGTAATTTTCACATGTTACACCTATTTTGAGGCCCCCGTTCGCTTGTTGTATAATTGACTCATCATCCTAAAAGCGTAAGCATATTGCTTATATAAGCTGCGTCCGGTACCTTAATGGGCTCGTGTATTATGCAGTTTACAGAACTTAGTTCCTTTTAAAAAGAAAATAACAATTAAGAGCGCAAAGGCATACTGCTCCTAACACGACAACTTTCTTTTACTGACAAAAGCAAAGAAGACAATGCAAAGAATCGCGCCCTTACACTCACCCTCTAACCCTTCTGGACTATTGTAACGAACCACTCTGAGCTCAATAATGAACCCTTCAAGTGATCTTGGAATGCTATTTGTCAAGTACGCAGTCATTGGGGTTAGAAATACCGGTAGGTACAAAATATACAGATTTTTATGAACTGAACTTTCCGTTATAAAGTTGTTACATTTTATTGATATTATTAATTCATTATTATTTACTCTAAATATAATATACTATAACTATTAACTATGTTATTAAACATTACTTATCCCATGCCTTAACGTCTCATTCCATGAGGAAATGATTAAGGGATCAAAATGACTGATTTTGACGATAAGAATGGTTTGTTTATCTTGTTGATCTCATCAATTTTCATGGTAACAGTCTTTGTAGATGCATTAATTCATATACGAGCGACGAGGATTATTCTAGAAATATGAGAAGTTATTTGAAACTAAATTTATTTGATCTAACCCTAGAACAACTTTGAAATACGCATAAATGAATATTTTGCAAGCTGCAAGCGCTAGCAATGCGTTTATTTTTGGTTGTTGAATAATCCAGATTAGTTGTTGATAAAATAATGCAGGATATTATTCCTTCGCCAACTGTTCGTACTAAAGGTATTACGCAAACAATGTTTGCACTTCCCGAAATAACATTTCAGAGCAACAAAAACACAGGGTAACCTCGCTGAACACGCTAAAGAAATGTCAAACAGCAATTACGAGAGGAAATTCCTAGTGGGTCGTATTCCGAGCTCAGTACGAACATATAAGGCACCTGTTTGCCCCAAAAAGCTACAACGGAATAAAAAAGGTGCTTTACTGTTGGAGGTAACCTATAGGGGCGTAAAAAGCGGGGTTTCTCGGGTTTTCGAACGCATAAATTACACGCACACACGCAAGCGCAGTAATAAAGGCTTCTTTACGCGAAACGGAACGGTCTGTAACGTTTCGGGAGCGACACGGGAACTGGAATCCGAATTATCGTCGTCCGTTCTCCGACGTGTTAGTGGCAACCATAGATATACTATTAATAAAATATATCTATGGTGGCAACGCTTTTTATGTTCCACCGCTGGGCACAAGTATCTCTCCGCATCTAAGGGAAGACTGTACCCCATAATTAGTGAACCGGGTACATAGTGGCAAACTGATGTGGGATGTTTTCAAACAGCCCGACGCTGTAACGAGTAACTTTACTAAACCAAGCGCTATGACACTTGTGAGTGATGGACAGACAGTGCGGTCTATTTTAAAACTACGTTTCAAATAATGTGGCTTTAGTTCGTTCAACCCACACAGGTAAAGCCAAATATCTATGTATTTCATTTAGAAGTTGGACATTACGTCAGTTTAGTTAAAAAAAATAATTTAAAAATAAAGAAAAATAAACCAAATCAATTTGATAGGCGAACATAAGGTGAGGTTACAAAGTAAAAAAAAAATTTTAACAAAAAATACAACCGACTTCTATGTCACGCAAATATTAGACACGCTCATATTAGACACGCTGTTTACATCGTTATCCAACTAAATATATTGAGCGCCGACTTCACAAATATGTACTAAACCAACATTTATTTCAATAATTTTTTACTTTGTAGTGACATAGAAGTCGGTTGTATTTTTTGTTAAAAAATTTTTTTCACCCTTTTTAGTGATGACATACTAACATTTATATTAATACAATATAAAATTGTAAAAACGTGATCATGAATGAAGGTAAGGTCTGAATTTTCATTGATTGGAACCGCCCGCTCGCAAGGCGCTGCCGCGCCCTGCTCGCTTAGTTTTATATTATCTTATATGTTCCAACCTAACCTAACTAAATAGTCAATGATGAACTGACTTTGCAATTCCATTCGAACCTACACCAAATATCTTCAAACACAACTCAATTATTCCCATCGGTTGAGGAGTTACATATTTTGTCTCCGAGCCACATTATCAGACCCTTAAATAGGTAATGATGAACTGGCTTTGCAATTTCATTAGAACCTACACCAAATATCTTTAAACACAACTCAATTATTCCCTTCGGTTGAGGAGTTACATATTTTGACTCCGAGCAACATTATCAGACCCTTAAATAGTCAATGATGAACTGGCTTTGTAATTTCATTAGAACCTACGCCAAATATCTTTAAACACAACTCAATTATTCCCATCGGTTGAGGAGTTACATATTTTGACTCCGAGCCACATTATCAGACCCTTAAATAGTCAATGATAAACTGGTTTTGCAATTTCATTAGAACCTACACCAAATATCGTCAAACAAAACTCAATTATACCCATCGGTTGAGGAGTTACATATTTTGTCTCCAGAACCCACTCTGATCCTCATCATATTTAAATGGCACCAACTTGTAGCAATTGTCCATACACGAAATTAAAGGCATTAAAATAGGTTCATAAACGGCGAAGTTATGGCTGTTATATTTACATGGGTGGAGGAGTTCCCCTCATTTTACCCAGAACCCATCGATGGATTCTAACCATATTTAAATGGGACCAATTTCCAGCTCGTCCCTACACAATAAAAATAGTATTATTAAAATCGGTCCACTAACGGCGGAGTAATTCGTGTACATACATAAAAAAAAAAAAGATACCGGCCGAATTGATAATCACCTCCTTTTTGAAGTCGGTTAAAGACTTTATTAATGCCTTGAAAAAAAAATAAAGGTATTTTTTCTTATGCCGCGTCCGAACACTTGGTATTTGCCACAAATTTCATACCTTTACAAACGTTGGGATTAATTAAAAGTTATATTACAAGCACAGACCTAAAAACAAATACAAGTCTGTGCTAAAAGCCTAACCTAGTCTAATTCTCTTTCTCCAAGTTTGGCAAGCGTGCGGTCTCGGCATTATATTCTCAAAGGTGTGATGTCTACCAATCCATTAGGACTGTGACAAAGCCGATATTAATACCATTGAGTAACCTCGAACGTGATAATAGCGAATCGACAGAGAAATGTAACTCGACTAAATTTCACACTAGTTCTTACTGACGAATAAACTGGCTATTTGTGCGCCGAAGTTTGCACAATCAAGCGATTTCATATTCAGCCGTTTTTATCCATTAAAGTAGCTTGTCGTAGGCTTCCAGCGTTTTCGCTTCGCTTGAAATCTGAAATGACTTCCGCCGCAGATTTTTTGTGGAATTGTTTCAAAGATAGACTCACGCTAGAGTGTTTACGGTTTAAAGCTTTAGTATATTTTCGTAAAGAGTTTTATTAGAGATTACTGGAGTGGGTGAATTAACCAGTTGAGCTGTGTCGTATGATGGTAAAATTGTCAGCATAAGGTATATAAGTCTATGGCATATGCCTCTCTGTCGATGAAGAAATAAGCGATTGAATTTAGAGATAACTTGATTTCATATTAAATCAAAATTTTCGTTATTAAAATACGTAATATAATTATCCTATTTTAGTATAAGGATAAAATAATGGTTATGAAAGAAAAAAGTAAAGTATGTAAAGTAACTAAAAGATTAGCTTGTGCTGTCTGTTGTTTTGAAGAAGGCAATAAATGAACGTACTTTGAAGCCTAGATTTCCAATGTTGTGGATGGATACACAAAACGATGAATAGGTACTTAAGATGAATCAAGATCGAACACGAGCCTTTCTTAGGATAAACCAGTAAATAGTTGCTGTGCTACGCGGGTTCTCTTTAATCAAGAGATAATCAGAAAACACTAACAAACCAACATAAACGATACATCTCACGGCTGAAGAGTTTGCACGTGCAAACATCTGGAACTTGGGGCGTGTTGTCTGCAACTGCAAATTGTTTCTGCGCTCAATTACCGAGAATCAAAGCGGATTTGCTCTGCTGCTGAGTTTCCTTTATAAGTGCTAAGTAGTTGTTAACTAAATATGAGTTCTGCTCCCCGTTGATGTTTTAAAGAACTGGGCGAAGTTTCATTAATTATATTAAAGCAATTATATCAACCAAAATTATGACGTCTTGATTTAGGATTTATAAGATTCGGTATGAAGGACCTTGTGGTTTGACTTCTGAGGCACCACCGCCACACCTTCAGGTGCCTATTTCTATCTTATAAAAAATCCTTGATCTCTGTAAATTGGTCTAACCCTGATATACTAAAGTTGGACTTGTAATGAGGCAGTGTAAGGCATAAGCCGCATGTGCATGCCGCATGACGCAGCCGCATGGCCGATCGTCATAAAATGCACTAATAGTCACTCGTCACGTGGCGTCGATCAAACCGAGGTAATTACGTAATCGACGGGCGTGTGTCGGTCGAAATTAATATTAATTGCCCCACGCGAACTGAAGGAGATTGAAAGGGGAAGGGTTTTCATTTCCAAATTTAAATTTGATATATTTCTTTTATATCTACCCTGTTTTAATACTATCAAAGAAAATATGGTTTTCAATATTTAAAAATATTACTGTTGCTTTTTACTTAAGGTGGTAATTTTGTAATTGTGGTACTTTTATAATATTTTTTTTAATTAATTGAAGTGGCAAAGGAGCATAAAGTCTAAAATCGAGTTGGTTTCATTTATGAGATATTTAGCAAAATGCTTAATTTAGTACTATTATGCAATACGTAAATAATAGTAAAATCACACAGCATCACTTTGAGACGAAGCAAGCACATCATTCCCAATATTCTCAGAGGCCGGCTTAAAACTCATGTCTTATTAGAATCGGTTCCACATTTATAAAGCTTTTTATTTCTCGGAGGAATAAATCTAGCGGCCATTTATATTGGCTTTGAAGACTCAATTATTCAGAAGTTATGGGCCCGGGATCGTATCGACGATTGTGCATTCAAATAAAAGTCCGCGGTCTTTGATTTGCGACTAAACGCTTCGGCCGATAGCACTCCGCTCCGGGCTCCGTGAAAAGGATTTCAACTTAAGGATTCTGGTATTCGGCGTTATTAAAAGATTTCGCAAAGGCTTTCAGAGAACAAGTATAAAAGAAAATGGATGAAGTTCCAGTTCTCGCGGTGGACATGTACGATTTGAAAGGCTTTCGATAGGCTAACGATAGAAGGGTACGTTGAAATGATATTTTTAAGTAGGGCGAATGAACAATGAAGGTTAGGGTTAACAACATATATAGACATAAGTTGGTAGTAGGTGATATTATTGAAGTAGAAATAATATGTAGGAAACATTGCATTACACAATAAAGTTCAGTTTTTTTTTTTATAATATAGGAGTAGCAGACGAGCATGCAGTCCACCTGATGGTAAGTGGTTAGTGCCGCCCATGGATATCTGTAATCAACCTCAGATAGGATTAGATATTTCTACCTGAGGTCGGCCACAGATGAGCCGCTGCCCCTGAGGACTAAGCTGGAACGCTCCGAAAAAGTATGTCTCCCTTACCACACCCTTCAAAACGGAACACAGCAGCGCCTAACATTGCTGTTATTAGGAAGAAATAGATGAATTGTATAACAAAATAAATCTAAGAGTTTTAAAAAATCTTCAGTTCATCTTCAGTTAATTATCAGGACGTCAGAACAGCACATTAAACGCGGCAAATACCGCAAATATATAAAGAGCCGTACGTACATTTACGTGTCCCTGTTACTACCATGGTTTCTGGACTTGTATATCCCGAAATGTTGTTAAAATGCGATAAATGCAAGTTTTACACGGCTTTTTAACGAGCGGCGCCACGATTTATGCACCTCCGACACACCCACAATGCGCGTCGTGTGAAATTCGTTTAATGCGTTTGTTGCATTTAAAGTAGGCATTACTGTATCGTTTATCGCGTGCGAAAACCTTTAAATTTTTACGTGACTTTTCTGTGATAATTCACTGTTTTTAATTATACTGAAATTTCATGAGCATGATATGTGCGTTTGTATCTAAGGTTTAGAAACCTATTAGTTTAGATAATGCATTCAATAGTGACGATTACTCAATCGGTGGGTCGGAGATTCAAATCATAGTATCTATGATTTTAATCCTCACCCTGAGATGAGACCCGTACCCAGAAGTTGGACAATAGTGTTGGAAAATAATGGGTTGATGACCGAAAGGTAAAAGATGATACTACTGAGAACTATTCGCGGGTTTAGATCTACTTACGTTACCAAAAAGTAGTTTATCTGAAAATATCACTTGAATGTTCAATTTAACTTTAATGAAATCTTTGTAACTCTAGATCATTATTCTTCATTATATAGCGAAAGTGAGATTATAGAGTTGTTGTTTAATATATTAATTAGCCAATATTAGCTAGGGTCCAATTTGTTTGGTAATAAATACAAATGGGTATGGGCCTAAACAAATATAATAAATAATTTAAGTTCCGCATACAATGATAATTGTAGATATGTATATTTTTGTTTGTTATACTAAAAAGGCTATAATACAAAACTAATGGAAATTTAAAAGTTGACTCATGGGTTTTTAAGAGATGAATTAGAAAACACACGTTTTTGATAAGAGGGGGAAACATTCTGGCCGTCCTCGGCGCTGCGTAGAGGACTCCGGGATCTCCAAAGGAACACAACTGGAGTCCTCTTAGCGCTTTGCCCCGTCGGGCTCTGCTCAGGTAAGCATGACGCTCGCCACACCGTCTGGTGTTTACGACGGTATGCAACCACACATACACTCTTGCCACCCGCAACCTCGGAAGCCCCCTTTTAATCGCCTCTTACGTTAGACAGGGGATAACGTAGCCCTATTCTGGTCAGGGAACTACAGGGACAATGGTCAATACCACCTACGAACATCAACACAAAGACATTTAAAATCAATCAATCCCAAACAGAATTCGAGACCAATTTGAGCGGAAGCTTTTTCTTTGGCGTTTCATGTAATTTGTACTGCAAGTATAAAATGTAAAATGAAATCCTTATGCACAATGCCACATAAATTATTATGGGTGCGATCGATCAGGCGCCTTTGTCGTCATGGTCTGGTGTACGCCTATTACTTTGATTTATCGCACCTCAGCCGATAACGCTACCAAGCGATCACCATTCAATCATTAATTGCTATTGTTGACTTGTATTGTTCACGTATTGTGCACTTTTATTTTGACTTTGTATTATTATACGACTGAAATAGCAAATGTCTAGTGTATTTTACTGGATGGTAGATAGTCACTGCCACCCATTCACATCTATAATTCTCTCCATGTTGAAGATAGGTTATATTTAAAGTAGATCAAAGATGCGTAGTCACTGTTGACTACGATGGGCACTCACGGCCACTGCCGCCCATGCACATGTACAATTTGCTCCATATAGAAGTTAGGTTCTATTTAAAGTTGACCAAAGTAAGCCGATTACGATGGCCAATTGTAGGCCTCTTAGGCATAAAAGAACAATGTCCCCGAGTCTCCTTATTATAATGTCATATTCTTTTATTATTAATGTTATCTATGTTAAATAATTACACCTCTTAGATGTCCTTCAGTAGGTTAAAATCGATTTCGAAAATTTTTACTTTACTACAAAGTAATTATATTTTTATGCGCTCTGTCTGCAACTACGTGCGATTCCGAAGCTGTTACTTTGTAGGCAAAGTGTGTGTTAAACTTGTTTTTGTGTAAGCACGTACCTGGTACAAAGCATATTTACATTTTTTTAATTGTGGTAGTTATAATTAATTCAAATCCCTACGTCCTAACCAATATTTATTACCATGTAACAAATGCTATTCGTTTAGTTTTTATTAGGGGTGTGCGAATAATTCGAACTTACGAATAATTCGTTCCGAATCGAATATTAATATTCGATTCGAAACTCGAATCGAATAATTCGAAAATTCGAATTATTCGAAAGTTGCCGAATTATTCGAAAAATTTCGAATAATTCGAAAAATTTCGAATAATTCGTAAAAATTTCGAATAATTCGAAAGTTTTCGAATAATTCGCGAATTAAGGGGGTATTCTAGTCTAGAAGCATGAATTTCAGGTAATTTTTTGAAGTGCCGTAAAAAAAAGGCAATCATTATTTTTACTATCCATTTTTTTATAACTTATTTATTAACATTACAAAAATACAGAAAAAAATAAAAAAGATTATCAATCTAGAGTAATGTCGCTATGGCATGAACTAAGGAAAAGTTGAAAAAAAATTTCTTCACAAAATGGCGACTGCTTGAATAAAAAAATTGTTTTTGTACTTTTTTTTTGACTTTTTCGAATTTTTTAAAAATAGTAAAAATTGAAATTTGGGGATGATCCTATTCTTGTAATGTTAATAAATAACTTATACAAAAATGGATGGTAAAAATATTGATTGCCTTTTTTTACGGCACTTCAAAAAATTATCTGAAATTCATGCTTCTAGACTAGAATACCCCCTTAATTCGCGAATTATTCGAAAACTTTCGAATTATTCGAAATTTTTACGAATTATTCGAAATTTTTCGAATTATTCGAAATTTTTCGAATTATTCGAAGAATTTCGAATAATTCGAAAATTCGAATTATTCGATTCGAATTTCGAATCGAATATTGATATTCGATTCGATTCGATTCGAACGATATTCGCACACCCCTAGTTTTTATCGAGTTTAAAATCAACAAATGCCCACAAACATAATAAAACTAATTAAAACTTCCAGCGTTCCATCACCGAAACATTCACAAACAATTTCCGTACGAGCTAGTAAAAATTCAATGAATTTGTTACGAGATGTCCCGATAACATTGCTCCCATTCCGAAATGGTGGCATCGAATAGATAATGACATGAAATGGATCCGAACGAACAACCCTTAGCAATTAATTCGAAAAACAAATAGGAATTACGAGATATAATCGTGGCCAGAACAAAAAAGGGAATAATATATGAACAAGTCGAAACGGCCGAATTCGTCCCTCGCGTGTTCCCGTGGCCTGTTTTTTATTCGGGAACATTAAAAAACATTCAGGTGGAACACTAAGTCACGCAAAAGCGGGATAAGGGAAGTTTTGGTATACGACCCTTTGAAATAAGCTTTGCACGTGGTTTTCTTCGCTACGAAAAACTCAACTAGGATCACAAATATTTAAATATAAGCCTCTGTGAAAGTTATTAAAAATTATTCATTTTGTATGTAGTCGTAATAAATTTACGAAATAACAAGAAATCGTATTGAAATATTTGTGTTAATAAGGTAACATGTATAACTGAATCTGTAACACGAAAAATGTACAAAAATATAAAAAATAACAATTATAGCAACATAAAATTAATAAAAAAAAAGTATCAGCAAAAGTATAAAACGCCACATTAAAGACAATAAGTCAATAGACAGACATAACAATTTATACATAGCGAATATGAATCATGTCCCGTAAGTTGCGTGTACGCACTGTTGGTCCCATACATCAATGAGTCATTTTATTATCCAGTTGTAACTTTTTATAGCTCGACGCGCCAGACTATGGGGAATAGTTTGTGGGTTAATATTTGACTGGCGTAGGGTGTAATATAAGTATGTACCGTGAAAAGGTAGCAGCATGAAATAGTAGCAGTATCCTATTTCTGGGATGTTTTAGAAGGCGACTAAGGGACGAGTAACTGTGCTGCCCGGTAAATCAGGGTCCGATAAATGTTCTTAAATCATAGTGAAGCCCATGCCCCAACGGAAGTTGTCTTTTAAATTGATATGTGAATCTACTGTTTAGACCAAACTAATTCAAAATTTAAAATTAAAATCTTCCAAAAAACACCTAAAAGAGGTACCTGAGAGAGATCAGAAACTTTCTTATGATCCTGTTGTAGTATTGAAATTCCTTATTGTATTTGTATTGTTGTTAAAAAAACATTATGTGCGTCTATAGGAGCGCAAAGTTATATATCGTCCACCAAACATCTTACTTAAACAACGTTTAGTGAACATGTGAGCGCAAATTCAGCAGATTTTAGACAACGGAACGTTCCGAAAACTTAGTCTGCACAATGCATGTTTGTTGCAAATAAACTGAATAAGCAACGCGCTCTAAGCAGCCATTTTGTTCACGCTCCGCACAGACAAGAACACACACATAAACAGACTGTTAGTTCCGTTCCAAATAAGGGTAGGGTACACTAAATTTTTGCAGCTGTTCAGGGAACTTGCGCAGTGTATTTCAACCCCGCTATTAAGAGTTTCATAAGCACTGCAATTTACTGAAGAAGAAGAGTTAATGCGCTGCGTAGTCGTTGCTACGTTTGAGCAATACGTTGGAAAGTCTCATGTAAGAAACTGAAGACAAGTATAAGGTAGTAATAGTTTTGCTGGTGGTCCCACAGTAATGTTACTAACACAAAGTACTACCATCACATCATCATCAAAATCCATGGGCGCACTTTGAAAATTCTTGTTCAAAGAAAAATTTTCTGTAGCAGCTTTTCTGACGAGTTGCTAGTTGACAAAAGTATTCTGCAAGAATCAATTTAAAAACAAAGCTTTGAACGAAAGTATCAATTTCGTGCGTAAAGCGTAGACCTCTTGATCTGTCTTAACATTTTTACCATTGTCAAACAAAATGTAATGCAATGACGAAACACATCTGTTAATGAGATTCATCTTGACTCTTCATGTATTCCCGACTTTAGTCTATTCGGCGTTCATTCGGCGGAAGCGAGGGGTGTTCCGCGACGCGTCGCCGGCTCTTGTTTAATCTGTGACGTACGGCGACAATAACGGCGTCTGTTGCTACTGCCGTTGTTGAGTGCTATTTTGAATTTTGCTTCAAACTTTTTTATTGAACGCTAGCAGGACCGAGTGGAACTGAATGTATGTATGATGTTGAATACTGTAGATTAAAATGCTGTATGATAAGACCGAAGTTGTACTGCAAGGCTTATTAAGGCGCATGTATGTGGGACATCAAGAAGAACTCCAATCTTATTGAGGTTTAATAACAGATGTTAAACAGAGCCGTTGTTACTTAAAAAAATAATCTAAGAATTAAGTAATAACCTGATATAGTTTATCACTTCACTTTAAGACCAAAATCTACATACCTATAACCATGAATTGATATCATAGTCAAACAGTACTAAAGGAACTACCTCTCCCATTGACCTCCCTGACCGCATACTTAACCAACACATTCTAGCATACAAACCACAATACACGTGTAAATTAAACGTAAATAAGTCATGCATCGTTCCGTGCTACCCTCGTTTCTCGCTGCAATTAGCGGTT
Organism: Epargyreus clarus; assembly: GCF_041222505.1. Classification (NCBI taxonomy): domain Eukaryota; kingdom Metazoa; phylum Arthropoda; class Insecta; order Lepidoptera; family Hesperiidae; genus Epargyreus; species Epargyreus clarus. Next base: position 14,925,334 of record NW_027332223.1, read on the forward strand.
CGCGTGTGCGATCGGATTTACCCGTGGATTTAACCACGGTTACACCACGCCCCGTGACGGGGCATTTTAATAACGACGTGAAGTGTAAACGAAATAATGCATGTTTGTTATGAAGTGGCTTCGTTCTTGGTGGGTAACATCTGGCAAAAGAAAACAATAGACTAATCAATGGGGAACAGCGTACACAGGGTAAATTATATACCTCTTTGGCACTACCAAATTCATTCAGTCATTAACTTTTCTATGCTGGCGATATTATATTTCTCTCTTAATTATGATTTTTTTATTTATAAAAGTATTTTAAAAATTATATGTTAGTGTGTAAGTGGGATCCGTGTGGGTTCGATCACCGTTCCGACACATACCTAAATGTTTTTGTGCATTTCTCGTCGTGTGTGTCCTCTGCCTATGGGACCCGCGATACAGAGAAACCTAGTTTAGTTTCGTTTAAAAGCTTTAATTTCTCATAATACAAACTCTTTATGCATGTTAACACAATTCATTCTTCTTCCTGAAATTAATTTTCCTGTGTCCTTAATGTTACGTATTAATTTCTTAAAATGTCACATAACATTGCATTTTAAAATCTTAAGAAAAAGGAGCAACTACTTTTATACGCCTTTAATATTCCAAAAATATCCTGTTTCCAGGACCGTAATATTAAATAATACTATAAGAGTTCCAAGAATAAGGGTTGAGACAAAGAGCTGTGCAAACACCACTTATTTCTTATTAACTCCATGTTATCTCAAGTCGGAATATAAAACGCAGGAGTACTTTCAGAATGCTCTGCATTTCTGATATAACGGGTTTACTAAGAAATGTTTAATATTACCGAGCGTAAAAATAACGTACTTCTTGTAAGCTAAGCTATGAAAACAATACTCTGAAAAATAGTAGTCATTTCTTCTTAAAGATATATTTTATTGCAAAGCTAAAAATAAGAGCCAGAGAATTACTATTTTATAAGAAAGAGCCCACAAATTACAACGTTGTTTGGAGATTCATGATACACTATCTATTGTATAGTTGCAGCATAGATAAGTATAGATATCTCACCGCCTTGTAATTGAAGGAAGGCATTAAATGACTTAATGGCTGTCATGGTGTAATTTACGCGGAATAATGCCGATATGCGCAGTTAACACACGAAATCAAAGAAAAAGTGCGAATAAATATAGTTTCATTCATAAATAACCTAAAAACTACATTTTTTTAATATTATTCAAACATGAAAATAGATGTAAGTGACAATTGTCAAAAGGTTACATTTTGTTGTTAGGAGCGATGTTGAGAGAGAGAGAGTAGAGGAGTTGTTCTGGGTTGCAGCTGAATTATATCTATGTATACAGATATTTTTTCAAATAATATATTTTACAGATCCGATTTAACTAATGGTACAATTTAAACCTGGTATTTACCTCCTCATAATAATCAAATCTGGAATTACGGCATAAAAAGGTAAGTTTTAGTTACAGGTTATGTTGTGGTGTAGAGTTGAGCCTTGTATTACATAAATGTTAAGCTTATTAATACATAGATTAATAAAGATTACTCACTCCTAACAAGAAAATGTAACCAGTTTTGAGAAATGAAATAGTTGCGTCAAAAGTTTTGCCACGTCTCCGTGCTAAAATTTCCCTAAAATATTTGAAATAATTATTTATTTATTATGTAAATTACGCAGTATCCGTTATTTATTCGTAAATTTTCTCTAAAAATGTTTTTATTTGCCAAGAATTAAAAAAAAAACTTACTAATTTATTAAAGCCGTTTGTGGCTTCATTCAATTTCAAGGCGGCTAAGTATCTTTACTAATCTATGTATTCATATAATAATATAAGGTTAAGCTTATTATTTAGTTAGTCAGAATAAAGATATCAAACAAACAAGACGCCTCTCAATACAACACGAGCCTGCTTTCTTCATTACAATGTAAATTGCAATAATTGGGAGATTTTGAGTATGTGTAGTAGGTATGTCTATCAATTCGCACATGGCCAGCGGGGTGGACTATGGCCTTAATCCTTCCTTAAGGAGACGGCAGCAGTGGTACAATAATACTTAAAACAAAAAACATTCATCAAAATCCATACACTCCTGGCGTAATCAACAAAAAACAATAACTATAGAACAGTATAGAGCACGACAATAAAATACTATTAGCTGGACATATTAAAACATATGCGAAAGCAGTACGTAGCGAAATAAACGGCTTACTGAGTTTGGACGCGCGGCGTTGCTTATAACTCGATTTGCTTTGTGAAATTTCCACAAACAGACACAGTAATGGGACAAGAGTTTAAAATACAAATTGAATTACTGCATGCGGACAGAATAACTGCGGATGAACGCGGGATTTCAAATTTCGTGAGGTCGTCTCGCTTGTTATTGTATACAAGCTTTCGTTTGTGACTTTACGCGAGATTTATTTCATACTTATTTATATTTTCTTGTGAAGTTATTGATCTATATATAAAAATACAATTTTCTGTATTTAAGTAGATATTAAAAAAAACACATTTCATTACCGTCGTCGTAAAACTACGAGTATTTCTGTTTTGTAGCTTGGTACGGGTCTCTTGTCAGAGTGAGAAAAGTCATAGTTCCTACAAGATTAAAATTCACTTTCGAAAACATTTTGTGAATATTTTTACAGAATTTACAGGCACGATAAAACAGTCACCTTTAAAAACAAATTATTATATGTGACTTCGATTTATCATAAGTATCATTCGAGCCGCAGAACATAAACATCAGTCAACGAATTTCAAACTACTAGACTAACAGTGTTTTTTTAAACCGTTATGTATACCTTATCCCAATCTACATTTGTTTCACATGAAATTGACAACAGCGTGTCCGTGCTAAAATTCCGGGCGCTTTGCGATACCGGCTCCAAAAATAAAATTGCAGAAGTTCTATTTGACATGTGTTCTGCCGAGCCATGTTTTGTGCACGACCGTGACGAATACGTTAAAACCCGTCTTTGTCGACAAATATCGTCAGTGCTTTGAATTGCTTTTATGAGCTCAGTCTTGACAACGCTTCATTTTCGTGCTTTGACATATTGTTACGGCTAACCACGGTTGTTGAAAATTGTTTTAAATTACACAGAATTAGTTTATGACCTAATTGTTGAGTATGTAATAAAGCATACTAGGTTTTATATTAACCCTATATGCTGTAAGAAGGCAAAGATTTTAGCGGACCGCTTCTCACTTCACTCCTCACCGAGTGGTGGTATAACCTTTTGTGATTCGACTCTGTAGACCTAATAGTCACACCTGTTTCTGCTTATAAAATAACTGTTTAGTGATGTTGACTTCCGCTTTAAAGGGTGTGGAAGGAAGACATATTTAGGTATAATACTAATAATTTAAGACGCCTAATATAGGTATATTAGGCGTCTTAAATTAGTCCTCAGGGGTAGCTCCGTATCTGTATTGCAATACTACTAAAAAACTTCATTTTGATGAGAAAAGTTAAGCAGAAAGTATTACTCGTACATAAGAATATACGCATTTAATGTAGGCAGTCGTATAAATATTAATATAGTACAGATAGATATTAAGAATTTTCCAGTTCTCGTTTTAATGGCTCCGATGAATAATGCAATAGCTGCATTAACAAGTCGATCTGTTTTCCTCGACGATATAAATGGCTAAGCACGAGACGTAACTCGAATGAGCAGTACTACGTCAATGCCGTGTCGGGAAATTATCCGAACCGCCCGTCGCACGTAAAAGCAAAAGTTAAAGTGAGCCATAAATCTCTTTATCTAACGTTCAGATATTTGCAATTCCCACAAATGACCTGTGTAAAGCGATCTACGAGAGGTGCAATAACTCGATTTGTGAATAAATGGCTCGGAAGTTGATCTACAGTGCCGTTCCGCGAGAACTCGCGTTAGAACTGCAAAATTTTACCTTGCAGTTCCATTGCGGCGTTAGTTTCGCCGCAAAGTTGTTCGCCTGTTACTAAATTGCGATGTAAGGGCTCCGTAATATTTTTGCGGTCGCAGACTAAACCCACTCGAATTGCTCGGTAGGAAGCATTTTTGTTTCAAGCGCGACCCTTACGCGATTGTCGCTCCGATTCAACTTTGAACATTGTGGCCAAAATGAAAAATGGCGGCATTGCTGTCACAACGGTTATTGATGGACGAGATCAAAATTTGCTTTTATCGATGCTGGATTAGCTTATAAAGATCGTAAGGACAGATTTATTTCGAAACCAGGTGATTTATGTTGTAGATGTTCTTTAAGATTGGAGTGAATATATTTGGCTCCATAAATCTTTGGTTTCCTTTATTTGCAAACTAAATCTACCTGATAAAATGAGTACAACAGCGGTGTATGCATGATCTTTATGAAGATTTGTTTGACTCGTATAGGTGAGATAGATGGCCATTGAATGCACTTTTTACTACAGGGAAATCAAAATTAGAAAAATAAGCTTAAAGATATTAAACCTACAACGCAATCGTCCTCTTACCCAGCGGAGCGGTTGACCGTATTTCTACTTGACTGGTTAATCATATGAAGCTGCAATCTATTGCCAATTAGCTCGGCTGGCTCGTCCCAACGGAGAGCAAGTGAATTTAGCTTGTTGGTCCTAATATATCCAGGGTAAACTTTATTAGAACAAGTCTTAAGGGCCAATAAATCTTCCTGCAAGATCTAGGGCACTCGACCTAGTTGCCGATCTTGAAGCTAAACTATATCGCTTTCCAATTACAATTAATCTACATAGATCTAGAGACAATACCAAACTTGTCTAGTACGTAGCCCTTAACGTTGCTCTTATCAATATAAACTTTGTAGAAGTCTGATAGGACGATTTCAAATAATGAAATTCCAACAATGCTTAGTATACTTTGTTGAACAAAATTAAAATTCGGAGATGAAAAGAACTTGAATATTGTTTGCAGAAAACGATCTAATCATTTGAACGGTTTATGAATGAGCAATGAAAACAATCTTAACGATGAAGCATCAAATATTCTTTTTGGCACAAGTTGCTCATTATTTTTCTTTGAACATAGTCCGATTACTTTTATCTTCGTAAGGCGAAACAAATAATTGGCTTACAGCAGTTTGAGAAAATGTTTTATGACAAGTTTATTTCTTTAGCAATTACTGTATAGTATTTCGAAACATTAAACGAATTATGCATGAACATAATTAATATTACTAATTAAACGAGTAACTTTAAGTCACTATTTTACATTCCAGATTGCTGGCATGTCACCTAAAATATTGGCTTATAAGAAGATGAACTTACTAATTTTGCAATTTTTTAAGATATTAAAATCAAAACAGAAAATAAAGTCAAAGTAAGAGAATAGGATTAACTCAGAACAGTAAAAACAATCTTTTACGTTCCAACTTGAGCAGAGAATCTAAGCACGTTTTAATTCGCAAGTTTTCTGGCTTGATGACTGCACCCCTGATGCAGGAGCGGAAGGGGGCGGGGGTGAGATCGTGACGAGAATCGGGATCGGGACAATAAAAACCGAAGGTGGGGCGGTTCTTTCAGGAAATTAGCTGTCACATTAGTTACCTATTAACGCTTCGTCCATGTCGGGCGCTGATCAACCGGCGCCATCGAATTTTTCGCCGCGTACGTGACAAGAAACGTGACTGCCACTAATGAGGTGTATGGAGGACTGGAATTAGGTGATAGCTGCGTTGTGAGACGTGGTTAGTGGCCGTCCTGATGAATAAGGGTATTTAGTGAATGTTGTTTCAACACTCGGGATATGACGAGCTTTGTCGACTCTATTCATTAAGGGCGTAGGCTTAGGATTTTAGTAGACAATTGACTTATAATATGCTATTTCATATTGTAGTGACCTATCAATTTCATATTGCGTGTACAGTCAAATGAAATACTAATTTTTAGACGTCAACTTTCGGGGCATTCCAGCTTAGTCCTCACTTATTCGCATTACGATTTAATTACTATTTTCTGCAGTATCTAAGACATGTCTGGTATAGTGTATGTTATATGTAAATAATAAACATTTGTTATCTATGCTATTCATGAATGTGTCAAGGTTTGATACTGAACGTTCATGATACTGTAACACAGTTAATACTTGCTTTATCGTTACATACATGTTTACCTTTGGTGATTAATTTGTTAAAATTGTAAGGAGTCCTTCACAGATACTGTAAATTCAATTATTCAGTGTAGGTATTCATTAAAGCAACAAAGTCTGTTCAAAATTAAACTGTCCTTTTAATAAAACTCTTTCTTATCTCATTACGCTTCCATTTGTAACTTCCTTCCGTTATAATTATTTTTGTTTATACTTTAAAGTAGAACGGGATTTTCTTTTATATTTTTAGATACTTTTGAAACCACTTTATTTCGTAGCGACTAATGATCTAAAAATAGCTTAACGATGTTTTTCATAACTTTACATTTAGGATGTTATATTAGTTATTGCGTCACGGTTAAAATTTGGGTAAGAATTAAGATCATGCTTACGTAAGTTTAACGTTTAAGTATGATTATACTTTTTGTTATGGTAAGCATGATATAAAATTTTATATCTATTATTTTGAAATAGCGGAAATAATATAAATTTATGGACGGCTTTTCACTTCAATTCCATCCTCTGAATTAGGTACGGTAGGACGTACGTGTTTCAGTATCACGTTGTATTATGTTTTATACTCTTGGAACATCTCAACGACAACTTCACATACAAATTTGTAAGTTTTCGTCATCTTCAATGTTGAAGCAAAAGCCGCTAAATAGTTTGGTGGCAGTTTCGCCCCAGTTCCAGACTCCCTCGGGAACGAATGCTACTCCCTACTTATGATTGTCTGACCGTCGCTATTAACGTAAGTAACGTATGGCTCCCGCTGGACATCGTTAGTGCTTTTGTTGAAATAATTCTGTACTTAGTTTTCTAGTACTTGAAACATCTGGACATACAAGGCTACGCGGAACATTAAGCGAAACTTCGTGAGTGGTTTTAAGTGAGTTTATGCATTATACAATTATCCCAGAGTGCTATAATGTGGTAATAAAATTAAGAAATGTGATTTGGGTTTTATTTATTTTTACTTTTTTGTGTTTTAAGTCAAATGGGTTTGCAATGAGCGTACTAAGAGCCAGGCGGCATCTTCTACCATTTTTCTAGTAAATTCAGATGGTAACCGAAGCAAGGCAGGACCGGATTTTGGGGAGGGCATACGGACCTACTACTCCAGGCCCTTTACAATAACACTTTATAATGACGAATTTCGGCGGGTCAGCAACTTCTATGTTTGTTGCATTTTACCGATATTACTTTTTTATTGGATTTTTTTTATTCGGAAAATACATAATTTAGAGCATCCGTTCCTTCGTTGCCCCTTGGTTTACGGACCTCAAAATTCGGTAAAATCGTTATAGGACGGTCTCACATATTTACATCTAATTATAGTCACGTAATAAAGGCAGGACAACGTCCGGCGGGTTCAGCTCGCGTCCTATAATAACATAGCATTATATCTTAAGTCAACAATCCTCGCATTCAATAGCTATGAAAAGAGAATTGCAAAAGCAGTTCTTGCTGTAACTCCGGGCAAATTAAGTTTACGCGGGCTAATTATGAGTAATGAGTTGTTCTACTCCAATATTCCGTCTGCCCTGACGGTTGTTAATTTTTACTTTTTTTCTTTTATTTTCCTACGCTCCCCTTATTTGCGATTTCGCTCGGAACGTAACTCTAGCTTCAATTAGTTTTCTCGTAGTTAAGCGTAATGGCACGGGTGGAACAGATTTCGTTTGGAATAAGCTAAGCTACTTTGTTTATTTTAGTTTTGAGTCCTTAGTAAACGAGTTTTGCGCTTGAGATAATTAAGTGATCTTTTAATTCCGTGTCTGGATTTGTTCACTGTTTCTGAATTGATTATAACTTCTTATCTTCAAGTTAATTTGTAATATTAATTAAATATCAAAAACTTATTTCTGACACGCTCTGTATACTATATTAGTATTTTTATTATACATAAGTATGTAATTCTTAAATTCAGTAATTAAGGTCGAACTTCTTTGTCTTACAAAATACCGATATATTTTTATTTACTTAAGGCCTTCTAGTATACTAGTACCCTGTATGGTTTAAGCTTACATTTTAACAAACATAGTAAAATTTTCATTCAAACACTACTTGCCCATACACAAAGGTATAAATCTACATAATGATGTACGATTCACATAAAATATTAATTAATAAATTAATTTCTTTATTTTCATGGTCAGAGAACATTGCAAAAGAAATTTCTTCAACCAATATCAAAAACAGAAAACGAAAACGTTAGTAAACGTAACGTCGCGATTTACAAATATCAAAACGTTTCCAAAAAAATCCGAACCCAACAGTCAGTATTTCTTTGAAAGCCATCTAAAATGGCGGCCATTTGCAAAGTTCGTTACGGAGGACACCCACATAGAGGCGCAATTAGAACGAAGTGCGGTAAAAAGAGTTGCAAGTGATTCGAAACTGACTCTGTTACGAACGGGATAGGGCGACGCCGCACTGCGTGGGGAACGAGAGGTAATGCACAATGTCACTTTTATATTATGTATATAATTATGTTTTTAATTTTCATTTAAATTAGTAGGTAAATAACATATACAAATAACAATAACATTACCGTGAATTTGAAACCAGTATTTTAGGGTCTATTATAAAAGAAAATACTATGATAATATCCTAACAACTCTAAAAATTTTACCTATAATAATTGATATTGTCACGTAAGGATTGAAAGTAAATCATATACATGTCAGTTTTTTTTTAAGTTCACAAAAGCGTCTGAAGTTTACCAATAGGCTCTTGGGCAGCGCGGTGGATTACGGCCTAATCTATTCCTAATTCTATTTAAAGAGGTATGCCGATTCTATGCGTACTATTTCATAGACTAACATCGCCTTGTCAATGAATTTGTACACAGTACCCGAGTGTGGACGCACCCTAAGTAGTTTTTTCCCATTCCCGTCCCCATGAACACAGCTTCAGAGTGGTCACGGCTGTATGCCGTTGTGTTGGTCACCATTATTGAGCGTTTGTAAATCATGCTGCCCGTTGTTCTTTGTAGGTTGGACAATTCCACTGTTGTTAGTTTTATAGGAAGTGAAAATATTCACAGTTATCATTCACATTGTAATCAATTCGTTTTTGAAATATCTAGATGAATTTAGAATTGGGTCTGGGTTTTTGTGGACTTGTCTGTGTGTCTATAGAATACATGACACATGGAAAATGGCAAAGATATGTATATGGATTTTGAAATGTTTCTGGGTATAAAATCCTAATCTGTAAAATGATATTAAATTCAAGTGCCTGTACATAATTTTAAGATAATGTGCTAATGTCTACGGCAATATGGAAATACCAAAAATGCATTTTTATTTCATTTGCACGTGACGGAAATACCTAATAATATAAGTATGTTAAAAATAAGATAGACCTAAAAATCTAAAATGATCACTCGAATTTCTGCTTTGTTAGGTTCGAATCTGACACTTTCTACGTGTCATCGTTATGGTCACCACTGCACCACACGGAACATCTTTTACATAACACTATCATATATGTTACTAGATTCCAAAGTCATTAATAAATCTACGTATATGAACATATGTACATACGTATTCAGGCAATAATACATAAATGCATAGAGTAATTAAAGCCACGTACCGGTCTGCCCGTTAACGTGGCATAGAGTAATTAAGCGGCAGACTACTCGAGAGATAGACGTGCCTATATGCCACGGAGATAAGGGGTTATGTGTGTCTACTATGTATATGCGAATTGGAATAGGCACTTGATTGTTTCTAATAGGCTAGATTGCTAAGGCTTGGTTGAAGACTTTCTTTATCCCACTTTGGGAATATGCAATCGCGCAGATTGGTGGTTGAAAGTAAAATTTAATGAAGACGTTTCGTAATCGTTCATATGGCCTCTGACAAGGTTTCACGTCTTGCTATAACAACCAGGAGTGACGGCAAAGTGTTATTTCCGAAGCGCAAGAAATTGTGTTACTATTGGTCACCCATCCAACTGTCGACCGCATTTGACGTCGCTTAAATTTGTTGATCGGTTAAGATCTTCACAAGTCCCTATTAGTTCTCAGAGGGTAGCAATGCGTATGTCACTTGGAGTAAGGTTTCTGTCCTGGTGTCGGTGGGTATTATAAGTGGTCACTTCCACCGATATCATAAGCAATCAACCTCTAACAGAATTGAAATTTTCGCTTACCACAGTCCACACCCATCGCCGGATCTTGGTATCTTAAAACGGCTATGACACAAGGCAGAAATATGACAATAGTTCCATCAGTATCAAACTACCAATTTAGAATAAAAATAAACCGGTAGCACACTATCTGACGGGTACATACAAGGGCGACAGAAAATCGTTGAATTCGATTGAATAGGTGAACACACCAATACGAACACTCGTTGATATCGCTGGCACTAACTAACTAATTAGCGTTGAGACAAGTGCCTCGTACGCACTGCCTCTGCGAGACGCATTCAACTTGCTAGTTCAGAAGTATGTGCAGTGTGCACACATATATATACTTTTAAAGAGTTTTGTTAGGGTTTTCAACTACAAAAACAATATTGATTTATATGAGTATGAATCCAAATATTTCATAAAAATGACGGATTTTTATTAAATATTTGGTCTTTATATGAAATCTAACTTAACTCGTTGCTTTCTTAAGGTCTAGCTGATAAGGAATATATAAATATAGTCCTAAACACAACTTTTTGGTGCAATTTTAGTGAAAATTTCTCTATCGATTACTTTCGGATTTTGCGGAAATAAGTATACCTATTCGTAATTGTTTTTATACAGGTACACAGACGAATGTGACAAATGTGTTTTTTAAAGGCACAACTTACACCTATTTTTCTAATTAAATGATTAAGCGCAATTTTGTTACTTCAAGGAGTGATTATGTACCCACGCATAAGCACATACATGGCAATCCATCACGGTCCTTGGGTGTAGAAACGTATCTACGAACAACCTCAGATACTAGATAGATCTATCCTATTTCATGTGGATTACATTTTCGCATCGCCCCAATTATATAAAGAAACCTACGTATACATTTTAACCGTAACTCTAAAGTCTCTCACTTCAATGGCGTTAAGTAAACAAGCGCTTAGTGAACAATTTTTAAACACATGTGTACAGCAGACACAAAAAGAAGAGTGAGACAGAACGAATAAGAATGGATAGTCTGCAACGTTAGTATTTTTACCGAGCGGAAGGGACCCCGCTGTGCAGACTGATATTCTGAATTAAATGGCTGTAGTGAAGTTTCAGTAATGCGTTAAGCGGAAGTATGTTTCTGAGTTTTGGTTGTGAGTGGCTGTAAAATGGACTTTGCGATAAAAAGGTATGAAGCGAAGAGTGCCATAAAGTACTATATTACTTTTTGTTGTCTTCACAGACTTAGAATTTTTTGTCATCGTATACTTGGAATTTTTTCATGACTTCATGTAATTTACTCGAATAACGGATGAACTTTCAATAATGCAGTAGGCACCATGTAATAAAGGGATTTTAAAAATAAGCGGCAAAATAAAAAAAAATACAAGGTAAGAATATGATTTTATGGTACATCATATACAGTGTTTTTTTTTTAAAGTTGTTGAGGTACATTGAAAAGTTAAATCAAGTAACACAAAATAAGTGAAAAATAATAAATTTTGAATACAAATACTTTAACACATATAACTTATCTAAGAATCATCGAGATACCTAATAATGGCTGCGATGCTTCTTTTACTCAGCACTCAGAAGTTATTTGAGACGAACAACTTAAGAATCACCAACTTCTAATAGGTGAACTCTATAGTAGTTCTTTTAAATGTCATTTTAATGTCTTTTTATGACACAGAAGTAGGAAACAAGTAATTCATGTAAACGATTAGTCCCCCCATAGACATCTGTAATCAAATCTAGATGGGTCGGCCACTGATGAGTCGTTACCTCTGAGATCTAAGATGCTACATGTCTCTATAACCCCAAATCAGCACAAACAGCGCTTAAAACACTGCTACTATTTCACAAAAAATTATCAAACAACATTTTTAAAACCTGAATGGTAAACTCCAGACATTTTATACGCAGGAGTGTTCGCGGGTTGAACCCAGTGGCACTTGATCCCCGCCAGTTTTAATTAGCGCAGTTAGTGGTGTTTACGTATTGACGATCACTCACCGTCAGTCTAGCGAGCGTATCCCGGTTCTGTCTCAATGGATCCTGGAACAAAGATGTCATAATTAACTGGATGGTCTTTTCAATCTTTTGAACTATTCAACTTTTAGGATTTTATTTAAAGGATTGATCGAGTTCTACGGTGTATCAGGAGTATCGGTTTGTTTGTGTGCAGTTCTATTAGAGTGGGGTTTTTAGTTCAAAAGCAAATTATTTTCTACTAGAAATTCTTCTTTCGGTCACATATTTGACGCTACTCCTTTCGAGACAGAAGTACAGAGCTTCCAACCTTAAATACGTCTTTGAATTTTGCAGCCCTTAAGATACCTTACTTTTAAGGGTTACTTTTAGATTTATATCCATACGGATAGAAACACAGTCACAGATGCGCCAGTCTCTTCCACTTTGTAAGGAAAATCTTGTGTAATCATTGTAATTGTAAACAAAGATCTGAATATTTATACGTTGAGACGAATAGTTTTATGTAGACTACAATGTGTACATTATATAGAAAGTCAGAAACATTTTCATGTAACATCCTAAGTAATACTATAAATCCGAAATTGACTTGCTTTTACTATGCTTTACGCCTTTACCAGCAAAGTGATTAATTTGAAATATCCTGAAAAGGGTACTGTTCACGAGGTATAGATAAAAACAACTATTATCATTGACCTCTGACTGCCAGCAAGTACGCGGGGAAACATAGTTATAATAATTAACCAGCACAAAACATTAAAGTTAAGCCATTACAGTTACCTATTCTATTCTATAAGTACCACTTCGTAACCATAACATAAGAAGAGTTATGGGTTTTTCATAGCAATACTTGTTTTATTGAAGTTGTCTCACTACACAACAAAGAGCTACGGAACAATTTTACTAAGTAACTCCGTTAACAATGTAATGGAGTTTCAAAAACTTTGTATTTCTGCGGTTTTTAATGGAATTGCTTCGTAAATTACAGTAGGAATGCTTAAAGGATAAAATGTGCTAATGTTTTGAAATGTCACCGTATTTTGTATTTGTAATTCAGCGATAAAATAAGTTATATGTGTATTCCTGAAATACTATTTTATATAATAAAATATTTAATAACAACTCTATTATTTATTTTGTCTGATACATTTATCTCTAAAACATCTTATTCTCTAAACAATATAATATCCTCCTAATTTTTTATATAATCTCCCGCTAGATTGCTACTCATCAGCAATTAAATAGACTCTTATTAACATAATATAATTAAAAAAGTATTGTAATGAAAACGTACCCTTAAATATGTTACCGTTACCTTAGGAGGTGATAGAATCACCATCACAACGACTTCCGTAAAAAGGAAGTTCTACTCGTATTACATACTTGGTGTTATCAACAGCAATATTAAACGTTGTTTAGACAAATGAGATTAAAGACACTAAGTCCTCGGCTGCAACTCTTTCGTGTTCTATACCCTGTTACCGTTTTTACACCACCCATACGGCTCAAGGATTAACTACTAACGGGTACCTATCCAACTCCAACCGCGCCAGTCGTAACTAAACTTTTTAGATCGGTTACAATTTACACAATCTTTAGGCTTTGCGCTTCATTTTTCCTAATACGTACATAATCCAAAAAAGCATAATCTCGTATTTGAACCCGGATCTCCGAAAAATAAGTAGGTATGATAAATAAGACGAATTTAATCTATCCCAACGATCCGACGCTCTGATCATATGTGGGGGCGCGCAATTTGCAGTAAATAAGGATATCGGCCCAGCGTCATTATCTTTGTAGCCTACCTACGGTAATGACTAAAGGTCTGCTCTCATGTATTTCGTGTAGAGCTTTGTTATACAATTATATAGTTCTTAAAAATCAAATGCTTGAAGGAATGTTTTTCTATGTCAGTAGCAGTATCCTGACCTACCGGATGTTCCAATAATTACAATGTGCACTATTTTTTTATAACATAGGAGAAGCAAACGAGCATATTATAGTCCATCTGATGGTGAGTGGCTACTACCGCCCATAGACATCTGTAATCAACCCCAGACAGATGCGCCGCTATCCCTGAGGACTAAGTTGGAACGCCTCTGACAAGTAGGTTCCCACACCATTCAAATCAGAACACAGCAGTGTAGCGGTGGTGCCGTCGGATTCGAATCACAAAGGGTTCTACTACCTTCGATTAATAAATTAAGCAGAAGTAACTTGTTGGTAGTGCCGTTACAGTCGAATCCCGGAAAATTCCATCACCATATAAATATCTTGTCTTCTTGATAAGTATTCATACTCTTCCAATATCCTTACCTTATAACGCCATTAAATCAATTTTAATATTTCGGATAAAAGACCCAATAAATTTACTAAACCGAAATTAATTCTGTGTTCGGGTTTTATAGCATCTCGACCTTGAGAGCCTAAAGTGTCCCATCAATTTATCCTTAGGGTCCTTACTCACTTATCTCGAAGCAACAGTTTTCAATGTTATATAGTAGCAAATATATTGTTATTTTTAAAAATAAAACTAATAAAAGTAACGTTATATAAGTGCAGCACAACCTATCGTAACACAAAAAACAAATAAAAGCAATTTAAAATCCATTTGTATTGTAAATTCCTGTTCTTTGCAAAAGTACCTGCGTTTAGGGAACTGAACCATGATCCAATGGAAGGTTGATATAATATACACAAAATTCTTTAGGAAACTGCATCGTACGATATAACGTTACATTAATTTGACGAATATTTAAGTTGGCTTTTCACAATACAATACCCGTATATTGTCCAATTATGAAATTATTGTTATTTGTATACATTATTTATTTATTTATTTATTTATATATTTATTGTAACACAAACACACGGTTAAGGTACAACAGGGCAAACTTAATGCCTGATGGCATTCTCTACCAGTCAACCCTTGGTGGGTTGACTGGTAGAGAATTTAAATACATAAAATATTTAATTTAAATACATAAAATATAATTTTGACTTTTAAACGCCTAACAATTTTAATAGAGGCATTTTATTTTCCATAGAATGTCATCCTAATATACTAAATTAAAACTAATCTACCAAGGGCTGGTGAGCCGCTCACAAAGCCGAGCCCTTAGGGTCCTTATCGGGTCCACACCAGAGCGCATCGGCCGCTCATATTTCAATATAAAAATATCTTTCGTTCTGAGCGCGTTGCTATCTGGTTAATCGATTGTGTCGCCGAGCGGAAAATATGCTGATAATTTAGTGGACGGCTAGATTTCTGATATCCTGTACACATTTAGAAAGGCTGAAATTACCCTCTTCTCATGGTCGTGGGAGGTAGATCTTTTGTTAGCGCGGTAACTTACTTATAGCCATGCGTGGCGTCTATGAGAAATTTCTCTGTTGATGACAGATGTCTGCCACCTCTATGTCTATCTGTACCTTATATCAGTATTAAATTATAATTAATTATGACTGATGTAAGTAACAACGTACCTACTTGATTGTAAATTTACCAATTAATCTGAAAATTACTATTATACTTACTAAACTTATTAATGTAATGCAATTATTCGTTCTTACCCTAACCTGATAAACCTGTAATGTTAGCTGTAAATATGATTAAAATAAATATATATGGTTGTGTTCTCTTCTCAATGGTATGCTACATTAACACACGCGTTCTTAGTCCTGATTACAACTCTTCTGTGTCCAACCACAGGTAAGATTTGAGTCTTATTTGAAAATAGTAGATGTCCACGGTCATGATCACATAACATAGTAGCTACTAAACATTTATGAAATAAATTCTAAGTGGCGTTTATTTGTGTAAAGCGTGAATAAATGAATGCGAATTAAGCGTGAATGAATTTAATTTTTCGGGTTCCGTGCTGAAGGGTAATCACGGAACCCTATTACTAAGACGTCGGTGTCTGTCCACCTGTCACAGAGCTCTATCTCCGGAACCATAATAGATAGACACTTGATTTTTTTACAGAGGATGTATAACGGTGGCCGTCATAACAAAGAATACTAAAAATAAAATTAAGTTGAATATTAAAGGGGGTCTCCATACAACAAACCGGTATTTTTCGGCATTTTTCGATCTTATCAACCGTACTAGGAAGACAGTAGATATTTTTGCAATGCGTTGATTACTATAACTGCTATTATAATAAATAGAAATAAGAGTAATTAAACATATTTTAATATAGTCATTTTAATAAAATTTATAAGCCTCCATGTGCGAGTTCGACTCGTAGGAACTTGGCGAATTATTAAAGAGTTTTGCACGTTTTGAAGCCGAAAAAGTGCGAAAAGTGCTAGCAATCTTATCCTCCTATGCTTGTAATCCTCCGGACATAGCACAAAGGGTGTCAAAAGGCTCTCATTGCGATTGGTTTCATTACAAACAAGCGGTCGCGTTTTGATTATGAAGTTTCGATTAAAGGTTTTAGCTTTTGTTCTTTCATTGCTGTATACCTGTTTATCCTGTCATGGCGAAAGTATAATGATTTTTATATGACACTATCAATCAATTCCCTTTGTTTTTTCCAAAAATTCGTTAAAACATTTATTTGTTTTATCAATTGTATTAATTGTATCTTTAATATGGTTTATTTTTATCAAACTTATCAATATTCATAATAATTACGGCTTAACCTTACTGCAGTTAATGACTTTTTTGATTAAGCCAACAACATAAGAGCATTAAAAATGGAGCATATAAAAACTACGCCACGTAATACCAAAACCGATACTAATACGAGTGTACTTAATGAAGTACACGTTGACAAGCGGAATAAAGCCTCAATCTGCCGGCTCGCAGATTACTGCGCATTCATCGGGCTTCAGCCGCTGTAAATGTCCTACCTATAGGACCGTTGACTAGCATTTTACGTGGAATAACAGATGACATCTTGTATAGATGTCTGATTAATTAATGTTTTAATACTCATAACACAATTGAATAAATGTGATGTGAATTGGTAAAGCATACTCAAACATGAGTACCACTTACTAGATAAATATCTAATTTGTCCCTGTAGTTCCGGGACTAGAATAGGGCTTCATTATTCCCTGCCTGTCGTAAGAGGCGACTAAAAGGGGGCTTCCGTGGTTGGGAGCGGTAAGAGTGGGAACTCGAAGGACTACTTGGAGGACTGCGGTTGTGTTTCGCCGAAGATCCCAGAGTTCTCCAACAAGCGTTGATGCCGGCCACCGAGGGGGGGCTAGAGGGTTTAGTGCGGTAAAAATCCCACATAACCCGGCTTCGCTCCCACGTCGTCGGGTACCTTTTGAAGGTTTCCCCCTCGTAAAGTGGTTTCAAAACTCATTATTGTGTTTGAGTGTTATTGGTTTGAGTGTTTCAAAACTCATTATTGTGTTTTCCCATGATATCCACGACAAAGGATATAGCATATTTTATATCGCGTATATTTTCTTGACAAAATGTAAGAAAAATTACAAACGCTTACTTCATTCTCGAAAGCCTAACCGTCTATTATAAGGTACCTAGAATAGTGATGCCTAGAAAAATGTTAAGTTTACTCACGTAGGTAGGCACTTATACACAAAATGTCGCTTAAAACGACACATGTGATATTTTTTCGTAGGTATTGAGAATTACAGCCCGATTTCATAACATTCTTAAGAAAAACATTCGTAACAAAATAAGGTGTACGTATCACATATTTTACTTCAGAACTAGTAAGAGGTCTTTTGTAGAACTTGTCATAATGAAAATCATCGTAATTTATTTTTGTGTGACATAAAATAATGAATTATTCATTTTGTACAAAAATATACTAAAGGTTTACGGAAAATATATTAATGCTCATTATATAACTATGTTACCATTAATTTCATTGTAAATTAATAGTACGTCGTTAAACCATTTTTGTCTCACTTCCTAATACAGATCTATGCGATTTGATACGATACTACGAATCATAATTTCCCGATTGTAATTTACCTTGCGATCTTGCTTGTCACGGAATACACAGTAAAATCGCTCAATTTATTCGTGAACAATGAAGAACACAAGCCTGTGGTTCTCATTTAAGTTAGGCATATTATTATGCAACTGACACAATATTAAGTGATACTCAGAATCGATTTCGACGCAGGTCTAGCGCAGTCGCCCGAAGGCAATTGTCGATATTCCCAAAGATATAATATAATGTTCGAGTAATTTCATAATAATGTGGTTAAATTGGAAATGTCCTTGTCTCTCGTATGCGGTGAAATTATTGCAGTTTCCTCGTTACAGTTCTGATGTTAATTACAGTTAGCATAGATAGTTGTGGGTACGACGTTGTAGGTACCACGTGTAGTGATAAATTCGTTTGTATTATGCATTGAAGCTGAATTGTATACGATTAATAGAAGTTCTATTATAGGACTACTCTCTTCTTTTTAGTGCCGTAGGAGTAGTAAGAGATTTAGTTAGCGAGATAGACTTCAGTGTCTTGTTTTGAACCACCCACTACCGAGCATGGATCTCTGGATTAGGCTATAGTCCACTACGCGGGACAAGTGTGAACTGATGGATTTCACACAACCTTAAGAACGTCTTTTAAGAATTCTCAGGTGTGCGCCGTACAGGCTTTAGTGAAGAATTCTATTAGATACGCACATTACAATGCACATAGCCATATAACTTCGAAAACTTTGACACACACTTTCGTCCAAAAATATTTTGAATTATCTTATAAATTCTTTTGAAACCACTAACTGATATTTTATGGATTATAAATTTAAATTCCGTGTAAAAATAATTCGGCGCCGCTGTGAAACAACCTGTACAAAATGAACAATGAACGTATACAATTTATCGTCGCTGGCATTCAACTAAATGCAATTACACTCGGCCGTCCATCGTACACCGCTTAACAGGAACGTTGCACGTTTTGTTCTAATTCGGATTATACAGCTTAGCCTCCGAGCGGGTAAATAGAAGGTGTTTGACGTCACCCCCGGTCTTGACGCGACAAAGGAGGGACGGCCGAGATGGTTTCTAATTACGACGAGACCGTTATGCAAATCGGGGACCCGGCGAGGTCCATGTCTCTAATAAACATGCACGGCTCTTGCGGTCAGACCGCCAAATTGCTCGCCTCCACTCGCGCATAATAAAACCACTCCAATTGTAGAGCCCACTCCGGACAATTATTCTTTGATCAAACCAACCAGGACTTTTTGAAGCCGTATCCAGTCGGTGGCGCAGGTGCGGCACGTTTATCTTATTTTTAAATTGAACGGATGTAGGTGACATCTCGCTTTATGTTCGCCGTTTATTAGGAGCCGTTTCGACGGAGGCACGGACCGAGCTATTTAGCCGGCAGATGCGTTCCGGTAAATTGAACGGCGGTCGAGGAAATCGCCAGGTCGTGCCGTGACTCCGCTCGTTCCGAAACTGGGCTAAAAGCGCCGCTTAGCTCGCCTTCATTCGCTCGGTAATTTTTCACGGAAACCGTCCCGCGGACAGGTCGGCGCTCTAAACGACTTTAGTCCGCCGAAGTCCGTTAGAAATTTGAGAATTTTCCGACCGATCGTTCTAGAATTCTCCTCGGTAAATTGCTGTGTTTTTTATTGCGTCAGAATTCTCGGGGGCCGACACGGGGACGCTCGGCTGGAAAAATATTCATTTTTCACCGGGGCGGCAATATTTCCGTTTGTATTGGAACAATCGGCGTGCGTTTTGCTCGTATCTGCGAATGACAAAGGAAGGGTGTGACTAAGCGACACGGAGGGTTATTCGCGCATGTTTCAGAATCGTTGCATTTCGAGGCACGTTTGCGAGGAAGTCGTTACCGGTGTCGTGATCGCGAGCAAAAAGAATCAAGTGCTCTATCGGCCTTTAGGAATGCACGGGCGGTGGCGCGCTCTCGTCACGCGTTCTCGACTTTAAGTACTAGTGTTATGGACGTGTTTTCCTTTGAATTCTCACGGACAGGACAATAAACCAACATAATATTCATTTTTACGGACGCACGTATTCAGTGAATATCCCCTAGATGCGATGATTTATGAGCTCCGCCCGTGACTTCTGTGTTTGCAAGCTTATATGCTTGTTTTATTTACGTAGACTTACTAGTGTTAAGTTATTAAAATGCTTTTCTATTTTTGAGATGTATTTTCCAGCTGTGTTTGCGATAGCGCAGTGCGTCAATGCAATTCTGCTGGTAGTGTTCCCTTTTATAATTATCAAATTTACAATTTCAGTTAAAATCATATACGAAAATTTAATTAACACGTACACCTACGTTCTGTTAAATATTTATTTTATAGTAAATCCAAATTTTATATATTTTCATAACTTGTCGATTACTTGAAATTAAAAACTGGCATTAATTGAAAAACAAATATTAACAAAGATAATCATATGTGTCGTCCATGTGCGAGTTAATTGATTATAAACATAGCATACAATATATAATTATTATAAATCAACGCAACATATCAGATGGACTCAACGCTCATTCAGTACTTTGACGTTATAAAATAAATCATAACTAATTGTACTACAATTAACATTTTCATGAACAAATTTCAGAAAAGGCTGGACCCAATTTTCTGTCGTCCACGTAAATTACTACAAACATAATCTGATTTTGCTTAAAATTACGTAGAAATACGTGGCAAGCTTCATTATTCATTCTTTATAAGAGCCGTGTGAGCTAATAAAGTAAGTTTCAATTTCATTAATAATTCCGAGTGAAAACGGTAATAACTGCAATTAAACAGACGCGCTGATTACTATCGAAACATTTCATAATATTAACGCTTCAATTACGTAAATGGTAAAAGGATTAAATGCAATTAAGGTCACACTTTACGTTAATCCGCACTGGAGCAGGATTCTGCCAAGCAGTGAAACGTAAGAAGAGTTGCAGTTAACTTACATCCGTTACTTGACAACGATCGCGAAAAAAAATTAAAATTCAAATAGATTCATATTGAAGTCTTTTTGATAATTAAGAAGAAGAAGGCGTTTCCCTATGGAGAAGAAGCGGGGTAAGAAACTCTATACGTGTGCAAATTTATACCTTTTACACACGGTGGTGTCGTATGGTCCAGGATTCCTTGAGCAATCCGTTTGAATAAAGCAAAGTATAAGAACATAAGGTACAGCCGATTACTAGTCATTTCCTTTTACGAAAATGATTGTTTTATTGGCGAAATAATATTTATTCCAAAACATAAACATATTATTGCGAAAATACGAAAGTTAAAAAACGAACACAAACAATTTCCCGAAGTAAAACTTTCAACAGAAATTATAAGCTTAAAAGCTTACGACGTACTTAAGTCAGTAATACTTGTAAACGATGGACTGCACTTAGCTTTTTGTAAAACGGAAGAGCTTTTTCATTTTAAGTTCAATTCGACGTTTAAATTTTATAAAATTACCATCTCTGAAGATGTTACAAGCTTTTGAGGTTCCATCGGAGACATCATAGCTTACGCCTGTCCCATTGCAAGAGTGGCATGCGTTTTGTTCTAGTTTAAGGAGTGCTTTAAGGAAGATGCACGTAAATAATGCTTTTTTTATAATATAGGAGTAGCAGACGAGCATGCAGTCCACCTGATGGTAAGTGATTGCTGCCGCCCATGGACGACTGTAATCAACTCCAGATAGGATTAAATATGACCTGAGGCTGGCCACAGATGCGCCGCTATCCTTGGGGACTAAGCTAGAATGCCTCGGAAAAGTATGTCTCTCTTACTACACCCATCAAACCAGATCATAGCAGCGCTTAACACTGCTGTTATGAGGCAGAAATAGGTGCGGTGCGCATTTTAACTTTGGAAGATAGCACATGTTTGATTGTTTCTGTACCATTACTTAGCCTGATCGTTTGCTGCTCCAGTTCCATAAAAAACTTTGTTCAAGGGGAGAATGGGGACAATGTCGCAAAACGGAAGTATCTTAACCCTTTTCAGTCGTTAACGCCACTCTGTACCCATGGGACGGGATTTTAAATACCCTCTTGAAATGTCATGAATAATTTGGACAATACCCCGCCACTCCATGCTTTTGACGGGTGTAAATGAGAATTGATGTAGAAATCCATGATAATATTTTTAACATTACGTAATGATTTCAGTTGATATTTTAACATTGTTTTTCAGTCTTATAAAAGGAACTCCTTTTATAAGGCTGAAAAACAATTTTAATCAAATATTAGTAACTACTAATATTTGATTTGTAAGTTTTAACACGAAGGGTTCCAACATTATCAAGGACTGCCTTGTTTGTTACCTCAATTTTATAAAAAGAGAGAAAAATGCCATCTGCAATAATTTATTCCGCAAATTTTAGATTATATCACATCATTATCAAACGGTTTTTAAATAACGAGAATTATAACTACATTGTTTCACAAATACATATTGAAAACTATTACAAAAGTAATTATATTATCTAACCGAAATATAGATCATGAAGACGATATTACTCGGCAATAGCCTTGTTTCATACCTTTAAAATGTTTTATGAGAATAAGTAATATGTTTCGACAGCCTTACCGCCCGCTTTAGTGTTCATAAAATGCGTATACCTAGCAAATTTCCTTTATGCTACTAAGTAATAACTTTTAGCGGCGTTTCGCGTTTAAATTAAAACGTATCATTTCGTAAACTGAAACCTTAAGCAAGCCTTTCGAGACTTAATTAAATTATACATTATAATATAAAGCACGTTTCATTTCGTTTTATAAACTTTCAATATATTTCAATGATATTTTGTTTAGCTCTTAAAAATGTGCCGTCGGTAGTTCATATTATGTTATTCAAATTCGGACTAGATCTATGAAATATTTTTTATTGAAATAAGACATGTGCGGAATCTATTTAAAAATTCAAGAGATTAGAGTGTTAACGAGGGACATCAATTAATAAGATAAAATTTAACCTTGTGATATTATTAAATATCTAGCATAAATGTAAAGATCATAAAAGGTCGATTAGTCACATGTCACTAAACGGCTATAATCTTAATCATAGAGTGCAAAACAAAAGAAAAGCGAGAACAAGCAAAAGGCGATTGTGATTGCTATAAGTGTGCCGTAAGCCCGCGACATCTCAAAGCCATTAAGACCCTACCGAAACCGACACACTCCGACCCCGCTCTTTAATCATATCCATCTGAGCATTCTTCAGCCCAGTAAACAATGCTGGCTGACAACTCGCGAAACAAATGATTCAAGTGATAAATTGCCGACTCCGAGAAATAACTTCGTTCGTTCCCTTCTTTTGTCCGATTGATTACTGATAATTCCGACTTCCGGCAGAAATAGATAATTGCCTTTCCCCCGACTCCACTAGATATCTGAATTACGTACATGTGTTATATTTTCGGTCTAGTAAATGGTTAGTAATGGTTAGTAAATATCTGATTAGGTTTCTATCGATTCTCCGCGTGTTACGAAACTTCGTGTTTCAACCCCCGGCCCTGACAAAAACTTTGAAAAGAACTTAGAGTGAAGATTTCTTTAGAAGTTCCGTCAGAATCACCGCACATTTTTGGCACCATTTTATTCTATAAAATAAAATGAAAAAGTAACATTGGATACAAGCCGTTCTATGAAATACGAGAAAGTATTCTTAATGCATTATGAACAAAGGATATCGTTCTTTTACTTTACAATGGTGCGAACCGAGCAAGTGCGAATTCAATAATTCTGAGCAAACACAATACTGTACATTCTTTTTTTTATTCCACGGAGTTGGGACCAAGAAAATGCATAAGTGTAGCTAGAATTCGCAGTTCAGTATTTCACGAAACGCCTGTAACTCCGGTTCGCTTAAACATACCCGAGCCAACTTCTCGCTAAAGAGTTTTAAATCTTAAACGTTATACAGCTTTAGCCGGGAATGTTAACAGCGTACATGAATGATGGAGTGCCGCCCGTTCAAACATAGCAAATGTTTAAAAATACACTTCGCGTTTTAACAGATATTCATCTACTTAGGGAAGCGGATTTCGCGGGTCGTAACTCGTAAAGCTTCGAGTACACGAGGTTGTAAAGTGTAGATTTATGTGCCAATGAAAACGACCGAATTAATTGGTGAAACACGCTGGATCGATGGAATACGGATAAGCTGTTCGCAACGCCGTCACGATATGTCGTTTTGTAGATGCAGTTTGTTTGCATCCGACGTTGAAATATCGACGTATTATTGCTTTATGTCCGGATTTCAGCAGATATATGCGTACGACTTTTATTATTCGATCGAGCAATTTGTCAGTCTTTAATTTTTCATACTATTTTATGAGTGTCACACCATATGGTCCTTCAAAAGGCACAAAAGAGCTCTTCTTCAATCCCGGCGATGCGTTGAACTCTTCCGTTGACGCAAATGTCCACAGACGAATTTTCATTAGATTTCTCTTGTAACTTGGCAATTTTTTTTATAAGTAACAGAATATATTTGGTGTTAAAATATGTAAATTACTCGTACATTGATGCAAAAATGAGGGACTTTTAGTAGTTTTGAAGACATTCTGAACAAAAACATTCGTTAAGAAAATTTTCGGTGAAATCGAATAAAGATTGCGATCTTGAATTTTAAATGGCGGTAGCCAACTACAATAAAATGAAATAAACGATAATAACATAACATTTTATAAAGGATATTACTGTTAAACATTTGCTTAAATGTACGAGTACGATATCGCTATTTTCACGTGCTTTTGGCGCGGTTTCAGAGGAACTGGAGCGAGACGGGTTTAAAAGTTCGGGACTTATTGCGGAGACGTTAATCGATTTTTTAAACTTATTGTACGGAATAGAAGCAGCGCTTGAATATATGGTCTATGTATTCCTGCTTTATAAACGTGTTTCTAGAGTACTGGTTTATTTAAAGTTTAATTCTTTTGCAAATGTTCATCTAAAGGCACGACAAGTAAGCATGTAAGAAATATTGTTTTGCTATAAAGTAGCTGATCTCCTAAAGCAAGAACAAATAGTAAAACAGTATCGAATTATAACAATGAAGATTTATAAAAGTCGTAGTCAATAAAGCTGTAATATATCTGAGGGTTGAATCGAGAAGCTAATCGAACGTGTGTTGTTGGAGAATCGATTTGGCATCGTTAGCGGCGGAGCAGAATACACGGGGTAATTTCATTAGCCAATCCTCTTGGCTGCCGATGGGCCGATTAATCAAAGTCGTCGGGAACGCGACGCCGAGACGAATGGACCCGAATGGGGAATGTCGGGGCCGAATGGTACGATGTGGTCGACGCTTAACCACCGTTACGTCGAAGGAAATTGACCAACAAAGCAAGACCTACGTACTAAGCTTAAACACAAACGAAACTCCTTACACTTTACGATCACAAGCTAAACCTGTACCATACAAAATGAAACTAGCAGTCTACATTCAGTAAGAACATTTCATGTACATTGTATTTAATACGGAGTTCTTTAAGTACTAAAGCGACAGAGTTTATAAAAGCAATCCGCATTACACTAGTCGGAATAACGGCAGTGGAAGTGAGAATTCTTTCGCACTAAAAACTTTTTAATTCACGTCCCAACTTATACAAGTTCTTTCTCGAGGAAGCGTAAAGATAATAAGTATGGCGCTGCTTAACTCTCATCATTGTTGTAAACCACAGAATGATTATAGTAAAACTTTTGCCCTCCAGAATTACTTTTAAGATTTGGATTTACCCAATCAATTTGGAAGGAGACATTTATATTTAACAGACCGGATTTATTTACTTTAAAGGAATCCAAGGGCTTATCTTCGGGAAATAACCTGATAAAAATAAATTCGGTAATAAAACTGATCCCGTACAAGACGCAATGGCTAGTTACGGAAGAAAGAGTGGGGAGAGGAGTTTAAAGGATCAGTCACAAATCCATGGTATATATAACTTACCTACCTTGGGCGTTAGAGTACTATTGACTGGCACAGACTAGTTACCTACTTGTAAAAGGATCGCGAGTTAGTAATTTTGTTGGTATTGAAGTAATATTAACATGTAAAGCTTATGTAGTGGATGCCTTAGAAACAAAAAGATGAATATCAGGTCGACAAATATAAAAAAATAAGAAATCAAAATCAATAGGATCTTTTTCTGCCTGGGATCAAGAACCCTCTACGGCAGCCCGGTCACTTCTGTATCTCTCGGTTCATCAAGATACAACTAGTCAAATGTATTGACACTTTACAATCTACTAGTCTATTGATACTTTACAAATACCACAATACAATCGTTGAACTGTCTCGCCATTGAGGCATAAACGTTTTGATTTCAGAACTGTACAAAATTGCAAATGATCTTGAGACTGTTGCCAAACCGCGCTACATTTGGAGAACATTTTCTCACATCGAATATGTAAAATCACAATGCAGTCTCTACACAATTCTTAAACGTTTTCGGTAACTTACCAGTCTGTGCTAAATAACTCCCAATATTTCAGGGACTAGTCCAAATAATTTCTTTTTGATACCAAAATAAATCCGCATCGAGGAAGTTAAATTACGTGTGGTGAGAGCGTCGTATCGCGATCCTATCGAGTGAGAAATAAATCCGCGGGACTCGGTTGCCGCCATATTGGATTGCCGGGAAAGTATTCTCTTAAGTTTCATTAAGCGATCCGAGAGATGCGTTCGGAGATACGGCGTCTAACTACCGAATAAATCGCTATAGAATCCAGGGGAACTTTGGACATACTTGATTTACTTGAGGGGAATCTGCGAAAGACATCGAAAACTGCTCGAATTAAAGTCTATCGTGAGGCTGCCGATGGAACTTTCGGATAAATGCTCTCCTATCGAATCCCATCGCTTCCAATGACTGAATAGTTCCATTGTTTGGAGCATTGTCACGGAACGCTGTCTTTTCCTTTTTGTTTACTTCTGATACATTTCGTGGACTTCATAAAATGTTTTTCCTTTCAAACAATATGTCAAAAGTTTGGCTTTCTGTGGAGTTGGTTCAGTAATTCGAAACAATACTCTTGGGAGTATATTCTTGGATTCGTTATGGAAGACAACTTTAAATAATATTCAGTGAACAAGTCAAAAGTAGTTACGAATAAGTTGCGTAATTTTAATGGGTCAAACGATACTTGTCTCAATTTTAGTCAATCAGTGTGAGACAATGAGGGTTATGTATTGATATTGAGTGACCCAAATACTATGAAAGAGCATATTAATTAACTAAAAGCAATTGAGTATTAAAAAGACTGATTGTACTGTAGAACAGAGAAGAGATTTTCAATGCGGTACCGTTATCATAGAGCAATCATAATAAAAACATTGTTTTGTTTTCAAAAAAATATTTATAAAATAAAATGTATCGTAAAATATATTTTTTTCTAGAAGAATACAGTATATAATTATAACAGTAGTGGTAAGAGGTTTTTTATCGTTTTCTATAATATAGGAATTTTTGGTAAACTACACCATTATAACGTTTTTATGTTCTCTTATGCTTTCATCATCAGTATTTTGTAAAATAAACCCCGTAATATACCTTCAGAATCAACCTTAAAAGGCGTGTTCACTGAATTTTCCCTTCCTCAGTCCCTCATTAGGAGTCAACCCTTGGCCCGCAACTATCGTGTTGATCGGGTTCCGTCATCCCGCTCATAAACTTCGGTCCCGGGGGATACATGACTCGGATCCTTAGAGTATACGAGTAAGGTACGGAGCACGTGTGTCAGAGTTATGACTGTAGGTTTTGTGTATTAAGCGCAGTCATAGTCTACGAGTAGTGGAGTGAATTAAGACCCCTTGGCGAATTAAGTGGTGTGAAGATCGGGGTTCAGATCACAAACCCACACACCACATTCTAGACAGTTATAGAAAAGATTTTAAGGTGGTAGAACCCTTTGTGG
Source organism: Epargyreus clarus (assembly GCF_041222505.1). Lineage (NCBI taxonomy): Eukaryota > Metazoa > Arthropoda > Insecta > Lepidoptera > Hesperiidae > Epargyreus > Epargyreus clarus. The sequence goes on from NW_027332223.1 coordinate 14,953,414, forward strand.
TTCGACTCCGGCGGCACCACCGCCACACCTATTTCTACCTAATAACAGCAGTATTAGGCGCTGCTGTGTTCCGGTTTGAAGGGTGTGGTAAGGGAGACAGACTTTTCCGAGGCGTTCCAGCTTAGTCCCCAGGGGTAGCGGCGCATCTGTGGCCGACCTCAGGTAGGAATATCTAATCCTATCTGGGGTTGATTACAGATGTCCATAGGCGGCAGTAGCCACTTACCATCAGATCGGACTGCATGCTCGTCTGCTACTCTTATATTATAAAAAAAAAAATATTTCAACGGTGAAGATTACTTCAACATCATATTGATGCATACTTACATGAAAAAATAATGATTTTGATGTTCTCAAAAAGGGTCAAAAGTCTACAGAACCAGACTAATACACGTAAAGTACAATTTTGTTCTGTAAAGAAGACAAATGTAAAGGTTTGTACTGGTAATGATTTTGACTATTCTTATAACATTCTCAGTTAGTCAAAAAGATTTTGTAGATTTTAAATAAATCGATGACAGCTAAAATATATCAATGGGCATTCACAGAGGAGCTGCTTCTATTGAGTACTAAGTTAGAATGCTCCGTGTTCCAGTATATATTTAGTCAAGAAAAAATCTAACTTATCTTTAAAATAAATGTACATTGTATCAATTAATGTGAAATCAATCAAATACGAGAACAGCAATGATCATTCATATTTAACTTCATCTAATAATTATAATACACAAAATCGATACAACTAATTATTCCTAGTTAATAACCTATTCGGTTTTGTCGTACCAAATTCAATTAATACACGAAAACACATATAGATTCCTAATTACTCTATGTATAGATAAAGGAAAATTAATATTATTCGGTATTGAGTAAAGTGAAATTTGTTTGGTGGCTAATCACAGAATTAATAAGCAACATATAGGTACTGGTATTAATTTGAATGGCTTCCTTGAATAGCCCTCCACAATATAGGTACACAAATACAACTAGACAATAATATATTGAATAGCAGGTGAAGGGCATGCTCATTTAACATGCCTGAATGTAAGTAGATACTGCCTATGGACACCTGCACTTGAAGGTTGTAGAACTCTTTGTGGTTCGACTCCGGTGGCACCACCGCCGCACCTGTTTCTGCGTCATAACAGCAGCGTTAAGCGTTCTGTTCTGGTTTGAAGGGTGTGGTAAGGGAGACATACTTTTCCGAGGCGTTCCAGCTTGGTACTCAGTGGTAGCGGCGCACCTGTGGCCGATCTCAGGCATTAATGTCTAACACTGCTGTTATTAGGCAGAAATACCACATTTAAAGTATATTATTATTGAGTTCAAAAGTTAGAGTAACTATTTGCCATAAACGTTGCTGTTTTGTTTTAACGAGTTTTTTTGTTACAGACCTGTCCTCCAATGTGTTTTTCTTCATGAACTGAACCTTCACCATCTTTTCAGCAAGTAACCTAATTTCTAATACGAAATACTCGTAACATGGGAAAGTATCGTATGCTAGATTCGAACGTCGAAACTTTAAATTGACCGAATTTCGTATCGCGCCGTCAAGAATATACCTTGTTTCCTTGTTACGTTTCGATGGCATATCAAAACCGTTTTTCATAGGACGAAAATACATTACCATAAACGATTTTTATCAAACTTGTAACAAGATTCTAGTAGCGATGACTTCTTAGAAATATTCAGGCGTTTTTTATATAAATTCTCATTGTTATTCACGACACCGCGTACGCTGTTCAATTGGGGGCGCGCTGCGAAGGCAATTCCGTAGTCGAATGAGTCGACTTAAAGTGGTAGGGGCTCCAATTTAATTTACGAAGATATGTAGAATGTATTTGCACACTTTACTAAAGGTTCCGATCGGGTAGGTTTCGCAAACGTATCGTGTTATTTACTTATTTTAATGGTAAATGTGAATGCTTGTGGTTAATTCAACGTTAAGCAAACATTGAATCTTAAAGCTGTAATCAATTCCAAATAGGATTAATGTTTTACAGGACTTCAATTACAGATATGTAACTGATCCTTTGTACAAAGTTTGAATACCGCATTAAACTTATCCTAAACTTAATAAACCTGTTTTACATCATTTATACCATGCACCGTTTTATGTAACGTGCAACCGTTGATACTCTGAAGTAAAAATACAATTCATTAGATAAATGCAAATATGCATAGGAAACCGACTTTTAGGCAGTTATAACTCCACTTCTATCTTAAATATCTTAAGGTAGTTTGCTATCTTAGGAGCAATAATGCTTCTGTAAATACGAAAGGCGAATTGCATCGAAATAGTATATCTAAAAGAGATTTAAACTAGAATGTCTTTGTTAACCACTCTTAGAGACAAAAATTTCGAAAATAATTTGCTGAACGATCGAGCTGATATGTTAAGTATATTATTTTACCGCTCGCAATAATTCCGCGAACAAATGGAGGATAATGCGAATTTAATCAACGGCGCCATTTCATTCTGACGGGGATATTTCGATAACTAATTATAATTATTGACGGGGTTGTCATCGGGCTTTCAGTTAAACTGTTATGACGATTTGGCACCGGGTTTTAATTTCGCTTTATTCTTTCGTAATTATTCGCTATTATTGATATGTTTCATGTTTTTGTTCGTTTCAAGCAGGATCGGGTTTGAAAATGTTTTTTGTATTTTTTTGTAACTAGCTTTTGTTCGAGGCTCCGGCCACATGTTCTCATTAACGGTGGTAAAGAGTATCCTATGTACATGTTAATTAAGGTCATAAACTATCTGTATGCTAAGTTTCATCTAATATAAATCAGCCATTTTTGCATGAAAGAGTATCAAATATCCATCCAACCTCTCAAACTGATTGGGAAGATAAGATAAGAAGACAGTAAAGTATACAAAGATAGTTTTAGTCAGTGTGTCTTATTAATTAATGTAAGAATTCCTCTATCCTAAACTAAATTGACAAAATCAGTACTTAAATAATTGCAAAAATGATTACGTGTGTCATGGTGGATTTATGGTTGTAACTATTTTTAACTACCTCTGCTGGGCACGAGGCTCTTCCTACGGCTAAGGAAAGGCTAGAGAATGTCACCACGTTTTACTAATGCAGATTTATAATTTCATACTAACTTTTTATTTCAATATTTCAAATTTTAGAGTGCCTTGATAAAACAACTACGAGACAGCAATGTGCCCTAAATCATCACAGTTCCCAACTTACAACTTTATAAGTTTGTTGGTTGGTCGTTGACTTAGTGCACAGTGTGATATGCATTTATTATTAGTGCGAAGCGAAACTTTGTTTAAACTTTTGCTGGAGGTATAAGGAAATTATTAATAAAGCAAGGAAGAGATAAAAGTGGTTTAATATAAATACACAAGCAGAACTGGGCACATTTGTGTATAATTTAGTTATATTTGAATCATATACATTTTAGGCTCTATAGAATAAACTACTTTTCGTTATAATTAAAAACGTGCTAATACGCTTACATATCTACCCCTTTTTGTCAACCATTAAACATACCACATCAAATCGCCCGAACGAATGGACCTCACAGAAGCCAAGCTATATACTCATACCTTACCCAACAACAAACATATTTGTCATATATGTATGTATATCTGTTTCGTCAACAGAAGGTGCGGGGTCAACAATAGGAGGTCAAATATTTGCTGCGGCGTCGCCGAGATGTTTGCCGGGTCACACGATATAACCCGTTGACGCTTGAGGCGGAATGGGTTAGATTGGTCACTGGGATATTTGGATACCCAATTCGCTTATAGCTTTGTGGTGCAGGGGACTGTTAATGGACTAAGTTTTGTGTATCCCTTTGTGTATCAATGCGTTTGGAGCGTATGTAGGTATAACTTTTTTGCATTATGACAGCAATGTCATGTGATGCTGAGATCCGGCTTAAAAGGTGAGGTAAGGCAAAGAAAGATACTCTAGCCGTTTTTAACTCGGACAGCAACACATTTGTGGTCAACCCACAAAAAAATGTATTTGGGGTTGTTTACAGAAGTCTATAAACGGCTATGATGGTTCAGGTACCATCAGACGGTCTACATCCTCCTTAGTTACTATACTTGTTGTCAGACATGTTCGGGAGCGGTTCAAAACAGTGAGCAAATCTGCCATATACATGATATCGAGTTCGATTACTAGCTTATCGAAAAACCAGATGAAATGATTTTTTTATGTTTTACATCTCACGACATAACAATGCTCACATCTCATACGTATTTACGAGTAAACATAAAATCACGGGAACAATAAACGTATTCTTTTAAAGAACAATAAAACATTTTATCTGCAGTCAAACAGATTATCTCTTGTTTGATCAAAGCCTGAAGTTTACAAACTTATGGTGTTGGGGACACTACCGAGATACCGCGGGTGTCAAAATGGTGACAATTCCAGCTTCCGAACAAACATTTGTTCCATACAAATATTTGGGGCCCTCCTTAATTTCTAACCGGAGGTTGTCATCAATAAATAACAGGTTCGAGGTTTAGTCTATAATATACTAGTTTCCCAAAAAGTGTGTTAAAAAAAACATTTTACGTTCTCGAAGTAAACGAGGATTTATCTGATCAATAGTTGATCATATATGTTTTTGAGAAAACCTCGATAGCGAAATTCAGAAATATTAGTGCGTCATATTTGGGTTGCCATCACTAATAGGTACCTACTTACAATATCTTTATCCAATTTATTGCAGCTCATGCGACTGGACAACCTTAACTTAATACAATATGACTAAAGAAGTAGACTTAGTTTTATTTATTGTCATAACATACATTTCGATGAAGCTCATAGACGTCTATAATTGAATACAATACGAATAAGTATATCTATGTCCTTAATGTATTCAACACACACCATATATGTATATCTTTAATTTTACAAACATGTTAGTCATCTATGCACGACTAATATTAACTTATAATTTAATTCACAAAAACAGTATGTCTAAACGCTTCACTGTGTCCAAGCGACATTAATCACTTTTATTCTCGTACATTTAGGAAACATACTAAAACATTCTACGGTGAGATATACAGCTAAAAGCCGGCGCAGAAACTTCAGGACAATGTGGTCCGCTGCTCGTATATATTGGAAGTGTCAGACACACTCTCAAGGCTACTCTACAGCGCTCTGGTCTCTTATAAACTTAGCACTAGGTGAAAATATTAAACTACTTCTAAGTAAGTCCATAAAATAATGTATTTGCTAGTTTGGTTTTGGGCTCTATTATTATTAGTATTTCAAGTGATAAATCTGTATGTATTTCTTTTTTATCAAATAATTTGCAAAAAATATCATGATGCGTGATTTAATTTCATATGTCTATTACAGAGCTGTCTCGAAAATATTGTAGAATATTTTGTTTTCATGAATGAGATAAACCGAATATTCTATAAAGAACAATTTTACTTGTGGCTTATAAATACGTAAATTAAATAAACAACAATGCGATAACATTAAAAGTTTTACTAAAGTCCTACCTTCGTCGCGTTTTATAATAAAAGTGTCAGATACATCTAGAGCGCTCTAGAGGAAGCAGGCAGGTGGTGATAAATAACCGAGCGCACCTCTGCAACTACTGATTTTTTAATCTCTCCCGTGGATTTAAATAAAAGCTGCATTTTGCGGTTTTCCGCTGCTCCCAAATCTGCGTGCAGTTGAGCGTCGAGTTTTATTCTGTTCTAGTTTTAACCGCTTTTGTTTTTTTTTTATTACCGCTTTATAAAATCATACTGTTTATGGTTTGTGTTTGTGTTCACATTATAGCGTGCTCGAGCGAAAAATGTACCAATTGCTACAGAATGATTACAAAAAGACAATCCGACAGCTTGTAAATATAGCCTTTGTTACCCTCAAAATTTAAGAAGATTCCAACCTCACCTCATATATCAAAATCCGACAAGCCGTTTAGTCCACAGTGTGTGGAAAGCTTCAAAAATATTACAGTTAAAGTTATAAACCAATTAAAAACGGAGTTATTATCAATTTCTACTTCACATTTAACATTAATAAACTAGAGCTCCAATGTGGCTTTGCGCTCATGTGTACATACAGTGAACCTATAGAGGTGGAATGTTATGCGTATACATAAATATAAAGGTTTCACCTAGTGTAGCAGCCAAGTCGTTCGAAGTTCCCGGACGCCCGGGGCTAACCGTTTTTGCGGCGGAACATCTACAGAAATATATCGCCGCGAGTGTCTGTGAGGACGAACGTAACGGCTCGCTTGAAATATGCTCGGCGACGTGGTTCCGTTTGCGGGAAGAGAAATATTCTTGTAAAACTGCTTTTGATTCTGCTAACATCTGGTACGCTGATTTTGTTACTTGTACTCTATAGCAAGAGTTTCTAAAACGATGTTGGCTAGTTGACTTTCAATTCTATGGGAATCAATTATGAATAGATGACATTTGAATTTGTCAAAGAGGGGAAAGAAGAAGAAGGAAAATATTAAATATCAAGGAAAACAGCAACTAGAAAATAGACATTTCTGGAATTTTTACTTCAAGTAAAAGTATTTCTAGTATTCAGTGAAGATGTTTTTCGTGGATTGACCGCAGAAGCATCAGCACTGCACCAATTTCTTGCTTATGGCAATGTGGCTGTATTATTCTTTGAAAGGTGTGGTTAGGCGATACTAGGACGAGGCTTTTTTTACCCTTAGGGGACTAACGCAACTGCCGACTTTAGGCAGGATTCTAATCCGATTTGAAGTTGTTAGCAGCAGTACTATTTATCATTAGGTAAACTGTATACTCCTTGGCCACTCAAATATCATACCATAAAAAACTTTAAGCTCAAAATATTAACGATATCATAAATTGAGTACTTCACACAGTAGTAAGAGAAAAGTTAAGATTTTCATCAAAACAGCGACTAAGTCAACCGCGAGCATACTGATAAGTTTCTGGAAACTCATCTCACAAAAAGTTGCAAAGACTTTCCTAATATTAGATGGCACATTGATGCCTAAAACTCTTCTTGGACGGGAATCAACGGAACGTAACAGGAAGCGGCAGTTACAGCCTTTCCGGTCGTCGATTTACATCTTTAAATTATGGATTCTGAAGGAAATGAATTCTGTTGATATTTTTTTCTTTTCACCCGCTTTTCGTTTGCAAAAGAATATATTATGAGCATAGGAATGAGTTTGGATCTCGAGAATGTCTTGTGTTATTAAAGGAGCAATTTTCGTTTCTACTCGTATGGAGAATAAATATTCATAACGTATTTCCACAAAAGTCAAGGACAATGAGGTTCTTTGGAGCCAATCGTCTGGATTGAAATGTTCAAGCAATTACTTTGAGTATTTTTTTATTCAAGTGAAAATTATAATATCTGTTAAGGAATAAGATTAAGGTTAGATTAATAAGGTTATTTTCTAAAATCATAACCATAAAGGTAGAAAGTGGTTGAACCGACAAGTCTCCTTCTTTACATCTATTTCTGCCATCGTTTAGGATGACTTAAAATGTAAGAGAAATACTCCTTAAGAAAGAGAAAGCGTTGTCGATAATTTCAAATCAATTTGCATATAAACCGAGCGATCTTTAATACAATGCGTTCTTCGAGGATTAAAGTATCAGTAATATTTGCAGCACAATGGCGGCTCGCGAATTAATCCCAGGTGTCGAGGATTAAAAGATATAATAAGCTGAAGCGGAAATCTCCGGATTCCGAGTCAACTTGAAACAATAGTCGCACTTTCGGCCACTTGTCAACTCGCGTAATCTCGCTTTACACTTAAAATCCCTCCCCGAACCGGATTTAATCTGAAAGAACCGGTTCCAACAGGTTTATTGTTCGCGCCTCGCCGTGGAAATAGTAGACGTTTTTTCCTGTCCCGCTAATAATAGGTTTTGTTTCAATTAGGACGGGACCCGACGTCGGATTCATTGTTAGCAAAATACAATCGTAAAGCTGAATGGTAGGTACTTTCCTAGCGAACCTCTTTGCATAAAATCTCATTCGAAACTAATCAAGATTACGGTTTATTTTAAACTCGTTTGAACTTCTTTCCTGGCGTCTACGACCACTTAACTGCGAAGTTATGGAGTAAGTTAAACAAAGGCTAATACTGAGGCTAATTCTAATTCTAGTTAATAGACTGCAGTGGATAATGAACTTTGCGCTTGCAATTTTACAACACAACCGCTGATTACAGTTTGGCGTATACTGTGCGTGTAACTTGCTTCCACTACGAAATGGTTCAAGTATGACTCCAGTTCGAGCTATATTTGCGATTTTAAAGTATTGGTATCCTCCTATTTCCCCTCGTGAAGATTTTTCAATTGATCTTAAAAAAAATAAGTAAGGTACATATTTATTAACCTTTAAAAAGGAGGAGGTTTTGGATTCGGCTGCATGTATTTTTAATTTTATTCGTGCGAAAGATACTGCAAAAAGGGGACTATGATAAATTATTATGCATTTCTATATATGCTCAATAAAAATAAAATTGTAATTCTACATTTTTTTCAACTATTCAAAATTAAAGTACCATAAAAGGAAACTAATAATCAAATATTCTGAGTAGCTGAACTCTGCTCAATCTACACAGCCAAGGATGGCTCAAAACAGCTCAGTTGCCTGTTGCGGCTCATTTGCATATCGCCGATTGATTATTCAATTGGATCGGTGATCCTTCCAGTTCCAGAATCGATATGTAAGCTGTTAAAATTGAAGGACATTCTTGAGTTTATTTCAATGAGGCACATTTTGTACAAATAATATCTGGGTTGCTTAGGTATCTAATGTAATGTAATAACATATAATTGATGTTTTATCTACTTTAAAAAATACTTTTTTCAATCAGTAAGACGACCAATAATATTTGTAATCCCTTCATATATAACACTAACTAGTGTTATTTTTGACGGGATTACTTGAAATACTTCTTGAGTCTACAAGTGTGTTACTTCTAAAAAGTGCAAGGGCTACGTTTCCTATCGCGCGTGACTTCGCGTGCCACACACGCGTGCCACTTCCATCCTATAGTTTCATCCATCCCATACGCATACGCACTCTCGCCGCGAAGAGACGGCGGTGAGGTAATCCATGCGTGAGAATGAAACGCGCGTGCGGGCGTAAACACGCGCGACAGGAAACACACATTTAAAACCATTAACTCACACAAATACATAAACCATAGACCTGTACACACAATCAAACTTAAATAAAGTTCAGAGCAGTCCAGTTGACTGCGAGACATTAGCATATCGCAGATTGATTATTCAATCGCGGCTGTCGCGGTGGACACAGCTGATTCCTATGCTAATGGGAATTATAATTCCGCACTCCATCTTCATATTGAGCGAGCTAGAAATGTCGACCTCATGTTTTATTTACTCGAAATTCCTGACACCAAGGAAAATAAATACAACGGTCTTTTATACAAACAACATTGGTTTAAATGGAACGATATGCATCTTACAATTACGAGGAAGATATAAAGATTGATAGCAAAAATAAATACTGTAAAATACCCTTTAAAGCAAATATATAAATCAATGCGCAATAAATACAGTTTGAGTTCAATATTGATAGGTAATTTATTGAGTTTTTATTACCTATCATGTGGTTTCAATTTGAAATGGCGACATACGTCATGCCTAATCAATTTCAATAAACATTTATGTAAGACACAACAAGATATCGCTCAATGATCATACAGTAAAATGAAATGATTTATATAATATAATTTCAGCCGTTCAATATAGCGTATTTATTAATATACTTCTGTTGAAGTTTGAAAATAGTGATGAGGGTGAATTTTTAATACACCGACATCTAATACCGACACTTTGAAGTTGGCTAGTAAAGATTTCAAGTTAAGCAGGAAAAGCTACCACCAATAGTTTTAAACATTTCAGGTATGACACGATAGGTACCAATCATTTTCTAAAATATTTTTACTGTAATAGTTACACTTCTTGAGCGTGTACACATTTATACAAGGACTCTTTTTAACTAGATACACCAAAGAAGTATTCTGTACGCACGTGTACATAAGTACACACACACTTTTTTAATTAACAGAGTAATAATTTATGATTTAAAGAGCACCAACTTATCACTAGCATCCTTCGCTATGTATTTTTAATGAAGAAGAAACGGCGAAACTCCGTGCAACACTCATTTTGAATGGCTTATCGCCATAAACGGCTTTCAAAGTTAATTCGTTAAAAGAATCGTCTCAAGTCCTACAAGCTCATTACCGTAATGCGGAATGACGTCACCCTTCTCACTCCGAACATAAATTAATAGTGGGCGACACCTGCATCCCTCCCGACGCTTTCTCCCCTTGCAGTAATGAGAATGAAATTGAATAAATGACGGTATCTTTCATTATATATGACAGTCTCAGTTGTTTCCTCAAACAACCGTTTCTGTTAAGGCTTAGAACACACGGAGCGTTTTTCGGGCGTCTCCGCGCTTGGACGTAGAAAACGCAACACACGAATATGACGATGTAGGTAAAAGATTTTTAGGTAATGACAAACTGCGCGAAATTCACAGCTTGCGGTTCTCTACGGTTTCCTCTGCAACTTACTCGTATCTTGCTCTCTTTCCGTCCGACTTGCGATAAACTTCCGCTGAAAATATGGGCGATTCCGTAACCGCGGCGGATACGTAACTACACTAAACTGCGGTCTCGTGAGTTTTGATTTAAACAGCTATACCACATCCGAGCATGAATGCAGCTGAAAATAGTTTTTTTTTAGTTTGTATTAATTAGAACTAAGAAATATTCACGCCAGTTTTACGACATTTATGATAACCTATTATGACCAAAATAGAATCCGGAACCACGTTCAGCACACGGGCATAGTGATCATCGTGTGACGTGGATCTTAAATAACAAGCACAAAAGCAAACAGCTCAATTTGTAAAAAAGCATTTGAAATTCACCACAATATTATCTATTAAGTTTATTCCCCCACTTCGGCTCATAAATACGAATACAGAGCAACAATACACCATCTCATTCCGAATCATTACCAGTTTGATTCGGCAAATCCGAAGTTTGATGCGCGAGGCCCCGAAATCCTCGGATTTATCTCAACTTGGCTTGGGGTTGGGTTGTGTATCATAGTATATATTCATAAGATTTTGTGCTACTTACTATTTATATTTGGACAAACTTATTTGCGAGATGGCAATGATAAGCTATTCTGTTATCCTGCTCTTCTAAATAATGACTTATATGTATATCGGGTATACAAAATTATATCTAGAAGGAAAACTTATAAGTTATTTTGAAATTTTGACTTTAAAACTGTCATTCATGTAGTCACTGTGGTGTAAATTTTTGTCCTAACTATTAATAAAATAAAACCAGAAAACATTGTCACTATATTATTATGTAAGAATTCTTACATACCTAGTTAACATGCTATATTATCATCTTAAAAGGTAATCCATTTTTTAGATGCCATTATATAGCAAAATAACAATTACTGCACCTAAGTTTAACACAATACGAGTACCATAAAGAAACTCTTAATAAAGATAGGTATACAAATGACAAATAAAATAGACAGGCAAGTTACAAGTAATTCCACCAAATAAGCCTGTTAATGCCAAGCCAGTACAATCCAGCTCGATTATTGTATCGCCGACAGTCATGTCAACATATCATGTAAATGGTAATGACAGCTAATCGACTGGGATATCGGTGATGATGTCGGCTTGACAAATTGCCTGGTACTGTAATATAACTGTTGCTTTTTGACATACAAACTGATTGTACTATATGTGTATGATATACATAAATATGCGCCTACTGTAACAATTCTGTTTGGATGTTATTATATTACGAGCAGATTATGGCCAAAAAGGATTTATAACATTTTTTTCTTATTTAGCCATAAGGACGCGTGTACCTTTATCAGAAAAGGTAGCTTTTACTTAAGACATTATTATTACAAAAAATAAAATACACAAAATAATTTAATTCTAATCCAGAATCATGTAATGGAACATAGAAGTAGCACCAAAGTATGGATAAGTTAATAGTACCTCAAGCGTCGCAGATTAGCAACAGCCTTCCCGGTAAAATAAAGTATCCTGCGCTCCACTTAACAAGCTCAACAACCGTAATCAGTATCGTTACAATGGACAAGTGGAATGCACGCTTTGAATTCCAATACGAAATATTTGAACGTATTTCTTTTCCACATCCGTTTTTTTCTTGAACTTGGCAACTCTATTTACAAGAAGAACGTATGAAACCAAGACAAATGGTCACATACATTTTATAAGGTACGCACTATCCAACCCGCCTTATTCGTATAAACTGTTCCCAACCCAACTAGATGTGTTTACCAAACTATTCTTTCGAATTCGCTAGCTTTGCGATTGTATTACTCTTAGGGGTGTCAATACCAAATTTATACCGCGTTCATATACAGAATACTTTCGGGGTTTGAATCAGTAGGTCAACTAATGCCAAGTAGTCCTATCTAACCCTGTAACTAAAAGCTTAACCACTTATTCCAAATAGGAACTTATTTTATTAGTTTTTAATTTTGAAACATTGAATCAAGTAGAAGAGCAGCAACATCTTAGAAAGTTAGTCATCAGTCTATCTATCACTGCCACCCATAGATTACTAAAGATTACTCACTCCTAACAAGAAAATGTACCCAGTTTTGAGAATTGAAATAGTTGCGTAAAAAAGTCATCCCACGACTCCGTGCTAAAATGTCCCTAAAATATTTGAAATAATTATTTATTTATTATGTAAATTACGCAGTATTAGGTATTTGTTCGTAAATTTTCTCTAAAAATGTTTTTATTTGTCAAAAATTAAAAAAAATAACTTACTAATAAGCCGTTTGTGGCTTCATTCAATTTTAAGGCGGCGAAGTATCTTTACTAATCCATGCTGCCACCACTAAACCATAATGTAAAGACAATGGTATATTTATTTTTCTAAAGTTCAGCTCAACTTAAATCTTGAACTTCTAAGTAGGTAGGAGGTAGTAGGTGCTAGGTTAGGACGTATCGTTGGATTCGCCTAAATCGTGGAGGTTGCATAGTAAAAATTTATTACCAGTCTGGTTTTTTTATTTTAATAAAAAAATCAAGTATTTGAAGTTGACAACCCTATATTAACGAAAAGAAAGCACTAAAGCCACGTCCGCTGTCGCCGGGGCGCTCAGGAGTTTGTATTGACTCGTGACACTGGAATGTCTAATATTTTAGCTTCAAGTCACTAAAAGTCACCTTTTGATAGCAAAATTGGCAACGTAAGTGCTTTTCGAACTAAGAGATGCTGATTATCTAAGTCAATTTGATTGACATTCATTTTGCTAAAAGCAAGTTTAAGTTTACCCAGCTGTTTATTGCAAGTTTCTTAATATTACTATGCAATGCAAGTATCTTAATATACTACGATCATTAATAAATGGATTTAAGCGCGATTATTATTAATAAAACTTAAAAAGAGATCTATTCAGTCTAATAAGGGCTGTGGGTAAATCAGAAGTAAGAAGATTACACTAGAAAAATAGTATAAAAATATCCGCCGTCTTAGAATTAGACTGTAATGAAAATACTTATCGTGTCACAAATTAATTTAAAATGCAGCCTTATGTTACGTGTACTTAAATCATTGCTACTACTCTACAAACAATATAATAACTGTAACGTATTACTGCTACAAATGGAACGCCGAAAAAATAAATCAAGTCCAGCCATTCCAATTTCAAATTCGAATCGCCATCTGCAGTGCTCAAATACCAATCGAGTTTCCGAACGCTTTGATTCTTAAGGAACTCCGCCCAATCAACGACGCAATAGTTGGGCGCTTTTTTCAATCACTCGCTAGACTGGTGGAAAATGGCCGCTTCATGAAAAATTTATGTCCGGCTCCCGCTCCGGGCCTTTTTTATTCCCGAAAGGCGCATAACAAACTGAATAACATTAGTTTATGACCAAAGCCTCAAGTGCACTAAAACGCTTCCGCAACTTCCGCGGTTCCGATCGATGGCGGGTATCATAAAGCCCAATAAAATATCTACGCGTACCCGCTATGCGATTGCCGGAGGGTATAAAAGTTTATGGGAAATATTTTCGCTTTTCGAAAACGGTTTGGTTATGGAAAAATATGTAGATTCTCCACCAAAGCCGTAAATTCAGCAAACAATTGGTGTTTTCAGTTTAAAATATATTGCATGTAATTGGGCAGACTGAAAACTAAAAAATATGAGATTAAATTAACATTTATAGAAGAAAAATATTCAGCAACGATTTTTAGAAATAGATAATTAATTACAACAAGGCAATAACTTGGAAGACATGGTCAAACTTCCAATCCAGAAAATAATAAGAAAGATAAGTACAGATCAAGACAACATTATGAAAACAACTGAACTGATGAATTATGAAGACAAAATTATAAAAAGTTACATCTTAAGAATGGATAATCAAACGAAATAAAAAAAAACAATCGAGCTAACGCAAACAGCCTTTCACCGATTCGTTGAAAAGGAACGTTCGAGAACTTTAATCATACATCAGCCTTTATAGCCAAAGAGCGTGGCGAAAATGAAAAATAGAATGGCGCGTTCCCTTTTCGAAAATAATGGACTGGCCGCTGAGTCTCTCACCCAGTCGTTAGCGTAACTCGAAACTTATCGAACAGCATTCGGCGCGAATTTCCAAATGATTAATGCGTGTTCCATTTACGAAATTCTTGTTTCGGTGTACCTTACCGGAGCGGGCTGTTTCCTTTTTTTTAATTATTTCTTTTTAATATGCTGCCATTACAAAGCACGCCTTTTCCACTAAAAGCTATACTGATACTTTCATTCTTTTGTTAAATTGTTTCCGATGTATCTTTGTTCGCGTTTTAAATAACGAGCTGAGCTTGTATGACGTAGAAAAGCGAATGGCGTATCGGCTTTATTTAGTGAAAAGAACACTACATTATCTTTGGATTTTAGTAAGGGTAGAGGAATATTTCTGTAACTTAGCAGTAAGTCAGATAAATAAGTAGGACATACTTTGAAGTAACAGTCACAAGTCACCAACTAGATGGGCCACCAGCATCTTCTCTAAATTATGTAAGAACCCTACAGTCATAAAACAAGCGAAGACCTACCATTTTGTCTCAATTATTAAGACTCTGACTTACAAAACAATTCAGAATAGTATTTAAGTTCAAATTGGCTTAAGTGAGTAATAGTATCGAGGGAAAGAATATTTTTTACCATTTTTGCAAATCAAACCGAACGCCGATATTGTGGTATAAATATTGAAATAGTATAATTGGAAATTGCGTGGTTCAGCAATTCGCTTTTAGGCGGCCAGAAAACTGATTTTTTGAATCGGAGGTGAGTTTTGAAGTTGAAAATGCCGCCAAACTGGAGATTTCTGTTCGAAATTTGAAATTCAACTTTGAAAAGCGAACAGGTACGTGTTGTTTCATCGTATACAGATGCTGTCTCCGCAAATATTGAATAGCATGATTGAGGAATCGCTCCGTCTGTTTCCTTTTGAATAGATTCAAAGAAAAGCAAATATTTGCTACACATTCGGCAAGTTTATTTGAAATAAATAGTAACATTTTAGAACCACAAAATTTACACGTGCACGTCCGCAATTTTATAATTTTGTCAGATACTACTGATCCAATTTGTTTGGAGTTTTTATATGTAATTGTGAACCATACATTAGCCGCCTTCAATAGAGCAAATTATATCATCAAACAATGTTAATTTATTTAAGTTAAAAAAAATATAACTAATTCTAACAAAAATAACAATAATTGCCATTCACACGCTATTGACCGTTTCACGCTTGACATTTTAAAAACAGGCAGCTACGAAACAACAATCAAAAAAGTTTTATTAAAAATAAATATAGTTCAAAAAACTAAAAAACCCGCTTTTATGATAAAATCAACTAAAAAGTAAAAAATAATTTTCGATCTAGGAATCAATTAACTACTTTTTAGTTGATTTTATCATAAAAGCGGGTTTTTTAGTTTTTTGAACTATATTTATTTTATTAATTTTTAGTATTTGTTGTTATAGCGACCATCATTATGCATCGTCTGTATATCAAGTGTCTATCTATTACGGTTTAAGAGATAAAGCCCTGTGACTCACGAACAGACAGCGGAGGGTTTCTTTTTATCCTTTGAGTATGGAATCCTAAAAATCATTCTACAAGATGGCATTATAGATATGTTTCAGTATATTTGAGTTATAGGGAAATAACATTATTATTTTCCAAAGCTAAAAATCAATCTAGTAACTTTGCCTGATCGCTCCATAAGGCGCTTTCTCTCGCCTCGAAAATCTTTAATCCTAAGGATATTGATAAGGACAATGGTACAAAATTATTAAAATCGTGTATTGTTATCGGTTCTTGATAATTCTTCAAAATTTTGAATTAAACTGAACGTTCAAAGTGGATAGAAATCGGACTCAAAGATTCCGTTACTGTTACGTACATACATACATACAAACGTACAACCCAAGCTAATAAAAGCGTGTTAAAAAAAAAACAAGTGATGCGCAGTGTAGGCGTTTCAAATCGAATTAAAACGTGCACAGATTAAAAATAGTTTGTATGCCAATAGCGTGCCGCGTAGCGCTAGTTCGCGCGCACTTTGAATTTGAATATAGAACAAGGCGTATTGTGTTTGAATTGCCAGTTCAATTAACAAAATGCGGCCAGGTGTGTTATGCCGGTGACAGGCAATAGACAGCCATAGAATAAGTGACACGAATATTTACACACGAAATGGATATTTCAAACGTAAAATGATTACACAAATTTACTGGAAACATTGTTGCGATTTTAGGGATAGGTTAATATTTTAGACAGCGGGAACTTATGATACCTAAACACCTTCAACCTTCATATATAGGACATATTTATTAGTTCTGGGTCTGGGCTGGGTGTTAATCTACTCATTATTGTCGGTACCACTTTTTATAATTATCGGTAATATGTCACTATCACCGATTTTATATAGGACGTCATATATTATATAGAAAGTATATTTTATGAAGGAAGTCAGGCTAAACCGGAGTCCTGCACATCGATCACAGATGTTTCTCTATCGTGACTAAGACTGTAAGTCTCACAACTATTATTATTAAAGGGTGCGGATAAGGTAACACAAAGCATTGCAACTTAGACTTCAGGTAAAACTTTCATTCTATTTGTGTATGATAGATGCCCATTGACGATATTGCGCACTTGCTAAGAGTCAACTGGATATTCATTTACTACATATGTATATTACAAAAAATAACATTATTGCGGTATGTGTACTAGTCGAAAATTTTCATACAATTCAATTTATGTATTTGTACAGTTGTATGGAATTATAGATGAATAGAATAACACTGAAATAACATTCAGAGCTAATCACCGCAAACCCTGTGAGTTTGCATTCACAATGGCGTCATTGGAATTGTTTAAATAATTTGCATTGTATGAAAGCCAAATCAGGTGGATAAATTTTGTTTTGTCCTTTTAATGTTTCCGCTGTGTTTATATTTAATGTTTACCATACATTTTATGCATTATAAATTAAGTAAGCAAGTGATTATTATAAACACGAATAATCTACTGTATAATAATCTCTATAACTGAAATAAAATAAGTAACGGTTAAATTTTAAGGTGGTAAAACCCTTTGTGGTTCGACTCCGGCGGCACCACCGCCACACCTATTTCGGCCTAATAACAGACTGCTGTTATTAGGCAGAAATAGGTGCAGCGCCTAACACTGGTTAGGCGCTGCTGTGTTCCGTTTTGAAGGGTGTGGTAAGGGAGACATACTTTTCCGAGACGTTTCAGCTTAGTCCTCAGGGGTAGCGGCGCATTTGTGGCCCACCTCAGGTAGGAATATGTAGGATTAGCCTATCTGGAGTTGATTACAGATGTCTATGAGCGGCAGTAGTCACTTACCATCAGGTGGATTGAATGGTCGTTTGCTACTCCTCTATTATAAAAAAAACTAACCGAATAGGAAAGCCTTAATTATTTCTTTAATTTAGACGAATCCAAATATAATAAAAAAAAATAGGGAATGCATAAGAACGACACATACATAAACTCAATCAACTATTACTCTCCACAGTTAAGTAAAAACAGTCTTTATTTCTAAGATATCAACATTATCAACATTCAAATCGCATATAAGTAAGGTAATTCTAATTACCTAATTACTATACATTAGTATCTCGAAATTGGAATATCGAGAATACTTCGGAGCTTGGAAAGAGTTGTAAATTACTTTCTTTGCCGATGGTGGCAAAAAGCGGCCACAGAGAGCGAAAAATCAACCTCATTGGGGTAAACACTGAACTCTATTTACCATTCCGTAAATAAAAAAGGCGAGGCAATATCGAGCTCTGTCAAAGCTGTAGTTTGAAAGGGAGAAAATGAACCGCTAGTGGGCATTAAAATATCGGTAAGGGTCAATTCGCACTATGGTTCAGTTGCGATTCATTCCTGGAGCGAAGGAAAGCATAAAATATAGGAGAGTCCAAAAGGTATTTAGGATCAATTTGCACTATTGTTAAGTGTTCTTGAACTGGAGGACACTTACCTGATCGGATATGTGTACTACTATTGTGTGGACTTAAATTACTCAGTTTACTAATTTATACAATTCAGCCATGAAATCTTTAAAATAGGTATTTGTGTGGTTACTACCCGCTTTTCAAATAGAGTTAATAACCTTGTGCTTTAGTCTGAAACATGTGACAAGCTAACAAAGTAGATTTCAATTAGCGATAGTGTTCTGCTGTCTAACCTAACCTAACTTAATACCAAGTGTACAGTAAGCCTTTTTCCTACGTGTAAGTGTAAGTAGTAAAACATGAAATCGCAATAAAAAGCAACATTGTCAGTATATATTTGAATGTAACGGCAAAAGATAGAAATAGTTTAAAAGACTAAAACTTGGCATTCAAACCACAATGAAATGGATTTTTCACGTAAGATAATACGGTGGCGCGACGTTACTCCTATGTTTATGTAGGAAATGGTTTTTAAATTTTCATATCCACTAAAATAACCATTCATGGAGCAATTGTCAGTAGATACTGTTATTATTTTAAATATAGTCGATGAGTCTGGCGAGTTACTAGAGTACTAATAATATCTTTATGACTTCTAGGTGGCCGAGCTGCCATCTTGATCATCATAATTAGAGAAGTTTTATAATTTGTTAATTATTGTAAAAACTGCGAGGTTGCGACGTTGTCAATAGGCAAGTTGAATATAAAAATAACACTTTTTCGATACAGATGTAGCTACAAGGGTGACTCTTACACAAAAATATATCTTTAAAATATCTAAGTATCCCGCGCTACTCCTAAAATATCGCACGTAGGTGCACGTGGGAGGACCTGCGTGGTAGCTTGCCTTACGTAAAAGAACGCGACCATTACTGGAATAAAGGGAGCACTCAAAAGATAAGATATCAAATCTTACGAAATCAGAATTTTTTAGTATACTAACATCTTACGAGGGCACGTCAATAAATATTTTCAATCTTAACATCGTCGGTATAAGGACCTTTTGATTTTTATAACGTTACAGAGGGCCATTTAGCATATCTAAGCGTCAATTGAACGATTGTTCCTGTGTTTTCGAAGGGAGGGCTCTAACTCTATAATCACATATTTGAGGGGCGATTCCATTGTATGGAAGCTTTTTGTGGCGATAATCGTATAATAAATACACAGGCGCCTTCCTTGTAGCCGCCAACCATAGACATATTGTTGTATAGAGTTGAAATAGTAAGAAATAATAACAAATAGTATTACTTATTTCTTACGTCGGAGTGCTGTCGTTACAATGATACAAAAAGATACAGACTCTTTTTAGTACTTACTAAGAATACCAGTAGTGCAGCTGACTAAGGAGTTTAAGTAAGAGAATAGAAATATCTGTGACTGAGCGATGTAGTTTCGGATAAGCTTATTTACAGTACGAAATAAGCTTGAGATGTCAAATCGCATCGCAAAAAAAATGTAAAGGCAATTAGGGAAATGTATAAATTCTCTGTTTTCTTTACGTACATCATAGATAAGTAGTACATCTGGATTATTTAATAACAGTTGTTCCTTTTCAATGACAATTCTATGTTGTACTATTTCTATAGTCCTGCGTCACAGGATAAGTCCCGTTGTTCACAAAAGCCGAGATAAATTTTGATTGATCGTCAGTAAATTATTATCGAAGTAACGGTTTTCAAATTGTTTTCTTCTATACTTATTTATTTTATTTATTAACAACTTTTTTATTTAATGTACATATCTAAATATGAGAATTCCTTATTATTACTAATTATTTCGAAATGTTACACGTCGCTACAAGGTACAATTAAAAAGCAAAAACGTGAAAACTAAATAGAAACTTAAATATGGAAGCGCCTGTCATTTACAAAACTTTAATTGCAGTGTACATTTCTTGTGTATAAAATGTAGCAGATGAAAAGACGTTTCATTCTTTCTTTCAATCCGCAAGGTTTGCAAGGAACTATTATTGGAAAATACTATATATTTGAAGCTCTTAAAGCCATGCGACAATCAAAAAATACTTGGTAATGATTAATTAGATTTTTTATAGGTTCGATTTTAATATATCCTAAAGTTAGGCTGTTTGTTATTTGAAATGTCACAGACCCACTACATGTTTAGTGGTTTTCGCCGAGTATGGGTAACACAAGAATTAGGTCAGGGCGTTTCAAAATGTCAAGATTTGCTTTGTGGTTAGCCGCATTAAACATATTTTTTATTCATAATATTTTCTTGATTAAATTATTTTTTATGAATTTAATGCTGCACTGGAACACTGTAATGTGGATGCCACACGGACAGAAAAATGAAGACATAGAAAAGAGATATCTAAACTCATTAAAATGTCTGTCTGTCTGATCAGGTAATGCTCTACCTTGTTTTTTATTTAAAATTGATATATTATGTCACGATTTATTATGACTATGGTTTGTTTGCTTCAGTACCAATAATTATCGTTTTATTTATATACACTGAATCTAAACCAATTTACCCTGAACAATATTTCAAACAGTTGGCGTAATGTCTAAATAAATTACCCAATTTGTGTACCAAATGAACTAGTTCGGCACGCTGATTTGTCAAAACGAATAATTGATGGACAGATTGGTGATTTATTATTCAATATTTAGAGCTATTTGGATTGCCTGTCAAATATAAAGCAATTAAATTTTGATACCTACGTTACATTAATATTATCGTGAAACTTACTCACTAAATATGTAATTAATTGGTTTAATAAATGTTAAGTACTTCATATATATCAGGTGATTTCAACAGTGGAAAGACCTCACGGCAAAATTAGGTTCGATTCAGGCTTCATACAGCCAAGATACTAGTTCCACATATGTATATGAAACGATTTTAATACAATTGCATGGATTGGAATCACGGTAAAATTAAGCTCGATTCATAGACGATATAAGTATTACGCCGGGATTTTTCCTAACGAATTACACGTTAGTTAATTAGGTTTTTTTTAAGTGCAGTGATAAAACTAAATAACTAGTAGGTAACCAATTACTATAGAATTTTGGATCGATAGTATGTGATTAATGTTTATTTAAAACATTAATCACATACTATCGATGTTTATTTAAAACATTAATATTTTAAATGCGATTTCGATATCTGCACTCTACTTACATAATGTTTGATTGATACAACATCTATACAGGGATAAATTAAAACCTATTGTGAGTACCGTTACAAAATAACATGAGAATCTTTTTCATTCTTTCCCATATGCAGTATAGTTACTATAAAGCCCATAATAGTATAATTCGATACACTGCAATTCAGTCTCTGCGATTCACTCAATGAATGAAGTCGGTTCTCACAAAGAATAGAGCCAAGACAAACGTAGAATTCCTGTGGAATCCATAAAACGAGCTCTGACGCCATCGACGTGGTGAATCGAATTGAATTAAATAAGCACCTCTCCCGCTATTTTTACGGAAACAGATCGGCAAGTGTCCAGTGGATCCACTGATTGGATAGTACGCCACTCTAATTTACATGCACGTAAATAGATTGCGCTTTAGAACGCGCGAGTTTAGAACGAAAATCTTTTTCGTATTGAACGAATTCTATACTCGGTTCCACTGAATGATTGCTGTGGTTTGGTTACAGAAACATCAAGTTTTAATATGTGTTTTGAAGGTGGTAGAACCCTTTGTGGTTCGAGTCCGGCGGCACCACCGCCACACCTATTTCAGCCTAATAACAGCAGTGTTAGGCGCTGCTGTTTCGTTTTGAAGGGTGTGGTAAGGGAGACATACTTTTCCGAGGCGTTCCAGCTTAGTCCTCAGGGGTAACGGCGCATCTGTGGCCGACCTCAGGTAGGAATATATAATCCTATCTGGGGTTGATTACAGATATCCATGGGCGGCAGTAGCCACTTACCATCAGGTGGACTGCATGCTCGTCTGCTACTTCTATATTATAAAAAAGAATGTGTTTAAGCGTGATAACTAGTGGAACATTATGTGTTTATACCGCTGTATCACTGCTATTCACAGTTGTTGGATAGGAAGAATGCTTGCATTTAATTCTGTTGCGGTTTAATGACGTCATAACATACATGAGCCCGTCTAACTTAGCCGGTGACTTCGTAATAGTTCGTCATACTTCAGATACGACCCTATTGTGTATGTAAGTAAATATCCGTGAAATATACCTACACTATTGCAATTATGCATGCATGCATATACATAATTCTAATATTATCAACGTCAAGAGAAGCGACAGCTAATGCCAATCACAGATAATTGGAACAAGTAGTCAATTTTTGTAAATAACTTACCTCTGCACCACATTTTAATATACTTAAGTAAAGAAAAAACTGCAGAATTTATAACGTACCTGAAACAATAAAAAGGAAATTATTAGATAATTTTATAAGTAACCAATTAATTGTGAATCTTTTACAGTATCATTTTTACACACGTTGAATTAATTAAAAAGTAAACAAAAGATTGTAAAGATGCATACATCCGAACTCCTCCATTTTCGAAGTCGGTAAAAAACTAATATTTGATTGTTAAATATATAACACATTTTTAAAACACTTTACTGTTATTTGTAATTCAATAAAACTTTTTATTCTCCGCCAAAATTCGGATTACACGGAATCCATTTCTAGCGTAAACAACAAAGCGACATTCAAACGAATCCAGAAATCGTAAACTTTTTTATTGCGAAAAGCGTTACAATACGTTTAGAATGTCTATGGATTGTATATATTTTATCTGTATATAAAATTGCCATCGGGACGTGTCTGTACGTTGAGATATTTAAGTGGCTGATATTGATTCCTTTTAAACGTAAATCTTTTATTAGAATTAGCGTCTCTGTGTTTTTTGTGTAACACAAAAACTGTATCATCTATTACTATTACTTCATTAATCTTTTAAGGCACATAAAGATATTCAATGGTGCGTTGCGCGATTGGGAAGCCAATGAAAATGTAAATTATTTTTTTACAAATTAGATTATGTATTTATGTATTTCAAAATGCATTGATCTATTCATGTACCTTTAACATTTAACATTTTTACGATGTTAAAACTACGACAAAATACAGTTTGTATATCAAACATTACAATAAAACTAATCCACGCGGCCGAAGTCGCGGGCAAACTCTAGTGAATTACTACATAAAGGCGAAAGATTAATGTTGACACAACAAACAAGAGGACATCGGCGGATCGTGCGAAAATAAATCGATTGTTCCATTTCAATAGATCGACACGTGGTTGAATTAGGGACGCCCCGTACAATACCTCCCACCGATTTCATCGGAAGCCAGAGCTATGGGTTGATAGATAATTTAGTCGCCGTTTCTTGTTTATGTATGTCTAATATGTACCGAAACACTGGTGAGTTATTGATGTGCAAAAATAAGTGATAGTCTAGTGGTTAAGAAATTCTGCCTCTTGATCGAGGGGTCCGAGGTTCAAATCCCAGGCACGCAACTCTAATTTTTCAGTTATGTGCGTATTAGAGATTAATTATAACTTGCTTAAACGGTGAAGGAAAACATAGAGGCGACCTGCATACATGAGAAATCTTAAAAAACAAAAACAATTTTCTCAGGTACGTGAAGTCTACCAATATGCACTTGGCCAGCGCGCAAATACTTACGTTATAACGATTTACTACTTAGTCTAAATTATATATAATTTTTACCAAAACATAGCTACAATATTTTCAAAAAACGTGTACTCGACCGTGCCTCTCGATATTACTTGATTATTTGAGTTCGTAGTTAAACAAGGCTTATTGACTACAAAAAATAGTTAGGGAAAAATTTGGGGGTCCATTGTGATTTTACAGATGGCAGCGTTGGGTTGAACTATCGATTGTAATATTACGTGGGGTCTTTAAGGGTCCATTGGGGTCCTTTGGGAGCTGTGTGAAATTGATGCTATTATTACGCAAGCTGCCGCAACGGCCACGTGTCTAAGTCGGCGTATTAATAATTATTTTATTAGTAGTTCCAGTTGGGAATTCGAAATAATATACGTAGCGTAGTTTATTATTTGTATACCAGTAACGTAAACGTGTGAGTATTCGTCTCCATCATCATTATATTGAAAAGTAAAGCGTAGTGTTACTAAAAAAGAAACTAACACGCTTTCTACATTCACAGCCCCATACTAGGATTCCCTGTATCGTGGGTGCTATGGACACACACAGACACAAATACACACCCAGACCCAGAAACAGAAATCTAAATTCATCATTTAGAAATCTGTCTGGCCGGGGATCGAACCCTCTGCGCGTCAGACCGGCATGGTGACCGCTCCGCTACGCGGGTCGTTACACTTGTAGTACTGTATATTGGATGTGTCAAAACATTAAGATGATCCTTTGATCCAAACCGGAGGAGACGTCAATTTGTGTCACCGATCTACTTACGTCGGTTAAATCTAATTTTTACATGAAAGACTTTGAAATTTGACCATTCTAGTAGGCAGACATTGATAAAGCCTTTGTCAGTTATCTGCAGATAGATTGATTATTAACAACGGGCGTTAATATGTCACTGAAACAGGCAAGCACCAACTTTGTAAAGCAATAGAACCTGTAACCTAACAGAAACACTTCAAAAGAAAAATATAAGTCGCATAAATTATTGCTCACTATTCCCCAGTACATTTTACTAAGAGAGCTGTAATATTTCACCCGGGCTTATAATCTCGCTGCTTAATCCAAACACAAATCCTTTTCTTAAAACATCTCGCCTCGAAACAAACCGGAGATTACGTCACAAGTTGTAATCAGCGGTAAAAAATGTTGAATACTTGAGCAGGGATAGAGCATTTAAATAGTTTAATCCATTGATTCTGGATCGTTCAAGTGGTTGCAGAACTCTATGTAGTGCGTACATACATTATTTTAGTGTAATTGTTACTTGTGGGTAAAATATTTTCAAAAGAAATGAAACTGATAAGATTAATAGATTACTCGGTTTGTGGTTAAATAAACTAATATAATTAGTTTTCAATTAGTCACTACAAACTGTACAAGTCGTATGAGCTATTTGAATTTAAATTATTATTGAGCTGAAAATAATGTTTGTGCTTATTGTTCGTTGCACACACACAAATCGCTTTTACACACGTTAAATTTTGAAAACGGTTTTTTTCCTAACTCTTAGCAAATATAATGAACTTATACCAGATACAAAAAGGTATACAATTCACAAAAATAACCAGCTGCACTCGCAATCGTATAATAACAGAGGTATAAAGTTACAAACGGGGAATCTAGCGTCCGTGAGAAAAAGGTTGAGCGCCTCTGCTTTAATCCATTGTTTAGGAGCGGATTAGTGTTGTGCTTATCAGCTGTGGTCGGGAAACACTTTTTCCCCTCTAGTTTCAATTAAGCGTCAGTTAATTCCGGTGCTAAGTGCTCGGTTTAACTCGCGACTTAATTTATTCCCGGCTCCAATTTATTCCCCGGAATTAATGTTTAAGTGCCGCGGCAGGTATCGCGCTAATTGCCACTCTCGATTGTCTAAACAAAAATAAGGTGCGCCTCAAGATGGCGTTTGTCTTACCGCCTCCTTGCCGGCTTACCACCCCTTTTGTAAGGTTTAAATCGGCATTGTAAGAACGGTTGAACTCTGTCATATAAATACGGAATTTAAATGTCGCTTACGTTATTGTTGCGGGATTACAATATGTACGGTAAATTTTGAATGTATGAATTATTAAGTGGGTATCTTTTGTGTGATTTTTTTTTAAACAACAGTTTTAAACTTAGAGATTTGACGTTGGACGATTGCCTTAACTATTTCTGCCTAATAACAGCAATAGTTAGTACTGGTACCTAATCTTGCTTGCTTGTTTTTTTTGAAGCGTTATAATAGAGACTCTTATAATAATAAAAATAAATCTTTATTTGCTTATAAGGTACAGTAAAATAGGTGTAATAAAGAATATGACTTCCACTTATTTAACCTTTAAGGCATGCAAAATTACATAATTCATAAATTATATGAGACTGAGAGATAATCAGGGATCAACGCATCAGCGTTGCTGAAGTATTTGAGGTCTACTTGAGATCACCCGCAAATGTGTCTTCAGGTATGACTCTTATCCTATCTGGTTGATTACAAATATCTACGGGATTCTCGTGCTCCACTTCAATTTCATAAAAAAATCCATTTCATAAAAACAAATATATTTTCGGAATTCAAATCTACTGGAATTCTATGTTACATTTGTATTTGCATTCAGATATTTTGGTTGTTTTGATTTACACAAGTTGAATGAAAATGGGAATCCGCGTGTAGCTGCGAAGTAATGTGGAGTGATTCATCTCTATTCATTGAGTCTGACTCACACCTGTTTATTTGAACCGCAGACGAGAAATCCTTTCAACAGCGTCAGTCTGAAGAGATTTGTTATTTGCGTCCAGCACACAGACTATCTAGTATATCTAGGTACCTCGCTGAATTGATCTAATTCGGTTGGGGTGAGGTTGTTCTAAAGTCATGTCATGTCACTGCTGTTTTTGCCTTAAACAGCAATATAAGTTGTTTTTAAGTCAGATATGGCAGTGGCCCTAAAGCCTTCCTATTTAGTCGTCTGTAACAATCAGAAAATTACAGCTAGGAAAAATATATATCACAGAGTATTGTTTTTTATTGTGACAATATTTTAGAACCGATTTTGATTTTATCTAGACTAACGAAAGTAAGAACGAGAGTAAGAAAACAAATGAAGGCTGTTTTATATACCTCTTTTGGTGTTCCGTAAATAAGGAAATAGTGGTCTCACACATACAGTATTCTCATCTAAGCTTTATTATTTAAAAATCTCTCTTAAACCTAAAACCTTCCACGTCATGTTTTTCAAATTACCAGTTCAACCTTTTTTCCACACATACTCTACCGTTCCCTACAACTTAATTAAAGAACAGAGTGCGTACTTAACAAATTTTACGGCAACAACTGCTCAATCACATAAAAAGCCCGGGTTCAATTCCGGAATCGTTCCCAATACAATCAGCATTACACGGGAAGCAGCTGGGAACTAAATTACGACTACTGTAACGAAGGGTGAGGACAGACGAACGACAAAATGGTTATTGTATTATATAGTGAAACGTGATGTGTATTGAAACTTGGTAATTGTGTGTCGATTTACGCCGTTATTAATAATCAATCTATCCAGTGTTCTCTTATCAAAGATCTGCATTTGACAATTTCTTTATACTAGATATTGACAAATTTCGACGTAACCGACTAACAAAGATTTGTTGATCTGTGTTCGTATGCCGGTGTGACATGCAGAGTTCCAGGTTTGATCCTTGATTAGGTTTAAATTTGAATGACGAAGTTAGATTTCTCGATTTCGATCTGGATATGTAAATATAATATTGTAGAGTTGTGATTTGATTGTGGTTCTTTTACGATTTTACAAAACACTGTTTTTATATTTGTTTACGTATTTTCCTATACATTTCCAATCAGCGCCCTAGCGGAATATATCAGAACTGAACGTTTTTACAAAAACAGTCATTTTTGTGAAACCACATACTATGGGTACTGAGCCGAAAGTGCGAACAGCACTACTGTTTTTAGATTCGATAGAAACAGATGTCTAAAGCCTATTGTATATTATATGATTAATTAATAACGTCATGATGAGAAGTGGAAACTTCTATAAAAACTATAGGAAAAACAGAATGCATCCATTGTAATGTACAACGTAGAGAAAAAAAGTAAATTGACAGTTTAATCTTGCGAATTGGGGGTGCGGCCGGACGGGGTGGCCGGTGCTGGGGGTGAGCTATGAGCATCTTGCTTTATTGGAACGGAGGCATGCGACTTCTTTATGATCAAGGAAGATAAAGTATTACATGTTCCTAATAAGATTGAAATCGAAAATAGTTGATGTAGTGTAAGAGTATTTTTCTTTACAATACTTTTTTAATAATTTTATTTTAATAAGAGCCTATTTAATTGCTGGTGAGTAGCAATCTTTCGGGAAAGTATATAAAAAGTAAAAAGTGTATTATATTGTTTGAAAAATAAGATGTATAATAGAATGGATTGTGAGAGAAAAAGTTATGAAGTTGTAATTGAATATTTTATTATATAAAATAGTCTTTAAGGAACACTGAGCTTATAATCGTACATGTTTCTTTTTTATATACTCGTACCTATTATACTAAAGAAGTGAGAGGTAAATAATACTGTCATTTTGGATTACTACATTTACTGAAAAGGTTTAACACAACAATTGTTGATGCGTCTGTGAACGGTTTCACCCATTTAGGTCATTTCCCATAATATAGTTCATAGTTACGTTAGCAATATAATTCCAGGATATGGCGTGTCGATTGCGTTCAATCCAATGTAGAATTTCAAATGAGTCGCATGTAATTGGATAATATTAATCCAATGAACGATCCAATCCAATTAAACTAAAAAATACAATCGTCTGTCATAGAATGGTTAAAATATAATTCGATATGACAAAAAGTTAACATTTGCAACATTCAAGAATCTTATATACCGTTACTATTACTGTATATTAGTTCACAAAAAGGTACTTTATTGTAATATTCCATTATTAATCTTTATTTTTTGGAGTAAGAAGCAAGCTGAGTTAATTTTTCGTATCGACCAAGCATCGAACCCCAATGAGGAGCGATAAATATCTGCCGTTCTGTTTCAATGACCCGAGAGATTCCCCCTTGTTCCTCACTGCACTGCACTCCGGATTAAACTGTCAATTGGATTGCACTTTTTCTCTCATCCTCTGGGATTAACGCACATATATATAAATACTTTGTAACAGTAAATTTAAATGTTTAGATTTGTGCGGATGTTCTTGCTAAGAATTAACACCTTCCGAGATATTACCGGAGCGCTGTTGTATGGGATTCTTCAAAAAAAGGTCCAAAAAGATCTCTGCTTCAAAGTTGGTGATGCATTGGTGACTTCCATGGTATTATAAATGTCAATAGGCGACAGTGACTACTTTCCATTAAATATATAAAAAAATCCTAAATTTAGGAAATACCTAGGATTAACTAATCCAACAAAGTGACGAGTCATCCGAGATATTGCTTTGCAGTGCAAGCAATGGGCGTACTTTGTATTGTATGTGTGCGTAATTCGTGTAAACTACACAAATTGGCATTCAATATTATAAGAGGCAAAATATAACATTTTGGTCTGAGGCTGAGGATGGCAATTTAGTCTGGTAATTTGAAGTCTACATGCGCAAAAACGGTTAAGATATATAAGAGAATTTTTCATTTAGCAACGGTTTTCCAATTAATGAAAGAAAAAGCGAATCCAAGTTACACGTTGTCATTTCTTGGAAATTGGTTTACACGAGTACAAATTTATTTTTCGACTTCGAATACATAACGGTTGCCATACACTTCGGCAGGTATTTTAACAGGAAAAGAATCAACGAAGTAAAACTCGAAAATAACCACTCTATATAGATACTCGTACTAAGATGGATTTATATAGAGTAGTACACTAGTATATACATAGGTCCACTGCAGTGTGTAATAAAGGGCAAGGGGAATATAAGGGATTTCTTTCGGTTCATTGAAACAGAAACTTGTCTGGCGTGATGAATGCGGGTTCGCTTATGTGATTGGTCTGTGAGCTCGTGCCTGTGAATATTTATAATAAATAAATAAAAGATTTCTTATGCGGCCTTGGGTAGCACACATATAGGAGCCCGTTAAATTACTAATGAATCATTTACATTTCCAAATATATGCGTTTCTAGATATATCTGATATGGTGGTCACGATACTATCATGAATGTTAAGAAGCGAATGTGTTAGACTCTCATTTATGGCTGGAATGGCGGTTGTGGTAAGGCACACATAAATGCTGTTCTCTAAAATAAATTTTGAATTTGGATTTTATAGACATATTGGTGATTTAGATTTACTTAGCCGGGAATCGAATCTGGAACTTGCATATCAGGCTGGATGCTATCTGTATCTATAAGGACATTAAGCATTCTTCTTACAGTCTAGAATTATAATCTACCTCTGTTAAAATAACATTACAAATAATACTGTATCGCTGTCATAATTATATTAGTATTTATAAAACAGCATATCATATTAATTAGAACGTCGTGTTCCATTGTAACTAACGCCAGTAATGAAAGACATTTCCAGTGAATATTATATAAGCGAATGTGGAAATGTCTCCCCACTATGTTGTTAAGGGAATATTCAATGAAAAGAACCATGTTGCTGTTCCCACGATTCTAATTAGAAGATAATTGGAGGATTAGGAACACCATCATAAATTACATATTATCAAGCACCATGACAGTTCCAATGTAGATTCTTTATCGGTACTCACAGGTTAATGAAATTTTGACTACGATAACGAAAGTTAAGTTAAATTATTACACGGCTTCCAAAATGTGGACGTAGGAAAGTGTTTAACACAATTTTTGAATATTTAAACAAGAATAATAAAAATGTAATAATTTAGCGTAGCCTCAATCCAGGGCTTGAGGTTCGAATCCCAGGCACATCTGATTTTCAAAGTTAGGGCTTAAATCTCTCTCCTTTTGAGAGGATTGATGAAGACCATAACTTGTACATTCATCGTATTCATTATGTCTATGGCTATTAAGTTTAAATTATTTATGGAAAATTAACTGATGGATGGATCTCTATCTTATATATAAATTTCTCGTGTCACAATGTTAGTTACCGTACTCCTCCGAAACGGCTTTACCGATTTTATATCCATATTCAGTAGGTCTGAGAATCGGCTACTATCTATTTTTCATACCCCTAAGTGATAAGGGTTGTTCACCCTTAACATTTTTTTATTTATATGGCAACACAACGTTTGCCGGGTTATCTAATAATTCTACAAGTTCATTTGTATTTGACTTCTGTGTTTACATATTCTTACAAAAACTAAATATTCAATGCTTTAGCCTTTGGACCTCGCGGGTAAAGTAGCAAATAAAATGTAGTTAAAAAAACAAAGGCTAATGTATATGATTTTATTACGAGCGTAGGTAATAAATCTCACATCTGTCCAAATGTTGCCACACGCAAAAACTGGCGTTTCAGTGGGACATGTTTTATCTATTATCGCAATAAAAACAACAGAGCGAACAAAGCACATTAGCATTTATAAAACGAACACAAAAACTAACTTATGACTACATATTATTATGTAGCTTAGTATAAAATGGACGCCTGAATTTAAAAGCGAAAACATAATATGCCAAAATATCGTTGCTTAGCAATAATTTTTCAAACTTGATTAGTTACGTCATAATATGTTGAAATTGTTTACGAGTATTAAACATAATTTGGAGCATTGATGTTTATTATTCATATTTTTTCCATTCTTCCAGTAAAGTTATGCATTTTTAGTTTTAAAATCACTTTATTTTAACTTGGTTTGAATAAGTATAAGATCCTCTTGTTAGGAGATATAGGTAGGTCCTACGCAAATGGCAACTGTACCCTTAATATGAGTTTTTACGTTTTTACAAAAATTACTTTTCGTATTTGTTTACCTATTTGCCCCTACATTTCCAATGAGCGCCCCTAGCAGACTGTATCAGAACTGATACAATATTTTTCTGTCGTAATACTTTTTGTTCAGACGTTTTTGAACACAATTCCAAAGCCTGTTGGTAGGTCACAGTATGACATTTCCAACGTTCTGGTTATGACGTAAAATAATAAAGTTTACCTCGATAAAACATTTAAAAGGAATCACCGATGCGTTTGATAAAAAATTCTTTCATGTAAAACGAGGCGTAAAGCGCCATTTTTTAATTTTCCCACCGTTTCTCAATGTTTTTTTTAACCTTTGTAACTGTCGCATAGCAATGGGAGTCGTTCAGCCGATTTCAAAGATTTCATTTTTTAAATTCTTTTTTTGTATATTTTTACAATAATAGAATTTACTTATTTTATTAAACTGATAAACATTTGTGAAGTTTTTAGCACAGACATTACATGGCAAAGTTTTTTTTTTTTTTTTTTTATAATATAGGAGTAGCAGACGAGCATGCAGTCCACCTGATGGTAAGTGGCTACTGCCGCCCATGGACATTTGTAATCAACCCCAGATAGGATTACATATTCCTACCTGAGGTCGGCCACAGATGCGCCGCTACCCCTGAGGACTAAGCTGGAACGCCTCCGAAAAGTATGTCTCCCTTACCACACCCTTCAAACCGGAACACAGCAGCGCTTAACACTGCTGTTATTAGGTAGAAATAGGTGTGGCGGTGGTGCCGCCGGAGTCGAACCGCAAAGGGTTCTACCACCTTTAAAAAAGTGGCAAAGTGGTCAATATATCGATTTGCTAAGTAAGTTTCAGTTCGATTCCTGGCGAGCACATATCTTATATTCCAATTTAAGTCTTGGCTTGCAAGCAACATGCAAATGCACGTTTTAATATATGGCCAATATAAGCATGGTTTTCAAATAATAGCGATGGTCAAAATAGCCTTGCCCGTATACAGAATCAAACCAGCATCATTCAGAGCCATGTATGGCGTAATTTGGACGCTTAATTCAATCACACATGTGTACCGGACGCGGTTGATACTCCGCAGAGCACCGGTATTTATCTTTAGTTTAGTGGTACCATGAATATTGTATTGATTAGGATTTTCCCGTATTTCAACATTTTATTTTTGTGACTTTTTTCACGTTATTACTTAAGTATCGATTTTTAGTAATTTTTAATTTGCATGACCATTTTAGCAGTTTAAATTGTATTCGTAACATAAGCGAAAACCGCAGAGGTAATTATGAAAAATATAAATAAAATCTATCACGTCATATGATCGCCATTTTCGCCGCGATATTAAAAAAAATGGCTATTTCTATCACATTTATCAAGCAAGGTTACTACCTTGCTTTCTAGAATTTTTTATTTTATAATATGCCTGAGTACTTACTAGTACTTAGGCATAATATAAAATTAAAAATCTATACCTTCAATCCCTCAGTTTGCCTCACTCCCTCAGAAGACAATCTACATTAATTAATTTACATGTAAACTGAAATTATTAACAAGTTAATCTAGCTGTGTAAGCAATATGGCCCACAATTACGCCGTCGCTAGCTATTCTGGTCAAGCTGTTATCTGAATCGGAAACTACAATGGAGTGAGACTGCCTATCTAGATGGAAATCACGACATAATGTAGCCCCGGGTATGATAGTAATGACTTCTTGCTAGCAAACTAGTGTTTAGCCTTTTCCAGGTGATCTGGCTAGGTATTCGAGAAGTAATAGAATATTGTCTGGGAAATTAGATTTCTGTATCAGTAAAGTAAGAATCCAATTCCACTGTCGGGATACTAAGGTTTGTAAATGTTAAGCATTAACATTAGCATATTTCTATTTTGTAAGATTAGTAATATATTGAAGAATGTGGCAAGGCGGATATTATGCATTTAGTTTTACTCCTCAGTAATCAATCCGTAGCTGACATTAGGCGGGACTTGTATACTATTTGGAGTTGACTATAAGTGTAATAGACATACGACACAATAAGCGCCGACTACTTACCATGACGAAGATTCTAATTCATAAAAAAATATGTATGAAGTATAATGTTTACTTTACGTTTTCCATGGAATGTAATAAAACGCTATAATAAGGCTGTACCACACATTTCAAAGCATTTCATTTAAATATATGCATAAGCACATTGTATCTAACTTAAGAGACAGTTGTGATAACGTGAAGAATGACACTTTACGTTAATTATCTTTGTCTTTGTATCTTTAAGTTGATATGAACAAAATTTCAACTTATTGACAAAGAAAATTAACGTAAATTTTTATTCAAATGAGAATGGAAACTGTCATATTAGCATTTTTCTATGAATTTATAGACTGATAAGACTTATTAATAATTACATAATCCGTGGTCGCCCCAACTATAATGTTTACACATTGGCGCACGTGTGGATCACAATAACAACGCGATCAAAGACCCTGTCAGTTGCTGTCTAAGCTCCGACTGAATTACGATATACGGTATCACATATCGTTATTATTCGTGGAATACTAGGAAACTGTCTTAATATGTCATAATGGATAGGTGCAGTGTTTTATGAAATGCTGCAACTTGTAAATGATTTTTATTACGCGTCAAGATGCAAATGATGTGACATGAAGCGGGGTCAAATAAGCGTGTTAAGGACTCATATAGTTTTCACATGTAAAATATAATGGATGTTTTGTCTCGGCAAACGGATATGTAGTCCACGTTATTGCAAACTATATTTCATGTACATTATGCGACCCTAATCATCAACTAGGTGGGTATTTCTTATCGTTTTCACTAAATAATCTTTTTCTTTCTGGTAATATAAAGATAACAATACTCATACTCCTATATTTTTTTTATAAAATAGGAGTATGAGACGAGCATGCAGTCCACCTGAAGGTAAGTGGCTACTGCCGCCTATGGACATCTGTGATCAACCCCAGATAGGATTAGATATTCCTACTTGAGGTCGGCCACAGACGCTCCGCTAAGCCTGAGGACTATTCCAGCTTAGTCCTCGGAAAAGCATGTCTCCCTTATCACCCTTCAAACCAGACCATGTTATGAGGCAGAAATAGATGTGGTAAAATTACTTTTATGCCCTCTCATATGGGTAGGAATAATACGAAAAGGCTTTTTATTTAAAACTTTTTTCATTGTGTTTTCCATCTTATAAATATCAAACCCGTAGAACGGAGAGTGCGTATGCGCTTTATCCGCACAATAACCTCTGTCATTACCTCGATGTCACAGATTGTATTTCGATACGAGGGATAGTGTTGCGTTCGTGGAACGTCGAGATGGTGGTCGGTTATCGGTATTTATGGCGTGGCACATTTCCTCGAATCAATTGTCAATGGAATATCATGTTACTGTGTATACAGCAAACATTTACGCGAATCTTAACTGATTGGTGCAATTAAATAACGTCGGGAGTAGCAGGAAACTATATGGAAGTATAGTGTAGACACTATTGTAGACACAAACAATTCATATCGTATTTGATATATGCCTATGCATATAAATTTGAATGATATGAATTTTTTGATTAACTTTTATACAACATTTTGAAGGTGGTAGAAGTCCCTTTGTGGTTCGACTCCGGCGGTACCACCGCCACAACGATTTCTACTTAATAACAGCAGTGTTAGGCGCTGCTGTGTTCCGGTTTGAAGGGTGTGGTAAGGTAGACTGACTTTTTCGAGGCGTTCCAGCTTAGTCCTCAGGGGTAGCGGCGCATCTGTATCCGACCTCAGGTAGGAATATCTAATCCTATCTGGGGTTGCTTACAGATGTCCATGGGCGGCAATAGCCACTTACCATCAGGTGGACTGTATGCTCGTCTGCTACTCCTATATTATAAAAAAAAACATGCACCACGCTCACACAACAAAGTCCCACAAAAGTAATGTCTGGCGCGGCAACATTTCTCTTAAATAACAAGAGAGCATGTTGTAAGTGGTGTGACAAGTAGTAATTGCCGCACATAGACAACTGTGATCGCCTTCATGTAGCTCTACCACCTTTCAAGTTATATGTGTGACTGCTAGTGACTCCTCTATCACTCTGCTGCAATGCGCATTGGTGATAGATACGATATACGGGTCAGTTGCACCCAGTTTCAGTTTTTCTAAACCGTCGGTGACGCTTCCGACAAGATATAACGACTGCTATCAGATAAAAACAACTAGAATCTGCTACTAATATGGCTCGCCGAAGTCACCAGTGGTCACCTATCCTATTCCCGACGGTGCACAACTTTGCTTAACTTTACATATCAGTAGCCCAGAGGTTACGAGCTGGCAAGCTTAATTTTATTTAATTCGTTGTTGATTTATTTATCGTTTTTTCGAAGGTTCCTGTCAATATCGAACCCCTATTTGTTCGGACTCTGTCCAAATTCTTTGTTCGGCAGAAACTAAGATGGGGAAACAGTTGAAATGTTTGCCAAAAGTTCCCCCTTATTTGGGGTTAAGTTCAGTTTAAATAAGTTTAAACAGCTGTAAGTTCCCATTTAGCTTTTAAGTTTGTTAGATGCAAGTTGCGTACAAAAGAGTATGTCATGATAAAAACGTAATTAAAATCGTCTATTTGGGTTAATTTTAGAAGCAGTCAAGGTATCTCAGTCTCACACCAACGGTACCAGGTTCGTGTCTCGGTCACGGACGCCACGCCTTTGATTTTTGAATTCATATACTACATTGTGGTAAAGAAAATATCCCGAGGAAACATACAAATTTGGGGGAATGTCATATATTGTTTTGTAAGGTGTGTGAAGTTAACCAATGGCAGACACCTAACAAAACAGCGAACTAAAATGTCAGACACAGGTCAAGTGTCTCGTCTATGTGTGTGCAAGACACATATCACTGAATATTTTAAAACTATGGGTATAGAAAGTGTTATTAATATCGATCCCATACCAATACCATTTACCAATCATTCATATCCAACATCAGTGAATACTATATTTTGCATATACATTGTACATTCTGTATGCTTCGTATATTAATTTGATGTAGTTTAGCAAGCAATGTATTTGCAGTTTAGGATTCCGTTGCAGCGGCATGTTGAGGGTTACCACTTATTCAATTATTTAGTGTTTTGAACTTTGAAGCCTTGAAAGCATCTTGACATGGCCAAGTTTGCATTAACAGAGTATGTTGGTTCTGAATCTTATAAGTTTTAATGAGTAATTCTTGTTCTTATTTTAATTGGTTTCTCGCACACGGCTTTCACGATTTTGAAGAAACTTTGTATTTGCAAGTAAAAAACGTTTTAGTATTTTATCACAAAAATATCTTTTTTCACTCATGTTTGAAGATTTATGTATGAAACACTACCTAGCCCTGAATGCGCAATCTTTAATTGTATACAAATGGCACAGTTAGCGTGGCTATAGCAGTAGTATAGCTGATGAAATTAATTTATACTTATGCGATATACGATCCATACAACTCAATAAAACAATCATGTATCTCTTAAAAAAAAAAAGTAACACAAAAAGCAATATTGACAGCCCTG
Organism: Epargyreus clarus; assembly: GCF_041222505.1. Taxonomy (NCBI): domain Eukaryota; kingdom Metazoa; phylum Arthropoda; class Insecta; order Lepidoptera; family Hesperiidae; genus Epargyreus; species Epargyreus clarus. The sequence goes on from NW_027332223.1 coordinate 14,991,075, forward strand.
TTTATGGGAGGAACGTTGGCAGCCCTTGTGGGGAACGCACAAAGGGCGCCGTCGTGTGGAACAGTTCTTCATGTGTTTACGAACGAACGATATTATGTTGAAAGAGTACATAATACTTTTGAAACCGATCCAAAGACAAGGATAGAAGAATTTGAGTTTGTTCTTTTCTATAGTTTATTGAAGTGGGAGAAAAGTACATTATAAAAATCCATATTAACGCTTTCTATACTCACAGCCGCACACTAGGATTCCCTGTATCGGACACACACAAAGACGAAGACATAAACACCCAGACCCAGAACAGATTTCTAAATTCATCATTCAGATATCTGTCTGGCCGGGGATCGTACCCGGACCATATAAACAACTTCGCTTTCCAGATAGAAAGCTTGGCTGCCGTGACTATATTGCAAAAAAGGGGCGGGGCATTGGTGCTCAACTCCGGTTCCATTTGAGGTGGACTATAGAAGTCCATGAATGGCAGAGACTTTGGTTTTGGTAGTGGATTGTTTTCCCTGTTACTTTTAGTTTATATAATGTGTGAAATGGGCTCATAGGCCGAATACGGCCATTACTTCGTTTCTGCCGGGACAGTGTATCAAATCACCAGTACGAGTTTTGACTAGAGGAGTTCTTATTCATTATGTTCTCCTAGTACTTTAAAATTAATTCCGAGAAGTAAATCTACTAGGAAGGAAGACACACAAAATAAAGTAGTTAAATTTACAACTGAAAAAATGGGTAAAATAAAACTAAGTAACTTAAGGGATGACCCTCAGTGGTGGATAAACAACCCCATGGTCTCCTGGCACTTAAAATGGATTTATTACGCACGCAAGCTACCAGGCGGGCATGACGGGAGGGTCGTAGGGTTACGACTAGTGTAAAGGGAGCGACAGATGCGACCTCCCTTGAGCATTCTGCATAGTACAGAGTAATGATGTGTAATTGTTGCAATTTTGTACTTTTTAAATTAGATGACTGGTTCATTTGGTTTTAAAAATGTGTGTAATCGTGTATTCATCGTGATTGTACTAGTTTCATTTTTATCCGGGATTTTTATAGTGGGAAATATCTGAATTGAGTGCAAATATTTTTACTGAAAATTATTAATGGATTCGTGATTGAAAAACTCAGTATACACTATACGGTTTGTTTTGCATTTTTAAATCTATAGTTTTGATTGAATCGCTACATTTATTTAATTTGGCTGTAAGTTAGACTTGAAGTATATACCACCATGCTGCCCCAAAGAGTTTTGGCGAAGTATGGTAGGTACGGGTTATTAGCCAACCAGGGTTAGATGATTTCCAATTTTACCCATTAGAGTTCCAACAAAATTAAATATCTACTACCCAAGGATAAGAATTAGGAACTATAGTTTACCCAGTGAAAAAAGTGATAACGGAAACGCGCACAAAACTTAGCCACTAACGGACTTCCATCAAAATCCAGATCAAGCTCGAAGTTCCTTAATTATGTAGACCGATTGGATTCACACGCGGGTCATTTTAGCTACATTATATACTTAACATTTATAAAAATTATAATGACAAATACCTCTGTAGCAAGCTGCTCTGTACAGAATCTTATACTCTGAGCTTAATTTAAAAGCGATCTGCTTGACGTTAGTTAGTTGCATTGTGGCCGAGGGGACAGTTTTAAGAAAGGGGAGGGCTTAATGAGGGGATGAAGCGTTTTTACGCACAATTTCAACACGGTACTTTGATGAGTCTAACAGAGTAAAGTTTCCAAAATTAAAACACCGTTATAAACGCACATTTTTGGTGAAGCAAGTAAAAATCTTCTATATTTTTTTGTAATTACGTTCCTAAATTAGAAAGAAGAAGTAGGACCTATATTTGAAATAAGAAATATGAAAAATGTCGGTCTTAACATTTAATAAACTAAAAAAAACAGAATAAGTTGAAACGGGTTGTGAACGTACTTTTTGATCTCCGTAGACATCGTATTGTATGTAATGTATAGGGCAGTGGGTCGTATCTGGGGTTGATTAAAGATATTCATGAGCGGACTACTTATCATCTTAATGGATTTCATATAGGTACCTAGTACATACGTTTGTTTTTCTATATTATGAAAAAATGGTAGTGGCAGACATCAGTTGGACTACAACTGCAATAAAACAAAAACAGTCCAACTGACACACAGTGATATTCTGATAGAAGCGTTCGTAACCTCGTTTTGGGCTGGTATCGCGTGGTATTTTATTCAATACGGGAACGGACGTCCAATTATTCCCTTTTCATTGAAAGGGAATGTTATCTATGTTTATTTTTTTAGGCGGCGCATTTTTCAAAGCTTGCAAAGCGCACTTTATCGGCTTGATGAATGGATGGGGAGTGGGGGTAACAAAATGTAGAGATAAACCGATTCTATCGCAAGCAATTTGTCTGAGTAATTTATTGAGATGGTCTCTAATTAAAATTATCTGAAGGTCATTTTACATGGTGTAAGGTTAGGGTGTGAGAACATTTGATTTGAATTACTAAACGAGTGTTTGTTTTGTCAACGAGCATGCGATACAAAAATATTTCTTTCGAAGGATCGTAAAGGTTAAGCAATACTGGGCGCGCTCAGGAATTAGATGGGTGATCGTTAGCGACTAAATTCAATTCGTCGGAGGGCGTGTTAAGCTTTCAGTACAAGTGGTTACAAGTGGTACACTAATTAAGCCAGGTCGAACAGTTTGTGATTAACCAACGAGAGTGGGTCATTAACCCGAACTTCCTTCTATCAATCCGTTATGGAATAGTGTGACTATGCTGTATGCCTCATTTAAAAGTGAACTCTTCGTAATGTGACCTATAGCCATCAGTGGGTCATAAATCTGAGGATTGAACTTTAAACTAAATCACTAAGAAACTACTTTGATAAAGAGTAGAGAGGTGCTGCACTAAATCTTACCCCATTCAGTTCCAAGACGCCATACATAGTTCACATTGACTTGACAGGGACCGGTTTAAGGGATAAACTGACGTTTAACTACGAGACAGGGAACAGATATATTGATTCGGGATAGAAATTCTGAAGTAGTGTGCAGCATTTCCGAGAATTTTGTTAGGTAAGGTTGATATGGTAGTGTCGGTCGAATAAAACCAAATATCTACAGAAGATTATTTAAACAAAAGTCTTACATTAGGATAACCTGTGTTAACGGCCTTTCAGAGACACAAAATATACTAACAGCCGGGTTCGAAACCGGAGTCTTCAGTTCTGTGTGGCAGACCAATGCAACACATATGTTGTATGTCCATCTAGAAAGGATCAGATGGACCGATGACCTAAAGAAGTCGGCGGGAAACCGCTTCAAAGCGCGAAACGGATTCAAAGGCACGGGACCGGTTGGAATGGCGCTAATTAGGGGAAGCCTATGTCCAGCAGTGGACCTCAAAAGGCTGATGGATAGATTGACGGATGGCACTAGAAATAGTTGTTGTTATGGTTGCTTTACGTCTATGTGTAAGGCAGAATAGGATCCTGCCAAAACCAAAAGCAACGTCAATGTTTACTTACAAAACTTATCACTGATAAATAATAACAACAAACAAATACCCAATCTTAATCCCCACTTTGTACTAAACGTCTTATCCTCACAATAGTTAAAAGCGACCCAATCGAATACGCGCAAATAAAAAAGCTACTCAACCCAATTTTGACCTTTTGTGTTTGAAAGAAAAGAAAAGAACCGAGAAATAATAAATGTCTTCCCCCTTCCCTTTCTACAAATGGAACGACAATAAGAACCTTTAGTCAAACCGATTCTTTAATGTCAATAAAGGAAATAGTCCGCTCTCGTGTGTTACGAAATATTGTCCTCCGAGTACACTTAAATTCACAAACAGTTTTCGAATTGTTCTGTTGTGAACGAGTGAGCGATATACGAGTGTCGACGATGACAGGTTTGGTTTAAATATGAGTAATGTTATTTTAAGTATAGTACCTTTTTTTTCTGTTTACGAGGGGGAAACCTTCAAAAGGTACCTGACGACGTGGGAGCGACGCCGGGTTATGCGGGACCGCACTAAAACCCGATCTCCGATGGAACAAAAACGGAGTCCTCCGAGCGCGATGCCCCTATCGGGCTCTGCCCTTGGGGGAGCAATTTACGCTCCTCCCGCACACCTGGTGTTTACGACGGTATGCGGCCACACACACCACCGTCCCTCCCGGGCTTCCTTGTTGGACGGTTCAAGCTCCCACTCTTGCCGCCCGCAATCCCGGAAGCCCCCTTTTAGTCGCCTTTTACGACAGGCAGGGGATACCGTAGCCCTATTCTAGTCCCGGAACTACAGGGACAAAGTATAGTACCTACATAAATTATAACTCTAAACAAATATAGCTACCTCCTTAATATAAATTGATCTGGTAAAGTGAAATAAAGATATATCTATGGGTGTGGAACGGGAGTAGGATTTGCAAATGAAAATAAATTGTTTACAAATTTTAAAATTTCGTTACTTTTTTTTTAAATTGTTTCATTTAGATATTAGAAATCTAAACTTACATTACTTCATTCTTAGCTTCGCTTCACTTTCGTGGTGAGACATATCCTTACGACCTCCTCCTCCCTATTGTCCTCTATTTACTGTTCTCAGATTACTACAATGCATTTCCAACCTTTCAAGAGCGGGATGCACTTTGAAACGATGATTCGATACTTAGTAAATTGAACTTTAAAAGTGTTGAGTATCGAGAATGTTTCTAACAGCAGACAGTGAAGTAGCTTTTAACCCGTTCCTTCCTGTCTTGTTTATACATGTTTCAGTTATGTTTTGTCTTGTTTTGTTTTAATATTTGAAATGTTATGATGGATGTGTTTATCAACCCATTATTTTCCCATTGCCGGGCGCGGGTCTTCTCTAAAAGTCACTGAGTTTTAGGTCATAGTCCGCCGCGCTGGCTAAGTGCGAATTGGTAGACTTCACTTAGCTTTGATTATTTCTTTCTAAAGAAATCTCAGATGTTTAGGTTTACTGACGATGTTGTCCTTCACCATTATAGCAATTAATTTGAAACTTTGAAAAATCTGAGTTGCACGCCTGGGATTCGAACTTCGAACCCTCCGACTGAGAGGGTGCGTTTCAACCAACTCACGACTACGCCAACTAAGCTACTCACAGATTTAATTCTACTAAGATTTAAGTCGTGCCTAGATACTGACTATAGATAGATATTACCCACAAAGTATTTATTTAAATCGCTTGGTCTTCTCGTTTCTCCACGTAACTCTTCCTTGCCACACTGTTCTATCAGTCAAAAAGATGTCCCACTGTAGTATCTCGGGACCTTTAAAAATAACTAAAAAATAAAATACCAATTTAAAATTTGACCCTAAGCCCTATGGGCTGAGATAAAGACCATCATCGGTTGTTGATCGCCCCACAATTAAAAGCTAAGACCCAGCAACGGAGCCCTCAATTGAAATGAGGACCTAATGGGCGCTGGGCCATTGGGTGCGCCGATGACCGTAATAACGCTTAGGTTTAATTAGCCGCAGCTAATTATTGACGTAATTTGTGACGATGATACGCTTGGGTTTGGTAACGGTTTTTGTAAAATTTTCATTTGAACTTCTTTAAGGTAACTAAGATTTAGTAGCTACCATCACAAATATTACCTTACCTTATAGAATGGCAGTGCTGCTGTTTTGCTTCGAAATAAAACTTTGCGTGGTGTGTAAATTCTGTAATATAATCAATCTATTAATTTTTTTGCTCTAGTTCTAGTAGGCAGAAATTATCCAATTGGATAGAAGCGTTATTCTACAGGAATAGCAATATTGATGTACTACTCAAATCTTTTATTTCTATTTTTTGTAAATTATTTATTCAGTTTAAATTAAGATACGTGTTGATTATCTTAATCTGTCTAGATGTATTTGACAAATGTCTAAATGTATTTTGAAATCCATTGCTTAAATTCAATTTATAGGTCTTATGAAGCTTTATTATCTTAAAGCCATTTCGATAAGTTGAGCTTGTAGAATTGAACACTTAAATTAAAGCCTAGACCAGAATAGTCGTAAATACCCGCTCGCAACACCTTTGCGAGATGCTATCTCGTGTTTGTAAGGAGTGCTGACGGCGAGGGCGTGGATCTGTGGTACTCAAAGTAGTTAATGTTGCAAAGAAATAGCTGTTGTATATAAGTTAAAATGCAACGGTATGTGCCTTTACAATTTTAAAACAAAATTCTTAGCTATTTTTGGTACTTGCAGGGTAAAAGTTCATTTTAAGCGTAAATGGTCAACATTAAAAAATATATGTTATGGTGAGTATATAGATTTTACAAATATTTTTACAATTAATAAATAACATTATCTGTACACAACCTAATCTGTATTCGCATACTATAAATAGAACAAAATGTGAAGTTAAAGTCAAATAAATACCAAAGTCTTGTTCAGACAGACTAATTTTCATTTTCGAGAAAAAAGAACCGATGGTAACAGACTATGTCCACTTTGAGAACCACTTGCGTACGTAATGACGTAGTAACTTAAGGGGAGCTTTGAGAGTGCCGAAACAAACACGGCGCTTAAGAACGCTTGTCAGAGGCCGAGGACTTGCATCGTGATCGTTTGTTTTACAGTAATGACGTACCTGTGACGTGGCATGGGATTTTAAAAGGGCATTTGAGACTTTTTAATGTGGGCGTAATTTTGTTTCGCTGCTCATAGTAGGTGATATTCTGCTTTGCTCTTCTTATAGAAAATTAGCTTGTACTAGTGTGTATGATTTTAAATATAATCTAAAGCAAGGGACGGGTAAGCAACTAATTCAATGTTTTCGCTTTCTTGTTAATTTTCTTGTAAGAATTACCGTATGAAACATTGGTGAATAAAATAGTGTGAATGTATCCATGTATGAGAAAATGTAATTAATTTCTGAGTAGATAGGTATTATTTAAATTTAAAGTTCAACTATTATCAATATCACAGAAATACCTAATCCCAATTTAGTACATTTCTTCGTTACTAATTGAATAATCAAGTTACAAGAAAACAATAATTTCAGAGTATGTTTATCATTATTACTTTTGTTATATACGGCCGCGTCGGGCCTAACACGACGATAATATAACAGAGAAACAAAGAAAAACAAACTCCGGGATCAGTACAGCGTCTCGTTTATAATCCGCCCGGGAAATTATTATAATAAATTCAAATAAGAGACAACGGGAAACCGCCGGGAACTTAGCGCCGTCCAAGCCCGGGAAGTCAGGAGTCCCCAAAGTTTGTCCGAAAAAATCCGGAAAAACCCGAAAATTTAAGCTCGTTGTTTCCGGCGGTCGAGGGTCCTGCGTAAATATTATACGGCCCTTCCATTTATTCCCTTTGTTTTACATTTTATTGCGAACCGAGTCCGGCGGCGAATTAATAAGAATCATTCGAAGAAATGGCGCCGATGCTCCGGACTGAAATCGGACAATAATGAGTCCTAACAAGATTTTGGAAAGTTCGCTACAAAGAAACAATGGTTCCAATTTATGTATTCGGAGTGTTTTCGAGCGAAAAAGTCCTCTTAACTGACAAATTTCAAACGCAAAAATAAAAGTTTCCGCGTTCCGTCGGAATGAGATCGCTTCAAATAATTAGTCTGTACGATTTCGAGGCAAGCGTTTCGATTGTGGACGTCGTATTCAAACAGACTTATTTTGTTTGAAACCAACAATAACCGAATTTTAAAATGTACTTCCTAGCATTCCTCTCCAACTAGTGATGGTTGGCTGAGACCTCTTTAATCTGTCATTGTCCAGGACAAGTAGTAGCTCTAATAATTTTATATCAATTTATTAACGAATGTTAAGTAGGTAGAGGGCCATGACATCTTTTTCTAAGTTTATCCATCATAGTTTATACTTTTAGTTTAATAAAGGGTTTATTCTACTTTACGCTTATTTTTTTTTTAAATCATTCGGACTAGCTTTTGTCTTAATATAGGATCTATTTCACTAATATACCAGGAAGTTTATCCATAACATTAGGAGTCTAATCGATTACTAAGTCCACGGTTCCGATAAATTCGGAGCATCGTAAAGAGGGGATTTTTCCTCGGAATGCGATGGCCGGGCTTTATGAAAACTGCCCTCCGCTCACTTGACGCGTATAACGCGAGATTCTGTAATTTGTGCGCTTTGAGTGATTCCTGGGGATGGGCGGGCAGATGGCGTGATATTGAAGATCCTAGTTTTATGCGCAGCCCTCGCTAGTAGGGTTGCCAATTGTAGCTACTGTATTTAGTATATGTACAGTTATTTTTTATAGTTGTGTGTTAAAATTTCTACCAACATACAATGAGTCCTATACTCTTTGTGAGCCCAGTGTAAAACGTGTACCTTACTTAGAATCAGCAATAAATGTTTCTAAAGAAATATTTAATATAAAAACTTGGTAATTTAACAATAACCCGTGTATAAGAGAAATATAATTAATTAGTGTATTAGAAAATTAAATGAAAGACACCACAAATATATCTTTTCACCATGAAACATCATATCAAACTTGTACAAGTTTGGATTAACCTTTCTACATCTATATACTTACACAATTTACATTTTTTGCGACAGCCGATAACAAATACTAATATATTTCCCAAAAACATTAGGCAGCCCTTACAAGCAACGTACGGTAGGGTCGTAAAACAAAAGGAATCGTCAAGGGCGAGCTAGTGAGAGCGTATGACTTAGTAGGGTTCAGAAAAGGTTGTCTGCTAGACGTATTAATGCGGATTTTTGGGATTAAGAACTAAGACTCTAAGTTAGACTTACGAACGCGCGAGACAATTGTTGACGCGTAGATAAGACGCGATTGTAATTATATGTGTCTAATAGATCTATTTTAAACCTAAGGGTGTTTTATACGAAGCGGTTTACATTATAAAAGTAGCCAGCGTTTTGCAGTCTGCTATATTTTTTCGAATAGGACCGGAGTTACCTTTTTGAGAATATTGCAATCCGATGAATATCACAATCCGATGAAACATCTGCCAAATTCAATTTTTCAACCGATTTAATAGCATTTAACTGTCAAATTGGAACTAAAAATCTCTAATTTTCCAGAGTAGTAAATGCCCGAAAAATCGGATGAAATAACGGATTTCATGCACAGAGACACTACAATTAAACCTATCTGTTTGACGGTAGCACTAATTAGCATGAAACATCGAAACTGAATTATTAATAGCAACACTTTTAGTAAGATTATAAGGAATTGGTATATTATAGGTATCGATTCATAAAGAATTATTTCGACTACGGTAAGATTGTTAATGACCAATATAGACAGACAAAGAAAGATTTATGGTTTACTACGTATACAAAGGCTACGCTTGTTACTTAGCGTTTATTCAACGTTTCTACGTTTTCAAACAAACGCTGCGTGTGCGAAGCGCCTTAACACTGCGATTGGACGAATTAAGGCTTAATGACGTAGATTAGCAAACAGAGACACCGCCTGTCTAATGACAGATAACTGTATTATAAGGGATCGGTAATGAATATTGCGTTCGCACTGTAAACACAAATACAATATGGGGTGTAATTGCAATAATCTAAATTAATTCTTATATGATCGTTGAAGATAGAATGGATATCTATTTGTGAACGATGTGTAATAAATTAATGAATTTATTCCATATTTGCATATATACACATATATGCTACACGTATATACCTATGTTAATTATTCCTTTCTGATTTACCTACAAAATGTCTAAGTTATCTAGGGTAATTTAGGGTTGAGATTATATGAAACATTAGTACCCTCTTTCAACCAAAATATATTTTTAATTAATAACAGAGTTATATAACAAGTTACGATTGATCCGAGTCACATGAAACAACAAAATTTTATTTAAAATATAAAATAAAATTAATAGTCATAAAATGTAAATAAAAGGACTTTTGGGTAAAATATTTAATATTATACCTATATACTACAGTTAGAAGACTTCCAAACAACGTACTTAAACGACGTAAACGTAACTAATGGAGATTTCTTATCAAAAAATCGAGAACACCCACAATAAATTATAAAATAATTTTAATTAGACACTTGTTATAGTCGACGTTTATCTTTCTACTATCAATATAATCTTGTTTATCAAAAAGATAAAATGTTGGTCTTGGAAGAGGTTATCGTAACTTTTTTGTTAAAAATATACCGTCAAAGTTGGTCAGATGAGTTATAATTACGTTATAATTATTATATAAAGCTTTTTATGTATACATACCATCGCCATGTTCATCTTGTCATTGAATGAGCGCAGGTTTACGTCAATATTCTGTAACAATAAAAAAAATGAATTTATTAAAAACAAATCTCGATCTTAAAAAGAAACATCTTACTCTAGTTTTAAATTCGTAAACCTTGTAGATTACATCCGAGTCTACTGTGCATAAAGACTGTGTAGCAGTTGATTTTTAAATTTGGATATTAAATTAATTAAATCAGTATTTTTTTGAGTAGGTTAATATCAAATTTATTAACTGATAAATATAAACAATTATAATTAAACTTACAGAAAATTAAAATAAATAAATTAAACTATAATTATAAAATAACTTATTTACAAAATTATAATTATTTATAGTATTATTTGCAAGCAAGCCAAGGTTTGAAGACAATGATTAAACAATTAATTTCCATCTGAAATATACTCGTATGTCAAGTGTCAATCAATCAAGCTGGTGTCAGTGTGAATTGGGATAAAAGTTTTTGTATGAAAATGTTTACAATGCCTACTCTAAAACCCTACACTACCTGTATCTAACCTCTCTGGTTAAAACAAACATCTCTATAACCCTATTCCATTGCTGGCATTTGTCAACACGGTCTGTTCCCCATTTCGTTGTGCCGAAACTCAATTGCCCCGGCAATTGGTTGAGACTTACACCTGAGCTTGAATGCCAACACTATGTGGAGGTAATTTATTAAGTGGGGTACAGTTGTGTAGATCCAGATATAAAATAAGGTTAAGTGACAGATGTGTTGGAGCTAAAGGATCGAGTGCGTTTGTAAAATGTTTGTTACTTATCATGCTGTCTTAAATGTGCTGCTTTGTTTTGATATTTTAAAGAAAAAATGTGATAGTGGTAAGAGGTTATAGTGCGTGTGTAGTTTTTTTCAAAGTCAATTGAAAATATAATATGTTATCGCCAGAAAAAATAATAATAAAGTTTCAGTGTTTCTAATCCACTTTGAATATATTTTCTTCAAAGTCAAAGATATCGTAGAATAATAAACAAAAATACAATTTTAAAACCATAATAAAACCCGTGTTAAAGTTTAAAACAACAAAAAATGTTTATTACGTGCTGCGTTTTACAAAAGGAACTTTTTATAAATATTGTAGGAACAATTTCATCTACCAAAAGATTACCAATACCGTTCGCGGGCCAATATTTTACGTGTAGTTTCACAAAGCTTACCAAATTTCATTGTTCCACCATAAATTTGAGTAAATCGTGTGTGAATTTTTAATAAAATCTAGCTTCGAAACGGTGAGCGATGGTCGCATATTGAGCATCACATCGGCGCGCAAATTAAAAATTCCGGAACTGAGTGCATTATGCGCTCCTGTTTGTTTTGTGTTCGGGAGACAACATTAAATTTAGCTGCGAGAATTACGGGAAATAAATAATGTAGGATAAACTAGTAAACTTAAAGATTATTTTAACGAGAGTTTTAGAAAGCACTTAATTACAATTTTCGAAGTTGACAGCTACAAAAAGAGTTTGCTATATTTTCACATTTTAAAACATAATACAAATATTGGGTCTGTAACACATATATTTATTGGAGATGGTACAACTACTGGAAATACATAGAGTAGACGATACCATCGATCAAAACGGTCCCGAGCGAAAGATAGAGTAACGCAGATATTACACAAGACTGATAGAAATTGGTCTCCATTTTAAAATGTCGGAAAATAGGTCAGTTACGAATTATCCATACGAGGTAGGAAACCGGAATCCGCTTATTCGAATACGTTTAGACTTAGAAGATCGATTTTGAATTAAATTCAAAATTGTTGTATAATGCTAGGGAAATTAGATTTTATTTTATTTAATATTGTATAATATAGTAAAATTTCACAAGTAATAAAAATGAATAAGGAACAATTTGCATGTGTAATAACACATTTGACAGGATAGATGTTTGGAAACCCTCTTTACATTTCATTGTATCACCGATATTATGTACTGTCTCACTTATTCAAGAACTCAAAAACTTCAATTATTGAAGAATCATTATATTAACGCATCTTTTCAATGATTATAATTTTAAAGTGAGTCTCCACAAAGTTGCATCTTCACTCACGATCCCGCTAGTTTCCTTTATGTGCGACAATTAGGCGTTGGCAATGTTGGCATGCTTCCCATTATTGCTCAATAGATTATGGCTTACCCCATTCTATAGACGAACTTGTTCCTTAGCTCAGCTCCTAAATATTTGAATAGTTTCAGCTCAGCAACGCTCATGTGTCTTGGTACTTAGCCTTCGGATCTTGCTTTATTAAATTACAACTTTCCCTTGAGGTTCCTCCCATGCGCTCCAATGCATAGCGTTCCAATTTATTGACAATATCCTTAGACGTTTTCTTACAAAGACGTAGGTTGTTAAAAGTTACGATAAGTTTGGTCGACAGATCATAAAAAAATAGTGATTATAATTTTAACGACCACAAATATTGAAATTTAAATCAGTATAAATGTAGACTCTTCTTATCTTGCATTATAATATCCAAAGAGCAGATTTCGTAATTAATTTAAAATGACAGTTTAGTGAATCTTTTACTAAAAGGATTATATTAAAGTTTTACGTGAATAAAGGTTTCAAAGGTAAAAGATGTCTCTGGCGCCATTAGACGGCCTCAGCGCCACTCCTTTTGCGCGGCAATTAGTCGTTGGAGCATGCTCGCCATTAATGCTCGATATATTACGGGTTACCGCCGCTCTTTAGCCGAGCTCGCTTCTTAGCTCAGCTCCTAAATATTTAAACAGTTTTAGCTCAGTTACCCGTTCATGTGTCTTGGTACTTAGCCTGAGATCAGCTGCTTTATTAAATTATTGGAAGTTAATTATTAATTTGCTACCTCTATTCAACTACATAGTATTAATAATTTAGTAGGTATTGCTCGTAAACATCTTCATTTTTTACAATATTTTATTTTTCTTTTGTAGTAAATTTAAGGAATGATTTTTCAAATCCACGCTTTTTGCTCGTAGCACCAATTAGATGTAAGTGCATGTATGACTGAGGTTGCGTATTCTTTTTGTTCGTGTAGTTTATTTAGCTAGTCAATCTATATTTTTGACTTACAATAGTTACAATATAAGAGCTTTCATTTTTATACAAATAATTATTTGAAACCCAAAATAAAAATACCAAATTATGAATCCGTAAGCTTTCGCGGCCGACATACATATTTACACAGAGCGGAACGTAACCATTCATTGTTGCCCTAAAATTTAGCGACATCGCTACACTAGTACCATCATTTTTCACTCTACCCGCATTCAAGGTAATGTTTGTTCGAGCTGACGTGAAATAAATCAGAAATGTGTTCACAATGTATGTCAAAAGTGGAGTGCCTGCCGCGGCTAGGTTCCATTTTGTCCCCATTGTGTAGCGGTGATTAGAAGGAAATGTTCTTTGTATAGCTCTGTTTGTTCTCGATGTGACGGCCTTTCATACGCGATAATTAGACCCACTTACCGGTTATTATCGTGGTTGACAACGTTAATTATAATTATCAACGCAGGTTCAAAGATAAATTGCCTTGAGACATACGGAACAATGTCTATAGATGTAAGACTTTTTGTTTATGTTTCCTGGTAACTGTTTACTAATAATATTTTAAACCTTTTGTTTAGGAATACTATATAAACATAAAATAAGGACTTCAATACAGTAGTCGCCCTCCGCCCCCTTGTACAAGCCAACCAATGTATACCTCAATGGGCACATACAACGTTATGAATGTACTCGTAAGCTTACCTGGTGGTAAATGTTCACTGTCGCCCATGAAGATCTGTAATCAACTCAATATAGAACAGGGATTTCACCTATAGTCAATCACAGGTGTCTTGCGACTCCTGAGGACTAACGTGGGAGCCCGATAACTATATAAGTCATCTAACAAATATCTAAATTCGTCAAATAGGCGGCTCCAGGAATCGAAGATAAGACCATTTGTGTATCAACATGTATTGTGACAGCTACGCCACGCAATTATGAAACTGCGTTTTTCATCGTTCATTAGTCCAACCAATATATTTAGAGTATTAACCTCATTTTATTCTGAAGAAACTTAACAAATGCAAATCCGAACAAAGGCGATACGAGACGCCAGTATTAAAATATAACATTGCTATAGAAATATCCACAAAATCCTTTCCTACGTGAAACCAGCACAATACACGCATTCCGAACGGAAGGAGCCACGTCTCCAACATTAAAACCTCTAAACCGCGAACATGGACCCCACTCGTGCGGCCACGGGACCGGCGCGAGGCGGGACACGTCCCGGCTGAGTTATGGCCGCGGTGGATCCCGAGTTTCGTGATAGGATGAATAAAATAAATGCAATTGAATGTTACCCATAATAGATAATGCCGATTTACTGAACAATTGTATGGTAGGTATTGTTGGAAATTTTGAGTAATGTTTGAAGAAATCTACATGTGCTCACAGGCTCTCATCTCATCATGAAAAGTTTTTGCTGCTGACAACGGCGATTTCCCAGCATATAGTGAAGGTCCAGAAATATTGTATTACTTTTTATAAATTTATTTTTCCCTTCTCTTCCTTTTCCATGTGCATGTTAGCGCACATTCGACTTTAGTATAACTTTATCATTTGGGCGCTCAAAAAGCAAAAATCAAACACGACAGCCATTTGAGACAGTGACCAGCACGTGATATGGGGCGACAAATATTTTCTGCGTCGAAACTTTTTACTTCTGCACAATATCTCCGCAACCAAACTGAACACGTCTACAACATTAAAACCTGGCGTACATGAACAGACTCGAGCGGCCACACAAGCAAAAAGGCGCGGACACGTACAGGACCCGTCTCACTCCCGTGAATTATGGCCACCCCGTGCCGAGGTGTACCGTTATTTACAACGAACAGAGAAATGTGAAAAGAATTTATATTTTTCATAATAGAACCGACCACAATGGCGGCTAGATTAGTATTTTTACGATGTGACACCTCGCTGAGGTGAGGCCGAGCTTTTAATAAAAATATATAAATTAAAATACTGTGTTCTCACCCCGGCTATGCTCGCCTGGAAATAAAATTAAGTGTATTTCTGTGGGTTTGAATTTACTGCCACTTACTTTATACTTCAAGATAATATCAAATACCGAGGTTTTTAAAGGTTAAATATTGTTGCGATTTTATTAAAATCATTCAATAGGTGATCATGCGGGTTTCAAATAAAGCAGATAAATAATGTTTTGTTAATTTCACAATGGATAAAATTCGATAGATAGCACTTTACAGTGTATTCAAGCTTAAAATTAAATTAAATTTTGTGACATATTTTGTAAAGATATTGATAATAAACGTATTTCAAAAACCGTATTAGTATTTATCGAGGCAGTAATAAATGATTTAGCATAACCAAAAATAGGTTTTATAAAGTAGACATAATCTATTACGATTACAATTTTGTGAGTACATTCAGTACAATATTCGTAAGTTAAATTGATAACTGTTTCATTCCTTTAAAATATACAGGCCAAACCATTTCACCAAACGTAAAATTGTTTTTGAACAGAAAAGGAAAATCTCTTTTGTAATCCATTCGATCAACATTTGGCAACACAAAACGCAATAATCAGTTATTTTGGAACATTTCCGCATCTGAATACGCAGTGAATGTATTAAACGTTCTCAATGGGAAATCGAGTTGCATTTGAAATCCGTTTGTATATTCAAATATCGCAGTCGTGCGGTTCTGTGCCGGGGTATTTGTTTCGGTATTCTCATTAATTGCTGTGTACTAGTGTCGACTAAAATAAGGACTGTGGAAGATTGAATCATAACTTGTACGTATTATGTTATTTAGAGTTGCAAGATTTGGAATCATCTTGCACATGAAGTATTCCCGGAGCGCTATGAAATGGGGCTTTTCAAAATAGCCGCAAAAAGAGCTTTTCTATAACAAAATAAATAATGCCATTGTAAAAAGTATACTACGTAGTATGTAGTGATAATTTATAATTTCGACAACCATTAATAGACAAGATTTATCAAAAGCTTGTTGCAGCTCTTTATACATTCAAATCGTGACCTGTAAGCTTTTCGTATTTATAGTGTTTCAAAAGAGGACAATAAAATAATATGACAGTAACCTGATAACATATTCCAGATGGCGGATGCAGTCACGTTAAAATTTTATTTGATTTTTCTTTTATGTGACAATATTCCAAAATACTTTATTTTTATTATTTTCTTGCATATATTGATTTTCCTGCATCCTTCATTCTTTTATTTAATGAAATCTTTATATATATATTTCTTATGTGCGTGTGTATGTCACTGAACTCCTCCTAAACGACCGGACTGATTTTAATAAAATTTGTTGTGTGTTCAAGGGGACTTGAGAATGGTTTAGATTCACAATTTAGTCCGTGGGAAAAGGTTTTTTTTTAATCAATTTTTAATTCGTAAGTAGTTATAGAATTGGAAACTATGCATTTGATCAAGTGATGATTTTTAGCAAAGTTGTTGCCCAAGAGCCCACGAGGGTTTGGGAGTTGGTAAGGCCAATTTTCGACAGATGGCACCACTGTCATTCCAATGTACGTACAATTTTTCCGTTTTATGTATGTCATATTATTTCTTGAAAATGCGGGCGAAGCCGCGGGCACCACTAGTTTACTATATATCTATCTAAAAGAATTTAATTAATCTACAAGTTCAGTGACTTGTTGCATTAAATCTGGAACATTGCATTACTTTTGATAGCTTATTTCGCGTTGAACAATATATCAGCTTAAATATTATCGTAACAAAACAAAAGTGCTTTCACGGTTAGCGGGTGTGGTCGCGTTCAAATTTTACATTATACAACATGAAATTACTTTCATGGCATAATTAGGATATAATGATGAGCTTAGTTACTTGTTGCATTACTGGAGAGCGTAATATTATGATCGCAATTAACTTTGACAGCAAATTCCGCGCCAATGCGTTCAACATGGCGCTGTAAATATGACAGTAACTAAATAACGTCGCGTTCGTGAATAACGGATGCGGTCGCGTTCAAATTTTATGCATTACCCCCGTCTGCCTTATTCCCGGCTGTCTGTTGCAGGATGCGACGTCACAATAACTTCGGGCCGTGATTCTTCGAACCGCCGTGAATTTCGACAATCGAATATCAGTGAGCGACGTGGCGGTAACTTATTGTGCTGATGGAAACTGTTTTTGATGTACTTGAAATTTGACAAGTGAATTGGAAAATAAATGCGCAAAGACAATACTATAAAGGAACGTAAAACGTGTACAGGATTTCCTCAATGCGAGAAACTGATGACAATATTTCTTCTCATGAAGATAGAGATAATCTGATAGAAATAATGAAATGTAACCAAAATATCATTTTTTTTAAATATACTTTGCAAATCTCGTGATATATGATAATAGATGAGGGCATAAATTAGAAAATTTTGAAATAATACAGCGCTTGGGTTTTGAAGTTTGATCAAAATCTCTATAATTTGTCGGTGGTAAACCATAAAGCCGTGCAAATATATCGATTCGGCTGTCCCGTTCAGATGACATCCGATATTCCCTTCAGAGTGTGTACGCATGGCCACAATCGGTCCGTGTTCCGTGCGCCGAGCCAGTCAAACGGTTGTGACAGGCGCGGTAACGACGGGATTGCTGACACCGCAAATTGCCTCCACGGTTCCTCTCGCTGCTTTGTCTGCTTTGACACTGGGCTGTAAACCTTTTTTCTCACTAGGTTTTCTGGGCACGTGCTTTACAAATGTGCGAGGCCTTGAGCATAGAATACACTCATGAGTGCAGCTGCTATGCAAATCGTTGGAGATTGACATACGCTATGTGAATTTCAATTCGATTGGTTTTAAATCAGTTCGATGATATTCCAAGAGATTTCAATAAACTTCAAAAATTTGCAAAATTGATCAGATGAATGATTCGATATTATGAGCGTTACTGTTACTAATACACTAAGTGATATTGTTTTTTTCGGCAATGCCTGCTGATGATTCTAAGTTTTTGGAGAAAATTTAAGATACTCGTATTAATAATATAATACATGATTTTTCTACCTCACTCGATTCAGCAATCTTTATGAAATTAAATCAAATATATTTATTTCGTTTAGGCATGCGGATGCACTTGCAAATTGTCAGTTACAATATTTTTTTTCTTATACTACTACCGAATTGGAACTATCTTCTGGAATATCTTATGCAAAAGCTATCACGTCCATTTGACATTTCATAATCCCTTCGAGTTAGTGTCCGTACGACCACAATCCTACCGTATTCTAGACCAAGCAAATGTTGTGACAGGCGCGGTTAGGCCGACATCGTTGACATGACGTAGATTGTGCTGAATGTTCCCCAATTGTTTGTTGCGATAAAAATAAGATTAGCATATTTTATAATGTTAGAAATATTGTACAAGTTAGCATAAAAATAAAAAAGAACGTTCTTGACGTTTGAGATGTATTTTCCGCGCGAATCATAAAAGTTGTAAAAAATAGTTTTATTCTATTAATTCAGAAGTGCGATAATCTCAAAATAAGTACATTTATCTTCGTACCGCTGGGATACTAAATTCCATAAAACATTCACATGACTTTTCTAAACACTTCCATATAGCATGGAACTGAATGCTACATTTATAAAAATGAATCATTGTATCAATTTCAGTTAAAAAAATCCTATGATTTTAACGCGGATTTTAATTAAAATATTGAACCTTTCGAAAGTGACGAAAGAATTGGAAGCCTCGCTACGGTACAGACGATCCATTATCTTAATTCCAACTGATAGAAACAATGTCACAAATCCAAAGGATCCGTATCTATAGAGATGGGGTCGCTACTTTAATATCGAGGTGTCGGGAAAATATTATTTTATTAAAATCGTCGGGGCAGGTGAGACCCGCGGGACCCGATCTGATACGGGGAATCAAAATAACTGAACATTTCCAACCGGCAGAAAATATTCAGTCGTCTCGCGTGGCATCCACGTGAACTGAATAGTCCTGGATTGTCTACAGTCTAGAAACTTTTAATTAATTAAATCGGGCTAAAGGCAAAATATTTAAAAACCGAATATGTTTTCTATTTTCAATTTATATTCTATGGTGTATTTTTCAAGTGCATTTTTGTTTCAATTGATCAAGAGATACAAGAAAAAATAACGAAATATAGTGTTATTAAAATACATTTTAAATGCATTTTTTTATTATTGTTTTGTACTGTTATATAAAACATTGTTTTTATTATTTTTACTAATGTCTGTAGGAGATCAGAAATATATACCAAAAATACTACAAAGTGTACCAACAAAAGCTTATTAGCCTTGTAGGCTCCAGCAGAAACACCTCTTAGAATCTCTTATCCATCCCGTTTTTAGAATGTTCCAACATGGCGACCCTACTCTCTACTATATACAATTTCCTTTTACCTCTCTCGCGCCCGTTCCTTTATTGATCTATTCAATCGTTCGTATGAAATTATTTTTTGTGATGTATTTGGTTGAATCGTGTCGCGATTGTTAAGTACCGTGTTATTGTACGGAAATACCAACATTTTCTTTCATAATGGTCTCTGCGAATTGCCTGTTTGTATGGGCATGCTCGATACATAGATTTGATAAAGAGATAAATGAAGGACGTTTCGTGTAAGAGTAACGTAGACATTGGGCCCTTTTTCTGTCGCGCTTTTGCGCACGGGTGTCCTTTGCACGCATGTATCTTGCGTCCCATACTTTCATAAATACTTTTTATTACAGCCGATTAATTCACGCGTGCGAAAAGGCTTCTTGATCTTGATATAATAAAGAGAGCTAAACATATACGTATAATCAAAGAGGTTAGAGTTGTTATGTTACGTGTGTCATGGATCCCCACATTGCTGGACGTAGACAATTGCTTAGACATGCGAAAATTCGTAATTATAATTTCAGCCGGTTGATTATTAAGTAGCACTAATTTTACGCATAATTTGAAGTGTCTGTCTTCGATTTCAATATGCCGGTCAATTTCTAATATATGTTTCCTCGTACGGTAACTAACACCAAAAATAAATGTCATGTTTTTTCGGGCAGTTTTTTTAGATAATATGCGCTAAGGTTTCTTAAATTGAAACATTTAGATTTTAATTAGAGATTGAAAATTGTGAGCACATCCCTATTAAACATGCGTAGAAAATTTTACTGTACCGCTGTTTTGGTGATCACAACGCGAGAATATCTCGGAGGCCACTTGTAGGGTGCTCAAGAAACCGTGTCAGGTGGGTGGAAGTTAGGACAGGCTTTGTGAGGATGCGGACAGACGAGAGGCTCTTGTTGACTCGCTATATTTAGCAGGTTGGGACGACCTGAATTGATAAGAGCATGATGACAAAAGGATTTAATTTTTTTTTATTATATAGGTTAAGGTAACAAAGTTTAGTCCATTTCATTCCAATATGATGGTAATTGGTCACTTCAGCTGATGGAATTCTGTAATCAATCACAAATAGGATTGGAAGTCCTATCGAAGTTTAGTCACAGTTGCTTTGCTGGAACAAGTTAGAATGGTACTGATGGTGTTGGTCATGTTTAAAACAGATTTCATATAAATAATGCAGCTAAAGTAGAAATAGGCTACGTACGAGTACATACACAGTCGGTATATACCGCTGAGGCAGAATTAGGCGGTGTGGTCCTCAGTAAGGTGTAGACATTGCCGAGAAAGAAACAAGCTTTGTGGGCCTCGCTAGAAATAGACGGTGTAGAATTTGGTGAAGAAATGAGCTGCGTGCGTTATACCACTATTGAATCACGATTTACACAAATTGTATCTCCGAAAGTCTATACTCAATTTTCCTATGCAATTCCTAGTCCTTTACAAAACATGTTTCCAGGCTCGTTCATTCGAAGCACGTTTCCCGCCACTGTCTTGAGTTACGTACAAGGTGTTTATAAAGTATATTTTCACTGCCGGATGCTGCTTCGTATCTAGCGTTTATAAATGGCCGATACCTGAAATACTTATTTGCAGCAATGTTTGTCGGAATGTTTCTGCTACCGAAATGCTTATTAAAATGAATGTGACAGTAATTGAACTGATAATATATCGATACCGTGAGGTTCAGGCGACATTCGATTTCTATTAGGTATAATTGATACAAGTATTTATGAAGATCAACGGCTATTTATAAGTGACTGCAAGAAATCAAAAAACACGCATGCACGTAGACACAAGTAACACAAGGACACTCAATCAAAATTTCAAAGAAATAGAAATATTTTCTTTTTTTTTATAATATAGGAGTAGCAGACGAGCATGCAGTCCACCTGATGGTAAGTGTCTACTGCCGCCCATGGACATCTGTAATGAACCCCAGATAGGATTAGATATTCCTACCTGAGGTCGGCCACAGATGCGCCGCTACCCCTGAGGACTAAGCTGGAACGCCTCGGAAAAGTCTGTCTCCCTTACCACACCCTTCAAACCGGAACACAGCAGCGCCTAACACTGCTGTTATTAGATAGAAATAGGTGTGGTGGTGATGCCGCCGGAGTCGAACCACAAAGGGTTCTACCATCTTTAAATAATGTAGTACCTATACACTATTATCTTTTAATACCGAAACGTAGTACAAACATTCTAGTTACTTATGTAGTAGTAAAACAATTTCATTATATCACAAACATAACCATTTAATATCTAACACGCTACACGGAAACTCATAGAGAATTCGCCAGAAATAATAAATTCAAACGAAATTTACACTAAATTTCTGTAAAAAGCTTCATCTTTGCCATTGGGGCGTGTAACGCGAATTTTTCCTTGTTTACAAATCTTTATTGCATATGACGGCTTATTCTGACGTATTCCACTCCTCTCATCTCCTTAACGTAATGTAATTTAATATGGGTTGTTGTTGTTGATAATGTAATATTGAAACGTAACATTCGGTACGAGTGATGTTATTCAGTTATTAAAAAGGTATTTTTGAAAGTCATATTTTTTCAAGAAATATAATTTGGTGTGATAGATATTTATTGTCTTAAATTTTGCGCTTTTTGAGCAGATTTTTACAAATACGACACAATCATGTGACGTGATTGTATTGTATGATTTTATAGGAGGATAGTATACTGTTGAAATTAGATCATTGAGTACATATAAAGAAAGAAAAACTTTCTTTTCCTCCTCTTTTATTCTTTCTTTATTTCTTATTTTTATGTTTCCTACTGAATTTTATGTAAAGGAAATCTCCAACACTTTACAACGAACAATAGGTTTCAACCACTGAAACAACCATTCAAACATAACCGCGGGACCTGTCACGCAATCTTGGAGGCCATCGATGTCGATAACTCACGTAGCACGTCACTATAAATCAGCCACCCGATAGTGATGCCCACGTACTAACTAGATGTCGATAAATATTCTAATCTTGCATAACCCGTTCGCAGGATCAGAAGGACGAGTGTATTGGTTTGAATCACTGCCCTTTGAATCAACAGGAATATCGTTTGCAACAGGTATTTTAGTACTCTTGTATGTACTATCGGGTATAGTTTCTTAGAACAGAAATATCAACTTGCGTACGAAGCAAATAAATATGCAAAGTAACAAACAATCATTCAGTCGATGTGAAGTCACTGCCGCTCATTGAAATTTGTAACCAAGTGCATGTGGGATAGTCGTTTTATCTGAAGCTGATTACTGAGAAACGTTGTCACTCAGGAGGACTAATCGCCTCGAATATAAATTGCTGGTAAATATAAAATATAAATCAGCTGGTATCCACAATATAGATTTAATATTCTTCCACCGAAACGCAAGAATTGCTTCACCTTAGAAATAAGTTTAGTGATGTGGTAGAGTCCGCGCCAAACTGCTAGTCAGCTTCGAATATAGCAACGAGACGCGTCGCAATAGCAGTAGATATTATAAGGACGAAGACAACGCGGGACCCTCCCGGCACCCGTCCGCTGCTCGCTCTCACCTACGGGTACCACAGCTGCGTTAGAGTGCCCTTACGATACAACTGCGACAACTTCAGAGCGGATTAGAAATTTGGCGCGGATTATACCTTCCTAATCGAACTATATACCTTTCAAAGTTCCCGATGTGATAGCGGCTTACAAGAATTGATACCAACAAAAATAATAATCAGTCGGCCCTTAAGTTACGAAATCGGCCACTTTTCCCGTGTCGTGGAAAGTGAATGTTTGTTTATTTATGGTAATGTCGCCGCGATACGGCCAAATAAATTTTAATGGTGCTGTAAAATTTCGATTCTGTCTCGAGATTCGCATTCTGTTGGAATTTCTGTAGTAATAGGCATCTTGGAGTTTCGAAGAGAATAGGATCGCGATCTCGAGAATACTCGATCGGGATAATATCCAATAGAAATCGTTTCTAAATTAGAGTTTTTATTTTTAATGAAAACTTGTTTCTATTTGTATTAGTTATTTTAAAGGTATACTTATTGTAAAGCTTCAGTATTTTTTGGGAAGTTTTTAAAATTTTTAAATGTTTTAAAAGTAAAGCAATATAAAAATATATCTCAATAACAATATTTACCTACTTAAATTATTGATATATACGTATTTTTTTTTCAAAAAAACCCAAATTCAACATAGGTACACTCTTTGTCTCACACACAAGCACACATACTTGCAACTTAAAGACGTTTGCGACATGAACGAGAATCGAACCCGGTACCCTTAATGTAAGACGAAAACAGAGAATCTGCTTGTCATCGGTTAAAACAGAGGTCCGATGCGAACAAAGGTCAAAGCTATAAAAACTGGCATTAAGCAAGCATTTGGTTTCAAACAAGCACCGGCAGTAAATTATTAAATATTTAGCTGGTAATTTAATAAAGCTGGTTACCGCGGCGTGGGCGCTGGTTTCACCATCTGCCGCTAATTAACTCACCGAATGTGGAATCCTAAAAACCTAATTATGCATTCGGGTCGCATGATTTTGTGGACATTATGAACCGACTTATAGGAAGTTATTTGGTTTTGATTATGTTGGTGTAATAGGCACAGGTGATGCACGCATTGAAAATGAGTACCTACCTACTGCTTTGGAAGCAAGAACCGTAGAAAAGGCAAACAAATACGCAGTAAGTCTTACGTAGTCTTAGATTTTTTCTTTTTTTGGTACCAAACGAGTTTTTTTTATAATAAAGGTGTAGCAGAAGAGCATGCAGTCCATTTGAGTACGAGGCTACTGCCGCTTAAGTACATCTGTAATCAAGTCCTGATTACATTTCTTCCTGAGGTTGGCAATAGATGTGTTGCTACTCGTGAGAACGCCTCGGATAAATATATCTTATGATAACTGAGCTTTGAACGGAACTTTAGCCACTTACCACCAGGTGGACTGTATTTTAGTTTGCCACTTTAATATAAGAAGTTAAATCACGACGACTTCTACCCATTTTTTTGCTGTACTTAATTTAATGAGAGTAACTTTAATATACTTACACAACCTTAATTACTTAAATTAACGAACATTGATATCCGCATTACATGTACAATTTTCTTAAAAAATATTTTTTATTACAGACGAAGCGTTACGAACCCGAGCGGAAGTTCCGGACCTTAGGGAATGAGTAATTTGGACCCGCATGAAGACGCGACCCTTGTGGCTATTCAGATATTCCTAGAAATTTCTCATAGCGCTCATAGCTTAGATAAACTGGGTAATTTTATATGCAACACGTAAAGTTATAACATTAAGCGCGGTTATTGTTTGAAGGGGTGCACCGTAGGAGTAAATTATGAGTTGACTGCAAACTATTTTATGTCCCACCGCTGGGCATAACTCTTCCATAATTTAATTCAATTGGGATTGAAGGTATAGCATACGTCTAAGGGATCTATTACGATAGACCACGACGCCGATCGCCCGCAATCGTCCGCGGCTGTCGCCTATAGTCGCCGACACGACCTGTCGCTTATTTGTCACCTCCCTAAGTGGATTTGCAAGTTATACCTAAAGGTACTAATATTTAAATGGAACACTGTAACAAGAACAATAAATGAAAAAGTAGCACAATATTTCTGGACTTTATGTTATAATAAATTCTATAATATGTTTTGTAGATAAGTAAATAGTAATAATATATTGTAAAAAAGAGGCTATCTTAATGATTTTCCTAAACTCCTAATGCATTAAAATGTATAAGGAAGTCGTGTTCCCCCGAGGACGTACAATTTCGTCGCAAAATGAAGACGTAACGACTCTGGAGACTCTTAATTTGGACCAATAAGGTCAATCTGAATCTATATATTTACCTACTCTATGTATATAGGTATTTTAAATGAAATAAAAGTAGAAAATGAACATGCAGTGCATAACAACAGTGTTGAGGGCTGCTGTGTTCTGGCTTGAAGGGTGTGGTAAGGGAGACATACTTTTCCGAGGCGTTCCAGCTTAGTCCTCGGGAGAAGCGGCGCATCTGTGGCAGACCTCAGGTAGAATAATCATATCTGGGGTTGATTACAGTTGTGCATGGGCGGCAGAATACCATTAAACTAGCAAATGAGCTCGTAGTCCACTTGATGGTAAGTGAATGGTGCGGTAAGGCAGACATTTATTCATAGCACGCATTCCGAAGGTCCTCAGAGGTAGCAACGCATCGGTGGCTGACCTCAGGATTTGAACGTAACCATCGTTATATGGTGTACAGAATACTTGTTTAAAAAACTTGTTTTACAAAGAAGTTATAGTATTAATATAATGTTTGAATTGTTATGGTCACTGTTCCATTGAATGCATATTCATTAGGTTCTCACAAGACTTTACAACAAGTGATGTTGATAAGGATCTTCTTACATATTTTTTCGTTCTCTACGAAAGGATATTTACCTGAAACAAAATAAAATTACGTTAATATTACAAATATTCATTACACATAAAGAAATTATAATAGTAGGCAAGATTACCTTTTAAGCATGAGAGCAATTGTGGTCATGAAATAAAAGATGGTAGAATCTTTGTTGTTCGACTCTGCAGGCTCTATCGCCACAAATTTTTCTGCCTCATAACAGCAGTGCCTCAGTCAGCTTTGGAGGGGGGGCGGGTAAGTAAATCATACTTTTACAATATAAAAAATAATACAAATTTTAACCACATTATAAGTGATGTCGTACAGAATCTGTTTTTGGTCTAGACTTTATACAAATTGTACAATATGTTTTAATAGTGGTATAGTCCTAAAGCATTAGCAAAGTGCTTGCAAACAACTACCAAAAGCAAAGAGATTACGAAACTTCTAGTTTAAGTGTTCAACTATTTTCGTCGTTTTAATAAATACTTGTTATTGCAGTTAATTAGGGCAAAGGGAAGCTGTTGAGTTAGCATAATCCGGATACATTCCGTTAAACTTAACAAACGATACATGAAACCATACATATTCGTTACACGACAAAAATAAACGAATGGGAAATGAACGGAATGCGGAATTCTATGTATACTTTGTGGCGTTAAAGCTCATCATCACACATTGCTGTTCCCAAAGATGAGATAAGGTTACTTTGTTGACGGTGGTAGAAACTTTTGTGATTTCACATCGGAGGCAACAGTGCCACATTATTTCTGTATAATAATGATAGTGTTAAGCGCTGCTATGTCGCTTTAAGGGTGTGGTAAGATAGACATACGTATCTGAGTCGTTCTAATTTAGTCCTCAAGAGTATTTTGCCAACCTTAGATAGCATCAGCCTCAGGTCTAACCTTATCTGGGGTTGATTACAGATGTACCTGAGCTACAGTGAGCACTTACCATCAGGTAGTCGGCAGGGTCCTCTGCCACTACAATAATAAAACACATTATGTCAATTACAGCTAATTACCTAAAATGTTTAAGCAGAAAACAGAAAGTTAAAATCATAAAAGTTGAAAACAATTTATCTCCACTGGAAGTTATTACTAAAATACAAATACGGCCATAAAAATTCATCACAAAAGCGGGATAAATCCCGTTCGGTCGAATAGTAAAATTGTCAGAAATCAAATTGTTCGTGGCACGAAATCAAACATTTATAACACTTGGCACAATTCCACTCGTACCTACATGATGCGTTGCGCAACTAAGCCATTGGTCGCACCATAAATGGTTAAGCGACAGACGATATGGAATTTCAATAAAAAGTACTTTTCTCGGTTCTTACAAAATAGAAACTTCATTAACACGAATAATTCACCATGAACAAAAGGCAAAACCAAGCTAAAATCAATTCAAGGCCATGATTGAAACATACTTAAGATACTAAAAAGAACTATCAATAATCCATAATATATTAATTAGGTTTGTATCTGAGAAATGAACTGAGAAATGAACATTTTAGTTCCAATCACGAGGATAAATCTAATAGATAATTTATTTCTTTATTCCATAACAAAAAAAACAAGTTTTATCTTGTAGTGATAAATTTTACTACTTACTTAAATAATCTTCGTATTGCAAATGATAGGTCCTGGTGATATCATCGAAAACATTTTTAAGTGAATCGTTATTCGTTGCTAGTCAGACAGCTGCTTAATAAAGATTATGCAAACCATCTTTTCGATATGTCTAAGGCTTACAATCAGATATTCTTACGTAGATCCCTTATTCAATGATTTGATTACCTTATTTCTCATCTTTATGCACCTCGTTAGAGAGTTGACGATGGTGGTTTGAAATATGTTTGATTTCTATGCAGATACTAATGATACGAGTACTTATTTTGTAATTTGTAGGTATAACTATATTTATTTTCATTCATGTCCGAATCATATAAATATATTATTAGAGTACTGTTAAAGTGCAATTCCTTGGAATATTTAATTTGTTATTTTATTTCGTTGTTACTTCACTAGTACGAGTATTAAGTAACTTTTTAAATTTAAATTAAAACCTTTTTATGCACGTCATTGGTATCTGATATCTGATCAGTTTCATAACTCATATCATGATAATGTCATGATAGCATAAAGTTAATGAGTTCAACATGTTTATTAATTGAATGTACAGCTTCAAGCTTAGAGATGACGAGATTTGTGAGCATGACGCGGCAAAGATTATGTAAATGTAACGAATGAAACTATCGTTGCGTCATGCGCATTGTTTGATGCCCCTGATCCGTGCCAAGCTTCTTCTGAAGTTATTTCATTAAATTTAGAACTTCTCAGATTGTTCTTATGAAACTGGGCTCCGAAATTACTATGACCTAAAGCGAAATTATTACTTAATACAATGTTAGCTCTAAACCTTGGAAATCATGAACATGTTATAAGTTCTTACTAGATTTAAAATAAAATTTAAGCGATGTCCCAACTTTGTTATTTTTTCATAATAGAAAAGTTTCGAAGTCTCCATTTTTCAACTAAAACAAACTAAAAGTTGTCAGTATACATTAAGCATTTTAACAATCCAAATGATCCTCAGCTGAGTCTCTTCTTGCAAATTCTTTAGTTTCAGCTAGTGCCTAATTAGTTTTAATTAAGGAATTCTCAAAGTTTCAATTTGTAACGGCTGAAATTGGAAAAGTTGATAATTTTACTTAACCTTTAGGTCTTGTTGACAGTACGTGACAGCGTGGGGTCATCTGAGATAATTAATTCAGGACCTTACGAAGATATTTAAACTTTGCAGGTAAATAAGGTACAGTAAATCTATTTTATCAAGGCTAAAAATTTGTTGCTAAAGAAACTTTTGTCTTAGTTATCGTGATCTTAGAAAAAAGTGTGATTTTCAAAAGATCTGAAGAATCTGTGATACTTGGACACTTTTTTGAATCAAACTTTAATAAAATTTACTAAAAATTGTCCAAAAGATTTCGTCTTGAAATATGATGTGAAAATGCGGTACATGGATTATTTCATAACATTTTAGATGTAAATGTCCTCATTTCTTCTCTTATGGACCATTACCAGCTCTGACAAGAGCAGCTTCCAGTGGAAGCCGTTTGGGAGACTAACGAGCAATTTGGTATATCTTAATAAGCGATCGCTGGTTCTCGTGTTATCGCGACATCTACGCAAACAACGCATCAATGTTTATATTATGTTCAAGATCAGATGGGTACTCGTTTTAATATTCTAATGGGATTACAGTAATAATAGATTGCATAAAATTATGATTATAAAAAATGATTTTAGTTTACTTATGAAACTACTCATAAATCGACGATTTTTATAAAAATACTAGTTCCCTCGAAGAAGAGAGTAATAAATTAGATGAGACATGTAAAGTAATTACACATTACTTTATTTGCAACTCAGTCAAAGTCGTAAAAAAGTACTCCGAGTACTGCATCACATTGTGCACGATTTAAAAATAAAAGCCATTCAAAACGAGCAAAGCAAAACAGAGCACATAAGGAAAATATGAACGCACAAAGTCCAAGGCATAGTTGATGAAACATTACATAAAAATGATTGCTCATTTCGCGCAATTGTTTTTATCGTGGTTCATCTCGAGCGACTGCGTGGAGCGTTTATTTATAAACAAGTTGTGCGCGGAGATGCACCAATAAAAGTTGTTGTTTCCGCACCGTACTATCGCGAATATTAAAAAACATGAAAAATTGGCCTCGAGCCAGCGCTACGAGCTACGTTTGAACGAAACAGAGCCTCCGTGTATTGCATGCGAACTGTTTCCAGAAGAATACGCTATGAGTATTGTTTACTTGCATACGGATTTTGATCCGGTTCAAAGGACCAAATGAGTTTTTAGAACACATATCCGAAATTACTTTTGAATTTCGATTAAGTTTCGCGAAGTTAAAGCTCCGCAATCCTCATATCGCCTCATCCATCTATCTCAAAGTGGATCAACAGTGTTAAAAAGTTTAGGAGGTCGTGGGTAGTTTGCTTGAAGGCTTCAGGCGAACTTTGTTACGGTACGGTCTGCATTTACAAATTCAATTCATAACTAAACGTATGTAGCGTGAGGGGAAATGTATTTGTCGGGAGTTGTAACAGACCGAACGTATGTATTTTGGTGTACAACTTAGGCAACTAATCTATATATGGTGGATGAAGCTTATACCTACTGGAAGACTACTTGAATAGCTTATAGATCCTTGATGTATCTTAACGTTAGTTCGGTAATAATATTTAGCAATTACAACATTGCTAACGTTGGTTTAAAGTTTAATGTTTTTGTGAGGCGTTCCGATATAGTTCTTCGAAGTAGAAACTATTTTGTTTAAAGTTGATAACAGATATGGGCGTAGTGATCATCTACTTAGATAAAAGCTGTGTATTAGAGGCTAGTTCTTTAATCTGATTTTAATAAGTGACTACGTAATATAAAGCGGACTGCAACTTACCAGCAACTTGAGCAAAGGAGTAGATTAAAATTGCAAATACTCGGATTTCTCGTTCGAAAAAACGTGTGCATGAGGACTAATCCCAATCGGAACTAGCTCGTCCATCTCATCGCGAGATTGGAACGAAACTAGATTCTTTCGGATTCATGCCTCCGCGGCCAGCGGACCATTATTGGCCAGTAATGCTATTTCTCGTCATGAATTTTTATTCCCTATTTTCTCTTCGGAACCGGTTTATTGCATTGTCTCGAGATATACACATGACGTGTAGGAGACCTACAATGTCAGAGTTAACGCAATTTTGGTCTTCGATAATATTGAAATGATCGAGCCTATCGGGCGTAAAATTTTAATTTGAAAATCTTATTGTTTGGAGTCAAAAAATTCTCGCTCGTAATTTTCGTTAGGTAGGTCAAATTTGACCTGAACATTTGTCCATATTAACACTGAACAATGAATTTCCGTACTAAATTAACACATTTATTCCTGTAATATGGATAGCACATCTATTACTTTAAAAAGTATTTGGACACAAACAGGAGATAGAATGCTTTTTTATAGCCCTTAACATTGTGGAAAAATATTTCGCATTCAAACCGCTAATATAATCGAGTCATTGATTTCACTATCCCGAGCCCGGCAGTGGCGGGTTAATAGCGCAATTGGGGCTTGAGCGAGCCTTTTTGTTCAAAAATGGTATTATTACGGTCCTGGTTCAGCACGAAACTGTTATTTTTTGCACAAAAATGTAAAAAGCCTTCACAATAATAAATGCATGAAAAAGTACTCATTGATTCCACTGTCCCGTGTTCGGTGAGCAGTTGAGGGTTATTAGCGCAATTAGGACTCCAGTGCGATTGACTGGCGCTTTTTGAGTCAAATCGTTACCGCATTTCCGTTTTTAAACCGTGTTTTTTGTTGAAAATGAAAATGGTTGTTCGAAGTTTTAGTATCTAAACCAGGGTATGAGAGTCATTGATTGTAACGTACCATTCACCTGGCAGTTACGGGTTAATAGCGCGATTGGGGCTTGAGTACGATAAAGCGGGGCTTTTTAGTTATTTTCATAATGGTTTTGCTGAAAATCTACATGATTGCGACCTTAGTTTCGTTATCAGATGTAACTAAAGGTAAATTCCCCCGCCTCTAATACACTTTAATGTAGCTTATTAGAGTATTTTGTTAGAATCGTATAAAGATAGTATCAGATACAAACGACTTTCCGAGTTCAAAATTATCTTAGATAGACTTAACGTGTAACGGATAATATTGCTAATTTAATATTATACCTATGTAATAGTATATATTAAAACATTTTTTTTTAATTTGACAACACAGTTTACTGGTCAAATGTTTCTATACCTGAGGACTAAGTTGGAACGCTAAGTACCGCTTTACTCATAAAGCTCAGAAACCTCTCCAGTATCCTATTTAGACCAAGAAAAATAAATGTTAAATTACATTACATGACTTTTTTAATTAATTTAAATTTTCACCTGACAACGTATATTAGGTAATAAGTTAGAATTTTTAGTCATAATATCTATTTGGTAAATAAGGTACAAACATGATTGATGTTAAAAGATTTACAACATCTATTATTCGTTTAAGGCGTGTGAAGAAAACATATCAATAAATAATTTATACGGGAATTCCACAAACAAATTCGAGGAATTTAATGTATATTTTATAGGCGTTGAAAGCTGTTCACCAATGCGCTAAACGATTATCGGAATGAATCAAATTCCGAAACAGTGCTGTATAATGTGATTTATTATTGTAATTTACAATGTGTATAAATATTGTTCGCCGGCTTCCACAGTGTTTTTCGTATTTCTGATTTGTATGGCTTACCATATTTAATCGTTTTGAGGTTTTCAACTATTTCATGTAGTGTTTCACACGCCACATTGTTAATAAATTAAATTTATTGTTACGTAATTATTTTTGTGGTTTCATAATAGGACCAGCCTACCCATCAAGGCAAACTAGGTGAAGCCTGGGCCCGCAGGACCCTATATTGATATTTGCTATTTTATTATTCAATCATTTTGATAATGTTTTTTAAATAGCCTCCTTTTGATGTCGGTTAAAACAAGTCGGAAGTTGTACAAAAAATATACTCGTACTACAAAAGTGCTGAACGCGTGTAATCAGAAAAAAAAAACAACACAAAAAAGCTACGTTCGACCATTTGATACACAAAACATTCCATTTAAAAATTCGGCAATCCTAAACGAAATTAAAAGCGTACTGCAGTTCAAATTCCCGCTCCAATTGTTAGTTTTCGCGGCTATTATTCGAACAAAAACTATGCTAACGGTCGCTTAGGCCCCGAGCGCGCACGGGGTGGGTTAATCGCGCCATCGTCGCTGTTATAAACACGTTCGCAACGTTCGTTGTGAATTTTAATCTGTGCATAGGTGTTAGGGTTATAAAATTTAAGTAAAATAGAGCAGATTAAGCTATCTCGTGTGAAAAGCTGTTTTAAAGAGAAAGTGTTGTGCTAATGGGATGAAGACCCGGGGCGGGATTAAATAACGCACTGAATTTTAATATCTACGTTTCCATTTATTCCGTTACCTGTATCCGCATATCAGTGCGTGGTATAAAAGAGAAGTACGCGGTAATGATAATGTCTATATGTTTGCTTTAAAGCGCTAATCTTCACTAATTATAATATAACGCATATTGCAATGGGATTATCTCACCGTTAGCGCAGATAACTACAAATATTATTCCATTTGTTGAATACGTAAAGGAATTAAATATATGGTCGGATTTTGTAATATTATATTAAGCAGCACACGCACAGTTTGTTTTGGGTTTCTTCTTTTCAACTTAAACCTAAATGTATCGAGGTATCCGTCTAACTTCCGGTAGAACGTATGTCCTACGTACTGTCGAGTGCAAATAAAAGGCGGCGTCGAGTTACTTTAGTGGACTGTACACTCGTGTTATTCATCAATAAAAAATAAATCTGTCATCATTTTTATTCATCGGCTGGATTATAGACATTTATTATATTACATTAAATTTTAATTTCCGTGCAGGCAAAACTAATTTTCATGTGAATGGTTTATAAAAAAGAACATACTTATATTGTAGCATGCTATGGGACGTTAGGACCGGAGCAGTTGGGTGTTATAGCGCTATTCTAACACTATAAAACTTTTACGGTAATTTTTAATCTGTGCACTAGTGCATCTAAATTTTTATTTTTATCAAAACGAGTTCCGCGGAGATTAAAATATAAATGGAAAACCAGTTATCTTAAGTATTAAAAAGCTTTAAAAAATAATAACCGCATACAAACATCGCGCAAACTGTTAAAACACCGTAAAGAACCCATCATCGAGTCTTTATGTGCGACCACGAGATTTACCGTTAAAATAATGGTTCATAATAAAAAATGAGAATATCTGTTTTTGTTTAATACATAATTAATTTCATTGTATAACTACATCAGTTGTGATGTCATTCCCACCCATGTAGTAGGGCATCGGAGCAAGTGCTATAATTCAGACAAAAATGTATTCGTTTATTCTTAACTATACGTATATAGTTTTGGGAGGATTTTTTCCATTTTTACGAACGAAATTAACATACTTTAGCGAACATTTGACACTCTACATAAAATCTCATTTTTAGCGTACCTAGTCAACGTTTCTTCAAATCGGTTCCACCCTTTCAAAGTCAACCGGGATAAACAAATACAGTTGGAAGGACATATTTTAATACGGGCCCCACGTTTTAGTGTTCCGCAATAAGTATGAAAAACTTATTCGGCGTACTCCATACATGTTTTGTGTAAATAAACAGCGAGTAAAAACACAGCATCAAAAAACCCGTACACTGCCGTATCATTTTTTCCTTTCTTTATAGCGATTCTGACATCTTAACCCTGCGCTGAAGGCGGCTCATAATATTTTTATCGCTGGGTCGGGCGTGCGCAAGAATCATAATAATAACAGCCTACCTGCTACGTGGATAAAAAAATATGTTACGACGAATTTTAGACGAAACAAATATTTTTCGACGGAAAGAAAAGCTAGGCTGTGGATTTTGACGTGCCCACAAAAATGTTCGAAATTTAATTTAAAATGTGTATTTATTTATAAGTTAAAATTAGTCTTTTATCGCAAGGTCGGGCATGCGCAAGAATTATAATAATACCAGCCTATATCCTACGTGGATAAAAATGTATGTAACGGCGAAATGAATAATTCGCAATGGAAAAAATGCGAGACACTTCGTCTACAAATGTCACGTTTGAAAGGTAAGATTTAAGTACAATTAATAAAATATCTTCTAAGGTTGGTAGAAGTACAAATCGGTTTTGAAGGTTCACTAATAGTTACGATATTATGTAATCTTTGATAAGAAAATAGGGACGTCTTGTCACATTGCGTCGCTGCCTCAATAATACAGCGGTACTTAATAACTATCGTAAAGCAGAAATAGATGTAATGCTAGTACCTCAAAGTAGTACCTCAAGAGTCAAACTACTGAGACTTCTACCACAATTATTTAGAGTTTTAGTGTCTTTTACACGAAGAACTTAATGTAAAGATAAGAGCTAAGAAGACTTTGTATCAGATCTCTTTATAAATATACACATATTTAGAAAAATAATTAACAATTAACACATCTACATATTTTACATATATAAATTATCTCTTTATGACAGGTTAGGTTCTACGTTTACTTTAAGTGAGCTTTGTGAAAAATAGAGAAATTAAAAAATACCGCGTGTGTTTTTTAATTAACCTATAAAAAGTACTACATAAGCCTACGTGAACAGAGCTCTTGAACTAGTAAACTGGTAAAGTGGCATACGCATCGTCCGTATCTGCTATGCTTTTACGTTAAATATAAATTGCGCCACACAGTCCTATATCATATATTTCCTGTTTGAAACAAATAGAATTATATGGAACAGCAGATTCAGATGAAATATCGAAAGTGAAAATTGTCAGGAAACTATACCCCGCCTTTTTAAGACGTCCTGGTTTAAAGGGTGTGGGTAACAAAACCCGTAATATGGTTTAACACGTCTCTGAAGGAACGAGGCACGAATCTTCCACTAGCGGTCATGCTAACTTTCGACTTCGACTGAAGGTTCAACTTCGAAAATTGGCTTTGGTT
Organism: Epargyreus clarus; assembly: GCF_041222505.1. Lineage (NCBI taxonomy): Eukaryota > Metazoa > Arthropoda > Insecta > Lepidoptera > Hesperiidae > Epargyreus > Epargyreus clarus. Next base: position 15,026,813 of record NW_027332223.1, read on the forward strand.
TACTAGACTCATACGATCCTGGGCTATGCGCATGCATTTTTTATAATGTACGAGTAGCATACAAGTATGCAGTCCATTTGATGGTATGTGGCTGCTGCCGCCCGTGGACATCTGTAATCAACTCTAGATAAGTTTAGACTCCAACCTGAGATCATTAGAACGCCTCAAAAACAAGTCTTCATTAGCAACGTTTGCAAACTAGAACACATCAGTGATTCACTGCTGCTATTAGGTTCAAGTAAGTGTGGCGGTGGTGTCTCTGGGGTCCAACCAAAAAGGGTTTTACCATCAAAATTATATTCTAACGCTTGTGTAATTAATTGTAATGATGCTCGTTTATACCTTTGATAAGTAAAGATACATCGCCGCCTTGAAATTGAATGAAGCCACGAAAGGCTGATTTGTCAGTTTTTTTTTAATTCTTGACAAGTAAAAAACATTTTTAGAGAAAATTTACGAATAAATAACTAATACTGCGTAATTAACATAATAAATAAATAAATAAGTATTCCAAATATTTTAGGGACATTTTAGCATGGAGACGTGGCAAAACCTTTTTACGCAACTATTCCAATTGTCAAAACTGGTTACATTTTCTTGTTAGGAGTAAGTAATCAGTACTAATCTATGTTTTATACACACATTTGACATGGCGCACAGTAAGCGGACAGTGCGTAAGTAACTTAACGCGTAATTCAGCGCGGGCTGATTAGCCGCGAGTTATCGTCAATCGATTCGCGTTCCGATGTACTCGTAGGTCGCGAACATGGCCACTGCGCTACGATAATTGTGGACTGCTATTAACAATAGGAACGTTGCTACTTATGGGCAGAACTGTGAACGTTTGTACGTTTTGGTGGTAGAACCCTTTGTAAATATTCCTACGTAATAACAGTAGTTTGATATGAAGGGTGCGGAAAAGAAAGACGTTCTTTTCTGAGGCGTTTCAATTTAGTCCTCGGGAGTGACAACGCTTCGTGGTCGACCTAAGGTAGGAATCTTTATTTTAACTGGAATTGATCGTAGAAGTCTAGGAAAAGCAGTTGCCACTTACAATCAGATAAACTGAATGCTTCCTTGCTTGCTTACTTGAAACTTTTAAACCAGAACGCAGCGTCGCTTAACACTACTGTTAGTCAGAAAGGGGTGTGTCCGTGGTCTCTCCAGAGTCCACGAAGGATTTTACCACCTTTAAGCTGTCGTGGTAGACTATAAATATCTTAAATCCTTCTCGCTTTAAGGACGCCTGCGTTCAGCAGTACACGAATAGTTAATGATATAAACAAGGGGTATTAAAGTTATCTTTAATACAATTTTGTTCCAAGTTAACATACTCCTTCAAATGAATACACACAATGTTTGGTTAGATATTGAGACATTTACATGTTGGTTCATCGAGATAATTACTATGTAACCACATGCAAACATTACTTCGTTTATGTTCTAACTGCTACGGTATTATAGCCCGTATGTTGAGGTCATACGGGGTAAAATTGCAAGCACGCACAAGTTATTAGATTCTGAAGTAACCCTTGGTAACGAAACACTGTTTGTGGAACGTCTTCGAAGCGTGTTGATCAAGTATCTACATGTATACAAATAATTAAAATTGTCTGTCTGTCTGTGGGTACATGATTTTTTTAAGATTATTATTTACAATTATTATTATTTTCAACATGGTATAAAATTCATTGTATTTTCTCTGATTGTACAAACGTAATTTTGTGAGCTTAAGCATGTTTTATATTTAATAATAATAATAATAATAATAATAAAGCCATTTATTCCAATCTCACTTAAATATATATTACAGTGTTTGTTAGTAAGTTCTTGCTTATCTTAAATTAAGGTTAGTATTATTAATTACTTGACTATTTTTGAATTATGTGAGATTTGAATCCCTGTTTGGGTAAAGGCCTCCTCCATCCTTTGCCATGACTCCCTATCCTTGCCGGACTTTATCCAATCATTTCCTGCGACGTGTGTTATGTCATCAGCCCACCGTCTTAATTGCCGACCAACATTCCTTTTCCCCACTGGTCCTTTCCATCGTGTGACTTCAATGGTCCATCTTCTGTCTGGGTATCGTGAGATATGTCCTGCCCATCTCCACTTAAGTAAGAGTGCATGCCTGAGAGCATCCGTGAGCTTAGTTTTTTGACGTATGTTTTCATTCTTAATTTTATGCACTCTTCTAATTTTTAACATACTCCTTTCCATTGCTGTTTGAGTGCATTTAATTTTTTGTTTTATTTTATTTGTAAATGTCCATGTTTGGCAACCATACAACAAGCAGGGTAATAGGCATGTTTCAAATATTGTCTTTTTCATGTGCAAGCTGTAGTTCCCTTTTAAGATTTCTCTTAATGCCCAGAATTTCTTCCAAGTAGTGTTGATTCGTCGTGTTACTTCTTCTTCGTTGCTTGTCGTTTTGAATGAGATTTGCTTACCCAAGTAGACGTATTCACTGACGTATTCTATATTGTTACCTTTTATCACTATCGGGCGTTCGCGATTGTTAGTTAGTATCTTGGTTTTATTTATATTCATTTCCAGTCCGATTTTGGAGCTTTCGCAGTCTAGTGATCCCATCATTTCCTCTAGATCTTTGGAAGTTTCAGCAATTATGACAATATCATCAGCGAATCTCAGATGATTTAAATAGTGTCCGTTTATGCATACTCCCTTGTTTTTCCAGTCTAGTTTTTGAAAAATATTTTCAAGAACTGCTATAAATAGCTTTGGAGACAAAGGATCTCCCTGTCTAACTCCTCGTTCTATTTTTATTTCTTCTCCTCTAGTTTCTAACCTAACTCTGCTTGTACTTTTTGTATATATATATTTCAAGATATTTATGTATTTATCGTTAATATTTGATTGTTGTAGTGCACTCCAGATTGACCAGTGGCTGATACTGTCAAAAGCTTTACTGTAGTCTATAAACGCCATATATAGAGGTCTATTATATTCTCTGTATTTTTCTATGATCTGTTCTAGTGTCTGTATGTGGTCTAATGTGCAAAAGCCTGATCTGAATCCTGCTTGTTCCTTTGGTTGTTGTTTATCGATGTCGTCGGATATTCTTTTTAAAATTATGGATGAAAATAGTTTGTATGTGCTTGCCAGCAGACTTATGGGTCTATAATTCCCTATATCCAACGAGTTCCCTTTCTTGAAAAGTAGAATTATGTCTGATGTACACCATTGGTTTGGTACTTTTCCTTCTTCTAGTATCATATTGAACAATTGCGTAAAATGGTGTGTTAGAATAGGTGCTCCTATTTTTAGGGCCTCATTGCATAATCCATCCGGTCCGGGGCTCTTATCGGTCTTCAGATTTTTTATGTATTCGAGAACTTCTGAGTCTTCAATTGGTCGGATACTATTCGTAGTGTTCATGTGAGTTGTTTGTTTTTTCATTTCAGTGCTACTCTGTTTCCTGTATAAGTTTCTGTAAAAGTTTGTTGCTTGGTTTATTACATCTTTTCTTGATTGTGTTTCTTGTGAGTTGTGCTCGAGTTTTTGAATCCATGACTTGTGTGTAGTTAATTCTTTGTACGCTTTTTTGGCACTTCTGTAATTATTGATATTTCTTGAAATGATCTCGTACCGATAGTTGGTGTAGTCCTTGCGGATTGACCTATTTGTTTCTTTATATACTCTGCTAAGTTCTTCTTTCTTATCTTTTGTTTTATTCTTTGTTTGTAGTAGTTCCGTTCGCCTTTTTATTAGTTGAATTGTATCTTTGGAGAAAATATTGTGTTGATGAGAATGTGTGTTGTTTTTTAATTTCAGGCTCTCTGTCATGCTTCTCTCCAAAATATTGTAATATGTTTGGATATCATTGCAGTTTGTTTCTATATCTTCTGTGCGTGTTCTGAGATTTTCGATGTAGTCTTTGATTTCCGTTTCTGTTTTTGGTATGTTAGATGGTGTTGTGTAGAATTTTCTGCTCCTTACTGGGTGACATAATAGTAAAGTTGCTCTCACTAATCTGTGATCGGAAGAGAAGTTGAATTTGTTTAGTACCTCGATATTTGTTATAAGTTTATGGTGATCTGTCATTATAAAATCTATTTCATTGTTAGTTTTTTGATTGGGTGACAGCCATGTCCATCTGCGGCTCTCCTTCTTCTTGAAGAATGTGTTCATTATCGATAGTTTATGTTGATGAGCATAGCTTAAGAGGCGTTCCCCTCTTTCATTACGTACTCCATAGCCATATTTTCCCATTATTGGATAATAATTTGTTTTTGGGCATCCTAATCTTGCATTGAAATCTCCCATAACTATTACTTTTCCTTCCGTCTTGGTGTGAGCATTTTCAACGTCTTTGTAGAATTTTTCGATTTCTTCGTCTGTTGATCTTTCTGTCGGTGCATAGACTTGTATTAGTGATACGGGGAAGCATTCAAATTTTAATTGTAAAAGAGCTACTCTTTCGGAGATTCCTGTGAAGTTGGTGATGTTGTTTTTGTATTTTTTCTTAATTAGAAATCCCACTCCATGTAGTCCTTTAGTTTCGCCTATGTAGCAAAAGATAAGGTTGCTGTGTTCTTCGATCTTACATCCCATTTTTCGGATTTCTGCGAGACCTAGAATGTCCCAGTTAATATTTTTAAGAGCATTAGTTAATTCAAGGAATCGTTCTGTTGATGCAAGTGTTCTTACATTATAAGTGCAAATTTTGAGGGCTTGCTTTATATCTTTATTAGTTTCTTTATTTGGTGGAGGGTTGCAGTCTAATTCCCCACGAGGACAAGTCGGGTTGGGGAATGTTTTGTTTCTGTTATCATTAAGTTCTTGAATGTTTAAAGTTTTGTTCCGGTGGCTGATGGGAATATCCTATGCATTCTTATCGGTTGGTAGGTTGGCGGATGGCAGGGAGTTACTTCTATTCCTCATAACGTCAAAAGCATTTAAGCGATATGGTTTTGTAAGTAATTGTTGTTTCCTAGGGTGCTCTTTTACATTAGGCGAGGTTGATGGTTCTCTTTTCCGTTTCTCATTTCCTGGTTTCCCTTGTTTGATAACTAACTTATCATAGTTTATGAATGCATAATTTCCTTTCTTCCTTTCTTCTTCCAGTTTTGGTAGTAATTTCTTTCTCGTATCTAGGATTTCTTTTGGGTAGTCTTCCGACACATACACGTTTTTTAGTTTCTTTTTATTTGCAACTATTTCGTTTTTCTTCCATAGGTTTACGAATGTCAGGAGGATTGGCCTTTCCTTTCCATTTTCTGTGTTATTTTTGCCAATTCTGTTGATTGTGTTTACGTCCCTATCTTCTAAAATAATATTTAGATCATCTTTAAATTTCTTTTTAATAATTCCAATAAGATTGACAGTCGATGTTTCGGTTTCTTTTACTCCATATAAAATTAAGTTGTTGAGTCTTTTATGTTTTTCAAGATTGTAAATCTTTTCCTTTAATTTTTCGTTTTCTGACCTTAATTCCTGCATTTCTAATCTAAAAGGGATTAATTTTTCATCAATACGTGTCATAATATCTTCGGTTTGTTTTGACATTTCTATCTTCATTTGATCGAAAAAAGATTGAAGGTTATCCATTTTTCGCTTATTGTCTATGCGCTCTCTTGCTTGGAATGGAACGTAGTATTTTGAACGCAGCGTAATGAAACTGCTATGTTGGTAACACTGAGCTGCCGTTCGAAATGTCAATTTTAGCTTGACAGAGGAATTTTTTGTCGGTTTTAGCACTTTTAGCCACTTAGTAATTATATTAATCGCACTGTTCACAGTTGGATTTTCGTTTTCAAATATAGTTTAACACTGTATGTGTGGAGTTCAGATGTTTTTACACTGGATTTCACAGTATGTTTGCAGTTTACACTTAAAAATTCGGAGCTACACAACACTATGTCTTTACGTCAAAACAGCCGGAACCGGAAAACTATGTTTTATATTTATATCAGTTTAAAAATCTGAAATCTGAATACTAAATATCCTATGCTTTGCGTTCACGAAATCAAAATATATAGAACCTATAACTTTTGTAGACTGTATTTACAATGAAAAATTTCTAAACTAACGCGCGAAACAAAACATTAAAACTGTGTTTTTAACATAAGGCATATTTGGATGTAATCTTCTGGTAAAGGTAGGGAACTTAACATACATTGACAATGCGTTTATTTTACCGCGAAAATATGAGTATTTTGGCTACTTCGACGGACACAACTAAATGCCAGGTAAGACTCTACTATTTCGAGTTGGTTATTGATGTCCATGGGCAGCAGTCCCCATTTATCGTGTACGAAATAAATGAGCACTGCCGTCGCTTTATATATCATAACCTTATCAGATGGGCTGCAATTCCTACGTTCCACATGACCTTGGCAGCCTTTAATAACAATGATATACGGCTCCCATATTTGCCATTAACCCTCAAACAAGTGGTAATTTATCCAGAAGGCATACGATTACTTTATCACCCACGAGCAATATTCTCACACTGGCGATATTAATACGTGCCTCAGAATATTGATAATAGAAGGCGCCTACGAATTAAATCGTATGTTACATATCCATGTATGTAGTTATACTATTCTATACGGGATTTATGAGAGTGGTGGATAGCAAACTTGTTAGTCATATGCAATTGAAGTTTAATCACGGCTCGCAATAGACATCTGAAATCAACTTCAAGTAGGATTAAAGTTTCTACCTCTCTAAGGTTGTTGAGTATGAATGCGTCTTGGAAGCGTTTCCTTACCTGTCACTTCAAACGAAAACAGGAGCCATTATCGCCACCGGTATAAAACTTCTAAGCCATTGATGATGATGAATCATTATCATTATCAGACCATTATTACGTGTCTTGCACACTATTTAAGAACTTCCATGCGTATCATCACGTTTTCTTAAAAGAAGTGATAATTAATTTCTAATACGCTTACAACTTTTAACAATCAGAGGTGCATGTCTAGGATTCAAATCTGTTACCCTATTTATAGACCGAACTTCAACGGCTAGGATGTCACTGATTTTAGTACATCATTCGTTACTCCCATTACGCTTACATAAAGTTGTTTGTGTACGATACGAAAAACATTCGTATGTTAACATTTTCCTTATTAACCCTTAAAAGCTTGTCGAGAATGTTCACTAAAATACCGACAAGTTATTTGTATAAACGTAGTCTACATATTTATACATTCCAAGGCCCCCGCCTACATCGATCAAACACAATGACTTCACGGTTGTTTATTGTCGAGCAATTATGCAAATATGCGAGAATCAATTTGTACATGCAAATAAGATATCAAGATATTAGATTGAACGATTTAAATTTGCTCGGATGGTAGGACCTCCTTAGAGGATAGAATGGGCTTGTGTTAGTAAAGGTTGTATAGTTGCAAAGCAGCATTATAATACACTATGACTTTGACAAATATTGTCGCGGATTTTAAAAACATTTTAAAATATTAAAAACATTTTCTGTAGCTACACATTCCCCTATCTAAGACACACGAAGAATACTCAAATAAGAACTTAGATGACAGCTACCTCATGTCTAGACGCATAGACTCAAATCAAAACTTTAATTCATCATTAAGTTCTGTTTCACTTGGACACTAAAGTTCTTTAAAAGAACTTCTGTCCATTTTTGCCTACAAAAATCCTGCAAAGATATAAATTTGATAAATTCTAGTGGGCAAAATTTGATATCGTTTAATTTATTAATAATATTGCAATTTAAATTAATAATATGCCAATATGGCAAATTAATAATATGCCAATATGGTAATCCCATATATCCTATGATTTTCTATCACAGAGGTCTGTGAGAGAAATACCGGTGTATTTCTGTGTTTTTTATCAAATTTCTATCCTATCACAGTGATAAAACAAAACCGTAGGTACTGACATTTTTACCTTGACATCCGTCAAATATTCTTTTAAAAAAGTCTCGTGCAAAAGTGCAAACTGAACTATTTTGTATAACTATCATGTCGCGTCAGTGACAATACCCCGGCACGTTAGTTTTCACGCGTTTGACACCGTGACGTTGACGGGACGGGCACGACACGTGTGGAACCAGTTGCTTTGTGGATTAAAAGTGAAACTTTGTATTTTGTTACACTACTTGATTATGTTATGCGACTTCTGAATGTTTTGTAAGTAGGAAGATAAATAATATAGGTACGATAAAATTCATATAAGTACGATCATTGTGAAATGATTTGTAAATATTTAGGGCGCTGTAAGAAATCATGTGGAGCTCTAGAGATAAGCAATTTCCGTCCCAATGTTGGTCTATATTTCTATTAAAATATATGCTCTTTATGTTCCAGTACATTTACAGAAGGAAGGTACGGGTTACTGACCAACCGGTGTCGGGTATTTTTAAACCGTCCATAATTAAGGCATCCGACACCGTATAATAACTGAACTCAAGCACATGCTTTTGGCACGGTTTAACCACTGCTATCCAATGATAACTATCAGTATTAACGGGTTACCGCGGCCTCCGAAACATATAAGTACGCATAAAGGTTAACATTTACAAATCACCCAACCACACCCGACGTTGCTTAACTTTGTATATCAGCTAAGATCTACAAAAACCGAAGTGCTATGCGCGTTTCAAGAAATTAATAAAAGTCTAACGACCTTCATGTCAAGACGTCGTCGCCACCCCATTACTATCCCACTGCTGGGCACTGATCTCCTCTCAGAATGAGAAGGATTAGGCCATAGTCCACCGCGCTGGGCAAATGCATATTGATAGACTTCACATACCTTTGAGATTTTTTTATAAATGTCTCAGGTGTGCAATTTTCCTTACAAATTTTCCTTCACCGTTAAAGCAAGTGATAATTAATTTTTAATACGCACATAACGTTGAAAAATAAGTGGACTGGGATTTGAACTTTAGACTATACGATTGAGAGGCCGAGCTACAATCTGCTATCACTGCTTAGATTAATACAATGGACCTTACACTATTGTAACTCTTACAAACATACTTAAATAAAGATTATAATAATATTATTTATTGTACCCAATATACTACACAAAAATAAGAACATACAATTTAGGACGATACAAAAGGCGGCCTTATCGCTAACACAGCGATTTCTCCCAGGCAACCTTAGGAGTTAAAGAAGGGATGAATTTAAAGAATAGGTAGGGTGCAAAGAAATGATGGCATAAAAACTACTTAATACATAAAAATCAAGTGTACATTTAAAATATAATTATAACCAAATAAAATAAAAAACATACTTAATATACATACTTATATATAATTATACATTGACAATATAACAAATACATTACTCTAAGATAAATTTTTGCCGCGACCTAAAAACTCCCAAGCTTTTCCCATGTGGTGTATTACGGCTTCCAGATGGTTGGTAAGCCGATCTTATTACGTGAAGGGGTAATTCTCATGTGACCTTGAGCTTTTTGTTTTAGGGTTATTTACAAAGAGATTTAATTTATAATGTAAGGATTATAGAATGAACATTGTATCAAGATTTTTTATGCAAAGTTTTCATCCTTCTCTCTGACACAACACCACAAACAGAGTTACTACCAATTTGTAATAACTCGTGGGTGACATGTTTCCTCAATATTTACATTACTGACGTGGGACTCGTACCCAGCAGTGGTGCTGGGCAAGGGCCTCCTCTCAGAATGAGAAGGATTAGGACATGTCCACTTTGCTGGCCAAGTGCATATTGGTAGACTGCACATACATTTGACAACTTTTTTCGTAATTCGTAAATTAAAAAAGTAAAGTTATATGTATAAACGACTATTTAGACAATACTATATACATGATTGGACGCTGTCCCTCAGGATTAATGTTTCAGATCGTGAGATCAAAGGCTCAGAATGTCATTCGTGTAATTCGTTACATTGGTCCAGCAATTATTGAGCTACAGAACGAATTGAACGAAAGTTGTATTTCTATATTTGTATAGGAATACAAGTTTCGTTTTTACCACGCTTTTATTAGCTTGGGTTGTATCTTTGTATGTATGTATGTAACGGAATCTTTGAACTCGATTTTACCGACTATGAACGGTCCGATTAATTTAAAATTTTGAAAAATTATCAAGAACCGATGACAACACATGATTTTAATAAGTTTACCCCATTCTCCTCATTAGGATCGTCAGGAATCAGGATTAACGATTTCCCTTGTGCGATTTTAGCGTGGTTTTTAGTTTTTAAACTATAATTATTTAGGAATCGAATTTATCGTTTTACTATTATCTTCATGTTTTGAATCTGAATGTTTTGTGATTTGATTGTGGCAATCTACGTCACTCCCTTTCTACCGCAGCTACTAATATCAGTGTGGAGCACTGTACCCTAAGTTTTTACAATAATGACTGTTTACGTATTTCCCATACTTATCCAATCAGTTCTGATACAATCCACTAGGGGCGCTGATTGGGCAAATACATGGGCAAATACGTAAACAAATACCAAAGCAGTCATTTTTGTAAAAACGTAAAAACTCATACTAAGGGTACTGATGTGTTCAGGTTTAAACGGTGCATTTCAAGCTACGTATATCGATGGAGTTCTATCGCTAGATTCTATTTGGGGTTGATTACACATGTCAATGTAGTCTTTTAATTCGCACTTGTCCAGCGTTGTGGAATATGACCTAAATCCCTTGGAGAGGAGACCCAGCAACAGGAGTTAATAGGTGCCTCAAAATGTTCTACCATGGCCGTTTACTTTGAACAGTTTGATTTTGTTTACTGGGCACAGATATCCTCTCAATTAGCATACGAGTATAGTAGGCTACATTAAAACATCAAACTAACATAACTTTGAGTACATTTCGTAAAATTTTCATTCATGCATGTTTAAAAACACTAAATATATTAACAAAACCGCAAAATTTATTAACAACGGCGTTATAATAATTCTAAAAAATATATCCCAGATTTATCTGCAAAAGCAAATTTAATAACGTATTTATTTGTGAACGTAAATTGCATATGATGCGGACCCAACCATGTGTGGAATAGATGGAAATCAAATTAATTGGTCCGCACATCCGATGGTTGTGCGAATTGTAGCGATTGTGGTTTTATTATAATGTGGCTGATTGGAGAAAAATGTTTCATTGTGTTTTTTGTTGCTCTATAATTGGAGTTTGTATTTTGGTTCATAATTATAATTATACGTCGTTTACAAGCTTTTACTTAACTTGGCTCGTTAGTTAGTATGTTTTATTGTTTGTTATAATATAGGAGTAGCGGACGAGCATGCAGTCCACCTGATGGTAAGTGGCTAATGCCGCTCATGGACATCTGTACACAATTCTAGACAAGACTAGATTCATGTACTTACTTACAAAATTTAAACTTTAAAGTTTACCTGTTACTATTGTGCACGTATTATTCTTGAATCTATTCTACATTGTAAATTATGAATTAATCAAAATTATGCTGTTACGTAGACTATTATATAGACTATTTCTTGGATTTACGTACTATAAAAATACACGAATTACGAAAAGCTAACATTGGTAACAAATTCGCCAAAATTGTTTATAAATTACGTTAGATAAACTCGGAACTAAAAACAATAAGCGTTAATACAAAGTTTCATAGAAATGTCTCTCATAAGCACGGAAGCGAGTTACATCCGCATAAGATCAGCTTATTCGAAGCTGAAAGGCCAAACCGCAGAAATCCTCACAAATACAACAGAACTAAACAAAACGCGCGACTATTGAATTTCAAATGACGCCGGTTCATGCAATATTAAAGCTACGTTTAAAGAGACGCGAGTGTTCAGAGCGAAATATGGCATATTGTGCGAAACGCATCCTTCCATTTATGAAATGGTTATGTTTCCACTAGGTCCGAATGACCCGGGATTCCGTGTACAATGCAAAGCTAAGACAGATGTCTTAGCTACTAAGCGGTAAGTGTTATAATATGAAGGAAAATGGAATCCAATAAATATACGACTTTATGAGAACACTTACAAAGCAACCTACAACAATTTAGTCTTTTCTTGGCTGAGAATCGAAACTCTTGGTTCAGAAATGTGACCATTTCACCGGAAGACGTTGTCCGTCTCCTAAATTGCATCCTGACCGAGTGGTGCTATATTGTTTTGATATGATACATACATAGGAACCCATATGTTGTAATGCGATACGCGTTGTTTCAGATGATAGTAAAAGTACTCGTATCTTCTATTAGGTAACGAATATATGTAATTTCTTTTTATCGTTATAGATAAGTCAGGTGTAAAACATTTCTGAATCAAGAGTATCCGACATCCTCCGCTCCGTATATGAATAGCCGGAGCATAAAGCTAAGCAGGGCTGTGCACTGTCCGTTATGTTCTGGCGGATTCCGCCGAGAGGCCGAGAGCCGTGTGCACTCCGCAGTTGTGTTATGCTGAACGATGCTGCGGGGTGCATGATTTTTGCTTTGGTGCAAGTGATTAGCGACAGCGGGTTGAAATAATTAATTTCATTGTTGAGCAGTACTATCACAACACCACTATTCCACCACAATCAGACTGCTTAACAGTAGGCAATGAATTAGAAGGGAAAACCAAGTACTGTAGTAATGGGATTAATAATAATGAAGGTGCTATACGTATCATAATTAAAGGTACAAATCTTTGTTTTGGGCGATTTTTCTGTAATAGTTGTTTGTTCCCGCTTTTTGTAGTTTATTTTTGTATCAGTGTTCCTGTGCAGCTATTCCTTACATAATGTTACCAACCAACAAGTAGCTTGCCTAAGGACACTACACATCAGTTTGATTATTATTGTATATGCGTAATATGTATTGCGTAAATTACATATTTAGTTTTGTATTATTAATTATTTATGTCTTTAAAATTGTTATTTAATTAATTTATGTTATTTTATAAATGCCTAATCATTTTTCAATTTATGGAATGTTTTACCGGAAATATGTGTTAATAAACGTTTGTTCAATTATAAGTATAGTAGGTAGGTAAGAGGTAGTGCAAAATTATAAAATCATATTTAAGTAGAAGCTCTGCATTGACATGATGTATTCTAATATTTGGTCTGTAAGAGGAAACTCTGCCCGAGCATATAGTTAAATTATTTCACGACTACTTTTATTTAAGTCTATCCCAGCTGCAGTTACAATTATTTTTTAATTCTAATGTAGTTTTATCTTAACTAATATTGTATTAAAACTAACCCGCCCACCGCTTCTACACCGGCCACAGTCTCCGAACGTGTCGTGCCGCATACATAAATGTAATTTTATACGCAGGTGTATTGAAACCGGCACTGCATTACGTATGTAAGCCCGCGGATTCCATTACGAGGCGTATATTTAAAAATAAGATGCTCTCACGATAAATAAGCTTTCGAACGAAGCCATTATTCTCGGCTTTGTAACTGCTCGCTGGGATTTATTTAAAGGCACGCATGCTTTGTACAGTGCATATGGATTGTAGTTGTAATCTTTTAGTAAGATGTTCCAGGTTCCTGTTTATGTGTGTGTATGTTTTCATAATAGGAATGACTACTGCTCCGAGTATAATTGTTGCCTCCTTTTTTTCGTAAAACTGAAGTTGCAATTATGCGGTTTATCAATGGTACGATATTACTGTAGTCCATATTTAGTTCTTGACATTCATGCCTTGACATTTCTGAAGGCTGTGTTTTTTCACGCTCGTATAGTCCATGTAAAACTGCTAGTCCGCTCTGAATATAGAAATGAATCCCGTCGCCATAGTAAATTATAATGAAAGTGTTTTGCTTATAAAGCAGAAAAAAGTTTGGCTGTGTTGCTTTGTTTTCCACTTACCTACTGCAGATTAAAAATTAAATAGTTAATTGTATTCAAAATAATATTTGATTAATTTACCTATTTTAAATTTCTTAAATCTAATATGAAATATCAAATAACGAATGCAAATGCATGACAAGAATAACGATTATTCAATAATCACCAACAAAAAACAAACAAACAAAACAAAACAAAACATAAGCACGTGGATAACGAAACAGCAGAATGCACTCGGCGTCGCGAATAAAAAGTTAATCGGCCATTTTTATTCCGTGCACGATGCGTGTCTACGCGCCGCATGCGTGACCGGAGCGAATGCGCGCGCGCAACACTCAGCACGTGCGGAGAGCGAGACGACTATATGTCGCACTGTATGTAAAAACGTGTGAAATAAAAGTATGACGGGTTTATGTACGGGGTGTGTACATATTGTAAATTGGATTCATCGTCCTTGCGTGTGTCCATAGACGTCCACCGTCCACCCACGATACAGGGAATCCTAGTGTGGGACCGTAAGTGTAGAAAGCGTTTTTTTTTTAAATGTAGGTACAATAATATGTTTACACTATACTATGGGGATATTAATGGGTACGTATAATATGAGCAACTGTATGATTTTAAAATTATATTATTGCGGAATTGGAAATTATATGTAGGTCCTGTGCAAACACGGTACGCGGTTATAATTTCTTCATTGCCGATATTTAGACTCAGTTGCCTGGATCATGAAATTATAACCGACTTTTGTAATACAGTTACATGTTATAAGGTCCCAGTTTACTTTGCAAACAGATGATAATATACCAATTTCCCTTTAGCAAACGTTGTTTAGTGTGGTCTTCACGCATATCATTATGTGAAAAGACCTGTGCCCAGAAATAGAAAATAATAACCTGAGGTACCTTCAGGACTCCACCTCTATTCAAACTTAACAGATGTCCATGCAATCCATTAACCAGGTGGGCCGCATACCCATTTAGTGCTTGTTCATACAAAAATACTATGGATACTATAGGATGCGTTCCAGCTTAGTCCGAGGGGTAGCGGCGCATCTGTGGCCGACCTCAGGTAGGAATATCTAATCCTTTCGGGGTTGATTACAGATGTCGATGCTCGTCTGCTACTCCTATATTATAAAAAAAAGGTATGCAAAGCAATACTCAAAACAAATGTACCTCGCAGAAGCACCAACTTTGCGTATCAATAGCTAGTTTATCCCAAAACATTCCCTATAGCGTCGTAAACGTGTCTAAGTCCGAGCAAAACATTTATGCCCAATGCCCACTCTATATACGCTGTGACGATAATGTTATTCAATGAAACCGAATGAGAATTGAATAACATTATGCCGAGAGTTCTCGGAAAGGGTTTTATATCAATGAAGACCTTTCGCGTTGACCTTTGGGCTTTTCTGTTTCTTTTAGTTGATTGCTTTGTAATGTAATAAAGGAAATAACTTGTACTTATGTTATTGATTATTGTATCGTTGTACGCGCGTGTGTTCTGTTTTATGATTGATAATGCAACGTTACGTTTCAAGATATCATATAAAAATAATTACATATATAAAAACAAGATTTTTTTATATTTACTAGCAAAACATCAAATAAAGTGTTTCTTTTAAGACTTATTGCGACTTACTTTTTTGTTAATAAAATTTACAGGAGATACACTGATACTACAATAAATTATTCACAGCAAATGAAATTCTTAAATAATTCAATAATTAATATATTTTTTTCTTACCTCACATAGCCGGTGGTCTTTAACTTGGTTCATATCAACCCGATAACATGCATAGATCTGTAACAAACGAAACAAAAGTCAATATAAACATCAAACTACATGTAACATTACATATTATCTTATTTCAATACAAAATTACAACTCGTTACTTCTGCTATTTTATTTTTTGTTTTGCTATTATTTGCTTCTAATTTGAAATTCATGATGAAATGATGAATTTCAAATTCGGTTCTGGTGTGTATTTATGGTGTTTAAGATACAGAAAAATCCTAGCGACAGATTAAGAGTGTAAAAAGCGCTATTTTTTATCCTAATACATTTATTAAAACTTAAAAAAAATGCCATAATTTAGTTTTATTATAATATATGGAACAGAAAGCATATAGTCGTTTCGTATATACTGTCTACTATTTTAAAATTTGAATAAGACGACACAATTCTTGTTCTACATGAATATACATATACGACGCAGAAACCCATGGAGTCGTTTCGAATTTGTAGGCGAAATTCGGCGATGAATGGAGAGTGTTGTCGAGTCATTCTTTTATATTGCGCTTTATTCCGCTCGGTGGTAATGAGATCGCGCTAATGGCCGCTTGTAGTGTCATAGCTGAAAGAAACAAATGTTTTACTTGGATAAATATGAAACA
Organism: Epargyreus clarus; assembly: GCF_041222505.1. NCBI lineage: Eukaryota > Metazoa > Arthropoda > Insecta > Lepidoptera > Hesperiidae > Epargyreus > Epargyreus clarus. The sequence goes on from NW_027332223.1 coordinate 15,043,002, forward strand.
ATGTGCTGGGAAATACAAAGAATAAATGTTTCATAGACGAGATAAAAGAGGCGTGACTAGAAAAACATTGTTAGTGTATTAACGATGTTGTTCGTGTGTGTGTGAAACTGGCGATTGTAGTTGTTTTTTAATTGTGAGTAAAGAAGTGTACAGACTAGTACATAATAGTGGTATAGTTCCTAAGTGGTAGTACTCTCTGTTCGACACCAGCGGCACCTATTACTGACTTTTAATATCAGTGTTAGACGCTACTGTGTTGAAAGGGAGACTTATTTTCCGAGTCATTCCATTTTAGTGCTCAGTAGCATCAGTGGCCGACGTCGGCTTCTTATCCAGCATGTAGAGTGCTACTATCAAATATTTCTTATCAAAACATAAACTTAAGACTGCTATTATAAAGTTGAAAGCAGTGGCTACTCAACATCCAAACCACGAAGAGATCTACCGTTACAATCATAGCTTAAAGGTACTCCTCAACACATCACGCCTCACAATTCCTCCAAGATTAAACCAGCTAACATCAAACCTACGAAACACACACACTCATTTGCATACCGAATTGGGTCACGCGTAATGACGGACACAAATTAGAAGGAACACTTAGCGGCCTGTTTGCTCTGGGACGCTTGACCCTGGCTATCCAGGTCACAAGACAAGTTGTTTAACAATGCTGTAAAGAGATGTTCTACGCTCTTGACAAGCATCCATCAGGCCGCTGGATTGTTAGTTAATGCATAAGTTCTCTTAACTATAAACATCACCAGAAAGCAGAGAAAGCCTAGTAGATGAAATTACGCAACTTGATCGGAAGGTCCTAGGTTCAAATCTCAAGAAGGCAAGCATTTTTCAAAGTATTAGAATCCCTATTAGAAATTCGTGAAGAAAGGCGTGTGCCTTAGAGCTGTTTTAAATAAGATCTCATGGCTCTCTGAAGTGCAAATTGACTTCACCAGAGCAATAAACTAAAGCCTAATATAGTAATGGGTTCAATCAGAATTTAGACGTCCATTGCTAACGCCTGTGAAACCATTTTTCCGACAGTCACTGCTAGATATGAACTTGTTTCAAAACGGTGCGCGATTGTAAGAGATGAAGCTGGGCAAAAACCTACACTCCAAAAAATCGTAAAGCCAAATTAAAACGTCATCAATGACAACCAGATTTTTTAATACGGTGTGAAATTATCATTAATTGATCAAACTTTGACAACCCTAGATCACGTTTGATGCAACTATTTGACAACCCTAACATAAACATTAAGTACTTAGCCCTAGTTCTAGAGCGCGGCCTGTTAGCTTAGAACCCTCACTAAACCCACGCGAGGAGAGGACATCTATTAGTAATGGACAATTGTTGTTCAACTCTTGTCTTAGAGAGCAAATCTACGTAGGAAGTTCCGCCCATGCACTCATGAATGATTCTATTTTTAAGAGAGTACTTAGGAAGGTGTCTGATACAAATTCGATTGCCGTTTTTTTAACGATTTCTACAGGCATAGCCTCACACTAAGAATTTTCCTTTGTTGTCGATGAAATGAACGTACTCTAAGACCAATACACAAATACTATTGTCTAGAACAGAAAACAACATTCAACATGTAGATTGTTTTAGATATCTGATCAAGGTTTGAACCTGGCACCAAATACATGTTAGACAGGAATGATGACCGCTCTTCTTTGCGGGTGTTCACATAATTTATATTAATTTAAAGTATTTGAGTTAGAACATTTTTAAACATTTTTAGATTTTTAGTCTATACAATCGAAACTACGCTTGTTTTATTGTATGTCACGCTGCTGGGTATGAGTCTCTTCCTACACAGAACCAAGGAGTGTATAGTCCGCATAAAAATGTTAGTCCGCTCGGAATATAGAAATGAATCGCGTCGCCGTAGTAAATTGTAAGACTACACGTGCTCAACAACTTCAGAGCGGACTAGCAGTTTGGCGCGGACTATACCTCACCACGCCACTCCGATGCGGATCTTTGTACAAGAATAACGGTAGGGTCCCTTTCACATTATTTCAGCTTAGCTCAATAATTTTTGTACGAATCGTGAATAACCTGGGAAAGGTTATAACGGATCTGCGACCGTCTTGCGATAGTTGTAAATCTACTTGACAGCGACTATAAATATCGGAGTGACCACTTAACATAATATTCGTGTGTATAAATAAAATTTGTTCAAAGTAAAAGGGAATGTTTAAGATACATGGAATACACGGAACTCGAAACTAGGTCAAGTTAAGCTTACTTTTCATTTTAGGCAAGATTTGTTTGAAGAAGCTTCAAACAAGTGTTTGTCTTACCTTTTGTTAACTTGTGTCTATAATAAGATAAATAAAATTTGTGTGTTTATGTTGTTTTAAAAGCTTACTACAGAAAAAATATTAATTTGCCGACGCATTTTTTTAACAAATTGTATCGCTAAACAAAACTTAGTAACACTATTGTTAGGTAGAACCTGTCATTAGGTAGAACCCATCATTAGGTGGCAACCGCACATTCCTGTCCGCACTAAGTTGCTTCCTATTTAGTGTAAGTAGAGTTGGGTCTTCAATGGCGTCATAATTACCAACCAACCCTTCTGAGCTAAATTAGTTATTTATTCTGAGCTAGTTTAGTTTATTTTTCTTATTCTTATTTCTTACTAAGAAAATTTATTTATTCACCTTAAACCATATAGTTAAGTCCAAACAATTAGGTAGAACCTGTCATTAAGCGGGACACAGATATATCCCTGGCTTCACTAATTTAGACTCTCACGAGGCGAGAACTGTTTAGTTTAAGTTGGCACTTCCGTCGCCAGTGGCACCCCTTAATTACTGGGAGCCACCCATTGAGTTAGTGTAAATCGACTGAGGATTATTTGTTACTTTTATATAGAGATTGGGTCCCATTATCGTCAGAAGGCTGAATACTGTCACAAGCCATAAATTCTCACACCTAATGAAATAGAGGTAACTAACGAGCATGCAATCCACGTGGTCAATGCCGCCCAAGGTCACCTGTTAATATTAAATAAGACTGGAGTCCTATTTGAGGCTCTAGGCTAAATATATTAATTAGGCTAAATATTAATTTAATTATTACTCCAAGGTTTAACCATAAAAATCTCTACCTCACAATTAGTACCTACTTATAACATAAGAACGGCCAAATATAAATATTATACATTTCAAAAATCGCTTTTTATACCGCAACGGAGACGTTAGCGGAAACAACTAAGCTTTGCAACTATTGTAAGGTAGAACCCGTCATTAGGCAGAACCCGTCCTTACATAGAACCCGTCATTAGGCGCGCCGACCGCACATTCCTGCCCGCACTACGAGTAAGTTGCTCTCACGGCGCGCGAAGTGTTTAGTGTAACTTCGGAGTTCGGTCGTCAATGGCGCCATAATAAGACCCAAACCTTCTGAGCTAGATTAGTTCTAAGCGTTTAACTTTTTTTATTACTGTAGGGTTTCAACCATTAGAATGTCTACCTGAAAACAACTTATTCGTTTTTTTATACTATAGGAGTAGCAGCCGAGCATGTAGTCCACCTGATGATAACTGGTTACTGCCGGCCATGGACATCTGTAATCCATCCTAGATAGGATTAGATATTCCTACCTGAGCTTGGCTACGGCTAAGCTGTTTACCCCTGAGGACTAAACTGGAACGCCTCGGAAACGGGTGTTTCTCTTACCACTAACAAACATTACTAACAACGATACGAATCTAAATATACATAATATCATACATTTCAAACCAATTTTATATTGCAACAGAGACGTTAGCAAAAACAACGAAACTTAGTAAAACTATTGTAAGGTAGAACCCGTCATTAGGCAGAACCCGTCCTTAGATAGAACCCGTCATCAGGCGTGCCGACCGCACATTCCTGCCCGCACTAAGTTGCTCTCACGGCGCGCGAAGTGTTTAGTGTAACTTCGGAGTTCGGTCGTCAATGGCGACATAATATGAGCCAACCACCCTTTTGAAGTAGATTAGTTCTAACCGGTTAATATTTTTATCACTGGTTTCAGCATCTAGAATTTCTACCTGACAGTAAGTAAGTTGGTATAACACATAAACGTCCAAACATAAATATTATTTATACAATGCAATCCCATTTTATATTGCAACGAAAACGCTTGCAAAAACAACGAAACTTAGTAAAACTATTGTAAGGTAGAACCCGTCATTAGGCAGAACCCGTCCTTAGATAGAACCCGTCATTAGGCGCGCCGACCGCACATTCCTGCCCGCACTAAGTTGCTCTCACGGCGCGCGAAGTGTTTAGTGTAACTTCGGAGTTCGGTCGTCAATGGCGCCATAATTACGGCAACCCTTCCGAGTTAGTTCTGACCGAGTATTTGTTTCCTGTACAAAGAGGTGTTGCGAGTATCCTTAGCAAGTTATACGGAGGGTCGGCTATATTGTTAATTGTTGGTAATTGTGGCTATAAAGGGGCAAAAAATTGACAGCAGTGCTATAATGCGCCAAACTGCTAGTCCGCTCTGAAGTTGTTGCGAGCAGGTGTATACATACAATTTGGTATGGCGACGCGACTCATTTCTATATTCAGAGCGGATGAGCAGTTTGGCGCGAAATATATCCAATTTTAAATCAATGTAAACGATAGATTTAATTACATTAGATAAAGGTGGTAATTTAAGCACTCGATAATTTATTTAAAACTGAAGTAAAAAGGTCTGAAACGCCTACCACTATTACGATTTACGTCCATATTTTTGATTAATGATAAAAATACCAAATAGCAATAGCTGTAATAATAACCCCTTTGTACTTTCGTTAATCAAACCCAATTCTATAAAATTGTATTGTTTGTAACTATTGGGTTTTGTACATAAAATAAATTAAAACAAAACATTGTTTGTTATACAAACTTTCATCATCATTAAATCTTAAATCCTTAGCACGCTACACAGCCTTTACAAGTTGCTTGATCATTTATAGTGCCTCATAATTCATCTTTACCACCTTCCTATACAATTACAGTCCCTACATGGAATACAATTCGCCACCATTCAGAAGTGCGATTGCACGTGTCGTGAATAACTTTTTGTAGCATGACATTATCCAGGCCTGTTTTATTTCATAAATATCAAGATGGGAACGTGTTACAATGATAATTAAGAGACATGCGCTTTAATAATACTCACAGAAAAAGGGTGAGCTATTTAAGAATAGACGTATGTTCATGACATTTTTGTCGTACTGTTTTTTTTTATAAAAGTGTGTGCCGGCGTGTAGTCTTTCTGACGACATTATAGACTCAAGTAAATAATTTATTATAAGTAGAATTGAAGTCTTTTCTGAAGACGGCTAGGTTTGAAATCACGTTTATCTCTCATCGTTATTAACCAGAACACAGCAACGTGTCAAACGTTGTTGTTTCTTTAAGAAAATAGTAGAATCAACCATACAAAAATAGTACTAAAGCTTTCAGGTCAATAATGTTGACATTTTGAAAATAATTCTCCCAAGATACATGCAACTCTACCATCATACTGACTAAAACATTCCCCTTTCATATGCAATAAACTGTTTTTCCAAAACACTAGAGCGACTTGCTAGTTCTCAAACGAAATGCAGGCTAAATCTAAAGCATTTAATTAGAGTATACCTAAGAAAGTTACGACCGTTAATGAGACCTTTGAAACTGATTCCTAGAACAGTTTCAATTCATGACGAGGTGCGGACTAAGGCAAGTTAGTCTTGTACCTGGAAATGTAATTAACAATTCCTTTGTCATGTATTTGAATGGTATCAAAAGAGAGCTAGATAAAACGGTATATATTATTATGAATATAATGGTTAATATGAATTAATATATCTTTAATTCGCTGCTGAATAAGCGTATTTCAAAATTATTTTTGATAATTTTGCTGACTAAATCTTCAGGCTGACGGATCAATGGATATTATCGAGCTGCATTAAGGTATTTTGATCTTTAACCTTCTGCACAGTCCTTTAATAATCTGACTTTCGATCGTCTAATTTTTTGTTTAAGAAATTTTACCTGGTTGGATAGGAAGTTGATTTTATTCGAAAAATCTGTCGTCTGTAAACGTCGTTTTTTAAGCGCCAGTTTGGATGCATAAGCTCTAACTAATCGCTGAGCATTTAACCACCACTAAATCGATAAAGTTACAAGTTGCTTAAGCAATATAAACCAACCCCAGGATCGCACAGTTCACAAGAGGTTCTAGATATATCACTGCAATTTTGTTAACGGTCTTCCACTAAAACGCAAGGAAAGCTTATACGGTAGAAATATGTATGGCGCTGGTACTTCTTACGTCAAACCATACTCCCATTACCTTTTATGTAAATACTACTGTATTTAGGGTATATCATTACTAAGTAAAAAAAGCGTAAGCACGTACGATAAGCCTATTAAACTGATACCGAGTGTTACGAGTTACGTATTCCGGACAGATAACATAAAAACGACTGGGGTTTTTAACATCGAGTAGAAAATCCACAAATCATCCTCCCGTTTTTATCTTGATCTTCTTCAGTGACAAGTTGACAGTGTGATCTGGTGCGGTTGATAAGAATTAGCGATAATAAGCTTGGTTATTACATTATAAAAGCTTTTATTTGTTGTATTTACTTCGTATTAGCTTTTGAGTCATATCGAACAGATGTGGCAAAAGATGGGCTAAAGTAACATAGATATTAGATGTTTGTGATCATCTTATAATTCAATATTAAAAGACAAATTTGTCAAAACAATCTATCAATTTCGACGAAATGCGTGGCAAATAAACCTTTTGGTCTTTCATTTGTCCGAGTTTAGTTGTACCATATGGAAGGCTCTGAATCCAAACAAATCCAATCCAAACTTCCTAATTATAATTGCAACAATAATAATTCCAAATTAATATTTTAATTTGACAACAAAATATGTTTTCTTTTGTTAATTTCTTGCTGTGTATTTTTTACGTTCTACTTTAGAAGAAACTTTCACAAACGAATGAAGACTTAAAAGTTATATATATTAACTTTCTTCATTATAAATATTTTAATGACGCGACCTTCAGTTTGGACAATCGCTCGTAACTTGCACCACACGCGAGCCGGTTCCCGAGCAGACTGTGAGACGCACACGCAGGGCACCTGGCGTCTGATTCATGGCCCTTTTTACTACTAAATTATGCTCGTTTATCCAGTTCTTACCGGTACTGTGAACGCCATTCATGCACTTGCATGTAATGGGACTTGTTTCTGCTTCATTGAACTCCGTTGAGGTTTCAATTTCTTTATTTTTCTTGTCTTTGTAAGAGTGTGGTAGATTAGATTGGGGCAGTGTTTTACCGTGATGCTTATGTTTATGTATGTACACAATAAAACGAACATAATTCAAGCGATACAGCGCTTAGTTTAAAGTTTACTTAGTAATAAAATATCCAGTGTGTGGCTTGCTTTTTGTCGTAGAAATAATGTTTCTTATGGGTCCCGGATAAAGATGGAGAAATTTAAATTTATGTTATGATATTGATCAAAATAAAACAATACCTAAACACACTTAATATTGATAAAGTTGCCTATGTGGTTAGAATGAGTGAGGTGAACCTGTCTAAACTTAATGTCTTAAAATAATATTCTTATAATAAAGACAGTGCAAATGCCCTTAAAGGCGAATTCAACATTAAAATGTATTTACTTGTATAGGTTTCAAATCTAGAGGCTTCTGCGTGTTAAGTGCTATGCGGATTTTTCTCGGATATAAGCATATGAAGGAATCTAAAACTGTGTACTCAAATCAAAATTATGACATCTACATCGATAGTAACAAAGCGAGTCAGGATCGAAGTCGCTTTACATGCAAACTCGGTCCAACCCGCCGGCTCACGGAATTGTATACCCGAGTACGTTTGAAACGTTCACTTCTCAACTTTTATATCTCGGAGTTGTTCCGGGCGTGTTTTAAATAAAATCGAAGACGCAATCTCCCCGGAAACGCTGTTACCCTGGTAATGTCGGAATACCTGCGGATACTGCGAAGGCATTTGGAATATATTTTGATGTAAATTTTATTACTTATTTGATTTATTTTTGAAATTATTGGTGTCGATTTGTTCATAAAGCTATGAAATAAAAACCACTTAAAGTATATTTTACATTAGATATCTTTAGTTTCAGTGACGTTTAAACGTATTTTTGTGTTTTGCGTGTTTCTTCATAGTAAAGTAAGAATTTATTAATATTTAATTGTAGTTCTAAGGATAATTTAAAGCTAGAGTGTAGGAGGTTTAAACAACTTAGTTAAATTTTCATCATAAATTTTAACACCGTCTTGCAAAATAAGCCCCAAAAGTTCTGTCACGAACTATAAAGTGTTGTCTTAAAACAATTTGTGACCTTGAACATGTAACTAAAACGTAATAAGGTGACAAAATTTTCACATAAAATCGTATCGATTAATCTACTGATACCAATATTGGCTCAAACATTTGCAACAACGTTCAACAAATGAGACCAACCTCAAATTATAAAGAAAGGTATGTTTCTACAAACATACGTTTTAAAATAAAAAAACGACACCTCTTTAAGCTATCCTGGTTGCAACCTGAAGGATAACAGGATATGCACGATGTTCTAGACGATTGTAGCTTGTTCTATGTAAATGTAAGCTGGTGTAGCTTGAAATTATTGATGCTCTCGCTTCGTGGGAAGTGCGGCATCTATTCCGAAATGCGATGTACGGGGAATAATGTACCTAATTTCGCAACGGAATTTGTTGGTACAATTTATAGCTGGGAACCAAGTTTGATACTGAACAGGGAAAGGGATAAATAAGATAAAATATGTTTAGATAGAAATGAATGGTTTTAAGGCAAGCTTGGTAATATGTAGTTCGTAATAACACTGCTATTGCAAGGTGGATATAGGTGTGGCACTGGTGTCTTTTATGTCCCACGGTTGGATGTACACAAATTTATAAAATAATGAAGGACTTTAACATACTTCACCACATTGCTGCAACGTAAATTAGTGGAAGAATGCATAAGTTAGCAACCTAACCCGTTTCAAATGACAAAAATCTGGACTGAAGGCTTAAAACGCTCTACGAAGTTTGAAAACGCGTTCGAAACTAGTCACTTGCGGTCACCCATCCAACTCTCGACCGCGTTCGGCGTTGCTTAATTTTCGAGATATACAAACGCTACAAATACCCGTTTCTAGCTCCAAGTACTTCATACACCGTATCGTAATACAATCAACATAATTTATTTATTTATTCGAGAAACAAATCCCTTGAAAACAATGAGAGAGAGCGACGTTACCACATTCCAAATGAAAAGGATAGGTAAGTTATTACTTCTATCCTTAGACATCCATCACATAGATACATTTGAAAACGTAATGCATTCGAGTTGGACAGATTAGTGCGGGTTCGATAACGTCCAATTTAGATAGTGACCCGGGACGGTCATTAATGTAATTGAGTCGGTTTAATATCTAGGATTTGATTCAGTGGATGTTTATCCTCGTTAGGCCACGCTTTAGTTATAGTTGGTGAGTGGTAATTATAGTTTGCGAATTTCTTGTACACCAAGGTCTTACAACAACGCCAAATTTAATAGCATTTTTAGATTTGAGAAGCGGGTGCCCGAAAGAAACTTGTAGATAAATATAGAAACACCTAGACGCTCTACAGGTCTAGTTTTGGCATCTGAAATGAATATATCTGCCTGATATATTCATTTCATTTTATTTCAATATCTACTTGACCTGAGATAGAATCTATATCCTTATTATTTTTCTTAGGAACCTACATCTTTATTATCCTTATCGCTAAATCGGAACAAAATAAATAGTTCATTTAGGCCCGTTAATCTACACAACTTTTACCTTTCATTTCAAAGATTTACGTTAGACAATTTTTAATTGGCAGAAATTGTCAAATTTCGAACTTAAATAAGAAAAACGTCGTAGATTGATTATTAATAATGGCCGTAAAGTAAATGTCACCAGTTTTACACTTTAATTCAAAAAAATTAAAGCAAACGAAAACAGCCCAGACATCAGTACGAACGCAGCGGTTTTTGGGTGCCGTCCCAAAATATTCCCACTAACACCTCGTTCGGATACTTTAAAAACATTCGAAAAACGAAAACAATTCCGCCTGCCACCGATTAGTCGACAATGCACGTGTGAAAAATTCAACGCCCGAATTCCCGTTCCACCTCCCGGCGAGTTCCCAGAGGAGCGTCGCTTTTTACAATCACGGAAATTCCCAGGAGACGATCCAGAAATCCGTGAAGAATGTTAAGGTGGCGACAGATTGCTTGAGTCTCTAAAATGAAGTATATTTATTATTTACAGAGGCATTGCTTTTAACAAACTCTAAATGCGACACGAAAGCTAATTATAAGATCATACGCGTTATAACCATTCTCAGCCTAAAATAAATCGAGTTGAACTCAAAACTGTGTTAAGGCACATTGTGATATTTCCGCTAGGTGCGTAAATTATCAAATTAAGCATCATCAAGTTTAATAAATAGTCATGTTTAAAAAGGCATTTAAAAAAATGATATATTTTTATTTATTTACATAGATATGACAGTAGAGTAGTTGCGTCCGCACTCTTGCCATTCGTCGACAAATCATTCATCAAACGTACGGATAGAGCATTTGCCTTGGTTTGTGTAGATTTGGAAACGCTTGTATCGATCCAATAGTGATTTTTTTTAGCGAATCAAAGGGAATTTGCGTTTGTAGAGATTTGGAAAATGCTGAGCGTGTGGATGCATCATAAAGTTAAGGCTCGCCTGTTCACACCTCGACTCGATTGAGCGATAGGCGTGAAGGAACAAGAGGCCGAACGAATCGGCGCTTGCCGAGCAGTGATCAGGCGTGAGGTCGCTTACCTACATTGTAATGGAATGTTGGTTTATGTTATTACTTAGGTATTGCATTAATAGCGTTAGATCTGCAATGGGAAGTTTAAAGATTCTTTAAATATTATGAAAATTATTTCATAAGATTATAAAATGAAAATGTGATATTTTTCATGTCCCATGGTACAATCACTTCTTTTAACGCAAATTACAAAGACACAACACGCAGATGTTAAACACAATAATGTAATTTCATTAATTTTATAATCCTTGCTTATTACACAAAAAAACATACACGAGAGATTTCAACTTTTAATTAGTCCTCAGTTGCTATTCTTCGTGCTATTCCCAAAATAAAATCATCGTAATTATTTTATGTCCAGATATGACCTCTAGGGCTCTATGAGGGTCACTGACATATGACATATAAACAACTATTTTCAACTTAAACTGAATATATATTTTTTTTATAATATAGGAGTAGCAGACGAGCATGCAGTCCACCTGATGGTAAGTGGCTACTGCCGCCCATGAACATCAGTAATCAACCCCGAATAGGATTAGATATTCCTGAGGTTGGCCACAGATGCGCCGCTACCCCTGAGGACTTAGCTGGAACGCCTCGGAAAAGTATGCCTCCCTTACCAAACCCTTTAAAACGGAAAACAGCAGCTAACACTGCTGTTATTAGGCAGAAATAGGTGTGGCGGTGGTGCCGCCAGAGTCGAACCACAAGGGGTTCTACCACCTCCAAAAAATACCGATATTTCGAATTAATTATTTAGATAGTACAAAAATCGGTACAAAAATTCACGGTATATGTAACTATGCTTATCAAAGATACATAAATAATGTTATTTAACGTTCAATACTACAAACCGTCTATTAACCAACATGTACCTAACACTAACATCAGTGATAAGTTGAACGAACGCGTGTAATTAATAATGACAGCGACTCAAAGAGCCAACTTTGCTGTAATCTTTTGAACGTGTACGATTTCTGTGAGGTTCTTTATATTATTTAGTTGAATGAGGTCGTTTTCTAGAAGACTACCGTGATTCAATTTGTTCTGGAATCGACGTAATTTATTTTGAAATTAGCTGTGCAGGTGTCGAAGCGCTTAACTTGGATACGGCTGAACCCGTTTTGATGTAACTTAAAAAGATAAAGATCGGATTATTTCATCTGGACAATTATGAAATTAGAAATCAACTACACATGAAACATTATATGAAGTATCTCTTGACAGAAAGAAAATGAAAACCCTATATTATATTTCTCAATTTTCTCTTTAAGGAAAAGCATAAAAAATGCATGGGTTAATAATAAAAAAATATAACAAACTCCATCACCGAAGCCAGGCAATAAAATGACGATTATTTTTTACCTGAAACAAAATAAAATACTTCATATTAATACTCAATCTTACATATTCTATAGCAAGTGATATTTGTGATTTTACGTACGATAGACCGTGTAGGGTAATTTTATTGAATTAGGTAATTTTATATTATGGCAAAAGATTTTTACAAGGTAACGTGAGGTAAGCAAATTACTTATAGCGCGGGAAGTAATCATCGTTGACGGGCGTCATACGAGGATTAATACGCAAAGATAAAATATATTTTTCATTTTTATCTTTTATCTTTATTATACTAGTAAGTAGGAAAATGAGTATTTGGCCTGGTAACTGGTCAATTCCGCCCATGAACTTGAAGTCACACTTAAATAGGAATGGACAAAAGTTGCTTTTATGGATTGAAATAAGTAGACCGTGCTGCCACCGAAATCAAACCACGGGCTGTTTACCTTAACATTACGAATTTGTTTACCTAAAACTTACGAATTTTTATCTACTTAACATCTACGAAACTATCTACGAAAATTCAAATATCTGGAAGACCATAGGCACAAGAGATGAACGATAAAACTATCTAACTTCTGCCAATCTTTAAACCTGAGAAATGAATGGTGATAATTATGATGTCTTTAAATGTACCTATGCTGTCATATTCCAAAATAACTAGGACATATACTCCTTTTTATTGCTATCCTTACACTTACACAAAACTTTACCTTACTTACATTAAACATCATTTCGTATCTCTATACACATTTCGTATGTCTACAGTCTACACCTACCTATATTGTGAACAGCAGCCAAATTTTATAAACAAAAATCTATTTAAGGCAAAATGACAAGACACGCGGATTATATTGAAGTGAGCGTATCTGGGACTAATAGCCGTTGACAGGCCTCAGCGAGCGTCGGTGATATTGGGAGAAATTGTTTTTGTTCCATTCTCGAGTGACACTTTATTACCTGGGAAGACGCGTATTGAACACTGACAGCTTCGGATATCATCGGTTTAATGGAATCGGCGTGATTGTAGCCGTATTTATTGTTTATCGTATTTTATAGAACGTGTACATCTGATTTGAAAAGTTAAGTGATGTTGCGCGCTCGAGAGTTGGATGGGTGACCGCTAGTGGTTAGGAACACGCGACTCTGCTTCGAAGGGCAGGTTAAGCCGCTTCTGACTGTTATATCATACAAAAACCGTTGTTGAATCTTGGGGTCCTAGAAAATATCTGATACTTTGTTCGACTAATTCGCATGTAAGCAGTGTTGTGGAGTATGATTGCTTTTCCCAGGTGAAGAAGCTCGCTCCCATCTGTGATACCCACAAATAAGTTAGCCGGATAAGACGTTTAACGTTAATAAAACGTTTAAAAAAGTCATGATACCTACTAGTATATATTTTTGTTGTTTAATACTCGAGATCCATAAAGCATACACATATTTTCCTAATATCGTTAAGTACATACAAAAAACAATTCAACCACAGCAGACAATACGTCATAAAAGGGTGGTGTCCAGTGCCAAAGCGGTGCTATAATTATTATCGCTTAATGTCTTGTATGCGAACACTAAGCGGATTACTGCGCTCGCCCGCGGAAATATTGGCTAGGGTGACCATATATCTCGTGGTAATGTTATCTATGAAATGTCTCAATCATATCGGATTTAGGTGGGATAAACGTTAGCTGGTGTCTGTCCAATTGTTAGGTGAGGAATTCTCAAGGATTTCAACGGTTTTAAGTTGCTTGTGAATATATTGCTTATATACCGAAATAGATTGTTTATTATTGTTTCTACATCGTGCATTTAAAATATGATTCCTGAAGAAATTGTTAATAATCTACGATGTCTGTTTCCAGGTCTCGAGGGAACACTCATAGTTATAAATTGGCCCAATGGATGGAATAGTACAAGATAAACTTGTTAAGACCATTGTATCAAAAATATCAGGAACCGAACAAAAACTTTTAAAATCGTCTAAATATTTACAAACAGGATCATCCGATAACAGAGGATTAAACATGGCCACAGCACACGCAGGTGTAGCAAGCAGCAAATCCGTCATAAATAAATCAGATTTGACACTCAAACAGCAACGTTAAACAATTTGGGCGATGAATTTGGCAAAAAATAAAAGCACCGTTACGTTTAGGTACGATTTGAGCCAATTTTATTTTTCCATTTCAAATTATTTCGCTGGTAGGTATTTGTTCAAAATGTTCGTAACGAATAAAAAATATCTGTCTCACATGTCCCCGAGACGTGTGCTACAACTGAAATCAGCGATTTAAAAAATCTAAACCAGTCTCGATTTTTTACGATTTTTAGTTTCCATTTGTTACGCTTAAATTTCTTTTCAACAGACATCAGTATTCAAAAGAGAGTCCATAAGAGTTTTTTTAAATCTAGATAAAGTTGTAATTAACTAAACCTATATGTACATAACGTTGATAATTATCAGACTTCAGATTCTGATCAGGCTTAAGAAGACAATGACCAACATAGATATATGAAATCATCACTCGATAGCATTTCGAAGATTACTTCAAAAACAACACCGGAAAACAATGCATTTAACTTCTTAATAGAAATTGCTAAAAGCAAAGAGCAGTTCGCTAAACTACCAACTCGACTTAACCAATCCAAACAGCAATAAAACGGTATTGCAGAGTAGAATGTGCAATCTTGTAACGTAATCTAAGAATTCTTAGTTGCAAAAATGCAAGCAATTTAGTTCATGTTGCATTAATAATTCGTTAGTGCTCATCAGATGTTACTACATATTACACAACGAAGTAAATAAATTACAAAAGCACTTGTTTCAATAAATAATTTAGGTCAGAAACTGTACATATCTATCACAATCAGTGGTCAGTACGAGTATGTGTTGTAATTTAAAAGGTGTGATGTAGCAAGCACAGACTTGGAGTTTTTTTTTATAATATAAGAGTAGCAGACGAGCATGCAGTCCACCTAATGGTAAGTGGCCACTGCCGCCCATGGACATCTGTAACCAACCCCAGATAGGATTAGATATTCCTATCTGAGGTCGGCCACAGATGCTCCGCTACCCCTTAGGACTAAGCTGGAACGCCTCGGAGAAGTCTGTCTCCCTTACCACACCCTTCAAACCGGAACACAGCAGCGCCTAACACTGCAGTTATTAGGTAGAAATAGGTGTGGCGGTGGTGCCGTGGGAGTCGAGCCACAAAGGGTTCTACCACCTTCAAAATTGTATTATGTCTTAGTCATTAAAATTATATTTCAATGAATTTGGACTACTTATTATAGAACGGAAGGTGACAGCAGAACTGACACTCGTTCACGAGTCACTAAAAATGAATCGTGATAATGCCCCTAATGATGAAATACGAATCGTAACTTAACCATCATTATTTTTTTCGGTAAAGACTAACATAGGAATTAATAATTCTTGATAGCGTCCTAAAATCGGGATGTTTAAACCGTCATTATTCAATATGATATCGCTTTTTATTATAAAAGTAGTGTCGTTTTAGCAGCCCGATATTAAAAAGTTGAAGATGATCATTATGACGTCAACGTGAAGGCGTCAAATTCTTAAATAATTTCTAATCATGAATTTATTTTCCACATGTTTTCCATTAAAAGTTATATCATAGCTTAATAAGCTATTGAGCTATTGTTTGAGAACGACAACGAAGCAGCTGTAAAAAAACGATAACCATCTTTTAACGAGTGGAGAAGTTACACGTTGAAACGGGAACGCTACAACAATGGGGAGGAACGACCCATATAAGCTGGAATTGGGTTAACGGTGTGTTCGGTGAAGGTTAAATACAAACAGTCCGTTTTAAGGCCGAAGGCGACGAACGTTTGGTTGAAAAGAGTGACAAATTAACGTATTTGATTAGGTACATTTATTTTAATAATGAAATCTGTATTTCTAATCGGACTTCAATAAACAATTAGATACTCATAATTGCATTTACATGTCACATTTATGAGTTTTGTTTGTCTAATTTCAAATTTATTTGTCGGTAGATTCACCAGTTCATGTACTCTATGGCCACCCATGATAAGGTAATTGTACTTTTAGATTAAATCATTTTTCTTTATGCTCGTGTCTTAAGGCGTATCGCCTTCAAATGTCTTTTGCATTTCTGCTTTCAATAAATCTATTTCACTAAATTTATATCAACATTCCCATTTCATTGTTCCGCCTAACAAAAAATGTTCTTCCTACTTTCCATGAATCTCTAATGTCTTTATCGAATCACGTTTTCAATCGTGGCCGTAACTATAAAAGTTCATCTTCGGGCATATACGCAAAAGTTTTTCCTTACACGTAACAGCCCATTCGTTGGTAAGTTATGAGCGTTAAACAACATAGAGGGCGGTACAAGGGCAGGCGCCCTTTATGGAGGTTCAGGTCTGAAAGGATCGCGCTGGCTCAGGAAATCCGCGGCTTGATGGAGACCTCGGGAGATAACTCGTAAAGTTGCCTGATTTAGTGGTACTGTGAACTCCGTATCTCAATTTCTACTTACAATACTAACTAATAGGGTAGTATAGCATGGTTTGTGATGCTGATTACTGTTGGGTTTGTTGGGAAAGATATATTGATGGTTGGAATTTTTGGGGATGGAATGGATTGATAACTACTACCCTAGTGATCCAACTCTGAACCAACTCTGTTAAAATTGTTAAAACCTACGTTTTCTGAGATAATACAAGTTTCTTTAAACGGTAACCCGTTTTTAATTAATAAGTGAAAATGGAAAATTATTAACAAGACGGCACAAGCGCTCGTTGATTTTATTTCCCCTTAATCCATCCACGCAGGACACTTTAAGATTGAACATCGTACCTGTCAGTGATTTGCTCGCAACGATATAATTCAACTTTTTGAAACAATAACTCAGTTGAAACTTCAGACCCTCAAGTTTAAGCCAAGTTAAACTCTGAATTTCCCAATGGAGTATCATTTTCTCATAAATCAACCCTTCGTGGCGGGTCGCCAAACCCTATCACTAGGACTACAAGCAACCAATCCCGAGTGATTAATTGATTAACCGAAGGTTCGTTTGCAAGTAATTTACTTGATTTATTACTTTAAACTCATAGCAGAATTTACACGCTGGCAAAAGTCATTTAGTTCACGCGTACAGTTTTATTCCGAAAGTCGTTTAAATAAGAACGGAAGTTCCTTACACATGAAGCGGTGAAGGTCCTTTTAAAACAAATTAATTAACCGAGCCTAAGGGTGCAAGTGACGACGCAAAAGCAAATGGAGTGTGAGAAATTTTGGCGAGCGAAGGTATTACTGTATTTGTAATTTAATAGCTTTTGCTTGTGTTGGCAGAGCTTAAAATTACTTTTAAACAGTTTTTACGCTTCGAACATACTAAAGTATGGCCTTAAATATAGCAGTCTAAGCAAATAACGTAACATTTTCAAGTCGAAGATGTTTCACACAATCATATTTGAATAATGTACCATTAGAGTTACGAAAAATGGAGCAAACAAAATCGGATAAGAGAGTCACAGTTCCCAAAAATCATTTATCTTTAACAATAGTGATGTCAATCTACGAACTCTGCATTCGACAAATTGATTTACCGGCAACCCAAAAATGGGACATGAAACGTCGATTGGCATCGATGGCTAATGTCAATAACAACGTTTACAAAGGTTCCATGAATTCGGTGAATCAATTTCAAAAACCTTTAATTGGTCCCTCTAAGAGCAGGGAAAGGATGGCAGGAAAAGGTAGACAGAGAAAGGTAGAGCTTTTTGATGTCCCTCCCCTGCCGAGCGACTTAAGAAAATAGTCAAGGGAAAGGTACGACAAAAGAATTTAATTGATTCGCGAACAGAATGCCTTTTCGAATCGCAATCTTGTTCATTCTATATCTCTGTTATATTGAAATAGTTTGACGAATCTCAAATAACATTTTTGATTTAGCAGTGACGGTTTATTAAATTCTTTCGACGTTTGTATTTTAGTAATTCTTTGTAGTATTCAATGTTAGTATCCTAATTGATAAATTGGATTTATATTTTTATCTGATATTCCTTAAAACATGTAATCATTATTTCGTATTGTTATTTATTTTCATTGATTTATCATGAAACAAATGCTTGGACAACTGAGATATTATTTTCTTACCTCCGCTCCGTAAATAAACGAAGCAAAGAAGCTGGCAGCTAAATGGCAACAAAAGAAAACGAGAAATTACAATCAACTGAGGCCTTAGTAGGGTCAGCGAAATTGTAAAGCTAGGCTGAATTACAAATGACATTGGGCATAGTGCGTCGAAGCCGGTAGAAAAAGAAAATTACGGATCTCAAGACTTCCCGGTGTCTTGTTAATCCCTATTGTGTCGAAGAAATACTTAGCAGATCGGTTTCATCTAAGTGGCTTATTGTATGGCCGGGCCAGTAAGTGGCAACCGTCGTCCATTTTAAACTTGAGAGTGCGGCGAGGGGACACGTTTAAAGCGTCCGTAATCAAATTTCACTCGAGTCTTTAAGGGTTAAAGCCGGCAACTTTGAGCCTCCCTAATAAATTATATTGCCGACAAAACTGCTCCCGAGTGCGACACAGTTCGTTGGCTCATCTAATTGGTCCAAATTCGAGTCGACCCGGCTTATAATTGGACTGGATTCGGGGTCGTATGCGCTACGAAATTAGTACAAATTCGAACATCGGCGGGATTAGGCGAGTCGCGGAACCGCAGTACTAATGTGCCCCTAGTCAAACATACGTAATAAGTTTGGACTCGTAAAGCTAATGAAGATCCGTGAAGACGCAAAACAAATTTCAAAGCAAGTTTTGGGGTTTTGACTTAAACTTTGCGGAGGCGCGGCGTCGTTTGAATACAGTAAATTCTTGCTTAATTAACGCCTACCGCCTTTCGTCCCGTCGGCAAAGCTGGCAAGTTCGTACATGCCTTTCCATATCATTTATTATCCACGCTGTGTAGACGTCCTCTTCATTGGCAATTACAGTGTTGAACGCCTTTCATTCAAATTAGCCTAGACTTGGTGTTAACATGATTAACTAATCGCTGAAGAAGTACGGTTTTCTTCTTAAAATTGTTAATTTATTTTTTTCTAAGAAAGAAAGCAAATGAGAATTAAGGCTAACACAATTGCTAAAATATATTCTAATATTTATTATATTTAAAATTTCGATCATGTAATGGGTTAATGTCCTGTTTAATAAGCTGAATTTAACCAAATTAATCGAATCCTTATCACATTATGTGGAATTTTAGTACGCTTCAATCAATACTAAGCCCTAAATCCTGGATATGGTAAATGGCCCGTTTAACTGCCAGGACTTATATTGATTCGGTATTCTATAGCAACCGATGTGATTTGGCCACAGATTTAATTGATACAGGCGTGCAGACGGTCTGGTAATCCGTAACCCGTTTGCGTATTACAGCCACGTAAGCTCCTTTGTAAATTTTAATTACAGTTACGCATGTAGATATATTAGATCTGTTGCGAGCGCGTGCCGCGAAAGTTATTCCTACAATCACCCTCTGTTCGACGGTGAAACGAATTTCTCGACAAAGCGTATTCTCCAAGATTCCCAATTAAACCTGCGACAGTCCCGTCGAAGTTCGCCGCGAGCGACAAGTTCCGAATCTTGGGAAAGAATTCCTCTCTAATTAGTATAAGTTTATGCATTCGGAGGTAAGGCACCGGCGTGTAGCGAGCTAACTTTTAATTACAGCTACATTTCGCCGTCAATCATGAATGTTTCGGCCTCTTTTTATCCTTGGCTCTCGATAAATCTTCGGCGCCATTATTCCGAGATTAACGGCGGCCGGCTGCCGTGTACGGAATAATGTTTTTGCTTAGCTTTCTCGGCGTGCCGATGAATTTATCGCGAGTTTTGCGCTCGACTTCGCTGGGCCAGTCGAGGCTGCGTTCAGGTGGAAAAGATTCGAAATCGACGCGCGCACTCCAGCTGAAGACACGAAGCTTTTAAACTACTTCAGCTTGATGCGAATCTTGAGTCTCATGCAATGCCGAGAATTCACTTTTAAACTTTAGTTACTAATTCTTGTCTTAACACTTAAACATTCCACGATTTTTGCTAATTCTTACATTTATAAGATGCTAATATTACTTTAATAACAAATTTACATTAAAATTGCGTTCATAATTGTAATATGTAGGTATTAGTACCATAGTAAAATATAAAATCATTTTAATATTAGGTACATTTCAAAGGATTCCTAATTCTAATTCAAAAAGTAGGTCACAATATTCCCGAGGCTGTTTTACATTTTCGCAAGATATTTATAATCTGATTTTTATGCAAATATTAATAATCTCAGTCAGGGTTGGACTCTAGCAGCGATAAAACAATTTGCAGGGAAATGGTGGCAAATTCGCGCGTTACTCAAGTTCAGGGCGATAGGAGCGAGTCCTAAACTCATTTCATGCAAATCGCGATATCAAACGTTAGTCAACGCGGTTGCCAGGCATTTTGGGCAATTTTGACCGCGATACTGAAGCATCTAATAGGTGCTACGTAAGTATTATAATAACGTCACTTGTTAATATATTTTTTCTTTCGTTTCGTATGTGTTTAGGTCATTGAAGTCTATGGACATATATAATCAGCATAATATATATAGAAGATACGCAACCCTTCACAGTCGCGTCGCTACCCTTGAAGCGTAAGTTAAGTACGTATGCCGCTTAATCGCAACATACCTTTTGCAAATAGTAAGACCGAACATAAAACTACATTTTTTTTGTTATAAAACACAGTGAGATGACGTTAAAACAGAAATTAAACGAAAACTACCACCAATGTATAAATTGAGTACGGTACCAACTTTTGTCTAGCTCTCCACTAGTTAATAGAAAAGGGATGTACAAATGACAATGGGCTATAGAAGAATAGTCCACCATAACCATTCACTGTAGGTTATCGTAAAAATAGAACACGTCACGAGGAACAGTTAAATCAGCCTTTCTGCCTTTCTGCCTAATGGAAAACGAACAATAGAAGGATTTCGAAAATTAATGGGAAGTTCCCTCTGGTAATGCTGCTGACTTCGATATAAAATATCCTGATTAATTTTGTAATATGAGTCTTCAAACTTGCATTGAATGAGTTTTGAATATTATACCTATAATATTTACTTGGCAGGGTGTGGTGGTGCTTTAAAGGTGATATACATTTTTATTCGAGTAGTGTTGTATGACTAATGAATACTTATTTTTCGAAAAAGCTTTTTTGTATTACTGTTGGGTTGAAGGAACAGCCAGAAACAAGTTAAATCACGCTGATGGCATAAGGATTGGCGAGGAAAAGTTTAAGTTGTTTATCTGCTCATACAAACTTACACAAGGACTGGAGCCGATGGCCTAACCTGTCGCAAAACACAGAAGTAAGATGTAGCGATTATAACAAAAAAAGCCATCTGACCACACCCGATATTGTGACTTTGTTGATCAGCCGCGGGGCAATGCGCACTTTAACATTATTCATATCAGATATAGCTTTTGTTGATTCATCAATTTAAATGCAAACAAAATTAAAACAGTACACGAGCAAAACATTCATTTTAATTACTTTTGAATAACTTCCTATATTATATTCAGATTTTTTATACCGTCCATTTGCATTTAAATGAGCCTGAAGGCACCTTGATAGGTTTTTTCATCTCACGATGATGGTTTATGATATCAACAGCTGACGAGAGTAATGCTCTTGTTTCATTGCCTACGAATAAAGATTGTGGAGTTTTAGTAATGTAAGTATCGTTAAAGGTGCAGTCAATTTATTATAGAGATTATAAACAGTGCAATTCGGAAAAAAAATGCAAATTTTCTCAGTTTTTGCCCCTTGCTCCGTACATATTATATGCGTCATTATTGTCGCATAAGTTATCTTAGTACATGGAATCGTGGAATTATTGAGGACATGATTATCGTCTTTCTTATTCGCATTATTGTCTTACACACAAATGCGATTAAACATCAACATAAAATTGAAATTGTTTCATATATTCTGTATTTTCAGGTACTGGAAGTCAAGCGTTCATTTTGTTTCTTCGCTCATCGCCTCTAAGTAGACGAGTTACTAAGATTTTATGGAAACAATTTCAACAGGCATTGAAACTTGTTTTATTGCATTCTTTCAACACTTTGAATCGAGGGTGTGTCTACGATTTAATTGCAAACATCAATAGCGTTGTGCTAATTATATCGCTGCGCTAAACGATAGTAATTCTCGGTTAATACCATGACTCAGAGATTTTATCTCTTTAATGCTGCTAATTTCGCGTATCATGATTCGGGTCAGGAACCACCGAGTCATGCGATATAAGTGTGCGTTCCTCTTATCGTCATTTCTGGTTGTTCGTTTAGAACGTGCGCGAAATAATCCTTTTTATTCCGTGTAACACCATGATTGGGACTAATTACCGGCCCACACGGAAACCTAAGATTGATGGCTTTTATTCTTTCGGTTGGCTGACTGATAAACAAAAGGTGCTGTGTTGTAATGAGCGAATGTTCATCTATTTTCATTTTCCGAGGAAGATTTAAAATTTTACAATATAATGCCTTATATTAGTAAGTTCAGGTCTTCTACCTAATACAGCTGAAGACCACATGGTGTATGTAAGACTCTTCTAATGCTGCCTTAAATAAAATGACTAACTTTTTCTTATCTCATATCTAAATTTATTAATACCCAATCAGATTTTAGTATCTGTAAGGGAGCTAATTCAGCTTGATTAGCTTTTACCTGGACGATACAGTTTCTGATTAAAAATTTAAAACTACCTCTGCATCGAAGTATATCAATGAATCTCGAAGTAAATAATAGTATTAAATACAAAGGTATATACTTATACTTAGAATCATTCATTTCTTCAGTAACTTGATTAGATGTTACGCAACTCTGTTTAAGAGAACGCCGCCTTTAATGAGCTATGATGAATTGGAAGTTTAAAGTTTAATTCGATAATAAGTACTTGCTAATTTATTCTAAAATTAGTGAAATGTTTCCAAGGTGTTTCTATGAAAGTTCTAATAAGATTTATGTAATGGTCGTAAATATTTTGTTTGATTTCGGATTACTTTTGAAAATTGTGAGATTTATGTAGGGGCCATCTTTTGTCTATTAAGTACATATTAGTATGCAGTTAGTGTTAGTGTAACAATAACAGTTACTGCGACTAATAATGAACAGTGTAGGCGATGATACTGACACTGTTAGAAGGAAGGTAATTATAATTAAAGCGATAAGCTTAATAAATATATTTTGTAGAATACAATGTATGCAGCCTACAACGTTTTTGTACCGAATTTATGTAGCCAGTAACCAGAGTAGTTTATCTGTGGAAAGTTGAACATTAATAAACATCATGTCTTCGAAGTGCGATTGGAACTTAAAAGCAATGACGAGAAAATAGTGTGAATGGTGCCTTAAGCCGCCTAATCACTATGTAAATAATATAGTTGTGTTGACAAAATTCCCGGACTAAGAATTATTTTATCGCAACGAAAGAACAATTTAGAAAATTGTCTTAGACTTTGCATTTGCGTGTAATACCACGCAGACACGAGAGCACGCTGGGGCAACTCGTTTTAGATTCATCTCGGACGAGTTGCCGCCACTCGGATCAAGCGCTACCCGTCCTGTTGCTGAAAATCATTTGTTAAGTTACTTATATGGATTTTGATTTTAAATTTTAAATAGGAATAACAGTGGTGGGTTATTTTTTTTTAATTTACTACTAAGATAAATTACGCTTCCTAGGTAGTGCTAATATATTTCGTACAAGAACAAAAGATTAAGATTGACCTGTTGGAGGTGATGTAAAAATACAGCCCATGTGGGTATAGGTGCCCAAAAAGAAAAAAAAATGCCTGACCGAATATTGACCTCGGATTCTTGGTAGACATTCCCCCAGGACCTCGCTACTTAAGTCGCGATTTAAAACAAATCTGACAGGATTTCAACAAAACTCCCAGACCAACAATTCTGTTATCGCAAAAAATACGAGCAGTCTAGAAAGTTGCCTCAGATATTGCAGTTGCGCGCAAACACGAAAGTTTATATTTAATCTCGGACGAGTTGCCCCCACTCGGGACAAGCGCCACTCGTCAAGTTGTCGCTGATCACTTTGTATCTCCCCTGGTTTTTGTTTTAAATTTCGAGGAGGGTGTCGGGTTTAGGCAGGTGTTGACTGCCTTTTGTGTATTCAGCGTCACTTTTTTATATTAAAATATGTGAAAATGATGAATCAGGGAAGTTAAAGGAGCTTTTTACACGCTTTGGTAGCCACTCGTCAGTTTTTTTTTCTAATTTTTGCCTGAGATCTAGAACTGGAGTTAAAGGTTTTATTTTTATAGATAATCCAGCATCAAGTATTTAATATGTTCGAAATATTCATAAAAATAAATTTTTGTAAATACAAAAATAAATTTTCATTAAAAGCAGATGGATTGTCTCACTTTAACAGCTACCAGTCCGCGTGTAGCGTTCGATCGCTGCGTCTAGTTTCCCAAAAGGAGCTAAATCGTCGATCGCTTATGTTTACAAGTAGCACGTCAGCTGTGGCCCTTAACAGAACCGTTCATAAAATGTCTGTAAACACTAGACGGTTAATAAGACCGAAGGCTCAGTATTTTTTGCCTCCTACAGCTTAAACAAGGTTTTGTTACGTGTAATATCACGGCTTGGTGAACAGGGCAATGAGTGTAAGAGGGACGGCTAAGAACCAGCAGCGATTCGACGCAAGAAATATTACTTATTTCTTTTAGTCGACAACGCGGTAATCACATTTGCTTTTGTTCGTTTCGGCCCTTTCATTCGCTTAATCGCGTTATTTCGGGACTTGGTGGAGCAATCTTGGGCTGCGTTTACGGGTTAAGCGAAAGCGGATAATACATCTACGCATGAAATGACTTTTTATATATTTATATATGATATACATGATTTTTTTTTTTATTAGAAGAGGACATAACATCGACGTCAAGTAACCCTAAGTTTGGTTATGTGAACCTAACGACAATTGAAAGGCAGGCAGAATAATTAAGATTCGACTAAATAAAAAATTTAATGATATATACTCTACATCGTAGAGGAAAAGATTTCCCTCACGCCCGTTATTAATAATCAATTTATCCAATGTACTCCTACTAAAGATCGATAGATTTCTATCTTTACTTTCTTACTTGTCAAAAACTAGATAAATTGATTATTAATAATAGGCCTTAGCCCTCCTGAGCACCGACATATATGTGTTGCATCTCAAGTAGGACGTCCTAATTGGGATTGGTTGCAATTGTTACAAATCTCCGTCAGCGGCAGTGACCACTTAGTCACGTGGGTTGCATGCCCATTTGATGCTTCTATTGCATAAAATTCTTTTGCAAAGTAGGGCTGATAGTTAGTTGTTTTGATATAGAGGGTATAGATATGATGTGTATTTGGGGAGGGATAATATATAATCAAATAATATTAGTGATAGACGAGGTTGCTATTTGATACAATGACGTTTATTTTACCCTTCTCGTGTAAGTGACCACGCCACAGATACATTAATAAAATATAAAAACTAGATACAAGTTCAGTCAGATAGAAAACAAAAAGATTTACTACAAAATTTCATAACTTAACCAGTTAATTTTATCTTCAGCATCATTTCCTAAAGTATTTTAATTATATACAGCAAAATTTTATGATGATTTTATCAATTGGAATAAAAGTTGGAGCAAGTGCAAAACTTTTTATTTTTATTGCACAGATGAATCCTTGTTAACTATCTTCATAATTTTTATTCGATTTTTCCTTTAGGATTTACATTCAGCTCGAAAAAAGTTTTAAAAAATATCGCTTCGTTCATTACTTGTAAAACATTTAACTAAGAATTTATTATAAAGTAAATTCGAGACAGGATACATATTTTTATTTTACAGTTATGCAAATTAATCAAAAAACAGTCCACTATCTTCTTATGATTTCTTTTTATTATTACGTATATAACAAGACAAATAACATCATCATCATCATCATCATCATCAACCCATTATTGTCCCACTGCTGGGCACGGGTCTCCTCTCAGAATGAGAAGGATTAGGCCATAGTCCACCGCGCTGGCCAAGTGCGTATTGGTAGACTTCACATACCGTTGAGTTTTTTTTTTTTTTTTTTACAAATCTCTCAGGTATGCAGGTTTCCTCACGATGTTTTCCTTCACCGTTTAAGCAAGTGATAATTAATTTCTAATACGCACATAAATTTGAAAATCAGAGGTGCGTGCCTGGGATTTGAACCTCGGACCCCTCGATCGAGAGGCCGCGTTTCTTAACCACTAGGCTATCACTGCTACTGCAGCACTTCCAATTTTATCGACGACCACCGATGCCAAATACGAGTATACATAATTCATTAAAACATAACATGACATAACAGTATTGCGTGATTGCCGGAATTTGGTAACGCACAAGCTTATTAAAAACTTTAGAAACAAGCCACGATTACTTTAAAAACGCCGCCACTTGTGAACCATAGAAGCGACAGTTATTTATAAAAACGCTACCGCTCTTGCCTTAACCCACAACCGAACAGAATAAGCTTGTGAAAAGGAAGGAAAGGCGAAGGCGGCGGCGGGCCGGGATAGTTGGGCAAATACGTGAACGCCGCAGGCTTGTTTGGTTTACGCCTAAATTGATACCCATTCTGCGCTCCGGGTATGTGATTACGGTATTGTTGGTATGGTACAGGGTATCAATTTTTCGAAAGGGCGCTTTCAATGGTTTTACTGTTTAATGGTGGTAGAACGGTTTTCCGTTAAAACTAACGGTAAGGTGATTTTATCTTTTTTAAAGTTGTTTTAACTGGGATGGGATTTTATTATTAATGAAAAAGAAATCACGGTACTCGACGGGAAGTAGTTAACGTCGCTTATGAATTTTGCATCTTATTATATATATAATATATAATAAGATGCAAAATATATATATATGCAAAATATATATAATATATAAAAGAATATATAATATAATATAGAATATTTTATAGTTTTTTTGGACTGTCTGGTGGCTTTATACCAATCACCTTCGCCGTGACAAAACTGTTATACCGTGACGTGTGGAGAGGTAGATATATTGAATAATACGCCAGGCATTTCAACTTAGTTCTTACGAGTAGCTTGCTAGTAACATTACTTGCAACCATTTATTGAGGGATCAGAATCTCATAATCATATTATATATTTTTGTAATATGAAAGTAACAAATGCAGATATAGCCTAATAGTTAAGAAACTCAGCCTCTCGATCAAGGGGTCCGAGGTTCAAATCCCAGGCACGCCCCCCTGATTTTTCAAAATTATGTTCGTATTATAAATTAATTATCACTTGCCTAAACGGTGAAGGAAACCATCGTGAGGAAAACTGCATACCTGAGAGATTTATAATAAAAAATCTCAAAGGTATGTGAAGTCTACTAATACGCACTTGGCCAGCGCGGTGTACTATGGCCTAATCCTTCTCATTCTGAGAGGAGATCCGTGCCCAGCAGTGGGACAATAATGGGTTGATAATGATAATGAATGATGAACAAATGCATTCCGATGTTAAGTGGCTATTACCGCCGATGGATATCTGTGAACAGCCCCAGACAAAATTAGAGTTCTATCTAACATCGGAATGAATTCTTAGCTACTCCTTAAAGTTGGAACGTTTCGGGTAAGTATATCTGCCTCCATACCTACCGCGAATTATATTTGATATATTAAAGTACAATTGTTACTAGTTAAAATTACTTATCATAACCTCTACCAAACGTTTATTTCAACGGGCACACATTATTAAACCTTCTAAGAACTGAGTTTAAATTACAAGACGTTTATAATATAAACACACCAATCGCATAACTTGAAATGTAAACAGCGCTAAGTTGACGTCATGCTACGTGCATGCTGTATCTGAACATATTTGGTTTTTGTTGTAGCAAGGTCAAAAAGGTAATGCGTATTAGATATTTATGTACTTGAATCAAATTGAAATAGCAGAACAGCGTGTAGGTCAATGGTCACTGACGTTCGTAGATAATATGTGTAATTAACCCAAAATTGTATTAAAATTCTACATGATATCAATCAATCAGCTACAAGTATGTTGATACCGGTAAGTACCCAATTAGAACGTCCTATGTAGGTATGTATATGTAGCTATTTTACTACATCCCTATATTTAGACCCTTAAAACAAAACAGCGTGGCTTAATTAACATTGCTTTTATAAGGTAGAAATGTGAACTTTGTACAGTGAAGCCTTTGCAAACAATTTGTATTATTTGGTCTTCTAACCAAAATTCCTAGATGTAACCATCACTAAACATGTCTGGTCATGCTGTAGCAATAACCCTTTTACTATCAAAGGTATGCCGTCTAATTATCGCCCCTTCAATTCGTGACATCTAACCTCACCAGCCGCGGTTCCAACCCAACCCTAGTATACGTAATCGTCAAACGATTCTCAAGTCAAGCTATCTGTAGCCTGTAGCGATCACGAACAAAATAGACTGACATGGAACTAAATGGAACTAAAGGATAGGTATTTCACACTTGTTCAACTCACGAAGGCCTTCCATTTACCTATATGCAACCTTATCCCTTAGAAATAAGTACAAAACCGCGGCTTGGAAAATTTCGTTGAGAATTTCTGATAAAATTACCATACAACTCACGATGATCCTCAATAAATAAGCACTCTTATATACGAGGGCATAAGGAAATAGGCTTTAGTAAGTTTCAGTTCAATATTACGGACAGTTTCCCATGACTCCGTCGTGATTGTCCCAAAGATCACTTGTTCGAGTGACAATTTTGTAGCAGATTATGGTTTTCACCTCCGTATAAGTACACTATAACATTTAAGCTATTGCATAACTTTGTTTTGTATCTTTAAAGGCAATCTTAAACTTTAAATGAGTATTGCAGTCATTTCGACATTACGAGTAAGACTCGATAATTCCTATTTTCGGCTGGTTATAAAATATACGTCTGCTTATGTCTGTGCTAAACACAGAAACGAGAAAGGATTAATCTATGGCACAATGCCTCGTCAAATGTAATACAATAATATAATCAAATTTAAAAAATAGAATCCAGACAATACAATAAAAATTCAAATAAAGAATATCATTCCCTAAGGATGCTTCCGATAAGGTTGAAACAACCAGATCAAACTAGTTACGATATCTCAAAGTCATACATAGTTCGAATCGGCGCTAAAATAACAATAAAATAAACACAATAGCAAGCAATTCGATTCTAATTTCGAACGGCCTCCCGCCCACCGGCAGTGACATCATCCGATTAGTGTCGCGCTTTGATAATCGAAATATGAATCGAGTATCGATTCGTATCGATGACTGTTCGCGACTTCGCGTGCTTAATGAACACAATTCATAGTGAATTATGTGACTTTGTCTCGTTTCCCGTTTGTTTATGGCCCTTCGTGTTTGACCCGACTTTATTGTAGGCATATTTTATCTGTTTCGGTGTTGATTATTATTGTAATATGGTTGTTTATGATCTGTGATCGCTTTCCATTTTTGAAATTGTAATGCATTGCCTTATTGCTACTGACAGAGGTAAATTATTGTTACGATAAAAAAAGGAATTTGAAAGTTGTAACTAAAAAGCGATTAACCTTGAACGAATCCAAACTTAATTTAGTACACTTATTAGTTTCTTCGATCTATATATATATGACTAAAATATTACGTATTAATATTCTGCTCAGTCTAGTCTCTCGGGATGATGACATAATTGTTCCAAGAATTCGGTACCTATAACTTGTTTTAGTGAATGAATTCGTAATAAATGTTTATCGGTGACAAATTATAGAGGGTAAGCTAGAGGCAAATAGATCAATTCGAAAGAGAAAGAGTAGATTTTAATGGTGTACTTTTCCACGAAAACATTTAAGGTTTCTGCGTTAAAAATTACAAACATCGTTATAATTTTTGTTGCATACCGAACATATATCCTTTTATAATTTAGGGTGATAAAACCCTTTTGTGGTTCGACTTCGGCGGTATCACCGCCACACCTATATCTACCTAATAACAGCAGCGTTAAATGTTGCTGTGTTCTGCTTTGAAGGGTGTCGTAAGGGAGACATAGGTACTTATCCGAGGCATTCCAGGTAGGTCTTGTACTTAGGAGAAGCGGCACATTTGTGAGTGACCTAAGGCTGGAATCTAATGTGTTCTGGGGTTGATTGCAGATGTCCTTGGGCGGCAGTAGCCAATTACCATCAGGTGGACTGCATGCTACTCTTATATTATAAAAGAAAACATACTCGGAGATCCTGTAGAATTTCCTCTCAACCATGAGATGGTCGTTCTAACCGATTAGTGGATATTAATTCCCTTGCTTGAATGTGGTCTATTTATCTCCGATGCTTATATCATTGTGTGTTCATAAATCTTATTTACAGTACTATCGATGTAAGCGGAGTCGCTTACTGGCGAATAAATCACCCAACATTGTAATATGTCGACCTTAATGTTATCTGTAAGACGGCATTTATCATATTTATACTGTGATAAGCGAAACAAGACTACTTTTTCAGTGTTTGCCTGAAAACATTGACAAATCGTGGTAATTAATATATGAAGACAAATTAAATTAATAAATCGGATCGAAAAGAAATTGTAAATAATGACCCGTTGTCAGTCCTTTTAAACAATTTTTCGGCGTGCAAGTTGTTTATGTTTTACTTAATCGTATACTTAATCGTTCTAATACGCACAAAACTTTGATAAAATAAAAATACCTGCCTGGAATTCGAACATAATCCGCCCTGATAAAGAGGCCAAGTTTAGAAGTCACTGTTTTTATATGATATCACCAATTTAAAACAAACTCGATTCTTATACTCCAAGAAAATAAATGATCAATATACAGACAACTCAATTATATCATCGCATTAGAGATGACATCATCGCAGACGCGTCATTTTTTGCGGTCACTTCGTCGTAAAATCGCAACGTGACATACCAGAGGGCAGGTAATCGAAAATAACCTTAACACACGTGTGATAAGCCAGGAAGTTGCGCGAGTGTCCACTCCATATCGGGACATGTGACAAATCGAATGAGAATTAGCGCGCAGATAACTTGATGTATTACATGTTATTTGTGACCGTATTGGTTTTTATGTAAGACGAGTTATGGTCAGTTAGTCATTTTATTACTCTCTCCCTTTGACAAAAACGTGTGATGGTGTATGGAAAAAGTGGCAAATGTTTATAATACTACCTACGGCCCTTAAATATACGGATTTACGCAACGATGACAGAGCACCTCAGACAGTTACCGCACTTAGGCTTTTCTAACCACGCATGTCGGTCTGTCCTTCTTGAGATTCCACGTGATGTTTTAATTCTAAAATAAGTACAAGAGTTTCAAAATGAGAGATTGCAACGCACTTTTGAAGATACAGCCTCCCAGCGAATTCGAAACATTGCTATGACCTCATCCGCGCTATCAAAAACGATGACCTTGATCTATTGCAAGGAATACTTCAGTATATTCAATACGTCTTTTAATTACGACTATTGCGAATATCTGGTCGTCGATATTAGAAACGAACCAATCCCCAGCACAGACAATACTAAAAATGGTAACCAATTGGCCAGAACATTAACAGATACGAACACCCACAAAAACTACATACATATTACATACGTACATGAAAACAAAAAACACCACAAACGCAATAGTAATATCACGAGATAGCCCGTAAAAATTTAAATTAGATGCAAAAACAAAAACGTCGCAACGCTAATGGCGTAACGAGATTTAAAATGTTTTTCCGCCGTGAAATGGAGTTGCCGCACGCTGGTATTGTTTTAAAACCTGGAACAACTATAATGCCCTTTGTTTTTATGTAAATTCCCTGGAAATGGCTGTCTCCCTAATAAATATAAGGGGCCGTCTTATCCTACAGATTAGCTGATAAAAACCTAAATAGTTGTAGGGTAAGCGCTGTAGCGGTGGAATTATGTAATGGTGTACTTCCGGGCTTAACTACTACTGTATACACCATAATTCTTTCTCATCCAGCTGATCTTATCCTTTCCGACGCGGTAATCACTTATCTTTCTGCTTTCTTATTGCTATCATAGCGCTGACTCCGCAAGTGAGACTTATTAAAAGATTATGTGTTACGTATGGCCAGAAAAAATTAAACTTTTAAACGATGACTTTGGTTTGGTATTGATGTATTATCTGATGGCAACGAATGTTCTTCGTATTTGTGCTGCAAAAATATCTGCACTACACGTGGTATTTGAACCACACAAAACTACAAATTT
This sequence comes from Epargyreus clarus, assembly GCF_041222505.1. Lineage (NCBI taxonomy): Eukaryota > Metazoa > Arthropoda > Insecta > Lepidoptera > Hesperiidae > Epargyreus > Epargyreus clarus. The sequence continues at coordinate 15,075,598 of NW_027332223.1, forward strand.
TAAGAAATTCAAATATTCTCCAGATTAAGTGTATAATAAAAATAATATAACGAACATGTTTTCATATTAATGATTATTCCACCATATATTGATAAATGTTTTATTTCGCCACTTTTTGACGTGAATTTTCAATGTCCGTAAACTATATTCTCCGAATTAACTCGTCATTACGTTTAAATGTAGTCGGTGTGTATAGTTCATTCCTAGTGAACCATGATTAGAAATGTTTAAAGTAGCAGTGTTCCATACGACTAAATTCCTTTGCTGACTAACAAAGTAGTAAAAACTTCATCTGCCTAATATCACGAGTCACAGTAAACCGCACATCAAGCCATAATGCCTTGCATTATAAAGGTCAACGGACATTGGAGAGGTGCCAAGGGTGATACGGTATACGTACAATGACGGGAGCAGGTGGGCACTTGCCGCCTTATTATACCCACATTTGCTGTGTCGAAGGCGATAAGGAATTCTGGAAATGCTCCGCGAACTAACGTGTTGTGCCAAAATACCTGGTCGAAATAAAATGTGTTCTGTAACTAAGTTGTAGACTCCTGCCTTTTGACAATATTGTTGTATTCTAGTGTAAAAGAAAAGGTTTTCTTGCTATTGAGTTTTTTTTTCAGGTAACTGAAGTCGATAATGGATGTGCAGTTGATCTACAGGCCCCGAGTATTTACAAATTAGCCTACGCGGACAATAGCTAAAATAATCTTTAATACAGTTTAAATAAATTGAAATACTCTTTTGACTAAAATGTCGTTTCGGCGAAGAATTAGCGAAACAGAATGTGAAGGGAATGACCTGGTTTCGAGCATCCTATTTATAGATGCAACAAAAGGGCTAAGTAACCTTTAGTGATCTACTTAAAAGTTCTCAGGCGTACTCTAATCTTTTGCAGGGCTGGTTACGTTGATTATGACTTACTGATATTTGCCACATCAGCGAAGGATGGCAATCTGAGTGTTGACTGCACCTTCTCATGTCCTAATGTTAAAGATGAATCTCTTCCCATAACTGAGGTGGGTTGATTAAATGCTTTTTAAGGGCGGGTTAATGCTCAAGTTGCCTCAAATGTTTTAAAACTAACCATAAACCTTTGACAAGGTTCAACTGCTGCTGGTAAATTATCACAACTGAGCCTCCGTTTAAATTAGGCCCTTCAAAACACAGAAGCGCATGTTTTGTGAATGGTTAACCGTCCAACTTTCCACTTAACATAATAGATCCCTCAGGACGAGCCGCGAGACTGTACGCGCTTCAGAAATCCAACTATTGTCATCAATTTCTGACTCGAGTTTCGAAGTTGACGCATCCAAAAATCGATTAAACGAAGAATTAGCGTAACAGCCCTGGAGGGGCAAAGGCTGGTATTTGAACGTCCCATTTACCGTGAAACAAAGGCCTATCCGGGTGACTTTTAGCCGGTTAATTAGAATGTCAACGGCACTTATTAATCAAAACGACATGGCGGACGCGTTCGAAGCAGTATTGTCCTGTCGTTGTTATGTTGCGCTTGTGGAATATATAGCGGAGATTATTGTTTCTTTTTCTGTTGGATTATTTTTGTTTGTAGAATGACTACTTTTGTAAAACTAGGGTGTAGGGGTTTTGGAAAAACTGTTAAGAAACTCATGTTTAGGTATGTCATGTCTATTCGTAAGGGTTGAGAGTAAGCAATACAGTATGATCGGCTTGAAACTTACAACTAAAAAAATTGTAGCAATATCTCTTGCAGATGAATTTAAAACTAATTGAACGTCGTCAGCCAATGCAAGTACAGGTAATCTGCTGAATGAAAAACATGAAATAAGGCTTAGGAGTTTCTTACATAGCATAAAAGAGCAAGATTTAAAGAAATGGAAACTTGTAAGATACAAGGCTTTGCATCGAAGCTTCGTCACGAAACACCTATTCATCTCCATGACGTACCGAGGATTCCATATAAATCTAAATGTTGAGATAAAACAATCTAAATGTTATATCAAGAACTGGTCGCAATGCAGCCATTTGCCTGTCAGGGACGTGATCGCTATCGTAAATGTCAAACATTCATAGTGAAGTACGTCTGTATTCGTAAACAGTTACTCATCATCTCCCTTCTTGACGACCTGCGTGGCGGCACGGTGACCATACCGGTCTGTCACCGGGTTCCGAGTTCGATTTCCAGCCAGACAGATATCTGAATGATGAAGTTTTGTATCTGTTCCGGATCTGGGTATTTGCGTATTCGTCTTTGAGTACGTCCGTGGCGCCCACGATACAGGGAATCCTAGTGTGGCACTATGAGTGTAGAAATCGTCTTCCCATTTCTATCCCACTATTAGCACAGGAGAGGTGATGATGTATCTCAAAGCTCCAACGGTGTAGGCCTTAGTTAACCATCCTACCAAAGAGCGGATGAGCAGATGTCACATACTTTACATTGGGATTTTTTTTGACAGAACTCGCAGGCATCAAGACACAATATCTAATGAGCACATTATGTCGAAAGTCAGCGCTTCTCAAACTCAACCCTCGTAGAGCCAAATAACAATCCACGAAGCTATCATACTAGGTGACCAGTTAATCAGTCTTATCATTTATACATTTTATGCGAAACGTAATTACGTTAAGGATCGCACCCACATCACGCTGGCCACCGGAATAACGATGCGACGTCATCAATCACTGGAGGGGGAGTATATAATCGTCAAAGCAGCGGGGGGCGGGGCATTCTTCATTAGATGGCCGCGGAGAGAGGACGTCAACAGCTCATATATTAATCATCAGACCATTCCTTATGTCGCTCACGCTTGTCGTCGCCTTTAATGACGGCTTATACAAGATTGTAATAAATCAAGTCGATTGCTAGCTAGCGTTCTTGATGAAGTCGTTTGTGTAGATGCAATGACGTATTCGTGCGGCCTAATTAAAGTAATCAGGTTTCTAATTTGCTGTAAATTTATTCGCTTGAATTTCTAGAATGCAACTAGCATTTCCTGAGTGTTGGCACCGTTATTTTTGATTAATATGGTCTTGCTGGCATAATATTAAACGGTAATGAGAAAGCCTACTCGGCTTGTAGTTTCAAGAGTTAATTTTCAAAATCTCGTACTAAATAATATGAGGTACATTTAAACATGAAATTTGCTCGTCTGCGACATTTTTAAAACAATTCCCATTTGTTACGATGTAGGTCAGTAAACATGAGCCTACTAATTAGGTACTTAGTGCACATTTTTAGTGCATGGCTTCTTGGTGAATTAATTTTACTTCTTTGTTGTTTCCGTTACGTAATACGGTATTCCTTTTTAAAGTAAAAATGTTGAAGGTTTCTCTGAGGTAATTTGCAGTTTTGTATAATGTCGCATTATAATTATATAGTACAAAGTGTCTTAGTATTTCTGATGAATAAGTAACATTTGAATAGAGTTTATGAATATGTACCTAATTAGTCCTCAGGATGCCATGTATTTGTGATTGGCTTATACTGTTATAAGTGACCGTTATATTTGGAGTTGGTTTCAGATTGGCTGCAGCAATCACTTATCACCAGATGAACTTCATGGTCATATTTCTGAGTATATACTCGTAGTTCTCACTTTGCTGAAGCGCTCCCTTACTTGATTGGTCAAAGTTAGATCGCCTTGTAATTTACATTTCAGTACAATTAACATATATCATACTATATAGAAGAAGAGGAGGCAGAGAAGAAGAGGTGAAGAAGTCGCTATATTCGAACGACGATGTAGATACCTTCGAATTTATGAATGCAAGCTAGTCCTCAGAAACGGAACTATTCCACAAGTACAGTCGCCTCACGTACGACAAACTTCTTTCGGCGCGGTATCGGAAAGTTCCTAACTATCGGAGTATCGAGCTGAAACAAGTGTCGAATGCTTCGATACTTGTAACGTTGGCTTTGTGGAAAATTAATATAAAATTAAACAGTTATATGTTTTTCGAAATTGATGGATATACCTAATAAATTATTTTGGTTAAGTTCTTCCACATATAACCACAAAATACGGAATACAATACCCTATATAATGTTTGAAAATTTAACTTCCTAACCTTATGTCAAATTTAATATCGAAGTAGCAGGTGAAATTATAAAAGTAGGTATCAAGGGCTAGGTATCAAGGGTATTTTGTACTGTGTGTGTGGTAATTAAAAGACATTTAAAAGAAACATTTCAACTTAGTCCTCAGTAGATGACAGGAAACTCAAGTGCGATCAGTTACTACATCATCTGCATACTAGTGTGCTACTTAAATTTTCTACATATTCATATCATTAATAAAACTCAATTCCTGTATGTTTTACCCACGAATCTGCAAAAATGATCAACGGATTGACTTGAAATTTCTATCTTCAAGTGTTTTTATATATACTTATATCCTGGAAATACCAGACGAAGCAACTTCAAAGCATATTCGGGAAACTAACACAATATAAAATGATAGATGTACCAGGCGCCCATGATTGCAACGTAGCTCCATTCGCGCTTGCGTGTGCTCATCGTGATAGGCGACACGCAGCGGCTGCCGTGCGTCCCTATCAACTGCGTATGACTGATCGCTGCTTAGTTATCGCTATTCGCTAAGTTATTGTGTTTTAAAATAAGCGCTTTCATAGCGTGACAGTGAGATTCCATGTGTCCCATCGACGTTCACACGTAAAGATAGCATAAAGAGTGTCTTTGTAGTACCACTATAAAAAAATTAAAATGTCTGTTTACTCGGGAATGCAAACTACAATGCTTGCCTGTACAATTACAAAAAAAAAAAGCAATCTACAATCATAGCTCCACAGTAGTCCCTGTATAGTGTTCCTGGGTGATAGAAAGTACATAATTATCCAGACTCGGAACATATATTAGAATTCAACACTTAGATAATTCTTTGTGTCACCGGGGATATAACCTAAAATCAAAATTGCGTGTAAGACGTAAGTTTTAAACGTAAGTCCTTCTCCATAATTATGACTAACGGCAATGTCACACAAATCTACAATGGACAGGCAGATATACTCTATGGATCACCAGAAGAATAATGAATGTATGTATGGGCGTATATTTTTTAGAAATATTTATGCTATTTGTAAAAAATACTCCTCTTTACCCAAGAATTCTCACAAGAGTTGTATTTTATTCAACATAAAGGAAATTCAGTAGGTACGAAAACTTAATTGCCTGTCAACAATATATAATATTGAAACTGTTGAATAATACAATAATGATGTGAAAACAACTGTCACTAAAACCAGTTAAACATTCAATTAAACGCGCGATCGATAAATATTTTGAAAGAATACCTCGTTGGCATATGAAACATCGTTAAGATGTCAACGTCAGCCTGCCGGAATGTCTTACTATGAGAGAGTGAACTATACGCGATAACCGATTTTAGGTAACGTTGAAAAAATAATTTAAGCAGAAATTCAGAAAGGACATATTTATAAACTCTCCGCTTAGAAGACACGTCATTATTAGAATAAATCACAAATACATGAATTAGGTCCATATTAGGTAAAAGTACTCTTTCTTCAGGGAAGTTATTTTTAATAGCAGACTTTTAAATGCTTAAGTGTGGATAGATTTAGAACTTAGAAGAGTACTTACTACAAAGTATGTACTCTTAATACTCCTCTTTCTTTCTCACAACTTAGGAGAAATATTGATAAATGTGTGAAAACATTACTCAATACAAACTCTTTATTATTTTGAAGCATGTAGGACGACATCAGTACGCATTTATTTCAATAACAATCCACTCGGCTATATGACAAGTGGCCTAACAAAAAGTGAACTACAAACAACTCATTCAGTTTTTGCACTACGGAATCGAATTGCAAAGTTCGGAATAATTCAACGAATGAACAAGTAACACGTCCAATTAAGCCGGACAAGCTTATCGGGATTGCACTGAATCGATTATTTTTTTCGGGTTTTTTGTACAATCGAAACTTGTAGGTACCGCAGTTGAAAATTCAAGTTGCCAATCCATTTCCGATTTTGGAAGCAATTCCAGGTTTTTGGATTCGGATTTTTTGTTCAGTTTCAGTGAAAAGCAGCTTAGGTTCAAATTGTTATGTAATCTACTTTGTACAGACCTGTTCGTAAAAGATTATGTTTATGGAAATGTACTGTCCCACTGTACTGTCACACATTACTGTCCCACTACTGGGCACGCGTGTCCTCTCAGATTGAGAAGGAATAGGTCATAGTTCACAGCGCTGGCCAAGTGCGAATTGGTATGCAGGTTTCCTCACGATTTTCCTTCACCGTTTAAGCAAGTAATAATTAACTTCTAATATGCACATAACTTTGAAAAGTCGGAGGTTCCTGGGAGATGACCTCGAACCCCTCGGTCAAGAGGCCGCGTTCCTTAACCACTAGGCTATCCCTGCTTATGCCGTTTACCTGATGGTAAATGGTGCCTATGGACATTTGTAGTATATCCCAAACAAGATCGAGTCCCAGTCCGGTCAAATGTCCTTATAGTTACTTAGATTATTTAGCATGACATTTTACACAAGTACACTTAGTATGAGTTTTTACAAAAATGACTGTTTTTGTATTTGTTTACGTATTTGCCCATATATTTTCAATCAGCGCCCTAGCGGACTGTATCAAAACTGAATGAAAATGTATGGGAAATGCGTAAACAAATACAAAAACAGTCATATTTGTAAAAACTCATACTAAGGGTCAAGTTCTCGAAAGTTCAATGTTTCCGTCCAAAAAACATTTCGTTTATTTAAGTCAAAATTTAACTTAAAAATACCTTTACACATCTTAATCCCACAATTTCTCGTTTTAACCTGGTAACACTACAAGCATCACGAGAAATAACGTGGAACCGCAATAACATTTTATTTCTTAATATGTTTTTGTTCCAACGCTTTCGTAAATACACCGCAGATACATTCATTAGTTGTAATTACTTATTTAATGGGCTGCTTTTTGGGATAAATTTTAAATTCAACATTGAAAATACGAACACGATTTCGTTTTTGTAAACTTTCTCAACTCTCACACTGCTTTAAATTTTTTCAGTAACAAGCTTTAGACGTACATATGTGTAAATTGTCTCGTTTAAAGTGACACTTCGTTCACATTTTTATAAAACTTTTAGCTGTTATGTGTCCAAATATTATATTGGTGATGACCAAAACATAAAAGGTATGGGTATAAACTTTATCACACTAATCCAAGTAATGCAATTTGATCTAGGTTTCATCGTCTGTAGGCCCCTTAAGGGGACGAAAATATTTAATAATAAAACTACATTGCTAAGGGCTAATACAATATTGTTTTATTAATATAATAAATATAGTTTAAAAAACTAAAAAAACACGCTATAACGGTTATTGAAACTAAAAAGCAATAATTGTTGCAATCTAGTCACTTTGCGTAGAACTTTCTCTCTCTCTTAATCCTGAGGATGTTGTTATCAACATCCTTAGTGTCCTTATGGACACTGGTATAAAATTATTAAAATCGTGTATTGTCATCGGTTTTTGACAATTCTTCAAAATTTTGAATTAAACTGAATGTTCAAAGTGGATAGAAATCGGGTTCAAAGATTCCGTTACATAGTTACATACATACAACCCAAGCTAATAAAAGCATGTTAAAAAAGCGTGTTAAAAACAAATATGATTGCAATTTACTCAAATTCATTTTACGCTGCAACTAGTGTAAAATATGCAATATTATTCAGTGATGCATTTAATAACACATCTTAATTGTTTTGACTTTTAAAATGAAATATCGATTCTTAACGTTAACGAGTAATTATTCGAGTTTTTATCGGATGCAATCGCCTCATTTTTATATGACCGAGCGACGCAAAAATAAGCATTAATTATTAAGTGGTATCTTGAATCTGTCCGTTCTGTTAATTACATTATTAAAGGCAGTGAAATTCTTAACAGTGACTGTAGTGGAATCAGTGCCACGCCTATCTGCTTTTAAGCGGTACGAACTGGTTTATTCTGGTTTAACGTATACAGCGGACCTGCAAATTGTAGTATTGGCGATTCGCGTTTCGGCGATTGCATCAATGCTGCATCACATTTTGACGATTAGTGGATGGCGACGAGGAGATTAGTAGTTAGATTGCGTTCAGCCGCGGAATCGAAATCGACGGTTTTAATACTTCAATCAGCTACATGGTGTAAAAAAGGAATGTAGGTTTGAATATTTCGATATATCTCACAGTGTGAAAACACTTTATTTCCAATTTTGAAAGAAGACCAGTAACTCTAGTAAACACAACAACTATAAAATTCTTGGAACCATCCATGTATTTTACTCAATAATACACGTTACAAAGACCCCAATGTTTCAAACTAAAAGTTGTTTGATTTTCCTCTTGTTACATCCATAGGGTTGCCAAATTACAAAGTACGAATTATGAAAACGAATTAGTGTCATCATTTTGCTAAGAAAATAGAACAAACACAGAAATTTAAGACAGTCTTATCTTATAAGAAATAGTCTAATTTGCAATTAAGACGAAGAGTTTTATAGCTTTGTTTAGTCATTTTATATGGTTCCCTGGTCGATTCCAGGCGATATCAAGATATGAACTGCCGTTGGATTCGTCTAAATTGTAGAGTGACACAGGCTCTATTTTTAAGTAGTTGTTATTTGTGTTTTGTTCATAATTTTTCTAGTAACCATTATTCATATTTATCTAACCATCTATGGACTCATCCGTGTCCATAGCATACACGCCACAATACATCTTATGGGGCTTTGAGTTCAGAAACGTGTCACAGAAACTATTGTAAGACTTAATATACGCTACGAAATATAAAAAAAGTTCAAACATCATAAACTCTCGCCGTGACAACCCTACTCGTCATCGTATACGTCTATTTCCTGATGGAATTTGTTGTGCATCAGATCGGCTTCCGGATCGGAAGAGCGGGGGCATTGTTTGAGATATCTCGACCAGAAATTATTGAGTTAAATTCGTACGGAATTCTGATGTTTAGGTAGGTATGAGCTTTCGAACGTATTTTGTCGCGTTTTTGTGAGGGGTGTTTTGTACGGGGTACTGGCAGCTTGGGAATTCACGTAATAAATAAAGGTAGGTGGTGGGTAGGTTTTAGGTGGGATTAGGTTCCGTTGGATGCTTATACGTCACAGTATGCTTACAACACGTCCTATAATTCTTGGATCACGTGGCACGACGAGATCCAGACAACTTGGAGTTAATAATCGTTGGTGAAGTGGCTGGAAAACGCTGAAGAGGGAGATCACTAACCCGATGAAAAGATGTCATTAAGGAAACAATACACATGGAAGACCATTATAAACAAGGCGGTTATTGATGGTCTCGACCCTCAGTCATATGGTACCCACTAAGAAGAAGGTTCCGTTGTGGTTAGGTTCGTTACTATATGTACCTATACCTATAACCAGCACCTATAACTTTTAACAACAGTGTTAAACGCTTCTGTTTCGGGTTTATACCATCAGGCCTAACAAGGTAGCAATGCATTTATAGCAGACTTCACATAGGACGTCAATTCTATTTGGAGCAATAACTACTATGAACTGTTGAACTACATATGTTACAATCTTCGATTTCCTAGAAATGGTCTATACGTATCGTATTTAAGCGTAGCAACATTATTTCAAAAGCAAAATATATAAAACATAGGATTATTTAAAAAAAATCATCCACTTATTGTAACTATATATCTATACCATCAAACCTGTATCCAAGATTCAGTGCTTCATATTTTGTAACTACAGCTATAAGTATGTAAGCGCGTACACAGAAACCCCTATACGTGGCGTGCTGCCATCAAAGGATCCCTCCCTTTGAGTGGAAGTGTGTCAACAGGATACCTGCTGAGTGGCTAAATGATTGGAAGTCAACGTTGTTATAACGTGTTTAACGAAGATTGTATACGTAATGTACTTCCCTCGTAATTTACTGTCACTTCTTCCTGTTAGACATTTGGTGGTTTCATTATAACTATCTGAGTGTAATGCGAGAAGTCAACATGATAAGTGGTCGATGCTGTTAAAAGATATGTGTCCAGATTCGAGTAGAGTAGAATACTCCTAGCAATATGCTAAATTTTATAAAATAGGAGTAGCAAACGAGCATGGTAAGTGGATACTGCCGCCCATGAACATCTGTTAATCAACCCCAGATAGGTTTAGGTATTTCTTCCTGAGGTCGAGCATAGATGCGCCGCTTCCCTTGAAGACTAAGCTGGAACGCCTCGGAAAAGTATGTTTCCCTTAACACACTCTTCAAACCAGAATACAGCAGCGCTTAACACTGCTGTTATTATCCAGAAATAGGTGTGGCGGCGGTGCCGCCGGAGTCGAACCACAATTTCTATCCGTAAAATTTCAGCTCCGTAAAACAACATTTGTAATAAAGTATTCAATAAGACAAGAAGAAGGCACTGCACTATAAAAAGTAACACATACAGTAGAAGTTAATAGAGAGCTAAGTCCTCAACAAAAGAAAATCCTTATCCTTACCAATATCACACGTATGTCTATCTAGGACGTTACTCATCAACCCGAGTCTTTTGAAAGCGAAACCTAAATCCAGACTTCCGTACCTCCATCATGCTATTCCTTTGACCTGAAAAACTGTACGAAACCTAAAAAAGGATCTTTTGAACGATCGCATGTCAACTATCTATCTCCAAATAAAATAGTATGTTTGGCGAAACATGTTCCCAATATCCCTAAATCTGAAATTGATGAACTCAGGATGTAACAATCATAGAATATCAGACATATATATTTTCTTAACCCATTAACCCATTCCTGCGTTTTAATATTCTTTAAGATATCACTTGATATCAGTGACAGTTATTCCATTTAAGACTTAGAATATTACTGCACAATTCTGGAAAAATCATGTTTGTCTATTATCCGCGTCACACATTATGTGAAAAAGCGTCATTTTAATATATTTCACGCTAAAGCTAATAATTTCAGAGTATACAGATATTATATACAGATAAATACTGTTTGAATATACCTAAATATTCCGTTTTTTTTTCCATTAACCTAAAGAAAACAAAAACCCGACAACTACCAAAAACACGTTGAAAGACGTTTTTTCAAACGAGATGTCTGTAAATTTTTAAAATGTCGAAAGCTCTACAGAGTTCTACGAAAAATATTCAAAACCTATTCCATTACGAATAGGTGACTTCCATTTAACTTAGGACAGCACTCGTCGGATCTATTCAAAGCGAACCCACAGCTGAGCTCAGCTCCTTCATCAGCGCTTCATTTTCCAGCTCAAAGGATCTTTTGAGCTGAAAAAGTGTGAATACCACACGACGTATCTATCCCCTATCTGAAATATCAGTACCGAATACTAATACTGGTAATGGACGACATACCGGTTCGATTTTCCGAATCGTTTGCGCTGTACCAACCAGATAACGAGAAACGGGCGTATGGGTGTCAGGGTGCCGTTATAGAGGTGCCGATTTACAAGCGATACGTTTCAGCTTTGATGTATGTGTTATGTTTTTTTTTTATTTCTTACTCTGTTTTGGGTTACTGGTTCAATTCGGTTTGTTTTTAGGAATATGTGCAGACGTAATTGAGAGTAATTTTGAAGGGTTAAATTAATCGTAATAATCGTCGTACTCAATTAGAACAGGCATCACAGCACGCATAATGATCTGGAACAAAATTATATTAGGTCGCGTAAAGATGGATAGAACATAGAACATTTTATATAGCCAATTAGTATATCCCTAAAAGTAAATTGAAATTATTCCAAAAAAACCGAATTCTATGAAATTCAGTAAAGTTTTCATTAAGTAAAGATACATTTAAATATTTGATTGCACTATTGTTACATCCATTACTTATTTTATTCTATTAAATTGGTAAAATTTCTTTATGATATTTACAAACTGTACATCATACAGGCTCTACACTTTTCGCCACAATTTATTTTAAGCTCTTTTTCCCTTAAATTCATATGATTAAATTCATATGAAACGTCGTCTAAACAAGAATCCGAAACCAAGCATATCTATAGTCGCACCCTGTCGTTTTATGCGACAAAGACTGCCGTGCGGCCGCGTTTAGGAGCTAGAAGGTTAATATTCCTAGCGAATTTCAAAGGCTTAACCGTACTTTAAACCTTATCTCAGTTGTGATAAGAATGAGAACGTTTGTAGATGGTATCTCGCTTCGATTTGGTGTTAATATTAGTGTTGAAGATTTTATAAATAGTTGTGAAATACTAAATATATAATACGTATGTGATATTTTTTTTATAATTTAACGAGCTTGTTAAAAATAAAAATAACATTTTAAAGGAGTTGGTTGAGTCATTCTAATTTTCAGGAATTACATAAGTTTGAAACAAAAATTGTGTATGAAATTGAAATTCAAAAATATTTCTGTTGCAGAGTTTATGTTTATTATTACCATATACAAAATATACAGAGTAAAATGTATAAATAAAATAAGATGAACGGCAATGGCAATGTAGGATCAAAATTTCAAAACTTCATTATGCCTGCAAACTATTCTACTATCTGAAATTACTATAATTGGTAGACTAAAGTAAGATAATATTTATATTAATAAGTAGACCCAATAAATAATATTCTACATAAATAAGTCCACTTGTGTTTATATTAAAACTTGGGCAGAGTCGCGAAAGGAATTTTCATAATATACTACATAATATAATAAAGCTTCAACAATCGCGATCTATTCGATATAAACTCGAATAACAACAATTTAATACGATAAGAATCTGCTTCCACCAAAAAAATAGACGAATCGCGTAATAAAAGTAAAGATAGATAAAATGAAATATAAAGAAAGATAAAAGATAAACTTACCAGGAAAATTGTTTAGTCCAAGAGACTGTCATCCCGCGGTATCTGTAACAATGAGATAAATTACGTTAGTTCATGAATAAATGACGCAAAGATATTAATGAGACCTTGTAAGTTATGTATAAGACACAAGGCCTCATAAGTAACGAAAACGATAAATAACATACAATCATTTGGCTTACAAACTCAATTACATGAGACGTTTCAATTTGTTACTGTCCGAATGAAATAGAAATTCTGACTAAGGCCGATACAAAATGCTTTAAGTGAATCTGTGATCAAAATCTTGGAGTTAGAATACAATAGCACTTGGAGTTAGATTACAATATCACGAACATGTTAATTTTCTGAAATTCAAGTTTTGGTGGTAGTAGAACTCTTTAGGTACCACCGCCACAACCGTTTCTGCCTAATAACAACGGTGTTGAGCGTCGCTGTGTCGAGGGTGTGGTAAGGGACTTACTCCTCGGGGGTGGGCACGTATATGAGGATCACCTCAAATACGAATCTAAGGTTACCTGAGGTTAATTACTGATGACTATTAGTTGGCAGACTTCAGTAATCATCCCTTCTTAATAGGATTTAATTCTTACTCGTGGAAAAAAGATTTTAGGTTGAAAAAAGGCGGTTTGTGTCTACCTTTGAACTACAACAAAGATGAACTTTAAACTACTACACAGAAGCCCTTACCACTATTGGTATAAGCCACCAGTATGACGGTGGTGCCTGCAAAGTCGAACTGGCAAGAGTTTTACTACCATTAAATTTCATCACATTATTTTTATCTACTTTCAGTCCATTAAGGTGCCTATACACGTAACGGATTATTTTATGTCTACCAATTAAGGTATGAAGACAATGAAGCAAACAATAAAGGTATAATCTTAGGCTCTATTCAGACGAGTCGAAACTCTACCTACGATCATGTAGGTTGCTACGTACTTCTGCTTAATGTAGTAAGTACAGTTAAGGAAAGATTAAGAAAAATATTAACGTAGATCAAGATATCTAATGTACAATATGTAAGTGGTTACTGTCGTCCATGGACGTTTGGAATTATCTCCAAATAGCATAGAACTTCAAGTATAAGTTGTTCACATATGCGTTGTTACGATGACTAAGTTTGAACGCTTCTTGTAAGTTTCTGCTTAGAATAACATTCTTCTACCAGTTTGGTTTACTGAGTTCGCAAAGCATAATTGCTACTCGTCGTAATATGAGGATGAAATAAGAGTGGCAGTGATGTCGTCGACGACCTATTTATGTGACACTACTGGATCACCTCTCCGGGAGAGAGAGGGACGTCTTAGGCTCTACTACGCTGACCAATTTAAATAAATCAAAGGTGTGTATATACCTGAGATCCCATTGGGATCTTCCACCCACCGTTTAAGAGGCCGAGTTCCAATCAACTGGGCTAATCACTGCTATAAGGGATTTGGACGCGGGCTAACATGTAATATATATTATAAACTATTAACTTATTATCAACGTACTCAGTAATATTAACACTATTTCTTGTACATTGTTATACTAATTAAACAACACATTTCACAGCCTCCAAGAAAACCACTATGTATGTAGCTAATGATAAAATTATGCATGCAAAACAATTATTACGACATGCGACCATGAATAAGTGCTCATATGAATACACTGTTATTTGTATTGTTGGATATGAGTACATAACTTTAGTTGTAGAATGGAATACTAAACTTTAGTCGCGTTACACAGTGTTAACAATAGAAAACATTACAGAAACAGAGCTCATTATATAAATTTAAATAGGGAACATGTGTATATTGTGTATGACAGCTAGTTACGCCATGTTTAATTTACAAATGAGTTTGTTTATATTTATAAATGTAAACTAAAGCTTTAGTTATTAAAGTTACACTTATACTTAAACATAATAATAGTTTCGTATCTATTTGCAACCGAAAATGATAACTCCGGTCAATATAGGACCGGATAGTCAAACTATAAAAAAATATACGAAAACATCTTTCACTACTCAGACATCTAGGTTGCCTGTTTGTCGTAAAGTAACCAACTACTAAGTCTTTACTTGAGGCTATATTGTGTCAATATATTACAATTAAATTAAAACGTCAGTAAAGAAATATACCTTGTAAGTCCTAGACATATAACCACCCACTTTAAAAAACAACTTCTGAAAGCTCATATTTCAAAAATAATCGTCTTAAATAAAATAATCTCTTCTTTCACTAACAGTACCTCAAGAAAACGCGTGGGAACGATGCAAATATCTAGATTAAACCGTACTTAGCTTGAAAGACGAATAATGAGTCGCAACAACGCTAGGTGACACAATAAACCTCGAACAAAGCCTCCGCGAGATAGAACGATTAATGGCGATAACATTTTTACCCGTCACTGAAACGTTTGGAAATATGGCCCGCAATAAAACTGTTTGTTATTTTTATGTCATCCGACTATGATAGGCCGTGAGATTGACTAAGATTTTAGATAGCCTAAAGAAAGTTGTACTATGGTTGTGCGTACTCGTGGATAATAAATGTTAGTAGTTTGCTATTGTCAGTTTACAAACAAATTTGGCAAGTTTAGCGGGATTTTATCTGATAATCAGCATTTGGCTATCGTGGTTATAGCTTAAAGCGATCTTAAAAGACCTGTGCCCAGCTGTGGGATAGTAAGGGGTTAATCATATTTCCCTGTAGTCCCGGGACTAGAATAGGGCTACGGTATCCCCTGCCTGTCGTAAAAGGCGACTCAAAGGGGGCTTCCGGGATTGCGGGCGGCAAGAGTGGGAGCTCAAGCCGTCCAACAAGCAACCCCGGGAAGGACGGCGGTGTGTGTAGCCGCATGCCGTCGTAAACACCAGGTGTGCGGGAGGAGCGTAAATTGCTCCCCCAAGGGCAGAGCCCAATAGGGGCATCGCGCTCGGAGGACTCCGGTTGTGTTCCATCGGAGATCCCGGAGTTCTCCGGGGTTTTAGTGCGGTAAAAGTCCCACATAACCCGGCGTCGCTCTCACGTCGTCGGGTACCTTTTGAAGGTTTCCCCCTCGTAAACAAAAAAAAAGGGGTTAATCATAAGCAACATTTAGTTTGGGACATAGGAATAATGGAGTTAGTTATTGTATTTGTACATAGCACCTGCGTTACAATGAATTCTCACGATGCGCTCCATCTTCGTTAAGCAAGTGATAATAACATACCTAGGACATCCAAACAAAATAACATAAGGTCAAAATCAGGCTAGGATTCGAACGAAATACCGCTATACAAATAGCAATACTAGGTACCTCAAAGTACTTCGAAGTGCAGTATACAAATAGCAATACTAGGTACCATCTCTCAGCACTCAGTTTGCTCTAGGGCGTCTGGCGTGGGCCACACACAACTGCGAATGGTAATTAACTCGGTCATATTTCATCTCGGCGAAGACTCGTGCAAATACATGCAAATTTGTGGGTGGTCGTGGTCCGACTACATTCCCGTACTCACGAGCTCTTTTGGATGTCTCGATGGTCATTGCCAACCAGCACGTGAATTTTGTCTATGAAAATGAAGAATACTGGATAAGGGGTTAGGTCTGGACCCTCTTAGCATCATGATATGTGAGGAAAGAAAAGTAGAAGGATATCTGTTTTTTGTCGAAAAAAATTGGTGTTTATTTATTCTGGACCTTCTCGTTCCATAGCAAAGCTTGTACTTCCGTACTAATATTTTGCCAATCGAATATGACAATAACTTCACACCCGAAATTGTCATATTTAGATCTTTTGTGAGCAAATTTGCACAGATTGAATATTAATAACGGGCGTTAGTTTACATTCTCCGTCCTATTTTCTTTGCATATAAAGTACAATTTGTCAATAAAAGTAAAATTGCCGAGAACTTCAAACAAATTTCGAAATTTCGGACCATCGTGTCATGACGCCGAGACTTTCTCATCTACTTTCTAAACAGCGCCCAAGAAGTGTTCCTTACGAGAGGGCGCGCGCCCCTGCATAATGATGGCACCCGCTTGCATTCGAGATTTACCGCCACTTCACCACGTCCGAGGTGAAATATTGTGTAGGTAATGAGGGAATAAACAACGACAGCTTTTTATGGAGATGAAGTGGCACAGTTGACAACTATGCGCCTAGTTTCAAATGTTTGATACCTGCGACACACTTGGAAGGAGTTTCAGCTAGTCTGGCCGTGATATTGCTGCTAAATATTATTTTAGAAATTAACGGAAAAAAACAGCATTTTCGAGAGGTTTTTTCGACTGTTGAGATTAATGTTTTTCGAGCTTATGGTGTTTCATTCTTTGGCACACCCTAAAGTTTAAGGCTTGACGGATTATAAAATATCAGAAGTCGTTCGATTTGTCTAAGTTGAAGGTTACATTATTTTCAGTTATTTCTTTTCTCTTCAGTTATTTATTTTAAGCAGTTGGGTTTTTAATAATCTTCTTACAATACATAAGGCATTCCAACTGATACTAGTACCAAAGCACCAAGTCTTATTAAGAGCATCAAATAAGAATTCCAAAAGGGTAGTAAAATGATGACTGACTACTTATAGGGTAATAAGGCAATTAACCATTAATTAAAGAACTTACTCTATAGCAACCTCAACAAAATTGCATGCCACCCCTAAACCCGCTCAACAATCATAAATGGTCCGTAGCATTTCCATAAACATCTACAATTCATGCGATCATGCATCCAATCTGCATATTAATAGCCTACAATTATCACAGACAAGCTCATCTCCCAGGCGGTTAGAGGAAAATTAGAAAAACTCCCCAGAGAAACATTCAGAGGGGAAGGGTAATAAAATCATGGAAGCTAGAAAGATAATACAGGGTAGGCAGTGAAGAGTATTCTGAAGATTACGTAGTAATGAAACAAAAAAACATTGCTGCGGTGCAAATTGTACAGAACACAATGACATGAAAATAAAAAATGCAAGAATGTGTAACTTTTGAAATGTTTCGAAATTTCAGTAAATTATTTAAGTTCTATCAATGATTTTTCAAACATAGTTTTTGAAATATTAACAATACTTAATATCAAACTAGCTATGTACGGTAACTGTGTCGCGTAAACTTCTAGAAAAGCTATAGTAACAACTTTCATATTTACTGATACTCTTTCTCATAACATGAAAAATTAAATTAATATTACTTTAACCATAAATGAAATTTCCCACATAAGCTTCACATCGTATGTATGACGTGTGAATTCAGAAATGTCATGGAAATAATATTCCAGCATTTTTTTTATAATATAGGAGTAGCAGACGAGCATGCAGTCCTTCTGATAGTAAGTGGCTACTGCCGCCCATGGACATCTGTAATCAACCCCAGATAGGATTAGATATTCTTACCTGAGGTTGGCCACTGGTGCGCCGCTACCCCTGAGAACTAAGCTGGAACGCCTCGGAAAAGTATGTCTCCCTAACCATACCCTTAAAACCGGAACACAGCAGCGCCTAACACTGCTGTTATTAGGCAGAAATAGGTGTGGCGGTGGTGCCGCCGGAGTCGAACCACAAAGGGTTCTACCATCGTCAAAATCATTTTGATGATAAAATATAAAGTAAATCGTAGCAAATTGAAATTGAAGTAGGTTTTATTAAAATGATTATTATAAAACTCTATTTGAATATCACATAGTTAATAACAATACAGTACTATTCGATTAAAATCTGGCCACAAAGAGAAACAATAAAGATTTTAATAATGTTGTGGTAAACGAATATGCACGTGGTATAATGATAAAATCAAAAGCAGAAGGTTTATTTTCATTTACGCATTTCAAAATTATAAAGTTAATTCAGTACAAAAAGATAAAAAGCCTTTCTTTTCGTCTACCTTCTATTCAGCCTAACGATAATTTAACTACACATTGGATTTTATTACGAGATTACTTTTACCGAGCAAGTTATCTAAATCTCATTATACTTTAAATTTAATTGTAGTCGTTACATTCTGTAGTTCCATTAAATCATTCCCTTATCTAGAAACAGTTTTCTCTCTAAAATTTAAATTAAAAATTAGCCCCAGCTACCAGCGATAAGCAGATACATTACTTTTCTCTTAGTGTTTTAATTACGAATTAAATTTTTTGGTCCAAAAGCTGAAATTTCAGAGACTAACCAAAAAAGTAAAATAAAAGATGATAAAAGAGTTAATAATAGAGTAAGTTCAAAGAATGTTGAGATTCCATCAGAAGCTGAACTTCGCGATCCGGGACAAATCCCGGTCAATCCCAGCGGTCCGGGATCTCTGGACACGGGACTAATGTCGCGGCCGGCGGACAAATAGTCCGTTGGATTAGCGACGCCTTGATTAACTAAGCTGAGTGTTCACCCTTGTTTTGTTATGCACCCCTGGTACTCCGTTCCCAGATTGGATTATATATCCTTGTCTTTGTCACTCCTCTCGAAAATTACTATCAATGTCCCTTTCCACTTCATCCGAATCAACGTTACAATGGTTTGGTTCTAAGCAATGGTTGAAAAATATGTAAACATTGGTTCAAAGACCACAAAGTACCGACAAGTTGAGTTGGTTAAAGTTTAAAATCAACTCGGGAATTGATGGAGTGCTTACAAAACAAAATAACAGAGGGATCGAAACAGTTTGTTTATTTCTTTTCATTCATAATAACCTGTTCTTGTAAAAGCAATGATGGAAGTCTGAGTGTAACATTTAAATGTATACAATCCATGTAGTTATTGACTTAGTAATAAACGGACTTCGGATTTACACTTAAACCGTCCTATACATGTACTAGTGGAACAAAACTGAAGAAGGTCCTGCTTAACAAATTCAAAGTCATTCGTATCAAACGAAGCATTGAGGTCGGTTATTAAATGATTTGATCGAAAATTGACAATTTCTATATAAGTAGAAATCGTCAAATGTTGATCTTTAGCACGCAAAATATTTAAGGGATTGGTTATTGTATGTATTGACAATATTAAAAATATTGATTACAATAATGTTCAGCCTTTTCCTAAAAAGATTAACATCCTGAGAGAAAATCCGTGCCCAGCAATGGTTCATTGATGGGTCAATGAATTCATGTGTCAGCCAAAAATGCCAAAGAAGTTATTTGACAACTGATTTTAATCAAACCGTATAACTGCAGATGAACTAAACAATTACGCAAAGACCGGATCCATTCACCGTTCAATCGCTCAATTGTTTGTTGGCGAACCCTTCAGCCCTTCACAAACAATTTATCCCATATCCATTCAAAATAATTATTGTATTTGGGTCCCTGATTCCGATGTAATCAACGTGTAATCAGCGCAGGACATCCTGTCTTTACTTGTTACATGTACTCGTAGTTTACCAGGCTCTAGGTTGTACCTTTTGTGTTGGAATTGTAAATAGATTTTTCAATCAACAGTTCTGTGTTGATTAAAAATCTATGTGGTAAAAAAGAAGAGTGTATTGTGGCAGATTGAAATAGCAAAATAGCATGCAGTTCACCTGCCCCAATTTAGTAATTGTAGTAATACTTAGTAGTAGTCACTGTGGTCTATTGTCGCATCATATTATGTAAGTCAGCCTGCATTAGCTACACCTTTCCTCCAGAAGGCAAGTGTTTCATGTTAGAAATGGGTATGGCGTTGCAACCTCCTTGGCGTAGCACTGTTCTCTTGTGTTTTGAAGACGTTGTAGATTATTTTTAGTACACATAGAGAGTAGATTCGGTACAGCAATGGATTTCAAATTACTACTTCTCTTACTTGTCAGCCAGAAGAAATTTCAGACACCATAATAATATGTAAATTCACTAAATTCTTTCAAGCGCTTCCTATAACAGCACTTCAAATAAACTATTTGTAACTACATTATAATTTATACGAACAATGATTAAACAAGTGCTAGTTCAACCGCAGGTCACAATGTAATCTGGTACCTTGGCACGGATGTTACAATCCGAATACGGCATTAATGGACAGAGTAATGAATGAGTTGTTAGAACAGCGGTGGGCGGGGCGATTGCGGCTTCGAGGTTTTTAATTTGGGTCGTGATTTGCACAAAATTGAGGAAGTAAAGATTGGGTTTTGTACCAAATAGAGGTCTAATGGCTTGAGTAATGTTCGATTAAATGACGCTAGTTTTTGTAAAATAAACTACTAAGTCGCCACCACACGTACTTATTATCTTACGCTTGTTAGGAAGAATTTCGAATTCAAAGTTAAAAATCAAATTTCGAATTGTAATAGGCACGAATTGGTTATGATTGATTATTACTAACAAGTGTAAGTGTGGTAGCGCTGCTGTGTTTGATTTAAAAGATGTAAATGCAAGGTTATTTATTTTAGAAATCTTTTCGCATAGTTCGCATGTTCTATATAACAATGCATATACTCGTAGATATAAAATTGGCTACCGATGCTCACAAAGAAGAGATTAAATTTTAGTAAATCTAATTTCAAATAAATCTTATAAAATTTAATATAATTATATAAACTAATTAAATCGTAAGTGCTTTCAATATTATTCCAAGAATTAAATTCTATTTGACTCATGCATTTTCGCTGTAAATTATTCTGACTTATAATAATTTAAGCTAAGATAATATTAAAAAGCGCTTTTATAATTTCGTTACTTTACGTAAATTTAATATTTTAAGGCATGTAGTTCAGACTACAGCTTGTTCTTATTAGATATTTGTCTATCTATATTGTTAATACATTTTGTTAATATGTTGAAACATATTTTTTGTCATTGTAACTGTGAAATAAATACACTACTGCCGCTTGTGTCAAAACTTTACCCTTACTTTAATAAACACCAAAGATGTATCTCTGTGCAACGGTAAAGTGAAGTTAAATAACAGTAATAAACCTGACGTAATTCGTACAGTACAATCGAACGAGTAGAATATTAAGGAAGTGGAAAGCCAGACATCCAATGAATGGAGATAGTGCCTGTGATAGCAATAAAAATAATTGGCGTATGTATCTGGCATTGGATGCATTATTTATGATCGAACTGAAGCGAAAGACAATTGAATGGACTCAGCCGCTAAGCATTCCGGTCTTGCCTGAGAATCGAATCCAGGAAATCCGTCGCGCCAACCGACGCCGATACCGTTGCATCACTGCGCCTAACGGTGCACGGTACATTCACATAAAAGCTCAATTATTACAGCCGGAACATAGAGATTGCTTTAATTCCATAATGATTGTGTAACGAATAGTACAGGATGGACCAGTTTAACGAAATGCTCAGTCATATTATAAAGTAAAAGCGACAGGTCAAGTTATACCGGTGGCTTTATATCGGAGTCATCATTCATACTCTTTGCGGCGTCACGAGCGGCCCCGGGCTTAATCCAATTTAAAATTCATCCGGCCAGCTTAAAAAGCGCGGTTAATTTAGGGGAGAGGTAGGAAAGTGCGGCTCTTCTAAATCTACAGGGTAACGTCTTGGGAACGCGTGAGGGCGCATTGCCCGTCCTATTTAAGTATACCTCTTTGAATTAATTTTTAGGGGTGCGCTGTTGTGACAACCCCGCTATTCATAGCACTTGGCAAGTAGCTCTTGGCTATAATTAGCAATATGTGGCAAGGAGGCGAATGTCTCACAAATAGGCTTGGTAAAATTGATAGACTTATATAGGGCTAAGTGAAAGTAGTTCTGTGGGGTAGAAACGAATCTGTAGCCAACGCTGAATAAAATCTATTTATTTGATCTGCGCCCAGCAGCGATCGCATAATTATGTGCGGATAAAATATTCGTCATTTCAATTTAAAAATAATAATCTTTGCTTCGAATATCATTTCAAAGACTCGGTAAAAAAATATATACAGAAATTAAAATATTATAATGTTTGTGAAATAAATAATATTATGTTGCTACCTCTTATAAAATTTACTCTGGCAAGTATTATATAACTACAAAAGCAATCATAACGGATATAACAAAACCTACTCATTTCCAGTAATTGATAAGCTAATCACCGAATTGCACGGCTATGTTGTTAGGCATACTTTTAAATCGCGATAGATAAAAAAAAGCTTATGTACCATCAACGACAGCTTCAAATTTCAGTAAAACATTCCGAAAACATTTCTATAAAACAGCACCACCCGTAGAGTTAATACAAATATCTCGAAACATTCCAAGACTCCCCGAACTCCGATACGGTTATCAAAGTGTTCGCAACAACCGAATTCAGCGTAAATCTTTTAAGGTTTTAATTACACTAAGTGGGTGGCTAGGGTTGGCATCAATCTATTTAATGCGGGGATCTGCCACCTGGTTGGAATATCCTTTTTCCACGTCATTCATTACGTCTTCAGCGGAGATGGGTTTATGCCGAAATTGTTTTTGGTACCTACTTCCACGTTTGCGTTGCGTCTTTTTGTAATCTTTTATCTACGACTGTACTTTCAGGTTTATTTTGCAGCCATTTACTGATGAACGAAATTACTAAATTCACGGATTTTTTAAGAGAACATACGTATAAATATAGGGTTATTTATTTAGAAATAGTATGATCCAACCGAGGAGGTACCAGCACCATAGCTATTTATAATAATATAAGCAATTCGTGAGTTTTGTAGAAAAGGTCTATATGTCGCCTGACTTTTCTATTTGGCGTTGCTTAGGAGTAGCCATGTACATATATATTTATGATCGGCTTCAGGTAGAACTCTTGTTCTCAATGCAACTAATTACATATTAGTGGTTACCATCAAGTGAAAGCACGCTTCTTTACTACACCAATGATACAAAATAACAAGGATTAGTCATTAAGGAGCAAGAAATATAGAAATTAAGGATAACTACCGATCAGCCAAAAATGCGTTGCTACTATTAGAGACTAAGTTTGTCAAATGTCTTTGTCTGTTTTCAGACCACCGTTTAAACCATAACAATGTTGAAAAAGTTATAGGGTAGTGGCGCTGATGCAGTAAAGGCTCACCATGTAAAGTATTTGAGAAGTAAAAACTAAAACTTGTCTGAATTTTGTAAAGCGACGCTCCATATAAGTCTCAGGCATTTATCATCATATACACGAGGCTCCAGTTACCGTAATGGTCGTTAGTAATAAACTACACTTTTGTCGGAATTACATCATTTGGACGTGTTTACACGGCGCTCGCGCATTAACGCTGTTACGACCGCCATCTTGATTTATCGCCGACTACGCTCGACAACAAGAATTGTAATAAAATTGCCATTAGAGCCAAAAGCGCATGTAATTTAACTGCAATGGCATCCAATTTTAAGGTAGAAACATCTGTTATAGATAAGGCACTTAGTAAACGCTTCCAAAGTCATTTGGTGTATATTAAACTTTTTATTCAATTGTACTTGTTTCATGTTACGTAACTACAATTTTTCTAGATAGACTTCTCTAGCAGCGAAAAAATCCTTATCACACATATCTTTTCCATAGTAAATTCATTTACAATTTTAACTTACGCTATTCTTTCATCGGAGCTATTTCATACCACAAATTCTTTTCACTTAAATAATCCCTTATCTTTTGTTCACCCTTAATACATTTACCAAATCCACTAGAAATCCCAATTACACACTGTAAGTTGTGATGCAATTTTAAGTTCGTAAATCCGTATAAAAAACAGAAATAAGCAGACAACAGGATAAGATGCAGTTCTTTCGTCAGCAGTCTTATTTTAATTTTCCTAATTAATTCCCTTGTTAGTAAGTCCTCAGAGGCAGTTTCATTTGAGATAATCTATTTACGAATGATGAGCCCTATTATCCTTAAATTCCTTGAAAATTACACTGAGTAGAATTTTAAGGTAATTGGATCTTGTTGGTGGATAACTTACAGATCTTTGTAGGTAATTAACGAAATAATTAAGATGCTACTCACAAAATGTAATTTCATAAGTTACAAACAGTTCGTATAGACCAAATTAATTTACTTTTTTGATACTAATAGTAAGTCTAAGATAGCTTAATCTCATTCCAGCTATTTTAATTTAAAAGTACCTAACATAATTATCATAAAATTCTCTATTAGATGAAATTTAGTTCAAAATGGAAATCAAACACAGTCTTTTCTTGTAACTACTCCAGTACGCTACACCAATATGGATACGGGGAGGAATGGTCTGTAATATTAAAACCGTGTCATATGTTTTAAATCGGCCTTATACCTCCGACAAATTCTTGCATAAAGCTTGCATTACTCCAAATAAGCCTATTTGTCCAAGTCAAATTGTAACTCAGGCGCTTCGAATTTAATCATCTTAACACGCCATCGTCACGACACGGGACATTAGTGACGATTTTTTTCGAAAACAAGCCCAAAACGATTACGAGCTCGATTTACCTCATCACATTCAACTAATACGAGGTTAATGAACTTTAAGTGAATAAAAAATGGCTGCCATTTGCCGCGCATGTGTTCCGCTCTCGAGTTAATGTCAACTTGTGTTCGTTTGAAGAGTTTAGTGACAGAACGAAAATAAGTTCGAAATTTAAAAATATAAACAACTCGAGACATGCTAGTGATACTGGCTTCGTATTAAAAACAGATTGGATGTTTAAATTGATTGACGTAGCACAGTCGTTCTATTAAAAACATAGTATTTCAGTATTGAACAATATGTAAGTAGCTTTTGTTTCAGATTTTAGATAAAGCTAATGTCAACAGATTTCAGATAATCTAATCCTAAAATCGTGTGGAATTATATAAAAAAAGCGAAAAATATTACGAAAAAATCAAACAATACATAGTTTAAACTATATTCTTGCTCTCAGCCATATTTTGACTATAACTGTATAATTAGGTATTATACTTTTTTGAAGCAGAATCTCACGCCGAAATTTTTCATACTACAAGCAAAAGTGCTCCAAGACATTAATCCACCTGTTGTGAAATAGGCGACATTCTGGTGTTTCAAATGTC
Source organism: Epargyreus clarus (assembly GCF_041222505.1). Classification (NCBI taxonomy): domain Eukaryota; kingdom Metazoa; phylum Arthropoda; class Insecta; order Lepidoptera; family Hesperiidae; genus Epargyreus; species Epargyreus clarus. The sequence goes on from NW_027332223.1 coordinate 15,101,351, forward strand.
ACCTTCAGGTGACTGTAATAACTGTCCATCAAGTAGCCCGTCTGCTTTATCGGTAACTTCAATTATAACAAATAGACTAGGCTTATATCTTAAATAATATCCTACTCTTAAAATAAACTACTCATATCATTTATAAAACATTATTAAAACAAAAAAATTAGCGTCATTGGCTATCGGAGCAAAGTAAATCTATTTATAAGCAATTTTATATATTTCAAGTGTATATTTAATGAAGGGTGAACAAAAATTGGTTTAACAATCCATTTCTTAATTCGAGAAAAGGGTGGGATGGGGTGAAAGGGACCGAGCCTCAAATCCGATATTCTGTCAATTAGTGAGCAAATTGATTACCTTTTAATTTGGGATTGTTTAACAAAATCTCGGTGGAGGTTAAAAGAGATTTAGAGCATTAAATGGTCGTATTTTTGCGTTACGACCGTAAAGGTCGTAGGTTTTAGGATTTTGGTTATGCTCGATATAGCCCTACGGCGATATCATTAATGAGATGTCAAATAAGGTTAAGCATTTTTCTATGAAAGGAGAATGCCCATTCTTGGTACTGATTTTTCTCATGCATCAAAATGAAAGTAATATTAAAATTATTTTTTAACCGACTTCGAAAAAGGAGGAGGTTACTCAATTCGACCGTATATATTTTTTTTTTTTTTTTTATGTTTGTTCGGCGATTTTTTCGCGATGCCGCGACCGATCGACATGATTCATACACCATTGTATGCGGCTAGTTTCACAGGGGGTCCCATTTCGAGGAAATTTGAAAATTTCCGCCAGTTTTCCCGGAAAATTGGAAAAACCCGATTTCATATAAACTTAAATAAGTCGAGTATTTCTTAACCAATTTTAATTTTCTTTTTTTCATATGAAAGGGTATTTCGTTGCGGTACTTTCCTACCTTAACATTAGTACGCTCTGATGATTAGAATTTAAGTTATGGGGTGGAACTCATCATCACTACCCCTGCTTTTTACATATTTTATGACAACTTACCTTCTGCCCAATCAATTCTCATGAAACTTAAAATGAACATTGAGTGTCTAGGTTATCATGATATGATGGAAAATTTGACCTTCAACTCTTCAACCCTGGTAATGCAGAAGTGCCTCCTGCCTCAACCATACAAGTTAGGCATTTGGAACTTATGGATATTTAATAAAGTCGATAAGTTGAGATATATGATGGAAAATTTGACCTTCCACTCTTCAACTCTGATAATGCAGAGGTGCCTCCTGCCTCAGCCATACAAGTTAGGCATTTGATGCTTATGAATATTCAATAAGGTTGATAGGTAGAGATATATGATGGAAAATTTGACCTTCTACTCTTCAACTCTGATAATGCAGAAGTGCCTCCTGCCTCAACCATACAACTTAGGCATTTGGAGCTTACGAATATATGATAAGGTCTTTGAGTAGAGACTTATGATGGAAGATATGACCTTCAATTCTTCAATCCTGATGATGCAGAGGTGCCTCCCATGTAAAGTATATAGATTAGACATTTGTTGTAATGAAGTAGCTAGACAGAGATATATGATGAAAAATTTGACCATCAACTCCTTTTTCTTTTCTTAACTATTGAATTAAGGTAAATTGGACCGGTTCACTCGCAGAGTTTTACCACCTAGTTTGATTTATTTACTTATCTGTTCCTACCTAACCTAGCCAATAATTAGTATCTCATAAAGCTTCGCCTATAGTGTTTCGTATTGAATTGGTTAGGTTAGGTTGGAACATGTAAGACAATATAAAACTAAGCGAGAAGGGCGCGGCAGCGCCCTGCGAGCGGGTGGGTCCAATCCGTATCTATTCAGACCTTACCTTTATTCATGATCACATTTATACAATTTTACATAATAATAATACAAACGTTAGCATATCATCACTAAAAAGGGTGAAAAAAAAAATTTTAACAAAAAAATAAAACCGACTTCTATGTCACTGCAAAGTAAAAAATAATTGAAATAAATGTTGGTTTAGTACATATTTCTGAAGTCGGCGCTCATATTGTACACGCTGTTATCAAACGAAATATATTGAGCGCCGACTTCAGAAATATGTACTAAACCAACATTTATTTCAATTATTTTTTACTTTGCAGTGACATAGAAGTCGGTTTTATTTTTTTGTTAAATTTTTTTTTGTTTTGTTTTTTACAGAGTTTGTCGATCAGAATAGTTTCTTTGAACAAAGGGGTTCCATTTAAGATAATATAAGACGAAATGTTGATTGTTGTTCTTTTTAATTGGCGTTAATTAAAATGGCGGTATTTTATACTCGGAATTCATTATTTTAGGTTTTTAGGATTATTTTAGGTTTTTTTACCTACTACCTTTAAAAGTAAATGGAATATGTTAATAGAACTACATTATTGGTACCTACTATCAGTTAAAACCGACCATCAATCTATCGTCGGATATTTTCGATTTTGAGGTTATGTAACATTTCGGTAAATAACTTCAGAACCCGGGTGCTGATCTAAAAAATAATTATTGGTGTTAGTATTTGGTTAAGTATACATCGTCCACAACAAGTTTCAATTTGATGCAACTCTGGACGGCGGTCCATACTTTCATGGGCATTGTCCTTTAGGTACTAGAGGAGCATGAGGTTTACGCAACGTAAGTGGTCACGTCCACCATAATACAATTGTAATGAATACCCTAACTAATTTCAAAATGAAATCCAATTGACACTTAAGAAGCGAAAATTAAGAAACAGTTCGAAAAGTAAAGTTATTTTGCCATGAAAGAAATACAAAAAAGGAGTAGGTATTTAAATTCATACCTTTTACTATCTGTATTCAACTGTTTTTTATATGTATCCAATCTAAAGTGATGCAAAAAAAAGATAATAAAATTGAAAAAAATAATTACTACTCTGTTGTTTTCGGGATATTTCTCGTGTTTTTCAGTACTCTGATCAGATCAGAACAAAAATCAAATTGTGGGCATGTCCCCAAACATTTATAGATACACTTGTAACGATTTAAATAAATAAAATGAAACTACAACACAGTCGAACTGAAAAAGTAATTAACGCGATCCGTCATTGAATGGGGCTCGTTTAAATCGAGTAATCCGCGATATTATCTCGTTAAAACAGCTGTAAAGGCCTGACCACACTGGAGACACTTAATGTATGTTTCTTTATAATATAGGAGTAGTAGACGATCACGCAGTCCACCTGATGGTAAGTGGCTACTGCCGCCCATGGACATCTGTAATAACTCCAGATAAGATTAGATATTCCTATCTGAGGTCGGCTACAGATGCGCCGCTACCTCTGAGGACTAAGCCGGAACGCCTCGGAACAGTATGTCTCCCTTACCACACCCTTCAAACCAGAACACAGCAGCGTTTAACACTGCTGTTATGAGTCAGAAATAGGTGTGTCGGTGGCGACGGACTCATAACATATGAATATATATATTATGATTTTAAAACTGTAGTGAAGAGTCCAAAAATGTCTACAAATATTCATGTCTCATATTCGAATACGGAAATATCTATCGATATAATATTATCTAGCGATTTGAATATTTGCGCGGAGTTTGCCGCCATTTTGGCAATTTTTATTCGAACAAGTAAAATTGTTTTTTGCCAAGTCAAGCAGTTGTTTTATTCAAATCTAGTTTCACATAACTATAATTGTGTATTTGTTAACATAATTTAAAGTCAAGTTTATGTTACTAGTTTTAAAAAAAAACTAATCTAATTAATCTTACCCGGTAATTAATCTTACCCGGCTGCCGAGGGTAATATTTTTTTAGCGTAAATATATATGTCTTATTTATGGCACGCCATGTAGCCAAAACGGCTTGACGGTTTTTTTTTTATATTAACTCTCCTGTTATAGGAAAAACACAGTCGCCGACAGTCATGGTAAGTCGTTGTTGCGGACTCTCGCTCGCATACTAGTTCCCGTACAATAATAATTCATTACAAAACAAACTCAAAAATCACTTAACAATAACACAGAACCTGTTCCATCTGTACCACGTAATTAGGGTCCGCCGTGACCACGCCCTTGTAGTTAATTCGTTATCATGAGCGGCATCCGTTTCACACTGACTGCAAATTGCTATTAAGAACAAAGCTTCAAATTAATTCAATAAGGAAACGGTCATGTGTTGCTTTGTTAACGAGTTTAAATCACACAATTATCAATTATCAAATTCGTGGAATCATGTTCTACCAAAAAGTTAATTCTTTAGTTAGTCAGAGATGAATATTTTACGACAGTAACTACTTCTCATCTATTGGACTACGCGTTGGTTTGCTAATACAATCTTGATACCAGATAACCAGTTTGACAATAGCACTAGGTACTTATCTTATTTAGTCTACATCCATATAACGTATCGAATAATAACAGTTTTATGCACACCTTATATTCTTTTTACTTATATTTGTATCCATTAAATTTCCATAAGTTTAAATTTTGGACCAGGACATAGCAACTACACTGTTGCAGAAATAGGCGACCGTGAAGCGGAAACTAGCGTCTCTATAAACACACCCATAACTAAGGGGTTAAACTAATTTAATTTCTCGTCGTTAATTATAAATGCCTCACATGTCTCAGGCTAGCTGGAGCCAAGTTTAATCTACGTCATCCACACCCTCTTAACCTTATCCTAGGGTTGCGTTTCAATCCTAGATCACTAGATAAATAGGACACCGACATTTTGAATAGATTTAACCTGACAGTTTACATAGGATGTTCGTAAATAGCATTTTTCCTATTTCTTAATGTTGTTCAATAAAGACGATGGTATAAAAAAAATCAATTATTATTTATTTTTTTAATAACAAAATGTCAAAATTAAGTGCTGGTAAAAACTCGCTCTTCTTTATGCTTTCAGGTACATTCTGTTTTAAAGGAAAGCAAGACTTCTCTAGAACATAAGGTTTCCCAACTTAGTTTCCGGAACATAACATAATAATAAAAATAAAATAAAGATCTCAGTTAAGAAACAAAAGGTCCAAAAGCAAAAAACAGTCTTCCTCTGAAATTTTAGTTCTACTTGCTAATATTCTACAATATAGGAATCTCTTATCGAAACAGCCACTAAAGTTCCACCAGCACCATAATTTAAAACAGCACGAGTCTATTATCTTTACGTAACAAATTAAATAGATAAAATAAATTTGCATGTCGAGGCAACCCTATAACGGCGAATGGAGTAACGGTCTTAAAATATTCTACAGTGTCATAAAAGTATCTTGAATAACGAGTCCCCGAGGACCAAGACGTTTCAGACGCTGTATATTATTGGTGCTGTTTCTGAACTCTCTGTATATATAGCAATATCTAATCTACATGTAAGGGATATAAGAGCAACCTGTATATAGTATAAAGATAGGGATGAACATGACATAAGTAGAGTCATAAGATTTTTAAAAATAAAGCTTTTAGAAGTTGTACGTTAGAAATAAAAATGTGTCTGTTTGATTTAAATAGTATGCTTGTATGTTTTAAATTAGACATATTTTACCAGAGGTACCAAAGCCACACCTATTTTTTCCACTAATAAAAGAGCTGTTAACCTCTGCTATGTTCTGGATTGAAGAGTTTGGTACAGTAGAGGCCGACCTCAAGTACCCCATTCCTATTTTCCGTTGATTACAAAAGTCCATAGGTAGAAGTGGTCACTTACCATCAGCTAAACCGCGTGATCCCTGCTGCTTTACGCAGGGAAATTACCTTATAATGAACAGACAATGTACTCGTAGGTAGGTTTAATGAAATTCATTTTCGAATTGAAATTGCAATAGATTCGATAGTATTTGCCTTCACGTGTTTGTTGGTTTACGTCCACTGATTGCGAACGTCAAATCCGATAATTGCGAATTGTTAGTCCACGTCATTAACATCGCAAATTGTTTTCATTGTTATTATTAGTAAAATGTTTTTTTTTTGCTCTAGTGTAGTTTAATTGTGCCGTAAGCTCTTTTTTCTGTTACTTTTTTTTATATGTACTTGCGCTGCTGTTTGCTGGTTTGATTTGCGTGGCAGGGCAAACGGATTGATAAAAAGTTATCCAACAATGTTTAAGGCCATCCATTAGCAATAATTAATAAGTTTTGCTTCATTCATAAGTATAATGTTACGATATTGTAATAAATATTTATTCGTTCATCATGAACGTTACTATAAATTATAACGAAATGCAAATTGTATAAATGTTAAAAAACATACTAAGTTTTAAAAAATGTGAATGTAATAATAGGTATTACCTATTATTATATTAATAAAAAAAAATGAATAACATTATTAATAAAAATTTGTCCTGCCGGGAAAGATTTAAACCGGACTGAGTGCCAAAAAGGTTACGTAAAGTAACGTTGGGCTCTGTAAGGCACATCACTAACAATAAAAACATATATCTCATTCAGAATCCGAATCAATTCACAATCAAAGTTCAGAATTGATTTTGAATAAAGAACAAGCTCAAACAGGACTTTAAATAACGCATCGGCGCAAATAACAAGACCGACATGATAATCGATTCAGCTATGTTTGCCGCCCGTGTTTGCTCGTTTGTGTCCGCTGATTGCGAAACGTCAAATTGAATAATCGCAATTACTGCCGGCAATCTGACTGTTTACTCTCTGGGTGACGTCACGGACGTTTACATAATTCCCATTAAACAGCAGGATTTATTTACTATTTCTCGATGAATTCGCGTTTTCTTTTACAGAAATAAATGTGAAATGAATTCGAATTGTGTTATTCGAATTCGAATTTTACGAGTTGAGAGAGTTGTTGTTCAAAGGTAGGCAAAACGAATTCGTAATACAAGAAATCCTGGCTTTAAAATATTTATTCCTTGTATTTTTGTCTTTTTGTGCATAAATTCCAGAAATTATAGATTTGTTTTTTTTTAATTTCAATTTTTAAACACTAATGTGTTAGCAAATCTTTAAGCTTCCAATTAGTATAGAAATAATACTGTTTATTTTGAAGTAACGCGCCCATTATGAACTTATTTTTTAAATTAAATATCTAAATAATATACAAAAAGAAAAATAACTAACTTAAAAATCCAACACACTAGGAAAGGGTTTAACTTGATTTAATATTCTCTCTACAATGTTGTTCAACTATTAATCGTGACTGCAACGAGTACCGTCAAAGAAAGTTCCAGACATCGAACTACAAAACTTTTAAGTACTTCGAACCAGTTAATTGAATGTTTCAAACTTTTTAGGTGTCACTTTATAAAGTTGGAACAAACAAAATAATTTGGGATCATTTATTCAATACTATTTTGAAGGTTGGGTCAATTTGTCCCTAGAGACAGTGTGGGTTATGTTTTTATTTAACTAGTACACAGTTAAGGTTAGTGGACAGTGCCGCCCACGGATATATTATTTGGTACAAGTGTGGGTTTCAACCCTGGGGCTTTTGCAACTAGTAGGTAGTGATATGTTATTGTATTGTACCTATCTATGGACATGTTTGTGTGATCAACGAAATGTATAACAGAAATCTCTCTGACATTCATAACTCGGAAATTAAGTTTAGTGATTTAAAATTCTGTTTCTTTCCATTTGACATTTTTACAGACTAAGAGAAATCTTCTCTGGATAAATATGAATCGAATATATCAATAAGTATTGAGGTATTATGAATATAATTGAATTGTAATTGTATGTTAAGTTTAATTACTACAATTTTACCTTCTTAATTTTTTTTTATATAGGATTCATTTTGGGCAACGGATAAGTGGATTCTAATAATAATTATTACAATTGTCCAGAATTGTCCCATAATAGCTCTATTTGAAGTTCAGCCATTAGTAATAGTACCTAAATTAAAGTTAAGTTAGTTAAGTTTACCGATAAATTATGTTAAAACATTTATCTACAGAAACAGCTCGAAGCTACTGAACCATAGTTATAAATCCCCAGCAGGTGCGGAACCCTAATCAAGGATTCCTCGGGCATGCTCTTTATTATTCCCAATGCGAAGGTATATATCAAATCGGATTGGCTGTCCGTCTGCCGAATTAATCTAAACTCCTTTGTGTTGGATTATATATTTTGACACAGTTTTGCCTTGAAACATTGATATTTTACTTATCTAATATAGTTACATTTATTACTTAATAAATAAAACTGAAAGAGTAATAACTTGATGCTGCGACATTATTAAAAATGTATGTAACTGCTTGTTAATATTTTAATTGTCAGAATTTACCATATTTTAGAAGCAGTTATCAGCAGCCTAGTGGTTAAGAAACTCAGCCTCTTAAATTAGGTTAGGTTCAAATCTCAGGCACGCACCTTTGAATTTTTCAAAGTTATGTGCGTATTAGAAATCTATATCCCTTGTTTAACGGTGAAGGAAACCATTGTGAGGAAACCTGTATACATGAGCAATCTTAAAAAAAAATTCAAAGGTATGTAAAGTCTATCAATTCGCACTTGGCCAGCGCGGCTGACTGCGGTCTTATCATTCTCATTTGGAGAGGAGACTCGTCAGCAGTGACAGTAATGGGTTGATGATGATGATGATGACCATATTTTAATGTAATTAATGTGAAATCTGTTGATTCTCGAATAAAAGTTATTGGGATTGTACTGGGTCATTGTGAAATGGTTCTAACTAACGTTTAAATTAATGAGACAAACGTTAAATTTAATATATACGTACATAGGCGAATGGCGGTGTATCCACAAATTACTGGATTTAATTTAGACAAGTTGATTGGCTATCGACTGTCGGAAACACGCCACGCGATTGGAAAACTATTTGTATGTTTAATTATATCATATACCTATATGTTTAGGAGGTCTATTTAGAACTATTGACCGAAATTTGAGTTACTGCATATGCGTTCTATGTAAAGTTAGCACTAAAGGAAGAAAGTTTATTTTATTATATGGTGCAGTTGTTAGATTGAAAAAATCGATCGCGACAAAAGTGCCAGTGACCAAAATCTTATCTTTTAAGCTGGAATCCATTATGGATTACACACTCAAGAAATTCTTGGATCATTTAAGCGGATTTTACAATTACCATTAGCATACCAAAAAACAACGTGAAGTACGAGGTAATGAAAATAAAGAAAAGACGCTGTTGCTAAGATGTTTTATACATGGTTAAACCTAGCAATTATTATCAGACCTAAGCATTATTATCAGCCCAATATAAAAATAGGAATTTAAACATAAACATTTTGTAAAATTGTACTAATACTGCCCTTGTAAATACTATCATTTAAGGCCTTGTACTCGTACGTAATACATTTTGTTGGTAGTTAAATGTGACGTAAAAAGGCTGACTAATATTTCACTTTATGTATTCTTTGTAATATTTCAACTTTTCATATTTTATCAACGTGGCCATTTATTCAGCGCGTCCACGAAACGACTTGTAAAGTGCCCACTACACAAAAAGGTAAAAAAAGTCGTCAAAATTTGAAAAATTCCAACGTATTTTTGTGTGAAATTTCTGTCATATCTGAATGAGCACTTTGAAAATATTTTTCGGCCATTCTACCACTAAATGTCCCTGAAGTCTGCTGAAACAGGATTATTTCAGTGGCGTGTGGTCTGACGCTTTGTGGTTTACGTAGTTTCCAAAAATATACGATAGGAATATATTATTTTTGCTTTATGCAAAAGCGTTGAAAAATACCATTCGCAAATATGGCTTTAATAGTGCGAAGTGATGTTAGAAATATGCGTGGTGGCTGTGCAAACGCCACATTTATTTATTCCTTAGTCTGCAGTGTGACATACAAAGAGACAAAAAGATAAACACACCAAAATCAAGTTAGTAATAATAGGTTCTTTACTATATGAAACCCTAAAAATGTACATCAGATATACTTAAATAACGTGAGGTACCTATATATTTTTTATGAAAGCTGTAACATCAAGCTGCGGTAACAACAGACTAACGTTAGTTACGTTACAATTCGACACTGACTTTAACCAACTAACATAATCAACGCTTCATCGCACACACAAACACAAACATAACCAAATTCAGTTACACCGCGTAACCAAAAACGCTACAAGTTTTGAATATAAACGAAATCATTACAGATTTAGGACGCAACGCGACCTCATCTCACGCAATCAGCCTCAATCAGCTGTTCAAACGGTGGGATATCTTCCGCAAACACGATCGGTATGCGCCGAACGCACCCGATAACGCCCGAATGCTTCCGAATCGGAATCGCAAACGAACCAATTATGCGGCCGATAATTAGTCAAAATAAGGATTTCATTTTTGTATCATCATCATCAACCCATTATTATCCCACAGAGGAGATCCGTGCCAGCAGGCACGGGTCTCCTCTCAGAATGAGAAGGATTAGGCCTTAGTCCAAAGCGCTGGCCAAGTGCGTATTGGTAGACTTCACATATATTTAAAAACTTTTTTTAACGGACTTCAAAAAAGGAGGAGGTTTCTCAATTTGACTCGTCGGTGCTCATATTGGACACGCTGTTTACGCTGTTATCAAATGAAATATATTGAGCGCCAACTTCAGAAATATGTACTAAACCAACATTTATTTCAGTTATTTTTGTAACATAGAAGTCGGTTTAATTTTTTTGTTCTTTTTTTTAATATTATTCTAGTTGTATAAAATAGAAGTAGCGTACAGTCTACCTGATTATAAGTGGTCATTGCCGCGTATTGATTTATAATTAACCCTCCATATACATATGACTTCAAGCACAGATGCGGTAGTGACGAGATCTAAGCTCTTGAAGACTAACTGACTTATACCTCATACTAAAGCCATATACAACCACGTGGTCCAAGTACGGCTTGGTAGACTTGGTTCACCTTTGAGAACTTTTACAAACTCTCAGTTCATCTCTGCTTCAGCGTTATATCAAACAAATAATTAAAAAAAAAAAACAATTAAATTTCTAACTTAGTTTTCAATACCACTTAGTTATAACTAATAAAACTTATTACTTTGCATTTATTGGCGAAGGGCGGAGTTGATTTTTGCATGCACCGTTATTCGCTTATGGCATAACCGAATAACATAACGGTTATCCGAAATGTAATGCCAAAGTTGAATTGTGAAAGTTCGGGCGTCGCTTCTGATTTTAAAGTTTTACGCAAATCCGACAATTAGCGCGCGCCGTGTTCATTCGACAGCATTTACGTTTCAGAACCACTGACCTATTAAATATTAGACTACGGATCTTAGCGTAATAATATCTGAACTAAGAAGTGAAACTAAATGGAAAATTGTTACATTACAAAGAATGTTTGCGTCGTAATGAAAGTGAATACTCTCATCGCTTTCTTACATTCACAGTGACGTACTTACCCACTTGTATCAAAGACGAATACACAAACACCCAGACCCAGAACTGATATCTAAATTGATCATTCAGATGTTTATCGGCCGGGGAATCGAACCCGGAACCCTTTGCGCGTCAGGCCGATGACCACTCCGCCACGCACGTCGTCAATAGAATCTTGTTATAAAACAGGTGACTGTTCCAGTAAGTGAGCGCTTTTATGGTGCACGAGCTTTTGCCCGCGGCGTTACTCGCGCTACGAAGTAATATTTTCATCCCCTATTTTATCCCCTTGGGGGTAGAATTGATCAGAATCCTTTCTTAGCAGATGCCTACGTCATAACATCTACCTGCATGCCAAATTTCAGCCCGATCCGTCCAGTGGTTTGGGCTGTGCGTTGATAGATCACTATGTCAGTCAGTCACCTTTGAGTTATATATATTTAGATTTAGGTATATCTTCAGACATCGTATAAGTCGGACAGGGTCCGTTATAAAACAAAATTTATTTATTTATTAAATCATACCATTCAATACAATTTGTATGATCGTATTTATATCTACTGGAACGGGACCGCCCAGACACGGGCCGCGCCCGTCACATGTATAGAAAAATATTATATTGTCTGGCACGACACATTGAACGTTTGTAGATTTAAATAGGGCTTTATCCGATACTAATTTGTTAAAATCTAATCCTCAAAGAATCTTTTATTGCTATCTTACAGGTGGGTAATTGTATCAGGCGTTACTTTGCGAAAATCCATAATTTTCATTTCTTGCACCTACACGCCACCTTTGTGGGAGGGAGGTTGTTACATACTACATGGTTTAAAATATATACCATCATACGCATTTTAGCGGGTTGTTGCGAAGTAATTTTTATCCTAAATTGATATATTTCAAATTCCGGTTCACGTGAAGAAGCCTTAATATTAAATCCGATGTCCGTCTTACTAAGTGTTCAAAGGTCCGTTTTAAGTTGCTTAAGTAGGTCGTATGAATCACGTACCGAATGCTAACGAGATGAGCCGTGTTATTGATACAAATGAATTTATATGGTAAGTGGTAAGTTTTGTGATTATCGCACACGTAAAAGGTTATTTCCTTTAAAACAGTGTTGATTTAGAATACAAAAATGTGTGTGTTAATTTTGTTGAAAAATGCTTATAAAACTTACAGTTTTAGTGCAAGAATCTACAGATAATACTAAATTAAAATATGTTTTTTATCATGTCGTGTTTCACTATGTTATGATATTATGTGAACGAACTATTTAATTGACTAGTGCCTACTTTGTTTCTAATAGGTTAATTATGGAAACAATTAAATCGTTTTCCATAAAACTTTGATTTAAATATACCTATAGATGAAATTGAAAAAAAAAATGTACCTACTACACGCAGTTTCTTACAATAACAAATTCAAATACAATAATTAATTTTATATTTATATTTTGGGATTTAATATTTTCCCTTCACAATAAATTCAATAGGACAAGTCGTATCCGATATTTAGTGACGTTAGAAGGGAGATACGAGATATAGGGTGGTACGTGTTCCGCATAATATAACCTGATCCGTAAAGCCGTGGCCGGGCGCCGCAACGGATCAAATTAATTTATGCTCCGTAAGCTGTCTGTACCTCTTAGCTTAATTTTGCAGCTTTATTTTATTGCTTACACTACATTAGATGGGTATCTTGCATTTTACACTCATAGAACTGAAATAAGATCCCTGTCTTGTGAATACTACTCACACTTAGATTAAACACATTTTTTTATAATTTATAAGTAGCAACGGAGCATGCAATCCTTATGGTAACTAATATTCATGGACATTTGCAATAAACTACAAACCAGGCAAGATTAGGTTCCCATCTGAGGTCGGCAAATGCTGCTACTCCTGAGTTGGAACGCTCGGAAAAGTAAAAAAGAAAAGTCTCCTAAGAAGTAAAATCATTATTAAGATAAGGAAGTCGGGTAATCGAACCTGGGACGTCTTTGAGACGGACCATTATTGTGACCGCTGTGCTGATCATAAAAATAGCTATAAGTTAAAATTTACGAGGTTAAACGAAAAAACATATTTTTTTATCTTTTGACACTATTTGATAAGGTTTTAATAAATCTGCCATTTAACTTTTCAGTAACTTGCACACTCTACAGTCGACAAACAAGGTATAAACGTTCATCAACTCGATGTTGGCTTAGCAGAAACCATGGGTGCGTGCTGTAGGCGCTGTTTACAATGTTTAGTTGAAAACACGTGTTGGTTTAGTGAAGGTAGTTGCGCGTTTACGACTTTTTTTTAAATAAAACTAAAAACGTCGAGCACGCTACTATACATCTAATATAGTAGCAAATATTCTTTTTTGTACTACTCTTGAAGATAATTAACAAAAATCTTAAATTTTCGGTAAAAGTAATTCCATAATAATAATACCATACCATACTTCCATAATAAGTAGTAGATACCCAATAAAAAACCAACAACTACATTTCATCATCGACCCATTAAACTCCAATGCTTGGGCACGGATCTCCTTTGGGGCACGGACCAAGCGTGAATATTACTCCCTTATAAGTTTCTTTTCAGAAATGTACCTTTACCTTCACCGTTAACGCAAATAATAATTAATTCCTAATACGTGCATAACTACGAAAAAGAGAAACCAAAAGCAGTCACCAAATCCCCATCACACCTTTATGTTAAGCTGCGACTTCATAAATAATTCCTTTCAGACTTTTCTGGGGTTACCTTGTAAATGGGTATTCTTGAAGAGATCCTGGGGCAGGGGTACATTCATATGCATGTATGCGTCGAGAGGTGGGGCGATGTTTAATTACAGAGACGAGAGGCATTCCGGGGTCCTTGAGGTATAGTGCCTTCGAGGATTGGGTTCTATAGGGTAACTGGATCGATGCGGAGTCAAGTATTAGAATATCTATACAAATAAAAATCTTCCTTGAGACGTTTGATTTGAATATAAATAATAATACGTTTGATTTGAATATAAATAAATAATAAATATAAGAAGGCATATTTAGAAGCAAAAATGTAAAGCCGTTTTTGTCTGTCGGTCTATTTGTGTTATGTAGTAAATGGCGGAGGAGATATTGACTATGTTATATTTAATTTTATATTAATGCCATGTTTATTTTCTTTATGATTTCTATGGATATAAAACTCTTGTCTTTCTTATACTACACGAGTTATCATTAACAGTTACTTACACTCAATTCCAAGTAGCATTGCTTTTACGGACTAAGTTGTAAGCGTCTCTTCTATACCCTTCAAATCAAATCAAAATGTTTTATTCAAAATCGGTTCTTTACAGAGCACTTTTTGAATGTCAATACGACTACCACCACTTCACAAGGTGTTTCGTTATGGAGAAGAAGTGGCGAAAGAAACTCCATAACACACATCTTTTTAAAAAATGTGTTTTTACAATGTTAAACTTAACCTAATGGTACATGTGGAGCTGGAACTACTTCAGACCACACCGTTTTGTCAGTCAAATAATCACTTAGTTTATAGTACGCTTTCTACACAGCGTTTGTTTAACGATATGTTTGAACTTTTTTTCTATGAGATTCAAAATGTGGTCGGGTATATTGTAGTAGCGAATACAGTTACCCATGAGAGATCTAGCCACCTTACATAATCTATGTTTAGGATGTTTCATGTTGATTTGTTTAATCCAAGACAGCTCCTCGGCTTTTACAAATATACGAGTACATAGCAGGTGGTAACGTAGTCGAACTAAGAAGTCCTTTAAATCTAAATTTCAAGGAAAACGGTAGTATCTTCCTACATATTTCCTTTACAAAGATACGGCCACATAAAAGATAAAAGGTATTACATCGTGTACTTACGAAATTGAAGATCGCTGTGTAATCAAAGGAGGCTCACCTGCTAACAAAAAATAATATTTGTACATTAGGGATGATTGAAAACATACCTACTTCACTTATGTGGAGTGGAGGGTGGGAACATTATGGTAAATATTATCTTGTAAGCTATAGCGGAACTGTAGTACTAACGGCCTTTCTTGGTGGGAGTCTAGGATTCGAATCCAGTACCCTTACCATGAGTTTTTACGTTTTGACAAATATGACTGTTTTGGTATTTATTTTACGTATTTGCCCATACAATTTCCAATCAGCGGCCCTAGCGGATTGGATAACGTAACATTAAATGTCTAAATTGACAAAATGGTGCTTTGTGTTTTGTCTCTCTTTTTTGCGAACATGTGAGGTGGACAAAAAGACTTGAGCACTTACTTATTGTTACGTTTACTCAGTCTAATAAGCAAACGGAACCATGTAAACTTTACAAGCGCGTAATTGAGCGTTGAGTAACACATGTAACACATGCCAATCTAAACACTCGATGTTATTCAAATAGGAGGTAGAATCATCAGAAGGGCACTACCCTACTGCTGCTTACGCTCTTGTCTTGTGGTTTAAAGGTTTTGATAACGAAGATACTAATATTTTCTGGAGGTCTTCTAACATAGCTTTCAGAATCTCGGGCAGAAGTCTTATCCTATTTTAATGTAACTTAAAAAATCTTGCACAGTAATTAATTAAATACTTTATTTATAAATTCAACTTATGTTTGTAAAATTTTAAAATGAACTCCACGTGTATTTTAATTAATTAAGTTTCTTTTGAAAACACTGAATAAAACTCTTTAAAATCACTGGAAAGAACCGCTTGATTCAAGATTTACTTTCTTAGAATTTGAAGGCACCTCAAGCCGGCAAGTGGGTAGGCTATTCAATAATTCTTCATCCGTACCTCAGAAGTTCTAAGGCAACTGTATACAGGTAAAATCTTAGCTTTACACATATAATTCGTAATGAAAATAACGTCTTGGGAATTTACGTCTGAGATTTTAAAATAAATAAGAATTGATTCTACGTAGACGTGGTTTAATTTGTTGTTTACTATATAGAACAATTTACACAATTTGAGGCTCACGTTAATCTAAAATTTGCGCTCAAAATTAAGTAGATATATTTTGAGCTATCATCATCTGTTTTTAAATGTTTAAGGAAATTGTTTTTAATCAGCCAAATATTTTCAATTTCATCATATATCCCCTCTCTTATAGTAATTTAAACTTTACATCTTTATCTATAAACGTTTATGTATTCTTAAAAGAAAGTAAGTTAACACCCTGAGAAATATCTTACGCGAATCCGAGTCACCCTTCAAAAAGGACTACAATATGTAATTCAATACGCCATTCAGACCACAGTATCCCTCAGCAAAAAAGGATACTTGCGATTCAGGGTACAAAATGAGATCCATTTTCAATCTTATTTTCTTTTCTATATAGACTTTAGACATTTACTCGTTAAAAGATAATGTGTGATTAAGTGTGTTTTGGTTTTTATCACTGTTATTATATCGTTGGTTATTATCATTGGATAGCAGTGGTAAAACCTTGCCGAAGGTCTCATAGGCGGATTGATTGTATAAAAAGTTTCTACCTACCACTTTAAAAACAAAACATCAACAGTTTAAAAATATATCCTATGTTCACTCCCACAATTTAGATCAATCCTACGACACCCCACATAATAAAATCCGTCAAGCCGTTTGGGCTATAGTGCATGCAACGTGTGAGACATACATACATACGAGTACATTCAAAAAACATTAATCTTCACAGTCGGGTGAAAGGACTGCAGCCATGATTTTATAATTATCAAAATAGAAAATAGTTCCAAATGGGTTCCCTTCTCCCAACAAATTCTATGCCTAGAGCCTAGACCTAGGAACAGTAACATGACTCGGTACTGCAGACGACGTCACGGCGCCGTCTGCTTTCACGACACAGAGTACGAACTTTCACAGAAGCGGCATTGTTCAGGGCTGACACTTGCAACACTTTCTATTATTCTGTGACAAGAAAGGAATGTTCAATGTTCATAGTTTGTCTTTATGAACTTGTCTTGGGAGACAGCCCGACGTATCGGTGGAAATAAAAAAACAATTAACCTGTATCCTTAGTATACGTTTTTACAAAAATGACTGTTTTTGTATTTGCCTATACATTTCCAATCAGCGCCTCTTGCGGACTGAATCAATACTGGATAACCGTTACATAATAAAATGAGCAAAAGTTTAAAAAAAAACTGCAGTCTACGGCTTTTGTGATGTTTTAAATATGACCATAATAAATAAATATGACCATAGTTGGCACGTTATGTCTGGACTGAATAATCCGTAGTATTTCCAAAGCCCTAACTCCTTTACGTAGCGGTAGTTCCTAATGTAAAAGTTCTGTTCTGTATGAATATTACTGTAACAGGAGTTGCGAAATATTTTAATGGTTACATCTACCTAACAGAGTTAGCATATTATAAGTTTACGTGCTATGCTCGGTGTTAACGTTATTTTATTTATGATATAGAAGTAGCAAGCAAGCATGGAGTCCGCCTGATAGTAAAGGGGCCCATTAACATATGTAATGAACTCCATATAGAACAGCGGTTATATATTAGATGCGTTGCTACTCGTAATGATGGTCGCCCAACGTGTAATGAGGCATGCATACCCTTCCACCCAAACGCAAGAACTGTGTCACGCGGTAAAGTCTGCGCCAAACTGTTAGTCCGCCCTTAAGTTGTTGCCAGCAGGTGAAGTCATACAATTTGTTAATGCGACGCGATTCATTTTTATATTCAGAGCGGACTAGCAGTTTTACGCGGACTATACCTTACAAATCTAATATATTACTCACGACATTTTTTTTACACATTATGGTAAGCGATAATTACATTACAACACATAGGCCCAAGAAACGTGTCAGTAAGTCGAATCACTTAAGTAGCATTGTTATAAGTTAACTTTCAGAGCGTTAATAATTATTATAAAATAATATTTTACTAAATAATCTGTCATTTTTAATGCAAATGACATTTCTATAATTTTAACTCAATGGCAAATGTAGAGTGTGTAGAGTTACATTCGCCACAGATTTCATATGCTCTACGGATAGACGCGGCTTCGGATTTCTCTGCTCCTTAATAACCCTGCTTGCATATGCGGCATGCGGCGATTTATATCTTTCATAGATATTTAATAGATATACTATGAAAACTAGTAACTATTATAAAAAATAAATCACTGAAAAGGAAAGTAATGTAGCTTATGTTCCATTCACAATGTTAAATTGTTAACGGATTCAAAAACACCACATACATATATTATGTATGTTAAAAATCATTAAGCCGTTTGGGCTGTAGGACTTGCCAAAAATGAGACATACCTACACAGATACGTTCGAGAAACATTACCCTCCGCAATTGGGTAAAAGTTGAAGGGTTATTTTCTTAACTTTACATAAATAGAAAACTCGAATGGGTGAAAAGAATTCGAACGACATAAAAAAAACATCATATAATTGGTTTGAAAAGTGTAGAAAATTGTAGTTAATATTTTGTAGTGCACCCCTAGCCTATAAATACTGCCTTAAACTTTATACGAACATCAGAATGTTTCATAAGATCGTAACAAAAATGGATCAAGCCATTTTTAATATATATTCTACAGTATTTTCGAAGGACTGACACTCGTATGTTCCTGAAAAGACAATAATTTGAAGAACAATTTACATAATACAAGAACAAGTTTCACAATATAGAGCGGTCGCTACCAGATGCAAGCTTTACGATGATTGCCCACCGAGGAACAATAGACACTTATTGTTTTATAGGCCTGTTCACAACTAAACATAAATCCCTATTGTTCTGGAAATGCCCTATCTCTATTTATATGAATGTACTATAATCGGGATTATTTTCTCTTTACGCTGTTACTGTTATTAAATTGTAAATTTTAACGAATCACATATGTCTAAATGCGCATAATTGATAACATTATATACCTATTATTTATTATTAGATATGTTTAAAGTAGAGCGTTAACGGTTGATTTATACCGAAGACATTATACATAGTTTATAACAATTTTTTTCCTTAAATAAGTGCGATTAACAAATGATTTATTTCTACCCAATACGCGGTACACTTATGGAAAATGTGGCTGTAGTTCGTGTCAAAAAATTACATACATATGCTCTAAAAGCATTACCCCCCAAACGGGTAAAACAGAAATAAAATATTATGAAGTGCTGTAAGCGAGGACGATCATAACTTCCGTGCTATCTTTTACTGTAGTTTGTACCTACATTCTAACGTACGTCCAAAAAACATTACCCTATACTGCCGGCTAAAAATCATATCACTCTCCAGTCTTATATGTACAACAATATTTCAAAAAGCACTCCACTCTACAATTGCACTACAAAACAACGGATCGTAACCCAGTTACTTGATTGCCGCTTCCAGCATCGCGGGTTCTGTAAATAAAATTTCATGTTATATTCAATACTTGGCGTTTGGCAAGCGGCGCACGTGCCCGCTAACGATGGGGTTCTATCAAGGAGTTATCGTTGACGAAATAAATTATTAATTTCGTACGCAATACGCTTGGGTACGCGATGTCTTGTTTTCTAAAGATCCGCGTTTGACGCTAAGTTGATATTTGGGATTTCTTAGGGTGTCACAGCACAGTTGTAACTACATATTTCGCTAGAACAGTACCTAGTGTTAGGTGCTACGTTCGGGTTTGAAGGGTTTGATAAAGACACACGAAATATTGCAACGCATATTATGTTGGTATTGTAATCAAACTAAATATACCCAAAAACGACAATTACCATACTTCTGAATTATAATCTCTCATAGGACTCAACCTAAATTCTTCAAGCACGAATATTTGTTTTGTACGCCCGCCGACGAAGTTTCGACTATTTCCGAAATTCCATGCTTAAAATTTACACCGTCGTAAAATTTAACATAATGATTCGATGAATTAACTGTTTAATTTTATTTTTGTAATAGAATCGGAACAGTTTAAGGAGTTTGACTGTAAAATGAACATGTTTCATTATTTGTAAAGTCCATCCGAAACGATCATCTTTAATGGCACTCGAGTAGGAAACGCCCGAAACTTCGCACGAATCTTCGAAACGTGCGATTCACAAAACACGAAAATAGACATACTTAGCGATGGTGGTTATGAACCAGCTACCTGCCAGTATAATTATTTTATAAGCCCAGTACTTAAGTATTAAGATGAGGCCTTTCCTCAATCCTCCGAGAACAATTACCATCAATGTTTTATTACGGACAGCGCTATAAAACAATAATGTCTATTGTTCCCAGGGCAATCATCGTAAACCGCCATCTTTAGCGCGGTTTCGCTGGATTCATACTGATGCTGATTGCAATAACCATTATGTTCAAGATCTAATTTTATTAAGTTAATTTTAACAATACTTTAAAGTGGTGATAAATTCTTGAAAACCATTACCGTCTTATAACCATAACATTACACCTTCTGCATTAAAGGAGTATGTATTTTCACATGCATAATGCATGTATGAAAAATCATAACAATAAATACAATACAGATACAATATAACATTATTTAATGGGGATTGCCCGAAAAGGCTGTATTGACGATTTTATTTCTACCGTAACGTAGCGCTTACATGGGCCGTGCCTGACACGTTTAATGACTGTAGAGTGTACGACTATACGTCTAGTCCGTCTGATAGTAAGAGGCCACTGCCGCCCATGGACACCTGCAATCAACCCCAGATAATTCCTACCTGAGGTCGCCCATCCATGCGCCGCTACCCTGAAAGTAAGCTGGAATGCAGTGCTCAACGCTGCTGTTATTAGGCAGGATTAGGTGTGGCGGTGGTGCCGCCGAAGTCAAACCACAGAGGGTTCTACCACCTTCATATTTCGATGACATACTCTTACCGTAACATATGATATAATAATTACTTATCGGTGATCTACTCTACAGATAATATTTATTTATTAGAAATTTCTCGTGGAAAACTTTGTCAATATGAAAGCTTTATTAAGTTTGAACCAATATAACAATTCGTAAAACAATATTGAATGTCATAAGAAAGTAGGTAAATAAATAAATAAATTAGATTATAATAAGTACAATAAACTTAGTTTTATAACAGTTAAACCTTCAATAAATCGGTTTTGATTGGAAAATATTTATTTTATACGCATTCTGGGAATTCATTCTAGAGCAATTTGGGTGAAGCTTTTAAAGATTTTATATTTGTTAAAATGAAATATGCCTTTTAATATGCTGAGTAATTCTGTGAATATTTTATTGTTAAATGTATTTTATTCATAATTAATGGGATAATATAAAGTAATACGTACTATTTTATATTTCTATCTAACGATAAAGCAGACGGGCTACCGTGTGGAAAGCAGTCACCGTCGCCTATGGATATTTGCAACATCAGAGGAGTCGTCAAGGCATCGCCGGCTTTAAGCCTTATAAGGCGACCATCTTAGTCCTCAGAAAAGCACGTGTATTGGACCTTAGGTAGGAGTGTAATCTTATCTGGGATTGATTTCAGATGTTCATGAGCAGCAATGACTTATCATCAGGTTAACTGCTCGTTAGTTACTTAAATTTTATAAAAAAACAACACTAAAATAATCTTTCATCCTTTTCAACAACTTTTGTTATATAAACGCAACCACACAATAACAAACATAAACTTACGTATTGAGAACAATATTATTTGAGGCCCAAACGGTTATTATTGACATATAACCACGGTTGTGTACAGATAAACATCTTGACAAACAACACAAATATTATTCAAAAGAATGCCGATTTCCCTTTTAACACAGATTCCAGTTTGGTCGGAATAAAATTACGTAGGTACTTACCTACTTATATTGTGTCTGTGTTGTAAATGTAAGTATGAATAAAACTTTATAACTTGCATACATAGGTTATTTATAGATTATATCATTTTCAGACGTCGCTTAACAGGTACTGAATTCAATTCCCGCTCAGTTAGACATTACATTCAATGTCCATATTAATTCGTTTTGTCGTAGATGCCATAATCTGTAAAAACTAATATACCAGGTTCAGGCCAAGGCCGTCCAGCTCCAAAATAGAAATCGAAAAAAAATTACTCAGCCTAGACGGGAATCGAACCCAGAATTTTTTGCGTGTCGGATAAATACTTTCATAGCTGCACCACATTAGTCGATTAATAATGAAGTAACACAACCATCTAATTACCCACACATACCCTACAAGCACGTACAATACAGGCACATACATACAAATACTCACACTCTCATAGACATACAACAACACGTAATTTTTACAACATAAACACAATAAAGTTCTAAAGTACATCCACAACATTAACTAGTCTCGAAATATAATATGAGCCGTCATGAATCTACTTCATGGCCACATTAATAACTATAGAGTGGAGATGGAAAGTCTCGTGAATGGATAACGAATGGACACCTACGTATTAGTATGAATAGGCTACACCTAATAGCCTTTAGGGTTGCCACTTCTTTGTAATTTTAGTAGCATTTTTATTAAATATTACTAAAGGTTTACAAAAAAATGATGAAACACTTAAATTTAAAATTAAAAGTAGCATTGGATTATATCATTCACTTGGTTAAATATTTTAAGCTTGTTTTATAAATAAAATGCAAGGGAATTGAACCCAGAACATTTTTCAAGCCACATATAATCAAATGATATTATAAAAAAATATTAAAGTTTGTCGAGTACCAAACCTGAGACCTCTCGAAAACATTAATCCACGTATATAAACGAGAAAACTTACGATGTCTAGACAGAAAGTTACATTTATCGACACAATAAGCAATAAACTAACATCATTACAAACATCAAACAATCAAGAATAACTTAGCAAAAGCATAACAGTAATAAAACATAACGTTTTTCGCAATAATTGCAAACATTCCTTGTGTACTCAAAAACTTCTGAGATCGACTCGAGCAACTATTGGAAAAGTCATTTGGGACAAGTATTGGGTAGGTTTGTATTGGGGTTGCCGTACTGACAGCGAGGAACGATAAGCGAACGCGTGACAACGTAATTTTTCATGACTCATGACAAATTTACACTTTTGAAGGTGGTAGAACCCTTTGTGGTTCGACTCCGGCGGCACCACCGCCACACCTATTTCTGCCTAATAGCAGCAGTGTTAGGCGCTGCTGTGTTCCGTTTTGAAGGGTGTGGTAAGGGAGACATACTTTTCCGAGGCGTCCCAGCTTAGTCCTCAGGGGTAGCGGCGCATCTGTGGCCGACCTCAGGTAGGAATATGTAACCTTATCTAGGGTTGGTTACAGATGTCCATGGGCGGCAGTAGCCAGTCACTATCAGGACTGCATGCTCGTCTGCTACTTCTATATTGTAAAAAAAAACATTTACGACGTTCCAAGTTACGTAACTTAACAATGTCTCCTAGAATTACAAATTTCTCACTTGGACGAAAGATTGGACAGATTGATTATTAATAACAGCTGTAAGTTTGATCAAACATGATTTGAAATGGCGCCTATAGCCGACCATAGGCATATGGTACGACCTAGGTAGAAAACTATGGCGTTGCTACGAGTTAGGAACTCATGACAGATGTTCATAGCTCATGGAGTAGTTATAAGACTGTATTGACTAGTATTGATTTATATGAAAGATTAAAAATACTAGGAAATTTTATGTTCTTAAAATTTTATGACGCATAAATCATTTGCGTGTATAAGATCAATTTGCTGGTTAGCTAAATAAGAAATCGTATTATAGTATCTCGTTTATAGTTTCCACTCAGACTGGTCAATATTGAGCTTAAGTTAAAATAACAATCATGTACAGTTATTTATCTTATAAATTATTCTGGCGCACTTTCAGCTTCAGATTCTAATAGCATTTTACATAAATGGTTATAATATTTATTGCGGAGTTGCCCTTTTAGTGTAAAAAGGCTATATTTTGAATACATTTCAATATTTTACGCCTGGATTAAAGTTTGTAGACGACATTCGTTACCCCTATTCACTGTATTCCATTAGCAATATTTTAATGTCCTGGGAATAGAAATAATGATTAAATCCTAAGAATGATAAAGATGAATAAATATCGTGTTGACGTCAGTACCCTTACCAAGAGATTTTACGTTTTGACAAATATGAATGTTTTGGTATTTGTTTACGTATTTGCCCATACAAATTCCAATCAGCGCCTCTTGTGGATTGTATCAGGACTATAGTGTCAGTAACGTAACATTAAATGTCTAAATTGACAAAATGGCGCTTTATGTTTTGTCTCTCCTTTTGCGAACATGTACAACTGTGGAATATTTTGAAAAGTCATGGTAAGGGTATAGGTAGTATGTTCTATATGGAGTCTATATGGGTAGCAGTGACCACATAATATCAGCTGGACTGCAAAGTCCTTTGCGACTCCAATCTTATAAAAAACTTACTGTAGTTCATGAACCCCCTTATAAGCAACTCTCAAAGGCGGAATCAAATGCCGGAAAACCAAACAATATTAGCAAGCTCTTCCAATTCCTATTGGCTCAGGATATAACCGAATCGGAATAGGATTGACTGTCCCTAAGGACTAACTCGAAATCTGACATAGTATATAAATAGTCATTTATAGTAGGTATTATATACTACAAGCTGCTAAATAAACTTTTTACATATTAGTGGACTTTTGGCATAGTGTAGACCCATAAAATTGAGTATTAGGTTTTATTAAAAACCAACAATAAATCGTCATCGTGTGAAAGTGCAAATGTACACGACGTCCAATAATACTTAATTTAATCTCAGTTACATTGAATCGAATAAATTAGCAGTTAAGTTAAGGACGTCACTAAACGAAAAGCAACGGACCTTCACAGTAAAATATTCAAAGCGTTTCCAAGAGGCGAGCCATAAATATCCCATAAGTTTACACAGACCGTTCTTTGTAAGCATGATAGCCCTATTAATTTGATAGAAAACCCACTAATTGGAGAAATCTCTGCCTAATGCACTCACTTCGAACAGTTAATTTTATCTTTACGACGATATATTTTACGCGCCATCGATAATATACTGTTTTGAATTTTAGATAATATTTTTTATCGGAGATTCACTTAATACCTAATGGGTTAACTTGCAATAAGTTTAACATTACATTACGATCATAACATTTTACAACTATAGTTTCAAATTTCATACCGCGTTTAGTTATCGGCACTGAACATTACGATACCTTTTAGGGATGTACGGATATAAAATTTCGGATCTGACGGATACAGTTATACGCAAATATTATATCGGTTTCGGATACGGTTAGGGTTACAAAATTATTTAAAATTACCCGATAATTTCAGCAACGAATATTAGATTTTCATGGAGTTGTAAAAGTCCTGAAAATTAAAATTTGATTTTATTTACACAGGAAGGGTAGCGACTACTGTACCTGTGTCTGGTTTAGACTCCTCCCCTTGTAAAATTCGACCCTAAATTATTCGAAACTCATATGGACCGGTCTTAATAAATTGATGTAACCAATTTTTACCTACCTAAATGCCTAATTTGACAAAGTCTACTATAAATAAATTGTCAAATGTAATTTTTTTATATTTTTATTTCGGATATCCGATAGTTTCGGTTACGTGTATGGAGCTTTATAACAACCCTGATACCTATTTAGAGGCCACGATTTTGATGGGGCTACAATTTACATGCATTCACCGGTTTTCGATTATCGTATATCAAACTAACGTTCGATATAATCGTTCCAACGGATTTACGAATGGAAATACACCGTGGAAATGAATATCCGTTGACTTGTTTCACTGTGGAAGGTAAGCGGTAAGCGAAATGTTTGAAAATAATTTTACAGGCTAACCACTTCGTTAGGTTCAAAATCTACGCAAGTATTATAATAACATTTACTGTATTGTACCACGAATTATGTATTTTCGAGTTTCCTTGTAAGATTTCGAGAGTTATATATTTTAGGAAATAAAAATTAATTTAAACATTCTGCAAATCGACATTGCTATATAGTAAAAAATTGTTATCAAAACAATCCTAGGAATTTGCCACTCAATTTCTCGAAGACAAGAAATTTAAGGTTAATAATTTAGGGATCACTGACAATTTTCACACAACGATAAAATTTTCTTTACATAAATATATTATGATTTATCGCTTTCCAGTATTCTTTGATGATACAACAATTCATTTACAAATGAAAATACACACCACGAAAATGAGCAGGCTCAATAATACCGGGATCATAGAAGTCAATTGAGTTCCAACAATTATTTCCAAGAGAAATGAGCAAGTAAGTAAACGGCACCGATTAATTGGAGTCACGAATCTTAATCTTAACCCCAGCCCTGGGTTAATCAGTTTAAACCGAGAGACTCTGGAGTTATATTATTTCTAATCGTTACTGTAATCCCACCATGATTTAAGTTCTTAAAGGTGTTCTTACAATTTTAGTGGTTTACTACCCTTGACGACGAGCGAAAGCTTATTCATGTTTAACTACAAGAAAAAAATATTTTAATTATTTTTGACTCGAGGCGTCTAACATAGGTAATTATAATCGATTGTTTATAGTTTTTTAACGATTATGATTTTTTTGCTATAGCGGGAAAAAATAAACATACAAGAATTGTCAAAGCTCTTCTTAATCGTGCAATTATTACGAATACTGAACAATGTACATATTTTAAGTACCTCTGAGCAATGCCTCTACTAATTTCAGAGCCAGAGAACCTATACATGTACAATCGTGTATATACAACTGTACCTGTAGCTGCATCGTGTACGATGAGCTAAAGCACACCATTCTCAAAAACGCCAACTTAGTTGATATCATAGTTGTTCGATTATCACTACATCTTATATACGCGATTACCTATATCACATGTAATTGATCTCGACCAAGTCTCAATACTCTATGCATTTGCACTTTATTTTAAGCGAGTGAATCAACTAGGTATATTATATTTCACTCCCTCTCAGTACGACACCGAAGTAAGGACTTAGACAAGGCTAGCAAATCCTATTTAAGTAATAGTTCACTGAGTAAACTAGAGCCACACTCGATTATGAAAGGCGGGTAAACTGTACCGGTACTAAATATATAAGTACACATTGAATTAATGTATTTACGAAGAATTACTGTATCGTATAGCTTAGATTAGATACATGTGCCATAGTAATGTTGTTTGAGGTAAGAATGAGCAACAATTTCGGATCTTTTCTGTCCTTCGGATCACAGTTAATAAACAGGATCCGACTGTTATATCGAATACCGTCATGAAAAACCCTGAGTCTATGTTGGGTATAGATCTCCATCAACAATGCTTAGGATCCCCATAGGTTAAGCGCTAAGTGACACAGCTTAGAATTAGCAAGCTTAAGTGGAAATGAGTCAGCCACGTTTGGGCGACTGATAACCGCTGGGAAGAAAGGAGACAACTATTAGGCAAAAAAATGTCGGCATCAGATCAGGTAGACCGATGACCTGAAGGAGACAGCGAGAATCCTTTGAATTCAGAAGGTACAAAACTTCTTATAATGGCGACGGTAGTGTGACTAATACCCAGAAGTGGAATTCAAAAAGCTTGTCGTTGGATGATGTTCCAACTTAGTCTGGAGAACGCATCTAAGGTCGAGCGATAGGCGCCGCAACCAATTTTTAAGACAACCCGCATGGCGTAGCGGTCGCCATACCGGCCTGACGCGCAAAGCGTTCCGGATTCGATCCCCAGACAGACATCTGAATGATGACTTTAGATATCTATTCTGGGTCTGGGTGTTTATGTATTCGTCTTTATATGTGTTCATGGCACCCAAGAAATCCGAGTTTAGTCTAATCCTAAACTAATCCTAGTAGGGCGGTAAGTTTATATACTTTTTTTACACTTTAAATTTCTTTCTGAATATCTAAATCCTAGCAGAAAATGCTAAATGGGTTCGATTAAACCAATTTCTGTTTCAAATAGGAGTTAAAATGAACGCTTCATTATAAACAAACTCGCAAATTAAGAACCTTGTGTATTCGGGGCACGAATACGTTTTATTAAGCATCTAATTATGAAGCACAAATGAAATTGGTTGTATTAATATAGACTTGTCTGTTCATATTTTAATATGAACATACATAGTCTTTGTTTTTTATTTTAATTCTAACGAATTAATTAGTACGGTGTCATCCACCTGGGTTACTGAATAGTTGCCATAACCATACTATAACCGTGAATGCAATAACTATTCCAACAAAAAAAACCTGCTATATAGTTATTCGCAAATTAATCGCATGCTGTTTCGGAAATATAATAGAACATTATTAATTTAGAAATATCTGATAAACGTCAAATAAAATTATAGGTGATTACATTTGACTGAGTTTCCTGGACTCCTTGACCGACACTTGGATTCACACTTGTGGGTGTTATATACACAAATTACAACCCACTCATACTTGACATGTTAATTCTAATTTAGTTATCAGTATTAATAATCAAAACCAAACCGCCAAACGTAGACTAGGTCTCGATTTACAATTTCATTTAAAAGTGGTAGAACCCTTTGTGGTTCTACTCCGGCAGCACCACCGCCACACCTATTTCTGCTTCAAAACAGCAGTGTTAAGCGTTGCTGGGTTCTGGTTTGAAGGGTGTGGTAAGGGAGACATACTTTTCCGAGACGTTCCAGCTTAACCAGCTCAGGGGTAGCCGCGCATCTATGGGCGACCTCAGATAGAAATATCTAATCCTGTCTTGGGTTGATTACAGATGTCCACGGGCGACAGTAGCCACTTACCATCAGGTGGACTGCATGCTAGTATGCTTCCTATATAATATAAAAAAATCTTGACCGGGGATCGAACCCAAGACTCCAACTGTTCCTCCCCACCAACTACAGCGCTACGTCATCAGTCTCGATAGCGGACGCTTGTGTTTATTCGTTATCGGCTGTGATAGGGTTTGTTGACATTGGCCACGTAACCCGGGAACTAAGACAGTGGCGCTCTGTCTCGAACTGTTACAATAAGGTTGTTGACGGGATCCTTGTGACTAAGGAACTGATGATTCATAGGGCGTCAGCAGTGGCATCGGGTAGTCAGCGAATTTCACGCGGAGTGTCCGAGGTTCGAGATTTGGTCAGGCATGTATATCGACTGCGATACGGTATGTTGACATTGGCCACGTAACTCGGGAGCTGGGACAGTGGCGATCTGTCTAAAACTGTTACAATGAGGTTGTTGACGGGATCCTTGTGACTAAGGAAAGGATCTGATGACTTATAAGGCGATTGGAAACTGGTAGCTAGCGAGTTCCACCCGGAGTGTCCGGGGTTCGAGTCTTGGTCAGGCATGTATATCAGCTGGGATGCGGTATGTTGACATTGGCCACGTAACTCGGGAGCTGGAACAGTGGCGTTCTGTTTAGAACAGATACAATGAGGTTGGTGCAGGGAAAATTATAACTAAGGAAAGAATCTGATTATACATAAGGCCATTGGCAAAGTAGTCCGCGAGTTCGACGCGGAAGTGTCCGGGCTCGAATCTTGATCAGACATATATGAAAAATGAATGTAGATTTAGAGAATTTAATTGAATTAGAATTCAGATTAAGATAGATAGACGATTATCCTGGATATCGGGTTGTGTATCCATGGCGTCCATGACACACACTATACTAGAATTAAGTGATGGGTGAAGAATGCGATACTAATTTAACTTAAAGCGTTTGAGTATGACCACATACCATTATAAAATTAGCCTAAACATACAGATATATTAAAACTAGGTACTACTAGTACTACTACTTGGTTTTTAAACTACCATCCCGTATATACTATAATCATAACAGACACAAAGTGTAAAAAGTAATAAAACATCGAGAAGAAACCAAACACTTACTCCGCGTTCAAAATAATTCAAACCCGGAAATCTCTTAAGAATCTGACAAAGACAACGAAATCATACTAAGCAGCTCTACTCTACACCACTGGGCCACTGAGCATGTTGTCTGTAACTATGAAATATCGGGAGCAAAAAATCCTTGGGGATTTCACGCGATCCTTTGGCATCAAGTTCGAGAACACTACTGTCGGCAAGTAACGATGAGAGATAAAAATAAGTGGCCGAGTCAAACTCGCATATGGAGGATTTCATAAAATAATTGGCAAAATTCCGACATCAAAAAAACTCGTTTGAAGTCGTACACATAGGGTTTCGTTTGGGATGTTTTGTGAGAATTTTTAAATTTTATTATTATGGCAACTACGGAATTACGTACTCATTCTATTACGGTTCAATAGTTAATACGGAAAATACTAAATTAACAGTTTTAACTCTTTTAAAAGAGGTCAACGTTTTATCATCATCATCATCATCAACCCATTATTGTCCCACTGCTGGGCCCGGGTCTCCTCTCAGAATGAGAAGGATTAGGCCATAGTCCACCGTTCTGGCCAAGTGCGTAATGGGTCTACCATTATCACATACCTTTGAGTTTTTTTTTTAATAAATCTCTCAAGTATGCAGGTTTTTTCACGATGTTTTCCTACACTGTTTTTAACAAATGATAAATTATTTCTAATACGCACATAATTTCGGAAAATCAGAGGTGCGTGCTTGGTATTTGAACCTCAGATAACACTGCCGTAACGTTTTATAACTTATGTAAATTTCGAAAATAATATACCTATAGATTTCTATTAGTAGCCTTTAACATAACAAAACGATTTACTGAAAGTATTGCAGGTATTCGACAGATAAATGGTACTTTGATATTTTGTATCAGAACAGATTAATTCAGAATAATGGGCTTTTTATCGTGGATTATTTTTGTTTTACTTTAACGTTCAAAAGTACACAAGGATTTTTAAACAAAAATAAGCTTGAATATGCGATTAAAATTTGTTTGGGGAGAATATTTATGGACATCCAACGGTACCTTTATTCCAAGTATTTTGAATTTCATTATCATGTTATAAAGATTTTACCGACTTTATTCGATTTGATTTTTATTTGATTTGATTTTTATTACAGGTTTGATTCTATTTTTAAGGCAGAAACTAATTATATTAAAATGCTATAATTAATCGCTCAGGCAGTCAAAGTGAGACACATCAGAAAAGGCGCCGCGGGTGTAAGTTGTTCTTCAATAACTACTCCACTGACTTGAATACAAATATCCCCCGCCATGTTTTTATTGAAAGTTACGATTTGTTTCGCAAAAAATATTGCTCTCGCAACGGCGAGCATGTTGTGTTTTTATTTCAGTTATTGCATTCTTTAGTTGTTGATGGAATTCTCAGTTTTTGGGAAAACAAAGGAAATGTTGTATTTGATTTGATGAGAAATAGTAACCTTGTTATATTTCAGTATATGTCGCAAAAGAGGATATTAATCATATTTTAGGAACACCACTAGGGACTTTCTAAGCATTTTGAATTTGGTCTAAAATTTTCTTAATTTACGTAAAAAACAAGCAAGCCATACGTGATAAGTATGGTTCGATTGGGGAAGGACCACTACATCTATTTCTAGCGTGAAGTTGAATGGATGATGCGACCTTCTTAGGCGTCGGGAGTTGCAACGCCTGTAATCAGTTTCAGGGAGAACCCCTGTTCTATGTGGAATTGTTTACAGATGTAAATGAGCGGCGGTGGCCACTTACCATCAAGTGGCCTACCTGCTCACTTTGAAAATATAGCATTGTAGTTTTCCTTAAATTTCACCAATTTTTTATTATGTTAATATTGTGTATTATTCATGACATTAATTAAACACGAATACAACATTATTTTGCGTCATACAATATCAAGTCCCGGTAAATAGTGGCATATCCCAAGTATCCTACGTGGGTATACTAAACGATGTGTTGGTGAGATATTGACAATTTTCTCACGTCCCGATAGCCTTGATGACGTTATCACAGCTGAATTTGAATGAGCCTGTGACATGTACATGACATGTGATAAAGTAGACGTGTTTAAAGTCAGGGTGAAGTTAGTTATGTCATAGTGTCACAATTTAAGCGTTTGTGACAAATTTGTCACTTAATAAAAGTTACTGAAATTTCTCTACAATAAACGTGACTTATATTTTATTAGTGCAATAACAAGAATTAAGTATAATTTTCAAATACTCGGTAAAGTTTATCTTTAATCGATTTTAAAACAAGAATATCCTTAATCAAAGAATACAATTAAAAAGTTTAAGGCCTGTTTCGAGAATGATATCCATCCAAGGTTTAGAATTCGATTCTCGGAAAACGGTCCAATATCTTGGATTTAGACCTAAAGAAACGGGATATTTTTAAATAACAATACAAAATCCAAGATACAAAAATCGGGATATTCCAATATCGGAATATATTTATATCTGAAGCCGATTGTCTGCGGAGTTCCGAAATATTAGCCGAACATAGGTACGTACAAAAAAAAAATATATAGGCAAGGAATAGCCCTTTTCTATGAGAAATCGGCCAAAAATATTTTTGTTTTTATCATAAAATTGATATAATTTATCGTGATTAATATTTAAAATTAGTCACAAAGTCATGAACCTATTTCGCAACAAGGACCGCCTCGTGGCATCGTTATCGTTGTATTATCGGAACACTATCGGCCGTATATCGGTCGTCGACGCGTGTAACGATTTCTGTGTCAGATACCATACTGTTTGTATTGTAAATATTGTTCGAACCCCTTACTTGTGGTTGCGTAGCGTGAACTGATCTTAGTTCGAAACCGTTACAATTCCTGTTAAAGGTGGTGATACCCCTTGTGTTTTGACTTCTGAAGCTCTCCGCTATATCTATTTCTGCCTTATAACAGCAGTGTTAAGCGCTACTGTGTTCGTGTTTGATAGAAGTATTAAGATTGGAATCGCGTGTCGGGAGAAACCCTTTAAGTATGTGAGACTTTCCAACTTAGTTTTTACAGGTAGCCATGCCTCGACCATAAGACCATAAGATTTAGGATTAAATAAGCACAGTCTGGGGTTTATGGTGTCCCATGGACGGTATATGTTCGTTTGCTACTTATTTCACTTGCTTTTTGCCAGCAACTTCGTAGCTACTTGTAAAATAAATTAATCGTAAAGAAAAACAAACTTTAATTCCCAATACCTCAAATTTTATACCGCCTTACTCTTAGGTAGAAATCGCCATCTATCCGAACCTTGAAGGCCTACCAGGTTTACAAGCAAACGTTTTATCGGTTCATTATCGGTCAACGTCACAATAACGATTGAATACGATACTGCATCGATACCGTTTCTTCAGTAAATATTGTTACTGCGTTTCTCGATTTTAAATGTCGGTCGAAAAAAACATTGACGTACTTTTTCCCAAATGTCACAAAACTATATCTTAAACCAAAAAGGTATGTTGCTTCTGTAAGATGCAAAGTCGACCCTTGAAAGCCTTCCAGGTTGAAAAGCAAACGCTTTATCGGTTCATTATCGGTCAACGTCACTAGTAACGATTGAATACGATACTGCACCGATACCGTTTGTTCAGTAAATATTGTTACTGCGTTTCGAAAGCCCTTTGCTTTGCTTGTGCCGCTATGGAACTGTTGTACACCTGTGTTTCGTATTGTTTTAGGCTTGCTCTAGTTAATATAACGAACTTTTGTCGCTCCACTTGAAGTGTTTTTTTCTTCTGCATTGTAATACGATCGGCCCGGCCGAGTGGTCACTGTACTGGTGTATGCAGAAGGTTCTTAGTTCGAATCTCGGTCAGGTAGAGTACATATTTAATTTAGAATTTGCGTTTTGTAATTGTATGTGTCTATGGCATCCATGCTAGGAAATCTCTTCTAGCAATAGTGGATTAGAAAGAAAGTTATAAAATGTTACAATTTGTCAAGGGATTCGCTTAGTTAAAAATCATCCACCAATAGGTAATACTCGTATAAGCTTTAACAATATTATCATCTTCGTCTACGTCATTCTTCACTGACGAGGCGTGGTGGAGTACGCTCTTAATAATTTAACATATGAGTGACAGTTCACATCACCGACCGTCGCCAAATGAGTTACCTCCCTTAAAAATCTTCTCAACTCGTAAAACCTAACAATCTACCGTACCTTTGCTTGTCATTACAATTGATACAAATATAACACATAGTTATAAACCCACTAGATGTAGATGTAGTTGTCGATACTCTCAAACAGTACTGAACTAAAGTAGAAATCCAAGCTACACGTACGGGCACTCAATAACCTGAGGTTCGCACGAGTGCATACAAGCTATTGCAGGAATACTGCATAAATCTCCGTGACTACAGCGCTTACCAGTTTGTAAGTTTGTTTTGTTAAGATATATTTTAAGGTGGCAAACGCATGGTCTTTGATGGTATGTGGTCACCGTTTGGATTATAAAATCAAGCAGTGTTTGTAAGTCATACGTGGATGACCTAAGGGAGATCCCTGAGGACTATGTTGGAACGTCTAGTGATTTTTTTTCGAGGGGGAAACCTTCAAAAGGCACCCGGTGTCGTGGGAGTGCCACAAAATTATGTGGGATTCTTACCGCACTAAAACCCCCCCGGTGACCTTCCTCGGCGCTGCGTTGAAGGCTTCGGGATCTCCAAAGGAACGCAACCGGAGTCTTTTTAGCGCGTTGCCCCGTCGGGCTCCGCCCAGGTGAGCTTGGCGCTCGTCACACCGTCTGGTGCGTACGACGGTATGCTACCACACATACCGCCGTCCTTCCCGGGGTCGCTGGTTGGACGGGCCGAGCGTCGCCTCTTACGACAGGCAGGGGATACCGTAGTAATATGCTGTCAAACCATAAACTTTCGATTTAGGTGGCGACCTTTGAAGTTTTTACACTGCAATACGATACGGGTAAATGATAACACGCTTAGGCCTTTACTTTTTTTACTATTGATATATACAAAGAAATCACAAGTGTCTAGGAAAAATAAGGTTTTACTATCGGAAGATGCAATCGAATGTCAAACTTTCGACAATAACGTGAAATTACCAGTAAATAGAAACGGTCCCAACCACGAAAGTGACACAGACACCCAAATCAAAACAGCCGTTGAATGAAAAATTTACGCGTTTCGCAAATGACCGTACCTCCGTCACGAGATATTAACGTGTCGTGCCCGATGCTCGCGGATAAACTGAAACAAAACGCCGTGATTTCTTTTCATGAGGAAACATTCATTATTCAAACCGCAATGTTTTGGAAGAAATGAGATGGGAAGAAAACATATTTGGCATAGCAACATGGTTGTTCCACCGTCGAAGTGTAGCGATTAGCAATGTGTAAGTTTAGTGATTAATTTTGTAAACTTATTTTTTATTTTAGTTTATGTTTGCTATCCTTCCATTACTTTAAGATGAAGGCCATGGCATAGACAGTATTGAAGATAATTCGATGCACCGTATTGAGGAATAAAAACAAAAGGAATAAATAAAATATTAGAGTAAAAAAAATACAATTCTTGGCGGCAAAAATTAAAAAGAATCACAATATGATGTTTTGATCGGTAGAATTAAGATCCGGTAATCATACAGCACACTATGTTATATAGAAATTAGGTAGGTACATTGTATATTCATATTACAAGCTTATTGGAAACTTTGTTTTGATCGCATGAGCTTAGACAATTCTTAAGGAAAATATTTTTATTGGTCTCATGCCATACTCGCTTGTAACTAACATGGATGTAGTGAGACAAGTCTGCTCAAATGACAGTGTACTCCCGTTGACACACAAGCGATTTATCAGATAAAATTGAGCGAGAAGTGAATTTTTCTCGAATACAACGGATACATATTTTAAAAGGAAATATTATGATGTAGCATCTTGGGATTTGAAAATCATGTAAGGTTTTTAATGTTTCAAATATTTTTACTTTATTATTACGTAAACGTGATTATTTAACGTATTTATTATTAGGAAAGGTAAACCTTGGGGATTCCACACCTATTTCTGTCTAACAACAGCAGTGTAGACAGATGTAGTTTTCCACGGCGTACTCAGGGGTACCAACGATTCTGTGGCATGTGTGCATGTTTTCTACTACCTTAACCAAAATCAGACTTAAATGCTGCAAAACGCACCGAAAATCATTTTTTTCTTTAGCCCTATTAACCAATGTAACATAATCTTCAAGCAGCAAACCTCCATTAACAACACACCATATGCCCATAACTCAAGCAGGCTATAACAGCCAGTGGTGCAATATTACAATCAATCGCTATTAGTGATGTGTGTCACATATTCGAGGCCAATCTATAACCGTCATTTGTCGGCCCAATCACACGGTGACACAATGCGAGGATCTCATTACCGGCTGATTGGGCCGGCCATCTGTCGCGAATGACTAATCGATCGAGATACGATTCGGTTACAGAATAGGATGGCGGGTGAAATAGGGCTGCATCGAAGTGTAGGGCTTTTTATTGGATTGGTTTATTTTGTGTGTTGGTTTTTTGTGGTCGTTTTAGAAATTTGTTTTTTTTTATTGTACGTACATCTGCTAGTTTTGGTGCGTGTGCGCAGTGCGATTATTTCAAATATTATGTTACATGTTGAAAAGCAGCGTGGAAAGAAAAATGTTTCAAGTTTAATTATTGACTAACATGAGATCTTTTTTTTATCGAGTCCTGGTGGAATATGTATATCGTACATATACAACACTTCGAACACTACCTTAGAGCTTAAGTATTTATTTTATTATTATTCAAACTACTGTAATGGTTATAAAGTAGAATTGACTAATTGTTTCAAGACATAGGAATAGTAAATTACGAACAGGTGACGCGGACTAAGTTGGAAGTCTGATATGTAGCCTTAAACTTTGCCCTTTAAACTATACACAATCATTAATATTACTGATATCAGGCAAAAATATGTACGTCGGTAACGCTGCCATCGAGCTAAAAGTATTCTACTTTTTAATGTGGCATTGATCTGCATTTTTCAATCACGTAGTTGTAACTCATTTGACGAAATATATCTTGTATCTATCCTCATGCATCTATAAAACGAAACAGGCACTGTCACCACAAACGAACATGTTGATCAAGTCTGTGTTCAATTTAACCGAACAAGCGGTACACGTTCCTTCAACACGACATTGGCTCACGTGAAATTTACGAGCCAGCGCATAACTAGTTATAACCGGTTATTACCGCACATAACCGGCTATAACTGCACGTAACCGGATTATTGTGGAACGTTATGACGGATCGCGTTTTATTTTTCGCGTTGTGACAGCGTCATTTGCTTAAATGTCAAGCTCTTAGGCCTGTATTAGGTAAAAGCTTTATACAGTCCCTCTACTTATATACAATCAAAATACTCGTATATAACTAATCTCAGTGTAGTAAATAGTGTCATTTTGAAATACAAGTTCATTTCAAACAATATATTTTTGTTTCAAGTAGATACTAAATACTAAATGCTAAGTTAGACCCACATATAAGTCTATTTTACGACACCTTTAAATTAAAAAATATTATTTTATTTCTAACATATACGACATAATAACTTTAAGTTATAAATATATTTCAACATATTTTCTCACTTGATAAATAAATAATGTTTTATTTCGCGCTACTTTAAATATAGTTTAAAATTCCCACCGGTTTTACGTTCAACACTCCACAATAACCCTAAAACGATCGCATCAACAAACCGGACAATTCCATCCACTATCTAATATTTCCACAAACCGTTTGGGGTGTAAACGACCGCCGGTGTGAGTTTAAACAACAATTTTCACGTACAAAGGGCAATTACGCCGGCACGGATCAAACGGAACTGAAAAATGTTCGAAAACGGCCGGCAAGATAAAAAATCGACCATTATCACCATAACGTAGCACGGTGGGTATAAATGTCCCATCGATAACTGATAAAAAATAGCGCGACACTTGAATTATACAACGTTACAAATAACCCGTTCATATGCACGTAAATAACCATAAGAAGGAGAATAAAATATATATTGGAGGCGATAGAACATTTTGTAGTTCTACTCCGGTAGCGTCACATATATTATGTACTTATTAAATCGTTAAGCACTGCTGTGTTTTGGTTTGATGGGTGTGGTATGGGGGACATACTATTTCTGGACATTCCAGCTTAGTTCTCAGGACATGGGCATCTGTGGCCAACCTCAGTTATGAGTCTAATTTTATCTGGGGTTGATTACATATGTCGGTGGGTGGCAGTAGCCATTAATACCATTAGACGGACTGCACTCTTTTCTGGTACCTATATTATAAAAAAGATAATGTATCAAATATTAGCAGAATATATATTGAATACCTACTATATAGTTTCCTCGAATATTCGACATTCGTACATCACTAATTGTTACAAAAATAATACTCAATAGTTCTCCGATACAATTGACAGGACCGTGTTCGTAAAATTGATTTCATGTTATCTGATTTGGACATTTGAAGGCTATTATTTCCAATTCTATTTCTATTAAACTAGTTGAATTTGCGACTTTGTTTGCTTACATAAATAAAACATGTGACGTGGGTGCCTGTATCCGGCTACTTTGCAGAGTTTTGAGTTCGATTCCCAAGAGAAGCAGTTGTACTCGTAAATAAAGCTATCAAATAGGGTCTAGGAAAAGGCTATTTTATTTGAATCTCAATCTTTAGGGGTAAAATCATGTCTTTGGTCTCAGTTAGGCTTATTCATTTGAGATCGATTACAGATGGCGGTTAATTAAGGTACACGTATGCGGCAGTCACCACATACCATCAGTAGCCTTAGTATAAGTTTTTACGTTTTTACAAAAATTACTGTTTTAGTATTTGTTTACGTATTTCCCGTACATTTCCAATCAGTTCTGATAGAATCCGCTAGGGGCGCTGATAGGAAATGTATGGGCAAATACGTAAACAAATACAAAAACAGCAATAATAAATACGTAAAAACTAATACTAATGGTACAGTTAGAAAGCTTGCTCGATTAGAACTTTAATTCAGTAAAAAACCTCAACAGGAGACCCATAACCAAAAAACAGTATTGGAAAGAAATAAAATTATATAACCGAGTGATATCAATAACATTACATACAGACATACGAACGCAATAATATCCATCCATTATGATAGATAGCTCCGACAAATGTATCCAATATAGCAATTGACAGCATAATGTTACGTATTCCATTCGTATAAAGGTCATCCTAGCATGCACGTAACTTGCCATGAAACAATACATTGATGGTTATCTCTATTCCGATACATATATATAATGTGTGTCTGTCTATATGTCCGTTTAGTGAGATTTGATCATATAATTTATTTTGATCCTGTGTCATAAAGTTGACGTCACAAAGATGGGTGGTGAAGTGGTCATTATTACGGTTCCGAGTTCGATTTCGAGACATCCAAATTTGAATTTCGTTGTATACTGGGTCTGAATGTTTGCATTTGGCACATTGTGTGTATATAGCACCCAATGGGAATCATAATGTATGTGGTTATGTAAGAAAATTAGCTTTTATTTATGTTTTATTTGTTACATAGTCTAATGGCCATTTGTGCAACATTGTAGCACTTTTTGACATTATTGAATACAAATCCAACGTCAAAAAGAATAAATATTAGTTACAAAACAACCTTTTTTATTTTACGTTTTAATTGAAAACAAAATTTGTTACTCATAATAATGAATTAAGCTTCTTTATATTTTTGACTGCAGCAAAGTCGCGGTTAGACGCTAGTATATTAAAATGTAATACACTTACGGATTGATTTCTTTTGATGGCTTGATTGCATGTGAAGGGATATATTTATGTCGATTAAAAGTGAAAACGTTATGGGGTAACACAATTGTTACCCTTTCTCTAGAAAGTTTTATAATAGATGGGGATTATAAATCATGATCTATTTTGAATTGGCAATAGGAATAATATGATATGAGATATGATATTATTAAGATAGGTTTTGATATTCAAACGAATTAATATTCGTTTAACAGTTATAAGTTATAACAGTCATTATAATAAATATGAATATTACAGATATTATAATTATAATAAGTGTTATTTAATAAATTGTTTAACATGATTTAGAACATTTAGTTATTTGTATGAATTGTATGATGTCACGTCTTATGCAATAATCCTGTGATGTCTTATTATGATACGATACGATAATTATGTCCAATACATCCTCTATGAGGTGAGGTGAGGTAACACCTATACAATTTTTTCAGGATTTTTCTATTGTTATTTATGAAAAATACTTCTAAATATTTTTGTTGCACGAAATTTAAAATTACTTCATATTTTATGTATTTATACTAATGTCTGTGACCAACGATAATTTATCAAATTGATCATAACAACACATGCCAATTATATCTAACAATTAAGACAAAATCGTCAAATCCGAATAAGCTTAAATTAACAAAAATTGAAAAATTCGCCGCTAAAAATTACGCGATTTAAAGCTCTGTCACACCCCTGTCGGATTACAGCCGCAAGGGGGTCGTAATAGGGGTGGCACCCCTGACAAAAATATACAATAACAATTCGCGAGACGAGATAAGTAAAAATACGAGCTTGTTAAACCGTAAAAAGTTATAATGGTACATAAAGTCAACAATGGTTAAACTTGCATTGTTGGATTTATCACGGTGATCCGTGCATATCGTAACGGTATCGCACCGGTCGATTCGCACCCTAATGTTAAATGATAATAATATCGAGTATAATACTATTCTTTTATGAATACAGAACTCGGTGACTAATATCGGATTGCCGCCAACTGCAGTACCGAACTTTTCTTTCTCCTGAATAGTGTGGCTATTCAAAGGGTGTGAAGTTTAAAATATCTCAATTAATTGACGATAGCTTAGTAATTCATAAATCAAGTTCACATACATAAATGAAAAAAATCGTGCCAAATTTATGCAGTTTTAAATAAATAAATTATTGTTAACAGTTTATCAAATAGGAAATGTGATCGAGGTAGTGATATTTTATAAATTTGAATGATGAACGCAAATGTGAGTTTTAAAATTATTAGAATATAATTTCGTAAATATTCCGCAGACACATTTTTTGCACACAGCGATAGTTAAGCACTAAAGTTTATAATGGCAAACGTATTAAAAATCACAACAGTTTGTAATAAACTGTAGTAATAATCCCGTTCATGACGATAGCCACTTCAAATACCCCAAAAGATGAATATGACCGATGCTTAAACTTCACTCATTACGAGTTCATAGTGAATTCAGCGAGCAGAAGACGACAGGTACTTACGCACGGAAGTGGGCGTGGCTAGTTGCTTTGACGAGTGCCGCTTGAGCGTCAGGGAACCCGTAATGTGGTGTTAGATGTTATCAAGGGATGTTGGCTTATTTGGCCAACGTTTGTGAATGTTGGCTGGCTGTTCCATTGTTTGGTCAATCGTTCCAGAATTTCGGTGAAGTTCATTGACCCAAGGATTGGACATGGTTAATCGTTGCAAGTACGTTAAATATTGCATTTATAAATATATTATGTATACTTTTATAGTCGAACATCAAGTGGATATAATAATTTACATAGAACTGAAGCAAATCAAATCATACAACTTACCTACAACCTACAGCCAAGTCAATATAAATAAAAATACCAATTTCTTTCAACCTTCAGCGGTTTTCAACATCTTTCATTTCGACATAATTAGAGTGTAATATCTAGGTTAGACATTAATTAAAACACAGGTAAATACTATGTCTTGTTAGGCTAATGTGAAATGTATAATTTGTCTAATTATATACTACATCTTTTATAGCGATCAGAATTGTATGTTGCTTATAAAGCAAAACATAATGATATTATTTTTAAAAATATAAAATTTTATTATACGTCGAAAAATAATTATAATCGGAACATCTACAACTCGTCAATTAATAACATTTCAAGTAACAATTGTTTGTTCAAATGTTTAAACTAAAGCTTGGGTCGTGGTTCGTTCACCCGCGTACAAGTGTTGCAAGGTTGCCGATTTAAGTGGGATGTCCCAATTTCAATCGCGGTTACTATTACGCACGTATGTATTATTATTAAGTGCTGGTAATTAATTAAGAACTCCGTTTAAATATTTGTTTATAGTTATCTGTTTTGTTTATAATTATTTTCATCATATTTTATGTTATTTTATGTTTGAAAACTGAATTTATTTTATTAAATTAATAATCTTACTTTTTTATAATTACGTTTGTAGGCGACGCACTATTTGCTTATTTATTTAATTATTTTAGCGCAGAAGGTTTTAATGTAAATTTCTTTTAATACGTTCTTATGTATATTGTTTTTTCTGTCATTTCTTCCTTCAAACGTTGTCATTAAATTTTCATCGGTACTTCTGGCTTTTTCTATTAATGTTCCTCAAATTCCACTAAACCCTACGTTTCTACATTCCTATCACCTATAACGTTAATTATATTATTTTCCATAGAAATAAGTAGCGTCGTACTTAATACAAAAATAATAATATGTACTTGTAACATTTCATTGGTTCATTTTTGGTACGATCAGCAGGCCAAAGTCCAAACCGCTTGACAGTTTTTATCCCAATCAATCGTATGTAATATTTATTATTTCATTTCATTATATGGTATTACTATAATCCTACCTCTGGCAACACTGTTCCACATTCAATTTAACATTCAATCGCGAACGCAGCGCCCTGCTGCGCTGCGCCGCCGCTATTAATTCCAATTTCGAACCTACGAATTATGGAATGCTTCCTTGGTTCACTCTAGTACAGAGTAGCTTTCAACAGACGTTCTGTTTTTTACCGGATGTTTTTATCAGAGTATGCATGTATGATTGTTTGTATATATGTAGATATGCATGTATCTACCAACCTATAGGTATATATGTATGTCTTCTTGTTTGACATGTCCTGTAGCTAAAATACCTAAAGGGAATTAAGTAACTCAGGTATCGTTGGATTCGTCCAAATTGTGAGTTACAATGGCTACGCTTATAGACAGCTAGTGTTATTGTTTTTAATTTTTTAGTATAGTCCGCGTAAAACTGCTAGTCCGCTCTGAATATAGAAATGAATCGTGGCGCCATAGCAAAATGTATGACTACACTTGCTCGCAACAACTTCAGAGAGGACTAGCAGTTTGGCGGGGACTATACTTAATTAAACAAAATGATTATCTTACGATTAAATTCTCCATTTATGTTGCAAATGAAGTTTAGATTAAAGTTACTATTGCATTAACATTCTGAGCCCCGTTGTAACTTGGATTATTCTAATATAAACATAACTTTAATTTCTTAGCTGAAGTAGAAAACAAATATTTCTTATAAAACAATCTAATTTATAGAGATATTATAATAGTAATATTTTTCGTAAGCAAACAAAATCCCTTCAGGGTAAATGGTAATCTAGTCTTTGTTTCTAAATTCCCTTCAAAATTGGACATGTACGTTCAAACGTTAATTTATAGCAGCATTAAAATGATAAACTCCACTGGCTACATAAGGTAATTATACAGAATAAGGCAATTACTACAATTACGACAAAGAATTATTACAAACGCGGTAATATTATTCCGCTCTATATGGCGTAGCGTTTATTTAAAATAGTCCGTTAAAATAACATGTCCATTTGATTTAGTTTCCTGGTGACAGAAATGTTATAATTTGCAATTCTAAGTAAACAATGATTAAAATGTCTTTTTGCGTTATAAGTTGCTAATCCTGACAGTGATTGACGTCTTTATAACTTAAGCAATTAAGCAATTATCATAGTCAACGCATTACTGCTGGGCGCTGGTTTATTCTCAGAGCCCTTCCCATATTATTTCATAGTCTACCACTATGTTATTTTGACCAAAGGAACAAGCAAAAGTTAGGTCAGGTTACTATAACTATAACCCAACCTAACCTAAACTATATTTATGTCTTATTAGATGCTTCAAAACTTAAAAAGAATGACTCATTTCCTGTTGGTTGTTCAATGATTTTAAGAATTGTAATGTTTCGATACTTATGAAAGAAATTTTGTTCATCCTGGTCATTCCTAGTAAGAACATAGCCGAATGATAATGAAAAAAATACAAATTATCAAAATAATTAGTTGCTTACAATGTAAGTGAATGCTGTTTATTCCTAACTACTTATTATCTCCTGTACCTTGAATACAAGGTGTATGGAGAACCTACAATATGCAGAACGC
This sequence comes from Epargyreus clarus, assembly GCF_041222505.1. Taxonomy (NCBI): domain Eukaryota; kingdom Metazoa; phylum Arthropoda; class Insecta; order Lepidoptera; family Hesperiidae; genus Epargyreus; species Epargyreus clarus. The sequence goes on from NW_027332223.1 coordinate 15,145,801, forward strand.
GTGCTATGAGTTTATACTTTCTGTCAGTCACGATTTCTCATTACGTGCCCTACACTTTTCATGTGCACCGCGAATTTAGCAGTAACAAGTACTTGATGACCGGCCAAGAGCAAAAACTAACCGGAAGAGAAAGAAGTCAGCAATATCTCAAATATTACTATTAGATCTCAAGTCTACTTACTAATTAGTCTTTCTTCTATTTTTTAAATTCGTATTCATCAATGTTATTAAGGATAAAAAATACAGTATTTTATGACACAATACACATTAAAATTCGACCGGCTATATATCGAAATAAATATACGGAATTCTACATTCATTCAAATATTTATAAATGCACTCCAACAAGTGATTTGTCTATTCTATCCTAATCTACACATCCAAAGTGTAAGTCCGAAGTGAGTACGTAAGATCAAACGCACCCTGTCATTACCGGGCGAGGCCAAGGAATTACGAGTAATTACCAGCTCTAGAGATCTGGAGGCGTGGTGGCTCTACTTTGAATGACAGTATTCTTGTTCGTTGGCTCCGAAAGAATGTTTTTGTAACGTAATAGTGATGTAATGGCTCGGAATTCGTTTATTGAAATTGTTGAATTGAATGAATGAAAAATTGAATAGAATGTGTCGTTTTGTCGTAATATGTTTTGGACGTGTATCGTAAAGAGCGCGTGATGTTACAGTTCTGGAACATATTAATATACGAGACATTTTATTTAAATTTGGAACTATCTTTGTCCCACGGTCTCAATCTCGTTTTCGAAGAGATACTCGTAACGTAGGTACATAACAATATTTATTAATATATAACTAACAATTTAAAATCTTTATCTATAAATGACAATTTTAATAGACCTTCCTTATGTATTACTCTTCCTATTTCAGATAGGCCTGGACCTATCCAAATGGTTTTAAATTGACAAATTGTATACTAAAACCTTACTCAACGAATGCCTTATTAATTCAATACTTTATTGATTCACGATATCCGAATATTGGCACGTTGAAATAAAAAAAACGGTTCTATAATATTGGTAACGGTTTTAATGATGAAGACAAAAATATAAATTCGAAGGTTTTATAGAAAGCATTCAGAGACATTGTTTTTTTTTTAAACACAATTATACTAAACAATAAAACCTGCACCTGGATGCACGGTACACGTTAAACATTACAAAAGAACAATCACCGAACATCTTCAAGTTAAGCTCAAGCCCTCTCCAGTCGCCGGCCGCTTAATTATTGAGGGTATTTAAAAGAGTTCTTCATTAGGTCCGTTCAAATATTACCGAGCCACTTACAGTTGAGGCAACGTTTTAACGGCGGTTTCTTTTGCTTGTGAATATTTAATGCTATCTTTACTGTAGAAGTTTTAGTGTTTTGTTTTTGTTTTTTTTTTGGTACTTAGTTGCGTAGTTTGTTTATTTACTAGTGCATTTGAATTTCGAAATGCTGTTAGTTTTGGTTTTACGGTGTCGTGAATAACGGTTGTGTTCATCTTTTCGAATTCTGTCCAATTAAAGATTGTAAGCTTAACGACAATGTCTAAAAAAAATTTGTATTTTACGTTTCATCGAAATGTAATTTTATCTTGTAGATACCTACATAGGTATACGTACAAATTGTAAGTAAGCCATGAAGTCCTTAAAAATAACTTTCTTTTTTTTTTTTGATGACGAGGGGGAAACCTTCAAAAGGTACCCTATGCCGTGGGAGCGGCAAGGGGTATTGTGGGATTCTTACCGCACTAAAACCCCCCCGGTGGCCGTACTCGGCGCTGCGTAGAGGACTCCGGGATCTCCAACGGAACGCAACCGGAGTCCACTTGGCGCTTTGCCCCGTCGGGCTCCGCCCAGGTGAGCTTGATACTCACCACACCATCTGGTGTTCACGACGGTATGCGACCACACATACCGCCGTCCATCCCGGGGTTGCTGGCCGGGCGGTTCGAGCTCCCACTCTTGCCGTCCGCAACCCCGGAAGCCCCCTTTTAGTCGCCAAATACGACAGGCAGGGGATACCGTAGCCATATTCTGGTTCCGGAACTACAGGGACACCTTAAAAATAACTTAAACAAAATTTAACAAAGCAATTTTTCTGCAAAGTAGCTGAAATTGGTTTACTTTTTGATTGCTCAACCTAGGGAAAGACTTCACCAATTTTGATCTCATTTCTACGAAAAAATAGTAGTGCAAATGTTGTGGCTAAAGAAAAATAGATTACTTTTTTCAAATGGCCGTATTGCTATTAAAAATTCGTAACAAACACCGTATTTATAAACAAAATAAAAGCTCCGTCAAAACAGATGAAATTACGAGCGGAAGCCAATCTTTTATAAAGATAACACAGATATGTGTTAATGAAATAGCTGGTAGCTCTCCGGAACCCACCACTCATATATTACGAAAGCCGGACCAACATTTAATACGTTATCAAATTGAATCAGACGGTGTGTAATAAGGGCCATCTACATAGAAAGCTAAGCTAATAAGCTACCTTGTCTGGAATTGCTCGGTAGTCCTTGAAGTAGATAAAACTGCGTACCTGTAACGAGAAAGAAATAATGTTAGTTAAAAAAAAATATATAACAAATTACATTACAATGACACGAAATTTACAGACTTACTAATGGAGTTTTCTAAAAATGCTTTAAATGTGCTTTAAATAAGGTTATGAAAGTCATATCGAAAATTCTACACTTATTTACTGCATCAAATTGTAGTTATTTGTTTAATCAGTCGATGTCTTAAGTTCATATAAATAATTAATAGATCAATAAGTTATCAAAATGAATTATTATTGACAATGTGGTAGAATTCTTTGCAGTTTTAGTGCACCACCCATTTCATTATAGCTTTGCATACCGCTGGGATCTTTAAAAGGTATACTATAAGTAAGGTAGAGATTTCACGAAGCATTCCAACTGAACCTTAAGCAATAAACAATAACTGTGAAATAAATCCCAAAACCGTTAATTAAATACCAAAGCGAAGCGATCATAGCTCAGTATCGCGGGGTAAGCACACTGGAGGCCTACCCCGAGCTGTGGCAATCAAACACACCATCAGACAGGCTGTAATGAAGACTTTTAATTACAGGGCCGGCTATAAAAATTATTATGCTAATTACAATTAGAACCGGGCTCTATCGTCAGCCATTAATCAAACCGTCAGATAGTTTTATGTACTTATAAAACTTTATTGAAGGGGCAGTTGGAATTTTGTTTTTTAATGAGACGATAATGGTGGAGATAATGTTTTTTATTTGTTTTTTGGGTGTTTTGAATGAACAAGACGGCTTTTAAAATAATAATGTATAATTATTATGCATTGGTATAGGTATATTCAGTAAAGACTGAGTAAAGGCATGTGTTGACAAGCCCGGACAGAATGAGGGTTCTACTATAAAAGTATTACTAAATTAAAACGATAAAACGTTTTATTTTAAATCTGTCTGCATCTATAAGTGGTTATTTAACAGTCTTAACATTTTAATAGCAAACGCGCATGCAGTAGTTAGTTGGTGATAAGTGGTCACTACCGCGTATATACTTTAATAAACCGCAAGAAGTATTGGAATCGTATTTAAGGTACGCATAGAAGCGTTGTTGTCTAAACTAAGTTGGAACGCTACGTGTCCTGACTGACACTCCTGACCATATGTATTTGAATTTTGTATTAGTGAATTCCCTGGACCAATCCACAAATACGGTACAAAACCATTGAAAACATTACAAAGTGCATTAAACTATAGAAATATCCTTAAGACAAGGGAATTAGGTCGGAATTAACATAACGATGGTTCAATATTAAATATTCATTTAAGTTCATAAACTTGCCCCAGCGCCCTCTGTAAATATATTCAAGAACTACATGTCTGTAGAAAGCAGATTATTCAAAAAGTTCGTAATAAATTTATTATAAAGACTTATACAGATAAAAAATGCAAAGTAGTATGTTAACTAGAGATTTTTTGCCAATGTCACTCCTACAATTTAGACGAATCCAATGACACCTCATATGTTAAAATCCGTGAAGCCGTTGGTTTCCGAATGAAGTTAAACATATATACATATATGCATACATAAGTAAATATACACACGCTCAAAAAACATTAACCACGCAGTTGCGTAAAAACGTAAGACACTTAAATTCATGTAAATTTCAAAATTTACAATATGAAAGAGATAAGAATCTTCAAAATATACCGCGAGTACGTTCGAAGTGTCTCTGTGCTAATCTACTCTGAACAGACTTTGTACCACAGAGTAGAATTGAACGCAGAACGGTCACACTTATATTTTATTTACAATACTTTAAAAAGTTTTCACGATACTTTAAAGTAAAACATTCTCAAAATTTAACTTTTAAAAGTTATAAATTAAAATGGAAAGGTGCCAAAGTTACGATATAGGTATTGTTGTTATTAAGCATATTTCAAAGAAATTCAGAAATATGCGAAAACACTGATAAAAATGGCTGTCATATTCAATTAATCTTTATTTTTTGAAATAACTGGAACATAGTAAGTAATTGTCAGTGTTATCACCTAGGTTACCATCGACCTTACAGGTATTAAGCCCGTTATTAATATCAAAATAATAATCTATCAATTTTTTACAATTAAGATCTTTCGGCAAAACGCTGAATAGATGAATTATTAATATCAGGCGATAATCAAGATGTATGCAAATAATCATCAGTAACAAAGTGCAGATACGCATAGTGACGTCAAAGGCATGTTCCCTCTGGCGCCGCTTGCCCTCGGCGACGCAGAAAGCACGTACCGGCCACTTATCAGTGCCCACACGTTACTGCGAACAAACTTATCGGCGTTGGCTTAAAAATTGCTCTTTTCGCTTCATAGTCTTATACATGAGGCGCTGAGATTCGGTGTTGAGATTGGAATTAGCAGTTAGTAATAAATATTACATGTAATATACATATTTAAACTCTTCTCCGTTTGTGCCTCTAGAACAACTAGTACGATTCACAAGAATTTGTTTAGCATGGAAATACCATATCCGGGCAGGTTATGGTATTCATCTGGTTAGAGTAACTTAGTGTTTTAACAGTAATTCATGACAAAATAATAATTATACTTGAAAAAGTAAAAAACACTCTAAAATCGCACAAGGAACATCGCTAATCCTGATGTGAATGGGATAAAATATTAAAATCGTGTTCTATCATCAGTTCTTCATAAGTGTTCAAAATTTTAAATTAATCGGCTCGTGGGTAAAAATGGAGTACAAAGATTTCGTTATAAATCTACATACATACAGGTCAAACTAATAAAAGCGTGGAAAAAAAGCCGGCGCCGGCGTAGCGAAAGGGATGCAATTGATGTATTGTGACATAGGAGTGCAGGGGAAGGGGGGGGGGGAATAAAAGTAGGAATAAGTAAGCGATCTATACCTACCTAAACTTTTAATTTATGTGTGAGGTATTTTGTTTACTTTCCCTTCTTTCTTCCTTCAAAATGTGACCCTATTTTGAGGCTTTAGTAAAAATATAACAAAATTAAAGTGACATCCACATCAACAAAATCCAAAATTAAAAACCTGTAAGACAGAAGTCTTATTCTCATGGGATATCAATTAAATGAAATACCTTAACCCATTAATTTTATAAGCAAAGATAAATATACCATAAAGACATGGTCTGATTGCAAAACCGGCTCGCTACGAATACTAATAGAATATAGTTTAGTGTATCAAGTTAACTTGAACAAGTTATGTTTGCTTGTTTCCCTTATTTATTCTAACCTTGTTCACGTGCGTGAATAATATTGCAGTAACACGTTTATTATTTCCTTAACGGCTTAAGGTATGAGCTGAGGCGGAGCCGGTTTAAGTAGAGGGTAAAAAAAGTTATGTGATAATTAAAAATAATAGTAAAAAATCAAATGATATAATTAACAAAAAAATAACTAGATGTGATAATTGTACTAAAGTAATATGTTTTCTTCCTACTAAGTATCTATCCATACGTACCTGAGTTGTCAATTTAAACACAAAATATGAAAATTAAAAGTAAAATCACAAAACCAAATTAACTTATTTTTAACAAAACCGATATAATATAAAATCAAATATTTAGTCTTTCTCTTTTGTTTGTTCAAAGCTTCATCCAAAAAATTAGATTAGTATAATAATTTAACGATATGCAACTATTTTTGAAGAGAAACACGGCAACTTACGTCTTTTAAATCAAATCAAATCAAATCATTTTTTTTTATTCAAAATGGGTTCTTTACAGAGCACTTTTTGAATGTCAATACAACTACTAGCATTTCAAAAGGTGTTTCGTTATGGAGAAGAAGCTTTAAAATGTATTCATAAAAATGTTATTTTAGTTCCGAAATTAGCTAACTCTTATCACTTGTCCCACACTTCATAGTTAGCGTGCAGACACAAAAGCACGTAACCACAAACTAATGCAAATAGAAGAGTTCCAGTCGTAACCGAGCCGAGATTCTATGAATTAGCACCCACTACACCCGTCCCTTGCCAACTTTACCGAACCGAGCGAGACAGCATCGCATTCAACATTCAGGACAGGTGTGTCTCGTATTGACGACAAAGATAATAGCGGTCACATGCACGCAACTTTAACCGTTATTCCGACCCACAATGGACCATAATTGTATGGGTTTGCTGTTGCATTGTACTTAATTATTACCGAAGTGCGACTTTTGACAGCTCCGTTACTTGTTATTGGGTAAGCATTAATCATGCAACAATGGAGCTAATTGAATTCTAGGTATGCAATGAATGTTCTAAGGAGTACCCGTCTGGGAGGTACGCTTCAAGATCTCATGTGTGGTCAAAACTCATCGCACGTCAGAATGAGTTCTCATGTGTGGTCATATTTCATCGCGTGCGAAAATGGGCTTGTGAGGGTTTAGAACAAAAACATGTTCAAGTCGATATTAATTTTAATTAAAATATCTGACAAAAGTGATTTAGTATTTCGAACATACGGATGAAATTTTCAAAATTCTGCCGATTTGTAACCAAGTACATCCTCGAGAATATCGGATGAATCGTTATATTTATACGACATATAAACATTGTAAAAATTTTAAAATTTGTCATGCATCCGTAAATTGACCAATCATAAAACGAATGCCTAATTTCTCTAGGTTTTTATCCCAGACAAAAAAAAAGTGTAAATAAAAAATCCATCGAACAAAGTAATTTAAATAAAAATGAAAGCATAACAAATACATAGTATACAAAAATGTAAGCTATTAAATCTATAAATTAACACTAATGAGATCCCAAGGTTGATGCATTATAAATAGGGTCCTAACAATAAGCTATAGAATACAAATATAGCCTAAGTATATCTAGATAAGCCATATAAAATACGCCATATTGAGTTTAGATTCAAATCTAGGCACCATTTATAACCTACGTGATTCGCTATTTAAATACATTGGCACGTGCACATATGCGGTCGAAATTGTTACTATTTATTATGGTTTAGTACTTCAGTTTATTAGATATTTATAAGTTTAATGGTCACCTTTATATGAATATAAAAAAAGGAAAATTAAGAAATACATCCAAATGAAATCAAGCTTAAAAATCCAATATTTTTTTTATTTTACAATATTAGGTGGTTACTGCACCTAATATTGAAAAATAAAAAAACATACTGCCAAATATTTTACACAAGAATTTCACAAGACTTAAAAGATATCACTCGAAAATTTGAAAATATTTAGAAAGATATTGAAAAAATATAATCAAAAATTTATACAGGGATACTCGTAGTGTAGGACTTCCAGTAAAACGATACCAGTTAAATTAAACACCAAAAACTGAAAATTAAAACAGATGGATTTTTAAATGCACCCTCTTAACGACTCGGAATGGGCTTAATTAAATTCAGTAACGGAAACCGCCACCACGACCTAAGCCAACTGCCACAACAATATAACTCATAACGTAATAAAAATGAAATGTTTATTTTAAATTTAGAACTGACAGCCATGACAGCTGTCCGGCGGCCATTACGTACGAGCAAATGAACCGTTAAAAATAACAATTTACTCAATGTTTCACATCGTTTTAGTCGCTTATTTTCTAATTTGGTCTCGTTACGGCCGATTAATTGTTTGTGTTTGTTCTCACTTGTTTCAATGACGCCTTACAGGTGGGTCTGGGTGGCTTCACGTAACAAAAATCTTTTTAATTTATCTGAACAGTTTTGTAAATGGAACAACTCTTAATGTTTCGTTAAGTTTACAACCTTTACAACCTTTAATGTTTCGTTAAGTTTTCCTTTGAAAGGAGTATTTAAGTAGATTTAGATACGACATGGGGGTTTGCTTACTAAAGATTTTGTAAATTTTTGCCTACTACCATTGTCAAAAAAAATGATCTTTAGTAGCTAAAACATGGATAGATTAATTATTACCTATTACCAAGCATCCGCCTTATATCCAACTGTTTTTTAATGAAATACATTTTATAAACACCTATAAATAGAGCAGAATCGAAATACAAATTGAACCCGGATCCCTTTGCATGTCAGTCCCGTACGATAACTACTACGTTACGCGGGTCGTTAAAATAATAGAGCGGAACATGCAACCACACATTGTTATCGTTACGTGAGAGCACGTGTCGATGCTGCGGTGACGAAAAAACTTCATAAAAACTTTCTATTTATAATATATAGGTGTCTAACGAGCATGTCGTTCATCTGATGGTAGGTGGCTACTGGCGCTCATGGACATCTATAATCAGCCCCAAATAAGATGAGAATCCTACCTAAAGTCGGCCACATATGCGATCGTACTCGTACCACGGAGGACTAAGTCGGAAGGACTCGGAAATAAGGGAGTAAGGAAGTAAGGGAGACACCCTTATCACACCCTTCCAAGGCTTAACACTGCTGTTTTTAGGTAGAAATAGGTGTGGCGGTGTTGCCTCCAGAGTCGAACCAAAAAAACGCCCTACCAAAATATTTGACCATATTATTATCATTACATCAGAGCACGTGTCGATGTTGCAGTGACAGAAAAAACCTCGTAAAAACCCATTCGAAAGCCATGATCGCAATTGCCCTTCGAACTTTTTGAGCTATTTTTTGTAACGCCACTCAAGAACACCTGCCACCGCACTTGAGATCGATAAAACAACCGTAAAACCCATTTTAAAGAACCCATTAACGGAAACATTAAGTTAATAACGTAAATAAACGAAATTTCGACTTACGTGTATTTTATGTTGGAGTTTTATGTGCCTTACGTATTAACTTAGGATAAGATCGCTAAGTTATTTTTGAATCGGTGTAATTAAGTAAATATTAATGTTGTCAACAATAAATGTTACTATTGAGTCGTAAATAAAATTTTAGTGCATCGCTGAATTTTATTTAATTTTAATTATATTTTACCTACTGCTAATTAGTTACAAATTTTTGGGGGTCAACATTATGGGTACCAACGCCATATCTGTCATACCACGAGTTACACGAGGCAATGCAACTAAATCTTCAGATACTCAGGGCTAACAGGGTATCTGCTTTGCATTTAACGGTTCTTATTTTTTAAACAATTTATAGATATCCATGAGTAGCAACGAATTAAAAACAGTAAAGTAGACGGTATAGTCTAGTAGTAGTAGTATAGACGGTATAGTATAAGGTGTAGATATTTGTACCGTGGTATAGTACTTCCATTAGTATGCTTCAATGTAGAAGCGTTTCCAAAATTAAAATATTTTAATGGACATACCGGTTTCATTTCAAATCGTAAAGATAGGCTCTTGCTTTTGCATTAAAACGCATGCCATATTGCTTCCCACGAAGCTCGTATGGTACACACGAAACTTTATTGCTCGACGTTAGTCACTTGTGCCACTGAAAGCTAGTAACGACAAGCTATGTGATTAATCAGTTTAGTTGAATCAATATTCATGTCTAATTAATGATTAAGAGAAAAAGCGATATATTCTAAAAAACAAAAATAGATTGGAATAATATAATAGAATATCTAATAAATAATTCACGGTAAATAAAAAAAAACATCACGATAAACTTCATAAAAAGAAAACAGTGTCAATATTTTAGGTGTTATTTTTGTATTTTTTTATTGTATGTTTAATTTAAACATAATTAAACTATGCTTTAATTCTGCATTGTTATTGTCAATACGATACAATGTATCGAAATAAACAATATGATATCGCAACTCTTAATTCTCTCCATCTCAATTTATCGCCCTCGCTTCTCTTATACAGTGTAACCAGTGCTCTATCCAAAAACTTTATAACTTGACAGTTACTGTTTTGACTTTCGGCTCGACTGTCGCGAAGTGAATGTTAAACACGTGAATGGAATATTAAAAAAGTTGATGAACAAGAAAGACGCCGTCGGTCATTCATTCAGTACACAGCATCACTGTGTTAACTTTGTATAATAATGTGTTAGTGCGTAAAATTATTTATTAATGACTTGTTTGCGTTAAAGGTTAAAGAAAACATTGTAAGAAAATTCTGATGAGTCATTCTGTTGATAGTATTAGATCGTAAATCCCATAGTTCAATGGTATACATTGAACTATGAAACTTTACTTGAACCTATTTAATCGATGTTCTGCATTCAAAATGCCATAGATACACACACCTGAAAACAATAACACCCAGACCCAGAACAGATAATACCTATAGGTACATGGGTAAAAAATTGCGTAGCCGGGGATTGAACCCAAAACTTGCGGTCGTGTTACGCGAATTACTACTACTTGTATTTCATTGCTTCATTAGACATACATAGATCCGCTAATTACAAACATAATTACAATCCATAAATTCCAATTATCCACTGATAACAATTATGACATTCAACAGCATTCGAGGCTCGTATCCTGCAGCTGGAGCCACTAAAATGTGAACATGAAAGTATCAAGTCTATTGTACCTACCTACTATTAAGTAAGAATTGTGTAAAGAAATTATTTCGAAAGTTTTATGTGGATACATAGTAAGTAAGTAAGTAAGTAAGTAAAATAGGACATTCTGGAGAATAAAATACGTCCCTAATTACAATATAATAATATAAAAGAAAAAAAAAACAGCCATTTTAAAAAGGCAGGTAATAAATTTTTCAATTACATTATGGTCATGAAAAATTCTAGATTTTAAGAATTTTCAATATGTGCACAACAGCACCATCTAATTATGTATGTTTTTGCTGTCTAGGAACACATATTGTTAGGCAAATAAAGTACTTGATTACTAGTAATTATTATAAAAGGCGTGTTAAAAATAAAAAAAACTTGACTGTTTAAAATATAGCCCATTTCCCTCCCACAATTTAAATTGTTAAAATGCGTCAAGGGTTTTTTAGGCTGTGCGGCGTGCCAAAGAATGCGAAATACATACTACGCTTAAAAACATTACCTTCCACAGGTAAAAATCGATTACCACTTACAAATTCACACACCCAGATATAACTACATAAGAGATAGCTTTCACGAATGACTGTACTCACATCACTAATCCGTGACAAGGCAAATCGATATTATGGTAATTAATTAAACGGTACATCAACCCCGCTATCTGCTATCAGTTAATGTTTAACAGTTGTGTAACTGTGTAATGTGTAACAGTTGGTGAGAGTTAACTAGGAATTAGTGTTGTTCTACGGATAACATTAAGATGTAAAGTTAGATACTTTGACGTATTCGATTATATGTGAATTACATACTTAAATTAAAGTATTTTATAATAATAATTTACAATTCATTAATCGCCTCCAAATAGCTTTATACCCACCTACTGCAGTTTAGAATAAAGTAAAAATAAGTGAAATCTTTATTTTTGCAAAACCATCTAATCTTTCCTATTTTAAGAATATATGAATATAAACTATTGTTCAAAGATAAGAAACAGCGGAATAGGCTCAGGTTTCCAACGAAACCTAGACAATAAAAATGTTTTGTCTGAATTACATACAGACTAATTTTATACAGATACAACATTCCGTAATTATTAAATAAAAAATGTCTTAAAAACAATAACATCTTTACCTATTGCGACCTTGTTTCAAAACCGCGGGGACTTACGAGTATCTACGACAAATTCGCGACGGAGAAAAAAATAGCATTATTTTTACCCAAAACACGAAATTACTGTAACGCAATACACTTAGTATTAGAGTAGGTACCATCAAATCAAATAAGTGCGGCACAGAAACCTAGTGACATCATTTTATTACGCATAAAGTTGATTTAAGAGCGCGAGATAAAACGAGATAACGCGATAAAGTCGTTTGGGTAACAATAATTCTGCCGTCGACTCATCGGGAAAATAGTTAGCTACGACCACTTACTATTACAGGCTCTTCTTCATTGGGACGACAACGGCACTCTTGTCGCTTTTGGTGGCTTTAAGAGTATCCAGATTGGACTTTTCACACCTCCACGTCTCTTCGCACAATCATTTTTGCCATAAACGTGTAAACCATAAACCTTGAGCGATACCTATAGTATACCTTTGGAGGGCTTACCTAAGAGTGGTATGAAATGAAGGTCTTAGAAATAATAATAACGAAAAGGCCGATGCATTGCCGGTTTTGACAGAGATCCCTTCGAAGTCCGGGATGCATCGACGATTCCTCCGGTGTTGTAAATGTTCAAAGGCGACAGTGACTTCTTCTCTTCAGGTAGCCGGTCTGCCTTATCACTAAGTTTGATTTTAAAATATATTTTCAGAGCACAGCACACATGGGGCGTTGCAACTGACCTACAGGTCACCTATAGGTTTTTTTTTTATAATATAGGAGTAGCAGACGAGCATGTAGTCCACCTGATGGTAAGTGGCTACTGCCGGCCATGGACATCTGTAATCAACCGCAGATAGGATTAGATATTGCCGGCCATGGACATCTGTAATCAACCGCAGATAGGATTAGATATTCCTACCTGAGGTCGGCCACAGATGCGCCGCTACCCCTGAGGACTAAGCTGGAACGCCTCGGAAAAGTCTGTCTCCCTTACCACACCCTTCAAAACGGAACACAGCAGCGCCTAACACTGCTGTTATTAGGTAGAAATAGGTGTGGCAGTGGTGCCGCCGGAGTCGAACCACAAAGGGTTCTACCACCTTCAATCAATTGCCTATGCTACGACCTAACTTATTCTATAGGTCACAATCAATTGCCATGTTGTGACTTGCGACCCAACTTATTACGTCACAATTTCTCCAGCACTCCTCATTCCATTAAATTGTTTGATGACATAAGGCGTTTTACGTATAACCAACAATTACGTTACACACGTCTGTACACATATATTGTTGGGCGTGTTCTGAATATTTAAACGTGAGGTGTTTAGGTCCTTGAAATTTGACGGCTCAGCTCACGGTGAGAAGTGTACGATACAGCTTGTTGGCATCTTAATCCCCTAATATTAGATATTTAGAATTAAGACTAGACTAACAACAATTTAGCGAAGTATGCTATGTAGAATTTATATTTAAGATAACTTGTATAAATTTAAGATAATTTAACGTTATATTTACTTGTTTTACGATATATATTCGAAAGTTGTAGAATCCTTTGTGAATCGCCTCCGGAGGCACAATCGAAATTCTTTTTTGCCTAATAACAGCCAGTGTTAATAGCTGCTGTGTTCCACTTTAAAGTGTGTGGTAAATCCGAAGCGTTCCCAGTTAGTCCACGTCTCAATTTAGTCGACTAGTCCTCAACTAGGCCTGTAATGTAACCATCTTGGGTTGAATAAGGATGTCCATGGCCGGCAGTAGCCATTTGCCATTAGATGGTAGATTTTAAAGTGGTAGAACCCTTTGTGGTTCGACTCCGGCGGCACCACCGCCACACCTATTTCTACAGCAGGGTTAAGCGCTGCTGTGTTCCGGTTTGAAGGGTTTGGTAAGGTAGACAGACTTTTCCGACGCGTTCCAGCTTAGTCCTCAGGGGTAGCAGCGCATCTGTGGCCGACCTCAGGTAGGAATATCTAATCCTATCTGGGGTTGATTACAGATGTCCATGGGCGGCAGTAGCCACTTATCATCAGGTGGACTGCATGCTCGTCTGCTACTCTTATATTATAAAAAAAAAAGATTTAACTAGTATTACTATCTATACTATTCTATATATCCATTCACAACGCAAAACGTGTTAACATTTTTTAAAACAAGTTCTTACTCCCCGCTTTTTTATTTCCCTGTAAAGCACGGACGAAGCCGCGGGCTTATCTTCTATATCCCATTTCGCAACATTCCATTCAGCTCAAGAGATAGACTATTTCTTTGTCCTTTGTGTTTACTCTTCGAATTGTCTCGTCTATTGCGATACGAAAATTCTTTTCTCAAAAATGCCGTGTACCGTGGATCTCTTATTGTAATTCTTAAAGCGAAATACTTATTTCAAATTGAAATTTCTTAGAATTGTTATATTGTTTACGAATAAATTAATTGGGAGAATGAATTAAATTTAACTATCTGTCTGTGAATTTAATTATTTGTTTTTTATTGTATTATAAATATTAAGCGCTCCTATTTTTAGTATTTTAGCAGAAGGATGTGTAAGACTTACACGAGGCATCCCGACTTAATCCTCAGGGATAGAATAACAACAAATATATTGTACCAAAAACGGCGTCTCTATTTTACGTATCTTTACAATAATGTCCATGTTATACTTTACAAGGGAGGTTTAAAGAATAAAAGTCTCATAACAAAATTAAGTTTACACGCGTGTAGGAAATTTCATATTCATGCTAGAATAAGCCTAAAATTAAAGCTTCAGCCTCCGCCAAATTTGGGTTAGTGGCGTGTACTCTTATGATTCTCATATCCATGTTTAACCAAATCCTTAAGGACTTAAATCCGCTTGCGGCCTTGTTCGAGATTAGCTTAGGCTTTCCTGGCGAGAAAAATATGAAAGAGGTAAGTATCCAAAGAAAAAATACCTTACGAAATGGTGGTTATAAATAGGTAATTTTAAAGTCGCTGTCGTGAATATAAAATTGCTATCGAGAATAACTGTTTCGAAAGGCAATTTTTTTTTAATAAATATTGTTATACGGATAGTCTAAATTTTTGTTGTACATGTAACAATAAATAAAATCCAAATCGAAAGTGGCGTTATGTCATTTTAAGTGAGTAAGTGGATGTATAAAAAATAACAGTTAATTTTAATTTTCACCAAAACTTTGCCGAATACGATTTCTCTTTTTGAATATTATGCAAATTTAGGCACATCCAATTTCAAATAATCATTTCGGAATGGAAAACATATATTAATATAACATGATTAATGTTTATTTAAACATAATCTTAAATTGCACATGCACGAAGTGGCAATGTAGAAGATTGGTTTACTTCAATCATTATAACTTGTGATCAATAATCTTTAGTGATCTCACCCACATTTAGTTACACACATTTACACAATCTTCTACATGGTAAAGTTATAACAGTAAAAGATTTACGTAAAAATAAAATAGTCGAAAAGAACTAACTCAGCTATACCTAAACTACGAACAAAATAGACCAGTAGATCCCAATGAATTACTCTGATCACGTAAAAAATTACATACATTGCTTACTAAGAACTAAGTAACATTTATTTCGCCAGAGTTGCGTCTAGTTACGCAAAATATTCGTTTGGATACCGAAGATGTCCATAATTGGGTTAGCCTTTCCAATTCGGAGCTCGTACATCCGATAAATGGTCTTGTAAACAATGTTACATAATTTATCTATTTAGCTAATTTGGTTTGCTGAATTGCTGAGGATTTCTCCACGCCCATATCACGATTTATACAATGAGCTAGAAGATCGCTACAATGTTTTATGTTCTACGGGTCTTTCCTCATGACTGAGAGAGACATCAAGGTGTATTCTTATCTACTGCTTCATTCGATGGGAAATGGTATGGCTTAGTGGCCAAGTTGCATGCATTTAACCCCGTAAGCTAGTCGTTTTAGCTAAGTGGGCTGCTACCCAATGATAAAAACCAGCATCTTAACCGGCCCTCCGAAACTTGGTGGCAAGAATTAGATCGATAATATGATCGACCGATATCGATTGTTACAATATTTCGATTATCGACCTCTCTAATTGCAATTATTTTTACAACAGTTATGATAATGACGAAAATATAGACCGAAACATAGCTAAATCCAACGTTAATCATGAAGACGATGGCGAATTGACATAGATTGACGGTAACGTAATAACAGGGACAGCAGGAAAAAGGATATCCAAAACCTAATATCGCATCAATTGGTGTGCAGAAAGGACCTTTACTAAAACGAGTTGAAAAACGAGAAAAATGACTTCTTAAATAATAAGATTTTATTTCTGGGACCTTGATAGTTTTTTATTCCGAAACTATCACAGACTACCGACATTAAAAAAGTCCTTTAATTTAACCAATTTTGCGATAGTTCTAAAAGTTAAACGTACTGTAAAGTTTTAAACCGAGCTATGCTCCATTCCTCACAATATATTACCGCTACCTGAAGATTACCTTGTGGAACCCCACAAATATTAAACAATAAAATAATTCTAAGAATTCCTTCAAACGTAAAATTTGACACTCCAAAATTACATAAGGAATTCTAACCATTATCTGGAAGGAACAAAAAAGCAGACACTTAACAATTAGGCGGTAATTTTGAAGATAATGACTCGTGAATGGGTATTATTATAGCAGGTAAAAAGGCTGGCACGAGTTCTTCTGGTCTTAAATGAGATTCGAGGATTTAGTTCTTGTTAAATCGTTAGATTAAGACTTCGATAAGGAATTCTAAGCTGATTTTAATCCAGAGATCGTGTAGATTTACGATTTGTAAAATGTAAATATAGAAATATATTTTATAATTTTTTATCAACTTTGATTTTCATTTATGCAAATATAATATTAAATTGACTTAGCAAATATTAAATGAAGCATAATTATGGAAAAGTAAATATTCGTTAAATAAATACTTAGTTATCGCCCACGTACTTAGCTGTCATCGATTTTTTAAATTTTAAAGTATAAAACGTACTCGTATACACACTTCACGATGGGTTTTTTTAATTAGATTATAAACATTAAAGTATGAATCCAGGGTAATATACATAATTTTGTTTTACAATTGAAATAAATGTAATTGTTTTTAATTTAGAATCGGATTTTTTTATAAAAAACAGAAAAACAAGAACTTAAATATCCTAATCTTATCTAAAAATAAAATTTATTGAATAAAATCCCGCTGTGATCACATCCTACACATCTATCATAATATCTGTTTATTCGAGTGTCGCTTAAAACTAGACAAAATTTTACTTTTGTCCAATTGCGGCTCCAATCCAACGAAACGTCATAAAATCTGTCAAGCAGTTTGGGATGCAGGGCATTCCAATGAATAAGACATATTGTGTTCGTGTGAAGGGTGGGGTTAGGGAGTACATTTTTCCAAGCCATTCCAGCTTAGTCCTCAGGGGTAGCGGCGCATCGGTGGCCGAACTGAGGTCTATCTAATCCTATCTGGGATTGATTACAGATGTTCATGGGCGGCAGTAGCCACTTACCATCAGGTGGACTGCATGCTCATCTGCTACTCGTATGTTATAAAAAAAAACCGACATACGCTTGAAAAACATTATTCATTGTAACTAGTCGGGTAATAAAATAAATAAAAAATCAACGACATTTAAATGTAATTGGTAATTAAAATAAAGTCGCGGGCACAAGCTAGTACATTATAATAACAAGATGTTCTGTACTTGTATGTCAATGTCGCAAGAGTTCAAGCTGAATGTCAATGATAATTAAATGAGTATTCTGTAAGTAGGTACATATTTTATTTCTTATGTATAACGGACACGTATCTATTAAAATGTTTATTTATTTTCGTTTATACCTATCTTTTCGATACCTACTGCGAATAACAGGGGTATTTTTCTATTATATCTTTTTGATATGTTATACACAGCTAGATATAGTGTTACGTGTATACATGTTTTTTTGGGCAGACAATAGTACATTACGATACGCGTGGCCAAAGTAGCCTATTTTTGCACGGCGTGAAGTTAGCGCCCAAGCGCAGCGAGGGTGCTAAACGCCGTGCAGATAATAGGCTACTTTTGTCACAAGTATCGTATACTATTTTATAGCTCGTGTGACATAAACCCGCTTATACTTGTGAAGAAATATGAAAAAATATGATAATTATTTTGAAACTTATAAATGATTGAAACTAAAAATTATGAACTAAAAAAGCAATAAAAATGTGACACAACCAAAACCATTGAAATTTAGAAAATTTAGTAATTATTCTGCACTTGTGATAAAGACAAATCTAACACCACACATACGTCGAAATCTATCAAGCTATTTAGGCTATATACAGGCGTATTAAAGAAACATATGATAAGCAATCACATAATGTACTAATACATAACTAATACTAGTGATACAGTAGAAAATCGATTATCCGGACCTTAGTTATAAATATTCGCGATTGTTCGGATTGTGAAACGTGAACAAGTAACTTTGTAATAACCCTTACAGATCAGCCACATTTTGTGTGACTTGTGCATTTAAATTCCGGAAAGTCGCCAAATCGCAACAAAATAGTTACTATAAAAAACAAAAACCCGATTGCTAAAAATATAACCTATGTTATCGCCACAATTTAGACGAATTCAGCGACACATCATGTATCAAAATTAATGAAGTCGTTTGAGTTTGCCAAAGAATGCCAAAGAAAAATACATACGTAACAAACATATAGTCGAAAAACATCACCTTCCTAAATCTTTTTAAATAGCTTTTCTTCATAAACTCAATTATCGAAATTTTCGATAATCCGAATGCCACAAATACGACAACAAATAGGTCGCTTAGCCGAGATTCTACTGGAGTAGTATTATGGCTAATTTTGATAACGATTCCTAATTTAAATATCTCCTACTATGGTGTGTAGCGAAAATAAAACAAACACAGTCAAAACAAACAATAAAATTCGATAAAGCCCAATAGTTAGTCTTATAGTGATGCTATTGCTTAGTATGTACACAATGGCAAAAAAATTTATAAATACGTCCAAAATAAAATATTAAAATAATTATAGCTTTAAACAAAATACTCATTACTCACTTTTAATTTTTAAATGGCATTTAAAAGTATGAAACGTTCATAGCTATGTTTATTTTTTCAAATGTGAGGGTAGTGTATTAATATTCGTACGGTGTAAAAATCGGCTACTTTGGACACAGAAATGCGTGGCTAAAATGTGGGTTTATGTCACAGAGTGCTATAAAAATTTTTAGGTATATGACTGAAATAGAAATGTATCACGCAGTACCTGACGGTAAGTGTTGCCGCATATGGACTTCAGTAACCAACTCTGTAGAGAACAGGGTTTCTACCTGAAGCCGATTACAGTTGCGTTACCAATCCCGAGAACTACTTGTAAGATAGTGGCATCATATTTAAATCAGCTGGCATCCACACTTTTCCAAACTGATTTTTTTTTCGAAAAGACGGTTTTACATACGTGGTAGTAAAGTAAAAATCTACCCATATTGATGTTATAAATTATGTCCGTATATTTAGACAGACATAATTTGAATAGACTAACTTAAACTAAGAATTCTATGCTAAGCGTTAATTAATAGAGTAAGCGCACATTTCTTTGTGTAACCAGGTTTTGAAAATTCAGGTCGGGATGCTTAAGTTTTTATCTCGTTTTTGAAACTGGCCACGTTGGTGTATTTTGCAACGGGGGTAAAAAATATTAAAAGGCTCAGTACTGAATCTCGGATGCAAGGCTTTGTAATATTCCTTTAGTAATTTCCAACGAGACTTAAATGAAATAGGCTCATATTATCCGTAATATAAGAATTTTACGATGCTTTCGAAAAATTGTCTCCGTGTCCCCTGTTGTATAGTCAGCGAGAAAATATGAACATTAATGTCATGCGATAGAGAGAAAGATTTTTGTCAGAATCATAAAATACGAGTAGTTTAAACAACGATCACCGGGGTGAATTCATTAAGATATGCAATACAATTTGAAACAACTTCCCCGTCGGTCTCGGATTCGATTCTCCGCATGCGCACATCATTACGGCTCTAGGCTTTTGAGTATTGTTTGGTGCTATGTTCATCATTTTTTAAAGCTTTATTTTATTTTACTCTCGGTTAGGTCATCAAGTCATTATTTTTATGTTAGCTTAGAAGTAACAGCGAAATTAAGTGAAGCGATTCCTAGCCATAACTTTATAGTTTATTAACTATCGGTTAGACAAGTGAATTAAGACACTTATAATTGGATTTCAAATTGTTTATGAAAGAATAGACAGTGATTTCATGAAATATTTAGATCAGTGCTATTAAAATTTGGTAATAACGACTTTTACGGTCATCTTAACCTCCAAATTAGATAATTTATACGACCAGTATACAGAATCTTAAATTTATAACGTTATAAAACTTAATATATTTGAATCAGAATACTTCGGCTAAGTTTTATTACATTTGGGATTAAATAAATGCAAAATTGTTTGCGTTTGCTATCTTAACATTGTAATAAATGAAATTAAGTTTGAATTATTCAAAATCACATCTTAATGGTTTATGCAAAGATGCAAAACGACTAAAATATTTACAACTACATTAAATTAACATTTCAAGTAATTGTATAATATGTATAATATGTTTCATTTACTATTTAATGTAGTAAACAAGTTTGCAGCGCATCTGTAAGAGACAAGTACCGCCCACGGATAGCGATTATTAACCCCAGATAAGATTTGAGTACTACCTGAGATCAGCAACTGATGCGTTGGTACCCCTCGGATGTAAGGAACGCCTCGAAAATGTATATTACTTTTCTCACCCTTCAAACTGAATCACAGTATTTAATACTTTTGTTATTAGGCAGAGAAAAGGGTGACAGTGGTTTCTCCGAAGTGGGACTACAAGAGTTCTATCGCCTTATATAATATGCATACGTTTGACATGCAAATTATTACAAAAAATCCCTGTAGTTATAATCCGCTCAGGTATAGCTATGAGTCGAAATTTATAAAGACCGCTCGTAAAATAAAACATCATTGTCAACCCGTTCCTGTCCCAGTAATCCTGGGCATGAGTTCCTCTCAGAGTGGAAGTTCAGGTCATTGTTCTATTTTACAGTATATGAAATTAATTAATTGTGGTAATTATTAATTTTACACACTCAGATAATACAAGCCACGCTACGGATCAAACAATGCGGTCGTACGGTCGCGGCAGATTATAACCACAACCGCGTTATTATCATGAAAAGCGTCCAAATTACGTTCAATACAATGAAACATTTTTTCAATTAATTATAATTCAATTAAATGATTTACTGAATTTATTGATTATTATTATTAAACGTAAGTGCCCGTCTGTAGAATAATTACGTAATGAAAGTTTTATATCTATACAATAATAGTTTCATGCTCATATAATGCAACCAAAATATTATAATGTATCTCCGTCTTTGTGGAATTATCGGAAATATTTGAAATTTCTGCTATAATAATAAAATTATCTATTTCACAACCTATTATTAGTAGTGTACACAAACACATGATGCAATTATAAGAGATCGAAATGTACACCACTTAGCCTACTCGTAAAATAGAACATGAAATTCATTAATTGTGGTAATTATTAATTTTACACACTCGGATAATACAAGAACTACGGATCAAACAATTCGGTCGTACGGTCGCGGCAGATTATAACCACAACCGCGTTATTATCATGAAAGGCGTCCAAATCACGTTCAATGCAATGAAACATGTTCATTTAATTCAATTGAATTATTTTTCTTCATTTAATTTTTATTTATTTACTTTGCATGTTTTATAAAGTTGATTTTATAATTAATAATGATTGTAATTAATATGTAATATTATTAATCATTATTATAAATATTGTTACACTCAATTAATTCATTTATTTGATACAGTGGTTATTTGTTATAATGCAACGGAAAGGCCCGTCTGGAATTTTTGCATAAATTATAACTATGTTTTCATAAAACACATTAATATTTCGATTTTAATAATATGTTATTGTATGTATACAAAAATTAGTAAATCTTTTGGACTTTTTGCGAGATTATCGGGCAAAATAAATTATCGGTACGAGTAGGTACGCAAAAACTTGGACCCCCAGAAATCTAACTTCTTAATTTACGTGTTCGTGTGGCCGGGCTTCAAACCCGGAAACCTCACCATCTCAAATCGATTAAGGACCGCTACGCGAGTCGTCAAATTCGGAAAAATCTACTGTTTTTAAAGAACCGTGAGCGACACTCTATAATACCTATGCACTTTTTATAAAATGAAATTTCTTTAAGTTTAATGGCAATCACAATAAATAATAATAATTGTAATAGTCTTTGCTGTTTTTGATGAATTAATAAAATTAATTTGAATTATAAATTACTGTTATCGATTTTTATGTGGTTATATAAAAAATTTAATCCACGTATACAATAGTATAGCAAATGGACTTGGATTTTTAAAATTCGGTAAAGATAAATGAAAATAATATTTAGTTTTATACGTACGTATATATACCTACGCATGCATATCCTACTCCAAATTACAATAAAATCCTGGTCAGATTATTTCACACAATGTCACGCTCGAACCGAACCGTTCGCATGGTCGGGGCAGATTGTAACCACAACCGCATATCATGTGCAGCGCCATCTGTCTATAATACTGTTTAAATTTTACATTACAATACGATAGATTTACTTAGGAACCTAGCTGAATAGATTACATTTAAGAGAGCCTTAGCTTAGAACCGATACTGTCCGATCTTATTCATGGCTTTAACTGTTCAGTTAGAGCTAGCATTTCCGAAATAAATGTTGATAATTTATTAATTTACTTTTGAAACATGATACTCTCGTGATTATGACATTGTTTCGTTGAAAGAGCGCCGCAAATAATGTTATCTATTTATTAAAACATTATTCCTAAGATTGACACAATGATGAAAACCTTCATTTTACTCGTTGAGCGTTTCATCCACTTTTACCACAACAGACGATATAAAAAAGTAATAAAAAAATATTTAAAAGAAGTCTTACTTAAATTTTCGTCAAAAACGACTACTACATACTTAATATTAACCAACTGTTTAGTACTTCAATGCCAATGCCGAATTAAAAAAGCACAATTTAAACGCAAAAAAAAAACAAAATAAAAAATATAATGCGGATAAAAAACTAAATAAATACTAAATTAATTTATTCACAAATACTGCAAAGCGAGCCGAGCGTTCGCATGGTTAAGGCAGATTATAACCGCAGCCAACCGCACGCCCGCATTCAAGCGGTTATACTTATAATACAAAAAAGTCCTAAACTTTATATTATTTCAAAACATTTTAAAATTTTATTGAAATAATATTTTAATGCTAGTATTATAAATGTGGTAAATGTTCACATTAATATAATTTCATATTCACTTACTTATTAAATTGCTTTATAAACTGTATCGTGGTTTAAATCCATTCGTATGGTTATGGCAGACTTTAACCGCACTGTCAAAACAGCGCGTTAATATATAAGCTGGAAAAGCAAGAATAATTTAATACTATTTACACCGAAATTGTATTATTTTTTTTACTTTTTAAAACTGTATACGTAAACTTAACGTTTTATCCCCAAAGTCACGTAAAACATAAAGTGAAGTACGCACTACGCAATTAATCATTATCCGTTTGTTCAATTTATATCAAAATGAACAAAGACGAAAAAATATTATTGACTGTCCATTAAGTGCAAATCGTACTCAACTCTTGTTTTTGTCTGCAGTAACCTGTATAAGCCCATAGAATACGATGTATGGCTTGTCTTACATCCCAAAAGCGATATTTTTGTATTTAAGAAGTAACTGATGAGCACGCGATACATTTCTTGGTTATCAGTCCTTGGACATTTGAAATTAATACCAAATAAGACAAGCCGGATTGTAGTTCAGTTACGGTTGAGACCGAATTTAGGAAAGACCCAACTTAAGAAGTATACAACTGTGTGCGGTATTCCTGAAATGAAACGCTTTACATACGTACGAGTACGTCTCCTTTCAAACCAGAACACAGCAGCGTCCAACTAGTTTAACAGCGTATAACATGTGGTGATTAATTTAAAGTCGAATCACGAAGGGTTATACCACCAAAACGTAAATTTATCCCTTTTATACAGGGCGCGATACGTCAAAATATTGCTGGTAGCTAGAGCGTCGTCAAATTGCCATACTAGAACGGCGCTGCCCACAAACGCTTGGACACTCGCCAGAATAATCAAGTAACGGAAAGGCGAAATGTGTATTATTTATTTTATTTTCCTTGTCTTTCAGTTCTGGTCGGAACCTACACTTTATTCGATAAGCTAGGGTCACGATGATCGCGTCAAATTCTGTTGTTGCTATATGTACAACAGTTAGGGAAACACAATCATTGGATTACAGAACTTTTATTGTTAGTCCACAAAACCTTTATTACTCATTAGCAATACCCGCGGCTTTATCTTTGTATTTATTCGGCCACAGAATTATTGTAAAATCATTCAGTTTTTCAGTAGCATGACAAGTGCCAAAATACACACATTACACAATAATTTTACAATAATTGTCGGATTAAATTGTTTGTAATAAGCTGCAAATTTGTACATTTACGTACCTAATTATTAAATTTCAATTACATTGTCACATTGCGTTGTATATCAATTAATTTACGCGATCTCGTCTAAAAAAATTCAATTATATTATAATTCGTCGTTCGTCGTTCGCCTTCGCTATTATAATTATCAATATATCGAACGTCTTTAATTGAAATTCCTATCTTATTGACCGTTACGATCGTTTCAATCGACCTTTCTATCATAGATCTAGTTCAGAACTCACGTTCCCGTTAATATCTCACCGCTTTGTTTGATGCCCACTTCGTCGTGATCGTGAAAGTAATGTTTCAGTGATTGTATTTGTGGGTTTGTGGGTACATTTTTTGCGGGAATCTCGTTTAGTTTTTTCGATAATAGTTTCACTGTTATCACGGTTTTTGGTTTGTTTTTCGTTGTGCTCGTCTATCAGTGTCGTGATACTTGTTATCTTCGTAGATATTGCTATAGATTAATTTTAATCAAGTCACCTCAATTCCCAATGACTCAATTTATCGGATTCTTGACTTTATAGAACTTGAGTATTAGTGCCACGAATGTATAGTGTGCCTTGAGACACTTAGTCTAAATTTAACATGTGTTCGAGTTACGCTTGATCTTCAAACTTGTTAAGAAGTTAGTAAATATATTAGCTATTAACTAGCTAAGAGAAACATAGGATAAACTTGTAAGATAATTTCTATTTTCGGTTACTCGAGTAAAACATGAGTAATTGAGTATCCTATGTGGGAGGGAGGTGGTACATACTGCGTGGTTTCAAATATATGTCATTATACATATTGGTAGCGGATTATTGCGAAGTAGTTTTTAAAGCTAAAAATTTTATGGCATATATTTTTACCAAGTAACGACTGATACTTTTAACTAAAACATGATAGCAGTTTTTTTTTTTTTTATAATATAAGAGTAGCAGACGAGCATGCAATCCATCTGATGGTAAGTGGCTACTGCCGCCCATGGACATCTGTAATCAGCCGCAGATAGGATTTAGATATTCCTACCTGAGGTCGGCGACAGATGCGCCGCTACCCCTGAGGACTAAGCTGGAACGCCTCGCAAAAGTCTGTCTCCCTTACCACACCCTTCAAACCGGAACACAGCAGCGCCTAACACTGCTGTTATTAGGTAGAAATAGGTGTGGCGGTGGTGCCGCCGGAGTCGAACCACAAAGGGTTCTACCACCTTCTACCACCTTCTAGTTTGATTTGCATTCAATTTTGGTAAGCGTCCCCTAAAAATGTGTAGGGCTTGTGTAAAGCTTGATTAATGGAAGCGTTGATTTATTATTAACAAAGATTACATATTTTAGTAACATACCGGAAACCCATTCGACAAACTAACTAAATGCTTTTCAGTTTTAAGTGCTTGATTTGTAAGACAGAAACAGTAGTAAAACTCCGGCGTCTACTTACAATTCTGTATCTACAAAATAAGGCTAAATATACCATAGATTTCGCCCATTACCTTATAAAAATAATTATGAGTCACGAAGCTAAGACGCAATGAGTAAACATTGCAGCGAACGTCAAACGCCACGCCTCGTTCATAAAAGTCAGCACTGTTTTATCGTTCAACTTTATAGCTCCTAGGAACTTATTAGATGTGGTTTTGAATGGCGCACGATTTTAATTTCCAGTAATATCGCCTTTGAAATTAATAAATCTTATTCGGAATAATGTTGGAAATTTCAACGGTTGGATTCGATTTGCTTCGCTCTGGAAGTTTGGTTTGAAAATCAATTTTTGCTTTACATGAAAAGTGCTTTTAATTTTACGTTGATTTTAATTTATATTTGCGTTTTTTTTCAACGTGATTTTAATTTAGCTGTGCAATTATGAGAACCCAGGTATTTTATTGCCTAATTGGTATATTTAAGTCGATGGATACCTATTATTTATTTGAACTGCCATGTACATAATAATTATGTAGATTTATGTCAACTTATCGCTGTCCCTCTGCAGGGTACGGGTCTCCTCTCAGAGTGAGAAAGGCTTAGGCAGTAGTATACCACACACCGAAGTGCGAATTGGTGCGACTGGATCTATGTTCAGTGTTAAAGCAAGTGATATCAAAATTTTCATACGCATATAACTTTGGAAAATAAGATGCATGCCTGGGTTTCGAACCTCGGACGCTCGAATGGCGAGGCCTCTAAGCGGTGATAGGTACCTAGGCTAGGTTACAATAACGTTACATAAAATATAATGTAATTTTATATAACTTGTAAAATGTACTTAGGTTTTGAAAACAACAATTAGGTATGAATACCGTCCCAATTTAAAGCAGCGAGCAAATCCGTAGGAAATAGTTACCATTCACTTACCGCCATTACCATAACTCACCGTATTAGTTATAGCGATAAATAACCCAAATGTTATCTAACATGACACTTTAAAAGTTCCGATCATTGCAAACAAGAGTGACCCAGTTCCAACACGGCTTAACCTTTTGGCTTGGTTTGGGCGCGAATATTTTACAGGAAGATATATATTATCAACTTCGTTATTACAAGTAGGTATGTCATTACTAGTCAAAGTTAAATTGGTAGCTATCTTTCAATAGTACATTAAATAAAGTGCAGTATAGTCCGCATCAAAATGCTAGTCCACTCTGAAGTTCTTGCGAGCAGGTGTAGTAATACAATTTGCAATGGCTACGCGAATTCATTTCTATGTTCAGAGCGGACTAGCAGTTTTACGCAGACTATATATTCATTAACCCGGATTGAAACAATAATTCCACCTTACTATATGCTCCAGGCCTCCTTTAGATATATGGAGATTTAGATATACATGATATTTTTAAGAAATTAAAAAAAACTGTCGTGAATAGCCGTTACATAGTTAAATTGTCTAATTTCCGCGATAAATAAAATAAAATTTGTCCCTTATCCAATGCTTCGTGACGTCTATAATGGTGACAATAAGGAGGTAGTCGTGGCATTGACGAGTAAAAGCATGTAGATACTAAGATACAAATACACCTAAATAATAATTCGATATTTAGTTTTCCGCTTAGCCGAAATTGGCAGACGACCATACCGACATATTTGTGCCAAGCGGAGAATCAGAATTTGATTAATTTGAAAACATATTTTCAACAAGTACATAATTACATTTGTCTCAAAGTAATGAATATTATAAAAAAATACGTGTAGAATTTTGGCATGCATAAATAAAAATACATTTATATTTTACTTGCGTATTTTAATATTTTTATATAAAGTGTAAAATTATAGATAAATATTTTGAATATTTTTTATCAATTATTAAAAAATAATTGTAATTTTACACAAAAAATGTCATTTAAATAAAAAAGTATATTTTATTAAAATAACATATTTTACCTACATAATTTTTAAATTGCAATGTAAAATATAAATTTAATTAATATTTCTTGATGCTTACATAAGATTATTACGTGTTCTCATAAATTCATTGTTTCAAGACTTCCTCAAGTTTATTCACAACAAAGTGATGTCATCGAGTGAATGAGCTATGTTGATTCATACGTAACATTACCTATTTACATTCTTGATACTTTTATGAAACTATTTTAAGCCGTTCATTTTTATTTACTATTTATTATTAACGTAAGTGTTTTTTTTATTATAGTCTTAATATGAATTGGCATGTTCACAATACTAATATTTTGGGTTACAAAAATATACGAGTACTTTTACATTTACAGGACTTAATTAACGTCATTTGTAGCGTCTTCAGTGTAATTACTTAGGCAAAAATATAAATAAATTCGTAGATAATGAGACCCTCTACCGCGAACGAGTGATATTAAGCAAAAAAAAACGAAGCTCAAAGAGGTGAAGCTCAATATCTTTAGCGACCACATTCTATTTTAGACGCGTAAAATATACTGTTACTAAATTTATTGTACGATTATTATATTTTGACCCAAATAAATTCACTAGCAACTATCTAAAGATGGAAATCTGCTTTCCGTACCTTATCCAAAATATTTACGTGCGAGCGCTGTTAACCGGTTTAATTTCAGACTTAAGTTATTGTATCGGGAACAATTAGAGCATTTCTGAGCACTCTGTTTATCGGAGCGGAATGCTCCACTGTGTTGGCTCTGTTCTCATTGCGAAGTAAGTTCTACGGAACAAGAACAACAACTTGGATGAAAGAACAGGAAATATTAGTTTGTTTCTTCTACTTACTTTCATTCATTGTGTCTTATAAAGCAGGCCGATGTGAAAAGCAATGATTGAACGGGGAATTGAAACTTAACAAAGCAACGGGCCTAAATTTGGTCTTTAATCTTATTTCAAGAAAACGATTACATAAACTTCTAGAAACAGCTTACAATTTCAGTAACAATCACAATAACCCGAAAGCTGTTTATTTGCCGATCTACCGGTATTCAAATATTCTAGGAACTGATTGTGAAACTGACTTAAATTAATATCTGTTTGTATTAGTAAGAATGGTAGCAAGTGCTTGGTTTTAATAGGATTCCGAGTAAATGGAACTTTGCTTTTAACAGTTCGTTACAATATATAAAGACCTTACGATTCATAAAATAAAATAGGCATGTGCCTTTAATTTGAGGAGCGGAAAATACTTGTTATTATATTCACGTGTTATCATTTAGTATAAAAACAAAGAGACTCAACATTTACTTTTGCTATCTTAGAAAAACACTTCATAAATATTATGTATCGAATATAAACATTCACATTTTATTACAAAGAAAGAATAACATCAAAAAAGAATGTAACGCATTTAAATTATTTTCGTTCCTTCATTTTACTCCATTGCTCAGGAAGTAGGTAGGTAAATAATGAATCTAGTTTGTTCTGTGTTTTCCCTTTAGTATATGGAAACATTTGAAAAATCTTTGGAATACGAACTTATATCGAAGTAACATTGATTGTAATTGATTTATATTGTAATTCATTACCTAATGTAAATTTCGGCCTCCGAGGATAGAAGGTTCAATTCCGACAAGTGTTGTTCAAATTAATTTTTAACTTGTTGGAGCAAAAACGTGAACCTCGTAATAAAATCTACATGACTGAGTTGACTATAATTTTCACAAAAAATTGAGGATCGTGGTTCACCAAGTATATAGCCTTAGTTCTCCTCTTTCTTGAGGAAAACTCGTGCCCGGCAGTGGCACAATACTTGAAGAGTTAAAGATTAATAGTTTGTTACAGAAATGCTATTGAATCTCGTTACAAACTTTGGAATGTAGTGCTGAAATCACAGTCTAAACATTAGCATAATATTAGATCATACGTCTTTGTAAACAACCAAAAAAACTGCACCACCTTGAGTACTTACTTATTAGTCGCAAATCGTAGGTGTGAGAACACGTAAGCCTCTTATCTTAGTTGGCAGAACGCGCAAAATTAGTTTACCTACCTTACTGTAGTAAGTAAATTCCTTAGCGGCACCAAAACTAGAGTTTCAACTCAAACCACAGTTCACTTGACAACGTTACACGCTTCACGGGGAACACATCACATTTTGCACAATACGAAAAAGATCCAGTTAGGAACCGACTCCGTAGGGATACACGTGAACACAAACCAGTTGTTAGTTAACGTACGATCGTAGCGGGTTAAGACGGTACGTCCGCACTCGACTCGGCCGGCCAAACGACTGAACGGCTGAGCGAGAGCGAGTGAGTGGTGGGAGTGAACGCAGTCGGCGGCTCGGCGCATCAGCCCGCGTGCGTGTTGTACGTTCTATAGCTAAATGGTTAGCAACCCTAACGATATTATTTTGTTTCGTTTAATTATTTTAAATTTAATACACTTTTGTAATTTATTAAATTAATAGAAAATTATTTTTACAACTTTAGCATACATTTACATTAATTTAAATGTAAAATTAAATTTAAAATGCGCAAGTATTACAATTAACTCGGAGTTTTATTGTATTAGGAATTTGGCTCACACAAATTAAGACTTTTCATTATTAGTTGAATTAGGATATAGTAGGATTATTAGGATAATGTGCAGATTGTAACTGTTCTATAAAGTCAAGTAACTTTGGGCGCGGTCGAGTATTGGAAGGGTGGATGCTAGATGTTTTTCACCTTCGTTTCTGTATCGAATAGGTGTGTTAAGATTAAATGCATTAATTTGAAGATATCTCACATCAGTTCTGACTATTTTCATCCACTCTGTTGCGAACAGGTGTAGTCATATTATTTACTATGGCGACGCGATTCATTTCTATATTCACAGCGGACTAGCAGTTTTACGGACTATACCCACTACGTTCCTCCACCAAGCGATGGGCATAATACTGGTACATAATTTAAGTCACCCCCGTTTAAAATGAGACCTTTAGCTTTAGACCTAAAAAGGCTTGCAGTTAGGTTATACACAAGACAGTAATGTACCTCAAGGTACGTACAGCCCCGTTTCTATAGAGTATTGTGATGTTCTTTTGTTGCAAACTAAAAGATCTTTTAAAGGTGTTGAATGGACGGTCGGATGCTGGCGGCGTGAATGATCCCTCAGGTAAACGCTTTGTTCCCTGAATGCACTTTGTAAATGGTATTACATATAGTTTAATATATCGGTTGCTATAAAATCTATATTTAGACGTAAATAAAATTTACGTGTCTGCGATATTAATCGGCTGATATTTTCTGTTTTGTATAGGTACGTTAAAAAGCGTAAGATTTTTTTCCGATTGTACAGACTAATTTTGGCAACGAGTCAACCTTTTTTGACTGGAAATTTGTTTAAAGACATTAAGACCTATAGATGTAAGATTTTATATAAAGTGGTCCTAAGGTGTCGTTTTTATTTTACAGATAAACAATGCGTATTACCATACCATATTACCTATACCTATATACCTGTACATATCTATATTATTTTTGCATAATATTAGTAGTTTAAGCAGTATTACGGTTCGACGAGTGTTGTAAGGGAGAAATACATTTCGAGGCGTTCCAACGTAGTCCTCAAACGTAGCAAGGGATGTAACCGACCTCAGGTAAGAATATAATCTTATCTAAAGTTGATTACAGATGTCCATTGCCCGCAGTAACACATTTACCACCAAGTGGACTGCATGCTTGTGTGCTACTGAAGTACTATAAAAAATGTTTTTTTTAATATAAATTTATAACAAAACGACGAGCCAGACAGGCTACCTATTGGAAAGCAGTCACCCTCGCGATAGACATTTGCAAAACCAGAGGAATCGCCAATGCATCGCCGCATACGGAGGAGAGCTCTTTTTTATTTCCTATTCTTGAATTATAAAAAAGTAGCGGTGGTGTCAGTCAAAACACGTAAGCCGTAGTAGGGTTTTTCATAACTATATAGCTAAATATAATTTTATTACGATGATTCATGTTAACCACTGGAAATTGGTATTCGCCTACCTTCTTTCATCTCCTCTTATGTGGTATACCTAGACATTAATAGCTATCATAAATATTTCAGAGTATTTGATCTCTAATTATACGTATTAGAAGTAAATTCAATTACTTATTAAGAAATTAGTAATTAAATTTACTTCTAACACGTGGTTTATTGCTCATCTAGAAGTCAATCGAAAAACAGAAGGACACATATTGCATAATTTATATCAAAATTTGTTCCACAATTGCTTAAATTGTACCTAAAGTATATATATAAAGATAATAGAAATAATGTACAAATAACAAACATCAAATTTCTAATAATAAAATAAAATAAAATTAAAGATTAGGTACAGAATTACATTTAAAAGGATTAAGAGCTCTACATTTTTAAAACTATGGATAGGTTCTAAAATAGGTTTATTTAGCCTGATAATAATGAAATTCTTGCAGACCCAAAGTTTCCCAAACTTTGCGAATGAAGAAACCGAAATAGTTTAAGTGATTTTTGCTACATATGGGTAATATGTAGCAAGTTCTTGGTCATATTGAGTTAATAAGCTACAGAATGTGGCGGTGAAGTTAAATTGAAAAACAAATACTTTGATATATCTAGACAAAGTGAAGTCTGGAGAAAGTTTCTTCAACGATACAAAAGTTCAAAGACTTTGTAACCAATGGAAGTACCTACATGTTATTGTAATATCGAAACAAGTCACTTTTCTTTTCTTTTTTCTGTATGTAAAAGAATTCAGAAAGTTTCGTCTTTACATTCAGTTCAGTCAAGTTTAGTTTACAAATATTCAGGCATTCATCTCCTATTCAGCAAAAAATAAATTTTAATTTTAGTAAATATTGATTGCTTCTAAAATCGTCTGCAGATGCTACCTCTAGAACTAAGATGGAAGCCTCACGTACTTATCTATTAATATAACTGAAATCAATCTGAAAAAGGATTAATTTTAAAGTCAAAATGTCAAAAATGTCACGCTTAACACATATAACCTGCAATTTCATCTGCAGCTTTCGCTAAATAAAAAATTTCCAAATATGTGTTACAAATACCATCCCCTTAAAACAAGGAACATAGATTAACTTTTTGTTTGTATTTACAGAAACCTATTTTCTTATCTAAAACAGAATCTGGGTCTGCGAGTATACCGCCATTAAACCTTACTTTGCGGAATAAAAATGCATTTGGAACTTCTGGGTTTAACTTTTTTGTTTTCCTCAGCTTAGCTTGTATTATTCAAGTCCTTGTTTCTTGTATTTTTATATGTTACGTATATTTGCATTGTATTTATGTAACACAGTTTCATATATCTGTGAATGAGTATAAAAGATTTCTACTGTAAATGCTTTTTTAAAATTTAACCTTATTTTCTGCCCACCACACTGAGTCTGCCTTACCTACAACAGTCCAATCTTATTACTATCTACTCGTATTTATTTAATTAGAATGTTAGTTACAGAGGCCAATGGACAAAAGTGACTTTTGAAAACTTAGTATAATAGATATTTACCAATTGAAACAATGTCGTGACTCGTGGTGTATACTCAAGGTTACCCCATTCGTGAAGAAGGACATTTAGCAATTCAAACTAAAATTGTTACAGGCAGCAAATAAAGAAATACTTTAAAATAATTTTTTAATCAAAATATTTATTTAATTAATTGTAAAATTAAATCAAATACACGTGACCTTGTTCGACGTAATAAATGACTTAAAGTAACAAGTTAATAAGTAACAAATGGACGCCCGTATCGCGCGATCTGACCGACATTGGGGAAATGTTACACCAGCTCCGAATTGTAGAGATCTTTTGTTCAGATACCGACGGAAGCGGTGGAGGGTTATACAAATTTTATACGAGTGGGATTGTTCAGTACCTATTTGTTCCTTTCGTAAATTCTTTAGTCTCTAAAATGTACGCTTTGGTAATTTTGTAAATTGTGAGAAATAGAATTCAACGGGTTTTACAAAAATGATAAGCTGAATATTAATGTTACTGTTATAGCAGCTCTGGAGATTCTTTGTTCAGATCTAAGTGTTTCAGATTTGAGAGAACTGAATCAACCTATTACTGTTCCACTGAAAGAATGAACATGTATAGTCAAATAGTTCGCCGCGCTGGCCAAGTGCGGATTGTTAGACTTCACACGTGTTTCTGAGGTTATTACACGGAGTAGATAATGTTTTGTAAATTATTTAATATGAAATAGTAGCATGAAATAAATACCAACAATATTACCTATTTTTTTTATATTTTGTTGCTGCCATTGTAATCTCTTGTTAGCAAGTACAAATAGAACAGAAGTCGGAAATTCGTAAATCCACTGGATCACAATTGCCTGATCTAATTTTCTAGCAAGCGAATCATCTGGCCATCATATGATAGCAGTGATATACCCAGCTAATAATACACAAACATTGTGCACGCAGGCAAATACAGTCCACAATCTAACGGCATTCGAGCCAAAACCGCTTAAACCATCAGTATTGCTTGTATTGCTTCCTATGATTTCAATAAACGGACTCCCCTTAAACATAAATAATGCATGTCGAATTTTATTCGGAATCCCGTCCGTGATAACGATCGATAATAATGGTACGATTCTCCGCTTCGACGAATCGTACCCCATCCCGAAAATATCGAAACTATCACACGAAATGGACAAACGATTCTGTTTAATAATACCAGGAACGAAGACACGAAATCGTATGGAGGGTAGTATTAAAAACGGTACAGCTGAGGGTAGAACTGTGTTCAATTTAAAAGTCGAAATTAAAAGCCGCAATGAATTTCGAGCAGTCATTGCTTTGTTGGCGTTAATCATTGCTCCTATAGTTTCCGTGACCAATTCCATTGTTGGCTCCCGATGATTGGAACTTGACTATTGAACTTGAAATGAAACAGACTCAAAACGTACTTTGATAAAATGTGGTATTATTCAGGCAAATTAAAATGTACGGGGTTTCATGCGTGTTGAAAAAAATATCGAAAAAAAATATACTCATTCGATTTTATGTCGTACTAATAACTAATAATTAATTTTGGAAATGCTTTGCATTTATATCAGTGATATTTACATTTATTCCTTTATAGATGGTAAAAAGGGATACCTTAGATCCTCAGAGCTAGCGTAAAATCTGTTTCCTTGTAAACCCATTAATGTCCCAATTCTGGGTACCAAGTCTCCTCTCAGAGTCAGAGCGGATTAAGTAATACGGTATAGTAGACTTAACACGCTTTTTTTAATAAATATCTACGGAATTTCGAAAAATCATTGACACATGCCGGAGTTTTGAACCACAGACCCCCGGTTGAGTGTCGTAGTTTAACTATACTTTGACCGGATTACGTTGACTTTAGTTAAGTCAGTTCAATACTGTTAGGAAATGGTTGCAGATGTCCTTGAGGAGCCATTAACTAACCATTAGACTTCTATGTTCGCCTGGTACATAAAATAACAAGACATTTTAGAAATAGTTAAAATTGTACCATTTCTAAGCAAAAGTATTTGCAAAAACAAGTGAGGAATATTGTTACAAGTAGTTCCGCGTGATTTACTTTCTCTCAGTACGCGAAACTAATTCGCTCACTTTTACTTTGGGTTTCTCATAAAAACTTGTTTTTGGCGCGCAAAAAATTAATCACTATAAAAGATTAAACTGTTACAAACAGCGATAGCCTATTTAATGCCTTCACTAAAATCACCTCATGTTTTCAAAACGAAATTCTGTCGTTAATACGGAATATTTTTATTACTTTTTAATCGTTCAAAAAACGTAAGTGAATTTATCACAAGTGTTGATTAGACTGAGGTTCTCAAACTTTTTTCGTATAACGCCTAGTTTTATAATCAGTTCTTTTCGAGCGTCCCCAAATTTGACAAAAAATCCTAACAGTAATTTGTCCTTAAATTAAGGCGACGAAAAAAAGTTGCATTTCTGCGCGGAAAACAGACAGCGGCCGCGGATCGCTGACTTCAGGATTAATTAAATTTTGAGGGATCGTCATCGCCTACTTTGAAACACACTGGTTTAAACTAAGTTATCTAATCAATACCAAATCTTATAAATAATAATTATACTTGTGCAGTAATGGCCTAACATATTGATGTTAATAATAAATGGTATTATTAATCTTTAAACATGCATTATTAATTTAAAACATAACCAAAGCTGACATAATCGATCGAACTAAAACGTGTATGATCTAACATACTGTTTGATGACGTAACATACGGAATTGATATTCTTATGAGATACTAACATTTACTGCAGTAGAATATGTTAAAGGTCAGATTGATATCCAATCACGAGGGGACTATAAATCTCAAAATGGTACAATAGGCCCGCAATAAAATCTGAAAAACGAAATCCACGATAAATTAGATTCAGCAAAGACAATGGCGGCGGAGGATATTATTGACTTAGTTACACCGATAGCGATGAGCGATAAGCGACCGTGCGAAATAAGAATGTTAAATGTAAATTTGGACTCTATTTTTTTTTCGAATCTTTGGTTACATTTTATATCTGTTAATTTGTATAACTATGTTACCGTGTGAATACTTTATGCACTTTTCCTTAAAACCCTATAATTTTCAAAAGTATTATTTAAACAAATGCTCTTATATTTATGGTTTGAATTTTGGTAGTTACACCAAACAGCTGCCTACTAGGGTTGGCTACTACTTCACATCGCTGAGTGATATAACAAGAGATGAAACATAATAGAGATTTCGTTTTTAAAATTTATAGCGTTAGGCTTATTTTATTTAAACTGGAGGTTCTCATGTGGCATATTTACTGTGTTTTGCTCGTTAATCTCTATGAGTGAGAAATGTTCCTACGAATCTGAATTAAAAATAGCCGACGACTTAAAGCGACATCCACGTGTGCCGGATGTTGGTCTCACAAAGCCATTCAATCTTTTATTCATTTTTTGTTCTTATTCTAAAAATTTTGAAAAGATTTGCGGTGTACTGCCAAAAGGCTAAAGCTTTGATGTTTTATTTATTTTCGTATACTTGGACCGTTGGTCGTTGTGGACTTGCGTTTATTTGTAAGGTGAGAATTTAAAGATTACTAGTTCACGCTCACAGATATGCTCGCTTTCATATTCTCTATATTTTATCTTTAATGGGCATTTCTTTAATTGGCGTTTCTTTTATAAATAAAGTGAGTAAATAAATGGTAATGGTAATATGTATTATTCTTGATCATTTTAAAAACTGTGTTATAATTGTGATAAACTAGGTGATATAAAAATTAATTAGTTAGATGCAGAAAATTATTTGCATCTTTTTTAAAATTGTTTTCTGAAAATAATCTAATTCTAATCTTCTTAATTTTCTCTTGATACTTAATCTTCACTAAACCGTTTTAAATCAGCGTAGTAGAGAATATATTTCAAAATTCCCATTTGTAGTAAAAGTCCTTCCCAGCAGCAGCAAAAGGGTTAAAGACAACGATTAAAAAACTGACGCTAAAAATATTCACTGCTTCAGAAATGAAGAACATTCATCCGTCAATACAATTCGTCCATGTATCTTAAAAGAGCAATGAAAAAGAACACGACAATTTTATTTCTCAAATAAGAAATACATAAACAGGCGGCTCCATTCACTGGGCTCTTGTGAAAATATCTTCAATGGCCCTTCGAGACGAACTTTAGGATTCGTCCGGGAAGTTAGCGAATCTTCAGCTTTTACTTAATTCGTAAGGCTTTTTTAGTTCGCACAACAGTACTTAAGTAGAAAAATGTTAAGTTCTCGTAATTTTATGTATTTTTTATGTTAGATGGACTTAGAGGATAGATTTATAATTTAAAAGTTGAATAGAAGTAGTGTCATTAATTTACTATTAGTATTTACTCAGCAGGTTTTGGGGAGTCCTGATAGACAGATAATCAAGCGTCGAGTGTGACACTTTTTATGACAATAGTTTTCGGATCTTTTTGTAGCTAAATCCGAAAACATAAAAATATCTATTAATTTTTAAATTAAATTAACTAAAATAATTATCATCTTTATTACTTATCCCACTGATGACAATAACCAAAACGTCCAGCCGTGGGACAGTAATTGATTCCTGACTTGCTAATTCTTCACCAGTAGCACGAGTGTTATAGCTATAAAAAAACTTAATAAAATTTGTTCTTTCCGCAAGATTTCCTCAATAGTGAAGAGTCGAAAAGTTTAAGATTCGTCCGTGAAGTTTAATGTCTTGGAGCTATAAATTCATCTGAAATGAATCTGGACCGGAATGTTAGCTGAGACGATCGAAACAATATGGCTGCTACGGAAACTTTGATTTCTTTAACTGGTGTCTTGAAATTACTTAATGTAATGGTATTTGGAATAAGATTTAGTGGCCATTGCACCTATACGTATGTTTAATTTCTATTGACGTCCTACCGAAGGTATTAAAAAGTTCTGTTACATACCGTTTTTCCACTCTTTAACTGTTGTACACAATTCTATGGTCATGTTTGCAGGGTTTGTTGTGGTTTTTGAAACATCGATGTAACAAACGGCGTGCACTACACCTGATGGCACGTGATCACTGCCAACAATGGACATGTGACCAAGTCCATATAGAACAAAGGTTCTACCTTAAGCCGATGATAGATGCCTTACCACTCCTGAGGACTAAGACGGTCGCCTTTTATGAAGGTAAGGTTACTTACACGAAGCATCCAGATAAATCCTCAGACTTAGCCGCGTTAGGCTTTTAAAATTGTATGCTTGTTTACAGCTTCTTATAAAATGTTTTGTTACAATACAATACAAACCTCTAATGACTTACGCCAACTTTATTTGTCATTAGCTCTTCATCAAGATCTTTAATCAGAAACGGTACACTTGGTCAGAACGTAGAACCGCGAAGCAGATTGCTCAAAGCGCAGTACTGTAACGAGCGGTCAGAACTTGTGAAGCAACTGCAGCATACTGCTGTATTAGGCAGGTTAACACTAGTTACACTTCACACCCTAAAACAGTTTGTTTGTTTGTTGGTATGCGGAATTAATTAATTTAATTATATTCAATGCAGTATATTTAAAGTAATCTTATATATAAAATTCTCCAACCAAATTTTATATGCATGTTCAGTAGGTCTGAGAATCGGCTACTATCTATTTTTCATACCCCTAAGTGATAAGGGTTATTCACCCTTAACATTTTTTTATTAAGCTATTGCATAGCTTCTATCGCGGGCCTTGAGCGTGGAGACCGAATCCAGAAATTCCGTAACGAAAAAAACCTAACACCCCCCACTCCGACCGGAACAGCGGTGATACTTTTTAGTAGCGATCTGTGCGCCCCGGGGCGCACACGCCATTTGACGGGTTAATGACTTTTTGAAATATCACGCTTGCAATTTGCATAAGTTGATAAAAAATGCTATGCAATAGCTTTACCGCGGCAGTCTCCGAGTGCCACACGTATTTTTTTTATATATATGGCAACACAACGTTTGCAGGGTCAGCTAGTAATAATATTAATTTATAAACAGTGGTAAATTTGACATTCTCGAACTTAGGAGTTGTTACTTACAACAGAAGTAGAAAAGTAGTATCTGAAGCAAAAAATCCCTATCGAGGCTGCAATATTACGATATCAGTCAATATAAGCAAAAACATGGTTAAACAAATCAAAGTAACAATTGGATAATTGTGCAATTGAGTAGACTTATAACGAGACCCTAAACAAACTCTATGATATTGCATCAGCTACATAGATCCAATGTCATTGGAAAGCAGTGATGGCCTAATAGTTTACTCGGCTACTGAGTCGAAGGTTCCAAGGATCGAATCTCTGATTTTTCAAAGTTATGTATGTATTAGAAACTAATTGTTACCTCTGACTTGAACCTGTACGCCTAAGACTTCTTAAAAAGTCAGTAATAAGTGAAGTTATTCAATTATCATTTGGCCAGTGCGGTGGACTATAGCCTAAGTCACGCCAAATGACTAAGTAATAATTGGTCGTTTATCAGACGTATTTGTCTAAATTACCGTCAGACCTATTTATAGAAATATCGATAATAACAGCAGTGTTAAACGCTGCTGTGTTCTAGCTCGAATGGTGTGGTAAGGGAGATATACTTTTCCGAGGCGTTGCAGCTTAATCATGAGGAGATAGGAATATCTAATCCTATCTGGGTCTGATTACAGATGTCCCTGGGCGGCAGTAGCCACT
Source organism: Epargyreus clarus (assembly GCF_041222505.1). NCBI lineage: Eukaryota > Metazoa > Arthropoda > Insecta > Lepidoptera > Hesperiidae > Epargyreus > Epargyreus clarus. Next base: position 15,186,080 of record NW_027332223.1, read on the forward strand.
TATCATCAGGTGGACTGCATGCTCGTCTGTTATTCCTATATTATTGTAAATAAAACAGGTTCAGATTATTCAAAAGTCAATTTCTTTAGTTTCTTGGTGTTCCGTAGTAGGGCAGTGAATAAATAAACCGAATTGCATCAAAACAAAGCGGCTTGGTATGTCAAATAAAAGATTTACGTAAATCGATCTAGATTGTACCTTCGGAGCCCGAACAAACAGCGGCAAAAAACTACATTCCGGTAGACGCCATAAATGAATCTGTAAATCAAAGGGCCTGGCCCTTCCCTACCTGTTCGAAAGCTAAACAAAAGGGCCTTACCTTTATCTCGCATCCTGTTAACACCAGAACGAATTGTGCAACTACTTATTTCTTATCAATGTAAGTTAGTTTAGTCAGATTGTAAAGATAAGGTTAGTGTAGCATTGTTCCTTAATTTATGACTAGGCACTCGCTAAAGTATAGCTGTTTTTTTTTTCTTTTAGACATGTCGGTTGGGGTAAAGGTAACTTTCTTTTATCTTTCATTCAGCGTCTCCTATAACTCTAATGTTTTTTAACATCTCGGAAAGGGTGGATTTGCTAAAGTCACCATAACATCCTTTATTTGAAGGTCTACCGTCTATGATATTTATAAGCAGACCTAACTACGTGTTAAAACAAATAAAAAAGTTTTCTAGACATGCTTAAAGTGTTCGGGCTTAAGACTTATATTGTTCTTAATGCCCCTAAAAGTGCATAAGAATTTAAAAAGACAGTGACTTTAAACAAAAATGGAGTTCAAGTGTACAAAGTATAATTAGTAAATCATTATTAGGTGAGATTCTATAATAATTAGTTTCCTCTACACTCTACGCAGTGGAGATGAACCATTTATGTCTCCACAATGTTGCGTTTAGTAATAATTTCAATATTCTAAATAAAATATTCTATACACTTATATGCAGTTTTATCTTCATACATCATAAGTACATTCCCGATATGGGTGGTGCGAGGCAAATTATTAAATATTAGCTTATCCTCCACGAAGGAATCTAAGCTAACTGCAGTACAAGCGCGGTCGTGACGCGGGCATCGCTGATGGGAGGCGTTCTTCACACGATCGCTGCCGGCGGTTCATGGGGAGGCCTTTGTCCGTTAGATGGCTCGCTTTAATCTAAGAGAATAATATCTAAGGGTCAGACTATATGACTTTGCCTTTGAGGAGATTTGGCCTGAAATTATGGCCTGGTGTTGTCTGACAGGAGATTCGTCGCCAGCTCTTGAATAATGAAATATTGTAATAATGTAGTCAATTACAAGTATATCCTATCCTATTTATTCATACGTGTTGAAATCGAAATAAGTAAAGTAATTGAAAGGTACGTGAAAATTGAAATAAACAAAGTAATAAATTAAAATCCTTTCTCACCAAAAGCAAGAACTGGGAAGAAAGAGCCAACAAGGGCTTTGTTGGCTCTTTCTTTCAGAAACATACGTACTTAAAGAAACTTTAATTGTGACTAAGTTATAGTTCGACAAGAAATCAGTTGGAGAGCTTAAAGCCCGAACTAAAGTGGTTCAAGCCTTTGACGAATCAATAAAAGTATAACCGAACTACTCAAGATGTCATGAACAACGTCTATTCATCGTCCGCGGCGCCCGATCCATTGTTCTGAATCAATTTTGCTTCGGAAAAGTTTTCTTTGTGCACCAAAGAGGTGCTTTGACGATGGGCGCGAATTATTTGCTACAATAATGGACTGCTGGAGACGGAATCCGGTGGAGGAAGGCGGTGGAACGTTTCAAGAGGTTGATGGTCTAATGAGTGATTTTAATATTCTGGTGTCGTTGAACCTAATGTAACTGACTTGCATATGAGACGATCATCTTATTCCTCGGGAGTTGCACCACATTTGATTACCATCGGGTGTACTGCAAGCATATTTGCTATTTCAAATTTATAAGAAACCGTAAGCGTGATCATTGACCTTTGGTCATTTAGGGAGTAGAGAGAAAGAAGACCATGGGGAGGAACAAATGACCATACATCCCACCTGCTATGTCCGCAGTTCAAGTCAGGGTGTTTGAGTATCTGTAACACATTCTCAATGTAACCGAATTTTGACGTAATCTCGCCACAGTATTTTACTAACTTCGGGGTTAAATTCACTAAGGGAAAAAATATTGCACAGAAGCAAAAATGCTTCTTCTCCATAACGAAACACCTTGTGAAGTGGTGGTAGTTGTATTGACATTCAAAAAGTGCTTTGTTAAGAACCTATTTTGAATTTAAAAAAAATGATTTGATTTGATTTGCTATATAAATAAGATAAGTTTTTGATAAGTCCTAATTTTAGGACTTATCAAAAACTCTACAAAAATACCTTTAAAGTACGTTCGTTCTGAGACAGACTTTATATAGAAAAGGTAAAATAATGGTGCTAACGTAGTGGAATCACAAACAGTTAATTTATACACATTGGTAGAGCTGTATATAAAGACGTACGACTTTGTATAGAGACAGTTAGCGAAACCAGAGCAGAACTAATATTTGTGCAAGAACTTTTGTCTCAACCGGGAATAGAGTCGGGGTTCCAGACGAAGACGACGGTATCCTTGTGATAAGTGTACGTTGGTGAAATAAAATTAAATAAGTTTTGTAGTGACACTGCAAGTCAGCTTATGTAATTTAATAAACACCAACACACACAATTTTTGTTGTTCACCATCTGATATTTGCACTATTTTTCATGCAAGCATAAATGTCGTATCATAATCAATAATCACGCAAATACGAGTACAAGCACATAATAGGGCAAGCCTATAAGTCTAAATTTATTATTTAGATATTCTTCTTTGTCGTTCTTCTTCTTCTGTCTTCATTTCTGAAGATGTCCTATAAAGTCAAAGTTCTAAATGATATAATACATGTTTATGTATTACATCATTTATATATCTGACCACATTTAGGTACAAAGAGCTTGAATACATCTTATTACTTATTATTATTGAATTAAAGGAATACATTGTACCGCGTGGTGTTGACTTAAATGGCATTATTCCTTGTCCCCGTGTTGGTTGCAGAAAGAAAATTCAATTTGTAGGAAAGTTTTTATGTAAGACGATTGTGACAAAACCTCTTCATTCCAATAGGAGGATAGGGACTGGGGTAGTTAATTCTTGTAAATTCAAGTACTTGCTTCACTTAAAAGATGATAATTAAAACACCATTATAAATCAAAGAGCAAGCCGTATAAATTACGATTACGTTAAGATGAACCAACTCAACTGGATTTAAATTGCGAAAATTGTAGCAGCCCCAACGGGACATTTATCAGCAGTTTACAAAGGAGCCCGTTCGCACATTTCGCTACTCAGGCAGCCGGGAATCGAAGACGCGATCTCACGACTTAGACCGCATCTACATAGCACTTACTACCTTGCTAAGCTAGGAGCCTGGTACACTAAGAATAATGTACTCCGTGGTTGAATAATGCTTAGGAATTATCTTTTTATACTCTGACGGCGAAGTAGGAAACAAGCGTGCAGTACAAACTCTAAAGTCTTCTATGATAATAGAGATATGTATTTAAAATTTACCTCCAAATAATTTTTAAATTTAAATTCACCTTCTTTTTGGTGAAACGAGAATAGCATATAAGCGTGCAGTGCTGTCCTCCTGGTGGAAAGTGCTCATTAACGTCAATTTATAACTGTAAGTAATAAATAGTGCTATACCTTGCATAGTTTAAATGGAGGTGGTGCACTACGCCCGTTTTTAAGGTCGATCTTATATATATCCTATCTATTTTTGCCTACCTAAGATCGATGTGATAATATCTAAAATTCAATCAAAAATTTTCAAATCTTCATCTTTGGTAGGCAAAATATTGGATGGATTGGTTATTAATAACTAGACAGAACATACATTCAGCTACTTGATACGATTATGGTATTACGGTAGTACAACTAACGAGTTCCATGAAAATCAGGAATAAGTAAATCCGGAAAATACTAGTTCTGGCATAGAAAATATCGTACAGCTTCCTAATATAGAATATTTATGATAGAGTTCTCCGTTTCTTTTCTCATTTATTAATAAAAGAGCTTTTGCGCTACGTTTTATTCCATTTCAATTTAGAATAAAGTATTTATAAGATTAATGAAGACGTTCTCTTGGTAGAGCAAGTAGTACAAAGCCATTAGATTGATTACGAAGTAAAGAAAGTGGGACGTTTTTAATACACTAGATTTATGCCCCCGATTTACTCGCCGCATTCGAGAATAATTAAAAATGCAGTATTTTATGGAGCAATGAATTTTCGGGCGAACTGGTGTTCAGTGTAACCCACTCTGAAAGTCACTGCGACTTAGCCTGTAAGCTTTTTAAAATGAACTGGATACATATAGAAGACACAGGTACATTTTTTTCAATCTTTGATTTGTAAGGTCTGTCCTGTTGGTGATGGAAAACGGCTGTGTAATGTACACAAGCATAATACATTCTATAAGCATGTAATAAAAAAATACTTAATTGCTTACATAAAGGTTGCTTTATGAGTGCTATCCCGAAGATCTAAATGGGACGCTTCAAACTAGAAAACATTGCTCCTTGAGAGTTCTGTCTCAAAAAAGAAACGGTTGGAGGTGATGACTCCAGAATTAAATTACAAAGAGTTTTGTGACAACGATACTACGGACGTCGAACTATCGACAAACTACAACTAATGTTCCACCTCTATTGTTATGACTTGATCGAATACCGAATATGAATAATTAGACGCACACGAGCACGTCCCCATCTTCCGTCGCTAAACTTAAAACCAACCCGACATATATTCTAGACATATAAATTCCCGTGCATGCAATATGCATGCATGCTCGTGAAAATGAAAAGTAAACGTCTGCCTTCATCATCGTCGCCTGATCCCGAGACGAAGTAAAATATTCATTTAAAGCGAGCGCGTTTACACTGTGAGACCATTGTCGTTTATGGCTTTTGAATTTTATAGATATTTGCACTTCGGTCGCTGGGATAAGCTTGCATAATTCTGTTATATCAGACGCGGGGGCTGCCCATAATTCGAGTGTTTATATGTGAATGTAGCTACAATTTCAAATGTACATTTGCTTATACTTTGAGACGACCTGCGTGGCGGAGCAATCACCATACCGGTCTGACGCTCAAAGGGTCCCGGGTTCGATCCCCGGTCACGCAGATATCTAAATGATGAATTTAGATTTCTGGGTCTGGGTGTTTCTGTATTTGTCTATGTGTGTGTCCATGGCTTGCGTATGACCAATGCGTATCAGATATTTTCAACCCATCTTAGGTCCCAGTTAAAGACTGCGTGTTGCCTTAATCATGACGAAATAAACGGCTTAACATGCACCCGATTAAGAAAAAATGAAATGAAATTTAGCCACTAACAGTCACCCATCCAACGTTCTTATTTTATAAGTTCCTACACAATCCGCGTGGTGACGCGCGTCTCTAGCACTTGCACAATTATTATAACTGTGTATAATTATCTATTTCTCTATAAATGGGGTTAACAAGGAATAAAGAAATACATTTTCGATTGGTATTCTTTACGTTTTTTGTCGAAAATCGTCAACTACAAATAACTTTAATAATTACTAGCAATATTTCAGATTCAGTTTACCTTCAACGGCGGAAGTTCTGGAATCGTGTGGCTAATTATCATACAATTGTTCGCTAGTGTTCGGTTTGGGGAGCGGGAACTCGGCAACTCCGCAATCTGCAGATCCAGGTGTTCAGTTCGCTAAGCTGCAGAACTGGAGTTCTGAGCTTTTGAACTAAGAATTGTAATAGGATTGTTGACTTACTTTGAGTACTATGGCATTCCATCTTAGTCTTTCGAATGTAAATAAAAAGAGAAAATACATATAGTTATGTGTGTTGCCTAAATTATTCGTTATACTTGAGATCGGCTGTAGGTTGACGAGTTGTTACCCCTAAGAACTAAACTGGAACGCTTATAAGTATCTCTGCCTAACCACCTTTATACCCAATCAAAGTAGAACTCAGGGTAACCTTAATTTAATATCTTTGTTATCATAATTAAATAATATTGTGCGACAAACATTTTTCATTATTCGATCAATAATGTGCTCCAACGACTTTTTAGTGTTTAGGTGGCCTTTAGAGCGTGCTTTGAATTCGTATGACTATTCGACGCGACTCGTAATCGCATCGTGCAGTCAAAGGAAGACTAATAAATTCATTTATACGATATCCATAGACCTGCGCCCGCCGCAGATAAGAGTGAAAATAGAAATGTCATCGAGATTAAATTTAAAATTGAAAAACGAAACGTATCCTTTTCCGGTCCTGAGTGTACGTCGAAATGAGAATATTTTTGGAATTTTTGAAAAGCTTGGATGTTCACTGTTTGAGAGCCATATTTAGGTGCAGATTATATAAAAGTGAATAGATAACGTGCTTAAAATGAAAGTTTTTAGAAAAAGGTCTGAATCCTTTAAAAATGGGGTTTTAAATAAATTTTAAGCAACAAAGGATCCCCATCCCCTATATATCCCCAATGAAATACTTAATCCAATCTAGTTAAGTATTATATTCAACTTCAATACCTTCACACGTCCAATAAAATCTTTATAATCTCTCGCTTTCCCGCCAATATTTCTTTTTTTCATGATTACGCATATATCGAGTTAATTATATGGACAGGATTATCTTTGGAATGAAAGGTTTTAAACAGTGTATTATAAATATTAACAATGTTTTTCGGTAAATAGCGTAAATGTGTAAAATAATATAATAAAATATGTACCTTACATGATCTTACATTCAGAGTTGATCACTGCATTAAATAGGTTAAAGTTATACCAAATAAATTTTTGTGTACTATCAGTTAATGAAATATTCTACATAAGTTAGTTTAATTACAACAGCTGATGCAATGTGACGCATTCGACCACAGACTAGCTATGATACAGACTATATATGCAATGTATTAGCCATCTGTGGTTCTACTAAATGCGAATTGAATAAAGCGTCTGTGCAAAAACAACTGTTAACGAAGTATTAATTAATTTGTATTTTCTTGTTGCCTTTTGAATTTAACTCTGTTAATGTATTAAATTACACGCTGCTGTCTGTATGCAGTATTTGGGGATCGTCACAGAAGTCCATGGGTGGCAGTGGCTACTGAATGCTTGTTTCTCTAATATACGCAATGTATCCATGGTTTGTAAGATTGAACCCCTGCTTGTGGTCAGGCATAGATAAATTGCTAACCCTAAGGACTTAGTCTCAACACTTAGTGTGTATTGCTTCACTCTTAAAACCAGAACACAGCAGAGCGTGACACATTCGACCTAAAGTTATAAGATTGAAATAGGTACGGTGGTGGTGAACCACGAATGATTTTTCTATCCTGAGAGGAGGCCCACGCCCAGCAGTGAGGCATTAAGGTTGATGAAATATTTGACCATAGAAACCTAAATACCATAATAAATAATAATACGCCATACACTGGAGTATGTATTGTGAACCAGTAGTAATTTTGACATTAACCGCAATGTATTTTGACAAGTTCATTGAAATTAATACCAGTTTTATGTTTCGGTTACATAAAATTATTACTTGTTGTTGTGTGTAGAAATGGTCCGTCTAATATATAACACCAGTGGTAAGCACAGCCATTACGTCCTTCATTTTTAGGAAGGATTTACGATGTAGATAGGTGAACAGGCTTTTATGACTTAGGACTGAAGTTCGATCTGGGATTGATCACAGCTGGGCGCCAGCAGTCAATATTCATTAGGTTCATTCGTATCGCCGTGTCTGCCCGCTCTCTGTCCCTCTGGTGGGCACGGGTCTCATCAGAGAACAATAAGCCATAGTCAATTGCACTGACGAAATGTGAATGACGGCTTCAGGCACCTTTTAGGGACTTTATTTAAAATAACTCAGGTATAAACCCACACATCTTATGATGTATTTCTTGACCGTTGAGTAAGTAAGTAGAAATATTTATTTCAAATACGCACATTTATTTTAAAAATCAGATCGGATCTTAGATTCGGGCTTCTGATTGAGAGGTCTAGTATTTACTAGATATAGGATAAAATAAAAACGATCAAAAAAATCTATGAGGGCATATGTTAATATTTATAACAAAATATTATTTGATTGAGTTATATGTAAGTAAAACCACAGCACCTGATATACTCATCGGAATAATTCTACCGCATATTTCGACGTGACCACAGTACAGTTTCACGAGTTCATTTCAATTAATACCGGCTTTGGCATTAAAGTGTCCAATTAGTTTTACGTAAATAAGCTTTCATCCCCTGTTTAGTACGCTGAGGGACTATTAAAAATATTTTTATAGTGTACGTCTACATTATATATGGAACTGTGCTAAATATACTTCTTAATTTCTAGATTCTCTGCTTTAAGCTGTACTATCATGAAAAATTGAAGGTACATAGTAGGAGATAGTCACACTTAAACTGATTCAAGGTGTTTCAAAATACATTTTCCATTTATTTAGCTATAGCTCGGAGGAATTTATAGTCAGGCATCTCATCACTTAGACTTTGTTTGGGCGGATTAAATCTGGAACTCTGTGTTTTATATCTATATTTAAAACATTTTTTATTTGTTGTTACTGTGGCCATAATAACATACGTCTGCGAAACGTCAAGTATCTATCAATAACGGTCCAAGAGATAAAGCCCGAAGGTGGTACAACCTTTGTGGTTCGACTCCGGTGGCACCACCGCCACGCCTATTTCTGCCTAATAACAGCAGTGTTAGGCTCTGTTATGTTCCGTTTTGAAGTGTGTGATAAGGTAGACATACCTTTCTTGGGCGTTCCAGCTTAGTCCTCAGGGGTAGCGGCGCATCTGTGGCCGATCTCAGGTAGGAATATCTAACCCTATCTGGGGTTGATTACAGATGTCCGTGGGCGGCAGTAGCCACTTACCATCAGGTGGACTGCTTGCTCGTCTGTTACTCCTATATTATAAAAAAAATGCCCTGTGACAGAAACATGGACAAATAGCAGAGGGTAAGAAAAAAGGTCCCGTTTGATTGTCTGGGTACGGGAACCCTGAAAACACAAGATTATCACAAGATTGTCATGTTCACTGATGACATTTTTAAAATGTACAATTATTGTCAACCTCTCCCAAATTTAGCATACACTTAGTAGATGTCAAAACACAACTTTTCCATATTTCCTTGAATATAAAATACCAGCACCTCGAGATGTTGGCGCCTAGTTGAAAACCACATATTCCTGAAATCCGTACGGCGAAGTTCCGCTGCAGAAACTTAAATTGCTTGTTAGTTGCTTTTATCTTTTATAAGTTGAACTGACGACTGCTTAGTTCCGATTGTACTATTCATGTCGCGATGATTTATCGATACTATGTACGTATATTGCTTATATCTATTAGTAGTAATGGATTTTATTTCTAGATAATGAAAGTTATCTCTTGCTTAAGATACTCGTGTGATATATGCTATCGGAATTAATATTTGGACTCGTTGTAGCATCAAGCTTTGTAGCAAAAAAATCGACTGCTAAAAAATTGCCTATAGTTCCTCTCGCAATTTAAACGATTCCAACGACGCCACATATGTCAAAATTCCATCTAGCCGTTTGGGTTATAGGGCGCGCCAAAGAATGATAAATATTTCAGTCAGAAAAATTGCCTAGTTTCTAGATATGCAGATTGACACATGAATGATCATACTAGGAGAGTAAGGTCTGTTGACTTACGGAACCCTAAAAAATATTCGAATACTTAGCGTTTGTGAGATATAATTTAAAGTATTTCTTTTAACAATTTCAACCACATTACCGGAATCGGTCCAGACGTAGCAGCCGTCCGGAACCGCGGACGAAGTTGCGCTGCAAAAACTTAAATTGCCTGTTAGTTGCTTTTATCTTTGAAAGTTAAACTGCAGCTTACTCGGCTCTTGCGTTTGTTTTATTGGGATCGCCTTTCAGTACATTCTCTGTTACATCCGATTTTGTATTTTAGTGTTACGTAGTATAATATTAACTCTTTATAAGTGTTAAGACTAGTTTCTTAACTTATGTTACTGCGTTCTTAATTTTACTCTTTTTACGTCATCATCTATTATGCCTTTTACACGCATATTCAAACAAGGATTTATGGTGAAAGAGTATATGAACATTCAGAAACAAGCCAACGAAATAAACTTATGTTATAACCTACCTGTCCCGGGATCTATATAGGTAGTAAAATTTTAATGAACTTACGTAAATATTCACGATCGATTACCTGAAAAAATATAAACACAAATTATTATTATGTATTATTTATTTTATCAAATACTAAAAAAGCGGCTATAAAAGTCATCTATAACTTTTTTCAAGACAATTAATTTAAGTATGTAATCTACAAACAATTTAAAAAATTTGAATTGGATTTTAACATATTACAGAGGCGTTACATACATACATCTATGATACAGATTAAAAAATCTTCAGTAACAAGCAATTTCGCAAAAATCTGGAAAGTTCATCACATAGGACTCCGCTTCGTCGCCATAACCGAATTCGGGAGTTTAATTCATCCGTTATTGGTCGTAATTCCCGATATTATTCCCGAATATTTTTCGGCTTTTTCCCACCGTATCCCGCTACGGCCGGCTGTAAAAACTCGGATGATCCCGGCCATCGATGCTTTGCTGCGATATGAGAGATTCCGGCTTTAGGTCCATTTTGTGGTCTAAGTTACAAGCGAAAGTATTTAAGCACACACTTTAATTGTTATTAGTAACATTTAATAGTCAATTATTAACATTTTTGGGCAGTTTCCCAGAATATTCCGCTACTAAGACCGTTAAATCCGAATGATTTTATCTATGATTTTCAGTAGTACAGGCTTTTCAGATTCATCAAGTATTAACCGAAAGCGGATTGCATATTACTATATGAAGTTCCCCTTATCATACTAAAAGTCCAGTCCTCTTATGATGTACCACAAATTGTGTAGCCCGATAATAAAAATATTTAATTGTTTGTAGCAATACATACAAAATATCATGACTGAAGCATTTATACCGCTAGATATTAAGCCGCTACCGCTTATAACTTGTAACTTGATATGAGCGAGTTTTCGCTGAGCTTACCAATATTTCATGTTTTTAAACTTCAGCTTTGTCAGTAGGTCTACTGTACATGTGACACGTTTATTGAAACTGAAAACATTTCAAAAATCTCTCTTTCTTTTTTCTTTCCCTCTGTTATCTAATATCAATTCAAATAATCTTATTGGTAAGCTACGAATGGCGCACCGCTTAGTTTTTTAATAATAATTAATTGTAGTAATAATATTAATATTAGAAGAAGCTGACTAGCATGCTGTCCATCTGATGGTAAGTAGCTGCCGCCACCCATGGACATCTGTAATCAATCCCAGATAAGGTTAGAGCCCCACCTAAGGACGGGCACAGATGCGTTGCTCGTCTTAAGGACTAATTGGCAACGCCTCGGATAACATAGCAGTGTTTAACACTTCTTTTATAAGACAGATAAAGGTGGGCGCTGGTGCCGTCGGAATCGAATTACGAAGGGTTCTATATTCATATTGGAATACATCTGAAGCCATACGTTGTCTGTCATTGTTACTTTTATTAAGCGGATCTTATAACACTAAAATCGTATAAAAGATCGCGTCTGTCACATATAACGTTCAACCAACATCCGAACTAAGTGTGTCGTGAAGTTTATTTTAAATCTAAACTTTCAGCGCCCGTAAGGAGCTTTCGGGGAAAGTTTTATTGGTTTCCAATAGCTTAGTGCGCCAATTTTTACTTTGATGGACGTATTTTAATCTGAATTTAAACGAACTACTTTTGAACGGGGTAAACAAATTGTTATCTACTGTGGAGTATGGTGAAACATTCCGTAAACAGCTTTGCTTAGTGTGGGGAATTGTGTCCAGGAGTAGGATATCAACGAATTGTTACCAAAATAAAATTGAATATTTCTTCAACAGCACATCTCTTATAATTATTTTTTGAAAAATGAAGGTTAATAATTATTCACGTGGATAATGAAATCCGTACATCGTACATCTAAGGGCACTAATGTAGAAAAAATATAAAATAATACTCGTAATGTATCTATTATAACAATACCATAATATGTGACATACATTAAAAGAACTCAATAGTAAAATTATTTTACCACGTAGATTCTAACAATTATGCCTACTACAGCCCATTGACTTCTATAATCAACCCCAAATAAGATCAGAGTCCTACCCAAAGTCGACCACAGAGGCGCCGCTATCTTTGAGGACTAAGCTTCGAAAAAGTATGTCTCCCTTTAAATCACAACCCAACAGCATTTAACACTTCTGCTATTAGGCAGAAATAGGTGAGGCGGTGTAGAAAAGGCCGCTGGAGTCGAACTACTGAGAATTCTACCACCTTTAAATAGTGTGTCATCAAAGAATTAAGGGATCCCCGATTCTTGTATCTGATGATGTTTAATATCAAAATTATACTTACTACTTAGTTAGCACAGCGAAATAAACTATACCAACTATTCACTGTAAAAAGATCCGTAATAGTTATCTCTACTTCCTAATAGAGTGAAAATACTTAAACATTTGAATAATACGGAACTCGGGCATTGGCACGTGACCCGACCTTTCCGAACGCCGTATGGCCGCGAATAAGCGAAAATAATTCGTTTAACCCCAGAAAATTACCTATCGGCCCGGCAAATTACCCGCTATACAAACTCGGCAGGACCTTTCTTTAGTCTTAAGTTGATGAATAAGTTTTTGGGAATAACGCCCTTATGTGGAGCAGCTAAATCTAGATTGTTGTAGACTGAAAGGACCTAATTAGAAGAAATGATATACCTAATTAATGGAAATTATGTACTTATATGACATTGTTTATTTATGGTATTTGGAAACTATTTGAAAAATCTCCTTTTGTAGTTCTCACACAGTATATGCACATAACGGTTAGACCCCAGCTTATTTACATACGCCGCGAGGTATATTAGTCCCCAGGAGTGGGGCAACGCATCCATGAAAGGCTTCAGATATAAATGTTCGAAACGGAGTTGGTGACAGATTTACATGGCCAATAGTGGTATACTACCGCCCAATTACATCTAAATACTCTTTTGATACTTCAATCATATATAAAATTATACTATTATATTTAACTAGGCAGGCGGTGATAGCCTAGTGGTTAAGACACTCGGCCTCTCGATCGAGGGGTCCGAGGTTCCAATCCCAGGCACGCACCTCGGATTTTTTAGTTATGTACGCATTAGAAATTAATTATTACTTGCTAAACGGAGAAAACATGGTGAAGAAACCTGCATACCTGAGAGATTTATAAAAAAAAATCTCAAAGGTATGTGAAGTCTACCAATACGCTTGGCCAGCGCGGTGGACTATGGCCTAATCCTTCTCATTGGAGAGGAGACCCGTGCCCAGCAGTGGGACCATAATGGGTTGATGATGATCATGATGATGATTTAACTAGAACATAGTGTTGGGCGGTGGTACATTTGGTGTCGAATCATTAAGAGTTCTAATGAAATATTATTATATATATTAATCAAAGTTAATTATTATTTATAGTAATGTTTGAATAGGTCTCAAAACTTCAAATAAATAAATTATTACTAACAATCAAGAAAAGGCCGCCCATTAAAATTCTATGACCCAAACTTGCGACACAGAGAATATTGTGGATTGATTATCCTTAGAGGCTACTGATCTATATTCACTAACACAGTGTTTTCCAAAGTTTGGGTGAGCCCTAAGGAGTCGCAAAACCTTTATACAGAGGACACGGGTGGTTGCCTCAATAAAGTTCAAAAGATTATTCTTATTGAGGAAATGATAAAAAACCTTATGTTATTGTTCATTTAAACTATTAATTATGAAAGTACATGGACATTTTTAACGGATTGCATATTTGTAAAATTAAAATGCATATAATAAGCAATGGAGAGTTGGGCGTCGTGAAATATTTTCCCGTTGGTACTAGGGGGTCATACCTTCAAAAAGTTTGAAAACCACTGCACTAGCAAATTATTATACGACTTAAAATCCATTCCAAGACCGCCATTAATTATTCTATTACCGACGGGCTTGCGTTATTAATATTTAAGTTCCCTTTGATGTTTAGTTGACGACTCGCGGACAAATAGCTTTGGAACCGACTTATTGCTTCACGAAATTGTTGAAGCCTAAATTTTTTGAGTACGGGTCTGTAATTCGCTTGGTCGTTAATTAAATAGTTTGCGGGTCTAGACCTATGTTAATTCGCTTAGAAAAATGTTGAAAATTTCTAGTTAATACATTTTTAATACTAATTATGAAGTATACTATCCAAATTGATTTAAAGGCGTGGCGTGAAGTTACTACTCGTACTAAAGATAACATAAAAGTTAAGCAATGTCAGGTGCGGTTGGAATTTGGATGGGTGACCCCTAGTGACGGGAATTTATGCGTGCTTTCATGCGTCGGAGAGTATTTTAAGGCATCATTGTCGATGCAGAACCTGTGATCTGTGTTCGAATATAAATATTTAATAAGAAATAAATTTCAAAAACATATAGTCTTCAAGTAAAATATAAATCTCTCTTTTAAAATTTGTGCCTCCGGTAATTTTGCAAAAAATCTCATAAAATTAATTCGCTGCGTAAAAGTAGATTTCGTGAAAGAAAGATACTCGTAGATACAGCTATACAGTATTCACGTATGCGTCAAAAATAATTTTCTCTCGCACTCAGTATCGCCCCAAATTTTTGGTCCAATTTGCGCATACAAGCAATTAATTTTATTTCAGTGCCGAATTTTATAAATTCATCATGTTTCAGCGGCGTTACATAAGTTTAATCCTCTTTCGGATTAAGGGTCATGTTCTACTGTCATCGATTAATGAGAAGCGATATATGCAAAGCAGTATGTAGGTACTATAGTAATAGATCTTTTTCAGTTAATTAATAAAATTGTTCAGGTTGTGTGCCTCTTTTTCTTTGATAACTAAAAAATACTTTATTTATACAATTCACAAACTTGTTGGGTACCTATAAGTAACAGTAAAAAAAACTTAAATAACAAAAAGTTTTACTATACTAATAAATATATTTACAGAATATACAAATACATATAAATTAAATTAAAAAAATAAAACGGATATGTTGTCTGTTTAACATCACTTACGACCAAGGGCTAATTGAAAACAAAACAACAACCAAAAAAAACTGTGTACTCGTAACAAGGATATCGAGCAATAATGTTTTTTCGTCAATTTTAAAGTAAGCACCAAGGTATATTATAGCTTCTTACCGCTTAGCAACGCAGTGTGAGACAAGTGTGCAAGAACAAATTTAAAGCAAATATTTAGTGTAAATAAAGCAGAGCACCTATCTATAAACTAGTTGTAAATAACTTCACTAAATTGGGAATCGGATAAATATTTTATTTTCTTACTGCGGTCACAGCTATATGCACTATGCGGTTTGAAGGTATTAAAGAAAAAAATGCTTGTAATATATGGAATACGTTAGAACTTACTATGGGAAATTCTAACCTACATGCAGTAAAGTATGAGGGATCCACAGTTCTTAAAGTTTATATAAGGGTTTTTTTAATTCAGGTTATACCTATGATATTAAACTTTATTATGTCTAAACATTTCTAAGATATATAAATACATATGTATAGATAGATTCTAGATACGTTCCATCCTTATAGAGTGCTTTTATTTCCTTGATTTCTATGGCGCGAGGTGCTATAAAATATAGTAATGCTCTCGAGAATTTCTAGCGCTATCAAAATGGAACGTGCTGTGCTATTTAATTGTAATTTGTTCTTAAATATTGAAGTTCTCGTTAAGTCAATTTAAAGGAAAGCGTAGTAAATGCATATGTTCCATTTTTGAATAAATTTAAATTCTCGTGGAATTTCAGCAAGAATACACGATAAAAATCCGTTGAACTTCGCCTACAGCGGCACCAATGATGTATGTATTGTACATTTTTTTCTTAATAGAGTAGTTTAGCACTGCGATAAGGTACATCTATTCTTAGAAATGTTCTGTCTTAGTCTTAGTCCATAAAGCATCAAGTCATCAATAGGATAAGGTGTATAAAATTAACATATATAAAAAAATCGGTATAGTTTGCTTGTTTTTTACAGATAACCGTTTTAAGCTGCAATAACTATTGGAAATTGCTCATTTTACTATTTTCTATGAAGTGAATAAAATAAAATAAATTAATTGAAATAAGTCTTTTTCCTCCAACAAAATTCCGGGGTATCCACAGGGTTTGGGAATCCAAGATTACACGATTACGTAGCGCTAATTAAGTAAGCTTACAAACCTAATTTAATCCTGGATTTATTCGTTAAAACTAAAATCTTAATAAGCATTTTATCGCGTAATCCTGAGTAATTAATACTGGCAAGTCTAAATAGTGGGCAAATTGTTTGTCCGTCCGCTTATGAATAAGCCCGCTATGGCCGCTATTGTGCGCTACGTAAATCTAATTATGCAATGTTTCCAATGGTAGCCGCTATTTTGTGCTTACAATATCATAATTTAAGGGACCAATTTAGTTTGCTTGCAAGTGCGATGAATAATGAACGTAAGAGAAAAGAGAGCGTTTATTTGTTACAACAGCGGTTTCAGAAACGATTATAATAGAGTAATTAAAACGGCGGTAACGTATGTAAAGATTATGTGATATCGTGCGTAAATATGAGTATCATGTCAAAGTAAATTATTCTGTATCAAATAGGGTTGTAAGCTTCTTGTTTTAAGTAACTTCTTTAATATCAGAATAATGCAATATAAAGCTCGTTATTGGTTTTTGTAGCATAAAGTAGTAATGAAACGTAATTTGTATTACTGTTGGTTTATACTATACGAGTAGAAGTAGTAGACGAACATGCAGTCTCCCTGATGGTAAGTGGCTACTGCCGCCCATGGACATCTGTAATCGACCCCAGATATAATTAGATATTCGTATCGGAGGTCAGCCACAGATGCACCGCTACCCCTGATGACTAAGCTGGAACGCCTGGGAAAAGTATGTCTCCCTTACCACACCCTTCAACCCAGAACACAGCAGCGCTTAACACTGCTGTTATAAGGCAGAAATAGGTGTGGCGGTGGTGTCGCCGGAGTCGAACCACAAAGGGTTATAAATAAGTATATTGTCTTCTGTGTAGTATGTGTCATGTTTTCAATTTTGCATATGTTGAAAGCTAATAAATTAAAATATTTCCATAATTCTTCAAAATACTATTTTGCATTTAATTATAAAATTCTTATTTATATACATCGAAGAACAGTAGGTAGATAAAGACAAATAATAATCTGACTCAACTAGCGTTTGTCACAGACATTTTTTGAATCCATCCGGTATTTTTACGGTTTTCCCATCTCTACGCTCAAACCTAATTTCTCCCAAAGCAGATTTCACCGATCCGAATAATAACTTCTCTTGCCTCTGATCGGGAGGCCTTCTTATTTTTATTTTTACCACCGTGTTCATTGTTTTGGAAGTTCAATCTATATTTTTCGTAGCTCTGAATCTGTTTAGTACAGGAGAAGGAAGACACTGATGTTCTACTGTAAGCGATATGCGATTATTGCGCTCAAAATGATAAAAAATAAAATATTTATGGAACGTTCAGGGTTTGAAAGTGTTTACACAAAATATGTTTTCTTGGATTTAATGCGTGCGCTCTACATTCTTTCAAAATAATATATAATTAGTTCGTACCTTTAACCTATCTACAATATCGGTCGCGTCAATCTAAAACAGCAGCACTCCCTCTGTTCTCGTGGGCGTCGCGGATGGTGACAAAGGAAAATTCAGGACATCGCCGGGTCAAGTGGGTTAACTTGGTAATTTTATTTGGTTAGGGAACTAAAGATCCGAGCTGTAGGTTCTTAAATATTTAATGCAAGAACCTAACGAGATTGCATGCAATCTGCCTTTATGTGTCATTAGCATTCATGGCTATTTACTGAACCCAAAAAATAACACACCACACCTATTTCTATCTAATAACAGCAGCAGTAGGCTCTGCTGTGTTCCGGTATGAAGGGTAACAGTTTTTTCAGTTTCTTCGTTCGGGCGTTCCAGCTTAGTCCTCAGGGGTAGCGGCGCATCTGTGGCCGATCTCGTGTGGATATATCTAATACTATCTGGGGTTGATTACAGATGTCCATAGGCGGCAGTTGCCACTTACTATCAGGTGGACTGTATGCTCGTCTGCTAATCCTATATAATAAAAAAAAATACAAGGCCCGTTTTCTACGTAACGTCTATCCAGCAGTTAGTCTCCAGCTGAAATTAAGTATGGAAGGATTATTTGTTCTTATGATTAACTCGCTTCTATATATCTGGTAGTGAGACGTTTATATCCTGGCGTTAGGAATTGCTTAATGGCGCGTAAATTCTGAACACTTTTTTTGTCATTTTTTATGAGCTTAGGCGTTGAACTGGATGGAGTAAATTAAATATGTTTGCCCTTTTACCGCGTTCAAAAATATCAAGGCGTTGATTAATGAGTGTGTGAAATATGTACGTGTAATAATGTGTGCTTTCTAAAAGCTTTTATTTAATTTACCTTGTTTGTTAAGCGCTGATGCTGTTACATAGTAGGTGTCTAAATTATTATACATAATATTTGAAAGTAGCGTTAAAAAATATGATTAGTTTTTCCTCGTGGATGCAAGGTGACATAGTGCTCTTCAAAATAGGTGCAAAGAAAGCTTTCCTCCAAAGTTGGCGATGCATGGATAACTATTAAAATTGTACGATATTGACTATTTAGTTTGTTAGGTACGATATGGTATATCGATAATACCTATATAAATACTCTCAGGTACAAATATTTTGTGAAGCTTCATCAACGTTCATTATTTTAAAACGCAGTAACACAAATAGTTTAAACAACTCTCCCTTAGTATTAGGTGGAAAACTTACGTTGTTTATTTCATCATCATCAACCCACTATTGTCCCACTGCTGGGCACGGGTCTCCTCTCAGAATGAGAAGGTTTAGGCCATACTCCACCGCGCTGGCCAAGTGCGTATTGGTAGACTTCACATACCTTTGAGATATCTTTTTTATAAATCTCTCAGGTATGCAGGTTCCCTCATGATGTTTTCGCAAGTTTAAGCAAGTGATAATTAATTTCTAATACGCACATAATTTTGAAAAATCAGAGGTGCGTGCCTGGGATTTGAATCTCGGACCCCTCGATCGAGAGGCCGAATTTCTTAACCACTAGGCTATCACTGCTGTATTTACTAATCGTTCTGAAACATCATCGGCAACGAGTTTGTAAAATCAGGAAATTGCCATTATAAAAACGAAACGGCCAATAAAACATTGGTAATTTCGGTGTCTGCAGTTGGCAATACTCGGATCGGGAATACCAACGAATTTCCAACAGTATGACCATTCTATAAGGGTGGTTTTGCGTCACCAACCCTTAAATGATAAAACGACATGCAATAACATCCCATTAATCCGCGTAACGATCGTTTTCACATATTATTGTATTAATAACAGGTGCGTTAATGATCATTATTATATCGGTGGTTGTGGGATATTTTATGAATTGTTTTCTCATTTCAAATTTAACGCAAAAAATCCTTTACAAAAATCAGATAAATTGGAGATATGGATTTGTGGTTTCCCTTGTTCCCTTATATATAAGATTTTTTTACTTGAGATCGATTATAGAGAGCCTTGTACAAAGATTAAACTCCTGGAATCCTCGTTGGATCAGAAAAGTGAAAATGCTGTAAATAAGACCACAGAAGAGCTATATTTCTGTTATAATGCACAAATAGGTAAGGCATTGGTGTCATCGACACGTCAAAATCTTAAAACGTTTAAGATAACTCGCGACACTGTGGTACGCCACAACTACTTCTTCATATTTTGACCCTGTGAAGCAGTGGTAGAATGGTTAACAAATCTCTCACGCACCTCTGATTTTTCAAAGTTATGTGCGTATTGGAAATTAATTATCACTTGATTAAACGGTGAAGGAAAACATCGTGAGGAAACCTGACCACCTGAGAGATTTTATATATAAAAAAACAAATCTCAATGGCATGTGAAGTCTACCAATACGCACTTGGCCAGCGCGGTAGACTATGTCCTAATCCTTCTCAGAATGAGAAAGAGACTCATATCCAACAGTGGGACAGTAATGGGATGATGATAATTTTGACCCTGTGCCGGAAACACATGACCTCTAATGGTAACAACAATGCAAAGTAATAAACAAATTCCGCTTACAATGTCAACACTGCCGCTGCGACCTTAGATTAGTTAAATGTTTTATACGTTGGTCATTTTACACCCGTCATTAAGCCTGTAACGGTTATGACGGTCCTATTGGGGTTAGTTACAGGGTCACGCATCCCAAAATGTTAATGATTCGCTTTGTGGTCACTACAATCGAAAGGGCCTTATTGTGGGCAGGTCTCATGTGTTCTATGGCTTGTAGGTTGTCGTGTTTTAAGATTATAGTGTCGGTTGAGAATTTTATAGGTTTTGAGTCTGAAGACGGTAAATATTTTAGGGATCGGACCATCTATAGAAATAGTTCCTAATGTCAAATGTTAACAAACATGCTAGCTTCTACTTCACTAAAGCTGGCCGCATACATTCGTTTTCTTTGTTAGGTTTCCGTATTCTAACTGCCGCGCATATTCGTTCGTTTTCCCAAAGGAAAAAAAAACGGAAGTGTGTGCGGCAGTTAGAACGTTTTATACGAAAAAATAGCATTCAGGTTTCCGAATCCGGAAACAGAATACGGAATCCTAACAAGGTAAACGAATGTATGCGGCCAGCCTAACGGGGTGGTGGAAAATGTTCCAGTCTTCCCCATTTATGGAGATCCGTTTCTAAATTTAGATACGAAAAGTGTCACTGACGTTACTGCCGATATTAACTTCAAATTGATCACACATTCCGTCTGAAATATGTCACTTACTACCATAATGAAGTCGCTTTGAGTAGGTTGTTGGGACATATAAAATAAGTAAAGTACTAAACACGGCGTCTTACATAAGATGATAACTATATCTAATACTCTTTTAGTCATAATATTATATTCTCGGGTATAATTACCCTCATTTCTACAAAAAGTTTGAATATAAAATCGACCTACATTTTCTAACTAAAATTACGTGATCACAAAAGTATGTCCCAACTGTAAAGATTCATAAAAGAAGATTTAAAATTCTCTCATAATATGAAACGCGAAGCCATTTTCTTCAAGAACAGTCTACATATCAAGCTTAGTGACGTTAGCTAATCGTTACATAAAATTTAATATCTTATGAAATACGCCTATGGCTTAATAGACCCATATTGATGTTCGGGGGTTAATTCATTCAGACCATTCATAATGGATATTACATAAGGGAAAGATAACAGGATCATATCTTACATCTGAATAGAATGTAATGAGTAAAACTGTAAGGACATCTATGTATTATATCTCTCCATATATTTTTATAGCGAGAAAAATGTACGACTCGTATATTTTAACTGATTTAGAGTCTAAATCGTATTAAGTCGTCTAAATTTTAGACGACTAAATACATTATCATTTGACATACATATTTTTTTTATCATGTTGGAATAGCAGACGAGCATGCAGGCCACCTGATGGTAACTGGCTACTGCCGCCCATGCATATCATGATTAGATATTCCTACCTAAGGTACACAGATGAGCCGCTACCCCTGAGCAGCAGCACATAGGGTGCTTCCACCTTCAACTAACAATATTAATCCAAACTTTAAAAAATTAGGTTCTTCATATTTTTCTAATATATTATTTTATATCGTAGAAAAGACTAAAAGGGTTTTATACCTTAGTTCGACTTTGGAGCTACTGCTACTGTGATCTCACTTAAGGCATCAATCTCAGGTAGAATTTCGGACTCAAATGCTATGTGGGGTTGATTACAGATGTCCATGTACGCGGGCCACATGATATCATTGAACTGCATGTCATTTGCTGCTTCCAATAAAAACATATCAAAGTTTAATTAATACAATTTGACCAGTTAATGCCTTAACATCTCAAAGCTTAAGCTAATTGTCTAAACAAAGGATTATTATTAAGAGCTTAGCACTTAAGCGATGCTTTTAACCCATTGACCCAAATATCATCCTAAGATCCTTGTTTATCTTCTAATGACCCAGCATCTTTTTCTGCGTATTTTAAGATTTATGATACCAAGAAACAAAGCTTAAAGAAATAATTATTGTGATTAATTCCGCTTAACATCTGATATTTTTTATATTTAACAAAGTACCACTTATACTCGTTAAGCTATACTCAACAATTTATTATCTCCATTTTTTCCTACTTAATACCTAGTTACTTATAACATTTTATTCCTATATTTTCTATGAGAAGTACCTTACATAAGACTGTTATTACCCGACTGCCAAGGAAGGGTTATGTTTTTCGCGCGTATCTTGTATGTTTGTCTTTCTTTATTTGATCCGATCTAACAAACTGGTGGATGAATTTCAACAGTTAAGGTGTCATTATATTTGTTTCAATGACCCGAGTGTCCTTAGATGGGTGTCAGTAAAAAAAAATCAAAATGGCGGATTTTTGGCGCGAAATAGTAACACATTTAAAAAAAAAAGTTAACCGAATCTATCGAGTAGGGTATCAAATGAAAGGAAATTAAACGGAAATTATAAAAACATATTTGTATATATATAAAACAGCAAGGTGACTGGCTGACTGACTAACTAAATGACTTTTTCATTTTTCAGAAATCAACGTACAGACTAAACCAAGGACCTTACAGTTCTGAAATTTTGCACATAGGGTCTCTATATGGCGTGAATAAGTACTAAGAAAGGCCTTTTGGAAATTTTACCCTTAAGAGGGTAAAATAGGGAAAAACAGTTTTTATGAAATCCTTTAATTTTGAAGTAACTACTATAAAATTTTGTATTTGGCTTTCTGGATAGGAATAAGGACGCACTTAGTTATTCCCCTCCGAAAAATCAACCCCGTAGAGGGTAAAATAAGGGTTAAAAGTTCATTTGAACAATCGTTAATTTTGAAGCAAACTCTATGAAATTTTGTATCAGGCTTGTTGGATAAAAATAATGAAATTCTACCTCTAACGAGGTAAAATAATGACCGAAACTTTGATTTACTGAAGTTATATATTTTATAGACCGATAGATAGATCTTATTTATAAAATTCTCGTGTTAGTTACCGTACTTCTCCGAAACGACTTCACCGATTTTCACCTAATTTTATATACATATTCAGTAGGTCTGAGAATATTTTTTTTTACCCCTAAGTGATAAGGGTTGTTCACCCTTAACATTTTTTTATTTATATGGCAACACAACGTTTGCCGGGTCAGCTAGTACATATATACTCGTATATTCACATCGAGATGACTGTCTGACTAAATGAGTGAGTTGCTGTGCCAGAGATCAACGCAAAGGGAAACCGCTGTAGTTAAGCGTGCTGGAATTTTACACATAGGTTATTTACATAGCGTAAATGAGCAATACGAGGATAAAATAGGATAATATTGTTAAAACATCTTTTGTTTTTGAAGCAGACACCTACTATGAAACTATGTATTTGGCTTTCTGGATAAAAATAATGAAATGCCTATTTCACTGCTTTTGGAAATTCTACTTCAACCTTTTTGGTGCAGTCGGGTTTTTGATTTTTTAAATTAATTACTTGTTAATTATTTATCAATTTATCCGATGCTATGCCAACATCTGAAAATTAACTACTTCATACTGAAAATCGTCAAAGTTCGATTTTTGGTATGTAAAATTTGGATAGATTCGGTAATAACGACGAGCGATGGAAAACCTTTACGAGAATTTACGGAAATAATTTAGTGCTCTTTTGGAACTAATTTGTAATATAAAACAAACACCTTTGACCTCGAAACTTTAACAAGTGAATCGAGTTTCAAATACAGGCAATGTCACGCACGAGCTTAATTGAAAGTTTAAGGTCAGCGCACAGTGTGGGCGGGCTGGTATATAACGCATGGCATTGCAAAAATGTAGCTAGTTGACCACAGCACCACAGTGCTGTACGGTGTTTCACTTTTTAAATTTTAATTGTTAATACGAGTAGATAGAAAATGTACATAATTTCTTATCTTTCAACTCACATTTTTAATCTTACTTGTAGAAGTAAAATACTGGTACGATCATTGAATCTATAATGGATATTTTACCTATTAATTAACAGTAGGCGTATGTAGTATGGTAACTTATGTATTTTGATCACTTAACCATAAAAAAGTAAAAAAAAACATGCTTAAACTAAAATCAGAACACTTTTTGGTATATGATACATTACAAACGACATTTTTTAAGAATTTTCACTCCAACATTATTGAAATGTGGACCGCTTCATTTCTTAACTAACGCATTATTAAAGTGTGTTGCGGCGCACCTGAGCTTTACGCGGGCCTTTAAGGAGCAGAAATTGCACGTAAATCATCCCTTGCGACAGTAACCCCCACCCCGTCACCCCGCATTCCTTCCTTTCATCTCCGTATTAAAATTCTTACGTTTCTGCTTTAATTACAAAACCATATATTACGATAAATCGTAAATCTTTCCACGGAAAATAACGTAATATGAATTTCATCCCTTTAATATGAGTTTGCGAACTGGAATGGAAATGGTTATTAAACTCATACAATTTTTCCGCGTCATTTCATAAATGAGATGATAAAATAAAAGCTGTAGATATTTCATCAGACATTCGTACATTTCGAAGTAGACTTGAGACGTAGCGACATATCTGTTTTTGTTTTTATACGGCTTGTTATATTATATGGATACTAGCTGACCCGGCAAACGTTGTGTTGCCATGTAAATAAAAAAATGTTAAGGGTGAATAACCCTGATCACTTAGGGGTATAAAATAGATAGTAGCCGATTGTCCGACCTACTGAATATGCATTAAAATTTGGTGAAGATCGGTAAAGACGTTTCGGAGGAGTACGTTAGTTAACATTGTAACACGAGAACTTTATATATAAGATGATTAGAGGTGTAGAGAGACCATTTACATGAATCGAAAAAAAAATGTTATACTAAAGTATTTTGTAACATCCAATTTATACGATTAGATATAGTCAGCATGGTCATAAATATCTAATTTGTGAAATTTACTCTTTTTAGATCATGTGTTAAATAGCGATGAAGTTCGGCAAAAAGATACATTATGCGATATTTAGCACCGTGGTGGGATATGATCAATCCGTCAAGCCGGAGTCCAGGGGGTGCCAACAAATGAGACATATACGTACGTACGTACTTTCGAAAACCCTTCGCAGTTGGGTAAAAAGGGCTGTATCCTTATTAGAACCAAACATTTATACCTAACAAAACAACACGTTACTAGCGTAGAAAATCTTATTACGAGGCAAAAGCAAAGTTAGAGAGATATTAGGGGAAAAAACCTCGAATATTCATCCGAATTTTCGGATTAAAAGGGTTACAAGAGCTCCAAGTTGTGCCAACAAGAGCTAATCCTTCCAATAAACTTAGTTAGACCTCTCACGGCAAAAAGGTGTTGGTACATTGTTACTGTTAATAGAGGTACCTTTCTTTGCTTTGAGAGGCACCTTTTAGGAGATGGTGAGGAAAATGGGTAAAAACAGAAATGAAAGTGTGGCTCAGTTGAGCTTGATTTATTAAGTTTAAGGAATTTGAGCGATTTTTATATGTTTTACTTGTTACCCGCAAATGGGCTTTAAATAATATATTTAAAAATGTGTATGTATTTTGCGACAGGAAACGCGCCTTTAGTATCATATTGAAATTTCATGCGTCTAGGGTCCTACAATTTTTAGACTCGTACTTACAGCTAGTAACACCCTGATCTAAAACAGAAGTCAATTCATTTCATATAGATGTCTGCCTGGGTGGGATTTGTACTCAGAACCCTAAAATTTCATTATAAGTCTCCTTGTATTATATGTGTGTGCGTGCTGCCTTACAGGGCGTGTGTGACTTAAAGGAACATAACAAACCACCCAGATACAGAACAGACATCTAAATTAGACACATTCGAATCTTCCTGGCTAGGGATTAAACCTGGAACTTCCTGCATACCAGATCAGAACCATTACCACGAGTTTTCAAAACATCCTACAATTTTACTTTACGTTTACTCAATCCATTATTTGTTCCGTTTGGTTCAGTAGACTGAGAAAACGTAACATTAAGTAAGTGCTCGTCTTTTTATCTGCCTCACATGTTCGCAAAAAAGAGAGACAAAACATAAAGCGCCATTTTGTTAATTTATACATTTAATGTTACGTTACTGACATTATAGTTCTGATACAATCCGCTAGGGGCGCTGATTGGAGATTGTATTGGCAAATACGAAAACAGTCATATTTGTCAAAACGTAAAAACTCACGGTAAGGGTACAGTATGGCGACCGCCACTCCGTGCGGCTACATTTGCTTCTCTATCTACTCAATCACTTCTGACCTTCTACCGTTCGCTAAAAACTCGGCACGTTTCAGAGATTGCCTAACGGCGAAACTCAGCTGTTTAATGACGTCATTTTTCGTCACCGCCCTAGTTTATCGCCTTATTAAAGAGAAAAGCGCTATCAAATAAATACAGCGCCTTCTTGCTTGGGCACTTGACTTACAGGTAAGTTAAATCGCTTCTAGTTTACAAATACTAGTCTGATACGCGGTGTTACGGGTTCGAACTTGATTTGGCATATTTCAAATAGTTGAAATGAGATGAAAATAATATCTTACGAGTATATATAAAATTCTCGTGTCACAATGTTAGTTACCGTACTCCTCCGAAACGGCTTTACCGATTATCACCAAATTTTATACGCAAATGCATATTCAGTACGTCTGAGCATCGGCTACTATCTATTTTTCATACCCCTAAGTGATAAGGGTTGTTCACCCTTAACATTTTTTGTATTTATATGGCAACACAACGTTTGCCGGGTCAGTTAGGTCTTTATCTGGGTATTTATTTGCCATGGTGTCGTCGACACCTGCTCATTAGACGTTCTGCTATATGGACCATACGATAGTGATACGTTTTGCAACAAAGGTACCTATAGTCCGCGCGAAACTGTTAGTCCGCTCTGAATACAGAAATGAGTCGCGTCGCCATAGCAAATTGTACGACTACACCTGCTCGCAACAACTTCAGAGCGGACTAGCAGTTTGGCGCGGATTATAACTTGCTAATTAGACTAGATTTTTTATTTGTTCAGTGTACATTTTGGGTACTTGGACGTTTTGCTACTGAGGTTACTTTCGGATTATACACAAATATTCGTTCAATAGTACTAAAATCAATCCATTCCGGAAGCAATATACTGAGGATTTGATGCATCCACTAACGGATAAGTATATAAAATTTTATACTCTTATTTATGTGCTGCAGTAAACATAAACGTGCTGAAGCCTGAAATACGGCTGGGAGCTGAAATGTGCTGTCTGAAATTTTGAATCAATACTTAATGTATTAACTCCTCCGTGGTTCTACTCCAGTAATACTAAGACTTATTTCTGCTTCCTAATAAACAGACTAGAGTTCCGGCGGCACCACCGCCACACCTATTTCTGCCTTACAATAGCAGTGTTAAGCGCTGCTGTATTCTGGTTTGAAGGGTGTGGTAAGCAAGACAAATGATTTAGTATTATTAAGCAGAAGTGAGGCGGTGGTGCCGCCAGAGTCAAACCACAAAGCCAGAGTCAAACTTCAAATGTTAATACAATAACTTTATGGCTTATTTTTCTATTTTGTGTTTTATGTGACGATTGTGATTTCATCATCATTTGATTTGTCAAGTCATTAGTAACTCGTCAACTTCATTAAATAATGTAGGGCATAGCTTGAGAGCTCTTTATATCTCAATCATTATAATATATACTTGTTTTGTTGCAACTCATTAATTTGTTTTCGTATTTGTACTTATGATTTAAATTTCCGCAAGTTACGAATATCTTATTTTACTTATACGAACGTATTTGCCCATACAATTTCCAATCGGCGCCCCTAGCGGATTGTGTCAGAAATAGGAAATCGTATGGGCCAATACGTTAACAAATACCAAAACAGTCATATTTGTCAAAACGTAAAAACTCATGGTAAGGGTACTGTCCTGCTCATGTGCATAATTTGGTTAAATAGCTTAAGTAAAAAGAAGAAATGTAGATTGTCGCTGTTGTAAACATATGGTAATTTTTTTGGGAACCTTTCGAAGCAGATGGTTCACTACTTTAGAAAAAAAACTTTTTCTACCGGCGCCGCACCGCTACCTGCGCAGGTAGTTCGGTTTTGTTTCAAGTGCTAATTTGACAAGTGGTCTTAAAAGTTAAGTTATTGAAAATAAGCTAAAGGACAATGTTTCTTAATGGTGTTCTTATGGAGTAGAAATTGTTAATTTAACATGGTTTACGAACCACACTACTATTACTACTTGCTACTGGGTATTTTAATACTTTAGTAAATTACGTGTATTTATTATTATTAGGTGGTTGTAATAAAAGATATCCAATCTGTGGATTAATAACAATCAGCCAATAGAATTTTAGATAGGTACGAATATTTAATTAAGTCAAATGCATATTAGAATTAATCATCATTTTTCTTAAACATACCGAAAAACTTTGTGAAGAAAAGTAAAACGTAAAAGATATTTTAAAAAATGTCTCCCAATAATTCGCAAAGTCTACTATTTTGGCTAACTTGGTAGACTGTTGTTTAAAACCTTCGCAGCCTAAAAAAGACCCGTGCCCAGTTGTAGGAGAAAAGAATAATGATGATGGTGAAGATAATAAGTATCGTAATATTTGCTAAGAAAAGTAGACATGCAAAGTACAGTAAACTGTTGTGTTATTACTAAAGTACAGATACAAAAATAGTTTAAAACAACTGTTTAACTACCAGTTTTTGTTCCTCAAAACTGTGTCACGGTGACGCTATTCTGGAATTACTCTTACATACTCATAGCTAAGTGCCTGTTTGTGTATGTTTTGAGTGCGGCTGCGACATGCGATAAACTTGCGACACTATCATTGAGATAATCCACTTTGACTTGTAGCGGAGTGTTTTTGATGTGAAACATCTATAGCCGCACGTAAAAAAGATTTCTGGCGTGGCGACGATTACCTTTAACTACATAGACAAATGTTCTATAAGGGACAGAGCTATTAGAACAATGTGATAAAAAAAGACAACTAGTGTTTGACCTTGCGTTTCAAGTGTACGCAAACGTAAATATTGACCATGGAATATAGTGACCAATGATTACTTCAGTCAAAACGGGACATCGATTTTTTTTATGTCAAATACTTTTTACTTGAAAAAATTTAGTTAGAAATAATAAAAAACACGCTTTTATGATAAAATTAACTAAAAAGTAGAAAATAATTTTCAATCTAGGAATCATTTAAGGAAAAGTAAATAGTATAATTGTGCAAAAAATGTGGGGCGCTTTATGAAAACTGATAAATGGAGCACCCCATGTTTTTTTCACAATTATAATATTTACTGTTACTTAATTGACAATGGCAACGGTTCATTTCGGAGACAACGGCACGAAGCATCGAAAAAAGGGACTGTCCCGTTAAAAACGGGACGTATGGACGTATATTTCTCATTGATACTCATGCTTGTCAAAGACAATGAAATAATGGAACAGAAGGTAAAAAATGTCCAGAACTGTCGATAATAGTTTAGTACATCGTTTACGTAGAAATGTTATAGTACAGTTTAACTAAATAAATTATTATTATATAAATATATAATTTGATGAAAGAATGTATCTATACAGATGTATCGACTGGTTTAAAATATACGATTTAAAAATTGTTTATATTTATTATCGTATATTAGTAAAGATTACTCGCTCCTAACAAGAAAATGTACCCAGTTTTGAGAATTGAAATAGTTGCGTAAAAAAGTTTTGCCACGTCTCCGTGCTAAAATGTCCCTAAAATATTTGAAATAATTATTTATCTATTATGTAAATTACGCAGTATTAGTTATTTATTTGTAAATTTTCTCTAAAAATGTTTTTATTTGTCAAGAATTAAAAAAAAACTTACTAATAAGCCGTTTGTGGCTTCATTCAATTTCAAGGCGGCGAAGTATCTTTACTAATTTATGTTTATTATTTTCAGTTTTATTTTACACACGACCATTAATTGCAAAGTTGTGTACATTTTATAAATGTACTAGCTGACCCAGCAAACATTGTGTTGCCATATAAATAAAAAAAATGTTAAGGGTGAACAACCCTTATCACTTAAGAGATATGAAAAATAGATAGATAGTAGCCAATTCTCAGACTTACTGAATATGCATATAAATTTTGATGAAAATCAGTAAGAGCGTTTCGCAGGAGTACAGTAACTAACATCGTGACATGCGAATTTTATATAATCTTACCGTGGTCTTTTTGAGGATTAATTTCTGGCTATACATTGTAATAGATTGTTTATTAAATTATGTTTAGGTTAATTTATTCAATTAAAGAAATTTTAAAATACCGTATACTATCCTATATAAATTTTATGGTAATATTTTTTATTATTTACCACAGATATCGAAGAAAATTTAGAGATTAGGATACAGAATTTCCCATATATCGATTTTATTTTATTAAAATAAACTATAAAAAGTTATATTTTGACTAAAACACACTAATATAAAAATTAAGCAGTGGGATCTTAAACTATAACATACACGTATGAACATCGTGAGCTTCAATAAAATGTCACTTCTGTTCTGTTGATCTATGGTCATATATCAATGAAAATTTTTTCATTGATCTATGACAGTTCAATTCAATCAATGAAAGCTTTTGTCAATGAAAGTGATAAAGACGCAAAATGCATGGTCATGCATTTTGCGTCTTTATCACTTTCATTGACAAAAACATACTTTGTCTCTTTCTGGTTACTCATGTAATCATGGCGGATCGAACACGAAAAATAAACAAAATTTAATAATTTCTCTTCATTTACGTGTGATAGGTGATTCCATGAATCTTGTTTCTTTTTCGAGCATAATTTTTGCATTTATGCATTGCACAAGAAGGCATTTTGAGGCTTAAAATTCAAAATAATGACGTTTAACGTGTTCAGTGACATTCGTGTGTATTACTACGCCGCGCGAGAGCGACTGGAGTCGTTTTAACTCGTTTTACACCACTTGACGTATTTTGTATGTTTTAAGTATTGCCCGCTATTCTGACAATAAAATGTCTGACCGTGATAATTTAGAGAGTGAAAGTGATCAGCCTTCTGCAAAGAAAGCAAAATCACACTATGACACACCATCAAGTCATCAGTAAGTTAATTATTTTTTTATAATTAAAGTATGCATTTATCTGTGCATTAAGCACGCGTATATTTGGTGTGTTTTGAGCGCCAGCAAATGTAAAATCTACTATCTTGGTAGATTGAAATTCACATAAAAATCATTGCATACAATGTTTTTAAATTATTAATTAATTTTAATGTCATTCTTCTCAGAGAATAAATTTATTAAGACTGACAGAATTGTATTTCAAAATCAGCTGATGGCGTGCAGCGCACGAAAGTTTTTTCTTATTTGTTATAAATATAAACATTAAAAAATTAATATGTTTTTTTCTGCATATTACCTACTTTTACAAAATAATGTCGATGTTTCACATCTGCCAGGCGTCCCGTGACGGCTCACATTTTTTTATTTATTATTTAATTTGTGGTGCGGTGCGGTGCGGTGCGTAGAGGTACGGTGTGGAGAGGCGAGAGTAAGATTGACTTTTGGCGGGAAGCCATTTGTCATAATTGTCATTATAATAAAATATTTATTATCGATGCAATTCTTAAATTATATCATCTTCCTCTAAATGGTTCTTTTATTGTGAAACACTCAAGGAATATAGTGTAATAGACTTTTTTTATGACTTTCAAGTCACATGACAGCTAAGTGATGGCAAATGGTCTCTGCTATATATGGACATTGTAATCGATTCCAAATAGTATTCCAGTTTAAGGGTGCTTTTCCACCAGACTTTCCAGAGACCAGAGTCAGAGAGAGAGTGCGAGTTTCTACCAAAGCTAAGCGGGTAGAATGTGCTCTGACTACTTAGTAGATACTTCATTTTCCACTAGTGCAAATCATGCAACCCTATCTGTGTATTCGACATATTTATAACTTAGATATCTTGCACATAGGTATATGGTAGTTAAGCACTCTTAAATTCGGGCACAGGCGCGTTCTATGACCAACTTTAAAACTGCGACAGAATGTTATTGATACACAAATTACTTAATTATTACGTTTTTAATAGGAAGACACTGCTTATATTTCTCTTATTCCCTTAATCGTTCCTGAAGTCATGGGAAGATAAAAAATAGTAAAACTGTTCTCGTAGACCACACGGCGCTAATTCCACGTTACGTAACTTCATTACAGATAAACTGCATGTGGACTGACCGTTTACAACTTTCAACAAAAACAACGGAAACGTTGCGGAAATTGTTGGAAAAGTTCCCCATTTTGGCGCAGTGGCGAAAAATTAGAATGGCACACTTTCCGAGAAGTTCCCGGGAAGTATGACGTGCCGACGCTGCCAACTAGTGTGGGAATGCTTTGAGTGATGAGTCTGTCTTGTTGTAGACTGGAGATTCGGCGGTTTGCAGTTTTTGTAGTTTCGAAAGAAACTGTTTATAAAGAGAAACTTAAGTCGTGGAGATGTGTAGAGAATCTTTTGTTTTAGATCTTTGTCATTACGTTGTTCGACTTATTATGAATTGGAAGGTGTTGAAGGCTTGCTCTATCAACTGTAAACAGCTTTCGATCTAGATGATCTACATGGCCTTGCAAAGTAACGAGAAAGTAACTAAATTTCATACACCTCATACATTTGAAAGAGCCTCAAAAAATCGGTTAGTGATGACTATTATACATGTACGAGTAAATCGCCTAAACGTAGTGGGCGATCCAATAGTATTATACTCGTATTATATAGAAAAGTTTCAATGATGCCATTAAAATGTATTATCAAAATGATAACTATTTTCTGAAAAAAGTAAAGGCGGAGCAGTCACCATACCGGTCTGACGCGCAAAAGGTGCGGGTTCGATCCCCAGCCAGACAGATATCGAGATGAGGAATTTAGATTTCTGTTTCTGGGTCTGGGTGTTCGTGTCTATGTGTGTGTCCATGGCATCCACGACACAGGGAATCCTAGTGTGGGGCAATGAGTGTAGAAAGTGTTTAAAGTGTTATAATTGCATTTTCTGAAAAAGTAAAGTAACACAAAACACTATAATACCTATTCACTACCAAAATGCTTAACATTTTTAATTGCACAAACTTCCGACTTTCTTTAGAAACACAAGGGCCAACGTGAATATTATCAAAACAATTTAAGTCTCCCACGGCGTTAATTTAAAACAATTTAACGACAAAGTCCTCTCATGAAACTAGAACTCCTTTATCTTGGCCGTTCCCGCTATAAATACATGTTTATGTGCCAACAAACAACCCTTATTGCTGGGTTCTGCTTGCTATTAAAATATTTTTATATAGAGCCATATTATAGTGGTTGCCTAAAGTCGATTTCTTTCTTCTCTTCTTGTATGTATCATTAGAAGTGACCATGGGACTAAGTCCAGGTGATGTGTAGACACGTCTTCTTTCGAAGTATATATCTATTTCCAGCGATGACCAATATCTATAACAAATGTTTCTAGCAGAGGCTTAAGTACAGTAGCAGAATGCTGTGAAGGTGTCGTGGCAAGGTTCATATAGTTTTGAAGGTTTCAAACTGCAGTTCAAGGTTTTGAAGGTGGTAGAACCCTTTGTGGTTCGACTCCGGCGGCACCACCGCCACACCTATTTCTACCTAACAACAGCAGTGTTAGGCGCTGCTGTGTTCCGGTTTGAAGGGTGTTGTAAGAGAGACGGACTTTTCCGAGGGTAGCGGCGCATCTGTGGCCGACCTCAGGTAGGAATATCTAATCCTATCTGGGGTTGATTATAGATGTCCATGGGCGGCAGTAGCCACTTACCATTAGGTGGACTGTGTGCTCGTCTGCTACTCCTATATTTAAAAAAATGTCAGATATTCAATTGTCATTCTAACGATTATAAGATGAAGAATTAAAAAAAAAATACTTCTTCGTTTTGTTCATAGTAGCAGATAAAATGAGTATAAAATCACAGACAAATTTTCATTTATCTATAGATATAGAGAAAGGGGACCTTATTTCGCAAAAACTTCCTTGCATTAAGTTATTTACACCGCTGTCGCTGCCCTTATCTGAATTTGTAGAAACAGTTGTTTTGACGTCACTAACGACTGTTTGGAGAAACTCCGAGAAATAACGGCACTTTGCTGATGAAGATTTTTTCATTGTGGGAACAGCAGTCATGCAGTCTATTTTATTTTGTTATTTTTATAAGGTGGTAGAACTCCTTGCGGTTCGACTGCATAGGCACCACCGTCGCACCTATTTCTGGCTAATAGTGGCAGTGTTAGGCGCTGATGTTTTCTGATTTTTAGGGTATGGTAAGGGAGATATATTTTTCCCAGGCATTCCAGCTTAGTCTTCAGGAGTAGCAGCGCGTCTTTGGGCGACCTCAGGTAGGAATCTAATGTTATCTGGGGTTGATTATAGCTGTCAATAGGCGGGCTCCTAACTATTATAAAAAAGCCCCTGTATATGTTCTTGTCAGCCTAAATATTTTAAATAGACCTCTACGCTGAGGATCCAATGCCAGACCTATGATTTTTCTAACCAAAATACAGCGCACGAAAAGTTAACTCACAAACATAAAAAACTGTAGTCATAAAACTTGGATTCTCAAATGGCTTCAGACAGACTTAGCGAGGTTGTCCCCGCTTAAACTTATTGCTTGGACTGTAAAGCATTTTAAGGAGTTGGAGTAAGGACGAAGGTATTTTGTGCATTTGTGCGGTCGACTCAAAAGGACGCCGGACCATTGGGTTCACCAGGAGTTTAGTTTATATGGGATAAAATTGGGACTTTTAAATGTAGAATATATATTTTTTCGGATTTGATAATATAGAGATCAGATATTACTTGGTTGGGTTACCATAAATTTGTAGAATAAGACTGGGTTAATCAAAGTCGTATATCGTTCTTTTTGACTGGGATGACATTACTGTCGAAAATTTGCAGTTGCAACAATCTGAAGTGTTTGTGTTGATTGAGTGAATGATTTGAGGAGAATAACAATAAAAAACGTTACATAAATGATCTCTATAATTATTGGTAATTTTAAACTATTTTCATCTCACTCTTGATGATAGAAAAATTCTTTCAATTTTAGTTTACATTGCTGTCTTACTGCTGGGCACGATACTCTTTTCGAAGTGAGAGGTTCTTAGGCCTGGCTGGCTTGGTAAGTGGCTACTGCCGCCAATGGATATCTGTAATCGTCTCCAGATAGGATTAGATATTCCTACCGGAGGTTAGGCACAGATGCGCCGCTACCCCTGAGGACTAAGCTGGAACGCCTCGGAAAAGTATATCTCCCTTAACACACCCTTCAAATCAGAACACAGCAGCGTTTAACACTGCTGTTATAAGGCCGAACCACAAAGTGTTCTACCACCTTCAATCCATTCCTTCTTCATATCCATTAATTATCCTTTTTTAATCCATTTATCCTTCGCGCAGCGTGGTCACTGCCCAGCTGAAGAAATGCAGCTCTTAATGAGCGAGCATTGCTGCGGACGCTGGATGCCGTAAGCGGATTTGCTGCTAGACTTAACACTAATACATTTGCTGCTAGACTCGCTCTGCGATACTCACTTACTCGTATAAGAATTTTCTCCAACCGTTTTTCGAGTTTAGTGCTAAACTGTTACAACGGTAGTTTAGTGTCAGGTTTTTAAGACCTAATCAAAGTGCTAAAAGATATATTTTGACATCACGTGATGGATTGGAACGTTTTTATTTTTATTTATTTATGCGACAGCGGAGGGTAATGTTTTTCTAGTGTATGTCTATCTTATTCTTAGGCACGCCCTACTGCCCAAATGACTTAATAGATTATAATATATCAGGTGTCTATGGATCGTCTTAATTGATGTAAGTAATATAGACCATATATTTAAGCAGTCTAGATTTTTACTTATAAAGCTCGACTCCAAACAGGATTGACGTCCTACATAAGGTTGGCCACAGACATCTTTCTTTCCTTGAAGACTAACTTATAATGCATCAGATCATCGTTATAATGAATTAATCTACTAATAGTCACAAATCTAAAAAGGCTCTACCAAACTGAGGTCGTCGAACTTACAAGGGCTCATTATCGCAACAGGGCCCTAAAAGTCACAATACCCTTACAGAATCGTAATAAACTGTAGATTTTATTAAAACCCCTGATACCGTCCAGATCTTCGTATTAACGAACTTCTGAAGCGCGGCTGCCGAGCTGGTAACATCTGTTGTGACGTTTCTTTTGTTTCAAATAAACAAGACACGCCGATATTTTGTACATCATGCAATTCATCAGCTAGTAAACAAAATTTTAGGCTAGAAAATTGTATTTTTTTTTGTTTCTTTCACATAATGAACCTTGCCAAGTGCGAAAGATTTATGTTGAAAAAGAATACTGTAACCCATTTAGTTAATATTTTTGGTTTATTTTTAAACAGCTGATAAAATCCCTTAATGTTCACTGAACTGTGCGCTATCAATAAACACCTATTTTTACCTCAATATAGCAGTGTGACGTATTCTGGTTTTAAGGGTGTTTCATCAAACAAACATTTCCGCGAAGTTTATCAGTGGTGGTGAGGACGAGTGGTGTCTTTGGTCGAAATTACATATAACTATTTAGGGTGGAAAACATCCATGGGTGGTGCTGACCCCTCACAGCCACTTCAATTTCAGAGATACTCGTACATTACTCAAATCTTGCGAAAGTAAGTAACAGCGGTGTCTTCATTAAGCACTTGTTGGCTAGCTAGTCTTTGTTCACAAATAAAAAATATTTATTAAGAAGAAGGTTATTACTCAGCTCAGCGCAAAAAGCACTGAGTTAGCTCGTACATTTGTTGCAATGCCAGTTCTTTTGTTCTGAACTAAACAAGAAGTTTTAATAAACTCGCTCCTAGGCAATGATAAACTTCGCGACTTAGGCCTTGTAATAAAATGCGATTGTGCGACTGTCACGAGTATAATAGATAAAATATATTTTTATCAACACGATGAATATACTCGTAATATTTTTTAATAGTTAGTCTTTTTAATTTCTGCAAGTTGAAATAACGCTTACTGATATAGGAAATGTACTACGAATATATTCATTAGTTCTTACGTCCAAACTGCCCAACCCTATAATTGTTCACAACTCAAGGACCTAATAAAACGAAAATAGGTAATAATACAGATTACTCAAATAACATACTTTAAATCCCAATGTAGTGCATAATTAAATCCAACTGTACTTGTTTTAAATATTTTGATTAGATTTTATAAATACATATACATCGCCCATACATCGTAGCGCGAACTATCGCTTATCGCTCAATCGTCATCCATGAAGACAGCACCTTAGACCAAACAGCAGTAAGTTGATATTACGCTTATTCTGCCTCCAGTATTTCGCTTACATTGTAACATCTAGTCGACATTTAATAACGTCTTTGTCGTTGAGTAAACAGAAATAATAAGAAATATGTCGTAGAAGAACTACATTCATTTATGACTGGGTTGCTACCGTTTTCCTTCCCAGCGCTGGGCACGGGAAGAGAATTAGAGAACTGTTACGTAACACCCTTACGTAAGTTTTACGAAGATTTAAATGAGTTACGAAATTATATTTTTGACTTTATTTTAGAAGAGTAAGAGTTCTTTATAACGGATAAGGTACAAGCCATTATATATCATAATGCAATATCAGGTACAAATAATAGGTAATATTGCAGCATCAGGTACAAAACGAAAAGAGTTAAGTATCTTAAAGGTTTCTCATAAAAGCTCAGCCCTAATAAAGCCGTTTAAAGTATTCTTCCAACATTTTCAAAATTACATATTCCACGAATAACATAATATAAAAATCTCGCGATTTCCGCAACGGAATGCGAACAGCATCTCGGGATCTCCGCTTCCATTTAAATATTTTTATTCAAAGATGTAATAAACTGAAAAACGGAACTGAAACTCCTTGTGTTTTATCCCTGCTGTGCTGTTTAAAGTATTCTGACTTTAAACAGAACACAGCGATAAAACAGAATAGCTAACGCTGAATAGCATTTGCTCTGACCAGCTTAAGCTGTGTAAAGTTTTATTAATAAAAAATCTGGTATGAATATAATTTTACAGTTAAGTTTCTTTATATTTTACGAATTACATAATGATTACCATACTTCGTTGTTGAAAGTTTTTGCAGAACGAAAGAAGACTGACGTCCAAGACAAGGTTGTCCAAGGTAACATTCTTTGTAATGTACTACAATATACATATATATGGTATATTAATATAGTACAACCAGTGTGGTTTGACCAAGCGTCCCACCGCCATACTTATTTCTAACGCGAAGCAGTTCTTGTGTCTATAAATCATGAATGCCCAGGTTGGTCCGACCCGCAATAGGTTCTGGATTCAATCCCCGACGTGACAGACATCTGAATGATGAATTTGGATATCTATTAGGGGTGTAGGTGTATGTATATTCGTTTGTGTGTCTGTGGGGGTGAGAGTGAAGAAAGCACCTTATGAGCAATCGCGTCTTAAGCTTCAAACCAGAACCTTCAGAAGAGCAGCACTTAACACTTCACGCTTAAAACAGACAAGATAGTGATGGTTTCATCGCAATGGAACAGCAGAGTTCTGCCACCAATTCGCAGTCTATTTAGTACTTAATCCACGTTTTACTTTACACTACACACAATTAAGGAAAGAAAATAAAAGCTCTTCTACACCAGGAAACGTTACTCGCTTCTCTTAGTAAATAACAATAATTAAGCTCATTTTAGATAGATTTATAGCAACTCACACTGAGACCAGCGCAGCTTAAATTTATACGTCCACTAATTTATCAGGGGATATTTTACAGTACGTTAAATTTAGCTTGCCCAATAAACTTTATCCCAGCTGTTATTTACTATGAACAAAGCGTAAGTACCTACAAGCTCAATAGCATCATACACATAATTATATGAAGCACTTTTTTTAATTGTTATAAGTTATACAAAATCGGAATTATAAGTTATAAATTTGGTGTTCGTATAAAATAGTGTTTTTACCCGACTGTTGTAATGTTTTTCGAGCTTATGTATGAATGCATTTATGTATGTCTTAATCTTTGACGCGCCGTGTCCAAAAAGTTTGATGGATTTTAACATTTGAGGTGATGTTGGATTCGTCTAAATTATGGGAGTGAAAATAGACTATATTTTAAACAGTCAAGTTTTGTTTTTATAATTTATATTAAATATTACACATTTTTATTTATTTTTTTTCAAATGTAAATATCTCTACGTTCTGATTCTCTTTATTGATACATTTTTAATTACTAACATACATTAAATGTTAAGTATAAACTAAAAATGGACTTATTTACAAAATATATACAAGAAAATTATAAATAAAATAAACCATCTAAAATTGCCGTGTGAGGCATGGTTCCCAAAATTATTTAATATAAATTATTTAATATAAATTAAAACATGAATTTTATAATAATTACTAGTTTACATATAAGACTGAAGTGGCAAGCGAATAGTCCACCTGATAAGAAGTGGCCACTGCCGCCCATGGATATTTGTACCCAACTCCAACAATATTGAACAACCATAAATTGCATAAATTACGGTTTCTGTATATTATTTTTGCTCACATTATAGAAATCAAATATATAGAGAATAGAAAAGCCGCAACTTTGGATCCAACCTTTATGAAGACAAGGCATATTCATACTCATATACATTTCAAAGTTTAGAAAGTACATTACAGAATCAACTGCAAAGTCATTACGTGGTAAAGTCAGAAATATGCGAAATACGAGTTTGCAGTATATTTCAAAATTAACCAGCGCCAAATTAAATTTACATCCAGGACGCATTGTCCTCCCAGGAGTTCCCGAAACGCTCTTAACAGCTAGTTTGTAGAACGAGGGTATTTGTAACGTAACGTGTCCCCTACTATTTGTTTACGAGTTCTGACAAACGGCGACTAATGGCGACATACTCGTGACTAACATTGAAAGCTTAATTAGATTATGTAGCGCAATTAAATTTGATAAACTAATATTAGGAGAGTCACCTTCCTCTCTATAATGTAGTTTGTTGGACGATCATAAAATAAGTTCGTTATAATAAATGTTTACCACTTTATAATAAGTAGTATGTATTTGTAATAATTACTTACTTTTCTTTTGAATTACTTTCTTTTGAAACTATATTTGAATTCGAATTAAGTATCATCCGAAAGACATATATCCATTTTAATTTAATACTAAGTTTGTTATTTTCCCCAGAAATATTAATATCAAAGATACTGGCGAGTAATATACGTTCAAATATAAAGTTTAATTTTATTAATCTTCATTCAATAGAATCAAATGGGTAATTA
The DNA here is from genome assembly GCF_041222505.1 of Epargyreus clarus. NCBI lineage: Eukaryota > Metazoa > Arthropoda > Insecta > Lepidoptera > Hesperiidae > Epargyreus > Epargyreus clarus. The sequence continues at coordinate 15,226,761 of NW_027332223.1, forward strand.
ACTCGAAATTAGATCGAAAGTTCGAGGTATTTTCAGGAGTTCCAGGAGACTCCTTAAAAATATCGCGAATCGAGGTCATTTCTAAAGCAATATATTGAAGACGCGTCTATGGTAACTATTTTCCGTGTCTGTGGCCCATCTTCATCATTCTATAGATATGGCTTTAAAATGTATGATAATGCACTCTAAAAAGGTGTCTTTCACTTTAAAATAATAATCTCTCTAAGGTAGGTCTCTATCGAGAATACTGACTACGTATGACAAAAACTGGTTGATAAGTTACTCGTATATAGTGAGTAATAGAAACAATAGTAGGGGTTCTCTATTCCTCAACTGACGACTTAAATATGTAGTTCTTAGCGAGTTTCTACGCGGAACCTGCGGCGCTGAAATGAATGTAGCGAGCACGGAGCTTCATATAAAATATTGTGCAGAACGCTTTTATTTGCTTGAAGAGTACGTAATGTAGGGCGCATTCCACTTAACGACCATACCGACCGTCGTGTATAGAAATAGATTTAATATTAATGAAAAATGTTGGAATTAATTTTCTTCTTATTTTTGTATCGGTAGTTATTGATATAAGCAGTGATATGACAACTTTTGAAGTTAAAGTTTATGATGTCTGAAATCAACCTACTATAGAAACGTATGAAATTTACAGAAAGAAGCTTTTATAAAAATCCTTTTATAAAAAACCTTAACCAACCAACATCATTATTTCTGAGTAAGCTGTATCTATTCCTAATTAAAGACACATAGACAGACCGAACAGTCAATTGCATAAACAAAACCAATCAATAAACTGAGTATTCCAAACAGGTGTCCGCAAAATAACACACTATTAATGAATCGCCGATTCCGTTTCAAAACGAGCCTCAGGCACGATCGGAACGAATCGCGATTTGCATTTTGTATCGCGCAGTCCTGTTTGAGAGACTCGCCTACTAATATGCCCTAAGGACGTAGGTGAACCAACTTAAATTGAAACCTACTATTGCTGATATCTTTGTAAAACAACCCTTGTGCCTCAGACACAAACATTACTCATCATTTGAGTAGCAATCGTCCTAAAATTGTCGGTACTGGAATCCCAACTTGAATTTGCCGTCTTTAGCTCAAAAACACGCAAATTTCGATCTGAAGTGTATGGTATAAAGGTGGTATGGGAGTTTAGAGAATTGTTTGATACATTTGTAAAGCAAGGGGTGATGTAATGGTGGGAATGTCTACATTAACATTGGAGTCGCAAACCGTCTCCGAATCGGTAGGTAATGGCTTAGATTGCAATCGCGAAAAGCTTTCTTCATTTGACTTTGCATACATATGAAGGCTGGATTGTTGTTTAATAGCGTGCAAGAAAGTAAAACAAAGTAAAGTCTGTTGATTAATCGATATCCAATAAGGAAAAACAAAATACACCTTAATGAAAATAATAAAATAAAGGATGAGGTCCTTATCCTATCCTTATTATCTTAAGAAAATGTTTTCCTGATAAAATTATATCTTTTTCTGAAAATAAATTGTATTGTATATTGCCCAGGGTTTTAATCTGATAATATTGAAGTTAAATTATTTATAATAGATTCGGATACAATCTTGAGAGTATTTCCGTCTAAAATATACAAATATATAGAAAGTTGTACAAAATCTCGAAGATATTTGTCACAAAAGTCGATGATTTAATAAGCTACTTTCTACCTAAAAAGTAACAGAGGCACACACAAAAGAACAGAAAAATCGTGTAACCCTGGTGCATGGGATGTAGCCCCAGAAAGGGTGCCTATTTAAACACAAACGCGGGGATAAACACACATTACCATTCCGCACGCCGATGCGCCGAAAAAGAAAAGGAAACCCGAAAACCAAAGCGTTCGCATATTATTTTTCCATCCCCGTTTTAAATGTTTGTAATATTTTCGATTTCCGTTGTTTTTTTTAAAACACCGTTGGTGGGATTTGTAATTTGGGGTCCACACGTGGGTTTATAATATTTTCTTCAAATTTAGATTTAGGTGCTAAAAAAATAATGGATTTTTAGCGTAGGTAATGGCGGTGCGGCCAACACGTTATTTCGGCATGTATAAGCAGTCTACACTTTAAATATGTTGAATTTAAGTTTTTTGTCTCGGAGTTTTAATAGACAATCATGGCAAACCGATCCTATCTATAACTGAAGATTATCATTCTGATTTATGTATCTTTGAGACTTACGACTGAGGAGAGGTCTGAAGAATACCATTCCGATCATAGAAATTTAATCTCATTTGGCGTTGATTACAGATATGTATCTGCAAATACACAAAATAAGTGGTCACTGCATGTGCAGTGACCACTTATTTTGTGTATTTGCTTGTGTTTACACATTAATTTATAAAAATAAACCGGTTATTATACTATAACCAGCCCGTGAAACCAAGTTTTCCGTTCCGGTACCAACGTGCTCGTACCTACTTTTGTTTTCCGTTATTTTTAATGAATGCCGCTAAAACAATGTTTCCGTTGCAAACGGCCACAAAGCCACAAGAGCGGAAAATTGGTCACCATTAAGAGCCTTTCAGTTTTTTGTTTCCCCCTCTGTTGGTAATTAAATGACAATTACCGGAATCTCGGGGCTCGCGTATTTCATTGGACCTTAATGTGGCGATCGGCTTTGCTTTACAAAGAAGTAATTATAAGGGATCTTATTTGTTTTGAGTTTTCTTTTTTGAAAGCGGAAGTTTTTTTTATTTGAAAGCTTTCATCTTGTATTTTGACGGTGGGGGAGTATTTTTCTGGAATTTTTTGTAGTGCCCATTTTCAATAAATGAGAATTGTGTATTTCCAAATTATTAAGCTGCATGTCGCGTGACTATCCGAATTTGAGTTTTTTAAAGTAAATTTCAAGTAGAAACAAATTATTACAGACCCGACAGCGGTGGCATCACCGACTATTCCTTTCTTATAACTATATTCATAGTTGCAAAGTTGTCGTGTTTTTGTTAAACGTTAATCGTCCTTTATTAATTTTCGATTTGTCCAAATTTTGCATACCAAGAGATCGAAATTTGACAATTTCTTTCATGCAGATATTGTTGAATGTATATATTCATGGGTGGCACTGGCCACGTAGCATCATAATATCATCATAAGAGTAACATCGTTTCTACGACCACTATGTAAAATAAAACTAGAATTCCCAGTCTCCATTGCATATGCAGAAAACTAATAAACACTTTAACAACTTCGCCGTCTACATTGTTATGCATCGCATGAAATAAGCACGGTGCATATGAGTTAGCATGAAATATTAAGTAGAGCTAGACAAACCGTTATTTACCAGTAAAAGTACTCTCTCCATTTCATTATACTCTCGTTCATGAATACAATAATAGGATATAAAGAGGGCAAAGACCTAAAATTTGGCGATAGTATGTCTACAAGTATATTTCCTACGAAACGTACCAAAATATGGAAGAGATATGTACATATATGTAAGCTTAAAAATTAATTTCTGTGCGTGTGTGTTTGTACTCATAGGTGTATGTAAGTGCATGCCTGTGAGCGAAGTTGTGTGTCTGATACTTTTAAGTTATAAATAGCGTCTTCTTAAAATATAGTCCTACTTGAAGCCGGCCATAGATGTCTTTTTACTCCTGAAGACTAAGATGGTACGCCACGGATATACAATATGTTTCCGTCACATCCTCCAAATGACAATGAAGCAGCCTTTAACATTGCTGATATTATGTAGAAAAAGGTAAAAGGTGGTGTTTCTGTAATCGAACCACAAAGGGTATTACCACCATACGTACTACAGTGCCGCACTATGCGTGCTAGAATCATAAATCATCATCATCATCAACCCATTAATGTCCCACTGCTGGGCACGGGTCTCCTCTCAGAAGGAGAAGGATTAGGCCATAGTCAACCGCGCTGGCCAAGTGCGAATTAGTAGACTTCACATACCTTTAAAAACTTTCTTTTTTTTTTTAAAGATTGCTCAGGTATGCAGGTTTCCTCACGATGTTGTCCTTCAGTTCTAATACGCACATAACTTTGAAAAATCAGAGGTGCGTGCCTGGGATTCGAATCTCGGACCCCTCGATCAAGAGGCCGAGTTTCTTAACCACTAGCCTATCACTGCCTAATAGAATCATAAATACTCGTATCTAATTCTAACCAATCTTTTGCAAAATATAGCAGATACAAATAGCTTATTATTAACAAATTGATTTCCCGCAGTCTCATCGAGGAAATATGCGAATTCATCGAAACCCATAAAGTTGTCAGAGATCCCGTGAGATTTATCGCCACTAATAAATTTACATTACTTTTTACATGTAGGCTTGGGTACGGTGACTAAGGCTTTAAAATTTGTTTTAAGCAATTAAGCGAATGATGTGGTTTTTGTATAATTTGTGACTGTGTAGCTGGACTCTGATTTATTTCGAGATGGGTGGTAATTAGTCAGGGAATAGGGTAACTTCTCTTACATTGCCTAATTTAGGGACGACTAATAGAAATTAAAAGTTTTGATAAACTAAAATATTGGTGACACTTTCGTTCGAAGTTCGCTCTATTAAAATATTTTGACCTTCAAAATAAGTACCTGTAAATAAAATCGGGTAGATATTGAGGGAAAAAGGTCATAGAACCTCGCGTCATTTAAAGTTTATTTTCTGTGTCTGATAGAATATCTGTGCAATCAAGTTAACTACTAAGTAAAAACATATTTGATTTTGATATAATCTTTATTTCACGTTGAAGAACTTTATAGAGTCGATAACCTATTTTTTATATCGAAACGATGCTAACATCGAATTATCAAATAAGGCCGTCATTATTGGAGAATCATATGTCCAACAAGCTCTTTAGCCCACCACTACACCGTGCAGTCAATCCAACCATTCCATCGGGGCATAAAATGACTTATCGCTGTAATTATGGCGTCTCAAAGACCTATCATCAGGCATTCCGATCCAGTGAGAGGAAACGAATGCTTAATTACTGGGCTCTGATTTTTCATTCAAGTGGCTTTACGTTGTCGAAGGATTATTGGGTGCATTGAGAATGACATGAACAGGAAAAATGTTTTGACGACCTTCGTGGTGGAACGCTGAACATACACCGTGCATCCATCTGGTATACAGATCATGTTCAGCGCGAACGTTCCAGGTTCGATTCCCGGATAAACATTTTTAGATTTCTATTAGGATTCTGATGCTTGGGCCACCGTCAAGGGTTTTGTGACGTAGATTCGTCTGTTCATTCCATTAGAAAATTTTTCAAAAGAAAATCTTAGTAAAAACGTCAGACTTATATGCACCGGACTTATGCATCATTTAATCTATCTGTTAGTTGGGTTAAATAATATTGTATAAATTTAACAATAAAATTATTACTAATAAAATCAGATATAACCAGAGATTTGAAACTATCAAAGGAAACTGGGGCGTTATCCAATTGTAGTATATCCCGCAACTAGCGCTGCATATCGTCAGCGATAACGCTTAATTAAGCGTTCTAAAGCAATCACATCGCGTCTAGTTAGATTACACAACCTAGTACGGAATTAGGTTCATGTACTACTTTTGCAAGCAATGATATCCTAGTGGCTGGAAATTCGACGTCTCTATCGGGGGTCTTAGGTTCGAATCCCGGACCTCCAATGTTTCAAATTTATGCGCGCATTAGAAATTAATTGTAAGTTGCTTAAATAGTAAAGGAAAATATAGTAAAGACAGTTGCATGCCAAATTAAAAAAAAAAAATCTCAAATGTGTGTGAAGTCTGACAATACGCACTGAGCCAGCATGGGAGCTTATGGCCTAAACCCCTCTCACTTATGAGGAGACCCATGCTCAGCTGTGAGAGAAATATTGACAACGACATAACTAATAAAATTGGATCTAACCAATGAATTGGGACTTACAAAGGAAACTGGGGCGTTATCCGATTGTAGTATATCCCGCAACTAGCGCTGCATATCGTCAGCGATAACGCTTAATTAAGCGCTTCCAAAGCAATCACATCGCGTCTAGCTGGATTACACAACCTAGCACGGAATTAGGTTCATGTACTTCTATTGCAATTTTAACGAAGTTATTTTGAATTTCAGGTCGTTATGCAAAACGGCCTGAGATTCAACGTACGTACGCAGGTAGGTTAGTATAATGATGTATGACTAATATGTGTTTTCTTGAAAATTAGCCTTTTCCTTTAGTTTGTCACATATCATAACTTCCCAGAATTTGATCCTTATACTCGTAGGCGACACTATGCGATGATGATAATACATGGTGTATTTTTATTATCAAAATTCGTTTGTTTCCCGGCAAGGGATATAGATTTAAAAAAAAAGAATTGCAGTCTTAGTTTTTATCAAAATCGGCCTCGTAACTCCCTTAAGCATTTTTTGCTAATCCTTATAGATTCGGATGTGGCTCTGAAGGTCCATTTGAAAAATTTACCCTTTTTATAGAACCCCTGTTTTATATGTGGTTGGTTCCAGACTGGTTATGGGCGGCAATTCGATAACAGAAATAGTGGCATGGCAGTGGTGGCGGTTCATATAAATAAACGCATGAGAAATAATGTAAGATAAATATATAGCTGAACAATTATGTCGTCGAAATTTTGATATCTAACCTAAAAAGAAAACTAAAGGATTTAAACGATGTGACTCAATTTACGCATTCCAAAAACATAAAAGATTCGATCCCTTCCACATATCAGCGATTGGGATCTCCATATACCGCGGCGAAATTTCTAGATAGCCTAATAAATTCCCGATCCGTAATACATAAAGTATACGGGAATTAGCATAAACGCTTTATCGGATGGCCCGAACATAAAACATTCGGATCCGCTTTTCAAACACGACACGATCACGATCCGACACGGATTTATGACGGTTACCACGCGCCGCGCTAATCTTGTGTAGATTTCGGATTATTAGTCTGAATCGGAATGGTTTTAGGTTGACTGACGATATCGCTTTGTTTGTATACGGTACGATAATATAGGCTATCGGCTATTGTAATTTGTATGATAATGGCAAATAACAAAGGTAACATTGGAGCTGTGTGATGGTATGATTCAAATCTATCAGTGTGACCAGTGTGATCCAGCAGTGACACGTAAAATGGTTTGCAGCTCATTCAAATCATTGCATTAATTTAATTTTATCATTGATTTAATACCACATGATTTGGTTGTTTTTGTTTGATTGTCGATAAATAATTGTTGATTTTTAAAGTATTGCAGGAAAATTAGTCCGGTTACGTTACAGAAATACATTAAAACTGGTAAAAGTAATATTGCAAATTCCTAGTATTAAATGGTAAATATTCAGTGCACTATTTAATTAAAGTATCAAAAAATAAGACAGGCACAAAAATATAAGAATGACACCCAACGATTCGATAACGTCTTCACGACATCCAATCGTTCGGTGTAAAGGCCCACAAGATGTAAGGACGGCGTTTTCTTGAAACGTCTAGTCAGTGGATTATTTATTGGTAAACTTGTTACTTTATGCGGCCCGCTTTGTTCTACGCTACGGGAATTTAATATCGCGAAATTTAGTCAGCATGTTATATTAATGTTATAGTGAGTTATTTCGAAGGGCACTTCCGTAGTTAGTAGGTAACTAGTGCTTATTAGAAAGATATTAGAAAGACGGTATGGATATTAAATTTTGTTGTCGTATTTTGTGTAAGATAAAGTTGAGCAATTTTACGAAAGATAGGTTGTTTAGAGAATATTTTTTTTATAATCAGATGCGATATTGTATTAAGACTTATTTTTCAGACTAACATAAAAATCAGTACTGATTTTGTACGTACCTACATGCTGAATGCAGATTTAAATAAATACTTCTAGCAAAATTCTCAAAGTGAAGCTTCTAGTAAAAAGTGGTGTAGGCATAGGAAACGTGTAGGAATCTGTGAATAAGTGTACCTGTAGATCTGTGGCATCATGCTCCAAACGTGAGGACAGACAGACAGTGATAAGGAAGAAACACAGGGTTGTTAAGATTCACATTCTAGCCAAATCTTTTAAACCTGAAATATTCCCGGGAATATACAGCAAATGTATTCTAAAACATTCAGCGCTTATTAAATAAGCTATTCAGAAAAACCCACATGTAAAGTAGTATTGAAAGCGGGACCCCGCGCGGCTAACGACCCGATTCATACGTGTTTGTACACGTGAATATGATTCAAAGTTTCCATGTATTCCGAGTCTACGATTTTAATACACAAGGGATTTTTCTTTGTCCTCGCCTAAGACCGAGTAGCGTTTTGGCAACAGTTCACTACTTAAGTCAATCTTCAATTTAGTTGACTGATGTCGCTGCTTAGTATTGAATCTTTAGGCAAAGCGGTCGGCAACTCTTAGGTCTCTCCTTGTGGCCCTCGGGTTTTCCTAGAAACTTTCCTTACGGGCCGGGCCGTAGACATTCATAGAACCCATTTGTCACCCACGTCCCACTCATTACTTCAAGTTCATTTTTGGCCCGTTTGTTCGCCGACAAGTGTTAATACTTGTTAATTTTTCGCTAACCAAACTTAGAGTCTACTGAATGTGATGTCCTATTTTCTCAGGCACCTAGTATGTGCTGCATCAGTATCTACTTTAAAATATTTATAGATTAGACCTATCTGTTAACTGTAATCACCAAAATAATATGTGTAACTATTTGATAACTTAATCTAAAAGTAAAATAAAATGACATTTGCCAGCTATGTAGCTTGGGGTAGAGGGTATTCGAGTGTGAGTGGCGTTTCGTGTAAACAGCCGTTTGCGCCCCGCGGCGCTTGTATGGGATAGTGGTGCGTTTTCCCCTACTGTTCCCTCCTCTAATGAACGATTTCACATACCTAGCTTATTCCTATGCTTGTAATAATAGAATGATATCTTATATATAAAATTCTCGTGTCACAATGTTAGTACTCCTCCGAAAGGGCTTCCCGATTTACACCAAATTTTATATGCATATTGAGTACGTCTGAAAATCGGCTACTATCTATTTTTCATACCCGTAAGTGATAAGGGTTGTTCACCCTTAACATTTTTTTTATTTATATGACAACACAACGTTTGCCGGGTCAGCTAGTTTAATTTGATATAAGTTTTTAGGAGATGAAATAACATACGACGTTATACATCACCTGATCATCCGTAACCAACTCTATATACTTAAAATAGGTATTATACTTGAAAACGATAGGCAACGAACATGATTACTTAGTTAAGGACTGAGATCGTCATATTATATGTAAGTTAGACGGCATCCACCATCTTTCATGCATGCTATATCATTGAATTATTACAAAGGCTATCGTAAGGTAAGTTGACTATACGACGGATAATCGTTTAGTACTTGGTTGTTTTTAAATTATGTTATTCGGCTCTCTACGCCATATGTGCGAATGAAGTAAGTAAATAATAAAAACCGTACAAAAAACATTATCTACGCATATTCGAGTGAGTGGCGTTTGGTGTAAACGTAGCTGTTGGAGTCTCACGGTCTTTCGGATTAACGCTGCGTTTTTGCGCGCTGTCCGCTGCACTAACGAGAGATGCGGATGTGCTCTCGCAGCTTAGCCAGTGATAGGTGGGCAATGGATAGATACGGATCAAAGAAATTTAGGTAAGTAACTAATACAATAGTATACTGCTGGATTCAGACGGCTCAAGATCGGTCGGAGTGGCGTACATTAGGGGAGGCCTAGATATGTCCAACAGTGGACTCGAAAAGGCTGATGGATGGATGGATGAACTAATACAATAAAAATATTGTCTTTGAAAAGTGGAAATTTTATTTTTAATCCATTGTTACATTATTGTGTAGGATAAGTTACATACAATTAAAAAAGTAATGAGAAGTGATGAGCAACGGAAGAAGTTTGCGTTTTAATTACTGCTAAGAAAGTTTAAAACAAAATTATTTTTATTTATCCATTAAATCCAAAACCTAATTTGGTTTATGAGATCATTTAGTAAGTTTAAAAGTATACTAAAATGTTTATTTCTAATAAAACGAGACTTACAGAATAAATATCACTGTAACTGCCATTTCAGGGATTCATTACAGTTTCCGGTGGCAGTAAAAGAAACTTTTTTATGTTTCTCAATATTCGTAAACATCTGAGTTTATTCAGCCGTTCTTACAAAGTGAAAGCTTTCAAGGAAATTATGGAACTTTTTAATCCACCGTTTAAGAGCATAGTGATGGGTGCGTAGTAAGGGGTTCAGGTATGACTTTTGTCCTATTTGGATTCGACCATAGTCCATTCGCTGTAGTTATCACACAACTTGGTGGACTAAACAGAAATACAAGGGTAATGTGGGTATAAATACGCCCCTTTATCATTAGGCGGATTTGTTTATATTTTCGAAAAGCTGGAAGTGCCATGTATTGCTACAAAATATAAAAAAAATGACGGAAAAATATCATTTTCATACCTCGATTTTTTTTTTTTTTTTTATAATATAAGAGTGGCAGACGAGCATGCAGTCCACCTGATGGTAAGTGGCTACTGCCGCCCATGGACATCTGTAATCAACCCCAGATAGGATTAAATATTCCTACCTGAGGTCGGCCACAGATGCGCTGCAACCCCTGAGGACTAAGCTGGAACGCCTCGGAAAAGTCTGTCTCCCTGACCACACCCTTCAAACCGGAACACAGCAGCGCCTAACACTGCTGTTATTAGGTAGAAATAGGTGAGGCGGTGGTGCCGCCGGAGTCGAACCACAAAGGGTTCTACCACCTTCAAATTCTTCAAACCTTCAAACCTTCAAAACCTTCGATATTGTATAACTTGACTTGAAAGAGCTTAGAGTCTAGCAGATAACGTTTTAACACGGTCACTCGTAAACACTGGTTTGGGAGTTTATTACAGACCCAAGATAAGATTGATTTTTTTAGGTCGACCACAGATGCTTTGCTTCGCCTGAGGACTAAGAGTCACGTGTGTCTCTCTTACTACACCCTTCAAACAAGAACATAGAAGCTTGACATTACTTTTATAAGCACGAGTTCTTTGTGCTCATTTAAATTTATAAATTGAACACCAGATCCCCAGTATCCCACTTAAAAATAACCCATAAAAGCCCAAACTTAGCCATGATTATAAAAATTAACAGTACCACCCATGGAGGTTTTGTTAGGAATTTGAATGCACACTCATAAGTAACGTAGGCATAATAAGAGGGTAATTTTATTCAAGTCATTGTTAATTTTTGGGGTGACATTTTTCATTCGAATTAGTTTGGGGGACGGATAAGTCAGAATATTTATTGGCCGAATTTGCGTACCAATATTAGGTTATTTAATTTTTGAAGTGGCGTGGTTTTAATCCATTAGTTTCAATTTATATTCTGAAGTGCTACATAAGGTATTTTATTTATTTTTATTAATACTAAGATCCCTAGGCCATATTTTTGAACTACTTGATTTTGACTCATCATCAATTTGATTATTTTTTTAAATAAGTTCAATAAGCACAGGAATTGAAACCTAAACTCTTTTCATATTAGAATATTCAGTTTCTTATAAGTACTTTATTTTTATCACATGAACTGTATTAGTTGGAGATGCAAAAGATACCGGGTTCGACACCCAGCCAGACGCCGGCTGGCTAATTGTTTATTTATTCCAAGTAAAATTATTGAAATATAGGTATGTAGTCATATTCGTAATATTTTTTGTGTATAAGATAGTAGACTTCATGGTTTGGTTCTTTCCAGAGCACTACAGCATCAGAACCAGAGTACTAGTGAAGAATCCATCTTGGCTAGGATTCACCAAGGGTGTCGGTTACAAATATCATTAGCGTGCCCTTATTATGTCATGAAATCAATATCTCAGTTATACATAAGAACTGGGTTGTCTGTTATTTAATTACTTGTAAGTTGGGCGTTAAAGCCAGCCGGCCGAGTCCACTGAAAGCGCATTGTGTACAACAATGGCGGCAACCGCCATTTACCCAACACGGCTTAAGTCATTCAGCTCTGAATCAGTTGAATGAAATCGCTCGTGAATTGTCACGAATAGCGCCACGAGGGTTTAGGATTGTTTTGTTGGATTCCGGCACTATTAACTAATGGATTTCGTAGTTTCTGATGGCTATTGGCTTAGTAACCCATCATCGTTTGGCTCCTTGTACTTATAAGATTGAAGTAGTCAACAATCAAGCAATCTATTGCTGCCCATTGAAATCTGTAATCAAACCCCGATAGGAGCAAATTCATATCTGAGGTTGGCATTAGATGAGTTAATACGATAATAGATTTGAAGGTGGTAGAACCCTTTGTGGTTCGACTCGGGCGACACCACCGCCACACCTATTTCTACCTAATAACCGCAGTGTTAGGCGCTGCTGTGTTCCGGTTTGAAGGGTGTGGTAAGGGAGACATACTTTTCCGAGGCGTTCCAGCTTAGTCCTCAGGGGTAGCGGCGCATCTGTGGCCGACCTCAGGTAGGAATATCTAATCCTATCTGGGGTTGATTACAGATGTCCATGGGCGGCAGTTGCCACTTACCATCAGGTGGACTGCATGCTTGTCTGCTACTCCTATATTATAAAAAAAAAAATACCTCTGAGAACTAAGACGGAAAGTCTCCGATAAGTATGTCGCTCTTACCTCACCCTCTAAACCAGAATACAGCAGTGCTTAACACTGCTGTTATGAGACAGAACTAAGTGCGGCGGTGCGGTGATGCCGCCGGAGTCTAGCCACAGATGTTAGACTAGGCAAAGATGTGGCATTCTTATTTATACCTCCAGAGTAGCAAATCAAATTTGACCTCTAATTTACTTCAAGCCTTTCTGCCGTTCATCATAGATGTTTTTATTTACATAAATGAATAAACATACTTAGAACAACATAATCTCAATGCATTATATGTAGCTGACCTGGATTCGAACCTGAAAACCTGCTGACTGTCATACCGTTTTGGTAACTGCTACGCAACGCCTACGCGTGATATCAATTTTTCAACTTTTTATGCCTTACAAAAGTTCTAAAGCCCTTTAAACTTACTGACCTCAATAAGCTTACTTATCCTAAGAAAAACCGAAGCTCCAATAGGGCTGTACCACGGTGGGATCCAATCCGTCAGCGTTGACCCAACGGACCCTTGTCAGCGCACAGATGCTCCTGAACCCTTCGCTTTATGAAACAATGTACATAGAAATTTTAATCTTCTAGCTTTTGTCAAATTAAGTTGTGAGCGACTAGCGGCTGTTTCTAGCGATTATCTGAGAATTTTGGTAATATTTATATAGTAATTTTATTTTACTTGGATTTTCAGCTTAATTTGTAAGCGATTCCTAATTCCTAATTCATATGAAAACTATTTGTATTGCTTACGAAGATCAAAAATGTTAGTGTTTTGCGGTTAAGTTATAAGAGATTTACGGATGTTTATACAAATAAATATTAGTACTTACCTACAAGGTAGCAAAGATGACTTTTGTTGCTACTAAAAATAGTCGCTAATGTACAGTCCATTTTGAATTTGGGTAGAGCCAATTAAGACCAGGTTAACAACAGCAAGGGGTATCTAATAGGAGTAAGTAAGATAGGTGTAGAAGAAATACTTAATCACTTTATTATTCGCTAGATTGAAGTTCGTTTCTAGACCCCACCGTAACCGTTGTCTTGCATTGTTCTAAGTGTCATCTACTAGTGTAGCGTTTCTAAAACTGGGCTAGTTCACCGTAGATTGGAGACGTTGAAATCAGAGGCAAAATATGCTTTAGAAAAATGTTAATTTTTTCCGCTGATAGGTATTCCCGAATAGCAAAAAACGTCAAGTAAGAAAATCACTTATTCTAAAAGTGGGCAGTAGATGAAAGAAGTTGAACCATCCTTGCACTAGTGTAGGTTACTTGTTCCGCTAGACATAATAACTTGCGCCACAAACCAAGGATGTCACGCTTAGACCATGCGCAAATTTAATGCCTCCCAAAACTGATACAGTTAGAGAACTATGTCGATCCAGAATGTTCCGTTTCACTCGAGTTTGGGAACCTATGTCATTATAATTTACGAGTTACTCACTCGTGTATTAACATCGAATTTGTAGTTTGCAAATGTATTTCGAGTGCTTGTTTAATGATATTATTTTGTTGGTACGAACTAAATTGAAATTTGGTGACAATATAACAATTAGGTATTTAGGCGAGCTATTTGTTAGTACTTACGGGGATATAATTCTCAGGTAAATAGAAAAGTAACTAAGTTTAGAAAATATAAGTGTTTAAAAAAAGCGTTTAAAGTATCCATGTGTTACTAGTGAGTTGTTCATATTTTGGAGAAATAACTCGTATCTCAATTCCAATTATTTCAATTATTGGTAAATGCTTATTATATCATCGAATAATTATTTATTATTTATCGTTTTTGCGCTACTTGAAGATCATGATTATTTATAATGAATACAAGTGCTTACGAGCTTATTTATAATGAGGTATAATAAAATAAACAATATTTTATGACTGTCCGAATAAAACGTAACGTTTTCAGTGATTACTTTTCTTTGGAAGCGCTCTCAATTTATTACAACTAATATGGAGATTTATGAGTTTATTATACAATAATACTCATAAAATACAATAGTAACATTATAGAAAACGAGCACTATATAATTAACACTATAAGATTATATACAAATTATACAACAACATATATACAAGTGAATTTATATACAGAACACAAATTCAGTCTAAATTACTTAAAGATTTCGGCCTCATCCATCATTTATAAAGAAATATGCTCAAATTTTATATGTACCATCACATATGTTACGTATAAACGCATCTGTACCCTTGGTATGAGTTTTTCGTTTTTACAAGAATGACTATTTTTATATTTGTTTGCGTATTTGCCCATACATTTCCAACAGCGCCCCTAGCGGACTGTATCAGAACTGATTGGAAATGTATGGGAAATGCGTAAACAAATATGAAAACAGTCATTTTTGTAAAAACGTAAAATCTCATACTAAGGGTACTGTATGTACAGAAAGCTGTCGCTTGAAACATTGGCGATCCGTTACCATTTGATATACTGCTCGTACCTGATCCGATAGAAGATCCGATCGTGATAGGCTTAGCGCCAATGGACTACACTATTTTTAGCCATACAATGGACGAATCGAAGGGATTGAATGAACGAAGTGGCTTTATTTAAACTTTTCAATACTTTTTTCATTTATTTTTTGTAACATTGAAATAGCACAGAACAATGCAGTCCACTTGACGGTGAATAGTCACTGGCATTTAAGTTACTGACAGTTAAGTAAGATTTTACTTTTAAGTTAAGTTCAACTTACCTTGTGTTATAAAGGTACCTGAAACAAGATTTAAAAAACAAATTAGACGTGATATTCTTATAATAATTAACTTAACATTATTAGTTTTTCGTCAACTCAATGTTGTCTCATTTCTGGGCATGGGTATCCTATCAAAATGAGAGAGGTTTAGGTCATACTTCCCCAATAACTTCACATATTTCTCAAAGGTGTTAAAAATCTGTCAATTTGCGCTTGGCCAGCGCGGTAGACCATGACTTAAAACCCTGTGACCAGCAATAGGCAATAATGTATTGACGACGACGAGTCTCATCACAAAGAGTTTTAACACCTCATACGCTAATTTCCTAAGGCAGTGAAAACCCAGTGGTTAAGAAACTCTGCCTCTCGATCGAGGGGGACCTCTGATTTTTCGAAATTATGTGCGTATTAGAAATTAATAATCACTGGCTTAAACGGTAAAGGAAAACATCTTGAGGAAACCTGCATACCTGAGAGATTTTAAAAAAAAAATGTCAAAGGTATGAGAAGTCTACCAATACGCACTTGGCCAGCGCAGTTGACTATGGCCTAATACTTCTCATTCTGAGGGAGACCCAGCAGTGGGACATGATGACGCTAATTTACTTCTATTCCGTATTCGAAACAGTACAATTAGTACAGTTCCCAGTACACTTTGTCTGCAAGATAGTTATGCAAAGTTAGTTCACTCAATAGTTATAAGCGTACAATATATCAGTTGTACTCGACTGTTCGACGTGCATATAGTTTGTAAGGATATCAATTTATAGTGACAGTATTACTGTCATAGTTCATGCTATTATACATTGCAATTTGCTGTAATATTCCGTTCTGTATCCTTAGCATGAGTTTATACGTATTTACAAAAATGCCTGTTTTTGTATTTGTTTACGTATTTCCCATATATTGCCAATCAGTTCTGATACAGTCCACTGGGGGCGCTGATTGGAAATAACAAAAGCAGTCTTTTTTGTAAAGACGTAAATTTTCATACTAAGAGTACTGATTTGTTTTGTGTATCTTTTTATATAAGAGTGTGTAAAATCCCACCAGATAGCCTATATTTTACTCTTGACCTGTTTATAAAAAAAACTAAATGGAGAAATTCATTCGTTTTTACCGCGGTGTTGAGTGACCTTGCTTCTAAACAGTTCTTTGGAGGTAAAAAACGAGAACAAGTTTACAAGATCATTGAACAAAACCAGAGAAAAAGAGCTTATTATAAAATAAACGATGAAAATATAGGGTTCACCTCCACATGCTCCATTAGAAATTCTCCGTAATGCTCCACTTACTAAATGATTAAATTAGCTAAGTATATTTTAATGAAAAATATGTGTGTACATTTCTTTCGTACCTATGTTCTTGGCAATTTATGAAACATATATGTTGTGAAGCGTTGGATAGTTATTTTCGTGGTAATTTCTCCGAAATAAAACATTTAAATTTGATTTTATTTGTAAGTCAATAACTCTTCTATGAAGTCGTTAAAAGATGTAATTCCTCTGGAGCTGTAAATCTCCAAGTGATAATTATATTCATGTTTGATAGTTCTTACAAAGCAGAAAACAGCAGCAAACATCTTATTTATGACTTCGGTACCGCAAAGACATCTACGTTTGATTCTTTATTTTTTGTTAAGATATAGGTATATACCTATATACCTACACTATAGATAGTCTGTTTTGTGATCGCCCAAATTACATTTATTGCGTTTACGAATAATTTCTGAACGTACGTAATTACTTTGAATTTTCATAACAAACATTTACATACAATAACCAACATTCCTTATCTTACAGCGTACCCACGTTAGGAATGAGTGACGGATGATCTCCCTAAATTAGGGCACGGGAGGCCTCATAATAACCCATATCATTTTACATGACTCATATTGCTGAATTCCTGGATAGTTTTCAGATTATAATCTGGTTGAGCGTTTGTTTTGGATATTAAATGTTTAGAATAAAGAAATGCTTTTCATTATTATTTAATGCCATAGTAATTTCTTTCTAAGATGTTACAAAGAAAAAGATAATTATATTTTATTAAAGAAAATGATCAGAAAACAGCAATGCTATCACTGTAATAACACAGAAAGAGCGATATTATCGTCGAAGAATCAACCACACCTAATATTATTATGTTGCAATCCGTCAAGTTGTTTGGTTTGCTAAAGAAATGGCAAAGAATGAGACATACATACATACGTTCGTAAAACATTGCCCTCCATAACCATTTAAAAAGAACAAACATCAAGAGAAGCTTCACAATATACTAGATTTCTGAAAGCGCTGGAATTACAAAGATTACGAAAATATCTAACACGTTCATTTGCTGAAAAACGTACGAGCCATAAATTCCGCTCGACCCCATAAAGCCATTACGCGGCGCTGCACTCTTAGGGTCACAACGACCCCGACCTGACAAATGTGCCGGTTCTACAACCAGCTGTTTACAACACGGAAAATTCCTATTACGCTGATATTTTATTTTCTTTTGCAGAAGAAAATATAAAAATAAAATGAGAGATTATTATAAAAAAGTCGACTGCTTAAAAATAATTAAATGAAGAAGTGTGTGACGTAGCCTATGTCAGTCTCACAATTTAGTTTAGACCTCAGAGTAATGTTTAGACAAATCCAATGACACTTCATTATGTCAAATTCCCTCTAGACATTTGGCCTGCAGAGCGTGCCAAAGAAAAAGACATAGATAAATACATATTTTTGAACAACATCATCCTCCATAATTGAAAAAAAGGCATATTAATAAAATAGATTTTTTTAAATTAAACATACTTTTGTAAATACATGTTTTGTAAATGCATTTAATAACTTAATCGTAATATTTAAGATTTCAAATACATTCTCATAAACCACATACACAAGGCCACATGTTAAGTAATGCTAAACTTGTTCCAAAATTTCATTCACAAGCTACCGGCTATTTATGAATTAAAATGTTGCAATTGATAATTACTCGTAACTTACTGATAAGAGTAACAAATCGCGGTCCAGAAAATCCGCAAAAATGTCCCAACGTCACCGTTTAAATGTCATTTCGTAACGAGTTTCCGACGGGTTACTAGTGACCTTTAGAAACACCTGTTTAGGGTTGCCACAAGAATGAACGTTATAGTAATAATACTATACAAATATAATTTGTTATAGTGGATATACATAATGACAACAAATTATATGTACTAGATAAATATAATTTGTTGTCATTATGTATATCCAACACATATAATGAAAACGAAAACCCTTATAATATTACTAGTGTCTGTCTGTCCGTCTGTCACATTCCGTTGTTCTACGAGTTTATCAATTACGTTTAAATTTTGATTTACATACGCATTTTTGTGATCCGAACACAGGCGTGTAACGTAAACAAAATATATATTTTTAAAGGGTTTGCAAGGAAAAAATTAGTCAATTCATTTTTCCTTCAGACAGACATGATATTTCAGCTTATGCGTCTGGTTGTAAAGGCCTCAAATATATTTTGTTTCATCTAAGTTTAAACTAGAGTCAGTAGTTCGGATAAATAAAAATAAAATTAACTGCTCTCAATTGTTTTCTGGAATGCGTTTAAATGGCTGTCTTTGGTCAGATTACACCTGAGTGCAATATTTTTGACTTAAATCCAAACGTAAGCAAAATTACTTGTCCATGTAATGTCGATAACAGACAACCCTATACCTGTTACATATTGCTCAAGATGGTATTTAATTTGATCGAATGGTTTCATCTTAAAGCGATTTCGTAATGTTAATATTACGTTATTGCAATATGATTGAACCGTGCGGCTTGCGTCAGCGGCGTGTGATGATAGCAACGGCGATCTTCCAAAGTAATTTATTAGGGATCCGTACCCAAATTTACCCTTTGTTTTGCTTTTTCCCTTGTTTTGTTTTTTTTTTAAACCTACGCTGTATGCATGTAAGTCCAAGCCTGTCCATCTGCCGCTGGTCTTTATCTTGGGAGAGCCCAAAAAAGAATTGAACCGTAATAGATAGATACTTGAAAATTTCAGTGCTATGGCTGATATAATAACAAGCACCAAAAAAACAAATGTAGTTAAAAATAAAAGGGTGTCCCCATACAAGAAATCAGTTTGTTCTGTATTTTACACAGTTTATCTTTTCACAATGCATTTACTGTTTTCTGCCGTAATGATAAATTTAACAAATATTAATAATTAAAAAGAAAATTGTTGGTACGCAATACTCCGTCCTTACGTGTTTAGAGTTCAACTTGTACAATCATACTCGGTAAATTATTATTAGTTTATTAACTTGCAATTATTATAAATGCCTATGTTCATATCATAAATAAAAGCTTGTAAAGCTTTAAATGAAATATCCAATAGTAATAACATTCAAAAGTATAGAAACACTCTCGCTAATTATTGAGGTGTCAGACTTAACATTTACCACCTTATGGCAGTGAATAGTCACTTACAATAAGCCAAGTTAGTAATTACAGTTGTAGGTAGGTGCGAACAATCCTTATTGCAACATCTCTCAGACAGGACAATAGAAACTACGCAGTTACTAATGGTAGTTCCAATTAGTATCAACTAGTTATGGAGTTTGCTTTTAATTAATGATATGTGAGATAATTGATTATGTAGAGATCATTTTCGTAAATATTATGTACATGAATAAAGATACATCTATTATTCTTATTTATCTACCTGCAGGCACGGCAGTGCCACCGCAAGTCGAGCAAAAAAATATATTTATCCACATAGATAAGTAATACAAAAACTTATAAATGAAATTTCGTGCACAGTTCCTCCTTATTCTTAACGAAATATCTTCCAGCAGACCTATAAAAGGAGATGGGTTAAGAAATGGTGGATACGCGTACACGAGACTGAATAAAGTTATGCTGTTATTTATTTTATTTATATAATACCTAATAATAATAATACCTAATTTACTTACTACTTTGTTAATTACATACCGTTATCTTGTATAGATCTTGAAATATTCCATTTTCTGCGATCGAATTAAAAATTAAAAATATTGTATTTTAAACGGAGTTAGAATAATTCTCTATATTACACTATACTAGCTAATATTATAAAATGAGTAGGTGTGAAAAGCACTGAAGCAACTTGCGGGCAGTACAATAGGACTTCGTTAAGCGACTAATAAGTTGACTCAACTTGAAGTTAAGCTGTTGTTACTAGTTTTATAATTTGTAACAGGATTAACACATAGTGTTACGATAAGTTTTATAGATAAGTACGATTATCGCTTTGAAATTCAAGAAGTCTAAGTAATAGAGTAATTAACGTAGTATTAATTAACGTTGTACAAATGTACATGACGATAATAGGTGTTTTTTTTTCATTCATGTAAATATTATTTAAATATAATTGCGGTTATAATGAGAATAACCGCACGTTGCATTTTTGCGTCCTGTAGTGTAAAATATTGGTAGTAGTTATTATCTTTAATAATTGGCTAAGTAATAGGGTCCAGTTTACCCTTTGGGTATAAAACTCGAAAAAGGATCCGGTGTCTATTTGTGCAGGGTTACCATTACCGTAAGCTTTGGTATATGTAGTTTTATAGAAGTAACGTATTAAACTGGTCTAATAATTACACCTGAAGGTACGAAGAGCCCAACTAGCGCGGACAGAACAATGAGAACTTCAAATTGGAATCAACTGTAGTTAGCATTGTGATTTGCGGCAGCACCTGCAAGTAGTTTGGGGACATTATTAGTTTTAGTTATATGATGATTGTATAGAATCCGATTACGTGATTACAATAGTCTGTTTTCGAGTGCACGAGAGTTCTGTGGCTCTCAAAAAGTTCAAATGGATGTAAAGATTCTAGAACTATCATGGTTCGATCGAGGAGGTATTACCGCTATAATTTCTTGTATTACTAGCGTAGAGCAGTTGTGCGTTTCGGTGGTACCCAACCACCTGTGTATGCCGCCTGCCTTACATATGAGGGCACTAATTTAGTCTTCAGGAGGGCCAATACATCTGTGATCGGCTGTGGTGAGGTAGAACGCCTATTCTATATAGAGTTTTGAAGGTGGTAGAACCCTTTGTGGTTCGACTTCGCCGGCACAACCGCTACACCTATTTCTGCCTTAAAACAGTAGTGTTAGGCGCTGCTGTGTTCCGTTTTGAAGGGTGTGGTAAGGGAGACATACTTTTCCGAGGCGTTCCAACTTAGACCTCAGGGGTAGCGGCGCATCTGTGGCCAACCTCAGGTAGGAATAACGAATCCTATCTGGGGTTGATTACAAGTGAACATGGGCGGCAGTAGCCACTTACCATCAGGTGGACTGCATGCTCGTCTGCTATTCCAATATTATAAAAAAAAAGTTGGTTACAGATGTCCATGAGCGGTAATGATAAATAGTATGAATGGACGGTAATAATGGGATAACAGGGAGCTGGCCGAGAACATGGGTCTCAAGGTACAAATAAAAATTATAAAAATAAACTCAGTAAGTAACAAATAAAAAATACCAGAAAATTCTTGTTCATTCTAAAACGATATCAAAGCATACAAATCGGAAAACGCTATAATTGGGCACAAAACAACCATGTAGACAGAATCCGTGAGCAATACAATCAAAATTCCGATTCCTTTCCCCTCCAGCGCGAATCTCCGACAAAGTGCGGGATGTCATCTCCTGTGCTAAACGAAATAATGAAATGTTCTAATCGAATCTGAATGAGATTAAAAACCAATTATCGGGTGCAAAGCGCCCTACAGCGACAGTGATTGGGTTAACGAGACGTACGCTCTAGATAGATGTTTTTTATGCAAATTTAAAAATTTTCAACAAAGATTTTTAATGCTCTAAAATTTTAATTGTAGTGCTTTAATGTATAAAATATGGATGTGAATTTTGTTTGAGTCTATATGTTTTGTAATTTATTCGATGTGTCCAACATTCAGTCTGAAAAAAAATTAATAACTAGGTAAATGAAATTAGGTATCTTTTTTACGTTTTTTTAATTTGCTGCCTATATGGTGCATGAGAAATCAGAACAAAAATCTGACCAGTTATCGTATTGTAAAACGAATAAAACTGTTTATCGACCTTTAAGCGCTCAGACTAACAAACAGACATGTTTTAAATTCGTATGAATATTAATTTTAAATATTACAGTTAAGAATAACTCTGAATGGGATCAAAAACCAATTATCGTATGCATAGCGCCCCACGGTGAGGAATGATTGGAATTATATTGCCTAATTGAGTGGAATTAAGGGTAGTTCTGAGGTATGGTAGTATTGTAAGCATTTATAAAAAAATCTTATATTTAGCATTGCATTTTGGACAATACATACCTAAAACAAATTTCGAAAGAGTTAATTTATTATAAGTAAAAAGTATATCTATATTTTTATCAAATCTCATGTGTCTGTGTTTAACAAATATGACTGTTAGACACGGCACGAAGCGGTGTTGGGAGTATAATAGGATTTTTGTTGGGAGATAAAAGACTAGTAGATAAATTTGAATGTCTAATATGCCTTTGATTAACATTATGAGGCATCAAACGTAGTGTATTGAGGTAGCGATGCATCTGTGACCAATTTCAGGTTGAAAGGTTAATTACAAATGGAAGTGATCATTGACCATTAGGTACATTGCATTATCTTTTGTTATTTTACAAAAAATAGTTTAGTAATAATACTATAGTGTGAATAGACCCGAACCGTCGGAACTTTTATTATACAATTCGCAGTCATATACGGAATAATCTAGGAAATTAATACGGTGCATATTCTAATTAAAACGGTTAATATTCACCGCAGTGGTAGCGTGGGCTTAACACTCTTATTGCGTTTCGCATTTTAACGAAATTTCATGCTAGATGCATGTGACACGCATGCATAGCATTATTGCACATGCATGCCTAGATTACTTGGGATGCCGGATTCGTACTTTTATTTGCTAATGTAATAAGTAGTAACTTAGTAAGATATCTTATAATAATGATATTACGCAGCTGTAATCAGGTTCAAAAGGTGTGGTAAGGTCGTATATGGTGCTTTAGATGTACATATTTATATTTATATTTATGTAGATATATAGTTTTCAGGGATAGCAATGCAACTGCTTACGAATCGGTAGGATTTAAATCCTTGTCCCTGTAGTTCCGGGACTAGAATAGGGCTACCGGCGTCGCTCCCACGTCGTCGGGTACCTTTTGAAGGTTTTCCCCTCGAGAAAAAAAAGGAGTTAAATCCTATGGCCTATTATTACGCATTAGTTTCTTAGGTGCTTTTAAAAATAATTTATTGTTATTATTTATTAGTTAATCGAGTCTTTAAGTTCGATTTAAGTGTACATATGGGACATCGTATTGCTTTTTTTGGGTACAGGTTACGTGTGGGCTAAAGTGGTATGATAGCACCAAGTGAATGTTGCTATTGCAACTATCAATACATTTCTGCAATTACACGGAAATAGTCTATGGCAATCAGCTTCATTAAACTTGAAAGATGACCCAGTTTTCAAAACCCGTTGTCATATATTACGATCGCTAGTAAAATTTGGGAATTTGTCACATCTGAATTTACAGCCCGATAATGTCGAATATCCAAGATTTGTGATGTGACTTCGGAAGGTCGTTTCCTAGAATAATATTTTATGTGACGTATTTTATGTCGGGAATAAGGCGCTTGTCCCAACGCCAATGAGTAAACGAGTAAAAATAAGGCAAGTTCCATTTTGAGTTACATGGAGTATATGGCGAAGGATTATCTTTAATTATTCCATTAATTCTGGTAACCCACAATTCAAGTAGCCTTTGGTAGCCAAGATTCCATTAGAAAACTTACAAAAAATATAAACTAACTAAGAAAATTATAAACAAGATACTCGTAATATTCTTATAGTTAGGTTCAGAAGATATCAGTGGTCGTATGTCATCTTGCCTGAAGTGTGAGATAGAATAATGTAATCTAAGGAGGAGGTAAAAATAATTAAACATTGTTTATGAAGCAAAAACAGAAACAAAAATGAAAACAGTGCCATAGCTGAATAAAAAAGACAAGAAAAGGGTACAGGGATAACATGAACAAATACGTAAACATAGACGCTGCTATTTACGGATTAAGTACAATTTATACGTTACTAAACGTAATATATTTATTAGTTGTAATTAATTCCAAATTTGTGATTTATCTGCACTAATATTATAAAGAGGAAAACTTTGTTTGTTTGGTTGTAATGAATAGGCTCAAAAACTACTGGACCGATTTTAAAAATTCTTTCACCATTCGAAAGCTACATTATCCACGAGTAACATAGGCTATATTTTGTATGAAATATATTTGATAAATAGATTTTGAGGCGGTACAAAGTTTGCCGGGTCAGCTAGTTTCATATAAACATATTATTTTTAATATTTTAATTATTTTGATATTTTATCGCTTGAACCCTCGCACTGGTACCAGCGTGCTACGGTTAACCAATCCGTATACTTTATTCATTTGGTATAAAATTCCACGAGATATTTAATGAGCTCATGCAAAATTGATGTGGAGTGCTTCCAGATGAAACGGTTAGGGGTTAAGATTAAATCGTAAGCTCAAGGAATTTAGATAAAGTCTTATTAATGTTGCATTTGATCGTGTAACAGTGAGTAAACTTGCTTAGGAATTACCTATTTATCGTCGTGGTTACTTCCGTGTAGAGTTTGAAAACGGGTTAGTCTTAATAATTTCATGAATGTAAAAAAACTGAGTATTTTCGTGACTTTCATTGTAATGTATTATGAAAAATATGTCTCTATCCGAATGTTTTCCATCCTTTTTGTGTCAAAGTAATTACTTATTTATGTCTTTACTGTATTTTATTGTAATCATTAGTTACGTAATAATTTGCATCAGATCAGATATGCTGTGCAAAAATACATAAAGGAATTGACAGTTCCATAATTTAGACGAATGTAACACCTCATCTGTTAAAATCCGACAAGCCATTTAAGCTTCAGGGCCTGCCAAAAAATGAGACATACATACATGCATACACTCAAAATCATCTGGTAGTTGAAAATTCAACCTTCATTTTTTGTACACACCCACAAAAGTCTAATTTAAAAAACTGGAGGAGTTTGATTTACAGTAGAAAAAAACCCTCCACCTAAGCCGCTGGAACATAAGCCACATATTATCCACATAGCTATAAATTCGTTACGCATATTTTTTCTAGAATTTTAAAAATTATACAATGTACGTCCATTGTATTTAACCAGTAGTCTAGTAGTCTAACGATGTCTGAACTGCATGTCTCTAGAGACTATTTCCTCGATCAGTATTCTTCGGTTTGATCAACTCTTGGCACATTCGACATGTTGAGCAATATTGCGCAATAGTGTTGTTGCCAGTCTCTTTAACGTAATCGCTTAGAATGAGATAAACTTTCCTAGAATCTCTAATGTAATAAAATTGTTATTGAGTATTCAGTCGTTGTTAGAACGTTAGCAGTAATAGTCTAATAAACTATTCTTGTATTTCTGAGAAGTTTCAATGACGTAAATGCACCTTTGATTTTGCCAATTTTGATATTTTTATCTCATAAGTTAATTCAATCTTATATATTCTTTTTATGTAATCACAACACTCAAAAAATATTGAATGAAAAAAAAAAAGTTTTCTTCATTACATTGCATTTCTATATGAGAGTGTGCTTCTCATTATGAGAGGCAACCCGTGCCCAGCAGTGGGACAGTAATGGGTTGATGATGATGATAGGAGTGTGCTTATATGCTTGCATCTATCTATAGTAGAACTTGAACAAAAATATATTTGCAATTCCTACATTAATTTCATTTGATATGTCATATGTTACAGTTTGCTAAACTTTTTCTTAAATTGCTTATTTTACTCTTTTATCACCAACCAATACAAAATTCAGATGTTCCTCGTTGGGTCACAGAGAAGCAATGAGTACCAAATTTGAAGGTGGTAGAACCCTTTGTGGTTCGACTCCGGCGACACCACCGCCACACCTATTTCTGCCTACAAACAGCAGTGTTAGGCGCTGCTGTGTTCCGTTTTGAAGGGTGTGGTAAGGGAGACATACTTTTCCGAGGCGTTCCAGCTTAGTCTTCAGGTGTGCGGCGCATCTGTGGCCGACCTCAGATAGGAATATCTAATCCTATCTGGGGTTGATTACAGATGTCCATGGGCTGCAGTAGCCACTTACCATCAGGTGGATTGCATGCTCGTCTGCTACTCCTATATTATAAAAAAAAATCAATTCCATTGGGCGGCCCTGTTTAGGAGCAAATTGTCTGTGACAAACGTACGGCCAGACACACGAGCGATCCTATAAGGGAGTTTTATTTTTTGTTTTTTTCGTATGAACCCCCAAAACGTTATACCAACAGCGAATATATTTGTAGTTATGTAGACAAGGAGGTGAAGTACGACTTACTAATACCCAAGAGGTGGCACCGGAGACATCCTGTCAGCAACCAGGACGTGCTCACGCTGATTGGATGGAAATTACGGAAATAGTGTTTCGATTGACTTAGCGCTCGATTAAATTATTTTATGTTATTAGTCGAGATGTCTGATGACTTACGGGATCTTTAATCACTAACTCCTGCCTTAAAATTGGTATTCATTCAGAATATTTGCAATCTTTTTGTCGAATTGTGTAGGATATGTTTTTGAATGTGTTTATGTCTCATTCTTTGTCAACATGTGAGATGTCGTTGGATTCGTCTAAATTATAGAATTGACTTAGGCTGTATCTTTAAGCAGTTTTGTTTTGTTTTTTATAATAATTAAGTTTATTATGTTTTACTGCTAGACACGGTTTTTGGATAATTAGGGGGATATATAGGAAAAGAGGCGGAGTTAGTCCCAGACTAATTTGGTGGTGAAAAACCGACCGTAGTTACAAATAAGGTTTTTGCAAGATTTCATATCTGGTAGCCAATGAAAACAGGTGGGAATGACGCCTTAATATGCCTTTCAAAGTGCAGAATCGCCCATATTTAGCCACTGATGGTCGCCCATCCAACTCCCGACGGCGTCTGACGTTGCTTAATTTTGTATATCGGTTACAAGCTACACAATCCGCGATGCACGCAGACCGAATCCAAAAAGATAACACTCGTATAAATGAAAATGCAGTATAAAAGGAATACAGTTAAATACGTTTACTTATTCACGTATCTACCAAACAACTTATCATTTAAACCTTCCGATCACGTTAGCGCAGGTCTGAATTTTTAAAATGCTTTTAGCGTAAACGAAAATTTAATTAACGGTTTCAAAAGGTCGGTAGAGCTAATTGACTTTAAATTTGGACCGCTTCTCGTTCGGGAGCTAATAATTTTAAACACACCAAATTAATTTCAGTACTCCGTACTTGTGATATGAAATACAGTAAATAATGTATGAGTGAAAGGGAGTACTCACATTGACTAAAACTTTACCGTGTAAATTCCGAAAAAACGTACTTCGATTGCGAATATGGCGATGGCCTCAGTTCCATTTCCTATGGTAGCTAATGTTTCAATGCCAAGTAAATTTTCAATTTTTTCTTATGGACTTTACATTATTTTTATGAGGGATTTTTATTCTTGTTTAAAGTCGTATTTTATTGTATTGCAAAGCGCCCCAAAAGAAAGAAGAATCAATTACAGATTTCACTCTATTAAAAAAAACACAGAGTAATTAATGCGTTATTAGGTATGCGAATATTATAGACATTATTTAATTTTATGACCGTAAATTAAATACGATGAATAAAAATTGCAGTTAATAGGATTAAACAGTACCGGATTTCACAGTACCGAAACCATCTCAATAAATGTGGGGTCTCCCTTGCAGTCGGTGGTTGTAAAATATATGGAAATTAAATAGAGATAAGGGTGATATGTTGTTGTTTCTGTTGGAACTGACAGGAGCCAGTAGCAAATATTATATTACTGATGAAAGATAATACTATCTGATGAAGCGAGATTATACGAGTTTGCGTATGTTAAGTCACTGCGTTCATTGACAGTGGTAACCGATCACGAATAAGGATGAATATACACTTGACGTAGATCACAAATGTGTTACGGCCTTCGGAGACTGAGTTAGGATGCCTTTTTTTATAATATAGGAGTAGCAGACGAGCATGCAGTCCACCTGATGGTAAGTGGCTACTGCCGCCCATGGACATCTGTAATCAACCCCAGATTGGATTAGATATTCCTACTTGAGGTCGGCCACAGATGCGCTCCTACCCTTGAGGACTAAGCTGGAACGCCTCGGAAAAGTGTGTCTCCTTTACCACACCTTTCAAACCAGAACACAGCAGCGTTTAACACTGTTGTTATGAGGCAGAAATAGGTGTGGTGGTGGTGCCGCCGGAGTCGAACCACAAAGGGTTCTATCACCTTCAACCTTCACCTTGCCTTTCTTATGTTATTGAAAAAGCAGTTTATCTTGCAGCTACTTTATGGTTTGTGGCAAATGGCGTCCATGTACAATTATAATAGACATACGATTTAAGTATTTCGTTACATCGACATAGATATGTTGTTACCCCTGAGGTCTAAGTTGGAAGGCCTCATCTAAGTGTTTCTTCCTTATTACACCCTTCGTGTTCGCTATAATCTATATTACCACTGTAGTTAAGCGGAAAAAGGTGCTACGAAGAATTCTATCGCCTTTAAGTCTACTTCCTGTGTAAAGGGTACATCGCGCAACGATGTAAAATAACAATTATAGTTTAAAAACTAAAAAACACGCTAAAATCGCACAAGGAAAATCGTTATTCCTGATTCCGGATGATCCTGATGAGGAGAATGAGATAAAATTATTTAAATCGTGTATCTTCAATCGTCGTGTGTGTCATCGGTTCTGGTGAAAATCGAGTTCAAAGATTCCATTACATACATACTTACATACATATATATAGGTCAAGCTAATAAAAGTGTGATAAAAAGGAGAAACAATTTACTACTGCAGTATCTTCAACACATAACCGTGTGGCATTTACCAATTATAAACGCAATGAATGACACTTAAACAGCTTCATATAATTAACGATACACGAGTACTGAATATCCAATTATAATAACTAATTTACGAGTAATAAAATTCAGTAATTAATTCACTTGTATGGAAGTAATCCTCTGTATGTGAACATGGGAGTGTTAAGTGTGTATATTTTGCCAATTTTTGCATTTATACGAATAGAAACTGGTGAGTTGGAACTGTTTTTGGAGTTTTACTTAAGATCCCTAAATTACTGCATATTAGCAGTTATTACTCTTTTATCTTGATATTTAAGTTGATCTAAATCATGTCAATGATAGTACGGATAAGACAAAAGAATAGTGAATATTTAAAAATATTTGGATTCTGTTAAAAAATCGATGTCCGAAATTACGATAAGTAGTAAAGAGGTACACATTTCGGCTTAAAACTTTGGGAGCGACACACACAAGGATATACTACGTATGACACGTCGGCCATTGTGAACAATGGTACACTGGTAATGTACTGTATGTAATGTACATTGATGCACTGAAAAATAAATTACTAAACTACTTGTTAGTATTTCTCATTTCTTCTTCATAATACACCACGTATAAGTTTCTTTACTAAAAGTTATATTAAATTTTAGTAATACATCCTGCAAGTTACTTAGATAACAACAGTGCATTTCATACGTACAAGTTTCTGATAGTCTACACTTGTTCTTATGAAGCGGGGTACACAGAAGAGACGCCGGTCGCGGACTAAACCTGACCGCGGCCTAAACATAACATTTAAGCGACATACAATGTAGTGCCAATGGCACCCTAGTTACGCCGACGTATCATCTGTGTGAGTTTAGCAATAAATAAACAACAACAAAGTTACGTTGTTGCGACTGTGAGGAGGAAATAAATTTTAATGGCACTTTGTCGCCTGTGCGTGACTAAAGCATGATTTAGGTCTTCCGCGTACGGTCTACTTAAAATAATGTTCTTAAACTATTTGAAACTATGTTTATGAATGATGTAGCAAGAAGTTTAGTAAAAAACAGATCATAAAATCTTAGTCCCCCATTCCTCCTGTTTCATTTCAATCTAAATCACTGTGATACACGGACACTTCAGACGAAAGTTTATTGTACTACTTGTTAATGCAACATGGTAGAATGAATTTGCTAAAGTATGCAGCAGTTTGGCGTGGACCTCTTTACGCTTTTACTTATTTTCGACCCATTTGATACTCGTTTTGATTTTGTTTTGGTCACTTGGCACTGCTCGCTCGTCATTGTATAGGTACTATTTACTCCTCACTTGTTACTCTTCGCTCGTCATTCAATACTGGTCGCTCGTCACTTAAAACTGTTCACTCGTCACTTAATACTGTTTCTTCGTCACTTGTTACTGTTTTCTCATCACTTGTTCTTCACTTAAAATGCCCGGCAATACCCTCGAGTGTCTTAACAACACTTACGATCCATCATTAAAGTGTTCAACTTGTGAAACTTAGCAACTTTGTTGAATGGCGTAGCTTGAACTAGTATTTGTTGGTTCTTCTGTTGATCCGTTAAGTCCATATTTATTAGAAGCTGTAATTATTTAGGATTGGGCTTTGATGCCTTTTTGTGTGGCTCACAGACCCATCAGGATTAAAAGAAACTTTTGTTTTCATTAATCTCAATGGCGGCTTATTTGGAGTATTTAGTAAATTGTTTTGTAATTCATGTCCGTTAACAATTTATAACTGTGAGGTAAGCCATAAGTTACAAGACATACTTACTCCAAACAGGAAGATTATACGTAAAAGAAATTCGAGACCATCGTTTGCCAAATGAGCGCATTGGATTATCGAACGATATAATATAGGTTTTGTAGTATACCCTAGGATTTATTGCTGTATAATAGAAATTTGGAATGTTATGTTCCAGTTCCACCCGAAGCCTGCTTCGCGAACTTCAGATGGGATGACTGTGGGCAAGCGCCAACACCCGTGATGTATTATTGGAAGCCAGGGTCACGGTGCGAGGTTGGCATGTGGCGAGGGTGCCTCCCCAATCTGAACATGTTCCAAGACGAGTACGAATGCGTCACCACATGCATTTTCACATCCAGAGCCATGCCAGAGGACTACCACTCGATCAATGAGAACGAGATAGAAGATAAAACGGAAACCACTGAAGCAGAAATTGAAAGTACCACTGGAGACACGGAAGCAACAACAGAATTAACAGCAGCAGATAGTGATGGTAACGGTGATAACGGTGGTAACGGTGGTAACGGTGGTAGTGGTGATACTGCGGGTACTGAGGCAACTGATGCAGTAACTACGGAGGCTGCAGAAGAGGCAGGAGGCGAATAGTTGGTCGACATGTGATACTTTAAAATAATATCGGATTAAACTCGTACATTCTATTGAATATACTGAAAATAGATAATTCAAATTCAGTTTTACCTACTTCACTTTATTTGAATATTTTCGGTAAAATATAGGCTAATAAAAACTTCCAAAATTATAGAATCCTTAGTATTTTTTTTATGACTTTCAGGGGTCAAGTGTTGCTCATCATATAAATATCAAAAAGTAATACAATGAGGGCGTGCTGTCTTAGTTACTAAGTGTGTTTAGTAAATGCTTTGTACGGTCTCGTCTTGACGGTCTCACATATTTTAGTATGACTCAAACACAAGAAATACCGTATTTGCTTGCCAATGATCTATTTTAACACTCGATTGTGTACAAGTTTATTTTTAGTTGCGATTATTAAGTACTTTATTTCTTTGATCCTTAACATTCATACGTTAACCCGTTAACACTTTAGCCCGAAAAACTAAACTACCGCCGTAGTTACATAACTTTAATAAATATCGAACACCGAAGTTAGTATCCAAATCATTTCATTATTTTGATTAATTTTCTTATCCTTCTTATTTATTAATTATCCCACAATCTTCCTAATCTTACGACCTTGCAGTTAATAAACCAGCATCGAATCCAAAAAAAATAGCACCTACTTCGATTTTTAGCCCGTAAAATAATATTAAAATAGCAACTGACGGTTAAGAACTGCTGGTTGCGAGTTATGGCTGTTTTCATACGAAGGACGCACCGGCTAGTGCTGTAATAAATTCGCAATAAATATCGAGTATTGTGTTCGATAGATTAATTTAACCTCGACGCTATCGCAGGCAGCCGCGCGGGATTTATTCGTGTGACCAATGGATGCAGTATTGAAAATGGCGGCCAGGTACAAATTGAACAACAGATGTAAAGTTTAAATATGAATGAATAAATAACATTTTATGCGACGCGAATGCCGTGGTAAAGAAGAGTACATCTTCAAAACAAAATAATCATAATTTATTTTTTAATTCGAGACTTTCTACATTGTTACAAAATCGACTTGGTTACACATTATATGGTCGATCAAATATCGGCAAAGCATTATTTACTCGAGTTTAAATGATAGTGAACTTAAACTATATTTATATAACTATATTCATCTTATTTCTCGAACTCTTATTCTATCGACAATCGCACCTCACTTTTGACGAAGGCTTATATAAAATAGTGTCCCGGTTTGTGAAAAATGTCCCAGTCTCGCGAAGCACTACTTTACTTAACGTGTGTATGATTTATCGGAGTTTGAACAACGTCCCAATACTTGTACGGAGCAGGTAGGTGATATATGTCCTTATATATAGATAGATAGATGTGTAGGATAGTCGAGATCCATTTCTCTTCACGAATACGTGTCTATATACGATAGAGATTTTGATTTAAACTTTGGATTTATCTTGGGATGGTGTTTACTTGACGACACGAGTGGCGTAGCAGTAAATGTACGGATTGGACGCAGTGAGGATTCTGGATTCGAACTCGGTTACGCAAGTATCGAAAATGTCCTTCTTTATTACAAAATAAAAATTTTACTCCACTGCGGAGAGTAATGTTATTAAGTATGTGCGTCTCATTTTTTGGCCCTCCAACCCAAACGGTTTGACGGATTTGATGTATGAGGTGTCGTTGGATGCATCCAAATTGTGGGAGTGTTATAGGTTCTTTAAGCAGTTGGGTTTTTGTTTTTTTTAAACATTTAAAATGGTCTTAATTACACATCGTACTACTACAAAATGCTACTATTACTTAAAATATTATCAATGTGACAATTTTGCTATCATAACTTACAAAATATAGAGTTCACCTTTATAAGGACAAGTCTCTACATCGTGCGTAGAGTATACCGTTCCGTAATACAAAAATCTATTCCTGACATTCATAAAATACCTTTTCGGGAGTGTATCGGCTCTACATCACTGCGGATCCAACTCCTCAAGGAGTACCCTGCTGACGGCGACCATTCTTCACTTTCGGCAGCTGTCCCTTTGATATATTGTTATTGTATCATACTACCGACCAGTTTGAGAACCGCTCGCGTTTCACTTGTTGTAGTGGACGCGAGTGACTGTTAAACGATGAACGAATATTTACTTAAACGAATAAATGGATTTATTGTTCCATTTACGTGGATTTTTTTAGGCTAAATATAAGAAGGTTCGATTGCGGCTGAATCACTGTAATAACTATTGATGTCTTATAAACGATTAAACAATAGAAGTAGTTTACATTAAAAACAGTTTGGCGAAGCAAAATAACGACACTTATACGTTTGAACTTAATTTGTAGGGTGGGAAGTTCCACCGTAGAGTCCAGGATATTATATACTATTTGGGTTTGATGACAAATGTCTTTAAGAAGTGAACACTTATAGTCCGCGTAAAACTAAATATAAAAATGAATCGCGTCGCCATAGCAAATTGTATGAGTATACCTGTTCGAAACAACTTTAGAGCGGACTAGCAGTTTGGCGCGGACTATACCTTTGGGCAGACAGTATAGAGCCAGTTATTATTTTTGTCATTTCATACAATATATGGTTAGGTTATCTAAACCACTTAGCCTTAAACATTTCAAAAATCTAGACAAACGTGAGAAAAATAGCTGCTGTATTGCTAATGCTATCTTCTCGCTTACAGTGAGACGCTTCACCCGATGAAGGGTATATTTAAACTGGTCATGTAACGTGGCGTAGTGTACAGAATTGTAAACATATTTCACGTGGCGCTCGGTAGCGTCCAGGGAACGGCTAAGATGCGTTACGTTATAAATATACAGTTAACAATATCCAATGGTAGGGTTTATAAAAATAAATGTATCGGGTGTTCGATGTCTTTGAAGTTTTTTTTGTAGTTTGTTAGTAAATATGTGTGAAGAAATTGATGAATATTAAATTACATTTTTTGTAGAAGCGGTAAACGAGCATGCAGTGGGAAGTGACCACATCCATCCATGCAAGATCAGCCATAAATGATTTGGTACCCGCGAGGACTAAGTTTGAATTCATATAAGTATGTCTCTTGTCCACACCATATCAGAAAACAGTACAAACTACTGCAGGCAGAAATAGATGTAATGGTAGTTTTGGAGTTAAACCGCAAATCGCTCTACATCGTGAATTTGGATGTGATCATATCACACTCCTACGACATTAAAGAACTCCTTCCTTTGTAATTGACATAGCATACGAGTATGTAGTATTTCAGGCGTTAAATAATCATTGTCTTTCATGGATATCTGAATGATATGTCCTTAAATTTTATTTAGGGTAAACCTATATAAAATTTAAGGACATAATGACAACGAAACATTTTAATTTAGGACACAGCAGGGCTTGACGCTATTATTCAGTATCTTACTAACTTGTCATAATAAGGGCACATGCCACACTTAAAAACGCAACATAATTTGTTACTTCATTGTTATTTTACTTGCTACTTTTCGCGTGTGACCTGCCTAAGGGGGTCGCGAGTTGACTTACGTTGACGTAATTTATATTTAAGTTATAAGTTTAAAAGTTTCCTCGTTAACTGCTCTTAGTGTGAGGTTGACAAGGTGTCGACTTAATGGCGTTTTCGGGTACAAATATAGTTGAATATGAGGTCGGAATTTGTAATATTCGGTTACAAATATTGCGGTGTTTTTTTTTATGGCAATACCTAGCTTTATTAAACTTCCTTGTATAAGGAATAGATTTGCTGTCCAGGTGTATATAGAATTTCCACACACATACTTTGTACATTTATTTTCTAATATTTTTTAGTTTCCGTACTTGGTCAGCTTCGTGGAAAATACCTTTTTCATTCTGAAAGATTTTATCTGAAATTAACGTGGAATACTATGTAGTATGCAGTCCAAATTATAGTTAAGACGACTTGAGGCCAATCGCAGATGCCTACGTCTGAGGACTAAATTGTAAAGCCTGTGGTCTTTATCATACTTTTCAAACTTGAATATTTCAGCACTTACTCATTTATTGCGGTCGCGACGTTACATTTTCTAAACACGTTATACCCTTTATATACATGCGATTTAATAGCTTTGACAATCCTAAGAGAAACTTTATAGTATGATACAATGTAACAGAATTTATATTAAGCCGTTCAATATATCAAATATGCGCTTAAACCTTACCGCGTAGGTTAATATATTTAAACATAGACATTTGATAGTCTAGTCTCTAGATATCAAATCATATTGAAAACCTGTGCAACCGGTACAGAAAGCGATTGGACAAACATAGTAAATAGCGATGTGCATTATATCATCTAAGAATTAGGGTTGCCTGTAGCATATCTATTTTCGTTTTATGGACATTAATATACATAATACAGGAGCAGAGAGTACAAGGCAGAACACGGATATGCGAGTCTACTTCAAAGGTTTACAGGGTAGTGTCATCATGTGATCCCTGCAACTCATGGACATATTTTGTAACCTTTTTTTTCTGGGGGTTCTATCGCAATGAGCGATCGAGTTGCTACTCCTGAAGCCTCATATGGGGCGATTGTCATTCGCCCCATATGTAAGTCACTCGGCATGCTTCTAGCGAAATTTAAGACTTACATACTTGAAATGAATGTGGTGTATGAACCTCCCGATCAAACCATACTAGTTCTATCTTTCAAATTTATTTACAAAATATAAAGTGTTGCGTTTTTTATATCTTAAGTAATTAGTCTTAATTTTAAAGGTCAGCACATCCTTGCTTTTCACTAAGTCCGTACCCAGTGCATCTAATGTCACTGGTGTGTAGGTGTTAGGTGGGCAGCGGTGTCGCAGTCGAAAGCGTGTAGACCAGATATCTTTATGTGGGATGACCGACACGAATGACGATACTGTATCTGATTATATCTGCCGTGTAGCAGAAGTGTAGCGCTGCTGTATTCTAGTTCGAAAGGTGACAATGTAGATTTGGAGGCGTTTCAATAAATTTTCAATAGTAGTAAAACCTCTAAAAATATTTACAGAGAAGTCAATGGACAGTGAACCTTAGGCAGGGTGAGTATGTTGTTATAATGATTGAAAATATTTCAATGTTCCTCTGTTGACAGGGTAGACTTGGGGCACTTACATTTCACCGGGTTACCTCAATAGTGTTAGAAGTTTTGAAGACATAAGGCTTCCGACAAGCTCCGACGAGGACACCAACCGCTTAACGTAACTTCCCAACCAAACAAAACGCGTGAAATTTAGCTACTAATGGTCATCCATCCAATTTCTGACCGCGTCCGACGTTGCTTAACTTTGCCTA
The DNA here is from genome assembly GCF_041222505.1 of Epargyreus clarus. Lineage (NCBI taxonomy): Eukaryota > Metazoa > Arthropoda > Insecta > Lepidoptera > Hesperiidae > Epargyreus > Epargyreus clarus. The sequence goes on from NW_027332223.1 coordinate 15,263,732, forward strand.
TTACAAGGGGAAACTACGCGCGCTTAGCAAAATGAAGGCAAATCTATAAGCGTTAACTGTGTGTGCAACTGTTTAAACAGTACATACAAGCGAAACCGCCGAAGTAACATTGTATGCAACCAACTCGTGCAGAATGGCATCCCAGTTAAGTCCTGAGACCAATCTCAAAGGAGCTATGTTGTACGTTGTGGAATGCCCTAACAAGTTAACAGTAAGACTTTAGTCAAAGGAAAACATACGTGTGCGATGAGGACTAGTGAGGTTGTTTGAGTATGCTTGAGCTGATGTTGCAGGTAGCCGCGAAGTCGGTTATTTGCGGTATTGATTGTTTTATGCAAACGAGAAATCTGATACTGAATGGTTAATTAGTAATGATGGACATCTGTTATCGATCCCTAAGATTAGATTCGATTAGATTAGATAAGATTCGAGTCTAAGTTGCCGCACATAAGGACCAATTGTTAAATGGCAACTGATGACATCTTGTAATTGAGGACTAAGTTACACTATGTTGTAAATTCAATGTCCTTAAAATCATTTTAGAACATCGTGAAAATCCCGTAAGGATTTTTATAACGCAATTAATGGTAAACATTTTTAAATATTTTATTTTTATACAAAAAATAATGACCTGAAGTTTATTAGGTACATTTCAATCAGTTAATTTTTTTCATATACTTTGATAAAATTGTTTATTTAGTCATTAGCTAATGAGATAATTCGATGAAACACTCCTAAAATCTGCAAACAACTAATACCACAATCTATTAAATCGCCGGCAAATCTGTTTAATCGAGAACTATCCCACATCTAGACCAGTAATAGTCAAACCCTTTGACGGTCCGAAGACGGCCAAACAAACGGACTTTGTCCTAATGCAAACGGAGAGGGAACGCAATCCGTTTACTTTGTGCCCGTCCTAAAGTTTACTGCCGTGCAAACATACTCGTACGTGCGATTCGGTTTCTATAACCGCGTTCGATGCCGAATATAATCGTTGCATTTTCGGCCGCTATTCAAATAGTCTACGACTACTAGTACTACCTTGTATTAATACTAACTACTACTAATTGTCGATAATCGAAAATACATAAGACTGAATAGTTGTTTATTCTAATTTCATAAATATGGAAGGATATATTTGTTTCCGTAATACCCAAAACATATTTTATTCGGCATAAGGGCATTTAAATAAAAAAAATATTTAGGTCTGTGTCTCGGGACTGGTTGTTTGTGCATTCGTGGAAATCCTGAAGGGTGACTTTATGCCGAAGGAGTTGTTGGGGTGCTAATCGATCGTCGATCGATGGTATCGAAATGTCACTGGTGATAGGCTGTGCGGGCGCGAGGGATGGGTGACGTGCCGTAGAAAAGGAGGGAGTGGATAGGGGCGATTGATGTTATCGTCAGATAGATGGCATCGATCTATAGATGTAGTAACAACGGACAATCAACGTTGAGTGATTGATCCTAGTTGATCGATGACGTCGATCGATCGATTAATGTGTGGGCACCTTTATTTTACTTTTATGCTGATTTAAATAGGTATATATTTTGGATTAAATTCGAAATTACTGAAGCAATTTAACAGCAAAATTATATACACACACTCAGTAGGCGCCGCGTGAGACTTGTAATATATACAAATGTATGCATGGCAATAATTCTGTGTGTTTATTGCACGGTCGAAAGCAAACACTACATACACTTGAGTGCGCGTTTCCGTTTGTACAGACGGCACGTTCCGAAGTTTGAGCCTGCATGAAAAGTTCTTTGTTTAGTATATTCGTGTTAGTTTTAATTACATTGTGAGTTAGTCGTTTTGTGTCATCTTGTGTCGCTAGAACTAATTTGAATAAAACTCTAGTTTTGGTCCGCGTTTTGTAATTTAAGACTATTATAATATACCTAATCATGAAAAGTTTACAGAATATTTAAACAATTTGTAGACTGTTTGCGCGTGCGTTGTAACGGATTCTAATAAGTTCTGTAGGCAGAAGGAAATTACAAAACTAGATTCTCATATACTATATAGTATTCGTAAAAGATGGAAAAACCTCACATAGAACAATGAGACGACACCTATTTGTTTCGCCGACATAATTTTTAAATATTCTCGTAATACCTATTACTGAGTTGTTTAATCATGAAATCATTGATAAATGAAATCAGCCAATTCTCGTAACATAAAATATGTGTCCGTTGTAATCAGATGTAAAAGCCCCATTTTCATTAAAATAGCACTATTTGTTTAGTACTCTCGTATCGGATGTTACAATGGGAACATAGTCTGCCGGTCGCAGTGTTGTCTCAGGTAAATCGTCCCGAACGGCGACAGCGCTGTTTGTCCTCCATTGCCGAGGAACAAGTGGGAATCCTGTATGGACAAGTATGTATTCCTGTTACCGGCTCATTTGCGATCAAATTGTGTTTAACCAGTGAATTTCCGTTTCATCAGCATATACTCATTGTCACTCCACTGCAATTCCCTTTGCATCAATATCGTTTCATTATTGTCACAGTGCTGAGCTTCATTACTAAGTTTAAGCTAGGTTGGTCTAGTATGGACAACATGATTGGTCTAAGGGATGCCCAACAGTTGCGTAGTGGTTTGAAATTTGGCCTCTCAGACTTGGTTTGGGATTTCAATCCCAGGCACATCTCCGATTTTTTAATGTTTGCGCGTTTTAGTAAGAAATTATCACAGTATTCAGCGGTGAAAGCAAACATCGCGAGAAAATCTATGTCTAAGAATTATGTAAAAAAATCTTAGAAGTACGTAAAGCCTAGGAATCCACACTCGACGAACGTGATGCTACGGACTAAATTATTCTGAAAGGAGACCCCTAGTAGAAGAGGGTCAATTAATTAATCTAAAGATAGGTTACATCCCTACTATCTTCAATAACATAAACAACGTCACTAATTAAGATGGAGGAAAAAATTTAAATCGTAACTGGTCTTAACAACCTCGGAGGCAACCGTCGGTTTGTGAAATGATTTTAATTAGAGGAGAAAACAAGTCTGGAGTTCTAATTTCCGCCGTTAAATAGGAAATGGCAAGAGATGGGGGTCTGCCCCTCGATCTGTGGAATTGCGGCGTGCGTCTGCCTGGGATACTGTTATGAATCGAGTAGTATTATGAAATTGTTAGGTTGAGTAAGGAAAAATGGTACAATGTTTAGAAGAGATACGTTTCGAAAGGAAACTATTGTTTTGATAAGCTTAAAATTTAAGATAATCAAACGGATCGTGCGGACATACGTACCTAAATGATTTAGAAGAGCAAATAGTTATTTTGTGTTTTTGGACTTTTGTCTTTTGTTTTTGGAAATTAAACATAAGTAAGCTTACAGACTATAGGACACAAATTAGAAAAAATATATTATGTCAAGTGATGGGGGTCTGCCCCTGTTAAGAATCGACTGGTATTATAAAAATGTTAGGTTGTAGTTAAAGTAAGGAAAAATAGTAGTGTACAGAAGAGACTATTAGAAGGGAGACGATTTGAAAGCAAACTATTGTTTTGATAAGTTGGAATGTAAGAAAATTAGATGAAACATGCGGAAAAACTTGAATCTCTTAACCTTTGTTTTCGGAAATCATATATAAGTAATAATAATTATAGTGTAAAAACTAAAATCCACGCTAAAACCGCACACGGAATCGTCAATCCTGATTCCTGACGATCCTAATTAGGTGGATAGGATAAAATTATTAAAATCGTGTATTGTCATCGGTTCTTCATAAATGTTCAAAATTTTAAATTAATCGGACTGTTCAAAGTGGGTAAAAATCGAGTTCAAGGATTCCGTTACATACATACATTCGTACAGAGTACAGGTCAAGCTAATAAAAGCGAGGTAGGTAATAATCTTGACGGCTTCAAGAGTGTAAAAATAAATAATGACGGAAATAACTTAATATTTATAAAAATAAAGTATAATTAGCAAGTACATTAGATTTGAAATTTGATTTGAATTTGAAAGATTTTAATTTTGAAAAATATACTGGCGTTTAGAGATACAAAAGGTGAAAAAAGAGAAAACATGAAAAATAAGCACACGAAACAAGAAAATGTTAGGAATCGATAATGACTAACATGTTTCAGTATTACTTATCTATTCAACAGCGGCTAAAGTTAGTTAACTATGCATTTATGCTATAAGCGTTACGCTGTGATTACCGTTTGGGGTTCCTGTTGGAGATGTAGATACTAGATAACATTACCGAGTCGCCGGCGATCGGTCATGCGTGCCTCTTATCTGCTAGGGCGGCGGCGGGTCGTTCTTGTTATGTTATTAAGTGGTTAAATGTTGGTCGTTTATAGCCTTTAATCAATCCCATGGATGTGCATTGCTAAAATTATAGACTAAGTTGGAATGACGCGACTGTTTTCGCACGGGCGAATCACCAACATAATTAGACATAGGTGTCAAAGTGGTTCTAAAAGCTTTAAATGGGTAAGTTATAGGTAGATAACTTTTAGGAAAAATATATTCTGTTACAATTAGCTGACTAAATTTCATTATTATGGAACGTCTATGCATAGAGTTACAGAAACGTATTAGCCGCGCAGACAAGTAATAATTTTTAAGTAATTAATTTGTATATATGTTTTATTAGTAGTACCCAAGGCATATACATTTTAGAATAAATGTAGTAAATATAGAATTAAAATATTTATCCGTTTAAAGGTGAATAAGCGGATCTTATTTTGTTTATGAATTGAGAGAAATTTTAGTAAATATTAAAGTCCAAAATACATATTCGCGCGAAACAGACAAACGCCGAATAATCGGTACATGAATCATATGCACGCTCGGACGCGTGCGACGAGGGTGTGGTGCTTTAACATGCACGCACCACGCATACATTTGTCATAATATGCACTGACGGGCCTTAAGTATGCATGTATGCGCAATGTTAATGGCATGCACCGACGTTGCGTTAACATGTGTTTTGACGGTAGAATGCAAAAGCAAACGTGGATTTGAAGAAATTTCTCGAAAATTGTGCATGTGTCCATATTTAATTCTTAGTAGTTTTAAGCAATATTTAAACCAAAACATCTAGTTAGTATTAAGAATTTCCGTGTATCGTTCTAAATTTCAGACATTATCTGCTTTTGTGTACTTAGGAAGAATCACCAAAAGTTAAAGTGATATAAATTGGACAAATAAAAAAAAATTGGCAAAAATGTGTTATGGGTTTCGAACTCAGATCTCTGGAATGTTACACCAAAATTCTTGTAACTAGGCTATTACTAATTAATTATTATGTCAAATTAATTGCTCGACCTTGGAATAATTTTCTCATAAACACAGACAAAGCCGTAATGGAAAACAAGTTAACGAATATTACTCAATTCACCAAGTGAATGGACGGGTTAATTAATTATTTTCTTTATTACAAGTTAATTAAAATATAACAAACGGCGTCCGGGGAGCGCGATAGATATCTGCAGATTAATTTGTTTAGAGAAATTTATTGTTTATAACTGTTCCTTATTAATAAGCCTTCGAGGTATAAATTATTGAATTAATTTCCTATTGGAATATAGGCAAGTGACGTGATTCGAATTGAATAAGAGTTGCTTAGTTTGTGGTAAATTATTCAGTTTGATAACGATATTATTTGCAATAATTTAACGTTACTTTTTATAATACTTAAATAGTATACGAGCATACAGTTCAAGTGATGCTAAGTGGCTACTGTCAGACAAAATTAGATTCCTACCTGAAGTGGGCAACAGATTCCTTGTTGCTCCTGTGGCGATTATATCTTGTGGTAAATTGGATTGCCTAGCTTGTCTCTTATCATACTCTTTAAACTAGAACAGAGCAACACTTAACACTGCTGTTATTAAGCAGAAATAGGTGTAGTGAAGGTGTCTTCGAAGTCGATTCACAAAGAGCTCTACAACTTTACTTATTAACCGACTTCAAAAAGGAGGTGGTTATCAATTCGGCCGGTATCTTTTTTTATGTATGTACACGAATTACTCATATAAGACACGCTGTTTACATCTGTGTGAAATATATTGAGCGCCGACTTCAGGAATATGTACTAAACCAACATTTATTTCAATTATTTTTTACGTTGTAGTGACCTAAAAGTCGGTTGTATTTTGTTGTTAAAATTTTTTTAGATAAGTAAATACGTATTTACGAAACTATAATAATAATCCTGCCAATAGTTGGCAATGCCTTCAGCTATTTTGTTTTATGTATGCAATTTAAAGAGAGAACACACTCCATATGTAACCAATCTCCTTGAGCAAACACCGCCAGTTTACATGTGGCCTAGGCTTTTACCGGATAAAATATTTGACTTGCACTAGAAAGTACTGCGCTGAATGCAGTATGCGTTTTCAATGTATTTCCTGTCTACGTTATAGGTAAATGTCGATTTGTTTATTTTTATCGATTGGTTATTATTGTATGCGCCAGTTTTTGAATAGAACGTATGGAGCGTTTGAAAAGTGTTGACCGAGTTGAATTCGACTAGTGACTTTTTTATTGTTATATAAGAGTAGCGGACGAGCATGCAGTCCACCTGATGGTAAGTGGCTACTACATATAAGATTAGATATTCCTACTTGAGGTTGGCCACAGATGCTCCGCTTCCCCTGGGGACTAAGCTGGAAGTCTCGTAAAAGTATGTCTCCCTTACCACACCCTTCAAAACGGAACACAGCAACGCCTCGCACTGCTGGTATGAGGCAGAAAGTGGTGTGGCTGTGGTGCCGCCGGTATCGAACCACAAAGGGTTCTACCACCTTTCTAATAACCTAGATATTTATCACTGCTATGCTGTCACCTACTCGTATTTAAAGCGTGACGTAGTTCTTACTCGTACCTTTCGGCTGAAGAGTGTGTATGTGGGTTTATTTAGGTACATACGAGGTGGTCCTTGGTCATCTTAGTCCTGAAGTGGTGACGCGTTTGTGATGGATCTTCAGGTAGTGCCGCTGTTCTATACTGTGTTGATTTATAGATGTCCACGTGCGGCCACTTACACCGAGTCTATTTGATGGTGAATGGTCATTACCTGCTCGTTTACTACCTTAATGCACAGTCATAATGTAAAGCTTATAATCAACAAGTAATTAATTTAAAAAATCAAAAACCCGACTGCACCAAAAAGGCTGAAGTAGAATTTCCAAAAGCAGTAAAATAGGCATTTCATTATTTTTATCCAGAAAGCCAAATACAAAGTTTCATAGTAGGTGTCTGCTTCAAAAACAAAAAATGTTCAAACAATATTATCCTATTTTATTTTATCCTCGTAGTATTCATTTACGCTATATAAAGAACCTATGTGTAAAAATCCAGCACGCTTAAGTTCAGCGGTTTCCCTTTGCGTTGATCTCTGGCACATCAACTCTCTCATTTAGTCAGACAGTCATCTCGATGTGTATATACGAGTATATATGTACTAGCTGACCCGGCAAACGTTGTGTTGCCATATAAATAAAAAAATGTTAAGGATGAACAATCCTTATCACTTAGGTGTAAAAAAAATAGATAGTGGCCGATTCTCAGACCTACTGAATATGTATATAAAATTTGGTGAAAATCGGTGAAGCCGTTTCGGAGGAGTACGGTAACTAACACGAGAATTTTATATATAAGATATATTATATAATGTATGTGTAATCTCCTCTTAATTTCCTTTATTTTGACACCCTACTCGATAGGTTTGGTTAACTTTTTTAAAACGTGTTACTATTTCGCGAACAAATTCATCATTTACGGTCTATAAAATATATAACTTCAGTAAATCAAAGTTTCGGTCATTATTTTACCTCGTTAGAGGTAGCATTTCATTATTTTTATCCAACAAGCCTGATACAAAATGTCATAGTGTTTGCTTCAAAATTGACGATAGTTCAAATGAACTTTTAACCCTTATTTTACCCTCTACGGGGTTGATTTTTCGGAGGGGGATAAATAAGTGCGTCCTTGTTCCTATCCAGAAAGCCAAATACAAAATTTTATAGAAGTTGCTTCAAAATTAAAGGATTTCAAAAAAACTGTTTTCCCCTATTTTACCCTCTTAAGGGTAGAATTTCCAAAAGGCCTTTCTTAGTTCTTATTGGAGCTATATAGAGAACCTGTGTGCAAAATTTCAGAACTGTAAAGTCCTTGGTTTAGGCTGTACGTTGATTTCTGAAAAATGAAAAAGTCATTTAGTTAGTCAGTCACTCAGTCACCTTACTGTTTTATATATATACAAATATGTTTTTATAATCTCCGTTTAATTTCCTTTCATTTGATACCCTACTCGATAGGTTCGGTTAACTTTTTTTTTTAAATGTGTTACTATTTCGCGCCAAGAATCCGCCATTTTGTTTTTCTTTTTCTAACACCTATCTAAGGACACTCGGGTCATTGAGACAAATATAATGACACTTTAACTGTTGAAATTCATCCAGCCGTTTGTTAGATCGGATCAAATAAAGAAAGACAAACATACAAGATACGCGCGAAAAACATAACCCTTCCTTGGCAGTCGGGTAAAAAGAATATCAACTCCAAATAGAAAAAAAAACGCTATTATTATTAGAAAGCCTGCAAGCGGCACTGCCAGCGTAAAAATGTACAGCGTAAAATACCATTAAATTATTTACTTTCTGATCTACAATAAAATTATATTTACCACTCAAAATTCAGTAACATCCATTCATTTTACGACCCAGTGATTGCCAGATAGTTAATTCGTATTTATTCATGTTAATGAACGTTCAATTTATACGTTGGACCGTTAAAAATAACATCGTTAGGCTATTTATCTTACGGGGTGTAGTCGATTAGGATCCACCAATCATAAGAATTAAACTGCAAACCGAATCAGCAAATCAAATTTGCTTGAGCTTCCTCCAGCACGGTTTAGTGATGTAAATCAATGGATGTGACTTGGGCGTAGTTGCTGACTTAATTTGGCAGAAATACAATAAGATGAGTTGTTCATGATGAGTTTTATTTTAGGTCTTTTTACGTTATAATAGCAGCACCGCTTATGTTATAATTTAACAAGCTTAATTGTTTTATATAATTTAAAGTGGTCAGTGCTACCCATGGATTTCTGTAGCCAAAATACAATGAGATGAGTTGTTCATAATGAGTTTTATTTTAGGCATTATTACGTTATAAAAGCAGCACCGCTTATGTAATAATTCAACAAGCTTAATTGTTTTATATAATTTAAAGTGGTCAGTGCTACCCTTAGATTTCTGTAGCCAATCACAAATAGGACCCGAGTTCCATATGAGGTCGATCATAGATACGTTATTGCCTCTGGATTCAAACGCCACATATTAATATCGCCTTATTGCATTCAGTCAAGCCAGAATACGTAAGCTCATACCACTGTTAAACCACGCAGTCGAACCACAAAGCGTTCGATATCAAAATCGGTCCTTAAAAATTCTTAAACAATATCTTAAAATGAATATTTTAATTCACTTCTGTCATAATTTATAAAACTAATTTATTAAACTGAGTCTCAAAAAATCTACATCTAAGAAGTATTAAAAGCTCAAAGTAATATGGAATTTATTCTCAATTCCAGGTTAGCGCTACGTCTCATTCGCTTAGCGAAATAACGTGCACTATTTTGCAAAGCGCTAAATTATTCAAATCCATTTGCAACGAGATTTTGCTCATCAGCGGTATAGCAAAAGGCGCTTCTAGTGAAACAATTAATCTTGATTATCTATTCGGTATTCTGCAGACAAAGTGTTCAAATTTAAATTGGAATCCAAGTCAACATAGTTGGTTCAGGCTCTTAATTTCGATTTATATTCTTAATAATGTATTCCTGCGCTGATTCTATTCCAGCTTTTTAAAATTTAATTCCGGGAAATGAGTTTTTGTTCAAAAGGAGGTAAAGTGAGTTAGTTATAAAGGAACAAGACCAACTGCATTCTTTTAATTTCAAAAGTACTTTTTGATGTTGTATCTTTTGTATATCTGCTTGATAAATAACGGATTGTTTTTTACTTTATGTGATTGCGTTTTTTAGTATTTTATGTGTATTGCGTGCAGGAGGAACCTTTTAATTTACACCAATAATTCGTTTGAAATTTAATGTTCTGAAAGTAAATTAAATTTAGCAACGCTCGATAATTTTTCACGAGCGAGTATTTTTGAATGTATAGAGTAAAAAACACGAAATCTTTCGAATCTTAAACACGTAGAAGAATGAAAGAAAAGCTGACAGGTTATTGTGGTAGTGGGTTGCGAGAGTAATGTCCCATTAGAGGGATACAGGACGATATACACAATAATAAGTAATTATTATAGAAGTCTAAAGAACTACTACTACTAAACTAAAGTACTAAAGAACACTAAACCTAAAGATTTTATCTTTATACACTTAGGTTACACTGTTAGTGGTAGTAAAGGCGTATGCACAAATATCACCTGTAACTAACCACGATAGACACATGATTAATCTGACGCCGTAACACGCATAGTTACCTGATACATCTAAACATCACGATGTATAAATCAGGTTGATTGTAACGTAATACGAGAGTATCTCCCATCTTGACGTCCTGGCATCTGCCGTACGTGAGGATAGTGAGACGTGAGGTGTGTACGGGCAATGCATATGTTTGAGTGATGCACACATTCTTAAATGTAATAGTAACATGCACATGAGAGGAATTCTATTTGTAAGTATAAATATAGATGAATAATTTTGATTCAATGTTCTTCTGAAGTGTTAAGTAAATTGTAGTGTGTGTAAGAAGAAGAAGAAAGAAGCGTAGAGTAAGAGTATGTGGGGGTAATGCAAGATTGTTAAATCTAATAATAACATGAATTATTAGGTATTCCAATAGATAAAGAATTTCGATCTTTCGATTTCGATCGAACGAATGACAATTCGTTCTTATTAGAAAAAGAACGAATGACAATTTGTTCTAGGAATCTAGGTTTAGATGATATAAACAATCTCAACTTAAAGAAAACTCACTATACAAAGGAAAATTAATATATATATGTAAGTGCTTGATATTGCGCAAGAACCTACAAAACCAAACGAGAAACTCACAACTAACGAACTTAAACTAAATACAAGGCGCTCAGTCGAGCTTTCAAAGGCAGGCGATCTGAGAGCTCCAGTGAGTGCAGGCCACGCCCATCCGCTTTACTACTTAGACAGTGCATATAACTGCAATATAACTAAGTATACAAGTACAAGAACATACAATTATTCCGTACTGTTACGGGATTGGCAAATTATTTATTACTAGTTTTTACCGCGGCTTCGCCCGCGTAAAAAGAAATAATATGACATACTAACATACATAAAACTGAAAATTCGTACCTTCAGTGGAATGAAAGTGGCGCCATCTGGCGAAAATTGGTCGTTTCAACTCTGAAACCTTCGTGGGCTCATGGACAACAATTTTGCTAAAGATCATCACTTGATCAAATGCATAGTTTACGATACAATCATTACTAATATCGATTGAAATAATCGACTTTTTGGTCCAAAAGATCGATTCTCCGATTAAACGATCTTAGATTGCCATCCCTAGTTCGCGTGGGATTTTTGGGATAAAAACTATCCTATGCCCTTTCTCGGGTCTCAGACTATTTTTGTATAAAATTTCATTAAAATCGGTTCAGTGCTTAAGGCGTAAAGAAAAGACAGAATTACTTTCGTATTTAGAATATGAATTGTTTAATTATATTGCATTTTGTGTCATAAGAATATACAATTTATTTAATTAATACATCGTTGCGAAAATAATGAACTTTGGCTTAGATAACATACTAAAACAAAGTTATATACTCGTAAGTATAGATAGTTTTACTTCTTCAAACTTTACATTAAACTATTAGTGCGTAATAAATAAGTAGACGATATCTAACTAAAAAGCGAAATGTTACATTTCAATAAGATAAATAAATTGTTTACTTTTAAAAGGCAATCAAAATTAAACTTAAAAGTACGTGTGAAATATTCGGGGGCCAGAGATCATTTCAAAGAAATATGACAAATCCAATCACAAAGCGAAGAGCGGACAAAACAAAGAATTACGAAGTTATTGTTGAAGAACAAGCCATCAAAACTCCGAGATGGAATTGCTCATGTCGGCGTGGCTAATAAATTGTTTAGGAAGTTAGCGAGGATAGCGGCCATAGCGAGTTGGCTGGTACATTCGATTCAGGAATTGTAGGCTTTGAGAATACAAGTTGGAGATAGTTGGCGCAAGTTTCAGTTATCGACTCGGATTGTTCCCAGCGTAACGTTTGAGATGCGAATACAAATTTAAGGGAAAATATGACCGAGAAAATGAATCGGTGAAACATGGTGCTCATGACGGTGAAGACAAAAATAGTTTTGTAAGTTACTCTTCGCCTTGATTCTTACTGCCTTTTGTAACCACCGTGAAGGTTTTAGTTCCTTGAAAGGATATTAAAAAAGAAACAAAAACGCAAGCAAAATCGAAGGTGTTTTATCTCTTACTATTTAGCGACTTATGCTTGATCCGGATTTTTACGGAAACAAAATGATATTTTAAGTATAAAAACACATTTTTTATGGCGAATGTCGTAATAAAGATATACATACACAGTTATCGGTGAAGAACAAGCCATCAAAACTCCGAGATGGAATTGCTCATGTCGGCGTGGCTAATAAATTGTTTAAGAAGTTAGCGAGGATGGCGGCCATAGCGAGTTGGCTGGTACATTCGATTCAGGAATTGTAGGCTTTGAGAATACTAGTTGAGGATAGTTGGCGCAAGTTTCAGTTATCGACTCGGATTGTTCCCGTCGTAACGTTTGAGATGGGATTACAAACTAAAGGGAAAATATGTTCGTGGAAAGGGAAATATGGATGAAAATTGGTGAAACATGATGCTTATGATGGTGAAGACAAAAATAGTTAAAATATTTTTGAAGTTATTAGTGACCCAATGCCTTGATTTCTAACAGCCTTTTGTAACCAGTATGAAGCTTTTACTTCACTGGATGTAATATATATAAAAAAATACTACAATTTAAATAAAAACATTGAATACTCGCAAAAAAATTTGAACGTTTTGAAACATTGAGCCAAAAAACTTGTTAATATGCGAAATGTTTAAATTGATGAATGGCGGAAACTTAACTGCCAAATTAATATGAAAAATATGTATTTAGTTACAATTGAGGCTTTAGTTTGTCATTTATCATTACTTCCCAGATTTTGATCCTTATAAGCAACACTATCAAATAGTGGAATAATATGGAGGTGTATTTTTTTTTTCAAAAATAACTCGTTCGATTCCCGGCTAAGGAAAAAAATATTTAAAAAAAGTAATGATGCAGTTTTAGTTTTTATCAAAATCGGCCTCGTAACTCCTTCCAGCATTTTTCGCTAATCCTTATAGTTTTGGATTTGGTCCTGAAGGCCCGTTTGAAAAATTCACCCTGTATATTCCGATCCAAAAAATGACGCTAGACAGATTCAAAAAGTTGTCGATGAAGAACAAGCCATCAAAACTTATTGGAATTGCTCATATCGACGTGGCTAATACATTCTTCAGGAAGTTAACGATAGCGGCTATAGCGAGTTAGCTGGTACATTCGATTTAAGGAATAGCAAGCTTAGAGCATACAAGTTGGGGATAGTTCGCGCAACTTCCATTGAAATTGTTCCGCACAACGTATGCATTGCGCCTTCGAAATAATGCCGGCTTTCGGAAATTGTCAATTAGGATTGCCTAGATTATGTGAGTGATAATATTTTTTATTATGTAACACGTTGCCTAAGTTAAATTTTTTTTGCATTTAATGCTCTGTGTGTGTATGAAAACGAGAGACAGATTCGGATATAATGTACTTTGTACCATTTTGTCACTGGCATTTAGTGACTTACGAGTACTTAAAATAGAATACTGTTCATAAGATGTACAGGAACAAGTCATATTCTACCGCATATCAGCCATAGTCTACCGCACTTGACAATTGTGAATTTGCAGACGTCACACACTGCTGAAAATCTTTTTTTGAGAACTCTAATGCATGAACATTTCCACGTGATGTGTTCCTTAACAGTTTAAACGAGTGATAAATATACTATACGATACACATACTAGAAAATATATCATTATACATATCATATCATCCAAATATTTGCTATAATTAGGAATACATTTTTATGGTACTGTGCCCACTACCATAATTTTAAATACACCACATTCCATTACCCGTATGCGCAAACCTTTGTTCGTATTCATACAATTTTCACATCAGATTTACCTCAAAAGATCCACGTTATGGGAACCATCATAAACGTCAGTAAATCCAACATTTAATTAAAACGTATGAGTATTAAGCTGTACCTACACAAACCTATCCTAGAAAGCGCTTTAAAAACGCTGCAAAAAACCTTTCAACAAAAACGGTAGACAAATACTTCCCATGCATTAATGTACGTAATTAACCTGTAAAGCCTTTAGCTAAGTTATCACTATTAATTTTAAATGAAAAGTACGTTCCTACATGAATAATGCGAGAGTTTATTCACTCTGCCCGGGGCGAGACGATGCACTGGGTAATTTTTAGCGGGTTATTATTTGCGCGAGAACAATGGGTCTGCAGCAGTTGCCTGCTAAATGCTTATCTTGGGCTCTGGGGCTACTCGGTTTGTGACCCGAGTCATAAGCGATTTGAATTTCTGAAGATATCAATATTATACGTTATTTTTATTTAAATGTAATTGTTTTAACAAATTAATGACGAAATTTAAGCGCATAGGTAAAACCAATAAGTTAATTTTAAAGTTTAGATTCTTTATTTATTATTGATGAGTTATTCCTCTCCTTTATGTTACCTCAGACGCCAGACTTACGTTAGACTTTATAATGATGGGAAGAGGCAAAATACGCATTGATATACTTTACTCAAACTTTGGAAAATGTTTAGAGATTTTTGAGGCCATAATCTACTTCGTTCACAGCTCGCTAGAATACGAACCACGAACTGTCCTCAGCCAGAAAGCAAACATGTTTCTTATTGTTTTACTCCTGACATGTTCACTTGTTTAGCTCACCGCTCAGGTCCTGACTTGGGCCACCCCATAATTGTTGCGCACCTCTGGCCCAGCTACTCCGCCTGCATCCCGCGGGTGATCAAGTGCACGATGCACTTGTGCATTGATTTATGGAACAAACGATCATTGTTTTCATCGGCCTCTGCAGTCAGATTAACGTTCTTGTTTTCTTTACGAATGCAAGTATTGTTGGAATTGATCTGATATCGCCTTCGGCAACGCTAGCATCACACTTGTTTCTGCCTTATGATAACAGTTTGCAGCATTGCAGTCTGGATTAAAGCGTGTGGTAGATTGAAGGTTAAGATAAACTTAGTCTTCAAAGTTTGCAATGCGTGACCGACATAAGGCAAGGCTTTAACTCTATTTAGTGTTGATAATAGCTTCATATGGGTGACATGAAATTTCGTCTGGCTGCACATTTGCACCTTTCACGAAGGAAACATCCAATTTTAGTTTTATTTTTAGCGATATCAATAATAATAGTTTCATTAGTATTTACTGCATTGCACTTGATTCATAAGCTATAGTAATAGTAAAACGAACTTTACTTTGCACCCGCTCCGTCACACCTTTTTGAACTCGTTTACATCATTAATATCTTCGTTCATATTCGTTCATCATCAATTCTTATTTTAGTTTGTTTTCACTAAAACGAACGAGCTGTTTTGTCGACTCTGTCTTTTAGCATTCATTCATGCACTATGTCAATTATTTCCCGTCTATTCGTTGTATATTCATAATTTCCATTCATTTTCATCCACGTTTTATCAAAGGCAGCGAGATAGTTGACTCACATAATGCACGTAAAATTATGGGCGTTTTTTTAAATCCTGCTTTCTTTTATGCAAGGATAAATAGTAAGTACAGTCCTTTTATGTAAGTTACTAAAGGAAAACAGAATCTACTGACGCTTTGAACCCTGTATAGCTGTATTAAAAATATTATTACGGATTATGCAAAAACTTATGCACTACAACGTACACTAAAATATATGTCAATAAAATTTTTACGTTGAAATGAAGTGAAACCAAACCAAAATATAAGTAAACGGGACTGAAAGACAGAACTCTTTTAGTGCCGTTTACTTATGTGGTCGTTTGTCCGTAAATTGCAACCATTATATTTGGAAAGCATTAACATATTTGTAAAATTTGGAAGAAAGAATATTCTGTGAACAAAACTATTATAGGTAAAGTTAAATAACGCTATACATTGGGAAGGAGTTCCACGCATAACTAGGATGAAAATAAAATAATCGACTGTATTTTACTAATTGTAGATATAGATATCTATTGATAGTCCTTACAAAATCACATGCTAGATACCTGAATTACGAGGTACGAAAAACCAATAAGTCTAAGGTATTATGATAGGGCAGTGAAAATTGCATGCTTTGTGTGTCCCGTTTTGAGAATTGAGCGTTTTGAGAACAATGTGCTTGCTGATCACAGGTTGTAAGTTTTGTTGAGCTCGAAAGATTCGTTTTGAGGCCAACAAAGGCAGCATAAATATGCTGTACGTATTCATTCTAATTTTACAATAAATTTAATAAAATAATTTTGCGCTATCAAGTGTATAAGAATTTAAGTATGCAAGAATTTAACATATTTTGGTGTTATCGAATGTATTTGAAATAAAGTAGGTATGCAAGAATTTAACAGCGGAGTAGTTTGTAAAATTTATACTTTTAACTGACTTTTATTAATATGTGGACGGCACACTTGAATTGTACATATTCGTCAGATGTTTTTGTTTAATCATATACTCGTAGGTATAATTGCGCAAAACGTAAGTGAAGTCGAACCGTTAGGATTTCCACCCATTAAATCAAATGCGACGATATTTGAACGTTAAACGTATATTTCCGAAACAATTCGCCCGTTTGACTCAAAACTACTCGATTTCCCTCAAACAAGAAGGAAACGCCTGAAGAGCTTATTTTCGTCCCGTCAAAGCGTAACTATCTCCACTCGACTGCGTCAAACCAAACCTAATTTTGGTTCGAGTTTTGCTATTTCCTCTTTCGCGAGGCATTTACAACGATACGATTTACACTTTACATACACTTAAAGTCAACGAAATAAGGTTTTGTGTTGTTCAATTGACTATATTTTTATTTGGCGAACATTTGTGACACTATTTGCAATACTGAACTTTAGCTTCGATAATATTAAGTTTAATTTTGATTATTTTAACCGATGTAGTTTTAAAGATTGGAGAATATAGTCTTAAGGGGTTAACAAACTGAAATAATATTTGCGGAATATTCGCGCAAGGCGCTTCTAAATATAAATTTATATAACAATATTACAATGTCGTTTGTACATGTTTGTTCGTTAATTAAGCTCAAACAGTGCGTGTTTAAATTAGACGTTGAATTAAAATTATTCCGCTCGCGATCTTAAAGTAAATTTCCTTGTATGCAGTTTCTTAATGAGCAAGTCACTATGTGGGTTTGTGTATTATATGTACAATAATATACTCGGGCGTGTGGGTTTGTTTTAAACAACTTTATCCGGGAAATTGGGTCAGGAATCATAATATTACGTAGGTATTAAGTACGAGTACAGCCTCAAAATAAGAAAGAAAGAAATATGTTTATTCGACTTTCTAGCATATAATTAGTTCAGTTTCGTACTTTTATTAAAATGGAATGTTTTTTAAACTTATTACAGTATTTCGACGAACTCCAAATTTGTTTTCAGGACCAAAGTAATGTATAAATTAATTTTGAGTATAATTCTTCTGCTATTTAGAGTAGTTTGGAACATTTTGGAAAATTACTGTCGTAATGTTTTATTGCGAAATGTCAACCCTTGGTTTGATAAAGCCTTTTACTTAACACAAAGGCTACGTTATAAGATATACTAAGCTATACTAAGACTTCAATCGAATCACATGAAACGTTTTCAAAGAAAAAATATATATCGATAAACAGATAGTGCGTAGTCATCTTAATATATTAACAAGACAACATTGCCACACCGATCATACTCCACAATTATTATTATCGACAAAGATGATAAAGTGTATGCCACACTGATTTATATTCATACGACAATCTTCCACAAGTGTAAATACCAACAAAATGTCGCTACATACAATGCAGGAATCGTTAAGACTACGTCCAAATGAACGATACTTTAACCGCTACAATTTATTTATTTTGTCATATAATACAATAAGTTGAGTAACCTCATGATATTAACTTTCCTACATTTCCACCTAATATTGCTTATTTACTAAAAACAAAAAAATAAAACTGTTTTTGTCATATTTTTTTCACATAATATATTTGTTTGATTACGTGTAAACTATGCCTTTTCATTGGTTTAAACTTCTCTTTGTAATTTCACAAATTGGTTTTTAATGTACTTCAAGCTTTACGGATAAACTAATCATTAAAAAAAAATCGAGGAAAAAATCGTTTGATACTGCAGCAATTTATTCATTATTATATACTAAAATGATTATATTTACAACAAAACGCTAGAAGAGTTCATACACGCTCACAGTTACATGGATTTTGTGTTCGTTGGCCACACGATAAGGCAATAAAAGAAGCGACATAGCGTTGAATATTTCCAGATGTGTTCAACGCTACAGTTCTGGAAGCTCGCCAGCGCCTAACTGACAGGATCTGTTCTTAGTTGTCCCGTTTAACCGCTAAAAAACTTAACATACTTGGCTACAAGGAAATTTTCAACGTTTTTTCAGAGTTGAAGTGAATTTTACTCGTACATTGTATGGAGCATCCGATGAAATGATTTACTTTTACATTTTAGTTTAGGTTTTAAAATATTTTGGAATGCAAAATTGAAAACTGGACTGGATAGGTTCTATAACTAATAAATAATCAATGTACATTTTTTAATATTTTACAAACATAGAAGAAATGGTTAATAAAGTAGACATAAGTACATGACATATGTACTTCAACACATCTGGCTCTGAATATAATATCAGGTAGGTTACCAATACTATTATTGCTCATTTTAAAGTGGATAGGATGACCACTGTAAATGAGTTGGCTCCATGCCCGTTTGCTAATTTGATTCAGACCTAAATGAAGACCAATAATTTCATTTTCTGTATCATTGGTTTTAATACATGCCAAAAGTACTAGAAATTTCACCAACTGATTTTATGAAATGAGGTGAAATTTCCAGGAATAGATTTTGAAAATATTTCATTTGAAACCACCAAAAGTCAACTACAGTCAATAATATAAAATGTATGACCAGATCCTTAATTTTTTCTCGTTTCTAATATTTGCGCAAGCGCACCCGTCCCTACTACATTCGATTTCCGCTTTGTCATCCGTTACCGCTTTGCGTATGATTGACCGCATCTTTAGTGACTGGTTCTCTTACATTTCAGTATCTCATTAATTCAGCCGCTTAATTGAGTGCCGCGTTCAGATCAAGAGGTTTTTAGGGCAATCGCAACAAGAGGTGAATTGAACAACCCGCTTTGGTTTTCGCATAATTTATGCATTACTGATAATATCTGTTTCATTAACTCCGTAACTAGAATATTATGTATACACAATACATACAGTACCCACTCGTATGAATGTGTTTATACTGTGTTGGAATAAGTAAGGATATTTTATTTACGATAGTAATGTATTGTTGTTTACTATCAGTGTTTCTTCAGCGGACGGTAATGTTTTTCAAGCGTATGTGTGTAATGTGTATATCTCACTCTTTGGTATGCCCTATAGTCCGAATAATTTAACGTTTTTTTTTAAATATGAAGTGCCAGTAGATTCACCTATCTTTGGGAGTAAAGGATATATTTTTAAATACTGACTGTTTTTATAATGTTTTTGTTTGTATAATCATTGCTAGCACAATTTTATTGACTCTCGTAATCAATTTTGAGTTTCTAGTCGACTAATAACTAAATATTAGGTGATATGCAAATTTGTTTCCTTTTCATGAAAAACAGTTTCAAAACAAATTAATGCAATCTTTAACAGCGTGAGAAACGTCAGGTTTACATCAATACAAGAAAACTAGTCGCTACTTCCACGTGCAACTTAGATTGGCTTTTAGAAGCTGATTACATACAATCGACGCCAACTATCTGATACCTTATCGGTGTTTCGACTAGTATCATCATATCATTAAAACGCTTTCCTTACATTTTACGGTTCAATTACGTGTAGCAAGCCCTCTACTATCTTATAGACTTCGATTAAACTTGAAAATATCAGAATAAAAAGTGCTATAAATTGGAAAAGTACTACGATCGGGAAGAATTTGTCGTAGCAATGGACCAAGTATCAGTAAAGCTACTCGTATTTTATGCAATAAAATTATGTAAGAATTTTCCAAAATTGTACAAAATAATGGAAAATAAATTTTAATTATGTTATTATTATCCTTTGTTATGAGTGTGTAGTTGTTAAGAGTGCATTTTCATAATTATGCATTTAGTAAAAAATCTGTTATTTTGTCATTGCTAACAGACACCCCAATTTTATTCATGTAAATTTTATGTAGGTAATTAGGTATTATAAATTAGGTTTTTATGTAAATTTTATCAATGTGAATAATAAGGCGGTATTTTTTCATTCTATAATATATTCGATCCGTTCATTTGTTGCGAAGGTAACAATAACAAATAAACTCTAAAAAGCAATTTCGATCCATTTACGTTCAAGCGCAATCCAATGCGTTATTATAACGATCATTAGATTTAACGTTCTAAAGTACGCAGCAATGGTGACGCTTATCGACTTCACACCTTAACCGTCGTAAGTGCTCATTGTATGCACATTGGTGATCGTATCGAAGCTATTACGCTGCAGTGTCGTCAGCTGTATCTGGTATCTACTATCGTTATAGTAAACCTAGTACGGTTAGGGCAATTTTAAACTGAGCTGGAATTAAATGGAGTTAAAAAGAGTTGGTAATAGAAATTGATTATGTTTGCAGTCTGATTTTAAGTGGTACCTGATGGCTATAGAGCAAATAAGTTCTAAATTTGGAATGTAACCAAAATGTGAAGTAAATTTATGATGGTTAAATAATATTTCACTCATAACCCCGTATATTGTAGCCGATTGATTGAGAATGCCAAAAGACTTTTTGACACTGTTCTTATTAAAATCATAACATAAAATATACGACAGACATCATCAGATAAATCGAAAAGCAGTTTGTAAAACGCTTGTGCGTGCTTCCAAGTCTCTCGTGCAACTGCATTACGGCCACGCAGGTCTTCCAGTACCGGTCCTCGGCACCGAGAAGCTAAGCGGTGCCGGCGATAAACTAATGGTTTATACGAGTATTATCACATTTATCGAAAATTTCACAGATTTTCAGGTAGATTTCAGCCAGTTTGCTCAACTGTGGCTAACATCAGCTGACTTCCCCACTATTCAACCGAAACACAAAATCTGTTTCATGCTAAAAATAAGTATCGCGATGGTACCTCCCCGCCACCTCCTCTACCACCTTGCAAAGGCTAAAGACTATTTAAAACTTAAGTCCTTAAGCTTACATACTTAATCTACTTTTCACATAAAAACACAATATTAAAACACCCACGTCTGAAATGCTTAATCTCGAACGCAATAAGGTCTCATAATATAAACCATTTATATTTTCCAAATTATTTCCCTAATAAATGTTGCTATAAAAAACTCCAATTGTTTTGTTTGAAGAAATTTGCGAACAAAGCTTAAATATTTCACTTATTTTATTTGCGAAACTTTGCTCCCGTTTCCAAATATTAGCATTCGTTCTCAAGACTCGCCCGAGATACATTTCTTATTTGTATTGTACGAAATACTGCTAATTCCTATTAAATCTCCATTGCTTTTCTTGGAATTTAGTGTCATTTATCTTTATTATTATTAACTAGTTGTGCCCCGCGGTTTCCGCCGTCTAAACAGTCTGGATATTTCTTATTCTAAAACAAAACAAGTTTTTTTAATAATAATATAGTCTTTTAACATACAACAAAATACAACTATTTGCTACTGAAAGTCCCGTCAAAATAGATCCAGCTGTTGCGGAAACAAACAAACAAAGAGACAGACAGACAAAAAATGTTTTCTTTTTGTTTTGAGTAATTTCATATGCAATTAGTAACAAGCTGTTATTTTACATTACAGACAGACACTTCAACTTTATTTATTTTTATTGTAGATGCGTATTGGAGGAAGAGGAATTAATGGGTTAGATGGTATTCCGTGTCGAATATCTATTAACCGTTCATAAAGCCGTCGACAATTTTTTACTTCTTCCAATGATAACATTCAGGACCCTCGCATGAAAGTACCCTACGACCCTTGGAACCGCGCATGAAATTTAGCCACAACCGGTCACCGACCCAACTCCTGACTGTGCTCAACGTTGCTTAACTTTGTACATCATCTACAAAATACAGAGCCTGTCCAACGCTTCACAAGTTATAGTCACAACATAATATAATTCATTATAACGATTTAGGTTTGTTATGGCGGCGGTGACGTCACAATCCTATGTTTTACAAGTGTATTTTGTTCAATCATTATTTATAAATAAAATTATTATTTATTCACGTAATTTTCCAGAAGTTCCATCAGCAGTGTCCATACGTAATCGGGCCACGACCCAAGGGCCGATGGGCGAGTGGAATGGTAATATTAAAATGAAATAAAATTAATTTAAATGCTAATGAGAGGAATCACGAGGCGAGTGATGTAGTGCGCTCCCGGGATTTAGAGCGAACGCCGGGGTGAATGGGAATAGGTAGGAAAAATTGGGGAACGCTTTTCAGGAGTGAGGCGTAATCTTTTGTATAAATATCGTTATTAGGACTTGCTACCTAATTTACTGTTACCTAATGTTGTTTTTCTTCACTGTTAAAATAAGTGGTAGGAACTAATATGCACATACTCGTAGGTAAATTTGAAAAATGTACGTACATAAGAGGTACCTTCGAACCTCGATTGAGAGGCTGAATATGATACCACTAGGCTATAGCTGATTTTATTATATTTTGGGTGGTTGTATTCTGTACTTAGCTGAACTGTGTCGGATGTAAATAAAATCTTAAACACTTCATATATTGATTACCTCTTCAATCATTTAAACAAACTTATATGTCAAACAAAAGGAAACTAGCAAGTTATTCTTTTTTTGCCTTGCCGCCGATTCTGATTCGCCACCTCTCCACTCAGAGAGGTACAATTTTTATCAGAAACCAATACCTATACGCTACCAAATTACTAAAATATGTATTTCGGTGATTCATAAATTTCGGAAATTTTATAGCGACGCATGAGGAAGCTCGATAAAATAATAATAACACATCCATTTATTAACCAGCATTAACCAGTTAACACTTAACTGAGTAAGCTTATTAAAAGGGTCGCAATAAGTCCACAATCGCCCACTCCATTGCCTAGTCAACCCGCCACTGCCATTGTTTCTAAAATGGAGGAAATATTGGGATTTTTACACCCCCGAGGTGTTTCTCTTTGTCGTAATTTATAACCGCTATTTCGCTTAACAGTCGCTTTATTTTATCGCTTAATTTATAACGCGAAGGCGTTGTTATTATAATTGGGGTCATTAAATTTAGCTTGCGGTTGGATTTTTTTGCTGGAAGTAGATTCGGTGCGCGAATTTGATTTTTTGCTGCGCGCAACTGGATTAGCGGTTTGGACGATACCGTAATTTTGAGTGGTTGATATTGGTTGATTTGTGTCAATAAATTTTATTGTGTGTTATTTGTTTTTTTAGATCCTCATAAACATATTAGGTAAGTAGATACCTACATATAAATTGGATTTTGATTTATAGGTAACTATAAAATATTTTAATGGTGATAAATGTAGAGCAACCTTTCAGTTATAGAGTCCCACCGACAGATAACATAACACAAGCGTTAAAATAACTTGCAAAAACACGGAAGTTACCCAGTATACATAACTATTTAGAGAGAAAAAAATCTTGGATGCGAAACACTCCAAATGGGTCTGAAACACTCAAAAGACAAAGACTATTTAAAACTGCTGAACAATTGTACCCTGGAAACACCAGA
Organism: Epargyreus clarus; assembly: GCF_041222505.1. NCBI lineage: Eukaryota > Metazoa > Arthropoda > Insecta > Lepidoptera > Hesperiidae > Epargyreus > Epargyreus clarus. The sequence goes on from NW_027332223.1 coordinate 15,287,840, forward strand.
TGTGGTCAACGACTAGTACTCGACAAACCACAACGTACGTCTTAGCTCCAGCGAAACGCTTATGGAATGTGTATAACTATGTTATGTGTATAATTATGTTACTTAATGTGTATAACTGTATATAATAACTTAACGGATGACATTAAGAAGCAATCGTCTAATATTTTTAAATTTTAATTAAGGATATATTTATTGTTGAACAATTTTTATAATATAAATGAATTTCTATACAATTGATTCTATTGACATTTCACTTTTTTATAATTGTATATTTTTTATGACACCTATTTTTTATTTTATTTTCTTTAATTTGCATGCTACCGTATTGTTAGCAGAATAAGAGGACCTAAATTTCGTAACACCTAATTATGTACCTACCTATTCTTTGCAAATAAATTATTCTATTCTTCTTAAAATGGGACGTGGGATCCAAGAGGTAGATGAACAACCTACAATAGTTGGTTAGACGCTGCAAGAGGAAAAAAAATATCTCTCTATGCAAAAAAATTTTAGCTACAAATTTTCTTACCGAAAGTAGGATATAAAGGAAACTTTCCAGCAATTTACTTATAAGGTCTAATTATGTTATTATCGCGGTATTCTGTATTAAACGGCAATTTTCAGCGAGGTCAAGCGCTAACTCGGTGAAATCACAATTTACTTGTCGACGCTGTTTGAGTTATGTACTTTGAAGCCACACGGCCCGTTGATCGAAAAAACAATACTATGGTAAGAGTTATTTTAATAATTCATTTTTAAATCTTATTAATAGATAATTTCTTTATTGCCGATATTTTGTTCCAGTTGCATGGATTGTGGTCACGGAGAAACTAGATGATGTGGAGTAGAATAATCTAATACGATACTGATACAATAGCTCAGAATTTTTAGCTTTTAAAGTATAAATGTTAAATAAGCTAATATGTAATACTAATAGAGTAAGTAACCTTAAACTTAACCGTAAACTTGTACCTTCATTGGAACGACAGTGGCGCTATCTGTCGAAAATCGATTGTACCAACTTAGAAACCTTCGTGAGCTCATGCACAAAAACTTTGCTAAAGATCATCACATGATCAAATAGATCATAGTTTACGATTTTATAAAGGACATACAGATAATAAAAATATGTTTTTTTATATATTTTGATTTTTTTATATAGATATTAATTTCTTGAAATTAAACCTGGATCACCAGCTTCAGTGGCAGAACTTGAATCCACTGAGCTATTCATATTCTCTACTTCTACTACATAAAAATCAATTTTAAAGCCATCGGTCCTCCGCGTACTTAAAGTTCAACAATTGTAACATTAAACATTTTATACCCAACATAATAATATGAATGTTATCCACAAATTCCAAGCCGAACTATTGTAAGTCTCCGTCACCGCCCACACTGGAGATGATACCGAGAATTACGTTTATCAAATTATCTGCCCACCTAACGGTTTAGCTTACCACTTAACGTGGTTAAGTAAAGGCCAAAGGTAACCCGAGAGCTTAATTTATGACACAAGATCTTTATATAATATGTTGATATTCAATTTGATACTCAATAGTATTGTGCTCCTATTTGGTATTAAATAACTTTCGATTTCTAAGCTTGAATTTTTGTGTAGGTAGTTGTACATGCAGTTCTGACCTTAACCCGGTACCATTTGAGATAGTCTGTATAAAATACATACATACTTTTCCGAGGCGTTCCAGCTTAGTCCTCAGGGGTAGCGGCACGCGTGGCCAAGTTCAGGTATGAATATCTAATCCTATTTGATGTTGATTACCGATGTCCATGGGCGGCAGTAACCACTTACCAGCAGATGGACAGCATGGTCATCTGCTACTCCCATATTATAAAAAAGACGTGTCACTACCTCCTAGACCTAAGTTGGAAGCCTTGTTTTATTAGCATGTTATTTCAGAACGGGCAAAGTGTATATCCGTTTCTTACTTTAATTCCTTGAAGAAAACGAAGTATGGTACCGTCCCTGAAAACTGACTACAAAACGCTATCTACAAAAAGCAGTGATAGCCTAGTGGTTAAGAAACTCGCCCTCTTGATCTACAGGGTCCGAGGTTCAAATCCCAGGCACGTACCTCTGATTTTTCAAAGTTATGTGTGTATTATAAATTAAATCCTAATCCTTCTCATTATGAGAGGAGACCCGTGCCCAGCAGTGGGACAGTAATGATCTACAAAAAAGTTGAAGCAAGAAGTGTCGCTTTTATTTAACAGCAGTCGAAACTTTTAACTACATTTCTATTTCTAAATACCGTCCTTCTACAAAGACATACTGATGTGGACTAGATAGAGTACAAAAAACGATAACTCTATGAAACGTAAACAAGACAAGATATAAGACTGCTCATAATAAATTCTCTCGCCAAAACATGGACGACAGACAAACGAATCGTTGCAAACATTATGATAATGTTCACATGGCGTATGTATTAGAATATATTCAGGTAACATTCATGGGTTAAACAGACGAGCTACTTTCAGAGGTACTAACTGCGATCGTTTCAACGTGCCATTGCAAGTTCTTATATTAAATGATTTCATATTTACTTCTCCTACACATAGATAAGTATAGATATCTCACCGCCTTGTAATTGAAGGAAGCCATTAGACTTAAAACAATGCCGACATGCGCAGACACGCAATCGAAGATAAAGTGCGAAGAAATATCATTTCATTAGTAAATGATCTAAAAACTACATTTTTTTTAATATTTTTCAAACACGGAAATAGATGACAGTGACAATTGTCAAAAAGTTACATTTTCTTGTTAGGAGCGAGTAATCTTTACTAATCTATGCGCCTATATTAGAAAGTTTGTGATAGTTAGATTTGGATATAGAAATAGCAGCATACTGATTACCTAATTCACAAATAATCGGCAAAAGTTAATGTTAGGCGGTTTTATTACAGAGAACATTAATTGAAAATAATATGTGCATTGTACAATTAAAGATATACATTTAACATTTATTGTGTTAATCCATCCCAATCTATTATCAGTTGTATTGTATTGTGTATTGGTCAGTTGCGGCAAATTGTCACCCTCAGTTGAAGGGACCACTTGCCATAAAGTATACTAAATGTTTGTGATTAAAAATTTTGTAAAGTGCAGTGTACCATAAAATGGAAAAATATTAAGACAGTATTTAGCTTTTTTAACTCGGACAGTCGTTTCTTAGTCGTAAAATCGCGATACAAAAGTCTTAAGTTTGAGCATATTCTTACATTGCCGATAAATACAAACAAACACACCATTTGTAAATACGGAACCCTGAAAGCCGAGAGATTGGACCGATATTTGCATAGGGACTGCAAAAACTTGTGCAAAAAGAGGAAAATTATATTAAATTACGCTGTATCTTACAAGTCGATTTTTATCCCAAATGAGCATTTTATTTCAAGAAACAAGGTAAGAATATAAGAGTAGAAGAAGAAGATAAGTAAGTGGGTAATGTAATTAATAATATATTAAGAGTATATTAAAAGATATTGCAAACATGACTTAGATCTAAGTAAACTGTGTTTGAACAAACTTTGCACAAATTCTAAGTATCTAAGTACATACCTACTAAGTTTGTAAAATAAATTTCTCAAACTTGGTACTTACTACGAGAACATTGTGATTCAGATGTAAATTTCAAAGTAAGTGCGTACTTAGGTATGTATGTACAAATCCCAGGCAAGCACCTCTGATTTTTCAAAGTTATGTGCGTATTACATATTAATTATCACTTGCTAAACGGTGAAGGAAAAATATCGTGAGAGATATATAAAAAAAATCTCAAATGTATGTGAAGTCTACCAATACACACCTGGCCAGCGCGGTGGACTATGGCCCAATCCTTCTTATTCTGAGAGGAAACCCGTGCCCAGCAGTTAGACAGTAACGGGTTGATGATGATGAATAATCACTAGTTAAATTCAACAAAATAATTTAAACAATAATGTCAGTAAGAATTAACCGTAGCAATTAGGGGTTAACTTAAGTGGTTTATCCCGAAGCTTACAACGTATAACGATAAATCAAAGCACAAAGCGCTCGAAACTTGCAAAGTTGTGCAGTTTAACCGATCTGTAGCACTACCATGAGTTTACAAAAGTATTACTCGCTAGCGACTGCGTAAAATAAATGTATGAAAAATTGTACAGCGCCTCTGGTGGTTACTCGTAGAACTAAAATCCGTAGTGGCGTAACTCGATACGTATAAAACCTATAGAAATCAAATCGCTAGCGAATGTCATTATGATATATTGCCATACAAATTCGGTCCCATGAGTCATTAATTTGACAGACGTTGTCAAGAAACACCGTACCGATAGTAGTTATGTTATTCACTAGCAAAATGACAATAGTTTTCTATTTACAATTTCTATAGTGGCGTTTCTATGCCAACTCATGGTAGTGCTACTGTGCTGTAACGGTGTTCGAACTGAAGTATTGTTATCTGGTTACCTTTACGTTAAGTTGTTTTTGATTTTTTACTCGATAAAACAGATTTAATTTGTATTTGGCAAAGTAAGCACAAAGTACTCGTAAATTCACTATATTATACCAAAATTATTTGATGACTTATTTACCTTTTGTTAAGAAGTCGAATAACACATGTATAGGCATGCGGTCTACCTAACGGCTAATAATTATTGCTACTCATAGACATCTGTAAACATCCCCATACAGGATTAGATATTCCTAGCTAAGGTCGGCAACAGATGCGCCGTTACCCCGAGGACTAAGCTGGAACGCCTCGGAAGAGTATCTCTCCCTTACCACATCCTTCAAACTAGAACACTGTTATTAGGCAGAAATAGGTGTGGCGGTGGTGCCGCCGGTGTTGAACCACAGAGGGTTCTACCACCTTCAAAAAAATTTACCATATTCAACCACAAATGTGTCATTACTCCTAAAGACTCAAATGGAATGTTTTGTGTAGCCCTTCTTTGTCATACAGAACAAATAGATATTGATGAAGAAAAAATAGATACTGTGCTGTAAAGAACACTAAAAGTGCGAAAGGTACCACCAAGTACCACCAAGGTAGGAAGGGACAAAACGGATCACCGAATGTGGCTTTAAGTTATCTTTGTCAAAGAATAATCTAAGCAGAAAAAGGCTAGCAACGAGATAGTTGGTCTGATTTTTATGTTGCTCATTCACCGCATTTGATATTCTTTACTTAACTTCAATATAAAATGAGTATAAGTAGGTTGAACTTACAACGTGTGACAATAAATCACAGCGCAGCTTGCGGCCCAACTTACAAACTTTAGTTTACACGAAGTAACGCAAGAAATACGTTGTAACCGACACTTTGGAAGTGTAATGGTGGAGTTAACACAACTATTTAACTACTCAAGTCAAAGGACATACACACACAGACATGATACACACACGAGCGATAGTCAGTTTATACATGAGCCATAATCTGTGCTGATGATCGTCACCGACGGTCGAATACTGTAGTCGCCTTGCGGCAAGATATACGAAAACAGAACATGCTTGTATTTTGTTTATATCCTAGCTGTTTTTGTATATAATTAAATATGTATATACTATATAAATAAGTCCGATTTATAGCTTCAGACAGAAATAATATATAAATGTTCAATTTTCTATTTAATGTGAAATCCAATTCCAAAGAAATCAAATAAAAATATTTCAAAAGATTAATTACTTTTCAGAGAAATAGTAAGCTCTTTCTGGGAATTTCAACAGTAATATAGTTCTGATTTTTATAGTAATGATAGAAAAAAATTAAAGCGTGCGTATTTATAAATAAGAAAATGTCAAAAAATATCCCCGCGAAAATATTTTTCTAGGGGGTTTGACATTTTGTGCTATTGAATTATGTGTTCTTTAATTAACTCTGAAATCTAAAACAGTATTGATTTATATTAAAAGGAAAAGGTGAAAAAACCATCAAACAATAATCCACATCAGATACCAGGCAAGCATAATATGTACGACTGTATTAATGTATAAAAATCGACACCGCAAGGGCGGAATAGATTACAATTCAAACCGGAGTATTCAATTATCGCATTGTCGACTCGACGTGTTAACATGCAAATTGGCCATTGGAAATTTTCCTGGACCGGCCCTACGCTAATAGGAAATGGGGCTTTTCCGTTATTATTCCCGTGGTCCGGCCCTGTCCTATCCCTTTGTTTTGTCTTTGTAGATTTGGAAATTGTCCGTCCCTTTTAATCGACAACTTTCAACGGATTCTAAGTGGTGTTTCTGTTTTGTTAACGCTTTGTCAATATGGGAGGGTGATCCGCTTAAATCTACATGATTTTGTAAAGCTTGAATTTTCGGATGCGTGGAAGATATAACGGTTTGTTTTATTTCGAATATGTTTTAACACGGGTTTGAGTTAAACAAAGAGTTAAAGTAAGAGCCAGAGGAGAAAAGTTACAATTAAAGGGTTTTTTAACGACCCACCATTTTGTTTTTTTTCGAGGGAGAAACCTTCAAAAGGTACCCGGTGCCGTGGGCGACACGGGGTTATGACTTTTACCGCACTAAAACCCCCCCGGTGGCCGTCCCTGGCGCTGCGTAGAGGACTCCGGGATCTTCAAAGGAACGCGAACGGAGTCCTCTCAGCGTACTACCCCGTCGGGCTCCGCCCAGGTGAGTTTGTGTAACCATTACGGACCCACCCTGCCTTCATAGTAACAAGATTTCTATTTAAAATGTCAAGAATTAAATATAGGTAAATAATAATAATAATAATAATAATAATAAGCCTTTTTATTTATCTTTAACCTAACCTAGATACATATAATAAAAGTTTAGTAATAATAAAACGAGAAATAAAATAATTAAGTTAAAGCCCCTTTCCCTAGGTAAATAATATTAATGAAATGTATTACTTACATTATGGTTTACATAAATTCGCGGGTTATTTTCGTGTGTTCCAGTAAGTCCTTTAAAACAATACCTCTAATTTTATTCCAACAACAAAATAATGAATAGCATATTCACCTATAAATTATGCACGATATTATCCATGCAATCTAATAATATACTCAGTTTCCTTTATTATAAAGCTAACAGATGGTATCTAAACTTCGTAATTCACGAGCAAACGTTTTATCTAAAACAGAATTAATATGAACCCACCAACAAACTGTATCGCAAACAAAGTGTTAATTCGTCTTTTATGTATTTTCCAATTAATTGAACAAAAACCCAATCAAAATTTTGTTCATTTTTAATAACGAAGGGGAGTTCTGAGGTGATGTATTATTTCATCCCCGAATGCATGGTTGTTGTTACGCGATTTTATGTCCTAAATCGGTATTTATGGGTTGAATTTTGGACGGAAACTTTAGAACCCCTCTGGGTCATATTGCGGTTAAAGGTTTATAACATTTTAAAAGAGTTGTTTTTCGAGTTCTGCGCTTTAGAATACAAATTTAAATATTTTTTGTCCGTTTTAGAATTATCTTTTTGTTCTAACTTTCTATTTAAGATCCATTTTTGAGATAACAAGTTGAAATTAAAGCTAATAAAAAGCAAAGAAACGTACGCTGAAAGCCAAAACAAACTCCCATAGTTTTTTAATAATATTTAAGTAGGAAACAAGTATGCAGACCACCTGATATAAAGCTTGATCTTGAGCCTCTGCCGTCCATAGTTTTCTATAGCCAACTCCATAATAAAGAATACGAATTTCACCCTAAGCTGATCATAGATGCGTTGCTACTCAGACGGAAAATCTTGGAATGTAGCACGAAGTAAAGTGTTAATAAAGTTAATGATTTTATTAACTATCACGGAACCCTCAGGATGCGAATCCTGCTCGCACTTGACCGTCTTTTTCAAAGTGGTGTGCTCGATTGCGGGATACGGTACAAATGTATTTCGCGTAATTAAGAGTATGTTGGGTGGTTCCGACTGAGAGTCCTTATATGAAGATTTTAACAGGATTAAATAATTTATACGAATAATTTTAATCAACATTTTTATTTCGAAAAGTCCTGATTTTTAATTTTTCCTTTGCATCATAATTTTTACGGCTCTCTTCGTCTGAATTTAATTATAGTTTTTAATCAGAAAATTTAATATTTTTTCCTATTGAGATTTTCTCCTACAAAATGTTACAGTTATTATGTTTTACCAAAATGTCATAAAATGCTAGACTTTGATGTTTACATGCCTGAATATAGAGCTACTAAAAATATTTTTATTATACCGGTCTTTTCCCAATGATAGATACTGTACTTTACGAAACATAAAGTTATAGACAAGGCTTTATAATTGAAGTACAATGTAAGGCCCACCAGACTTTAATTTACTCTATTTCGTAATTCGCTATGGTTTCAAATTTTATTTATTTTTATTTTGAGTTTAAATCTAAGGCCTAATTTACTTGTACACTAGGTTAGGCGAATTCGTCGACAGCACAGACATCCCAGCGTACATCGTAAGCTCCAAGACGTTTGACGACTGTGTTCGCAGGAAAGTCGAGGTCGACTATTCGAGCGTCTTCGGTGAGCGACGGTCGACCGAATTTCTATGAAGGCAGTGAACGGCACTCACAGCGAGACTGTGGAAGTTGACTTGATGTAAACAGACGAAATAGTCTGAAGGCGGACTACTCATGATAAACAAGCCCTAAGGGATAGAATTTAAAGTTGAGATGATATTTTATTTCAATTTTTTATATTTTCAGGTAAGTGCTTAATTTTGAAATATAAAAAGATGTGTAGGTAAAATATTGACGACATTAAGAGAACAAAAATATTATGGAAAGTAGTAGTATATAGCCAAAATATTGTATACTACCTTAAATCATCTTTCCAATCGTATAAATGAATAAAATGCTTAACAAATGTTTATCATAAACAAACAAAGTCCACAAAACCACCTAAAACCGATTATTTTTCCGCTAGAGTAGTCAGTTTGTATTGATATATTTATACCTCTCCATTTATTTAAATGGCAACCCTGTGCAAAACTGTTATGGCGTTAATAACTCTAATAGATAAAACAGGGCTGTCAACACAGAGTGAATAATAACTAGAAATGGCCGAATTGGTGGCGCAGCACAATCGTCAGTATATAACGGCCATGGAGAGTTGAATGTCCGAATTAAAATCATAAACTTTAATAAAAATATATTTTTATACTTGTATATTTTTTGTGTGTGCCATCTTTAACACAGGAAATCCTTGTGTACAGCTACGGGTTTATTTTTGTGATTTTTATAAATTAAGAAGGTTAATTTAAATGTGAAAAGCAATTGTAAAATTAACTTTTATACTTATAAGATAATTAATTTACTTAAATTTCCTTAAAAAATGTTTATATGACATTTCTGATTGTTATCGACTCTATGGTTCATCACTGGCCGCCATTATGCCACGTATATAAAATACAAACAAAAAGGTGACATTTTATTTTACATTTTTTTCTTTTAATTGAATTAATCGTGCATGTATTTACGATCCGCTCCATTTATTTTATTATGTGTTATGAATTTTCACGTTGAATACAATATTTATATAACGGTGCTATCTTGAAACGTGGCCTGATGGAAAATTCGTAATACAGCAAAGCAAACTGTCACAATAGAAAAAAATATGCCAACTCTGACACCCATCAGAGTCATTTCTTATTTATTAGGTATATTTTATTATTCAGATTAGGTTTCGAAAGTTATCACTCCCGGAGTGCAACCTGTTATTTTTTTCATATGATTACTAGGGACATACACATAAGTGTATCAGAACTCATAAATATCCGATATTACATCATAAACTAATCGTCAAATCGAACAATAATAACTAGATGAAATATATCTCCTATAAATCCGGTCCACTGCAGGCAGATATCGGCAAAATGCGAAATGAAATAGAAAATGTAGTCGCGTTCGCGTTTTCCAACAAATATGGCCAATAAAATAAAATCTGATGCCGTGTTTCTGAAATTATGAGTTGGGAATATTCCCGCTGAATGCACTTCACAATGGACGGTGGTCGCAAATCGCTAGCATTCTTATCATGCTCGAATATTCTAAACGAGCATGAACTGTGGATGCACTGTATAGCACTCTTGAGCATGAGATGCCTCAATTGTGAAGAAATCTCACAAAACCTAAGGAATTTTGTAGACTGAAATATATTAAATGTCTAATTCACTCAAACACTTTTTATATGTAACTAGCTGACCCGGCAAACGTTGTGCTGCCATATAAATAAAAAAATTAAAGGTGAACAACTTTTATCACTTAGGGGTATGAAAATACATAATAGCCGATTCTCAGACCTACTGAAAATGCATACAAAATTTGGTGAAAATCGGTAAAGCCCTTTCGAAGGAATACAGTTACTAACATTGTGACACGAGAATTTTCCTAATAAGATATCAAAGTTAATTTGTGCTTACGAATATTTGTACCAAAACTAGAAAATTATTAATTTACATCACGCATGTTTTTATTGTGCTTATTTCATAATATAGGTAGTAATTATATGTCCTGTTATGATATGATAGTTATTAAAATTTACATGACTATCATTTAAAATTAAACTATTTTTTGCGATTTTGTTTCAGTCTATTTACTTTAAATTATAAGAACTATCCACAGAAAATATTTTACCAAAAACACAAAACATCATAACGTGTAAGCAATTGAACAGTTATCCATTTAATAACGTCCATTTAATAACAAATCGTTTTGGACACGTGTTTAGAAATTAGCAGGTAATTTTACACCGAGCACAGAAAAGCCCAGGCGAGCCATGGTGACATAAACCCATCGCAATGGGCGTCCGGCCGCAACAGTAACCCAATTACAGTGGCCATTGGTCCCTGGATTGCTCCTCGGGGCACTCTTCACACTTCCAATACCATTCTATTTCCCGTTTGAAAAGCGGTCGCAATCTCAAATTCTGTATGAATTCCTCGCGCTTTTGAGAAAGTAACTGAGTTTACTTTACGTACATAAAACATCTATCTTTTATTGAATCTGAATGGAGGAAAATTAAAAGTACTCGTCAGTGAAAAGGCCTTTAACATAGCACATGTTTGATAAATTTGATTAAACAGTATTCTTCTATTGTAATTAAGAATTTAAGTATCGTAGATTAATCTGTACATACTACTCACGTACCGTACGAAGAGTGTACTATGCTAGTCTTCGAGATATTTAATATCGCAGAATCAGGTATTTGCTACTACACTAGTTTGCTAAAATGCTAGTCTTCACGTTACTACATATCGCCGATTCGTTTGCTTACGTACACGTGAATTCTACAGAATTACGTAGAGCACGCTGGAGAGGTGCTATATACTACTAATACTCGTAGTATGCTATGCTACCTTCTACGCTTTGCTACGTACTACGCTATACGACGTACTACGCTATGCTACGCACTACACTATGCAACTTACTACGCAATGCTATGTACTATGCTATGCTACGTACTACGCTATGCTACGTACTACACTATGCTACGTACTACGCTATGCGACGTACTAAGCTATGCGACGTACTACGCTATGCGACGTACTACGCTATGCGACGTACTACGCTATGCGATGTACTACGCTATGCGACGTACTACGCTATGCGACGTACTACGCTATGCGACGTACTACGCTATGCGACGTACTACGTTATGCGACGTACTATGGGATGCGAAGTACTACGCTATGCGATATACTACGCTGTGCGACGTACTACGCTATGCGACGTACTGCGCTAGCTATGTTAGTACATAGCATGCGTAATCGCTATGCTACGCACTACGCTAGTTCTCGCGACACTAGTGCTGTACCTGGGGCGTAGTTATTTATTGTGTATAGAGCTTATTACACAAAATCGTTGCATACCTACGTTGATAATACGTGATTACCTATATTTTCCTAAAAACGAAATAATAATGTATTTAATGGTTTGTGGAGCTGTTCACCACAATATTTTGAAATGTAAATTTTGTTAAAATTACGATTCTATTTTCATTAGACGTTTTAATAATCTAATGGAATTATGTATTTTGTATGATTATCTGAAATACGATTCGTAATTTGATAACCAATGATAAAGTTAGTGAAGCACTCCCTAATATCGAAGCCTTACAGAGTAAACGAAATTAAAGAAGGCCAAGTATTTAAATAAGAATAAAATTAGAAAGCTTTTGATGTAAAATTCATTTCATATATAAGCGTGTATTGATGAGCATACAATCAACCTGGTGGTATTGAAACTGATGTCCAAGCAGTCCATCTGATGATAAGTGTTCGTAGGCACTCATGGATATATTTTTTTATATATAATATACGAGCAGCAGATGAGCATGCAGTCCACCTGATGGTAAGTGGCTACTGCCGCCCATTCACAAATGTAATCGATCCACTAGTCCTACTGTTCGGTGAAATACCGAATACCTGACTCGGCAATACTTTGGGCCGGTGCATGTGACCTCCATGTAGACGTGATGGAGGGATCTCCCGGTCAGCAGCAAGCATGCCAGGTGTTGCCTCTTACGCTAGGCAGAGGATACCGTAGCCCTATTCTGGTCCCGGAACTACAGGGACGCTACACCTAACACTTTTCGAATGTGTATATAACATGTATTTACCTTCTGTCGTTTAATCTGAATATTCTAGGAAAATTGAATGTCATTTTGACTGTAGCCTAGTACATTTGCAGTTACATTGAATACAACAAGATTCCAAATTCCAGGAAATTCACCGTTTCCATTTTAGCTACAACTACTCTATAACAGTCTTCGTGGAAATCTATTTTAAGCCATTTTATGTCAAGGGTAACTAGAAGGGTAGTCAATGTGATGTATTTTTTGTATAATATTTATGTAAACTATGATTACGTTTTTGTTATAATGTTAATGAGTATATACTTACGAGTAATTAAGTTGTAAACGCGCATGCAGTCCACCTGATGGTAAGTGGCTACTGTCGACAATGGACAATTGGACATGGGTCATCAAGTCCAGATGGCCAGATAACATAAAGGTCGGCGACACATGCACTACTCTGCGGGTACTCCTGAGGTCAAAGCTGGAATGCCTCGGAGAAGTATGTATCCCTTACCACACCCTTCAATCCAAAACATAGTACTTAGCGTTTATTTTTTTATTATTAGAAATAAGCGTGGCAGTAGTGCCACCGTAGTCGAATAACAGAGGTTCTACCACCTTTTTTAATATTTTATATCCTTTTAAAAAAGCTTATGTATAAAATTCTCGTGTCTCAATGTTAGTTACCGTACTCCTCCGCAACGGCTTTACCGGTTTTCATCAAATTTTATATGCATATTCAGTAGGTCTGAGAATCGGCTACTATTTATTTTTCATACGCCTAAGTGATAATAAGGGTTGTTCACCCTTAACATTTTTTTTTATGGGAAAACAACGTTTGCAGGTCAGCTAGTAATTTATAAGACTACGCTTATTATAAGCCAAAGAATCTGTTAGCTCATAACGTACATTTAAGTACATACTTAACACAGTGTAAATGAAAAAGTTATCCGAAACCCAACGAAAAGTTAATCAGGTACATCAAAACAGGCTTTTCCAGCGAAACAATGGAAAATTTAATAAAACGCAATAAATATCGGATCTAATTAAGCGTTTAAACGGTTTAACAAAGTTTTAATTAAACTGTAGGCAGAATATTGTCGTCTAGAAATAGAAAATTAAACAAAGGAAGTTAATGAAGGTTGTATCGACGTAACGTTACGTTACTTGTTCAGCCGTCAGCGAGTAACGGTTAGCGAGCCAGCTCTTAATAACCGTTAACGGAAATATAATTATATTCATTATTCAACATAGAATATTCTTTATATATGGCTAAACAAAAATTGAGAGTTCTGACTCATTCATATCTAAGTAACAACGGATCTGTTACTGCTTTCAAGTAGGATTTTAATTCTATTACGAGTAGATCTCAGCAAGGAGTGGACTCTATGATTTTCTGGTCTTCATATTTCACAAAAAAAGAAAGTATCCAAATAGGTATGTATTCTATTAAGGATCATAAAAATATGAACTTGTTTGCGACACCATCACACTTACGACCATTATTAATAATCATTCTATCCCAGAAGTTCACATCTTCACGTAGGCAGAAATTGTTAAATTTTGACCTTTGGAAGCCAAAAAACATTAGATCAATTGATAAATACATATAATTTTAAAACTGGCATAAATGGGTTGTTTCTATCTAATAGTCATAAGAAATTAAAATTTAAATGAATGTTTTTAAGGATATTATCATGTTTCGCTTGTCGCTCACCATCTTATAGTACACACGTAAGTGTTGACTATAAGTAGGTTTTTCACAATGTCAAGGGTAAGAGTGGTTTATGCATGGTAATATAGCAAATTGCATGGGGTGTTATGAGTCATTATAAAGTAAACCTCCATGCAAAAAATATTCAAATTATAATGGCAACTATGTATTTAGTTTACATTTAAATCGTATGTATAAAATTAAAATTTTCGTGTCACAATGTTAGTTACCGTACTCCTCGGAAACGGCTTTTCCGATTTTCATATGAATATTCAGTAGGCCTGAGAATTGGCTACTATCTATTTTTCATACCCCTCAGTGTTGTTCACCCTTAACATTTTTTTATTAATATGGCAACACAACATTTGCCGGGTCAGCTAGTACTATTATAATATTAAAATGTAATGATAATGTTTTCAGTATGGAATAACATGAAAATATTTAAACTAAAGCTAATATCAATTTAAAATATGTTTTCAATACCGACTAACTTTATTTAAGGTCAATTCATGTGATGTAAGCTATACCTATACCCTACAGGGTATGTACATGTGTACATTTGCTGTTTTTATCTCATTAAAAACTTCTAAAAGAGTATATAATATAATAAAACCATAATATTCTCTTAAGACGCTTCCACTGTTACAAGATAACTATGGAAGAATCTTATAGATATACATTATACATAGTTAAGAATACTTACGCAAATTGAATTAGCGGAATGTATGAAGCTAACGGCTCCATTAAACCGCCAAGGTGGAAAAGATTAGTTGGCCTTACTAAATTAGGTCGGGCTGAGGATTATCATTATAAGCTTAAATAAGCGTTTTCCACAGAGTTACTCCTAACTCACACATAACATTATGTTGAGTTGGTTATTAAAATATACAGCTCTATTTATTATACCTAGTTTACGTTTCCATCATATATGGACTTAACTCACACGTCCGAATAATGACGAAAATATGACGTAAATAACGTTTATCGTTATAACAGATTACGCTTACAATATCGGTTTTCATAAATATCTAGTTCGACATAGGCTGCGATATAACAGCAAAAATATTGTCTAAATAAGGTCGGGCTGAGCATTATCATTATAAGCTTAAATTAGGGTTTTCAACGAAGAGGTACCCCTAACTCACACATAACATTACGCTAAAATACCAATTGCTAATTAAAATATTATTAGGAAAACTTGTCAGGAAATAATTTAAAAACAAACAACGTTTATAAACCGAGAACATTTTACTTCACAATTTTACTTTACAAAGTTAACAAAATAACAATTCAGCATACAAATTATAGATTCGACAAGGAAAATGGCAGAGTAACGTTCTTTACAATAGTCGGAAAATAACTGCCCAGAAGGCGATCTACAGTGCCCTTTTATACGCCCCTTTTTACTTAATACCCTCATTTTAAAATTACATTTTCTATCTTCTGTTGACGTTCCTAACAATATATAAATAGTTCTTTGTACAATACTTCATGTATAAGCGTTTCTAAATGACGAGTAAGTAGACTCACACATACGAATAAACAAGAAAATATCGTTTAAATAAATGCTTTTTAACGTTTACTTATCGAAAATATCGCCTAAATAAACGCTTATTAACGGTTATCGTTATAACGTGAAAAGCTTAAATGTAAATGTATCTAATTTTAGATACATCTTAGCGTAAAAATATTTTAATTTAACCTTTGGATTTATATAATTATCATTGCACATGTTTTCATATTTTTATTTTAAATAAATGCCCTAAAAGGTTTTTATTTGTGTTTTACTGACCATAATAATATAATCAGTTTAAAATATCAATAGCAGAGTATCCAACTCTGAAGATCTAAATTCTACTTCAAAGATTTCTTGTGACGTGATCGCTGTCATTCAACACGTGAGTGATATTCGTTTAAATACATAACAGCAGATAAATTACTGTTATAATATATTATAACAGTAACTTCTGTGAAAATCAACGAAATGGAATATCACAAAAATAGTACATGTGAGTTTACTTTATACGGTGGTATTTATCCATAGTTTGAACGCTTTTACTTATATAACTTAGTAGAAAGCCTCGTGTATATTAATAATGTGGAATTTCGCGGTAATTTTGTGCTTGTTAAATTGTTACTGCTAATTTTTCAGCCTGGCACGTATTGCGAAAATACCTAATTTAGTTAGTATTAAGAACTTTCTAAGGCTTTTATGTTATTTCTTAGTAAATATTTTCTTTTCAAATTTGCTTACATGAGGAGTTGAACCTGGAACCTCAGCGCTTTGTGGTTAGTTATGATTACTGTACGTGTTCAATTCTTATTTTCCAAAATCATCCAACTGGAAACGGGGAGGGGAAAGTAGCATCCATAAGTTATTACCAATTGGTAATAAATGTGAAATATATGTCAAGCTTTAATCATTCAGAGATGGTGGCAGTGAAAAGCGGGATATTAATTATATAATTTTACTCATAATCTTTGAATAATTAAAACCGTGTGAATTACTTTCAATAAATTAATGATATTCGTTACTATGTTTAATATATTTCATACATTAAAATAAACTCTTAGCACTCATGTTAAATTAAGTGAATGTTGTTTTATTTCCTTTAAAGTAAAAAACATACACATTAAAAGAGTCTGCTAGTTATCAAAATCATACATTTGTTCATAAAAAAATACTTACTCGTCAGCGCTGGTTAAAATGAGTTAACTCATTAACTCCTACAGCCACAAAACATACATTTAACACCGTAACGCAAGTAAGTTATGAAAAGTCATAACAACATGACTTAAGTCGTTATAAGTCATAAAAACATGATTAAGTCATTCACGTATAACACAGTTTAAACAAAGTTTAAGCATTAACGGTAAAGTTCGTTAATTTTGCAGTTCTTACGCGAGCGGAAGTTGTTTGTGAAGGCTTTTCCGCCCAGCGTGCGAAGGCTAGGGCGGGCGGGATCGGACTGAAGCTCGTCTGCAACTGTTGCACCGGAATAATGGCTTGTTTACTTTCAGAGAATTCAACTGTATGTACCTAATGGGACAGTGTTACTAAATGGGGGTAAAAGTCAATTTTGATTGAGCTTCTTATAAAACAAGTTTGTTGGAATAAATCTCTGAATCTTAAAAAGCAATATTACATAATGTAAACATATTATTGTGGCCTAAGCTGCATTCGTATTCGTAATTAAACTATAGTAAAATAGCTGAACCGGCAAACGTTGTGTTGCCATATAAATAAAAAAATGTTAAGGGTGAACAACAATTATCACTTAGGGGTATGAAAAAAGATAGTAGCCGATTCTCAGACCTACTGAATATAAAATTTGTCGAAAATCGGTAAAGCCGGTTCGGAGGAGTACGGTAACTAACACTGTGACACGAGAATTGTTCGCTGAATTACCAAATTATTGCAGTAAAAATTAACATCATTCACATTCTCGAAATTTACCGTTCTATCTACAATTACATTGTTAATTTCGTCAATACAATGCGCCGTACCACGACTGTACCTCCCGGTTTTTGGTAAAAATACCTTATACCTACTTAATACCTTTGGTAATAATGCCTTACGTTACATAGAAAATGCTGTAAGCTGATTATTTATTCGTTAAACAATTTGTCATGAGCTTAGCCGCGGATTTGAAATCCAACTTGAAAAATGTCGTAAATCGATACGATTTGTTACCGCTATCTTAATTTGGTAATTTTTCCACCAGCCAACTGATGGTGGCAATCCATCTTGCAAAGCGCTAGTGTAAATTACCTTCAAATCGGATTTTAGCTAGTGTTCTTTAGAAAGACAATGTGATTATAAAATAAAACTTAAACGCAATTACAAAACATTGAAATAATTTGAGGTTAAAATACTCTTAAACATTAAAATACTCGTTTTATTAACTTTAAGCGTTCAAAACTGTATGCACTATATTCATATGCATTCACGCCATAACTGAGAGAGGTAGATAAACTAGAAAGGGGAATAAGTTAGTCGTAGTTTTAGTAGTAGTATAACGAAAAAATTGTTTATCTACATAGGTACCAGTATACGAAGGCCTCACGCTTTTGCCAAACGGCGAAGACTGTACTATAGTAAATAAATACTCTTTCTTTACTATGATTGTACTATGTATTAAATTGTGAGAAAGATCACACAATCCTTGGCTCAGAAGAGAAGTAGATAAAATCACTAACCTTGCCTTCCAAGCTGAACTGCAGACCAGAGTGATGTCAAGTGTGATACGTACAGCGATGTAGCGTTGTTCAACGAAGTAGGCACGATCTGGTCTTCCTGAGGCGTTCACAGGCACTTCACAAGACACAAGGTACAACACGGCTAGTCCATGACAATACGAGCCATATGAACATGTGTAATGTGTAAACTCGCCGAGCGCACGACGAGGACTGGACGCAAAAGCGACATCACAACATAACTCCGGTAGAATTTTCTAGATCTACCCTACAAGTTGACAAATATTTAACAGCTAAAGGAAAATATTAAGGAATTCAAGTGTTTGAATTTTTAACCAAATTTCTAAATGAAAGAGGTTATCTATTTGTCACGTATATATTTTGTTTTTTGTTGTTTTTTAATGTTTACGATTATTCTGCTATGTTGCGACCGAATGATGTGATTCAAACGCCATTATATGGGTCCATATCCGCTTAACATGCAGACTTCCGGGTTCCACTCTTGGATAGACAGACAGAGATCTAAATGATATATTGAGATCTATACTTTAGGTCTATATTTTTGAGTCTATAATAACCACGACTCAAATCCTTAAAATCTTCGCTTACGATTACAGAACCATTTGTGAAACGACAAAATATCGATTTGCAGAATTTATTCGGATTCCAGCTCACAAAATGTGACCGCTCTTGCAACGCTCCACAAAATCGATTCGTTTCGCAAGACGTGGATATTAAATTCTTGGTGGTCGAGCTTCATATGAGTGCAGTTTCATAACGTGTAAAACCCTAAGAGGCGGAGACCGAAAGATTTGAGACGAAATGGCAGACGTTTTACTGAATATTTACGTATGGTATATTCTTGACTGCTTATATTCTAACTATTAAATGCTGACTTTACAACTATATGATCAGACTAGTGGTTGAGACTTATCCTCTTGTTCGAGGGGTCCGAGGTTCAAATCCCAGGCACGCACCTCTGATTTAATACGCACATAACTACATAATACCCCATAACTTTAAAATATCCGAGGTACGTGGCTGGGATTTACTTTGCTCTCCCGACTGAGACGTTAAGTTTTTACATGTCTCTTTTCTAGGTATTTTTAAGCAGGTAAAACCTTTTGTGGTTTGACTGCAGTGATATCACTGCCACACCTATGGCCTGATAACAGCAACATTAAGCGCTGCTGTATTCCGCTAAATGGTGTGGTAAGGACAACCGCATCCGAGGCGTTCCGACGTAGGGCTTAACGGTGGTAACTCATCGGTGGCCAAGCTCAGCTCATTAGGAATCTAATCTTTACTAGGGATTGATTACAAATGCCCACGGGCGGCAGTAGCCACTTACTATCAGATGGGCATGGTCGTTTGCTACTTATATCTTATATAACAGATCTTTACTATATTGCCATTTTATCTCATCACGTCCACAGCTCCCATTGGCATTAAGTCTTTTAAAACTCCTCAGACAGTTATGTCTGTATTTGATCGCAGACAAATACACATGACTGAAAAAACAACATATACTTGTAAAAAATACAATACAATGAAATGATAAATCATGAATATAATGGTAGAGACATAAAATAATGATTGTAAGTATTTTTCATATGTGAAATATATGCATAGTGTGAAAGGGTTGTTCTGGAAATTAGATTAATTTTACAACTTTAGAATATATTATTGTAAAAAGATTTTGGATTACATGTTGGATCATCATCATCAACCCATTAACATCCTACTGCTGGGCACGGGTCTCCTCTCAGAGTGACAAGGATAGGCCATAGTCCACCGCACTGCCCCGGCGGAAGGGAATCCATGAGGATTTCTCCGCGTAAAAAAAAGGCCACAGTCCACCGCCCTGGCCAAGTGTGTATTCGTAGACTTCAAATACCTTTGAAAACCTTTTTTTAAAGATTTCTTAGGTATGCAGGTTTCCTTGTCCCTGTAGTCTCGGGAATAGAATAGGGCTACGGTATCCCCTGCCTGTCGTAAGAGGCGACTAAAAGGGGGCTTCCGGGGTTGCAGGCGGCAAGAGTGGGAGCTCGAACCGTCCAGCAAGCAACCCCGGGAATGACGATGCCAAATGTGCTCCCCCAGGGCAGAGCCCGATCGGGGCATCGCGCTTGGAGGACTCCGGTTGTGTTCCCTCGGAGACCCCGGGGGGTTTTAGTGCGGTAAAAATCCCACATAACCCGGCGTCGCTCCCACGTCGTCGCGTACCTTTTGAAGATTACCCCCTCGTAAACAAAAAAAAAAAGGTATGCAGGTTTCCTAACGATGTTTTCCTTCATCGTTCATATGTTTACAAATATAGTCTCACTCCTACAACGTATCACTTCCACACTGTTTTCTTTCATGGTTGCCATGAGCATACAAAGACTAGACAACAAACACACACAACTCATAATTTAAAATTGCCTCACCGCAATCGAACCCTGCACCACATCGTCATGTATACAGCACAGAGTGTTTCCATGAAGCAGATGTAATTACCAAACTGTACATATTTTAGCAACTAATTAGCTACGACCGCTAAGTTTATGTAACACTGAGTGGCATTAATAATTCCGGATGCTGTAATGAGACATAGTCTATGCACTACAGTACTAAGTACTACGAATTTTAGTGCATTGATCTTGTAACGTCAGTAAATTCGCAGTATTATTTCCTAAACTACGTATAAATACGGTGTGAAAATACAATGGGTGTTTTAGCGATGTTCTTGATTTTATGCTATCTAAGACCCGAAATATTTTTAGATTGCTTAGTCGATATCACTTTCTGTAAGCTCGGTTTGGAATTCCGTCAAAAGTTTATCATATAAAGTTAATGTTGTTCATATGCTAAATAAGAGTAATTATTTTAAAGCATTTGGCAATAATACAGATTTTAAAGATTAAATCGGGCAACTAAATGTTTTATAACAAATTTTGTGTGACTTAAATAAATCTTGAATCACACCACACAATCATCTTATATATCCTATAGATAATGTAGTTTAAATTTCAGTTACTTGAACAGATAATACATTTAATAATAGAGATATCTTCTTAATACCTACATAAGACGTTCGCTTAGCAATTTAAGATATAGTACGTGAGCAAGATAGATATCGTAGAGACGAACTAAATAAGGCTCGCTCTGACAGCCCGCGGCGCCCTCGGAGCTGGAACTTACACGCTTAAACATATCTACACGGAATTATTAACATTTTGAAAGATTTACTTGTATTCTAGCTGAATTATATAGAAAGGAGATATGTATTTAATATAATGTATTATAAGTGTTATAACGTTCTCGAATTTAGCAAAACTGTAGAAGAAATTGTGGATTTAAGGGAGGTTAGATGAATTAAGTATGTTTTAGTTATATTTGGCATAGTAAAAAAATATAATATATAACACCTTCCTAGATATGGAAATAGCTTGGATTTCTTTAACCACAAGCCCAGCAGTAGGACATAAAATATGTAATAGATAAGCAACTAAGCAATATAATATAGGCTATGTACAATGTACATAGATCCCCTAAGAATTAGTTTATAAAACTTAATACATTCCTTACGTCTAGCGAGCTTTTCAAGCACGAATGAATTGCTTACCCTACCGCCTAAGGCTGTTGATAAGAAGGCGGGGGTTGCATAAAATATGACGTATACCGTCACAAAAGATTGGGGCTCGTCAAAAATCTTTTGTACAGTGTAATAAAACCGTTGTAGTCAAACATGAACGAGGTTGGTCTGATAATGTAGGTTTAAATTATAAAGCAGATTTGGTAGTTAATCTTGTTAACAAAAGTTTTAGTTAAGGAAAAGCGGCATAAAGTCTAGGAGTATCTAGGTCGTCATAGACTGTACACGGTTCCAGTTTAAAATCGTGAAGAAAAGTGTTTTATAATACTTATCAGCAGTGATAGTAATGGTTAAGAAACTCGGCCTCTCGAACGAAGGGTCCAATTTTCAAAACCCAGGCGAGCACCTCTGATTTTTCAACGTTATGTGCGTATTAGAAATTAATTATCACTTGCTTAAACGGTGAAGGAAAATATTGTGAGAAAACCTTGCATACCTGAAAGATTTATATAAAAAAATCTCATACTATGTGGACTATGGACTAATCATTCTCATTCTGAGAGGAGACCCGCAGTAGGATAGTTATGGGTTGATGATGAATACTTATCAGAAATCTGTGAATTTATTCAATACGAAGTTACTATATTACTACATATAAAGCACATGATTACGGTACCTAAAAGGTCTGTGCAGAACTTATTTTAAAAGCCTTGAGACAAATGCCTGAGTAATTTTATTCATAATTCATTCATCTCTTTTATGTCCCTTCCATGAGGTACATTTAACTTTTATCTACTGAATCCAGTAATACTAGGCTCTGTTCACGGCTAATCTGCTGTCATTATCCGTCACTCTCTCTGCGTCTGACTCGCCCTGAAGTTATAGTATAGTTTATGCATGGGTAAGGCAATGGTACACTTAAAGCATGAAGCTATATAAGCATGCGAAGCTATAAGTATGAGAATATAATTTGAAAAAAAATGAGGTACTTTCTTAAGATAAGACTTTTCTTTTATAGACTTTAATTTCTCTTTAACTTTAATTTTCTAATTGATCGAATTCCAGCTAAGAAAATAGATTTCTTTATGTAAAGATGTAGTTTGAATGTTCGGCCCGTAACTCCTTTCATCATGTTTCGCGGATTCTTTTAGTTTCGGATTTTACCATTCACACCAGTCTAGTAGCCACACAATCAGTCTAGTAGTTAAAATACATATTTGCATAAAAACACAGTCATTACACACGACTCAGCCGGAGGGTCCGAGAGACTCTGATTTTTCAAAGTTATATGCGTATTACATATAGGTACAGATTTATCATCACTTGCTTAAATGGCTAAGGAAACCAGGAATTAAACTTGCACGCTTGACAGTTCTTAAATAATTTCTTAATAATGTGTAAAGTCTACTCGTACCTATCTGAACTTGAACAGCGCCTTGAACAATGGTCTAAACCCCTTTTACTTGAGATGTGAGTCTTGTTCAGCAATGAAACAATAATGGACTAATGATGATGTTGTAATTCAATAACATATTATACCCACATCCTATCTTCCAGTACAATACAGCCCTCCTCAGATCCTCCGGGGACAGCGAGGCCCCGAGCACGCATAAATAACGTCCTTCCGTATAATTAGCTCGTATGTCATTACAACTGTTTACTATTTCATTGTCTCGAACAAACTGAGATAAGTATTGTTATTTGCTAAAGATCAAATGTGATGTTGACGTAATAAATTATACTGTTTAGTCCGATTGCTATTTGATAAAATATTATTAAATTTGAACACTAGAAGTTAATAATTCAAGTTGGATCACAAAATGCTGTTGGCTCTACAGATTAAGTTGATATTTAATTTTACGATTATTTATTTATATATAGCCTTCAAACAAGACTAGAAGCTTCCTACCAAAGCAAAATAGGTTTGAAGTTGATACTTCCGTAGTTGAAGAATGAAGATTTCTAACCTCAACATTCCAGTAATAGTTACTAATATAGTAAATGCGGACTTTTTCATAGAGAGATTATAGATATTTTTAGTTCTCTGTGTTTAACAACAACAAAGTTATTGTATATCGAATCAATACAATTACGTTGCTTTATATATTTAAAAAATCTCCGGACTAATTTTTCGACTCTATCACTATATTACCTACCCTCTATCATACTGTTATGTCTATTTGTTACTAAATCAATGAATTTAACAAAAACAGTGATAGAACTACGTCATTACAACGGATATATTAATCGTACACTCAGTTAATGAAGACACAAGTTTCTAACACCGACAACTGAAATAGCATTAGGGTTGTCACGAACTCACTCTGTTCTATAAATGTACGGCCGTAATTTACCGATGTTGTTAAGTAACTCGAATAAGTGTTTGAGTACCCTTACTTTGTGAGTTTATGGGCTTGGGAAACGAATAGAGGAACCTTTTAGAGTGAATTGAAAGTGTTTTAATACTTAAACTGGCTTTCAGATATAGTTAATCTGTTTTAATACGAAATTTTAACTTTAATTTTATTTATTTTATCTTTAAATTTGCTTTTATAAAATAGAATTCCAATGAAATTAAATTGTTAATTATTATAATAGATCAAATAATCCTAATTAGAAGCATAAAAAAATATATCTTTGTATAATAAGATGAGCACTAAAATTTTTAAAAATCCATCCCCCACGGCGCCAATTAAGAAATGAAAGCTTGTAAAAATTTCATTACAGTAACTTGTTTCAATGAAAAAAGAAATTCAAAAAGTTATGTTTTATGCTGATACAAACACACATACGAGTAGATGAAGTCGATAGAAATATCTTCATTTTCGAAAACAATTTTCATTGAAACGATTCACCCAAACCAGAACCAGAATAAACCGGACTAGCCCCCAATTCCGTTTCCTAACTGTGCCGTGATTAATGTTTCGTTATAAGACAAGGGTCCCGATGTCGTTATATTCAAGACGACAGCTTTACAGCGCCAACTCTTTTGTTCAACTCACTCACTCACTCGCTTACTCACTCGTTTTGGAATCATTCACTCGTTTCCCTCATTCCGTGAGTACACGTGCTCTAAAATGGTCATTTGTAACCCTATAATTTATGGGTATTTGAATTTGTTCGAGTTGAAGTTTAAAGTTGGTAATTGATTTAGAGGGTAGTATGGAATAGTATTTCCATTAAAATGTAATGGTGTATTATACAAAGTTGCGTTAATTTCGATCTGATCTGGAGCTCCGGATTCAAATCAGAGGTAAATAACCTTTCGTTCTTTGTAAAGCGAATTAAAATTGACAATGGATTTAATACTAAACAATTCAAAAGAAATTTAATTTAAACATCACCCTTACCTTTCAAATTAGATTTTGGTAAATGATTGATTATTAATTGACGTCAAATGATACAGTAAATTAATAAATAAAAAATAGCATTACCGCTCATGAATCACATGACAAACACAAATTTGATATTTAGTTTGCACCAACTAATTTGTCGTAGCTTATTTCATCTTCAGCCTTAGAAATATTTCGTTACGTCACCGACCTTAACATTAGAAAATCTCACCCCTGTTAACTATTAAAACTTGATACTCACAATAGGGTTAACCCAGCATTTTTCAGCGCTGTTCATTTCACAGTGGCCGCTTTCACGTTAATTTCAGCAAGAATATTGGGTTGAGATAGAAAAAATTAAAATTGCGTAGCGTGCTGAAGACGCGATTTTTATTAAAGGAAAAACGCCAAAAAGCCGCGACGGCGCCCTGCGGGAGGCTTTATAAGGCGGGCGATAAATCAAGGGCGGGGAAATGTTTAAAAGCTTGCGCCAACATTGTGCGGCTTAAACCACTATTAGCTTTAGACGTGGCCTTGGTGTAAGGCTTGTGGCTAAATTAAAAATGTATGTGTAATGGCTAATAGTAAAGTTGTAGAACCCTTCGAGGTGCGTATTGAATGGTACCACCACCACACCTTTTTTGTCATGCAGTGTCAATTACTGCTGATTTGAATTTCAAAGTGTGGTAAGTAAAACATTAACGCCTATTATTATTAATACATTTAACCAACTTTTGCCTATCAGAAAAACACAGAATACGACGAAATTTCATAATTTTTTTTAATGCAAAAATTGACAATTGACGAGTGTTTGACGAGACTTCAATTTATTTCACAGACGTTAGAAAGTAAGCGCTAAGAGAGTTCTCGGATAAGATATCAATTTTATCAGTGTTTGATTATAGCCGTCCATAAGTAGCAGTTAGTGGCCACCATCAGGAGGACAGCATACCCATTTCCTACAAAAAATGAATTAAAACATCAAATACACTACTAAAATACGAGTACGTAATATCTCTACGGCATACTCGTATGTACAATACTCATTATGAACACGAAACTTGTCACAAATACTGTCTCAAACTTAAATAGCTTAAGGCGAATAAACGCAATTACGAAGATTCAACAGGATAATAGTTCCACATACAACTTGCTTCGCGAAGAAGCGCTGCAAAGAAACTTAAAGGATGTCGTGAACATAAAAATAAACTTCTGCTTTATGAAGATGGCGCGAGTTACGGTTTGTGAAGTTATAACAATAGTTTGCGGCGTAATTATGAACTTTAACTTGTGTTTATAAGAGAATTATGAGCACATGAATATACGTTATGTATTTATATGGCGATATTGAAAAAATAACAGCAAACAAAGTAGCAGTTCATCTGATGTCCTTAGTGACCTCTTTTTTTTTTTTTTTGCGAGGGGGAAACCTTCAAAAGGTACCCGACGACGTGAGAGCGACGCCGGGTTATGTGGGATTTTTACCGCACTAAACCCCCCCCCCCCCCCCCCCCGTGGCCGTCCTCGGCGCTTGGTGGAGAAACTCCGGGATCTCCGATTGACACACACCGTCGTCCTTCCCGGGGTTTCTTGCTGGACGGTTCGAGCTCCCACCCTTGCCGCCCGCAACCCCAGAAGCCCTCTTTTAGTCGCCTCTTACGACAGGCAGGGGATACCGTAGCCCTATTCTAGTCCCGAGACTACAGGGACTAGTGACCTCTACCACTCACTGTCTCTAACCAACAACCAGTTGAATTATGAAATAATGATAATAATGAAAATATAGCGGTTTTTACACCCATAACCTTTCGCTTATCGTATTTAAACACACATCCAGACCCCAAATAGAAACCTAAAATCATAATTTAGATATTTGTCTGGCCAAGAATCGAAACCAATATCTATTGCTATTAAAAACGGTATAATAACTGCTCCGGCACCCAAAGTACGAAATGATTTAACTTATTCTTCAGATATTATAACATAATATTTCTTATTTCATAAAAAAATGTTCTACCACACTTTATAATGGTGAGTCCATTACACATAACAAATCACAAGCCTTCTTTCTACGAATATCACGCAAGGGTACGGTAAGAAAACAATTAATAACATAAATATTTATATTTAAAACACGACAAAAAACTTTAAGACCGATCACAGTCGGGGCGAACAATAAACTTTATTACGACCGACCTAACCAAACAGAGGTCTAAATAAAATTATAAATCAAACACCCGACAATGGTTTGGGGAGGATTTTAAGAACACAAACGTTCGATCCCTCAAAGTTTATTGAGATATCAAATAAAAAATCAGCGGTCGGTAACAAGCTCAACAATGTGCCTTGATTTAGCTCAAGTATTGTGCTGTTATTTATATGCTTATGTTTTGTTTAATATTGTTATATGTTCTTTCAGTCTTGGGTTAAAATTCCTGGTACGTATTTCTTATTTCAAAACTATCATCATATCGTCATCATCATGGAACCATTATCGTTCCACTGCTGGACACGGATCTCCTCTCAGAATTAGAAGGATTAGGCAATAGTCCACCGCACTGGAAAAGTACGTATTGGTAGACTTCACATACCTTTGAGATTTTTTTTATTCTCTCAGGTGTGCAGATTTCCTGACGATGTTTTCCTCACACAGTTTAAGCAAGTGATCATTAATTTCTAATTCGTATATAACTTTCAAAAATCAGAAGTTGAGATTGTGATTTGAACCTCGGACTCTTAGACCGAGAGGTCCACTAGTGGCACTAGGGTATCAAAGCTTGTCCCTATAGTTCCGGGATCAGAATAGGGCTATGGTATCTTCTGCCTGTCGTAAGGGGCGACTAAAAGGGGGCTTACAGCGTTGCGGGCGGCAAGAATGGGATCTCTAACCGCTTGGCTAGCGACCCCGGGAAGAACGATGGTATGTGTGACCTCATACCGTCGTACGCTCCATACGGAGTGGCGAGCTTCATAATCATCTGGGCGGAGCCAGACGGGGTAACGCGCCAAGAGGACTCCGGTTGCGTTCCTTTGGAGATCCCGGAGTCCCCTTTGTAGTGCTGAGGACGGTCACCGGGAGGGGTTTTAGTGCGGTAAAAGTCCCACATAACATATACATAATATTACATATTTATTACCTAAATAGGTTTGGAACCCATGTTCCGTTGTGGTTTGATTGTGAATACGTAAGGCTGCAGTGCATAATATTACGTGCATTTCTGATTGCGGATACAAAGTGGCTTTCTTCAATTGTTCGACACAAGGCTATCAATTGTTGACCTCCTATAATACACGACAAGGATATAGAGTCAAAATATTTTTTTACAGCAAATAATAATGAATCTCATGTACCTAATTTAATTTTCAATTCTACTAATTTTAATGCGTGTATCATGATCAATTCCATTTTATATTTGATCTATCGAAACAGCATAACTGGTTATGATTTGAATTTCATACGAACATAAAATTTCTAGAGAGTATAATTTATGTTTAAATCGAAAAATGTTGCGCAGGGGAGATGCAAACCGTAACTCGTAAATTTTACTTGAAGATTTAAATTTGCGAAGATCCGTACTCAACCACCTCGATGCACATTAATCTATTTACAGAAAACTCGTACCCAGTAGGAGAATAGTGTCGGGTGATGCTAAAATATAATCCTACAAAATTCCTTCACTAATCGCTCACGGTCGAACAAGACCCTAAGATGTGCCGGAACGGTGAACGTAAGTGGATGTTGAAATGTAAAACGGAGATCTTATTGTCTCTTTTACAAAGAAAGCACTTTTGTGCATTCTTCTTTGGAGTATGCAAGACTTTACCACTAAAGAAGAGCTACAACCATTCAAACATACATTACTTTCTTTGATTTCTTTATAAAAATAAAATTGCAATGTATATTAATGTAGTAATACTCTTTAATGTGCAGATAGCAATACATAAAACATACGACAACACACACATACAGCACGTCTACATGTACATAACAACAGGCCTTCTTGTAATACAAAAGTAAAACCGAGCACGCAGTCCATGTTATGGCAAGTGGCTGATGCCACCCGTAGACATATATAATCAACCACAAATAAGATTAGAATACTAGCCAGGGTTGGTAACAAATGCGTTGCTACCCTTAAGAACTAAGTTGGAAGGTCTCGGATAAGTATATCTCGCTTCAAAGCGGAACACACCAGCGCTTAACCCTGCTGTAATTATGCAGAAGGTTGTGTTGCCTCAGAAGTTGAACCATTAAGCAGAAATAGGTATGGCAGAAGCAAGTCCATGGCATCACAGGGAATATTTATGGAGAAGAAGTGGTGACAGGAGCTACATATTTTTCCAAATAAATCTAATAACTCTTTTCGGCTAAACTACAAAATTTTGTCAGCCACATTAAATCAAAATTATTCGCTGTTTAACTTAATATGGTGATGCAGTAGTTTGTATCTAAATCATAGGGGATGGGATAATCTAATAATACAAAGGGTGTGACTATTAATCCAATTATAAATATGAATGCGGGCCACTTAGCATTTGTCCGCAGTAACGATATCTGTTATTGCTGCATAACAGCAGTTCTAAGCGCTGCTGTACTCTGGTTTGCACTTTTGAAGAAAAAGGAAACACGCAGCTATGTACCTAACTTAATCTTGGAGTAGCAATGTATTTGCAGCCGACATCAGGACGCAATAAGCCTACAGCGGACACCTTTCCATCTTGAGGACTGCATTGCTATTTCAATGCCATAAAAAGATAAGTTTTCGATCAAATTTAGGAGAATTTTGTTCCAAAAATTATAGTTCCCAAATGTAGGTATAAGAAATTATACATATTGTACATATCACGCAAATAAAACAGCGCGTGAAATACAATAGTATTGCTATTCTAGTTTACAAATATCAACGGAAAAACTCCATTAGGATCGTAGGGAATTATCATAATGGTAATGAGTCACGGGTAAAAGTTAAGGCACCTATTTATTACGCGGTCCGTAGGATTACGGGCGGGTTAATGAATGCCCGAAACCTCTGCGTTTCTGGAACTCTGGGGTCACTCGGGCCATTGTTGCGGTGTTTCATTTTAATTCCCCTGCTTTATATAGGTTAGAAATGATTTGAAGATTTAAATTGTGATTTACTTTATGTAGATGTAGATAGTTATACAAATATCAGTATCGTGAACATTGAAATATCAGGACATAGAACAGACATGATAATTTATGATACCTACATTAGATGTCTGTATTTAAAAAAAAACCTGAAGGTAGTAGAACCCTTTGTGGTTCAACTCTAAGTGTGGTCAAAACGAAAGGTTAATAAAGGTTTAAACGCTACCAATGCTACAAACTGATCGCAACGAAGACATCTGTAGATCACAATTAAAATGTGATTTGTTTTACATTTTTCTCTTTCAAGTCCAGAAATCTAGACATACTTGCTATGATTACTTAGTTGCTTTGCATTATCTCTGTTTATCTCATTTTCATTTAGCAAACAAACAATAAAATAATAGCTGTAAAGTAGTAGTAGATAATAAAAAAGTCTAATAAACAAAGTGCTTCTGTCTCATATTCCCGCTTGACCATTTTTTGTCTGATCCCAAACTCGAGTTATGAACTGCAATTCATCTCGCAAACATCTTTTTTCATGCATGATCGATTGGACTCTTCTTTAATGGGACGACACGACACGGCGTAACGACACTGACAGAAATTATGTCATTTCTGCACTACAACGTCTAGTATAAAATAATCGTTGGAAACCGTTGGATAGATTGTAAGCGTAATAACGCGCGTAAATTGATAGTGCATGTACCACCATCAGCTGTAAAAAACCAAGCGTGCCCGTTTATTTTTCAACTTAGAATGACGTCACAAGCACGGTTTAGTAATTCTCTCTCTGTGAAATAACGAACTTGACAATTAGTTATAAATAATTATAGTTTTAGAACTAAAAAGCACGCTGAAATTTTTATCCTGACGATTCGGATGAGGAGAATGGGACAAAATTATTAAAATCGTGTATTGTCATTGGTTCTTGATATGTGTTCAAAATTTAAAATTAATCACACCATTCGAAGTCGGTAAAAACCGAGTTCAAAGATTCCGTTACATACATACATACAGTTCAAACTAATAAAAGCGTGGTAAAAAGAAGTGCATATGCTTGCCACGTTTATATATTTAAGACTGTGATGTCGGTCCTGTGTCGTGTCGTCCTAATAACGAAGAGCCCATTGACTCTTTTTTGTGCAATTCGCAGTGTGTGGTTGAGTGATGTCGGTTCTTTTTGGCGTTTATAATGGATATTCGACTTTTAAAGGGATTAAAGAGATGCACACAAACCTACGTCGTACGTTTAACAATCCTACGTCAATATGCGTGTAAGTGCTTGAATTCAGATCAAATTGCTCTTATTATAATAATTTATTTTATTTTATATTCAAACTCTGAGCTTAATCTTATGATCATTCATTTGATTCGCCACTGCAGCCATCAGTCGTAAAAAGATGAAGGTTTCTATGTATATACTAACTTTTTTGTTTCTTATTTATCACAATAAATATTACTTAGTTTAAGTTATAAACTATTTTTGTGCCAAATTTCACCGTAATGTATTCGTTTTCTCGTAACATAATCTAATGGTTTTGCGTAGAGGCGTTACAAACATCATTCTAACTTCACAGAATATCGTGTTTATAAAATTGGTAGAAAGTTTAAAAGTAAGATAAGATAACAAGATCAAGAAGAGAAATAAAATACTTAAGAAGAATATACTGAACTGGGAATTGAACCCACAACTATTTATATCGCAAGTGACTACGCCAAGTGTATGAAAGACATAAGTTGACTATACCGTATTATCCACAGATAACGAAGCCAGTACCTGGCATTGTTTATGCCGGGGCGGAGGTGTGGGGTATGGGGTGTCATTTGTTACAATTTGCCGTTCGAAGCCGGATGCGGGTTCTCTAATGGCCGATGCTTTATTTGGCTGCCAAAGATCCCATTGGGTGCTTTGACGTTTTATTTAAAAGAAATAAGAACATAAATTGGTATATATATTTCTAATATTGAGGTAGCATAGGACCATTCCTTCCACTTCAAAGTCAGTGGTCATCAGTGACCTTTCTCAAGCTGCCTTATTATGGGAACTACGTGATTTGATTGTTTTTATAAGAAGTCATTTGGTCATCTTGGGTCAAGTTCCTCCCCCCGAAACGAAAATCTTAAACTCACCACTGGGTGCCCTTGTCCCTCATTGTCATTTGAGATTATAATGGGGGATTACCATTATAAGATTAAAAAAAAACAAAAATCACTGCTTTTCTGAAATGATCCGTTCTATTTCTGAGCCTATTGGATTTTGTACGATAAGGTGCTCCAAAACGAAGGCGTCTTGTTAGTAAAGCCTTATGACCAGTATTATACGGGTGGCTGTATGAGCGCAGTTTATTTTATAGTCCATAATCCGTATGTATCCGTATTGTCACCGTAAAATTGTCGTTAAGAATTTTTGAGGGAGTATTAAGGTATTTGTAACCTTGGGTAGTAAACGTGTTTTATATGTCCCCTGGTTCGTCTCTGTATGTATACATATCTTTGAATGACGTAAAAATAACTTTGTTTTATCCGCCTATTAAATTTAGAGTTAGTATTACCTCAGACAAAAAACACGACAGACTTGAACAAAATATTAAAGTGCCTTTGTCAAGATTTGCCGATTTGGTGTTGTTGCTTGAAAACATATTGCTCGAGTGGTTCTAGGTTCCAGTCTCAAGAACGCACTTCTTTCTTTCAAAGTTAATTTTTAAGGCTCAATTTTCAAAGTTATTACCTGGGCGATGTTTAAAAAAAAGTTATCAAAAGTATATGGTGATAATGGCCGAAACCCATCATCACTATGAGAGACATATGCCCAGCAGTAGGGCAATAATGAGTTGACTACGATGCCTTTTACCCTTAACTGGACTAAACTGGAGAAAACAAAGCAGGAACGCCTGATCGACAATCCAACGTGGATCAGTAGACTACAACTAGCATAAAGAACTAATACAAAAAATATCAAACGATCCTGCAGTCCGACTGCTATTTTAGCAAATCTGTTACAAGGGCCATAATTGATTGTCATTACCGACACGAAGGACCGCAGAACAAAACAGTTACGCGTCGCTTGGTATCATTAGCGCAAATTATGGCCTGTCTGTATTTTTTCGTTAAGGTAAAGATGTAGTTTTAGATAACAAAACAGAATTTGGCAAAATCAAGTTATGTAAGTCGCCAGTTAAGTTATAATGAGTTCGTTAATTCATTAACAAATATTTTCCGAAAGTTGCTCAGTGTTGTTTCTTTCTTTCTCTTCCAAGTACAAATAAAGAAACGCTTAAATCTATTATTACTTGTGCCTTAGATACAAAGAAACTCAGACATAGTACAGAAATCTAAACTAATCATTAATGTTTGACTGACTGGGAATTAAACGGAAACCCTTAATTTATGGTACCCATAATGGCATATAAATTAACATTGTATAATTATATAGAAGCATAGCTACAGTACATCTTCTTACATTCAAAAAACGTTTGTTTCTTTCTTTCATTTACTACAAGAAAATGTCTATAAACATCGCCTTAACCGCCCGAGGGTATCCCTAAGGGCCGGCCTTGAGGCGTGTTCTTTCCGTCCAACTGAACGCCAAATAGACGCTCGAATGATTGTCTGTTTTGTTTACGTCTGTTTGTGACCCTTGATTTATTGGTTCCGTAGGTTCTTCGAATAATTTAAAATTTGTAAATTATTTTACAATACTTTTACAGTATAAATGTCAATAAAATTTATCTATTATATATTTTTAGGAGATAGATTCATTAAGAGATGTTGCAGATACATAGATTTGCAGTTTATCTGATGTTAGGTGGACTTTTTCGCCCGTTGATTACATAATAATTTCTAATTAAAGCAGCTAATTAATGTAGTAAATATATGTGTGTATGTGTAATGTATGTATCTTATAGATCACAAATGTATTGCTACTACTGCAATTGTAGTAAGGTTCGTGATGCAGAGGGGTCTGGTTTCGACAATCCAACGAGTCAGGTCAGGCAGAAATAAATTCGCTTAAATTACTCATTAGCGCAGTCGATACAGAGAGTTCTACTGCTTTTAACGTTAATAATATATGACCCTTTAAATACTTATTTTTACATTAGCATTCCCTATGTCGTAGACGATGGACAAACATGG
Source organism: Epargyreus clarus (assembly GCF_041222505.1). Lineage (NCBI taxonomy): Eukaryota > Metazoa > Arthropoda > Insecta > Lepidoptera > Hesperiidae > Epargyreus > Epargyreus clarus. The sequence continues at coordinate 15,322,474 of NW_027332223.1, forward strand.
ATAATACCGCCGAACAATAAAAACTAGGGTAATAACAATAAAAAGGGTATTTATACACCAGGACCCAGAACATACTCTAAATTTATAAATTTGATCTCTGTCGGGAATCAAAGCCGAACATCCTCGTGGGTGCCAGGCTAATATAGTGATCACTGCGATATAGGATTGGTCAATAAAAGTCATAAATAAAAAATGACTAGTAGAAGAATTTTTGCGGAACCCTAACTTGCAACTTTTTTCAATTGGTCTATTTTTAAACATACGCCAACAATGCAGTTATTACACTCCATTTGCAACTTTCCCAGACATTTTAAGTGCATGGAGAACAAAATAGTAATTTGTACGTGACAATAAGAATGATGTAAAAATATTGAAGCATAGAATACTATTGGAAATAGGTAATTTAGTGTCGCAACAAACTATGCTATATTTATGAAATTGGAATAACAAATGGCATCTGTATTTAACTCTAAATAGAATTGTAGTCCTATTTAGTCCCCTACTAGTCCTCTTAGCATGAGTTTTTATGTTTTTACAAAAACTACTGTTTGGTATTTGTTTACGTATTTGCCCATACATTTCCAATCAGCGCTCCTAACAGATTGTATCAGAACTGATTGGAAATATATGGCAAATAGGTAAACAAAATCAAAAACAGACATTTTTGTCAAAACGTAAAAAGTCATAATAAGGGTACAGACAGCCTTACAGGTACCTTGAGGACTAAGTCAGAATGCCTTGTGTAGGTAAGTGTATCTTTCCCCACATATTTAAAATTAAAACTATGAGACGGTGGTGCCACCGCAGTCAAACCATGAATCACCTTAATCGAAAAAAGTGCACATAACAAACAAATTAAAATAATTTAAAATTTTTGAAATGCCCGGAACCCTGGTTGTAACCATGGATCCCTGTGACCGAATTCAATTAATCTCAGAATCAATTTTACTATTTAATAGGCGACTTAATTACAGAATTTCCAACTTAATGACTATATTGATTCTGGTATAATCTGATAATTGGGCTATTATATTCAGCTATAATACAGCCCTGTATAAATAAAATCGGAGCGTCTGTCTGTGACTGTAAATAAATCCGAACGTCCATTTTCCGTTAATGAGTTAATGGCGTTGCATTTGCTGGCTATTTTTAACTAACGGCCCTGCCAGGCATGCTACTTTTGGATCGGCATCGCGTTTGGCTATTCATCGATAGTAGGTAACACGTTTTAGCGTCTTCCTGCGTTCGGCCGCAGTATCGAAAACGCGCGTTTCATCGACAAAATTATTGCTCCATCGCGTTTATCACATTTTCAATTGTCAGTCCAAAAGTAGGTGCTCAAACGTGTTAGGGGTCTAGCATATCCCAAAAACAGTATAATTGTCGAACGCTGATGCTAAATGTAGCATGACTATTAGTCCCCTAAGCCATTTTTAAACCAAATAATTCTGCTCTTGTGCACACCGTATACTACGTATATCATCATCAAGCATTTTTTTGTTCAACGATTGAATACTACCAGTGTCCTCTTAGATTAAGACGGTTAGTAATATGGTCTTGTTCTTACTGTTTAGGTATAGAATCTTCAAAAAATCGCAAAGTTTTAAGGCGCATACAGTCCACCTGATGGTAAATAACTACTGCCTCCCATGGACATCTGTAATCACCCCAGATAGGATTAGATATTCCTACCTGAGGTCAGCCACAAATGCGCCGCTACTCCTGAGGACTAAGCTGGAACGCCTCGATAAGTATGTGTAGAAGTATGTCTCCCTTACCGCACCGTTCAAACCAGAACACAACAGCGTTTAACAGTGCTTTTATTTCTGCCTAGAAATAGGTGTAGCGGTGGTGCCGCCGAAGTCGAACCACAAAAGATTCTACCACCTTCAGACGATAGTAGAAGATTGCTAATGTACGAGACCGTAAATCGTATTCGATAGCTTAGAAGTAAATAATATAGAATGGTATAAAAAATCAGCAATCAAATTATTAAGCATATTGAACGTTCAAAGCATAGTAAGGCCGACCTTGTAGGTTCAGACGATTGTCCTCTGAGGCGCCATTGAGCCCGTGTGGTTTTGTAGACGGCAGGCTTTGCCTGGCTTAATATTATTTAGGGCTATGGTAACCAAGTTGTAGACCGATTCAAGAAATACTTCGACTTTTAACGTATGTCGTTAAATAAACGCTATGTAAAAAAGTACTATAAATTAAGTGATTATTTGATTGACAAAACGGCGTGGTCTGAAGTAGTTCCAGCTCCACATGTACCATTAGGTTAAATTTGTCATTGTAAAAAACATTTATTTTAAAAGATGAGTATTATGGAATTTTTTTTTTTATAATATAGGAGTAGCAGCCGAGCAAGAGCATGCAGTCCACCTGATGGTAAGTGACTACTGCCGCCCATGGACATCTGTAATCAACCCCAGATAGGATTAGATATTCCTACCTGAGGTCGGCCACAGATGCGCCGCCACCCCTGAGGACTAAGCTGGAACGCCTCGGAAAAGTTTGTCTCCCTTACCACACCCTTCAAAACGGAACACAGCAGCGCCTAACACTGCTGTTATTAGGTAGAAATAGGTGTGGCGGTGGTGCCGCCGGAGTTGAACCACAAAGTGTTCTACCAAAAGTGTTTCTTTCGTCGCTTCTTCTTTATAACGAAACACCTTGTGAAGTGGTGGTAGTGACAGTGGTGTTGGTGAAGGTATTGACATTCAAAAAGTGCTCTGTAAAGAACCTATTTTGAATAAAAAAAAACGATTTGATTTGATTTGAAAACTAGTTATAAGAATATGATATGAAGGTTAGCGAATTATGGGTAGCGGCCTTAAAAATCTTTTCTGCACAACTTTCTGCCTTATAACAATAGTGTTGACAATGCAAGAATTAGATCTGTAATGTTTTGTCAAGTACCGGTGGGCTTTTATTTCTCATTATTCATAAGTGAACCAAGCAGGGATATTAGGGGTTTGCCTTTATGTGCCGCGATATAAAAGATTACGAAATTACAAGACTTCTTGGAAAGTTTTTAGTCACAGTGACCGAATTTGCGGTTCTACGACGTTCCAATCAACTTGATTTTAAAGAAAACTTTAGGAAATAACTTAGTGCCTACTTTACTACAAATGACACTACATTACCACCAAGTATTGCTTTAAATTTTATTAAAAAATCCGTCTATAAATGACGGCGATATATTTCTAGCATGCATTAGAACTATAAATGTAAAGGAAATAAATATAGGTATAGCTACAAATAAATTGGACAAAAAAAATAATAATACACTTTGTAAATATTTATCCTAAATCACTCTGATGATATGGTGACAGTATCAAGATTACTTATTGAGGGCTGAGGCATAATACAGATAACTAATTGCGGTTTTCATGTCGTTATAACTCACTTCGCTTAATAACTATACACATTTAAGAAGCTTTATTCCAAAATTGTGTTTAACATGTCTTAGTTAATTGCACTTAACTGTGACAATAACGAATCACTATTATTAATTTATTTTAAATATTATTTTGAAGGTGGTAGAACTCTTTGTAGTTCGACTCCGGTGGTACCACGGCAACAACTATTTCTGCCTCATAACAGCAGTTGTAAGCGCTGCTGTGTTCTGGTTTGAAGGGTGTGGTAATGGAGACATACTTTTCCGAGGCATTCCAACTTAGTGCTCATGGGTAGCGGCGCATCTGTGGCCGACCTCAGTAAGGAATAAACTATTTCTAATATGCACATAATTTTGAAAATCAGAGGTGCGTGCCTGGGATTTCAACCTCGGACCCCTCGATCAAGTGGCCGAGTTTCTTAACCACTAGACAGAAATTATTAGGACTAGAAGCTATAACGTCACAGAGAAACTAAAAGTTCCTACCAATTGGTAAAATTTTAATTCTAAGTGTTTCATACTAGGAGTAACATGCATACTTTACAAACGTGCCGAGCCTTCGAATCGCCGTGCAATTTTCCACCGCACTCGTTTAATAACTGAAGCCCGTCGAATAACCGGAGCAGATGGCCGCTTGATCGGAGCGAAATGATTTAAAACCGCAAATTATACCATTTTTGTGTCTAACCTAAAGCGGTATCTACACTGCGATGTTGCAGCGCTTTGTTATTGTATTTATTAAGTTACTATCGTTTTAGAGATAAGTAGATGTTTTTAAATCTTTTAAAATGCAGAACATGCTTCTAGTCATATGTGTTCCAAGCGTTGTCTACCAATTATTTTTGTTAAGAAGGTATATAATATAATGAAATACCTTAAATTGAACTATGAGTTACATTTTTACTTACATAGTTTTACTTACATTAATTACAGCTTAGGTACTTGATATTGTGTGATTATTGGCACCTAAGCATCAGCTGTAGCCCACTTCAAATAGTAAACGTAAGGAATTGATCACAAGTACATTATCTTTCAGGCAATCGTTTAATGGTACCTACAGAAAAAACGCCGGCTAAAAAATACACGGTATACAAATGCTGGGCGTGAACACAGCCTAAGTCATGATGTAAAATGGTAGTCGGTCGTGTAAATAATGAGGTAATTACCGTTTCAAAACGATCGCTCGATAATTTGCTTCTCCGCGGTTTGATCGAATCAGCACACCTGCCCTTAAGTGCTAGGGCGGTAGTTTGCTAAGTACTTGTAATTGTATACTCAGTGAAATATTTCTACTGGAGGTTAGTAACAAATTTTGGAAATTGCGGGCTTAAATAAACGGTTACTAAACGCATTTCTTGTATTATAAGTGTCATGGACTTATAAACACAATTTTATATACACCCAGACCCAAGCCTACCTACATACCTACCTACCAGCTTTTAGATATTTACCTAGCCCAGAAACGAATCCGAAACCTCGATATCCCATCTATAGCCTTACTAGGATTAAGACCTAAGACTAGGTGCTATTTTCACATACACATATAGAAATCTTGTGAACAAATATTAAAGTCAACAGTTAAAACATCTACGATCTAGAATTTTATAATAATAAGGGTCTGTACCGGACAAATTAATTTATTACTAAATAATCGTTTACGTACTCTATTATAAGCAATAGGAAACGTAAGTCGAAATAAATTTCGTCCCAACCCTCGCACTACCGGGGTCAAAGTGGCCCACCAATTAAATTAAATGGATCTCTTGAAACCAGAAAAAGATAACATTCGTCTGTGGAGTCCACAGTCATCTATTTAATTATCGCCCGTATTTCTGTTGCACTCCGCGCTAGTAGATATTTTTTGTAACAAAACGTATTTCGTGTTGCTTCTTCGAGAACTGAATAAGAATACCTCATGTATCTACGTATAAAAATATACATACGATCATAGTATGTATGTTAACGACTGGGGTACATCCCTATTTTATATTTATTTCATTTTAAAAGTAAATAAAATGCATTAAAAGTACTTCATTTTCTAATAACTTTCCAAAAGAATAATAGTTAGTTGAAACCCTCATAGTGAATGTCTGAAAGATAGAAAGTAAGAAAAAATACTACTATACTTTGAAGGTGGTAGAACCCTTTGTGGTTCGACTCCGGTGGCACCACCGCCACACGTATTACTGCCTAATAACAGCAGTGTTAGGCGCTGCTGTGTTCCATTTTGAAGGGTGTGGTAAGGGAGACAGCCTTTTTCGAGGCGTTCCAGCTTAGTTCTCAGGGGTAGCGGCGCATCTGTGGCCGACCTCAGGTAGGAATATCTAATTATATCTGGGGTTGATTACAGATGACCATGGCATTTCCACGGCAGTAGCCACTTACCATCAGGTGGACTGCATGCTCGTCTACTACTCCTATATTATAAAATAAAACGCACCACTGCCGAGTTATAGCGATGAAGCAGCAAACGAGCATGCAGTCCATGTGAAGTCGGTCACAGATAATTATGTTCACACTCTTGGGAACTAAGCTAGAATGCCGCGATTTGTTAAGTATGTTATCTTTACCAAATTCTTCAAAAACCTCCAAAGTTACAACAGCACTCAACACTATCGTGCGAACCGTGTCGTGTCGTGTCAAAAAGAGAAAAAATAATAAAAACACAGAAAAATATGAATATTCCGATGATAAACGAGTATGACCTTTACATGGGATAGGATAAGTATTTTTAAGATTAAATATTACTCAACCATCCAGCAGGTCTCAACAAATGCAACGGAAATGGTTTTGAAAATAAAACCGTTGAACCCTAGCACTGCGGTGGGGGTCAAAGAGACCCCAGCAATTAAATGAAATGGTCGTCTTAAAACAAGAAAGACAGGACAGTCACTCGCATCGCTTCTCGTTAAGTTTTTTTTACGTCTGTCATTGTTAGACCGAGTGAAAAGAATGTTAGAAAATACAAAGAGGGTTAATTTGTTTCTTCAATTACTAGAAATTGCTTATTTAATTGTGTTTAAATTGTATTTAATAATTTCTACTGTTCTTCTGTTATTAATGAATAGTTCTGAATTGTTATTATTTTTGTAAGCCATTTAGTGCTCTTGGTATAACTAAGCATAAACTATTATAACTGTAAAAAATATTAGTTTTACAGATCTGCATTTTCGTAGCGGCTTAGTGATTTCTCCAGGCTTTTACAATTTTCAAGCGGGCAGAATTGTACCTAGCATGCATTCCCTGATGGTAAGTGGCTACTGCCGCCCAAGGACATCTGTAAATAACACCTGATAGGATTAAATTCCTACCTGAGGTTGGCCACAGATGCGCTGCTTCCCCTGAGGGGTAACCTCGGAACACCTTACAAACCAGTACATAGCAGCGCTAAACACTGCCATTATTAGGTAGGAATAGGTGTGGCGGTGGTTCTACCACCTTTACCTGATTCACAGAGGTCTAGGAACAACTCTTTATACATTGGACAGGTGGCAAGATAGTAAGTCCTATAGGTACATTCCAATTCCTTTTCCAAGAAACAGGCACCATTGAAAAAACTATCAATAATGACATGTTGAAACAATCTATAGCAGATTTTAATGCGTGAATAAACTCTATAAAGCGCCTTCCGCATGGTATTAATAAATCAGTCCTACCAAATTTTTGTCTAACTACCATTAAAATTTAATCATTATTGCCTAGAAAATTGAAAAAAATTGCGCTGACGTGGAAAGGAACAGATTAAGACTAATTATTACTAATGGGTGTAAAGGTAACAAGGATTTCAATCGATCCACCACAGTGCTTACATCTTGTTCAATAACGTCATTATTCCTGTGAGCAGAGTGGATGCACTATTGGGAAGACCTTGGCATCAAGATAAATCAGTCTATAAAGTTAATTTAAAATACTGCTGGAAACTCGTATAGAATTGAAAGAACGCTACTTTGGTACCGTTGGCATATAAAGCACAAAATATTTCGTGTGGTAACTTTTTATGTTACTAGTATTTACCTACTATTTTTATTTCAAAGTGTTTTATTAATGTCAGTAATTATATCCAATTATAGTTAATTTTTATTCTACTTCGATGTGTTATTCCTTTTTACCTTACTGCGGAAGGAAATGTTTTTCGAATCTGTGTCTGCATGTATCTACAGGGTAGCGCAAAATTAATTACCCTGTTTTGTTTTTGAATAACTTTTGTACTGAATAAAAAGAAAGTGATTTTGAGTAATAGAAATCTTTACCTGGACCTGCAACTTTTTTGCCAATTAGAAAGTATGATATATGTCAAGTGTCTTCCACCAGCGTTGACACAAATTTGCGCCCGTATTATCATATTTTCCACGACTTTCCTTAAGATTTCCACCGGTAACACTTCACATTCCAGTCGGATTGTTGTAATTATTTTAAGCTGTCAGGTTTTTATTTTTATAATAATTACTACTGATATCAAGTTTTTGTGTCAACCCTACATCGATACTGGCAGCGTAATTCAATTTTATCATAGTGATATTAAGTGCCGCGACACCTTGGCGAGACTCTATCCTAACGCGTTCCTATCCGAAATGCTAAGATATTTTATTTACTTTAGGATATTTCGTAACTAGATATAGTTTTTATGTACTCGTAATAGAATTCACTCAAACAAACTTTTTGTATTGGGAATTTAGTAGCAAAGCACAGATCTCTTCGCAGAGTAGAAGTGTTTAGGCTATATGAAATGAATACTAGCCAAATGGTAGAGTGCACACTTTTATGAACTTTTTTTACAGGACCTTACACGTATAGTTTCCAAACATTCTTTCAACGTTAAAACAGATTATTTATTTCTAATATAAGTACACATATCTCTGAAAAATTAGTGATATGCACTCGGGATTCGAACGTTGTACCTTTTGACTGACATCGAAATTCCAGCCACTTGTCTGATACTGCTGCTTTCAATCTGTCCTTTCAAAATTAATATAACCGCATGCAATATAAAGCAAATAGTACGCACTTAGCTAGTCAACGCTACATTGTCGCCATAATTGAACTATTCCCACTAAAATTCCCGAAAACAAAGTTACCGAGTCTCGGTGCGTCACGGGACCAAACCTAATTTCCCGTGAATTATACGCAGCAATAAAATTATAATTCTTCGACCCACTACGTGACCTCATTGAATTTATAATGTCTTCCCTACATAACTATTGAAATATTGCCACGAGCGTAGGTAATCTGATTTATTAAGAGCTTTATTGACTTAGAAAATTGGTCTTTGACGTTATACTTTTTGTGTGATGTGTACTTACAGCAATGTTTAATACATTGCTAAAACGAATTAAGGTATCATAATAATACGTCACTGTTGGTTTGGTTATAATACGTAGAGACTGTAGAGAGGGTAGAACACTCTGTGGTTCGAATCTAGAGGCACTACCGCCACATCTATTTCTGCCTAATAAAAGCAGTGTTAAGCGCTGCTGTGTTCTGGTTTGATGGGTGTGGTAAGAGAGACTTTTCGGAGGTATTCCAGCTTAAAGACTAAGCTGTAAAACTCACGCAGGGGTAGCGGCACACCTGTAGCCAATTTCAGATAGAAAGTGAATCTTATCTGGGGTGGATTCCAGATGCCCACGGACGGCAACATCTTCACTTAACATGAGTCTCGTCTGCTACTTCTATATTATATGTATAAACAAGTATAATTAATAGCGGTGTAGCGAAATATGCGTTCAATCATCAATCCATTACTGTCCCACTGCTGGGCACGGGTCTCCTCTCCGAATGAGAACGATTAGGCCATAGTCCACCGCGCTGGCCAAGTGCGTATTGGTAGCCTTCACATACCTTTGAGATTTTTTTTATATAAATCTCTCAGGGATGCAGGTTTCCTCACGATGTTTTCCTTCACCGTTTAAGCAAGTGATATTAAATTTCTAATACGCACATAACTTTTAAATCAGAGGTGCGTGCCTGGGATTTGAACCTCGGGCCCCTCGATCGAGAGGCCAAGTTTCTTAACCACTAGGCTATCACTGCTTTTAATGCTGTAGAATGTGCGTTAACATTTTAATATTAATTGACTCTAAGAAAAGCGTATAATTTCCACAAATACCATACAAGGCAATATAAGCTCATTATTTTAAATCACACAGCGACAAAACCACAACTGTCGACAACAATTTACCAAGCCGTCGTTCCCATTCGATTTTAATTATATTTTAAATGAGAAAACAGATAATGTATGGGGTCTTATTATTTTGTTTATAATTGCAACGGGTATTAATTTAGTAAATCCGCGTATCCGATGTAATTTGGCAAAGCCATTTTGCGAAAGATTTGGTTATTGAGTTATATGTAATATGATTAATGATATTAATGTTGCTAACATTAATATCATCAATCATATTACATATAGAGTTATATGTACACATACATGTACACATATGTGTTACATATAGAGTTACATGTAGAGTTATATGTAATATGATTAATGATATTAATGTTGCTAACATTAATATCATCAATCATATTACATATAACTTTGTAGTCATTCTCATTTTGATATCGGTATGTAATAAAAATAGAGGAATATTTCTAAAAAGAGTAGATTTATAAGAGTAATTCTTAAAAAAAATACTAGATGATATTTGTTTTACTAGAACAAATTGCCACTTCACCGATAAGGCTGCCTATTGAATACATTTAATAATGTATTGTTTACTTTCTAATGTAACTTGTGTTTTAACTATTAATAAAATTGTGATAAATATTATATTGTATTTAGTCCTACCTTATTATACATATCCCGTCCCGTCTCCTCCCGGCACGTTTCGTCTCATCCCGGTTTGCTCCGTCTGTAAAGGAAATAAATTCATCAATTATTCTATTAAATTTTATTGTAATCTATTTCTAGTTCTACACTTCTTAGTCAGTACCTAGGTACCGCTAAACTGCAGTACCTCCATCATTCATGTTTATTTTTAAAACCATAAAGTTCACTATAACCTACTATACTACACTATACTAATACTACAAGACGTTCTAATTTAGTCCTAAGGAAGAAGAAACGCCATAACAAACTCCAAACAAAACTTTATTCCGACTCTATCGTAAACCACGAAATCCCATTGCGATTTAAAGCAATAAAACCTAAAAATTAACTGTCCCTATTACCCTATTTATATCTTAAGCCATTATTAATATGAATAAATAAATAAATAAATAAATATTATGTATAACGCCACCCTTAACTCGGTACAAAGTCGGTCCATAGTGCGCCTCGCGGGTAGAATTCTAAAATCTATGTCATTGAAACTTAAATTGCTTTGAAACTCGTCAAAACACCAAAAATATTCAGCTCGCTATCTCATTACTGTTTTTATTGCTTCCACAAAACATAAGATTGTCTTGACGGGTATGCACTACAAAGTAAAGGTTGTAACTTTGCGAAATTATATTCCACAGACCAACCGTTACATATAGGGATGGTTGGACATTGATATATTCATTTTGGAGGAATAGAGATTTTGTAAATAAATATTGGTATCAGGCTTAATAAAAACCCTAATTTGGTGTTTTAATATTGATCCTTACTTTACTTTAAGCTTCCGTTTTTAGTTTTCACTTTAGCTTTCACGTCTAACATACTCCCGTTGGAAAAGAATTTTAAAAATCTTTAGTCAAGTCAAGAATTAATGTTGCTCAGAATATTTGAAATCTTGACGGTAGGTATGAGATGTAGTGAATCTGCCTAATATAATGTTTTAACTTCTACTTTTTCGGAGTTATATGAATATTAGAAATAAGTTACGTGTACATATAATTTGTTTAACCATAAAAGATAACTGTGAGGATACTAACGTACCTAAGAGTTATGTACAAAAAATAAGTTGTAATACTAATCCACGTTTGGTCCGCATGGTGAACTCGCCTAAACTTTTCGTTTAGATATGAGATGTCTGCCCAAAAGGACAAAAGTGAGTTCATGATGATAGCACATTGATTATTCGATATTCCGATATTCATTGATACTTCCTCCTGAGGTATTCCGTCAGGACTATGACATGGGGCTCTTCAAAAGCGAAGTAAAAAGAGCTCTCAAAGAGCTTCAAAGTCGGCGATGCCAATGTTCATAGGCGACGAATATATAACAAAAATAATAAGTAAATACACGATAACAGAGATTAGCAAGAAGCTGATCTTCAACCCTGCAGCCCGTGGTTTAACGAGCGTGTAAAATAAGCCCATACTTTGCTAGTTACAACTTTTTACAGTCGTCGTAAACTCAGTTAGCTCGGGAATATTACCTATAAATAGAAATGGTTACACGTCCATTCAAAACTAATTTTAGCTGAGTATCATTCATTATTGACAAGGAGTTATTTATTTTTACGTGGTTTGTTTGCGTGCCACCTATAGAATTTTCAACTGTTTTGTAAAATCCTATAGACAGTCGGAGTTGCATCTTCCAGAAGTTTCTTTGTTTGCCATAACCTTTAGGCTAATAACAGCAGCGCAGCATATAAGCCAGATATAGACGTGGCGATGCTGTCTACAAATTAGAAAAACAAAGAGTTCTACCACCTTCAATACTAGACTAAGTTGCAAAACCTCGTATAAACAGAACACAACAGCACTTGACACTGCTAATATAAAGCAGAAAGCGTGTAATCTTGGAATTTATTTTAAGTCAAGCTGAAACTATCAGTGGGAACCAACTCCATTAGAGCCTCATGTGGAACCTTAAAAGGATATCTGATTAAAGTGTCGAGAAATATTTTACTGGAAAGAAATGGTAGCATTATTGTCCATTGCTATGAAATTAATACTTTTTCAAAGGGCTAATTAATGGTACTGACTAACAAATTATTATCAGCTGTCAATATACACTTAATTTTAAATGATAAAATATTATGTTGAAGTAGTCGGTATTCATACAGAGCTGTGTGCTATTTATATAGAGCTGTCAATTTTGCTTTATTATTATTGATGATCGCTGTATGTTGTGTTCCTTCAATTAACTTCAAGTTTTTTTGTTTTCATTTAAAGTTATTTTTTTAATATTGTGCACATTTTGCACGACTCATGATGCGAAGCATCAGAGAGTGCTTTACGATCGAAAAAATTTTTTCGCTTCATTTTGGCGGCTATTTTTATTATTATAGCCTTGATAGTTCACGGAATCAAGATATTTTGCATACTATTGTCGAGATAATTTAATGGAGATTAATTCCATACTTTTTACAAATTGATTTACTGCAATAGAAATGGAAAAAAACACCAAAATAGGTCAAAAAATGTTCCTGTCCGTCATGTGTGAAACCTGAAAACACTGTAACTTGTGAAAAATTTTTTTTTTTTTTTAATTCTAATCGACGATTGTAGGTCACTGAATGCGAATGATTAATTAATTCAGTGTCGTATATCTATAGATATTATGTACATTTATTCCACCAGGGGCGCTTGTGCAGTACCTTCTTCCTACTACAGCTGTTTTTTCGGCAATTAATTTTGAACGACTTAAGTTTTTTTTTTTTATATATTTCATAATTAAATGAGCATTATGAGTCGTGCACTTTTGGATTTTCCAAACTTTTTCGTCATTTTCTACGAATTCTTTACATAACACATTATTTGTAGATGCGTAGGTAGGTGTATGAACATTTACAAATGTTAAAATTTCAACGTATTCTGTATTAGGTAAGTAAAATAAAATATATTTTTCCTTAATCCTTTTATCTTTGTCAAAAGAGGTCTGTTTACGAGGAGGTTGTATCAACTCTATATAGTGCCTGATACAATTGGTCACGCATTAAAAAGTCATCGTGTCTTTTGTAGCCCGCTCCCTAATTTATTCCCAGATAGGCATCGGGTGCCGGCGTCCATAAATACGACCAGGTATGGGGTAGCGCCGGTTTTATTTGTAAGGACATCGGTTGTACAGGAATATGAAATTATAGATGAGATATTATCGTTAGTCAGAAGCGTTTTATAATGTTATGATGTTAAATAATAATTGAATAGTATTTATGGAAAGGATTTGGATCGTTTACTGTTTGATTCTTTATTGTGATTATTTGGAAATTAAAACTGATTTTTTCAGTTTTAAAAATGCAACAATGAGGTGCGATACATGAAGTTTATTTATTGAACATACTTGTAAACCCCTAATGTGGACGGTATTGCCCATAACGAAACTTCAGGAAAGAAATGAGATGCCACTCTAGTATGGAGTCTGTTAGGTTCATCCCGAAAGAAGTAGCCCCCACACATATATTACTGACCTCAACAAGTACCCCCCAAGTAGCTTGTAGCAACAAGTTATCCTCTTCCCAGAGACACAAGCAATAACCTAAAGATTTAGTCGTAGCCATCTTAACAAAGCAGCATAGGTACAATAATTATTATTAAAATGGTGAAAAATATATCCACCAATCTGAGCTGCAATGAACTTTCAACCCAAAATATATTTGGGTACGTTAACGCATGTAACAATAAATCTTGAACGACTTAATTTAACTTACGGGTACATGTCAACGCGCAGATATGCGCTGTTCTGCCGCAGACAGCGCTATGATTTATTTGACAGCTGGATTTAAGCCGAGATGACAAGATTTCAGGGGAGTAGTGTTGTACGCAGCAAAATTAAGTGTCGCAAAAATTTGAAAAATGTAACGGAATTTATGACAACACCTGTCATGTCGTGCTGCACAATTACTAAAAAGTTATAATGACAGAATATTTTTGATACAGACTTTAAGAAAAAAGTTGCGCTATTTAATTTTAATTTAAAATTTACCAGACTGTTTTTCGTTTAATTAAATATCTATAATGTTCATATTAAGTTAATTAATAGTTATTATGTAGGAAGAAATAGCTGCGTATAATGTATGTTATGGAGACATGTCAGCGCGCAGATATGCGCTGTTCTGTCCCAGACAGCGCTATGATTTATTTGACAGCTGGATTTAAGCTGGACAACATGTGAGCGGAGTATACATATACAATGTTAGTAGTAAGCCTATGTTTATGATATTGTAGTTAAACATGTACTTCAATTAAATATAGAGCTTATCAGTCGTTGCGTATAGTGCTGGGACTTTATTTGAAAGCGACTTTAAACTGGGACTTAATTAAGTCATTAAGTGATAACCTAAGTATAATTTATATATTGTATTAGCTACCTACTAAATACAAAGGGCTTTCTATACCTACACAAAGTCACATACTAGAATACCATGTCTTGGGTGGGTCTTAGTGATAAATATTTAAGTCCATACAAATACCCAGTCTCAGAGCCAAAATCTAAATCAAACATTTATATATCGGTCTGACTGGGAATCGAAGCCTGAACAGCACACGTATATCAGACCAGTCTAGTGACTACATAGTGTTAGCATCTGCAGGTTTACTTTTTATATAGGAATCCATTGTAAATAGTTATAAATTTTTACATAAATGTAATGACAAAAAATTACTTAGTTAAAAGTACAAATAATATTTGGTATTATTTTATATTAATAACAGTAGCGTTGTCAGTGTATACAGCGCTGCAATTAGACGGCGGTATCTAATTTGAGTCGACTATCCGCTGTGTGACCACTAAATGTTAGAAGTTCAGTGTAATTGAAATTATAGGCGTTGTTTCATTTATTATTTAATTGAAACGATTTATTTTATTTATCTTTATATGATACCTATATCTTGCAATGGTTAATGAATTGGTAGAAAGTTTAATATTTCTAGTGTAAGTTTGTTGTTTAACTTCATGTCAAATAAAATGTGAAGAATGTTATAAGTAACTAATAATATATTATCTCAAAAATAAGAAAATATTTAAAATTTGTGAAAAAACTGAGTACACTAATCCTTATTTCTACAAAATTTTAATTTAGTATTTGAGTTAGTATTTTAGCGGCGTCGTTTTTACCTCGCATTGCTGATCTTAGGTCTCTTTTCCCAACGCCTTGTAGCTAAAACCATAGTTCCATTTCTTTATAGACTAGTTTATTTATAAAAAATACTTAACCAGATTCATAGTTTCAGTGGTCACCCGCCCCTAGTTTTTCTAACCAGTGTCTAATTAGGGCCACGTGTGGACAGATACACGATAAAGGAGGGCATAACTCATTTTATCATACTTGTAACAAGGAAATTGTATCCTACGTGTTTTTATTTAGACGCATTAATACGACATAAATAGTAAGGAAAGACAAAAAGTAGTTTGAAAATAATTATTTTATCTTTCTTTAGATCATTCTTCATTGTCCTTGTTCCTTCCTTTTTCTAGGTTCAATAAAATTAATCACATCGTTAAAAAAAGTAAAGTATAGAAAATTTAATAAAGGTTCCTTTATATGTACACATATTTTGGGTGTCAGACATTTTCGTTCCATATAACGTGTATTAACATATCTATATCTGAGGTAACACGTCCGCTCAGATGCCAACAGATACATTGTATTTACTCTTCAGCGGTTTCCTCTTAGCAAAGTGATTGAAACTTTACGATGTCGCACCCATTCTGAATGCTGTTCTCCTCGCGATGCGCCTCTATTTGATTCGGTATCAGCGTTACACATTGTATACCACCTTCTAATAAAGGTAAATACATTACCATACTAATAAGCCAATTAATAGGTCCTTTACTCAAAAGTTATACTCGTAGTTAGTCTGGTAATGGTGAATATTAATCTTCCTGTACCAATTGAACAAACTAATCTAATTCAAAATTGGCATTATTTTTGAAATTCTAAAATTAACTGGAACCCATTTTCATGTCAAGTAAATTTCATTAATAAAGATTACTAAATATTATATTTTGTTTAAGTACAACATCTCTTATTATTCTAGTCAGTCTAATTGACTTATCAGCGACGACTAGTGGGCGGTTTTTAATTAAACTTTCTTCATTTAGAAGCTGTCACTTGTAGCCAACATTTTTGAGATAATCTTCTAGTTCGATGGCAACAAAGTTCTTCAATATGTACTGGAGTGGAGATTAAGATGCGAAAAAAATAATTAGGAATAGTGATTCGGTAATGAAAATATACTTAAAAATGATCTTTATGGAGGAGTTTAAAATTAGGTATAGGTACCTAAAATGGTGATTCTACATTAAAAATGTATAAGTTAATTAAGTAAACTTGCAAATAAAGTCTAATGACTATATTATATCTGTGAACAAAAATATTCCTGTGAAGATGTACGGGTCTCGTAAAAAATAATTCTGCATAGCATTATTGTTATGCTATCAAAACATAAATGGTACAATATTTATTCACAATTGAACTAGTACTTCTTTCTTTGTTCAAACTGAATCAGTAGCCACTGTACACCATCTACCTATTTATGTAAGAATCATCTATTTATATTTATATATCAATAATACTCCCACCATCAAAATCCACATTATAACCAAACACAGCTTCACTTTTACTTTGTTATTTTTTTAAATCAATATCAAAACAATTCTCAACAATCCCACAAGTATCCATTATAACTTAAACACGTATCTACTTATTGTACTTAAAACATAACATTACTTTAAACGATTAAAATTAAAACCCTATTCATATACAAAAGTGATCTTGTGTCCGTCCTAAGATGAGTATTATTAAGTGTCATTACTTCATATTTTAACCTTAAAGAACAGGGGGCCTTTCGTGTACCCAGCGGGACCCCGTACGCACGACAGGATTTTTTGTACGTACCTGTACATAAATAGCCTTGTTATGGGCCAGCTGTGAATTAAATTGGATCCATGTAGCGCTTGTAATGAATTTGTGAGGATAATCTTTTATTTTGAATATTATTTTTATGGAGAGCTGAGTAGCATTTGTCTAACGCTACAGCGATGTAGGTAACACGAGTGGAATTAATTTAGAATATGATTAGAAAAAATGTCGTAAGATTTGTTTATGTATTTAGTTGGTGACGGGGTTTGGTTTTTTAACTAATTTTTTTTAATACTGTAGTATTAGTATTTATTAGGGAAATGACTTATTTCAAGAATTTAAGGATTTGAGGGAAATCTTAAAAATTTATCAAGTCTTTAACCTTAATTCTGATCTAGATAAGTTGCTTATTAGATTTAAAATAATAATATAAGTTTATCACAATATTTTATAAATCAAGTCAAGTCAAGTTTATGTATATTTATATGTTACAACTTTTAATCGTGTAGATTTCCGTTTTATACAACTTTATTAGTGTATTTCAAATATGCGGCTAATAGTTTAGAAACCTAACTGAGATATACGTGTCATATATTTTATCACGTTACTTGTCAATACATTACAAAGTAGCAATCCATATCTATCCATTATTCTATCGGTTTTATAAATTGATATCGTAATATATTTCATGTTTACACTTTATTTAATGACATTTTTAGTATAGCGTCATCTATCTCTTTGTAGTTTTGCACTTTCATTTAATATGTTATCTCCAGTTACAAATTTGAAATTTCTTAGCAAATTGTATTAAAGGTGTTATTTATAAACACCCAAAACCTCGGGTTAAAACCAGTACGTAAGTATACAAATCTGTTTATGCCTAATTAAACCCAACTTGTAACTTCAACTAACCTAATAAGTGAATGACAATGTTAAGATAAATTATGAAGTGTCTTACCGTCGTCATACGTAGGTGTTTCGGAGGTAAGGTTACATTTCTTCATAATCAACGCTCCAAATCAGGAGGAAGATGGTCACGTGTACCTTGTAACTAGGAGTGACACGTTTAGAATGTGTAATCTTAAGTGGCTGCTACACTGGTAGTGAATTACAATTATGTTAATAGAATTTTACGGAACTCATTAGACTTATTCTGACATTTTATAAAAGGACCGCTGTGACAAATGACTATGGTTTTGGATTCGGCACACATATTTAAATGAAGAATTTATGTTTCAGTTAAAATGGTTGTGTCCTTTGCGTCTATCCACGATTTTTTAAAATAAATGTTTCAAGTACCTGTCTATAACCCTTTTTACCCTTTTGTTGGACGGGTCTTCTCTTAGAACTGGGATAGGCTGTCAACATTCACACTGGTTCAATATAGATTGGTCAAGGGAGATTCAGATGTGTTGCCAATTGTTGACAGAATCCGATGTCCAACAAAGTCCAACGACAATTACCAGGACCAAAAGCATAACGTTCTGGGAAGTACGAAATGTAGAATATAAATACAATCATGACCTCAAATGTAAAATGAGTAAAAGTTAACAACTCGTACAAAAGACAAAAAAGAAAAGAACCCAACTAAAATGAAGACACATCCAATTCAGTGAAACATCCACGTAATCCTGCAGACATATCTAGATGAAAGGTGTGTCACCGGAGACGTGCGTGGGACGGGCTTGGTATCTACCGTGTCCATCTGCTAACTGACCTTATTAAGTTTAATAAGTTGAACGTTATCAGAACAGAAGCAATGGAGTATAAATCAAATGACGGTAAGATATAGTTTAAAGAATATCTCAACTACGAAGCATGTAGCGGGTATCGAGTTTGATTGCAGGATGGATATCCAAATTATGACTTTAGATTTATTTTTTGTAGTTATGTGTGTGCACTTGTATGTGTGTGTGAGTGTCTACTGACTTACCGTATTTGTGCCTTACACAAGCAATGCTAAGCGCTGAGGTGTTCTGATTTGAGACCTTATCATCACAGAAACCCTTATTCAAGCATTCTTAGTCCTCAGGTAACACCGCACCTGCGGCCTACGTCAGGTGTAACTTCAATCTAATTGGAGATAGATTCTGTATCCATGTACTATAATTTCCCACTGTTATGTTCCACTTATCATTAGGTGGACTACATGCTTGCTTCATCAATTTTATAAAACAGTTAAAAACATAATTTATTTAAAAAAACGGATTATCCATTGGCACTATATGCTGTAAACTTTAATAGACATATTACCTACCAAAACGTAGTAAAACAGGGATTATTTTAGGACTGTTTATGACTCCCAGTTTCCCATTAGTTTCAAATTGGGACAAAAGCTTTGCAAACCGAGGCTGGATGGGAACGCCGCAAATTCGCCCATATCCGCCCCGGTGAAATGGATTGTCGCGGTAAAAGGGCGAAATGCGTATCTGAAGGGCTTATTACTAGACCTGGATTTTGAGATCACTATTGTGGGTGCAGGATTCGTGGTTTGGCGGATTGTAGTATCAAATTATGTTAAACTTGACGTTAAGGATAAATTTTACTAAGGTTTTACGACAAAATATGGACTTTCTGATGGTCTGAATTAAATGGAAATAAAATAAAATAAATTCGCTCTAACTCTGACGGTAAAAATAGTGGTATTTCAATACAGCTATTTGTAAGATTACTTTATTCTTGTATATCGTAGCTATGAAGCCTTGTAACCTCTAAATTTAGAATTCACTTCACGTAACAGCGAACATGTCACCTTATCCAGACAGTCCGAAGGCCGAGAGGATCTAGTTACTAACACCCCCTGGCAGTTGTGAAGATTGCTGAAAAAATCTTCCATTACACGGGCGTGAATGTGAAGGTTTGTTATTTTTTTTTAGTTTCATATTACCGTGTACATATGGATGATTGTTCCACTGCTGAGCAGATCTCCTCTTAGGATTCGTTTAAATATAATCACTTAATCAACTCCCATAAGCTTTTTGAAGAGAACTTTGGCTTAGGTTTTGTGAAGTTAATGAATAAAAAAGAGTTCTATATGCCTAAGAAAGCATGTAGATTTATTTTGTTAGAGATATATCCGTTAAAAATGTGTTGATTAATAGCGGTAGAGAAAATATAGTAACTTAAATGTCATAATTAAAAATAATAAAATTTTTAGAAAAAGCCATGATCGCATCAAAATAGAGGATTATCACTATCCTTCCTATATGTCCGATCAGTTGAAGGGTGTAATAATCCATTCAACCACAAGAACCACAATCATCTCTCTCACCCAATCTAATCATTCCGCTCGTTTAACTTTGGTTAGTTACATGGTTCGCTATTGGTCGTGCATAGTAGCAGGTAAACTGCATGCGAATTATCCGCTCTATTTAGTATCGTTAACTTTAACGATTAACCGTCGTAGAGTCAACTTACCCTGATGATGCTCCGTTTTGGAGCGAAACACGTGTTGGTGGTGGTATGTATGGTGGTGTATATTTTTAATTTTTTGCATCTGCACGCATCCTTTGTGGGAGGGAGAACATACTGCATGGTTTAAAATATATATCATCATACATATTTGTAGCGGATTGTTGCGAAGTACTCCTACTATACTTCTATTCATCTGCCTTCAAAATTACAATTTTATATGAAAAAAAAAACATACAATTTAGCATAAAACATATGATACTTAATTTAATTTCAAAATAATATTTACTCAAAGGCAAGACATGATATTATGCACTTAATAGTAAAAGTGCGTATCGAATTTAAATAATTATAACAAGTATGGACAACATCTCTTCAAAATAGAAAAATCTAAGTGTTTTGAGACACTGTTTAAGTGTTTTAGTATTATTGTTATATATTGTTATGTCACTAGTGTTAGTTATAATGAAGTTGTGATAAACAATTGTACAAAAACTTCTAAATAAATGAGATAAAAAACAATTTTGGAACCTATTTGCGTAGTCTGATTTTTATTATAAAAAAGTTTCAGCCACTTTTACAAATCTAGGGCGACGTAGGACCTTAGGATTAAAATTAAACAATTTAAAATAAGGATCCTAATTACATTGTAATGGCAGTTTCTCATCAGTTCCAAGTAATTAGCAAGTTAAGTCTTAACGTCCAATTAGTAATTTAGAAATTTTGATTTGAAAGAATATTTTAATTTATAAGCCTTTTCTTAAAAAGTAATTGCGAATCAGTCGTAGATTTTAATGGCCTTTGAGAACATTTTAAAGAAATCTAAGGACTGTAAGTTATTTCAAATGTTTTTCCTCCGAATTGAATTTGAATATAATGTAACACTATAATGAGCAGAAATTCAAAGTTATTTTCAATGTCAGGCTTGATTTCAAAATATTGTAATTTATAAAAAATATTTTAGAAAAATTATATCCGCCGTTGTAGAGTTTTAGGTCGCTGGTTTAATCCGAAATATAATTTGGAATCCTTTTGCGCTAGTGACGATAGTGGAGGTGAATAAAATGTATAAATACCGATTAGTGGTGCGCTGCTCCCTTCGGCGACCGGTCGTCCTTGGTGCACACACACTCGCGACTCCCGAATAGGTCCACAGGACCCCCGTAATAAGTATAAACTATATAATATACGTCCCGTGATGAAATCCGAATACCAACTGTATGTAATTTTTATGTGAGTAATGAAAGAAACGTCAATATATAAATTTTGGATTTAATTTTTATAATCAGTTTTTCGACCAGTATTAAATACTGACCAGGCGTCATTTTTGAATAAGAATTTTAAGCATCTCAATCTTTATAAAGGTGAAGTATCTTTAAACTAAGATTCTTTCTCTAAGACATTTAGTCTCACAAATAGGCAAAGTATTAACATAAAGCCTATAAATAGCTCAAAATATAAACCTGCGCTTTTTCACAAATATGTATATTTAGATCATTACATAGCGTTCCTAAATCCTTATATACGACGTATCTACATCGTATTTGTAACTATTGTCGCCTCTCGAGCCCTGCCGATAAGTTTGCGCCCTGAGGGTAAGGAAAGCCCTTCCCCGAACTTCTTACGAAATTATTTGAACAAGACTTCCGTGCAAACCCTCTGAAGCAACCGAACTAACACGAAAATAGACTCTAGGGGCCAGTATTTACCATTGGAGGTGAAGAAAAAATGGCGTAACAGAGAATGGATATAAAATACTAGGTTAAATTGCAGTACTTACAGTGACTGGCGGGATGTGAGACAAATACTGAATATGAAGCCACAAAACTTTTGGATACGCTCGTCACTGTTTGCGAAATTGGTCTTACTTCGGTTACTATAGAGTTGGTTTTTTCGTAACTTATTTTCACTATTGACGTACGCTGTACGTGAATTATTGTGATCTGGGCTCGTTTGTTTCTTAACGACTTGCCTCACTATAAATCCATGAGTTTCGCGGCTCCTGTAAAATGTAATAGTAAACTAGAGGAGAAGATACAATTTACGATTTTACAAATTACGCAACAATTGAGTTTTCAACCTTTCATTAATGACAACCTATCAATGTATATTTATTCCACATTAATATATGCAGCATTTTCTATTCTTGAATTATATTGATGGGATTTTCATTCCCCTGATTCCTAAGATACTATTTGGCGAAACAATCTTCAAAAAACAATGTAAAAGACAAGATGAAAACATTTTTCATTTTAAAATTTATCACACATTTTTAAGAATTAATAAATAAATAAATTTAAGAATTAATAAACAAATTAATTGAAAAACGATAACATTTATTTAAAAGTAAACCAGAAGACTTCCGTAGAAAGAAGTCAATACCAAATTCGAAAACTAAGAGACTAAAGTTTAGTACAAGTCAGGGGGCTGATTCGTAGTCGATAGATCGGTTTCAACTAATTCTCGCCTACGATTTGATAGTGAGACACATACTTCGAGATGATCCGACTACGCTCGTTTCTTATTCCATTTTGTTCTTCGAGTTTGGGCGAAGGCGTTTTTCTGCTTAATTTCTTTCGCGAATTTATATCTCCCCTTCCACTGTGTGCTTGGAACATAAATTCAATTTGAACAAATTCCATATGGTGCAGAATTGCTTACGAAATGGCTTATTTCTTTTGTCTGCTGACTTATGAACGACAAGTGACCTTCATGGTAACTATAGAATTAATAGACGCAATAAATTTGGCTCGTAAAAGTGCTTATGCTTGATTTAGTTACAGACTAACACAACTCCTACTTTGTCGTTTATAATTTAACTTTTTTTAATACATAACTAAATAAGACTAAATTAAATCTATTTTAGACTTCATATACAATTGATTCATTACTGTAAATAACCAAAAATTTAGAGTGTTCAATTTTTCGAAATAAAGGATATTTGTTTTTAACATTTTGTTACGTTAAAATAATTTCTAAGTATATCAATCTTCGCACGTATTTTTGTAAATTTGTAACGTTTGACTTTAATTCGTATGCTGACGATATTCATGCTTAATTGCAGAATACTAAAATGACATGAAGTGACATCAATTACCAATTTATCCTTTTGCCCTTAATTTAATTTAAATAATTATTATAGACCTAACCCAATACATAAGTAAACAATCACCTATTTAAGAAGCCTAATTTATCCTTTATCCTGTCTACTAGTTTTTGCCCGTGGCTTCGCCTGCGTTTAAAAGAAAATAATATAACATACTAACATACATAAAACTGTAAATTCGTACCTTCAACTCTGCTAAAGATCATCACTAGATCAAATGCATAGATTCAATCCTTACTAATATCGATTAAAATAATCGATGTTTTGGGTCCAAAAGACCGATTCTCCGATTAATCTATTTTAGATCGCCATCCCTAGTTCCCGTGGGATTTCCGGGATAAAAACTATCCTTTGTCCTTTCTCGAGTCTCAGACTATCTTTGTACAAAATTTCATTAAAATTGGTTCAGTGGTTTAGGCGTGAAGAAGAGACAACCAGAGAGACAGAGTTACTTTCGGATTTATAATATTAGTAAGGATTTTAGAGGTAAGGCAATAAATGAAAAATCACATATTTAAGAAGCATTCAGACCCTTGCCTATCATGCTTCCGAAATACCGAACTGACTTACAATGTTTATTTCAACCATTTTGGTACTGAAACAATCCATCAAATCATCCCTCAGCAGGAAGCAATACACCCATATTTCCTAAACACCTTAATACTTGATTCCAACCGTTTTGGCACAACCGTAACAGGACAGTAAGGGTCACAGGTCCTGGCGCCGAAGGGTTCACTGTGGGAGCTTCGCGCGATCCCATTCTCACGACACGTGCCTTCATTTGCATCTGACCGCGGATTTATGTCCGCCCTGTGGTGTTTGACTTATTTATTTATAAGTGCATCAACAGTGAAGGCAGGTTGAAATAGTTTATGAAATCCCAATTAAGGTATTCACATTTATAAATATAATTAATGTTCGAGAAAAGTATTTTCCTTTACAATGTGTATTGATGATGATATAAAATGTATGTTTAACGTAACGTAACTGCGTAGACACGGGTTTGTAGATAAAACGGGCCTCATACACGTATAGGTATTTGCCACATGTCGGTGATCATTTTAACGTTAGGACTACAGCTGAAGACACCAAAATAACATTTACGAAACTCACAGTTGAATTAAACCTGTACCTCGAACGTATAAAACCATAAATGCTCTGACTTTTAATTTGTTTAATTAATTTTATTGTTAGATATCCATTCAGAATTTTAAGGTACTGATTTATCCCAAGTATTATGTTTGGATTTTTCAGGCGATAAAACCTAAAAAGAGCTGTAAATATTAAAAGCCCCTTCGGTACAATGTCTAATGAACTAAATCTAAAAACGCACAACAGAGCGATTAACTAGGGTTGTCAAATTACTGAACACCCCGTTGTTAAGTTAAATTTATCATCCACAACCCATTACTGTCCCACTGCTGGGCACGGGTCTCCTTTCAGAATGAGAAGGATTTGGCCATAGTCCACCGCGCTGGCCAAGTGCGAATTGGTAGACTACACGTTTGAGCAAGTGGTAATTAATCTCTAATTCATTTTAAATTAATAAAGTAAAATTAGGGTAGTGAACGAAATTAGGGTAGTGATTATTCATCTGCAGCGGCACCACGACGCACATGGTGCTGCGGTTACCGTGCCACTCTGATTCACAGACTGTTTCGGATTCGACCCCGGTCAAATAAAATCGAATTAAGAAATTAGGTTTGCTGGCTCCGAGTATTCGCGTAATTTTTTGTGCGTTTAATAGCACACGTTAAATACTTCTTATATAACGATATGACTTTGTTTTGCCACTAACCATGTACATGTAAGATGTATGTACTATGTATATATAAATGATGGTGGTAGTAACACAATAAGCATTGAGCTCAACTTCAAAGTACCCTTCCCATTCTTATTCTATTCCAGTATTCCGTGACACATTTGACAGCCCTACAACACTGAAAGGCGTTCTGCCGAGATTGTGTACTTTGTTCTGTATAAAAAAATCAAGTTTTTTCACTGTTTTTAATCTGCGTGCCTTCACAACTTCGCTCCTTTTCAGCTCGGGGCCATTTTAATCTATTTCCGTTGTACAGACAAATAAACAGAAAACGACTGCAGTTACAAAGTCGTTTAGTAAAAAATTAACTTTGCGAATGAACGCGCGTTTAGCGAGTTTTTAGAAAAGTCGTTACAATTACGAATTATTGAAGCGTTTAACGTTCGTAATTGGCTATCAAAAGTGGTGATTTGTCATTTATAATATTTTTGTTTATACTACTTTATTTTAGATTTTTACATATTGAAAGTAGCACTGGCAGACCGTTTTAAGCCGCTGGATCAAGAAGAACGAAATTTTGAAAAAAGTCTGTTTAAAGTAGGTACACATACTTGCGCTGATAAGACTATTGAATATTCAGCGCATACACGGGATAGAGTAGACTAGGGTAAACATCTTTTTGTAAAAGGTAAAAATAAGAATAAACCATAGTTATACTTTAAAATAACGCATTAATGCAACAATCAATTTAAAAAAAGAAAAACAAATAAACCAATTTAAAAATCCATTCGTCAGTGCTTATCTACATTCTGTGCAAAATTTCATTTTTAAACTCTATATTGTCTAACGCACATCAGTAATCGTTTCAATTATTGCCTCCAAAAAAATCATTTGAACAATTATTACAAAATTCGATCTTCAGTGGGCAAAACTGGATAAACTGATAATTTATAATGGACATAACGAGTTTTAAACTGTAATGTCCTATGATTCGAGTGGAGCGGCACCAACGCCACCTACTCCTACTTCTACCCAAGATACGAAACAGTATAAATACCTTAATCTCATCAATCAAGTAAAGCTACGTGAATCCTACCCTAAATTATATGATTATAGCTTCCATAACAATGCTCTTCAAATATGCACCCTCGACAACCTTAATACTGCATGAATATTACAAACAAAACACAATATTAGTCAAACAATCCTTAATTTCAAGCTTTCAGTAGCGTCCTGTGTTGTATGAAACGTTGGTAAACTATAAGCGATAATTCGAATCTTTACAATAATAAAATGTATTGTCTTTCACTACTTTTAAATTATTTAGGATATAATAATATTAGACAGGTGATATGCATATTGCATTAATAACGTTAATATCCAATTCTGCCACTTTAAAATTCCAATGCAATTTGATGTAATAACTCATTTTAAATTAACAATAAGATGTAATTCACATCATGAAATGAATTCATAGCAATTACATCTAATTTTCACAAACGCAAAAGTTGCAAGCTGAAAATGAGAAAAATATGATCAACTATTATTTATTGATCTCCAGTCTCAATTAGGTTCAAAAATCTCTCAATTTGTTAATTTCCTCTTTATCACCGGCAATCAAACACTTACCTTATTAATCCCTTGCAACGCGAACAGTTATAATATTTACATCAGTCGCTGATCAAAGACTAAAACATTTATACAACCTTTGATCATAATTTTGGTATATTTTACATAAAAGGAGAATTTAATAGTGTAACTATACTTAATTGATTTAATATATTAAAAGTGGTAGAACCCTTTGTGGTGCGACTCCAGCAGCACCACTGCCACACCTATTTCTGCCTTATAAACAACAGTGTTAAGCGCTGCTGTGTTTTGGTTTGAAGGGTGTGGTAAGCGAGACATACTTTTCCGGAGCGTTCCAGCTTAGCCCTCAGGGGTAGCGGCGCATCTGTGGTCAACCTCAGGTAGGAATATCTAATCCTATCTGGGGTTGATTACAAATGTCCATGTGCGGCAGTAGCCACTTATCATCAGGTGGACTGCATGTTCGTCTGCTACTATTATATTATAAAAGAATATTAAGGAGATTTTCTACAAACCTAAGGGTGAGGTTAGACCCCCTGTGCCGCCTACTCTATGACCAAACAACGTATTTCTTTCTGTCCCGTTTACGTAAATGTCTCCACAGTGTGACTTAAGCGCTTGATGCTCTATAAGTCCCGTTGAAAGCGAGGGCTCAGTGTGCTCCGAACTTTATTCTATTTGACGTGATATTATGATTCTGAATAGCGATATTTATTACGATTCTGTATTATGTTGAATAGTTTGTTGTAGGGATTATGATTATAATTGTTCTTTAAACAAGAATTGTGGATGTGTGGGTAAAGTAATTTCAATGAATTTGTTGTTTTGTTTTGTTTGTTTAATCTTAAGAGAAATATTAATAAAGATCTTAAACCATAATCCATTTTGAGAATTACTTAATTGCAATGGACTTAAAGATGATGTTACTGATCCGATTGCGGTTAACTTTAAGGAAGCCACGTATTAGTTTCTTCTACTAGAATCGCATGATAGATATTCGATTATATAAAATATCGTTATATGAAATTTGCACAACAAATTCTGCACTTGAAAACTTGACAACGGCTTAAATCTTTTATTGTGAGTGAAAACCGCTCAGTTATAAATTGATTATGATTCAAATACTAACAAGTCATCTTTTCTAAAAACTAGAACCACCTTTTTCCAAGTAACCAAATTCCTGTATCTACACATTTCCTTTTGCTATTATTTTTCATAAGCCAATTAAGATAACCACTTCCGTTTGGGTACAAGCGATGGCATTTCCATATTAATGGGGTGCAAAGACACCGTGTTTCCCCTCCATTCATCATAAATCAAGTCCCGCAATGCTCCCGATATAATATGACTTTAGCCAAAGTTGGATGCAAGGAAAACAGACTGTTTCCATATATTTTATTAAATTGAGTATAAAACGATGAATAGAACCCGTTGCTATTTTTTCACGAATTTATTTACATTTACACGTCTATGTTACTCAGGCGTCACGGGACATGTTAGAGCAAAAGCTAAATTTACTTTAGTAATCAAACTAATTTTGCAATCCCATGTGAAGTTGGTAAAAAATTCGCTCCGACTACTAATGATTAAAAAGGTTGCTACTCAGAATTAAGAAGTTCTAAGATGCAACGCATCTATACCTGACCTTAGGGTATATTCCAAATCTATTTGGAATATACCCAACTATAGAAGTCACCACGTGGACTGTATGCTCGTTCGATATCTGTATTTTCAAGAAAAAGTTAAAATTGTACATAAACAAATCTTATGTTAAAAATTAAATCCGAGTAACGAGACACGTACGTTTCCTAAATAGCTAATTTAAAATTCTAAACCCATTCACTGTTACACTCAATTTTCTATTTATCTTTTCGTACCGTGTATGCGTTTAAGACTGATGATCTTTCCCCTTTAATACCCACCCCTAGCATAGAGTTGGTGTTATGAATAACTTTATTCATATTTTGCATCATTTATCAAACTATGTAACAATTGTTCTGGGGACATTTTTATTTTATTTTGTCGAAATGGAAAAATAAGCTTGCAATCCTTCTAAAGCTAAAAAGAATGAACATATTTTATAAGTAAAGATAATATATGTGTGCTACACACATTGATAACAGATGCCAGATTCGAAAAAAATACTTGCAACCCTAGGAGTATTAAGTTAAGATTAAAACTACTTCGCAACAATCCGCTACAAATATGTATGATGGTATATATTTTAAACCATGCAGTATGTACGTTCGCTTAGTAAGTTCGCTTAGCTTAGCGATTAACCGTCGTAGAGTCAACTTACCCTGATGATGCTCCGTTTTGGAGCGAAACACGTGTTGGTGGTGGTATGTATGGTGGTGTATATTTTTAATTTTTGCATCTGCATGCATCCTTTGAGGGAGGGAGGGTGGTACATACTGCATGGTTTAAAATATATACCATCATACATATTTGAAGCGGATTGTTGCGAAGTAGTTTTAATCTTAACTTAATAGCATGGATTTCCGCAAAGTAACGCCTGATACAATTAACTACCCTAGGAGTAATTAGATCTTCTCCCTTTAGTTCCGGGACTAGAATAGGGCTACGGTATCCCCTGCCTGTCGTAAGAGGCGACTAAAAGGGGGCTTCCGGGGTTGCGGGCGGCAAGAGTGGGAGCTCGAACCGCCCGGCCAGCGGCCCCGGGAAGGACGACGGTATGTGTGGTCGCATACCGTCGTATACACCAGATGGTGTGGCGAGAGCCAAGCTCATCTGGGCGGAGCCCGACGGGGCAACGCGCTAAGAGGACTCCGGTTGCGTTCCTTTGGAGATCCCGGAGCCCTCAACGCAGCGCAGAGGACGGCCACCGGGAGGGGTTTTAGTGCGGTAAAAATCCCACATAACTCGGCGTCGCTCCCACGTTGTCGGGTACCTTTCGAAGGTTTCCACCTCAACAAAAAAAAAAAAAAAGGAGTAATTAAATCTACATTACTATACCCTTTTAATTGGGACACAGAATAGAGATCGAATTCTAAAAGATTCTGCCACCTCTAAATTAATTTTTCATTAGGCTAAAGATTTACCATAATTTAAAGGTCATTTAAATTGAGCTTCTGGTTTCTAATTTAAAGTATAGTCCATTTATTGTTACGTATAAAATAATAATCACAATGTTAAGCATGTACAATGTCATCGTAGTCCTTGATTTCTTTTGATTACTCATACAATTTACTGGCACAAAAAATGACAGAGATCCCCAAATAAACTTATGGAGCCCAAGAATTTGTCCACTCACGCGTTCGATTAGGCACTCTTTGGGTGGCTTCGGGTTATTTGATGATATCAAGTACTGATTCGGGATACTTAAACAATTAACTGAGATTAGTATTTTTCAAAATTCGCTATAAACTCCGTGAAAATAATTGTAGATGTCAAATTACTGTTAAGTTTAAATAACTTTTGTTTGCAACGTATTTTTATAAACTAACTACATTTAATACCTATTTACTAACTAAATTTGAGACGGATTATGAATTTGAATAAAATGTTAAGTGTCACATTTACTGTTAAATTTTACATGATTTTATCAAAACAGCATTAAAGAGACGTCATTAAATAATTTGATTAATTTATTGTATCGAAATAAGTTAATTTTGTGTCTAATTTAATCGAATGCAACTATTTATTTATAATAGGAGTATTATTATCTACTAGCTCGCTACCGGCTTCGCTCGCGGTCGTAGGTTGATGACAGTTATTTTTATCAATGTTTTTCCCTCGGCAACAATACTTTTGTCAGGGCAAAAGGTGCCTTTGTCCTTTTCTGGACCTCTAACAACTTGTTTACTAAATTTCATAACAATCAGTTTGGTAGTTAAGGTGTTAAAGTGTACCAAAAAAATTTACTGCCATATTTATAATATTACTTAGGGTACAATATATTATTACAAGTTCCAAAATTCTGTACTTTTCCTTTTTATTCCACTGTTAAATTACCATGATTGTACTGAAAACATTCAAGTTAGTAGAATTAGTCTTCATCCTGACTACCGCACGCTAGATCACTAATGAAAACGTAATGATGTAGCAGAATCATTTAATCAGCTCCCTCGACCCCTGTTCTTAAAAGATTTTTACTTTTTACTTCAAAGGGGTACCTACATATTAATGACTCATGAGATTTGTTAAAAGAAAATGTAGATTTTGTGTTAGGGATGTAACAAACGGACACGTTGCTATAATTATCTATCTATAGTATCTACTGCCCATTGGCGTAACTACATAACCAACAAACAAGCAAACTATAAAATTGATCAGAGATACGTCATAAATCCATTTTTCACTTCTGGGCATGGGTCGAGTGTAAGGTTTAAGGCCATAGTTCACCGCGCTGGACACTCGTCCAGCGCGGTGTTGTGAGATGTTGTGAGTTAATGCACAAGTGTGAGTGACAGAGCACACACCCTTTGAGCACTTTTTCTTAGGAACTCTCAGGACTGTAGGTTCTTCACGATGTTTCCTTCACCGTTATTTAAAAAATCTGAGGTGCTTGCCGCGAATTCAAACTTCGAACCCACTCATTAAGATGTCGAGTTTAAACCACTAGGCTGCCTCTGGTACTCCCACTCACACTAATGATGGTATCACAGTCAAGCTATTTAGTTTAGTATCACAAACAAAACAGTTATAATGCCCAAAGGATTAATTTTATAAGAGTATCACATAGATTTTATTTCCAAAAAATACTGGAAATATGAATAAAATAACAAGGAAAAACGGTGTCTCAGAAACTATAATAACAGAAGTACGCTTAAGGAAGTCGAGACACGAAACTGCACTTATTCTCAATTCTTTGTCAAATAAGATAGGAAATTTAAAAGATCTCAGATTCCTCCCATCGGAGCTCAGGCCAAAAAAATAGACTTCGCTTCTCGAAAAAAATATTCAAGCATACCAAATTGAGTTTTTTTGCGCAGTACCTACTTATAATTACGTACATTACATATTAAACATCTTATAACAATTGAGTTCAGTACAAAGAAGATCTGTTACCATATTTTACCATAATAAATGCTAAGACTCGTTGAATGGTGTAAATATAATTAAAATATCATAAAAAGTATCAATTCGTAATATTAGCAATATCTTCTATATGCACTAGTTATTCATAAAACGGAAAATTTGTTTTTCAATGCAATACACAGATTCAGACCTATAAAGACCAAAAATAAAACAAATATGTGGTTTTATCTTTTTTGCAAGTAAATAAAAATTTAAAATAGGTATATATACAAGTAATAAGTCACTTTTAAACAACAGGCCAAAGGTTAGTCAACGCAACCAAATTCAATTTAAAGTATGTTACCACACAAAAACCAAAAATATATATACAGGACCAAAAATATAAACAAAATCCACCCCTCTTCACCGAAAACAACCCCCGTGACTTTCATAATCCAAACAGAATTATGTAATCAAATTAATGTGACAGGGCCGACGCGCCGCCATATTTAAATACTTAATACATTATTCCTAGATGATTTTGCTAAATGATAAATAGTTTTGTAATCTGTGGCGCGTGACACTTTCTTTTTGATAAGGGGAAGTTTATTATCCAAGTTATCAATCTTGATGTCTTTGTTGCTTAAAATATTAACATATTTTTGATAAATGAAATGACAATTTAGGTAGTCTGTTGAGTTATACTCTTTGTTAAAGATAGATTTGGTTACATTGTTTGAGGGTTAACATTAGAAAAAATGCTTTATCGGCCGAATGTTATGTAAAAAATAGTTCAGTGCATGTCATATTGTAGAATATTACAAAGAGTTTAAAAAAATGGTTTCTGAAATTCTATTAAATAATTTGTTTATATTTATGCTCATGTAAATTTATCAAAAACCTTTTTCGATCTTGTCTGTCGCTCTGTCAGTTTCATATCTGATTTCACGTATAATCACAACCTCTGCTTGTTTCCTTCTAAGCATTATGAGTAATGACGTATTTAACACAAACTATTCCCATAAACACGCGCGGAAAATTCATCAATTCATTAAAATATCATTGCTCTCCAACATAACATGTTCAATTAAAAAAGTACTGTACTTGTATATTTCACCAATCAACGGCAAAAAATCCAAAAATCCACTAATATTCCGTACAGACTCAGACAATGGACGTCTATATCCGACCGGTCAATTAGGGCCATTCCGCGTCGAAAAATAAATAAAGGCAACAATAAATAAAAAGCGAAATATATCGGCCTCGTTGAACGCAATCCGATATGACAGGTGACGCGACGATCAAAGGCGTCACGAGTGGCCAGTCATCCCCAAATGATTATCGGTTCCTTGGACGACGGATCGGCTTTGCTTTATTGAGCGTGATAAAAAATGGATTCCAAGTGTAAACGGTATTGTGGTGCTATTTATTTAGGCTCAGATTTCTATCGTGACGGCAATATTTGGAAATTGTGCTATCGTGTTATGAGATCGCTGCGTTTTGTAATTGAATACTGATAGTCGATATCGGTAAGTATCGTGATTATCTGCTGATGCTGCGATAGCCTTTGTAGATTATGTAATGTTTACGATTACGCACACCTACACCAGCGCGGTGGACTATACCCTAAACCACTCTTACTCAGACAGAAGAGCCGTGTCTAGCAGTGTTACAGTAATGAGTTGACAATGATTACCTATTTATAAGGAAAAAGTGTACAAACGTATATTTTCAATTTCTGCACTTAAAAGTAAGTAAGTAAGTTTTCAGGTAAGTGTATATTAAATAAAAAATATTAAACTGTGATATAAGGTTAAATCTACAATAATTGTTTTAAACATCAGATCGTAAAAATGTTCAACATAACATGACGCATACTGTAGGCCAAAAAGAAGTGTCATCTAATCTTCATCATTAAGGGTCCTTTAGATCACAAAGATTAATGCATCGTCATCGATACTTGATACATACTGAGGTATACATTTTAAACATCAAACATTAGAGATTCAAACAGGACTTATAAAATGTAAATACAGATACATTCACATATTTCAATAGTTAGCATAATAATTGCACTTTTGAAAAATAGTCCCATTTAAGATGAAAAATAGTCCCATGTAATATAGATTTTTTTTAATTCTTAGTACCTACTAACTAAAAATTTAAAAAAAATACTACAAGAGAATTACTAAAGTTAACTACAGTAATACTAGATAATAAATCCAAAATATAGCCTGTGCTATATGTACTTGGTACTTTCATTTATTATATTTGAGCCTAACGATAAAGCAGACGTGCTACATGATGGAAAGTAGTCAACGTCGCCTATAGACATTTGCAACACCAGAGGATTTGCCAATGCATCGCCAGTTTAAAACTTACATAATTTATACGAAACCAACGACACCTCATATTATTTTTAAATCTGTCAAATTGTTTAGGCATGCCAAAGAATAAGACATTCGCTCGAAAATCATTACCTTCGGCACTTAGGTAAAAAGGTGTCTATATTTTCTTTCAAAATCCTCCGTCACCTGGTTTTAATCGAATATTAAAGCTATACAAGGCAACCATTGTTACCGCGGACTTTGTGCGGCTAATACAAAACATTGTTACGTAAATTAATCTATTATGTTTTGCAGAAACGCCCGCATTTTGATATACTTCGCGGGATTAGATTAGTTGATTGAAAGTTATTTGATTGACAGGTTATTTACAGTTTGTAAAGAATTTATTTTTATTTAGAAATTGTCATTTTATGAAAGTACAAGGTAATCGGATTTTCTTTGTTGTATGACAGTATCATACATCGGCCATTGTATAATATTTTAAATATTTCTTATTCTTCTTCGAACTTCGAATACTTAATTCATCGTTTTAGTTGGTAAAAAATTATGAAATAAGCAATTTTAAAAATTGCTTTAATTTTTTACATTATATGACTCTTGTAGATAATTTATGGATTTTGGACTCATCAATTTGAAGTGTGCCTTGTTAGTTCGGCAGTAAGTATTAGTTTTCATAATTCATTTAAAGTTATATTTCTACATTCGACTAAACCTTCTGGGGCAAAGTATGAAATTTTCCAATTGGAATCGCGATGACTTTTATTGCAAAACTTTTCAATTGTAGCTGGTTTCCAGACGGTGAGATCAAGATAGTGTTCTTTCCAGCGGGAATACTTTAACTGCTCTAACCTTTGAACACTATTTGATTTTTAGTTTTGCAAGATAAAAGATTTCTTAAGAAAATTAGCACTTCCATGACGCTATGATGTACTTAAAGAGACGCATTTATCCATGTGGATAAGAATACTATTTGCAATTTAATTGCTTTTCGCTTGCAAAATATACTTTTTTATATGTTAGCTATATTTGTATGACCGAGCTACCTTGGAGCTCCGGTAAGTTATTCACGAAACATGGTTTCTCAGCAAATCTCCATCCCAAATTATAAGAATTCGTTTATTAAATAATGAAAACCGAACTTTATAATCGAAGAATATAAAATAAAATATTTAATTTAATAAATATAGAGTAATATTATATTTTCCGGTCGAGTAAGTTCCAATCTCCTCCACAAAAAGTTTTGATAAAAATCTTACATTAATACTCGTACATTTAAAAAAATTGTTCCTTTAACAGTGTCTTTTTGCTCACTTTAGCAGATGTATAAAAACCGATGAAATCCAATGATGCATTTAGCTTCTAACCATGTAGCAATGAATCACACTCGGTGGGAGTTAAAGATAAATCAAAAATAAATCACTCCATCCCTTATAGCCATAAAACCCCGCTTAAGGCGTGTGTTACGATGTAATACGTATTTGATAGTGGAAGAATTTTAATATAGTACAGTTAGTAAATTATTATTTGAAAGTGACCAGTATTGTTGTACCGGTAAGGTGCCTGTCACATCTATTTCTACCATGCAACTTTTTCGTTTTAGTGTATGTGTGTGGATACCGATTGACCCATATGGGACAATTTAGATGGTACTCGTAGAACCCTTTGTGGTTCGACTCCGGCGGCACCACCGCTACACCTATTTCTGCCTAATAATAACAGTGTTAGCTGCTGTTCCGTTTTGAAGGGTGTGGTAAGCTGCTAAAGTAAGGGGGACATACTTTTCCGAGGCGTTCCAGCTTAGTCCTCAGGGGTAGCGACGCATCTGTGGCCAACCTCAGGTAGGAATATCTAATCCTATCCGGGGTTGATTACTTATGTTCAGGGGTGGTAGTAGCTACTTACCATCAGGTGGACTGCATGCTCGTCTGCTACTCCTATATTATAAAAAAAAATCTTAGTTCTCAGGTGAAATATATGTTATAGAGTTCAGATAAAACTTATTTTCTAAGTGTACTGGGCTACAAACTATCATATACGTCAATGACTATTTACCATCACATGCTATTTCAGTTATGCTGCGCTGCTGCTATAAATGTTGGTGCTTGGTTCTTAAATAGAGGGCTCTACTTCATATCAACGATACGACGACAACAGAAGATTGGACTTGCGTAAACGATATTTCAATATTAAAGGTTAATTGAAATGACCACAGAATCATCCTTAACTAATAAATTATTGCTTGACCAGTTTTTTGATCACAAAATGGAGTCACATAATATGTATACTTACTTGACATGCTTATAGAGCAGAAACAGCAAACATGACCTATCTACCTAACGTGCAACCGTGTGATTATAATTCATTCATTTCTTAAAGATTTAATAATAATATTAATAAACGTTTATTTCGGATACGTCTCCATAGATGGATAATAACAATTTCACTTATATAACTAATGTTAGTAACAAATACACGAACCAGTAAAACATAACACATACTACTTTGCGCAAAAGTGCGACGATGCCATGTGTAAGGACATCCAATATTTCTGTATAGGCCCGTCCCACCTGTTCGCCACAGTTTGCAGCAAGCTATTTAAGAAGATCATTTTATAAAAAAAAATGTTGATAGTATTTTTTGTTATTTTTTAACTTTTACTAGGCTCAAGGATGATTTTTTATCGAAATCGTGACCAATATTTAACTAAAAGTGTATAACAATCTTGAATTATATTTACACAAATGTAATAATTATAACATATTATGTATGCTCATTAACAATATCGGCTATCTTACAATGATGTCATACATATCAATACTGTACAGTATTTTCATATTAGCTCCCATGGCCTCCGTGGCGCAATCGGCTAGCGCGTTCGGCTGTTAACCGAAAGGTTGGTGGTTCGAGCCCACCCGGGGGCGCTTTATTTTGAAAATAATATATTTTGTAAAAAACTATATATTTATATCAAACGATATATTTACCATTTTTTATTGATGTTAGATCAAGCTTAAGATAAATAAATAAATAAAAACTCAAAATATTTCCAATAAGCATGACCACACTAATCCTAGTGAATTTTCGGGATAATTACAATTAAACATTTTGAACCAGTTATTTCTGATTTACCACTTAGATAAAAGTTGTCAGATGAATTTTAACGTACTTTTCAATCGCAGAGATGGTCCGTAACTTGCAACACGTCATTCATCGGTATTAAATTACTTGTTTAGTAGTTATATAACAAAATGCTATTATTATCGTATTCGCACCATCTATAAGCCTATAATATCAGATACATTGATTGACCACTCCCACTTCGATCGTCATAGTTATTGTCAATTACTATAATGGCGAACAGCTTCCATTAACATTATACTGTTTTATTATTGTTGTATTGTTTAACAGGAATCGAACAAAATATATACAAAACGTCCATATTCCCGACGGCTATTAGACGGCCATCATTCCAGTTTATTATTGTTTCCATTCTTTTCATTTTTTCTATGGCAACACAACTCCAGATCGCAATCACTAAATGTTTGTTATAAGATTATAGCAATCGTGCAGTCTATCTGATGATGATGGCCGTCCATACACATCTATAAAACAACTCCATATAGAAAAGTGATTCTACCTAAAGCTGATCACAGGTACGTTGGCAAACTTGTGGACTTTAGCCCGTTATCCATAATCAACTGAATTATGAGTAACTATAGTACCCGTATTGATCATTTTTGTCTACTAGACATTGTCTAATTTCGATCTGTGGGAGGCAAGAATTAGGAAGCTTTATTTTTATAAATAACTGTAGTAAGACGGACCCTCATATTAGTTAGTCGGCATAAAAATCTTTTCATCGAAACCCAAGAACTGTTTCATGCTAGAAATAGATGTGGCGACTGCGGCACTCTCTTGTTCTAACTAAAACTTTCTTTTATTTTTATTTCTATACTATCTTCATTAACTAAATAATTGTCTCTTGATAATATTATATTATCTTACAAATTATGTTCGACTAGCGTTTTATTACTTTATCAGTTAATTAGTAGTCAACTGCTGTGATAACAAACATTATTACTTAATAGAAACCTTTATTATCAAATTAAGTCATTATTATTGTTCTATTCAAGCCCATTAGTGAACCACATGGAGTGGCGATCGTAAAATGAATTAAATTTATGCCTAAATATAATTCATGATTGGTAATTATTATGAGCCCCATAATATTTTACATTAGATGCATATTGGACAGAGTAGCAATAGCCATTTAAACTACATGTAAGCCACTAATGAGGATGAAAAGATTTGATTAGTTATGACAAATGAAATTATGCAGTCGTCACGCTCTAATTTTTATTAAACGCGCATGCAGTATGTCGAATGTTCAGACTACATTAAAGAACTGCACTTAACTGAGTACTGTGGTACAGTAAAGTACTCAATCTTTAAAGCCCATAAAGAAATGCCTAGAGCCCCAATATCTGTAGTTATCCATGATATTTTGATATCATGATATCCTTCTGATAACGTTTATGCTGAAATCATGCAGAAGCACTTCCGTAATTTGACTATGTATATTTAATGATAATTTTATTGTCAATTATCAATTATATCAAAAATTTAAATCAAATTGCTTATGCAAAATCCAATTAAGCCCGTATAAATTGCCACAAATCATTGCAATATTATCATTCTCACATCTTTTAAACAAACGGCCCTTAATATTATTTAATCCCACAAAATGAGCCAGAATTAATTCATGTGCATCGTTTATCATTTTAAAACGCGTCTCACATAGCATAATATAAAGTATGGGACCCAAAACGGTGCCCAAAAAACCCCTATGATGAATGTGCCTGATAAATGGAGCTCGCTAAAAGCTTTGCCTTCGTATTATACTTTTTACAAAATATGCTATAACACATGTAATTACGTGATTTATTGTACAACTTTTGATGGATAGCTAGTAAATAGGTTTTTGTAATAGATTTAGAAGAAAGGGTAAAATTACAGTCTAGTCAAGGCATTATATAAATGCCAGCGTAACAGAGCATTTACAACATAAACTATAATAGCTTGTAATAAAGTTAGTTTTAAATATTGATTTTATATATATTGGCTTTCAATGTATTTAAATAATCATATAGGTATCGTCTATGTTAATTTTTTCATTTGAATTTGGTTATATTGGTTTGTTGTTGTTGCTCGTTTGATCAGGGTTTAGATAATTCAATCTATACCTATACTTTTTCAAATATATAACGAAATTGCTTTGTTTGTTGAATTGTACAAATTTATATACTTAAATTGAATTATCAAATTGACATTGAATTATTTAAAATGATTAATTAAAACCACTTCAAAGTTTCAAACCCTTCTTAAATTAAAATGTTAAAATCCAGCCATCAATACAAAAAATCAACAGCAAATTCCAGCTTCAACAAATTAAAATTATTCATGAGGTATCATGAGATTTTTTATAGCATCCTTCGAAATCAAAACAAATATGGTTCTCAATTAATTAACGACTATCGCTACCGAAGGACCTTTGGGAACGTTCCCGGTTCGCTCTCTCTTTTCAACCGGGAATGGGAGAGCAGGACAGCCATACTTCACTAATTAGACCACCCGTCGATACGCTTCTTAATTACCTCAGTATAATTTGTGTTGGGAATTTTTATTAGTTGAATAATGATGAAAGTTTCATGGAAGTTTATAAAAACGCCGGCTTGGTTAATTCATTTGAAAGTAAACTACTCAATAATAAATGATATAATAATTAATAATGTATAAATTATTGGGATCGAAAAAAGTAGTTCTTAACAACTTGTTCGTTTTTACGTTCTTACTAGATACGAGTATCACTGCTAGGCGATAGAAGACTAAAATGTCCGAGGAGTAAAGGAGTAAAGGAGGATACTTTCCTCCTTCACTCCTTTACTTCTCTGACATTTTAATTGACAATTAAAATTGGGTAATTTGCATGTTTCTTTGGTTTTTTATTACTTTAAAAATAACGATATACATATTTTAAATTAAAAAGAATGTTATCCACTCAAATCCTAATCGCTTCTATATTCATATTCCTTTTTTCTGTGACACTGCCTGACGTCCTGAAGGAAATTCTATATTAGCAAACATTCCAATAGATTTCTTAAAATTTCTTAAAATATTTTATTTTCTAACGTCTGTCTAAGCCCTTATGGCACTTTATTCCTTTTTCCAGAAAACTAGTCATGATCCGCCAGACTTGCACAAGACTTCAGAATCTAGATTACCATTAATACGTGTGAGTTCAGACTTTACTTCAGTCCGTAATAAACCTAAGTCATAACACTTTCTCGAAGCCCGTGACTAAACTAAGTTGGTTAAGTCAGGTGGTGGGAAAAAAGCGGTTCTTTGTAGCCGAGTTATGGCGGTAAAAACCTGGACACGGGCGCCATCTGCCGCTGACAATGGGAAGATTTATCGCCTACTCTCGCAAGTCTCCAGTCTGGGTTGGTGTGGTATAAATTATAAGAAATAGCGTATTAGACGTATGATGTTCCTCTTTGGATTTTTCAAAGATGCAAGCTTGGATAATCTGTAATTATAAGAGGCATTACAAAAGAAGTCATTCTGTATATCTAATATTTTAAAAGAAAGCTAAAAAGTTATCTAATAAAAAATCTTATTAGAAATTTTAGATTTATCTTTTATCTGTGCTTTTGGGGACGTAAATCTCAAGAATGATTGAATCAATTTGTAAGAAAGTTTTCAGTGTCTTTTTTTTTTTTTCAGATACTTGATTACACATACACACGTAAATACTCGTATTACATTAGCTTTTTGTGAGTATATTTGTGTGATTTAAATCACAAGAATATATAGATAAGATTGACTTTTAACAATATAATATACGAGTAGATTAATGGCATGCAATTTATGGAAAGAACTTCCAATAGCAATACTGTCCGTAAGCTACTACATCTAGTGTTTGCTTTATCACTAGAGTTCGTTTATATTAGTTAACCCGCTTGAATCTTATAACTTAGACCACACCTTGCAGTTGTCTCGTAGATTAAAACAGTATGTAGGGATGGAGTTCACTATACTAAGCATGTATGTACTCCGCTGACTGAAAGCTAAGTAAAATAGCACTTGCGCTGTTTCAGTATATTGTATTTCAGTATAAGCCCTATTGAGAGACAGTCTGAATATTGTATAAATTGTATGGTACTTCTTTTGTTGGCGAATATGTAAAAAGCTTTTCTTTGTATACCGAATTCGACATTAGAGTATTTTTATGTAAATGTCTTAAGTAACTAAGATATTTATGAATGGGACCAATATTTGCGATTAGTTGCCAGCGCTACCTGTAAGACTTTTAAGGTAGGTAGGTAACCTCATTGAAACATCCTAAGAAGAGATATATAATTCAATGTGCAATTTTTTGAAACTGAAATAGAATTATTAATGAAAAACCCCCTCCTACAATATACCGTAGTAAGAGATGCACTGATTGTGGATTCCAGTTGAAACATTAATGTTTTCTTAAATAAAATTAGAAATCTTGAACATGGTATTTCAGTTTGGAAACTTCATAAATCATAATTTTATAAGATTGAAGTACCATGGGACCATTTCATTGCAATTCAACTGATGGTAAAATGTGAGTATTGTGCAACCACGTGTTACTTACCACACCAAACTTCATATAGAACCAAGTGTGTTACCTGAAGTCGACCACAGATGAGTTTCCCCTCCCGATGACTAAGTTGATCACCTTATATGCAAGTTAGCATGTATCCTTACTCTTTCACCGAAAGTCGAAGACTCCTTTGCGCTAGAAATAGGTGAGGCAATGGTACTTCCCTATTTAGACCATACTGGACCATACATATATCTTTACAAAAACTTGGCAAAATATTAAAAAAATCGCCAAAACCAAATTAAAAACAGACAAAAGTTACGCCAACTGGTTGGAGCAAACGAATCGCCCTAATTCAATTTGTATGGACACAGCGAGCTGCATGTTTATTCAACAATTTCACTGTTTATTCATTTTCATGTTGAACGGATATAATTAATCTGATAACCAGTGATAAAAGGAAATTGGGTTATTTGCTTGATTTTTGATACATACCTACTTACTTGCATAAATGATTTTTATTTGATTTAATAGAAGATGCAATTGTAACCTGATATAGGCCTGCATTATTAACGAATTACCTACTGTCCCACTGCTGAGCTCGTGCCTCCTCTAAAAATTAGAAGAAATAGGGTACCTACCATAGACCAGTACCCTTACTATGAGTTTTCAAAACATCCCACATTTATGTTACGTTTACTCAATCCATTGTTCTGTTCCGTTTGCTTCAATAGAATGAGTTGTTGAAAGCGCACCACTGAGTAAACGAAAATAAGTAGATAAATTCTCAACTGACGATGAACATTTCGTCTCCTTCATATCTTCTTAAAAAAGTGAGACAAAATCGAAAGCGCCATTTTGTCAATTTAGACATTTAATGTTACGTTACCGACACTATAGTTCTGATACAATCCGTTAGGGGCGCTGATACCAAAACAGTCACATTTGTCAAAACGTAAAAACTCATGGTAAGGGTACTGTATTCGTACCCACAGTCCACCGCGCGGGCCAAGTGCGGATAGGTACAATTAACATACCTTAAATAAGTATTTTAAAGATCACTCAGGCGCGTGAAAAGCAAGAGGTAATTAAGTTCAAAAGTCCAACAAACAAGACTAGGTATTCTTAATTCCGAGGAATATCGTTGACCAATAATAATAATATAGGTATAGCCAATATTTGAACGTTACTTCAGAAATTATCACCAACGTAAAAATATAAAGAACTTTTACTTCAAAAACTTATTTTTATATAGCGAATTTATCTGCATAAATTGTGCTACGGGTCCAAATTTTTATGTGTCTGGCAAACCAACTGTTCCCTCGTTTATACTATATGTACACAGAATAAACAAATACCGCCAGTCTGTCTGTGTGCCTCCTTTTACGATTGGAAAACGCTGAAATAAAAAGCTTGTTCAACGGACGGTATTCCTGTTATTTTTTTATTTTCATGCTGTTTACATGCTACAGAATTCTAAAAAAATATCAAATCTCGAGATACGAGTACCAT
The DNA here is from genome assembly GCF_041222505.1 of Epargyreus clarus. Taxonomy (NCBI): domain Eukaryota; kingdom Metazoa; phylum Arthropoda; class Insecta; order Lepidoptera; family Hesperiidae; genus Epargyreus; species Epargyreus clarus. Next base: position 15,365,889 of record NW_027332223.1, read on the forward strand.
ATACCTATATCTTTATTTATTCTAGACGTACTTTTGTAAGGACTAAGATTTTGTAAAACTATATTTTTCATAACAATAGAAGAATCCAACGATCAAACAACCCAGCTACTGGGAAGTGGCCCCTGCCGCCGATGGACACCTGTACTAAATTCTAAATAGAACTAAGCTCCGCAAGGGTCGGTCACAGATGCGTTGTTATTGCGTTTACCACGTCCTTCAAACCAGAACACAGTAGCATTACACTGGTGTGATACAGCAGAAATAGGTACGTTAGTGACTCCGGAGCCATAAGGATTCTATCACTTTTAAATATGAACCTATACCCTGGTCTACTTCAATTTCATTAAAAATAAACATGACAAACCCAACGTACCTAAGAACCTATATCCACGTAACAGTTTAAAAAGCCTCGCCAAAGGGCAAGAATGTGTACAGTATTTTAGTGTGTATGGGGCCGCTATACAGGGCGTATTTGCAAAGTACGTAGCAGAGTGCTTCAAAGTTAATAACACGGCCGTCGCAATTAAAACGTACCGCACACCTTTAAGGATTACTAACTGCGTTTTATTACGGATAGTTCCCATTGCGATATTGGCAAAAGTCCGAAATTACGTTGTAATATGTAGAGAATTTATATAAAACGATAAACCCGACTGTTACTCCCACAATTTAGAAGAAACCAACGATACGTCATGTGATAAAATCCAGCAAGTTGATTGGGCTACAGGGTGCGCCAAAGAATCAGACATTCAGACGCACGAAAAAGTTTACCCTCCACAATTATATACAAAGTGTTCCAAATGTGAATTTACCTTGGACGGTAGTGACCTGCCACCAAGCGGACTGTAAACTTCTTGTCACTCCAATTTTATAAAAAAGATACCATAACAGTCACAATGTAGCCAAAAACTCTTTATCAATATAACAGTATGCAAAAGCTACCTAAATGAAACTTAGCAATTTCTGGCTCGCCAAAGGTCAAGACTGAGTGCCGCATTTTAGTGTGTATATGGCCGCTATAAAGGACGTATTTGCATAGTACGTAGCAGAGTGCTTCAAAGTTAATAACACGGCCGTCGCAATTAAAACGTACCGCACACCTTTAAGGATTACTAACTGCGTTTTATTACGGATAGTTCGTATTAGGATACTTGTAAAAAGTTTAAATAACTTTGTGGTAAAATACTTTGCATATCTATTATATCTCTTTCTATTTGACAGATTTCCGGCGTTCTTGGGAGTTTCTATATCAGAGGCAACATCGCTATACTTAACTATTTTTACCGTATGACAGCAGTGTTAATTTATGCTGTGTTCCGCTTTGAAGGGTAATTATATCGAGGCATTCCAACTTAGGTTTTTTTATAATATAAGAGTAGAAGACGAGCATGCAGTCTTCCTGATGGGTAGTGGTTACTGCCGCCCATGGATATTTGTAATCAACTCCAGATAGGTTTAGTATTCGTACCTGAGGTCGGCCACAGATGCACCGCTGCCCCTGAGGACTAAGTTGGAACGCCTCAGAAAAGTATGTCTCCCTTACCACACCCGTCAAACCAGAACACAGCAGTGCCTAACACTGCTGTTATGAAGTAGATATAGGTGTAGCGGTGGCGCCGCCGGAAACGAACCAAAAAGGGTTCTACCACCTTCAACCACCACCTTCTCAGGGGTAGTAACGCATATACCTCAGGTAGGAATCTAAGAAGGTTATTTTATCAAACATCAAATTAGTAAAAACATCCTCACTGAATCTGAACACACCCCACGTCGCATCTAAGTGACGTCATTTGAAATGTAAACAGACTGCGCGAGCCTGTGTTCAAGCGTTGCACTTTTAACACGTTCCCTGCGGCACAGATTTTTCTGTACTTTCCATTACTGCGTTACGAGTTGTTTTAAACCTCGTCCTATATCCGACATTGTGGCGGCACGAGGCGTGTTAAATCCCACCGCCCGAAGGAGACTAAAATCCTTTTTTTGGCGCCAAATAAGACAAAATCGACGGCTTTTGTCTTGATTATTATTAACAATGAGTTTATTAACCTAAAACTGCCGCCGCCCTTGGTTAAATTCGTTACTTTAGATTCTATGGGTAAAATAAAATGTGGGTCTAATGCACCTCGGACCGCACTGAAAAATGGCAGGTTTCCATATAATTTAGTGATGGGAAAATAAATATCGATTTTATTTTATTGTTTTTATTTATCAACGTTATGGACAGAATGAATACAAAAAGGGGAAAAGTTATGGATGTTTTTCATTGAAACATTTCAGACAATAAGGTTTTTTGCAAACAGTGCATTTCGTGAGATTTTTTTTTGGTTTTTTTGTCTGCCTCACGACATGTCAAGAATGTGCGGAGTTTTTCGTAGCATCCGACACATCTCTTCTTCTTTGGACCCTTATCGAGATGATGTGCTTTCTTTGCAGTGGATTCTGAAAAGTAGGAGCGAGTAGATTAGGGTAAAGAGTAATCGGAATACTCGGTAACGATTTTGCCTACGTTTCCTATATCAATAATGTAGCTGCTTAACTTTTGTTTGAACCATAACAGGAAACGTAATTATCTATAATGTAATTTCTTACTATACGGATATACGCCTAGCCTGCCAAGTCTCACTACTGGACTTTCACCTAGACAGAGTATATTTGTGACTTACCTGTTTTTGAAATATCTTCCTGTATTCTGATTCTGGCTCAGATTTTTCAACCGGTTTTTCTTCATCTTCCTCCATAATCAACTTTTTTCGGCAACGTTTCGACATGATAATTTTCAACATAAAGACAGCGGTCCTACTTCGTCGCTACGCAGCCTCGACTGCGTTGCACAACACTAACCACGTGAAGCTAGCGTGGGGTGCGGTACGAGGTGTGTGGGGAAACGAGGCGTTCCCAACCTCGTTCCGCACTGTGTTAGCATTATTATTTGTTCAGTGCGGTACGAGGTCTAATAAACCCGACATTAGGTTGGTGTACCATAGAACTAGGAATCAGTAGCACATCACAAACATATAGTTATCACTCTCCTACACTGAACCAGACGGAAGTTATGCCTCCCGCACCACAGAGAAGTTAAAGTTTTTTCTTACCGCTATAACGACCAGACATGGACGAGGTGTTTTAAGCCGCGTTCCGCAGCTAACGTGTTAAGAGCAACGTAGTAACGGGTTTTATTAAACCAAATCCTCGTTTTCGTGAATACGTATGTGTGCTGTACGATTAGGGTTGTCAATTTATATTATACAATTGTCCACGTAGGGTTGCCAATGTTACCGTAAAATGTTAAAAAAAAATTAACAAAAAAATAAAACCGACTTCCATGTCACTTCAAACTAAAAACTAATTCAAACAAATGTTGGTTTAGTACATAGTCCTGAAATCGGCGCTCAATACATTTCGATTGATAGCGGCGTAAACAGTGTGCCCAATATGAGCGCCGACTTCAGAAATATGTATCAGATAGGGTCTGAATTCATATGGAATGGACCCACCCGCTCGCAGGGCCTCACCGCTTTGCTCGCTTAGTTTTATACTGTCTTATATGTTCCAACCTAACCTAACCAATTCAATACGAAACACTATAGGTAAGGCTATATGAAATACGATATTACTGGCTAGGTTAGGTTGCAACAGAAAAGTAAATAAATCAAACGAAGTGGTAAAACTCTGCGAGTGAGTAGGTCCAATTTACGAAGAAAAACTACAAGTGTCCAGATTATCCAATATCCTAAATGTTAAGAAGTTCACACAAGACTCACGCTGTCGTGTAATCTTCAAGATACGAAACAAAATTTAATACTACGTCAAAAGAAAAGAAAAGAAAAAGGTTTTTTTACTCAAGGTAGAGCAATCCCAGCGCCACCTAAGAAGTCCTTAATATTTGAGCGACGCTCAAAGGGTGACGCGCGAAAATCTTGTTAAACTTAATGAACAAACTTAGTCTCACTTAAATTGGACACTCCTACCCTGGCGCCTTGTTAACTAATTCAATTTAATTATTATATTGAAAACTTTCGTTTTGGAAGAAACTATGTTAAGACTAATGTGTAGTTTTGTTTGTCGACTCATTGTTCCTACTATTTTTTTTTATTTTAGTTTAATTAAAAAAATAGTAGTAGTAGTTAAGTATATTTGTTTCGAGCTGGTGTAGCCGTTCATGGATGCGGTACCCAAATAAAATGAAAGCAGATGCCTATTTAAAAATGATATCGGTTGAATTTCCATTCCTTTAAACGCTGCCATAGTCGTGAGACGGTAGCTTCCTTGGCTTTTTATTATTATTTTTTTTTGTTTGTATAAAGTACCAAGTGTACTAATAGGTACTTTATATTAATTACGATCTAGCCTAATTTATGACAAATGAGTAATTCTACGCTAACTTAAACTGCTAAATAATCATATAATGAAGGTGGCGTCCTCTGACACTGCACTTCTTTGTTTTAACACATAAGGGAGTAGACACATTGTTCTTGTGTTCTATAATGTTCACTTATCACTATTTCACTAACACTACACTGTGTCATGGCACAAGCTCAAAGGGTTTATTCCGTTTGAGTCTTCTCACTAGGTCCGTTGTATCGAGAACTGGATCACCTCGATATTGACGTGATGTTTTTATTAATGTTATAAACACGGGTATCAAACTAGTATACAGTTCAACCGAGAGTAAGTGGCAACTGCCGTCCATGGGCTTAAACCCCTACTGAGATTGGATGTTATTACCAGATGATGAATTGAATCACCAGATGATTCTCGCCGTACATCGACGCTATAATTATGGTCACCGCCGCAATTAAATCTGCATGCCCTTCAAATACCACAACAAATCACCTTTTACCACTTTTAAACATCTCAAAGAGTACAGATGAGCGTATTATATAAAACATACAAAACCATTAGCCACCTACTCGTATCTCCGCACGTTTGGCTAAACGCTGAGCTCCTTTAATATTTACGTAGCGATGCCATAAAAAAATATATTTTGCCGCGTTCGTAACTTACGAGCCTACAAATAAGCTGTATTTACGGAAAAAAAAACACTTTCGGAGGATCGCGGGGCTCTATATCAACCTTTTAAAGACCAAAACAGCCGCGGGATGAGTTTTTGTGGCCCGTAAAAACGTAAAGATACACGTAACTAACGTAATGGTTGAAGGTAGGACTTTTCGAAATTTGTATTCAGTAGTACTCAAGCCTTCGGTACCGTAACTGTCCTACAAGGTTAAGAAAAGTGGTGCGGGTAAGTTCGATGGGTGGCCGTTAGTGGTTAATCATCGCTTTACAAACCGTTTGTGTTAGTATCTGTTCCAGTTGTTATCAATGAAGAACAGTTGATAAAATTTGTCGCAAGCAATTTCATATTGACGTTATTTATCTACACTCATCTATTAAAATACTATCAATGATTTATTTTAATTTTACGTTAGTTTACCAAAACTAACCAAGGCTTTGTCTACGTATCGCCGATTGAATTTATATAAAGCTCTATTAATGGCGTTATTATAACGGTATTATAAAAGGCGTTATTACAAACTAAACTCAACCTCTTTCCCTTTATCTACATGAAGTAAAATGGAAGTGAGACTAGAAGAAATCTGAGAAAACTTTTTACTACTATAGTTGTAAAGTTTCAAAGCTAGACGACGCTCATTTGTATTGCAGAGGTGTAGCTGGAATACGTATTTTTGTTAAAACAGTAAAAAGCTGTTTTGTCATTGTCTCACTTACTCATTGTGAGCGATGTGCAGCAAAAGATTTTTGTAATGAAGCTGAAGAAATAGTAGTAAATACTATTAGTGTTTGGCATTGTTGTTTTACATCGAAAAAGTATAGCAGTGGTCACTAAATCATGAAACGTGCCTATCCAATACAATTATAGTTTTTATGCAATATTGGACTGTCAAAGAAGTGTGCAGACTCCTGACGGTAATTGTCTACGGCCGCCTATAGATATTTGTTATCAACCTGAAATACGAGATGAGTACAACTTGAGGTCGGCTACGTTAGCTGCTGCTACGTTAGATACGTTGCTAAGACCTAAGGCTCGCCTCGTATAAAACACCACATCCTTCAAAGCAGAACACAGTAACGCTGAACACTGCAATTATTAGGCAGAAAAAGGTGTCTCGGTGGTGCCTTCGGAGTCGACCCACAAAGAGCCCTGCTTTTGCCCGTAGTCCCAGGAACAGAATGGGGCTACGGTATCCCCTGCCTGTCGTAAGAGGCGACTAAAAGAGGCTTCCGGGGGCTTAAAAGCTGGCTTTTGAAGGTTCTCCCTCATGAATAAAAAAATACCCCCACCTTCATCATTATTATTTGACAGGAATATATGACTATACTCATAATCTTAGGTAAATTCTTTGTTTCGTTATTCGATTGAAAATCTTTGCTCGCTACTCGCTAACGATAAGACCAATCATACATCGTAAAACACCTTTAACGTATCTTTCTCACTTGTAATGGCCATTGTGAGGAGAATAATATTGTTGTTATAATACGTTATGAAGTGAACAATGTAGGACATTTCGTAAAAGTACTACTAAGTATGTTTATTTTAATAAAAACATATGTTTATATTTATAATGTGCAAAAATATAGGTACACGGAATTTTACATATATATACTCTTCAAAGTACTAGTAAAATAGGACCAAATACTCTGCTGCTATGCGGCAAAATGCATTTTATGGTGTGAAAACAATAAAATCTCAAAGTGTGTAAAGTGTAACAATTCGCAGTGGACAGCGTGGTGGACTATGACTTAAACCGCTCTCACCGTAAGAATGACCCGTGCCCAGCAGTGGAACTCGATTGACGACAAACTTACTTATATATAAAATGTAGCTACGAGTACGAAATATATTTTTTTTTTACAATTCACGAATACCTTTGTATTTGCTACATTAACTCCCTTTCAAAGTCATACTAAAAATGAAATTGTATTCGAAGAAACATTATTTCTCAACCCCTTAGCAATCTCAGTTAAAGAATTGTTGTGTCGGTCATAATAGAATATTTTGCAAAGGGGTGTAACCGAGTCTTTAGAAGTAGCAAGAAGTCTTTAGAAATTTCTTTGAAAAGCTGACGGAAACTATCGACTCGTCATAATAAAGAACTTCAGAATATTGAGGGTGGAAGAATTTAATTGCATTATTTTATAACAAAATGGACAAGTCCTACCTCCGCTCCACTTGATGGGGACTCTATTTATAAAACTGAAATTATATTGTGACGTTGTAAGACATTATTGTTGCAATTTTTTAAACACTTTTAGTGCTTTTAATCTATTTCTTGAATTTGCAACCGATTTTGAGACAAACTTAACCATAACATACACCATATCTGACACCCGTAATAACATTATTGCAATAACAACTAAATAATTTTAATCTATATCAATTTTTATCTATATCAATATCTGTTCAAAATTTATTTGTCGTTACTAAAATATAATTTTCCATTTATTATAATAAAATACATACAATAAATAAGTTTAATTGAATACTTTGTTTAAAAAACGTGTTTTTAAACAAAGTATTACAGCAAAAAAAGAAAACCAAAAATCAAATAATACGGATAATTATAATGATAAAATAAAAAAAACGTTATATAATAAAATACCATTCAATTATTTCTCGAAATACTGGCTTAAACCAATCAATTACTTGATTAATTTAATTCGTAAACTCATTACTTTTAAATATACGTACTCAGACTCGTCAATAAGCTGATTAATTTCAATCCTGGATCTGATCCTGTTACAGGACTCGTTGTAGTGTCGACGAGAAACGAGTGAAAATATTAACTATTATTATGCAGGGCACATTCCATTACATCATCTCAAAATGAGAAGAATTAAGTTATAGTTCACCGCGCTGGCCAAGTGCGAATTTTTAGTCTACATTAGTTTTGGATTTTTTTTTCTCAGATAAGGAGATATCCTCACGATGTTCCTTCACCGTTAAAGCAAGCGATAGTTTATTTCAAAATATGCAAATAATATTGAAAACGCGAGCCTGAGATTCGAACCTAAAAACCTCTTGGTTGAGAGTTTGTGTTTCAACCACTATGCTATCACAGCTTCAGTTATTTATTCCGCGTTCACGCACGAAGATGAAAGAAAAACACTCCGTTCACTCTCTCCGGGCGTTGATCGCCGATCGTTTACTCGCACGTGGTGGGACATGCTGACCACTCCTCACTACAGTCGCTAATGACGAATTCAATCCACCGTGAAATATCGGCATGAGCCATTCCGTAATTATTTTCGACAATTGAGTATACAAGCAGTTTGGTACCGTGTGTTTGTGACTTTTAAATCTATTTTAGAACGTTTTTACCAAAAATCAGCCCCTTCGGACGCGCAATAATACATTCGGACTGAGAATTGTCCGAATATTAAAAGTCATTCGAGCATTATTGAATTTCCCTTTCCAATAATTTACGTTGTCGGTAGTTATTGCGAATGAATGAGTCGGAAACTTGGATCACTAAAGATTGTACTCCAAAATATCGAGTATATACTTGGTCACATATTTACGGACACATGTTAATATGGTGCCAGCGAGAGGTATATTATTTTTATGACAGTATTGTAGATTATGGGTTTTCAAATAAAACTCCAACTTGAATCTTCAGTTCTTTTCTTCTTGTTTTTATTCCGAGGCGTACACACTTTTCCATACAAAAAGGCGAGCTTAAGTACTTATTTTGGGTACCGCAACAGGCGCAGGCTCAGTCAGCAACCGCGTCCTATTGCCGTCCCTTTCTAACATAGCCTGTCGTACTCTTACTATTCTATGCTTACACTCTATTGCTATCCTACTCTTACATATCTATTCTTATTACGTAGGACTTATATCTATTGCAATAAAATGTCTTATTTACATAGTCTTAATTACATACACAAGTTACATTAATCAACATTTACATTTAAATTCTTAGGCCGTTGTCGTCCGTAATATTCTCCCCCCGGCGTAGATTCTTCGAAGCCTCCTCCATCTGAAGGACGGCAAGCTTCGTCGCTGGCCTCTGGAACACACCTCCCTTTGTGCGGACGTCTGCAGACCGGACGATGCCATCAGGTCCCGGGTGAACTCGCTCGACGACTCCTCTCGGCCAGGTATTGCGGGGTAAGGCGTAGTCGACCACAATTACGAGATCGCCTTCCCGCAGTTGTGACGCCTGTGCGTTGGACGGCCCCCGCGGAATGAGCGTAGGCAGGTACTCTCGCAGCCATCGCTGCCAGAACTGGTCCGCCAGTGCCTGCGCCCTTCTCCACGTGCTGCGGTCCGCCTCGGTGCATGGCCCCGTCCGCGGTAGCCCCGTCGATGAGCCGATGAGGAAGTGATTCGGCGTTAGTGCTTCCTCGTCCTCGGGGTCCACGGAGACGTGCGTGAGCGGTCGCGCGTTCACGCTGTACTCGGCCTCGGTGATTAACGTCTGCAGTACCTCTTCTTTTGGCGACTTTTCTTTGAGCGTGGTGCTTAGTGCGGTTTTTACTGAACGCACTAAGCGCTCCCAGGCTCCTCCCATGTGTGGCGCCCCCGGCGGTATGAAACGCCAGTCGGTGTTGTACTGCAGACCGTAGTCCCGTAGTGCTGCGATCCATGCTCCGTATGTATTTCTCAGTTCGACGTCGGCCCCTCTAAAGTTAGTGGCGTTGTCGGAGTATATGACGCGCGGCCAACCCCTTCTGGCGGCCATCCTTCGCAGCGCCATAACAGCTGAGTCCGTAGAGAGCGACTGGACGATCTCTAAATGAATGGCCCTTGTGGTGAGACAGGTAAATAGTGCACACCACCTCTTTTCGTGTCTTCGTCCGATAGTCACCGTTAGGGGCCCGAAATAGTCCACGCCACAATAGGTGAAGGCGCGGTGCCCCGAGTCCAACCTCACTTTAGGTAGGTCTCCTTTCGGTGGTGTCGTCGGAGTCGCCTTGTACACGCGACAGTATTGACACGCTCGTGCTACTTTCTTGACTGTAGGCCTCAAGCGCAGTATGATGAATCGTTGACGGAGCTCGTTGACGACTCGTTCGTTATTCGCGTGTCCCGCCCGGCGATGATAATGCTCGACAAGCAGGTGAGTAAAGGGATGCTGCCCGTCGAGTATTACCGGCTCATTAGAGTGCGTTGTAGAATAGAGCGCACCTATACGGCCTCTTGCGGTTATTAGCCCGTCGTTCAATACTGCGTCGAGCCTTTTAAATTTGCTGTGTCGTTGTAGCGGCTGGTTGTGACTTAACCGCGCTAAGTCTTCGCTGAAGGAGTCCCGCTGCGCGCGTTGAAACCACCGTCGTTCGGCCGCTTCTAAGTGTGACACTTCTAAGTGTAGAGTCTTGTCTCTAGATCGAAGCTTCTCGACGAATAGCTGAGTAAGTGCCGTCGCCCTTATAAGCTTCAGGTAACTGGAGAACCTTCTAATGTCGGGTAATGAGTCGTTGCGGTCCGAGTCCTCTTCTGAGACGGTGTAACACGTCTCCCCGGTCTCTTCACCTTCCCCGTTCTCCGTAGGCCAGTGCTCTTCTGTGGCTCGTAGGAATTGCGGTCCCGTGAACCACCGGTCCCGGCTGTCGATCCCGTCGGTTTGAAGCCTGGTCGCATCGTCGGCTACGTTGAGTGTTGTAGGCACCCATCGCCAATCCTCTGTATGTGTGAGCTCGGCGATCTCAGCTAGGCGATGTGAGACGAACGGCGTGTATTTTTTCGTCTCGTTTCTTATCCACTGAAGGACGGTGCGGGAGTCACTCCAGTATATGACTCGTTTGGGTTTCCAACAGCTGTGCTCCCTGACTATAGTGTTAGCCATTCGTGCCCCGATTAACGCAGCTTGGAGCTCCAGTCTCGGAATGGTTAGTAACTTCAGTGGAGCCACCTTCGCCTTGGCCATTACTTGTATTGTTTCTATGTGATCGCCGTGTGCGATCCTCCAGTAGGCCACCGTAGCGTAGGCTTGCTCGCTTGCGTCGACAAACACGTGTAACTCGATGTGAGTTTCCGGCGTTACGTTGTAGCTATAGCACCGCGGTATTGCTAGTGCTGAGACATCTGGGAGTCGCCTTATCCACTCGTCGAATAGGTTAGCGTCTTCAGATGGCAATTCCTGGTCCCAATCAACCTTCTTGAGCCACAAGCGTTGTAATATCATCTTGCCGACGATCGTATATTGACTGATAAGCCCCAGTGGGTCGTACACCGACATAACCGCGCTTAGGGTTTCGCGTTTAGTCGGTGCTCTCAACCGCAGTCTGACCTCATCGGGAACCCTCTTGATGTCAGTGTTGAAGGTGAGGGTGTCGGAGCTCGGGTCCCAGCGCAGCCCCAATGTCTTTTCCTTCTGGTGTGCTGCTAACTTTACATTCGCGCTTTCAGACTTCTTATCTTCGGGTATGCTAGCTAAAACTCTCTTGCTATTTGAGTTCCATCTTCTTAAGTTGAAGTCCGCTTGTTGATGGATGTAGGTAACTTCGTTCACCATTTTAATAGCCTCCTCTTCAGATGGGAAACTGTCTAGGTAATCGTCCATGTAGTGTCGCTCCTTGACCGCCGTGGCCGCCTCTGGGTATTTACTTTCATAGTCGACGGCGTTGCGGTTTCTTACGCTGTGAGCGAGGTATGGCGAACTGCTGGCTCCGAATATCATGGAGACCATTTTAAATCTTCTCGGAGGGTCCGTAGGCTTGTCCCTCCATAAAAACATCTGTGCCGGTTGGTCCTCGGGTCTGATTTTAACCCTAAGGAACATTTCTTCGATGTCCGCTGTGACGGCGATTCTCTTTTCTCTGAACCCGAACAATATTCTTGTGAGTGAAGCTAGTAGGTCGGGTCCTTCTAGTAGGAAGTCATTGAGACAGACTCCCTTCACCTTAGCCGCCGCGTCGAAGACCATTCTAACTTTTCCCGGCTTGTTGTGATTGGTGACGGCGAAGTGCGGCAGGAACCATTTTACGTTGCTATCCCTTTCGCTGCCGTCGCATTGCACCGCGTAACCCTTTTGTATAAGGTTAGCGATCTGAGCCGCGTATTCCTTTTTAAACGCCGGCTCCTTAGTCATCCTCTTCTCGAGCGTGTGTAGTCTCTTAAGGGCAGACTCGTAGCTATCTGGGAACGTGGGGTTATCTATCTTCCAGGGCAGACCCACTTCGAAGTGGCCGTCCTTTCTTGTGGCGGTCGCTTCGAAAATGTCGTTGGCTCTCTTCTCATGCTTATTAATTTTTTCTTTAGTCGATACGCCAAGCGAGTCCACGTCGAAATGTGACTCGACGAGCTTCTGTAGTTGGACGTCGCTCGCGCAGATGTGAAGTACGGCCGCCTGGTCTTGATAAATCGATTTCCTGGGTACCGACCCGTGCAGTACCCATCCCAACTTCGTTCTCGACGCGGCGGGTTCATTTCTCTTGCCGGCGCGCAGCTGTCGCGATATTATTAGATGCCAGTTGTCGGCACCTATCAATATGCGAGGTCGAGCTTCTCCCTTACTGATGCTATCTTGTACAACTCGCAGGTGCTTGTACCGTTCTAAGTTGTGCGGTACGCGTTGGTGATGTAGCTGTAGTCCTTTTACTGTGCGGGCTGTCACTAAGTAGGCTTCTTGTTCGTGTACCCCTTTGACACGAACCTTGACCGCTTCGCTGTCGATCCTTCTCTGATCGTTAATACCCCTTATGTTCAGAGGTCGATTCGGTCCGCCGTTAGTGAGTTGCTTCGCTAATTCTTCGTCTATTAGCGTCACAGTAGACCCTTCGTCTAGGAGGGCGTACGTATTTACCTCCCCCCGTGGACCGCTGAGTTTCACCTCGCAGGTTTTGAGCAGTACTGATGTAATAGGCGACCTCCTTGTCGTGACGCTCATTACTAGCGCGGCTGCTTCGTCTTCCCTGCCGTCGTCCGGAGTGCTCACTGTAGTCGTAGACTCCGTTACTTTTTCTTTATGTAGTAGCGCGTGATGTTGGTAGGTACATCCGTGGACTCCGCAGGCCTTGGCTTTGCATGTGAACCTGCTGTGCTTCCTTTTCATGCATTTGAAGCACATCTTGTTGTCCTTTGCCCACTTCCATCGCTCGTTGACGTCGAGTGCTTTGAGTTTATCGCATTCAGTAGTGTAGTGTCCCCCAGTTGGACACATGAAGCATTTTCTTTCTTCCGGTTGACTTTCCCCCGCAGTGTATACGCCCTTGGTAGCAACCCGCTTTGGTGCTACTTCTCTTCTGACGGGTACCGGAACGCTTCGCTTCGTTGTGTGGGTGTACCTTATCATAAGGTCCGCTTCGGCCATTAAAAACTCGGAGAGTACTATCATTTCATTATCTTCCATGATGCGTGCTTCGTTATTGGCTGCGTACTCCGCCCATTTGCTTATGAGATGAGGACTCAGTTTGTCCATTACGTCTCGAACGAGTAGCGGGTTTCGTAGGTAGCCTCTTCTATCTATACTTTTTATCGTATAGACAATATTTTGAATCTTCACCGCGAACTCATACAGATCGGTGCTCGCGCTCCCTAATTTCGGGATCTTTTTGAGCTCTTCCATGGCCCGATCTATTATGAATTCCGGTCTTCCATATTTCATCTCTAATGTGCGCATGATGATATCTGGGTTAGATGCGGTGAATAGCTGTGACAGCACGGTTTCTCTCGCTTCCCCTCGCAGGCTGTTTCGCAGTCGAAGGAGATTTTCCGTTGGAGAGAACTTAAAGAGTCTTGTAGAATCTTCCATGGCGGCCTTATACGGTAGCCACTCGGCGACGGCTCCCGTGAATATAGGTAGTTCCGCTGTTTGGCGAGGCAACGGTCTTGAGGCGACTAGTTTTTCTAAGGTGTCGGCTAGCCGTTGAATGCCTTGGAATTTCGCGTTCTCCCCCCGTTGCTTACTAACGGGAGGGCGAACCTCTTCCGGTTCTTCCCTGTATTTCGTCGCCGTTGGTTGTTCCATGCTTCTATCCACCCAGTCTTGTACCCTTTCGTTGCATGAGCTCGCCGCATATTCAGATTCGGCTTCGATTGCAGTCATTTCGGCGGCTAATCTCGATTTGATTAGCTTTTCTTTCATAAGTAGCCGCTTCTCTTCTATAGCCGCGAGTTCTTTCTCCGCTTCGTATTGTGCCATCTTCATACGTGCGTCGATGCTTCGCTTTGAAGTGTTACTGCGAGCGGTGTGTGCCGGCGACGTAGGTCTCCGCACCGGCGATGTAGGTCTCCGCACCGGCGATGAAGTTTCACGCCTTGGTGGCGTGCTAGCTGGTCGTGCAGGTGGCCCCATGACGGACGTCCGCGTTGACGTCGCTGGTGCTGTCTCTCTCGCCCCTTCTGGCGGAGAGTGCTCCATCCTTTTTTCTTGGGAATTTCCTGCGACCGTCGACGGCGACTGCGGAGAATCTTCATAAATTCGGTGTAGCGATGGCCCTGGCGCACCCTTAGCGCCCGGGGCTGCTTCTGACTCGCTGTACCCCGATTCGGAGCGAACACGACCCCTTGTGTTCATTGCGATCGGCGTATTCATCTTGAGTCTTCTTTAAATCCGGCTTCTCGAAGGACCAATGTAGATTATGGGTTTTCAAATAAAACTCCAACTTGAATCTTCAGTTCTTTTCTTCTTGTTTTTATTCCGAGGCGTACACACTTTTCCATACAAAAAGGCGAGCTTAAGTACTTATTTTGGGTACCGCAACAGGCGCAGGCTCAGTCAGCAACCGCGTCCTATTGCCGTCCCTTTCTAACATAGCCTGTCGTACTCTTACTATTCTATGCTTACACTCTATTGCTATCCTACTCTTACATATCTATTCTTATTACGTAGGACTTATATCTATTGCAATAAAATGTCTTATTTACATAGTCTTAATTACATACACAAGTTACATTAATCAACATTTACATTTAAATTCTTAGGCCGTTGTCGTCCGTAATAAGTATGTTTCTTAATTAAAATTTATTTATTGAAACAATTGAAAAGAGTCACAAATGTATTTTTTTTACTTATTTTACGAAAATTCATACGTTACTTTAAGAATCCTACTGTTCGGAACAAATTTCCTCTTAAAATACGAGCCTCGGATTTAAACCCAGGGCCCCGCTCGAAAGGCCAAGATTCAACTATTACCCTTTAACCGTGTCAAAGATTTTCAAGACTCGGTAACGGGTTTGCAATCTGAGTGAGGCAATGTCTATAAAAATATTAAATATCATAGCTGTATACAGAAAACTTTTACGACAGAAACATCAAAGAATAATGGAATGTTCACTTCAATCTCAGACGAAACGTAAAGCTAAATTAAACTATAATTACATTATACTCAAAACATTCTGTAAGAATTTGATATTAAACAGTCCGTTATTATGATCAAAAACATTAAAACGGTGTCAAGTTCACGAGAAGAGTGACATAATTTGAATAAAATAGCCATTGGACATACAAACTCATGTATAAAATTATAATTTAAAAATTTTACATTTAATATAATATGTGGACGAAGCTGTGATAAAGAGTTTTTTATTAGTAACGACACGACTTCTCTTCGACGATTAAGATTATTTTTTATCGACTATTCTTAAATATGGGAGAAATTATGTCTAAAGATTATAGTTCTCTACAAATGGCTATACCGAATTAATATGGTTTTTGCGTGCACCCGGCATTGTCTTTGGTATATCTGGATTTTAATATAAATATTACCGTATACAAAAAGTAATAAAATCGAAGACAAGTTTTAATAAATATATTAATATTTTCACTTTGCCGTTTTTAAGCATCACTTAATAATTCGTCCTTGACGACCTTTGAGAAACACACCATTTCTTTTTTTAAATACAATATTATTCGATTTATTTTACTGCATACGAACTGAGTCAAGAAACTGGAAAAACTGGATCATAACGAAACCGATGGATATTAGACGACCGAAAATGTATAAAAGAAACTTCACTCGCAATTTACGATTACAACGAGCGATAGCATCGTAGTCGCATCGCAAAACATAAAATTTTCATTTACATTGAAATGAAATTTTATAATTTAACCGCGGCAAATGAATTCCGAATTATTTATATCATAAATACGATGATTGCGGGCGTTATCTGAAGCAATTTGTACTTCGGCTGAATGTTCGTTTAAAAACAGGTTAAATTTATTTGTTTTGCACTTCAGTGAATCAACACGATAACGTATAACCATATATTTTATATGGATGTATACGGAGTTTCAAATCAAATCAAATATTTTTTACCCGACTGCCAAGGAAGGGTTATGTTTTTCGCGCGTATCTTGTATGTTTGTCTTTCTTTATTTGATCCGATCTTACAAACGGCTGGATAAATTTCGACAGTTAATGTGTCATTACATTCGTCTCAATGACCCGAGTGTCCTTAGATAGGTGTTAGAAAAAAAAATCAAAAGGGTGAATTTTTGGCGCGAAATTGTAACAAATTAAAAAAAAAAAGTTAACCGAACCTATCGAGTGGGATATGAAATGAAAGTAAATTCAACGTAGATTATAAAAATATATTTGTATATATATAAAACAGCAAGATGGCTGACTGACTGACTAATTAAATGACTTTTTCATTTTTCAGAAATCAACGTACAGCCAAAATCGCTCAACTTAGAGTTCTGAAATTTTGCACATGAGTTTGCTATATAGCGTGAATAAATACTAAGAAAAGTTTTTTGGAAATTCCGCCCCTAAGAGGGTAAAATAGGGAAAAACAGTTTTTTTGAAATCCTTTAATTTTGAAGCAACTACTATAAAATTTAGTATTTGGCTTTCTGGGTAAGAACAAGAACACACCTCCCCATTCCCTCCCAAAAAATCAACCCCGTAGAGGGTAAAATAAGGGTTAAAAATTCATTTGAACAACCGTCAATTTAGAAGCAAACACTATAAAATGTTGTATCAGGCTTGTTCGATAAAAATAATGAAATTCTACCCCAACGAGGTAATATAACCACCGGATAGATCTTTTATAGATCGTAAATGGTGGATATTTTTTTGCGAAATAGTAACACGTTTTAAAAAAAAATTCCAAACCTATCGAGTAGGGTATCAAAATAAAGGAACTTAAAAGATATTACACATACATTATATAATATATACATATATAAAACATATTGAGATGACTGTCTGACTAAATGAGTAGTGCTGCTGTGATAAATATAAACGCAAAGGAAAACCGCTGTACTTTAGAGTGCTCGAAATTTACTCATAGGGTATTTATATAGCGTAAATGAGCTCTACGAGAATAAAATAGGATAATTTTGTTTGAAGATCTTTTGATTTTTAAGCAGATACCTTCTATAAAACTATGTATTTGGCTTTCTGGATAAAAATAATAAAACGCCTATTTCACAGTTTTTGGAAATTCGACTTTAGCTTTATAGTGCAGTCGGGTTTTTTGATTTTTTAATTAATTACTTGTTTTTATTCAAAACAGTTACTTTACAGAGCACTTTTTGAATGTCAGTACAGTTGTATACCGTCTCTAATGTTATTTTATGTGTTCCTAGTATTGTGGTGTGCAAATAAAGAGTATTTGTTGTTGTTGTAATTAGGGCTATTTATTAAGTTACATTTTGATGCTTTATTAAACTAAATTATTCAGAATTAAGTATCTGTCTTTTAGTGTTGGATTTATGAGATGAGTAGAAGCGTTCCTGTGTACAAATTTGTTCGATTATTGCTATAACTAACACAGCCATATGCTAATCTAGCGAGGTTAAAGCCTCACATTTAGAGGAAGTCCATGTGTCAATTAAACTCGTAAAAACCTATAGCCTTTTCATAAAATAGAACTGTAAAGTGAACTGTAAGCTGCCTAGGTATAGCGCATCACCTGTCAAGTTCATGTAATTATATGAACGTACCAATAGCAACTCAAATAAATCAATCAATTTATCAAATCCAAATTAATTTCGGTATTGCATGCTGCAACCGATTACTTGTAATTGACAGCTTGAAATGATTAGCTAGAACTGCAAACCCTATTTAGTCTTGAGGCAAGACTTTTAGTCTTACTAGACTGACAGAGAAAGTTTTCAGCATTAAGCTTGCCTTTTATACCATTGTTATCTAAGATATAATAAAGTTTAAAAAAAATTACTTCATCATTCATAAGACCCACACAATCATCATAAGACAACATAAGACAAACCATTTGACATGAAATAGACATTCAGTATACTACTTACGCGTGAAAAAAACCTATAAACCCACGTTTTCATAATAACGTTCAATCGCTCACAAAACCGCAGATAGACTCTAGATCAAGCTACAAACGCGACAGATTTACCATGAACCAGCGATTATAATTAAGGTACATTTTTGTGTATTTTATAAGGCACCGGGCCACTAAACATCACCTCGGAAACATAAACACCGCGGGGGTCGGTTAGGCCCGAAAAAGTTTATTAACAATTTTGGGAACACTGTCCACTGATTGTCAGATGCGATAATAAAATTATAGCTTTATACCGATATTTTAAAGAAAATAACACCTAAAATAATTTCCAAAAAATATTAAAAGTATATTTTAAATTTGAAGTATTTAAAAATCAATTGATATAGTATTTAAAAGTAATTAAATTCGAAAGTTTGTCTGCAGCGACGAGCGCACCACGCATCACTCAAGTTTAAGTTTACTCAACATTTTCACGGTTGTAACTTGTAAACTTTAACTAACTTTAACTATGAGTTTACATAGTTATTCCAATTATTTAGCTGAAGGACCCTTTCTACGCCTATTGTGTCGACAAAAACCCTTAAAACAAATTTGCTTCCTACATTATTCTATCTGATCATGTTTAATGCTTCAAGATATGCTGTAAAAGAACTTAATATCAAATCGAGTTCTTTTACATCATTTAAGTTACATTTTTAATGATAAATACGACAGTGATAATATTTTCAAGTTTATTTATTTACAAAGAACGCTATACATTATATTTACACCAGTTTAAAAAAAACTTTAATCGCTTTTACTGACGTAAGTCCTAATAAAAGTTACCTCAAGTCGTAAAATGTGTGAAAATGAAATCCCTTACATTTACATGACTCAAGTGGATTAAAGTCGAGTAATTTACTTATAAATAATAAACTTTTATTTACAGCTTTAGTTTCCGGTAAAAATTATTGATACCAGCACGAATAGTTATGTTATTGTCGTAAAATGTGTGCATTGTGATCGTAAATCTTATTATCGTGATCACAATCGGTTGTAACTTTTATTGTTATTTGATATGCTCATTCATTTTTACCGCCACTGGAATGTGGAATTTTCATACTAAGATTTTTCCGAAGTAATTTAATACAAGGGTTTAGTAATAAGTTAGTTGTAATCTACATACTTGTTTAAATAAAGGATTTTTGATTTGTTTTTTTTTTAATAAACAATCGAATTCTACAATACTACGATTTGATTTTTATACATACATATATTATACATATTTAAGTACATTTTATTAAGCAATAAAACTTTTTTCTTATTTAGAGATACCTCAGGTATAGAGTCCTTACAATGATTTGTTCGCTGTCAAATTATGTAATGATGATTCACGCACATAACTTCTAAAATCACAGATGCCGAATTCGAATTCAAACCCCGGTTACCCACTCACTTTATGATTCGTTATATTTTGCTATGATTTACATAAGTTATTCAAGGTAACCAAAGGGATCCAACCCCTTACAAATCTTAAACCACCAAAATACACCTTAACAATCTCTCGCCACGCCCGCCACTCAGTTTTTCTCGCGAGCTCTGAATAAGAAATATGAAACAAGTTTAAACATAAAACACAACTCGCCTGAAAGCTGCTCCTTACAAAAACAATAACTCACTTATGAGTGGGGTTATACATTTCATCGTATTAGAGGCTATAGTTTAAAGTTAGCTTAACTCCAGTCTTATAACTCCAGTATTGCTAAAAAAATCACTTTGTATAATGTATATTTGATAAAATTAAATTTGTTTTATTTTAAACGTTCATAGACGTTTGTAGTCAAGTGTAGGTAGAATTGTATTCCTAATTGAGATCGGTTACCCATACGTTGCTATTCCTAAGACTGGAATGCCTCGTATAAGTAGAGACTCATTTCCCATATTTAACGTAAGGATTCCTTTGACCACACCATTCAAACTAGAACGCAACAGTACCTACGAGTAACAATGATGTGAGTAAGAAGAACTAGGTGCAACTAAGAACAATTATATATTCCCAATCATTAAACAATGTGTCGACAGAGCCGTATTACTATTACTCGAATGGAATCGTTCACAACGACTCGGGTTCTCGAGTGCAATTTAAAACAAAGTTCCGAACGGAACGTTACGAGCTTCTTAATTGAAATAGTTCACTTTTTCAAGCTTGAAATTTCTTTTAGAATGTTTTTCAACGCTCTGCGGGCTATCGCCTGGCTTGAAATTTGGAAAGATTTTGTTCAATCTCGAGTGGGCTTGCGAATATTTTTTTTAATATTTCTGTATAATATCGTAGCACACATTAATATTCTTTATAAAGCACCAAATTTTAATATACCTAATTTAAGCAAATACTTTTCTATTAATTGTGATCTTTTCGTAAAATAGACGCGATTATACAGTATGCCTCTTAAGTTTTTTTTTTTAAATGTAAAGATTATTATGTGCAATCAATAAATATATTTTTATTGTAGGTACTTAAAGAATAACAGACCTGTAATTCTATATAAAGTTCGTAGAACCTTTTGTAACTGGATTCCGAAGACAAAACTGCTATTAACTAGTTTCAATAAACTTGCAAAGTAATTTCAATACCCACTTACATATGGGTGACCTATATTTAAAGCAAAGACAGTTTCTGCGCCCTTTTAAATAATTCTTGAAGTAGGATCGTCTTCTTCATACATGTTTAATGTGGTGTTATTTATGTCCTAGAGCCCGAACCACCGGCTTTATTCTCTGAAACGTCGGGAAAGAAAAATGAAACAAGTTTTCGCATAAATAAAACTTTTACCTCCAACGCTGCTGTGATGACGCGTAAACATTTCGTGCATTACTCTCACGGCGTCCATTTTGTTTTTCTATTTCTCACTCAAAATGGCGGACCATTAGCAGGATGTAAGGAAATGAGTTTTAATATTGTGGGGTAAAGTTTTTCAATACATCTTATTAAATTGCCTCTCTTCGAGTGTATTTTGTCTATATTTTACACGGTGCGGTGAAAAGATTTAAGGCTCTTTTGTAACCACAAATACATATAAGCATAAAGTTATATTACTTTACAAGGTCTATAAATGTACTATTAAATATTCCTTCACGGTCACATCACTAGGCTCCTAGACTATTCTTCTAGTAAGTTTAAAAAATAAATACATTTGGTCAGCATAGTAGACAAAATGTTAGTTGTGGTCTGCTATTTCCCAAAAATTGGGTTCATAAACAAACGTAAATACTTGGTGGACACTATAACATAATTACTAATATAATATCTAATAATACCTATTATATAAATAACACCTATTATTATTACCTAATCACCTTATAAAACTTTATGTTACCACAAAAATCATGAATTTTTAGTACATAAACTTTCGAAATCTGAAGCCACAGCAACATTTAAACTTTAACATATTTGGATACACAGAATGTCATAAAGAATAAAGAAATCTGTCGAAAAAATGTAATGTTAAGTAAAAAAAATGTTAATAAGTAGAAGCGCTAAAAGTTTCAGGGGGTGACCTCGGGCAGCGAGTGACTAATAAAAGTTTGTTCATTAGAGCGCCGCTGCCTGCCGACTTTTAATTTGGTTTTTGCTTAATTTTGGCCTAGAAAATTTTCATTTTGTCCGATACATAATTTTGCCGCTTTTAAAAGGGTAAATAAAGTGCAGTGCATACCTACGTTTCTTTCATTTTCAAATATTTATTTAAAAATTAACGGTCTTATTCATAAAAAATGCTTATAGAAGGTTTTAAGCACTCATTAGTTAAAGTGTTCAATAAGCTTATAAAACGTTCTATAAAATTACTTATTCATAAACGTTCCATAAACCTTCTATAACTAATGTGTCGCTAAAGTCAACTATAAATGAAAATGTTGCCATTATAGTGAAGTTCGGCGAACAAATTGACGAATATCCATAGATAAACATCATTATATGACATTATTTCGTACTAAAAAATATTCTGTGTTGACATTATTGTCAATGGGTTGTCGATAAAACCAAATCACATGTCAGTGTCATTGTATTTGTAAATACCGCGAATTTAAAAATATTTTATTTGTTAAAATGGGATGTGAAGCAAAAGTTGTTAAAAGATAAAGGAGTGAAAATTGGTTGGATATTAATGTTTTATGTAATATTGATATAATTATATAAAGTTAAATTCAATTAAGTTTCGTTTTGTAAACATTCGCAATATCTTATGGCAGTAAACCCTGTATTTCAGAAGGTGTACCAGGACCTCTGCGATCTAATTTACGATCATTACGTACGAGATCAATTATAAAATTTACTGTCGATTTATTAAAGCGATAACGCTTCCTATAGTCTAATGAAAACAGATCACTCTTTGGTGCAATGTTCTTCGAAGTGGACGGTTTTCCAGATTTTTAATAATCTAAGCTTTGTAAAATTTGCATTGTAATTTAAAATAGTGATATAATAATGTTATTTATCGGATATTAAAATAAATTATTTCATGTTTGTATACAAAATGGACATTGACATAATTTATTAAAAACGTATTGTCAAATTAGGTTAGTAATCACGAATCAGCTGTTGAGAGTCGGCCATTTTTGCCTTATAGCACTGTTATAGTAGGGTTCTGGCCTCTATAAGTTATAGAAGGTTTATAGAACGGTTTAGTGCCTAAAATGCGTTTATGAATAACACTTTTTGACAATCGTACTATAGCAACGTTATAAGTGTGCTATAACTTTTTATGAATAAGACCGTAAATATATACTTATTATTAACATCCATTAATCGTCTGACATTACGATGTATTATGGGTTTGATTATCTGCAATTGATGTACTTAAACTTAACACATTAAAAAATATCCACAGGTTTGTAAGTTTTCTCACTTAATTTTTATTCAGCACTTAATTTCCAACACGCACATATTATCAATAAATCAAATGAGGATATGAACACCAGCACTCAGTAAGCTGATTAGCACCACTAGGTTGCACCTCTACACTTTACACAGCCGTAAACGAAAATTCATAAACAAACACTTCATTAATGCACTGAAGTTAAATAATTTAATTTAAGCAGTTATCTCAAAACATTTCGGCATATTCCCCATATCTCGTCAGCGTGGAGCTGGAGTGAGGTAAGTGGATTCAACAAACTTCGTGCACTCAGAGCTTCGAACTTATAATTACTGCTACGGAAATAGTTTAAACATCTTAGTTAATATGTAGAGTATTAATTAACATTCATAAATGTTCCACATTGCTCTATGTCGGACAAGCTTTAGTGGTGTGTTCAATGTCTGGTAACTAAACGACTAGGTTAAATAGCAATTTATAATCATTATTTACTATAAATTTACAGCTGAAACTGGTGAGTTTAAAAATTTATCCAACGTATAGATAACCTGAAGAGGTTAAAGAAAAGCCTTTGGGAAGTCGGTTAAAAACTTGAATTGCAATGATACACAGGCTTGTATTTTTTTATTATTCTCAATTGGATCGAGTATTTATTTTAATTGATTATTTAAAATAAATTCCTGTATCTTTCTTAATTTTGTACTCCTCTCTACACACTCGTCTCAATACCCTATATCCATTGCCAAAACTACCCACATCAAAAGACTTTTTGCACACGAAAATATCACTCGAAATTTCTTTAAGACTATCAAAACCTTCTCGAACATTCTTGAAAACGCGGAATTATACGAAGCTTACACATCGGGCGCAAATGAACCGCGTGTGTATAAAGCGGCTGCGAGGATTGCCAATTTCCCCGCGACCACCTGCCACGCTCACAAGCGATTTGATACGCTCGAACGTCGCAAATTATGGTCCAGACGCTTCTTGCATTGGATTCTTTGCTCCTTAGATTTGCACTGAGGTAAAAGATGAAAATAAAAGATGAAAGATAGTAATTAATAAATTGTCTAAATGGATTTTATGATCATAATCGTCATCAACTCATTACATCCCACTGTGACCAAAATGAAAAGCACAAGTGAATTTCACAGAGTAAGTAGAATGTAGCCTGTTTCATCAAGATAAGTTAACATTTAGTTAAACACTGTAATGAATTTTTATTGTTGACGACCATACAAAACAAATTTATCTATCTTTCATAATTTGATACTTCTTACTACCGACTTGTCTCAATCAAACACCATCTATGTCGTCTATTGCCAAAACACTTCAAAAAAGTGTACATACAAAAGCGGTATAATTTAAAATTTCTTTAAGACTATCAAAACCTTCTCGAGTTTTCTTGTAAACGTGGAATAATACGAAGCTTACACATCGGGCGCAAATGAACCGCGTGTGTATGAAGCGGCTGCGAGGATTGCCAATTTTCCCGCGACCACCTGCCGCGTTCACACGCGATTTGATGCGCTCGAACGTCGCAAATTATGGTCCAGACGCTTCTTGCATTGGATTCTTTGCTTCTTGGATTTGAACTTGGATATTTTTGATGAGTTATTAAGGTTAAGTTTGGACGTCGTTATGCAGCTTAAGTTTTGATGAAAAGAAGGTAAGGAAGTTAGTAAGACTGTTGAGTGGCATGTGACGTTGGGTACTTATGAATGAATCCTTGAATACTACTTAGATAAAATAACACTCCAAACTGCCTGTGGCGATATTGTCACAACAAGTAGTTTTGTTCTTCTAATTTAAAGGATATTGGAAGGCAGAGAATCTTTTTATGAAGTGAAATAACGGTTCCCTTGATAATGATCACTTAACATTAACTCGGAGAATAAGCCACTTTAACTTTGAAATTTAAAACGATTCAGGTAAAGTAAGGCATAATAATGCATTTCCAATGTTTAAATTAAACTCATGTGTTGGTAACTCAACGTTATCTATTATATATTTTTTCATCATCACGCTAGTATAGCCTGGAAATCTCCTTCTAAATGTTTTATTATGCAATGTAGCTTAAAAAGCAATTTTTGTTTTGTTACATTTTTACAAAAATTAGTTACATTTTCTCAAAAGTTTCCGATATAAACTAGGTTTTCTAAAGTGGGTATAACTATTTATCATCGTAAACGTCCGTAGAGATCGCATCGTCCTCAACGTCGTTCAACTTTTCCTATCCACATGAAATATTATCTAGAATATTAACCCTGTTTGGACTTTGCTTTTTTTTAAGTTTATTTTTTTGGAATTTTATTGAGGTTGTCAGGGGTACACACTACACAGGTACGAGGAGGTACGGGAAGAGATAAAAGGTGGTAGAAGTTATAGGGTAGGAGATAGGTTGATGAAGTAGCTAACTCATACTGTCTTTAGAGATTGTCAGGGGTAGATATGTAGGAGGAGGTATCTATAGAGATATAAGGAGATATAAGATGTAGGATAGGACTGATGAAATAGCTGAAATAGATGAATAGCTAAGTCATACACACTCTTTCTTATAAGGAGACTCAATCCCATGTTCTCCATTGAACTTTCCGCATACGTCCAACTCAATCCCCAGTCATTATTCATTAGTTACATAAAATACTTTTTAAGGAAGGGACCAATACGCAATCGTTTTTCCTTCAATTCTCCTCATTTTTGTCATAGAATCTGTATTTAAATTGGGTTTGCTATATCTATAGCAGACTTTTATTATATTCAATATTAATGGTTACTACAGTCATCATTGTTTCTGCTTTCTATTTTCCAGAAATTCGGCGTCCCTATAAACGCACTCTATCATTTCTTGTTGGGTCTTCTTAGCCTTGGCATTGACAAGAAGGTTAATGGTGCAAAGCTTACTCAGCGAATACAGACCTGTCAAGACAAAAGAAAATTAATCGCAATTTCTGTTGTTTCGTAGTTTTTCGTGTCTCCGATGAAAAGATGGAAAGTAGCCTTTCTGATGTAAATGTGACTTCGTGACTGATCGTCTTGCTTATCCACCGTCTGCTTTTGCGGGTAGATCTTAAGTATTTTTTGACGTTTATCAATAATTATTTTGGATGTAGCAACTAACATTTACATATCTGGATTTTTTTTACAACTGGTTATGTTCAACTCTTAACAATATATTCAATATTGTTTCATTTTTAAGAATTACTGGTGATACAATTACCTTCACTGTTATTAATTATATTATTGACTGTGATTAATGAAGTACGATGAAATGAAGACTGTAGAAGTTTCTTTCAATAAATAATTTTTACTTGTCAGTTCCACAGCCGCACCTAGCTGAAGCCCATTTCGAAGAATAGCTGGACCGGGTTATGGAAGAAGCTTCGAGCATACTTCAACACGTTGCCCCATTATTGGAAGAACTTACGGCTGTGCCAACCCATGTTGGTATCTTCAATTAGCTATTTCCTTTTAATCTATCCTCCACAATGTAAGTAATTCTAAATCGAAACTAACCCAACATGACGGAAGCGGGTAAACATCGCAGGCGTCAGTTCCGGTCGCGTTCGCAACTTGGCGTTTAACTGAATTAAAAGCTTCACTGCGAGTTGTCTTACTAACGAATCTACGCGAAACAGGGCTCTTATTACGTGTCTTGATAGAGTTTGTGATTTTATTATTGCTGTCGTAATTGCATTATAGGTCATAAGAACAATGTGTTTAGTTATTTATGTATTAGAACAAAAAGTGCTGTGTCAGAGAAAGTTTCCTTCAAGAAATGATTATTTAGCAGAGTTAGCGTAGAACATATCATAGTCACTATAATATATAAAGTACCTTAAGTAAAAAATAATTCTTACAGTACTTTACACATATCAAAAATATTACCCATTTTTTTTTCTTTTGCTAAGGCGATATTTCATCTTAGTTAACGAAAAAGATATTCGACACATCATATCGTCTCTTTACACTTAAAATCCAAAACCAATAAGGAACATCATAAATGAGTAGGTATAGAAATAAAATTATGCACAGCTTTTTTTAATGTGTTGATCTAAATAGGAAAATCCTTTTTTTGAAAATAATTTCTTTAAAGATACTAAAAAGATAAATAGACTTATTTAAAAATGCGTTTGCGTGTCATCTAAAGAGTAAACGTATTTATATATCTACTTACTTATAATTATTTCATCTTTGGAATAAATCCATTTTCACTGAATAATTAACACTTACTTATTTCGTCTGAAGATATTTCAAACAAAATTTCCATCTAAACGTAATTGAAACCGTCGACTCGGAGCGACAAGCCTATTCGCAAAGTTGCTCCACATTCTCAAACTCCGTTCTACGGCACAAACATCTCACACGAAGGCTTTTAATCATCCATTCTTGCGATCTCTGTTTAAAGAGCTTAATGATCCTGTTCAACAATAAGCAAAAGTACATTAGAAAGTTTCTGAGATTTGTGTTAGTTCAAAGGCTCTAAAGAGATGTTTATCTGTTTAAGTTACATTATCTACAGTTTATGTATTTGGTAGTTTTAGGTATTCGCTAATATTTTGCTGCAAAACTGTATTTAAAGATCAATCCAAATAAGCCTTAGAATATTATTAATAAAATGAATCTATCCATTTTTGGCCTATTAACTATTAATTTTGATAACATTTTGACAATTTCTACTAGGCAGTAATAGTCAAATTGTTTATTGGTTAATAGTGACGGGCGCTACAAAAAAGGCTTTACAAAAAAATGAGTAAAAATTAATGATTTTATTATTTCCCTTATTGCAAATCGAACCCTTGTTAAACATCAGGAAACAATACGATAACCACTGAAACTATCTCTAAAAATAAATATTTGAAAAAATACAGCACTAACAGCCGCTTTTTGTCTGAACTAACAATTTTCTTGCAACTCATTTAGATCTCGCTTCGGACAAAACATTATCCTTGCGGAATAAAGTGTTTCCGAACAACTTTGTGTTTATAATTTATTATATGAGATATTTAAAGACTATTCATTAAAGGGTGTAGGGGATATATTATTTTGTAGAAATCTCCAGACATACCATCATTACCACGCATAATTTATGGTAAAGGTAATTAAGATTTCACATTAACCCAACGGTACATAGGTATTAAAATTTTAATTTAATCTGGATTAAGACCAAACTAAGTTCAATGTTCCGATTTAGTCATATGCCCTTGTTCACTGTTAGGACCTCGAAACATAACTAATATAAATAAAGGAGATGTTTCAAAATGTATGGGCTCCCGGCAACCTTTTGTACACTATACTAAAAACTAAGAAAACATGTAAAGAACAATTCGTAGGTGTTCATTTTCTTCAAATCATGCTCTTTTAATGGTTTAAAACAATAATTTACACTTAAACTTGCAACATAACAGTGGAAAAACATCATGGCGGTAGTGATTACCGTAATAATGTCATCTGTCATTCTATTTTAACTTACTATATACATTATATACTTTAATATATTTTTTACGCGAATGGGCGTAGATATATAAATATTGTATTGTATGTATTGAGAAACAATGACTATATTTGATAAACATTAATTATATTTACTTTCATAAATCTTGACTTAAAACAACAGTACCAAAATATGTACTTCTATAACAATTTATTTTAGTTAAAACATTTAAGTGTGTAAATAAAACAACTTTAAGTACACATTTACATAATATTTTATTTATTCTTTACTTAGATACATTATTTATTAATTTTCAATATCTTTCCTTATCAATATTTTCATCCAATCATGTAGCAGGTTCTGTAATATCCTGTGACGAGCTCAGCCCAAACTTCAAACAATGGTCATAATGTGAGCGCAGCTACCTACGAGTACGATTCGTTGCCCAGCGATGCAGTTGCAATAATAACTGATTATTTTGTCATCCCAAGAATGTCCTTGTCTTGCTATTGTAATTATCTAAAAAAGAGAAATGTAAAAAGATTAGCTTCTCTAGTTTAAAATTATTAACGATTATTTCACGATTAATACAACTAACTGATGTATATTTTACCTGATGATATTGAATCCTTGTCAACACAATCCACAGCGATCGCACGAAAATCACAAGAGTCCATAAAACATAAGCTGGGTAAACAAGTAAGGTAGAATCAGTCCAAAATCGTAAGCAGCACAGAGTAGAAACATATTCAGGATTGAAATGGAATCTTCTCATCAGTACATATTTATTCAACGTTTACATTGGAGTCCACTATTATATAATATGTATATATCCACTTTTACACATATCAAATTGACAACTTCTTCTTTTTTAATTTGACATGTCACTTATATCTATAAAACCAGATACTATTTAAAAGGTGGTTTTGTTATAATTATTATAAATAATTAATTAAATTCAGGAATAATGACGGGATACCCAAAACAAAAGCCAGGTTGTAAAGTACTAAGGTAACAATAACTTTACGACAAAAACAGCGAAATACAGAAATACCGACATCCAAAGAGTATAGTAACCTATGTGTGGGGTACACATAGGTTCCCTGACCGACATCGACAATTTTGAAAAATTTGACATTGACAGTATTCCGCCATATTTAATATTTCAATGAGGAATGCTTATTTTAAATATTTTTAAACAGGAATACTTTAGGTTATCAAAATATATGTGTATTTTTCTTCAATTATACAAATTATACGTGTTTTTTAGATATAGTGTACATGAGATGGCCGAAAATGAAACATCTCCTTTCCACTTGTTTGCTATTCAATTCCATTTAATTTGAAATATAGCCGTTGCGTCAAAACTACAACTGTTTGCGGCTGAAAAACGAAGATTAAAATCAAAATGGCTGACAACCGAACAGCGTTTTAACATTCAAATTTGAATATCGAAACGTTTCAACGAGTAACCAATCGAGAATTAATATCGTCAGTGGGTCGATGTTTATTGGACGGTGTTCGGATGAACGCGCGCTGATCGGCCTTTGTCGAACAAATGGTGTTGCGGCTTGTATTTTAAATTTTTATTGATGGAAATATAAGAAAAGAACTATTATCCTTTATAACTAAACAATTTTACTTTACGTGTAAAATATAATTGTAGAGAACTATATGAGTTATCTCCAATATTCTATAGTAATAATCAGTCTTAACAAGCTTTTGGCTACTAAAGATCAAAATTTGCCAATTTCTAGTAGACGGAAATTGGGTAGATTGATTATTGACTATTTTAAGTCATTCAATTAAATATAACTTGATGTTATAATGACATGAATAAAATCTTAAATCACATTTAACATCATATTTAACATGCAAACTTAAAGAACATTAATTTATTGTTTTTCCACGTACTTTTACTTAAAGCAGATTTTTTCAACAATTCACCCGGTTGGAACTTATAACCGTGCTAAATATTTCGTTTTGGTTATAAAATTTCGCTTAATGATTTCATCATTACAAGCACAACGCAATTACCTCCCTCACAACTCCGGTAGTTCGCGAGTTGCGAATTCATTGTAACTCAATGAGTGCTTAAGAATAAATACGGGCTTTGCAACGGACTTCATAAAGCAGTAGTTGTTAAAACATTTGCTTTGCAAGAAATGAACTCACTTCTTTGGAAATATTTATCTTTAGCAAATTACGCGGTGTAAACAGATAAACCTAACTACTTATTATTATTAGTAAACGAATTTATTATTATTAGTATCTATATAATTTTTTCTTAGTATTCAAATTTGAATTTCAACCATTTAGGTAATGATCTACATTCTAGAAAAAAGTCTTTAGTTTTTAAATGGTTATGTATTGATGGTACGTTTATTTTCTCTCATAACAGTGACCACCGCTTCTCAATTTATGAACAACACAATAAATAAGGCATTACTAGGACTTATAATATATTACTTAAATTAAAATAAATAAATAAATAAACGCTTTCTACACTCACTAGGATTCCCTGTGTCGTGGGTGCCAAGAACACACACATAGACAAATACACAAACACCCAGACCCAGAAACAGAGATCTAAATTCATCATTTAGATATCTGTCTGGCCGGGGATCGAACCCGGGACCCTTTGCGCGTCAGACCGGTATGGTGGCCGCTCCGCCACGTGGATCGTCTTTACTACTAAAAAAATACTTTATTGAGCGGAAACAAATTCTAAGTTCCAACTTAGCTTAGAATTTGCGGTACAACATGTTACTACAATAAACTCTGTACCAAACAACACTCCATCTCTGAACAAATATTTTATTAAATAAAATCACAAGAAGCGACATCTGTCTCGTCAACAACTTAGGACATTGCAAGAAAAGTGACTCGGCAAAGAAAATGTTACGTCCAGCGAGATATAAATGAGTTGCAAGACTTGTTAGCTGAGACAATGGCAGACTGGAGCCTCAAATATTTAATTATGGGCGCAGTGCCCCGGGCGTGGTGGGCTGGTGGCGCTGGCTCTGTTTCAATTGTCCGCTAACTTGATCAACCTTTTAGAATTAGCTGGGCTCTTTTAATGAAACGTAATTGCACGAAATGCGAGGATTACTTTTGTAGAGTTGAAGGTCAAAGGTGATGTCCATTTCATAGTAAATAGTCACTGCCGCCCATCTGCATCTTTAATTCTGAATAGGAGTGAGGGTCTACCTGTAGTAACATCTGTTTTGTGAACAACTAGGACATTGTAAGAAAAGTAACCCGCCAAAGAAAATGTTTCGTCCAGCGAGATATAAATGAGTTGCAAGACTTGTTAGCTGAGGCAATGGCAGACTGGTGCCTCAAATATTTAATTATGGTGGCAGTGCCCCGGGCGTGGCGGTTCTGTTTCAGATGTCCGCTAACTTGATCAAACTGTTAGAATTAGCTGAGTTCTTTCGACTGTTGTACTTCTGTCTTTTCTATTAATGTGATAACGTTATTAATGTAATACGTCGGAAGTGTGACATGAAAGATTCCCGCGAGTTGCATCCTTACATATTATTAATTTGAAGTAGCAAACCGGCGTACAGTCTACTTGACAATAAACTGCACGTTCAGCCGTAATATTTGCTATCTCGTCACCAAACAAGTCGCTACCCTCAAACACCAAGAATTAATTTGGAATGCCTCGCAGCAATCAGCGACGATTGAGCCTGCCATTATAAAATAGAGTTCAATTCGCCCCTAGTAATACTCATCTTACACCCGATCACACCTGACATTGCTTAACTTTGTAGATCCCTTACATTTTACACAAACTGCCAGGCTATGTACTATATATGTACAACATATTAAGGTAGGGTAAATACTAAAGTAGCGTAACACTATCCACAAAGGGTGCCTTTACTGACCCTCGATACTCCGTTCAGAGTTAAAACACCAAACTAGTTGTTATGCATTTATCGCCAGCGGCACCACGCCACGCGTGTTAGCTTTCATAATAGTTTTAGAATGGGAAATAGGTGCTTAATGGTAATGTTGTGTGGAATAGATGTTTTCAGCGTATGCATGCCTATATGCGTACAATTATTTATGCATTACGTATTTATAAAGCAGAAATAGCCTAGCGGTTAGAAACTCTGCCTGTCATCAAATTCCAGTCACGGACCTCTTTAATTATGTGCATATTAAAAATCAATTATAAAATTATGGAGTAATCCTGTACATCTAATAGTTCTAAAAACGTTTTCATGGCCTAAAACCCTCTCATCCCTGAAAGAAACCCGTGCCAAACTGTGGGACAGTAATGAGTAGACGACAAAAATTGACTTGCTATTCGGAGTCAGTTACGTCACATGCCTATGGCAGTGACCACCTAAAATGTGTACCAGTATATGATCGTTTTCCTCTCCTATTACATAAAAAGATTGGCTGCTTACAACATGCCTTTTCTGTACTTGCATAAAAGACGAATTAAAATGAAAAACCATTTCCGTAAAGTCTTTTATAATAACTTCGTAAAGTTGCATTGTAGTGCTTGGCGGAGGAAGCTACGCTGCAATGCTTCAATTAATCAATTATCTTGACGACGTCCAGCGAAGATATTGTTAACCAAACCAGCATGGCAGACCTACCCTCCTCCCCACTTTATAGCTTAAAACAGAACTTGCAGGGGAAACCCACAACTACCTAGAGCTCAAAATAAATTGGACGATTAAAGTGCCGACTTTTGATTGTTTTAACAGGAACGTAGATAAAGTTTTTTATGACATTAAAATGAAAAGGATTTATAAAATGGGAATATCTTTAACATAATTGAATGGGACAATGGCTAATTAATTATTCATGCTACGGGCCACCGTTTGGCTAAAAGGATAACTGAATTATTTACTATTTGAAAGTCCTTCAGAGATTGTTTAAATTAAGATTGTCCTATACAAAACACGTTTAATCCACATTTTTACTTTAAACCATGATTAATTATTTCAATTCGAAATAGTTAGGATTAATAGCTAAACTACATGCATACAAATAGAAAAAATCATAATATTATTTTAGCGGCGTTTGACTTAAATATATGTAGTTAGATAACAAATATCATCTGAGAGTATTTATTCCTTCTGCATAAAAATCCTCAATTATTTTTGATACATCCAAAGACGTTATGTAAAAATTTTAAATTAATTAATATTTACTGGGATATTTTTTTCTGAAATATTAATAGAAGTAATACGCGTATAATTTGAATGTTACAAAAACAACTAATAATAATAATAAACTACGTAAATTATAATAAATCAAATTACCTGAAAAAGGTTTTTTTTTTATATTTTGAATGGGAACATGTTTCTTAATTATTTGACACGTTTATAAAATAAAATATATAAAACATAACACCACTTTAAATATAAAACGTAAAGCAAAATTACAAAATGTTTTAGACCAAAAAAAAAACGACAACTGTTTCAACAGTTTATGAAGACAAGACAATCAGACAAAGCAAAGACCGTCTATAATATCGTTACATCGCAGATAGAAACAAGATTTCACAACGGAAATAGAAGAGCCGTCGCTTGGAAAAGTGATTCATTTGCACCAAGATTGTTCAGTTTTTAATGCGTTTGAAGAGATGAACCATTGTGATTTCAATGGATTTGCAATTGCAATGACTTAATTTTATGTTAACTTTATTCCGCTGAATATTTAATCGATTGAAATGGCGAAGATTGTAAAACTGTAAAATCAACCCTTACATCATTATAACTTCTGATAACGAATGCCGAATATGACTATGAAATCTAAGGTTTGGGTTCGACCGTCGGATACTTGGTTTTGAAAAATAAGATAGGTACTACCAAGTCATATAAAGTTAAATAATAAATAGCCAAATAGTGGATTTATTAAAAACATCCAATCTATCATTAAATATATGTACATGAAGCGTAAATAAACGCTTCATAATCTACGAAATATCTACATAAAGACAATAGTCTTAAAGTTAGCTCCTATTTAACAGTACACAAATATTTCAACAATATGGACATTATTCTACGATATCACTTGACAAATAACGTCATCAATGGATGACAATAAAACATTAAATATGTATGGCGTCGCTTAACCCGCGAACGCTACCTCGGGTCATTTAGGCAGATAACGGGTAGATTTATGTAGAGTGATTTTTAACCCTTTACGATAGCTACGGCGCGTTTGATAAACGACACGTTTTGCGACCTAAATTTGTATGTTGTACGTCAGTTTTATCGCAGCTTTTCTGTTTATCTGTTGGGCAATTGTTCAACGTTGTGTGATTGATTGAGAATGTTGTTGCTTTGAATATGTTTGTATGCTTGTCGGTATTAGCACTTTTACTTTAGGATGTTTTTGGGCGTACGTATGAATGTTTGTTTGAATGTTGGTTTGATTGATTTAAAGTTATTTTTTTTACTTAATAGGTTTATTTTATGTCCTACAACTTTATTAAAAGTTGTTTAAATTATAACGGTACCACCATACCATTATATTACTTCCCCAATTAAACTTAAGGTTAAGGTTACAGGTTAAGTATTACATCTTTATTTCAATGATACCAATAAAATAGATTTGCGTCAGAAACTCAAAATTTAATTCATCCGTTCTGTTTTACAGCATCAATTTTATTTGCAAGCTCTGCACTATATCGTTCGAGTGCGACTATTTGGGACACTTTTCAATTTTAAATTGGATTAAAACACAACAACATAGCACTTTCCATTCTATGCTGTGTGTGCGAAAACCATCAGGTATTTGGTGCCAAAACTTTGGATTTCAATAAATAAAACAGCTAATCAATGCTTATAATGTTACAAATATAGGTATATTGTTTAATTTATTTCTGGATGTGGATTTAGTACGTAAAATCGGTATTTAATTTTTACACATATATTGGGTTTGAAAGATACTTTTCAAAATATTTTGTTAGTATTACTTGAACTATTATGTTTTTTAGACACTTTTCATTACACTTCATAATTTTAAGCAGTATTCGAATTTTATTCGAATTCGAATTTTATTTTTTTTATTTTTTATTTATTTAGTCTAAATTCAGTTGTCGTTATATTTTTTATTCTTAATTCAAATGCAGTATAACAAATAGAAGTAGTAATCATAAAACTAAAATGTTGTCAACCAAACGCCCTAAATAAAGAAGAGTTATAAATAAAGAAAGAACGTTAATTTTAATATGAATTAAAACTCGCTAAATAATGAATTACCAAGTGTAATTCCCAGATCATGAGTCACGCGAGGGTCACTTTACGACCAATTGTAGTATGTTGCATCCCGGGGGCCCGGGGGACCGATAAATGGGACAAATTCACTTCGTACATACATGCGCATTTTATGGTTATATTAACATGGACTTATTTATTCAGTTTGAAGCACATAATACATCTTCCAATGAATTTGTAGTGCTTAAAATATCGAAATATCTGATATCAAACCATATCGGTTATTTTACCGATATCATTTGTTAATTTGCAAGAATAATCTAATATAGAGTAAATAAAGAGTTCACATTTTTTTATTATTTTTGTTAAATTGGTCAATTATGTGTTACTATTTTACATTAATAAAATATAATACTGTTACTATGTAGAATTCTTCCAAGGAGATGTAATATGATTATGTTTGAGTAACTTTAAATTTTAGTGTCATCTCATGGGTCTTGTTCATAGCTACCCCAGACGAATTATCGGAAAACTTATTTTACGCACAAACTTATTTATAGTAGGTTATTGGGTTAGATTAGGAAATGATGGAATATTTTTAGTATTCAGATATTTAATATGTTATTGCCCATGAGTTTAAACTATTTACATTTATTTGCTGTTATATGGTGAAAAAAAATGTTAATATATTCGTAAATTGTTATTGCGTCAATCTATTTGTGCAAAAGTTCATATAAATAATTGAATCAATTTTGACGGCATTATTGAACCCAAAAAATCCAGTGGTATGGTTCATAGGATGGTTAGATAGAGTAATGGATGTTAATAAAAATAAAATAATTTGGTAACAGTAAAACTCCAATCTCTACCCACTATAATAAAATTAATTGTTTTGCACGTCCAATTTAATAACAATCTAATAAATTTAATTAGCGGAGTTCGTTAAAAGCTTTATTTGAACTAGAGCCTAATTTACAAATGAAACAAGTTACTGGAAATACAGAACAGACAAATTAATCAAAGGTAGATAGTACTTATTTATAGGATCCAATTAAATTAAGAAATAATAGGTAATAAAAGTACCTACAGAGGAAAAGTAAAATAGTATTTTTGGATTATTACATGGGAAGTTATAATATTTTAATCTATTTTAAGTAATTGTTTTTCATTCAGAACATCTATGACGACACAATCAACATATTCTTGGGTGTTTTTTTGACAAATTGAATAGGAGACAATTATATAACCAAATATACGAAAGGTACGTAAGGAAACTGTTTTAAATTTTTTGTCAAGACTTTATACCATAACATTAACCGCCGTGATGACACTTTTCCGTTTACAAATTAAATGGGACATTCCATCAACTCTAAGGTAGAGTCGAGGGATAAAACGGGACACGTTTTCAAATTTTTAATCCACAGCCTCCGCCATCCATTTCGTGAATCGAACGCGTCATCAATTAAATTACTCGCTATTGTAATGTACAAAGCGTTCAAATAACGACCATATTTCATTATCAAATGAAAACAGTCTCTATCTCCGTGTATTTGGGTACATAGAGTCAATGCTTCGGGGAACCAAGGGAGAGTTGGTACAGTCCCCCAAATTTCTTCAGAAGGGTAGAGTCGTCTCATGGGAGTCGTATTCGATGCAAGTCTTGCATTTTGAACGGCTGTTTGTTTTCGTACAGGAATAACATTGGGGGTAAGTTTAAAGAATTTCAATGGTAATTGTTCACTAGAGATTGGGGTTACTAATTAATTGGAAGACGGAGTGGACGCTATTCAAATTAAATCAGCTGTTTAAGTGAGCTTAGGTAAGCCTAATGATATTAGAAGATCGAGGGATACTACGAAATAGCAGTGTAATTTGCATCGTCAGAAACGTAACGTTACCGTGACGTAGTCGCTATGTTGAGAAACATCCGTTTGTATCAAATTTTCATTTCTATAAGTACTCTTATTATTAAGTATCTTACTGCATATATAAAAGTAAGTTTTGATGGATCTGCACTTCATATACACTTGTTAAAATATTACATACTTGGGTTTATTTTTTAAGACTGAGGCGGCAGATACATTATCAAAGATCACAGTTCAAAACTTAAAAATACAGGGTTGAAAGCAATCATAACACGCAATAATATCAGCAATGTCTTTTCAAAAGCTTCTACATTAGCACAGAACTAAGAATCATCTTCAACACTTTCTTATAAACATAACCCATCAAGAACACTGACATAAGTAACAAAATCCCAAATCTATGATAACGAATAAAACGTTATTCTAGAGGATAAAAACTGTAATAACTTAGCACAAATGTATGCGATAAATCAGGTTTAATCCAAGGCCGTGACAACTGCCCAACTCCTGATCGATTCCTATCGAATGACCAAATTATACCGACCACTCTCTATCAATTCTCTCCACTCCGGATTATCTGGGCTTTACTGTTAGTTTACTTTAAACTAAGTGCTGATAAGTATTTTATTAATCCTCGGGGAGAACTTAGATAAAATTGGTAAGTTGTGAGCTGGGTTCGGGATGATATCGATTTAGTTTATACATATATCGGTGAGGATTGACCCTTAAAGCTAATGCTTATCGTATTATAAAATTAAAGTAGCAAATGAGCAGTTGATATGTGATAACAACCGCCCATGAACCTATAATACTCATAACTCCAAAAAGGGATTAGAGTTCTACCTAAGATTAGGTACGAATGCCTTGTTATATTTGAGTACTAAGTAGAAATTAATACATGTACAGACAGCAGTGATAGCCTAGTGGTTAAGAAACTCTGCCTCGGATCGAGGGGTCCGACGTTCAAATTCCAGGCACGCACCTCTGACTTTCAAAAATATGCTCGTGTTAGAAATTAATTATCATTAGCTTACATGGTGAAGGGAAACATCGTATGGAAACCTGAGAGATTTATAAAAAATGACTTACACATAACCACGTAGATATTTTCAAACCACCTATATGGTCTCCGATAAGGTTTAAAAAGTCACTGGTCAATACTTTATATAGGCCGCAAAAAGTAACATTTTATATTGAGTCCTCAGCACATCTGCGCTCATCAGATAGGCCTTTGACAGTGAGAAATCTGCAAGAAATCACCCCATAACTCGCACTGGACTCTTAAGGTCCCTTACGAATTGATTTTGTCCGATTTTTGCGCCCATATGTCACAGAGAGCTATAAACTTTGCAATATTTATTGAATATCAAATCAGCTTAAACATATGGTGGAGCGAGGGTTGAAAGGGATACATTATAGTTAGTTTATATTACATCTGAACTTATCGACTGATGAAAATATCTATTATGCATTAAATATATTCTACGGGAATTCATGTGTTGTGAGTGTGATAGATGTAATTATGTATCGTTTACACGTAAAACACAATTAGGTATATAATATTTTAATCATATTTATCACAATGACTAAAGATCTGAGAACCTTTTATTTAGTACACAGTATGGAGACAGCTTTCATGCTTAAGATCCATTTTCTCCATAGGCTTAAAATTATTATTTTATAAATAATGTTTTTATCCAACCGTATTATTTTTACATTTGCAGAAATTAATTAAAGCAAACCCGGGTTTTATCACAAACCGCAGTAAAAATCCGCAGCTGTAAGCCATAAGAAGTCGCATGTTACAATTGTAAGCCACAGTCGCAGCCACACTCGTAAGCCGCAGTCGCAAACAGCATACATAATCCGCAGCCATAAGCCGCAGTCGCAGGCCGCAGTCACCAAGTTCCTAACTCCATTAGACACGATCACGCCTCGGGCAAGGTACAACGATAAATTAAACGAAATTGTTGTGATCCTGAAAATTGTATGGAGTTTTGAGAATGATAAATGGCTGCCCGGGACGTTCCATTTTGATAATCTACGCTTCTCGCAATTAAGTTGTTAATTTTGGAGCGAAACAGTTCGAAAATGTTTTATATTTCCACCTGACTCCCAACTCTGTTAAGATAACTTTGGACGTACCTTTATTGGAATTGCCTGCTGTTAACATTATCGCGTAGTTATTACATTTTATAAAACCTTCCGCGTCTTAAATACATACATTATTATATACCAACATTATTTTAGTGGTACGACACATAAAGCTTTAGTGCCATTTATTTGCAAAATTCAAGAGCTTCGCCGTTAAAACAGTCCTACGATGTAGGTGCAAATTAATTTATTAATTCATATACACGGAACACAATAATTACCATGGCTACATACATGTACCTAAACGTACCCGAACACTAGAAGCGCCATAAATCCTTAATTTCCTACGCCACCGCACCTTACGCCAACATATCGCAAGACATTCAAAATTACCGAAACATGCGCGCCCAAGGTGGCTATTAAGGAATACAAGCGAACACATTCGAAATAGTCCGCCCTAACAGTATGCACAGAACTTCTTCATCGCACTCTGCATCCAAATTACCTCAGGGAATTTCCTGCTGGGGAGCGCCAAAGATCTAAGTTACTAGAAACGACACGATATGGCTTAAGTACTTTGAAAATTATTTGCAAAGCATTTAAGTTATATCAAGTCGGGTGGTAATTCAATATTTTTTCCACTATGTGGATTATATAGAAATATTCTAAGTTAATATATGTTATGTCGCTATGGCCATAGCGACATAACATAATTAGGTGCAACTTTCATAATGTAACAAATTTGATACGTACCTATAAAGGTAGTTTGACAAAAATATATTGTGTTAATTTCGTTGTGATATTAAAATATTTTTAGACATAACTTACAAATAAAATTACATACCGGAAAGTAACTTGTATAGTATAAAGAATATTGAGATACATAAGATAAAGGCATTTACAGCATTTTACAGAGGTAGGTACGTTTATTCCGTTTTGCGCCCTATCCAGTCCTCTATACATCTGTGTCGGGTCTAGAGCAAAAGGAACACAAAGACGCCGTCATGTAAACCTTGTATTATGTAATTTCGTTTCGTTTTGTTTCAAACGGAACAAATTCTCAGTATAGCCAATAGTTACAGAAGAAAATATTGTTGCCCTGGTCTAGTTTGAAGTGTTTACGGTAAATTTAACTCAGAAGAAAGTGTCTTACTGAGGATTAGTAAGCGACAACTATATTCTATAATACGTAATGCTATAATTCACTTTTTTGTATCATTGCTATAGATTATTCATAAAGATCGTAGTTATCGTACAGTTTGAGTTTCCTAAAAAAATCCTAAAAAAGAATTTACAATGGCACTCTTCTTGTGTTAGTGTGTTGCTGAATAATTAAATTACATTAAAACATAGATTAGTAAAGTTACTTCGCCGCCTTGAAATTGAATGAAGCCACAAATGGCTTATTTTAGTAAGTTCTTTTTTTGAATCCTTGACAAATAAAATCATTTTTAGAGAAAATTTACGAATAAATAACTAATTTACGTAATAATTACGTAATTTACATAATAAATAAATAATTATTTCAAATATTTTAGGGACATTTTAGCACGGAGTCGTGGCAAAACTTTTTTACGC
The DNA here is from genome assembly GCF_041222505.1 of Epargyreus clarus. Classification (NCBI taxonomy): domain Eukaryota; kingdom Metazoa; phylum Arthropoda; class Insecta; order Lepidoptera; family Hesperiidae; genus Epargyreus; species Epargyreus clarus. Next base: position 15,407,078 of record NW_027332223.1, read on the forward strand.
AACTATTTCAATTCTCAAAACTGGGTACATTTTCTTGTTAGGCGTGAGTAATCTTTACTAATCTATGCATTAAAATCAATATAAGTACATTGTGTATACTGTTAGAGCATTTTAATTTTTGTCCACTTCTTTTTTCCAAACCATATTAGATGCTATCTTTACAATTCATCATCATTGCAGTTTGATACAAGTGTTCTAATCTACGAAGATTTTCAAACCAAATAGTTAATACATAATAACATAAAATATTTAGAAGAATAATTTTAGAAGTCTTTCGTCTATTCGTTCATTGTGAGGCAAATCCTCAAGACAGTATTTAACGCCTGTTTGATTTCATAGCAAGGAAACTTTTGTTGTATTGCTATGATAAAGTTTGCAGGCGTCTCTTACAATTAAAAAATACTTTGGTCGGAAAATGTTTCGAACTTTTTTGTCTCTTAAATTCCTTAATTAAACCCTTTTCCGTTTATCGTATTTTTGTCCTAACCCTTTCGATACTCGAGCCATTTAACTAAACGTATTAGGGAAGGGTGTCAGCTGATCAAGTGTAAATATCTAATGTTTTTATTTGCCATTCCGAGGGTCCATTTAAATGCGTCGTGTGCTATTAATTTTGTTCTAAATGAACCTTTTTTATTTTCTGGGGTATTTTTGTATTAGTCTTTTATGTGAGGTTGGGTGAAAGATGTTTTTGTTTAGGGTGTCGAAACTGTAGTCAAATTGTCATTTTATTAAATGAATGCTCAGTATAGGTACAGAATAAATGCTACATAATATAATGCTGTTGTGTTTAAGATGTCTTAAAAAAATATAAATAAGAAGCGCCTGTTTTATAAATTTCTATGAAAGACCACATTATTTTTAAAAAAATTACTAATCCCTTACCCAGTAACATAAATTTTTCTTAGTAGGTACTTTCACATCTACATAAATGAGCTCTTGTGAGCTTACACAAATAACACATTTTTATCTCATAAAACTATATTTTCACGATGTCTCTTTCAATACAAGAACGCCTAAGTACCTACTACTTTGTAATTTATTTCGACAAATGACCATTGAAATTGAAAGTTTCATTCAACATTGATAAGTTTATACACATAGTTTAAGTTAGTATCCATGAATAAAGCTCTACAGTGACACATAATATGAGTCACCTGTGACATATTATGATTACTTAACACTACCCAGGGGTTGTTGAACCCCACACCATAAATTTAATATTCCCAAGTCTGCTATTCGAGGAAAAACATAAAACGATTACTTACGTCTTTGTTCAGTTTTAGTGATCCGTAGTTACTTTAATTGCAAAATATAGATTTTTTGCAACATTAAATGTTTTAACTGATGTATAATTATAGTTATTTCTAAGCACAGAGGTGGAATATGCAGATCGTGAAGATGACTCACTTATGTTAAGAGACTCAAAAGCCCAGCAGTGAGACGTAAAATCTCCCTTACTACATCTTTCAACCCATAACACAGAAGTGTTAGGTATTGCTTATCAGGCCGGAATATGTGTAGCAGTGGTGCCGTCGGGGTCACACCACAGAAGGTTCTACCACCTCTAAAACTAAAACAGAAAAAACCTACAATCTGTTGACTTTTATCTATTCAAACTAAAAATTGCAGATCATCTATACATAAAATACACTGAACACTGATACAGTAGCCCGACTCACACTTGTCATTTATTTTACACCTGCAGTCTGCACCCTACACCTTCCAGACAACCTATTCTAACTTTAAAAGCAGTAACTAACACGAAGTACTTTACAAAATAAAACGCATGCAATTACTTAAAGTCTTTGAGGTGAATGCAAATATTAAAAAGAGCCAGTACCCACTCCCTTGAGAGAGGGTGGCAAAATTATATCGTATAAAGTTGGACAAAGCAGGGGTATGCTTTAGGCAGAATATTCTTTCATGTTTTGGCGCTGATATACGAAAAAGATGTAGTAATACAGAATACACTTCTTTTCTGGAATGGAGATCTTGTATGTAAACAAGCGACATTATGCGAAGGTCACCAGCGACCGCCGACGACAGTCGTCAGTGAGGGCTGTCGTCCGTGTATAAGCATATGTTACTTTCCTGAATGGTGATAGCTTAGTTCGAACCCTGGGCACCATTGATTTTTCAAACTTGTGTACGTATTAGAAATTAATTATCGCTTGCTAATGACAACGAAATCATAGAATTACCCCAGATATATTTAGAGAGGTCAGTCATAAATACGTTATTATCCCTGAGTTCTAAGTTTCTCCTGTCTCTTATAAGTAAGTGTATCCTTTGCGACAACACCAGAACACAGCAGCGTTTGACACTTTTGTTATATGGCAAAAATAGATACTATTGTCTCCGGAATTTAATCACAAAATATTTTATCAACTGTAGTTTTTAATTAACAAATAATTGTAAATCCCAAATACATTCACTGTTTAATTTCCCACCACAATTTATAGGCGTCAATTTTCCGCGCAATATGCCACGATTCGCTACTAATTTAAAAGTTTTTCCATGTTTTGGACGGACCATTACGCGCGCTCGCCAAGTGAGCTAATGTTTAGATTTATCGCCTCGCCTGTGCATTTTTACATTAACTTTTATATACATCATATTTATGTCAGAGTCATAGATAAGTATAGATATCTCACCGTCTTGTAATTGAAGGAAGCCATTAATTGACTTAAACGGCTGACAGACTTGTCAGCCGTTTAAGGTTGTCATGGTGTAATTTACGCGGAACAATCCCGACATGCGCAGTTAGGTTAGACATGAAATCGATGAAAAAGAAAATAGTTTCATTCGTAAATGATCTAAAAATTTCATTTTTTTAATATTTTTCAAACACAAAAATAGATGATAGTGACAATTTCATTTGTCAAAACTGGTTACATTTTCTTGTTAGGAGTGAGTAATCTTTATTAATCTATGGTCAGAGTACCAATATCACTAGGAAGAAGATAAGGAATTTGAGCTCGTATGGCAATACGTTAAGAGATTCGTGTTTCTGAATGCTCGTACCCTTTTGAATTTGAAATGAGTTAGTGTAGGTAATAAGATTCGATTGTATGACCATAAAACCGTTGTTTTAAAATCTAGAATGACTATAGCGTAGTCCCTAACAAATATTTTGGCCCAATATTACGTCAAAATTTCCGATAGCTCTTATTAAGTGGCTGGGTAACTAAGCCCTAAATTTAACGTCCGTTATCAATCTATCTAATGTTTTGCCTTCTAAAGATCGATATTTGAAAATTTCTTCATAGTATTTATACATTGTCGAATTTAGGTCTTTAGTAGGTAAAATTTGGATCGATTGAATATTAATAATTGACATAAGGAACTTGCGTGAAATAAAAATTGTTAAAATACTAAACTAAAATATATTACCAATCAAACAGCTTGTATAAACCCTAGTTTCTTGTAAAATATCAGCTCCCACCGCTTCAGCTTCGCGATCGGAGCATCGGTATCCACCTTCCTACTCCTCTTGTACTTCCTGAAGAAGTTGGCGTCTATCTTGACTCTTTTATCGCAGCTGCCTCTGGTTAGCGGAGCCGCTTCAGCCTCGCTCTGATGAGACCTCGGGTAGAACAACCATCGCTTCGATCCGAGGCCATCGCTTTTGAGTATTTCCTGTATTCGGTCCTGTCGCTTTTTTGTTGCTAAATACTTCGTCGTGCTCTTTCTGTGTTTACTCGCTGGGAAGCAGATATAAAATTAAAAGAATTAAACCAACTGAAACGAGACTTCTATTTTGTTTACCTACCGTTGTCTTTTAAAATAATTATAAACGTGAAATTATATATAAAGTTAACGTAAAATATATATCAAACTTGGTTTAAATATAATCTGACTTTTTACAACAGTAGGCAACTTAATTACGAATAATCTCCTGTTAAGTATTTAGCAGTCCCTGGGAGGACAATGAAAGTAGAAGGCCTAAATGAAGTTGATTACTGATACGGTTAAGGGCTATGATAAAATTTCTCAATTAGCCTACCACAACCTTCAAGCTAGAAATTAGCAGCTTCGCACAACTATTCAAGATGGTGGTCTACGCATAAAGAGTTTGACTACATTGTAAAACTTTCTAACAATTATATGTCGAATCGTAGTCGAGTCATAATTACTTTACTTTGCAAATAAAATCATAATCACGTGTCAAATAAAGCACTCTGAAGGCATCCAAGAAGCTCGGCTCTCTCAAGTTCAGTTCTCGGCGACGACTGCTAGAGCGGCTGCGACTGCGGGTACGACTGCGACTGCGACTTCGCGTTCCAGTTCGCGACCGACTCGAATGCGAACGTGATCTCCCACTGCGCTTCGAACTTCGGCTTCTAGAACGCGACCGTTTGGAGTCGCGTTGCTTCGATTTCCGTTGGTTGGAGCGACTACGTCTGTGAAATATATTTTAGTATGTTAAATGTTCCTGGGACTTGTTCTAGTTCGCGAGCGGTTTAAGTGCGACCGCGACCTGCCACTGCGCTTAGAAGTTGGAACTTCGGATTCTCGAACGCGACCGTTTGTAATCGCGTTGATTTGATTTGCGTTGGTCGGAGCGACTACGTCTATGAAATATGTTCTAATAATTTAAATGTTCCTGCGACTTCACATTCGAGTTCGCGACCGGCTCGAGTGCGAACAATGCAGCAGGATTACCTAGTATCACTATCAATATCATTGGCTCATGAGCTACTCCTATTATGAAAAAGGACATGTTGCAAAATCGTTTCTATATGATACTTACGCAATAAAGGGAAAACGTCACGAGGAAAGCTGTTTATCAAAGAAAGTACGTTCAGTAGCTACTTCCGAATGTTCTCACAACAAAGAAATGTACATTATACTTCATTTCAATACCATGCTCTTACGATTAAGGAAAATTTCGTGCGAAAACCTGCATATTCTGCGAAGGCATTAGACATGTGTATTACGGATACTATTTTTGGAAATACAGAAATAAAAGCATAAATCTCCTTATAAAATAGCGTCAGCTACTAAAATAATGATTTAGTATATGTATTTATTTGCAGAGAAAATATCTGCCAAATTATTTTAATTGAAATCGTTTTAGATGGTTGTGTGACCAAATGCCAACTACCTATAACACTTCTTTTAATTTTACGTCAATTTCATGCAATAATATTAGGCGACCTAACTTGACCCTACACATAGCGTAGTCACCATGTCTTTAATTCCGGGGTTCATCAAGGACAACCTAATACTGATGACAGATAGATACGTCGCTAGGTTAATAGTATTAGAGATTAATATGGAACGCTGCAAAAAGAGAATATGTGCTGTTATGACAGAAGACATTAAGGCTACACCGTTGCAAGTCAGGAGTGTGGCGGTCGTACCACTGTAGTAGAACTCTAAGGAGTCCTATGACAATTTACCATTATTTTTGTACTGTTTTTATCGATTAAAGTATGTATCGATCGATATACACACGCCACGCAAATCCATCCTATCCCGTAGCTTCTAGAACAGCGAGAGGGGAACTAAGCCCCGCTTCCACCATGTCGCAGTCTGCGGCGTGCACATATGAAACAACAGAATCTTCATTTTACTCCACATACACTACAAGTTTCCTACCTTTTAGGCTCTCGATCATCATTCAAAGGCCCCATGCCGTAGTACTCCCCGAAGCCGTCCCCCCGATCGGGGTACACTCCGTCCGGGGGGCGCATCGGGGAGAACGGCGGGGGGTACCCGTAGCCATAACTCTCCATAACCTACCACATTAATAGGAAAATACACTGAAATATTTTTGTTGCTTTTAGATTTTTGAGTAATTGAGTGACGTTTCATTTGACGGTTGCCACTGTCGAATTTAGTTTTTATGTAAGTGGCTTTTAATTTGAAACGAGCAATGTTATTCGGGTTTTTCTTAATTTGTCTCTGTAGGATATTAAAGGTTTTTAACCTCGAACTGGTAATTGGAAAAAATAATAAATAAAATTTAGTTGTAATTTCAATCGATTTGTTTTAAAATAACCATTAAAAACCCCTCAATTATCCCTATTCGTATTCTCTGCTATGTAAAACTAAGTAAGCAATGGTTATTAAATACTATTTAGTTCTTTTTTTACAAATAGTAGGTGTTTTTGTCAATAATATTATACTTTATTCATAAAGGCTCCCTGCCTTTATATAACATGTAGGTTATTAAAAAAAACTATAAAGAATCTATATTGAATAAATATAAACTCATTTTTATTTACAATACAAGTACTGTACATGCTATAATTTATTTTAACTATTTTACTAAAAGTGTAATCCCGATTACAACCAATACAGTCATTTTTGGCAGCATTACATTAAACTTTATAAAAAATAAAGAACAGCAGAAGCATTCTGCCCTCAAAAATAAGACCCTTGGCCCCATTCAGCGCAGTGGCGGAATTAAATCAATCTTAAAACAAAATAAAAACTCAATACAATCCAATTACGTCCCCGTCAATAGGAGATTTACGACATTCTATAATTGGTATCGCTTCGTATCAGCACAAAAAATCCTGCGATTAACTGAGTAAGAAAAAAAGAAAAAATCGAAAAGTAAGATAAATTAGGAATCGATGAATGGTTAATGGCTCCCTCCATTAGAGGGTTTTGAGTTTGTGGAACACTTTTAAAAAGGAAAATTTTAACTGCTCCCTACCGAAGTTTGAGAACCGTAGATTTAGCGATAACAGAAGCGTCTGTAAACATCTTAAATAAACAAAAGCGCAAAAAAAAAAAATATACCGTTTTCTGCATTGTCTCCAATCGATCTTAATTCGATTTATTGTTATTTACAAAATTTCTTTAGATTGTATAACTTAACTGCAATTACTCTTAATAAAATACTCAAAAACGTACGGTTCTAGTTATATTTGCCTATAGAATGATACCAATAGTCCTTACTTTACAGAATAGTCCATAATGAATTGACCACTTTCTGAGAGCAAGTGGTCAATTCATTATGGACTCAAGAGCAAGCTCATGAGAGCAAATGCAAGCACATTTACTACTTTAGTTTTATTAATCACCATCTTAGTCCTCAGGAATGGCAACGCATCTGTGATCGGCTTCGGGTAGAACTATTTTTCTATATGGAGTTAGTTAGACTTCAAAGGGTGGCAATGACCGCTTATCATGAAGTGGACTGCATACTGCACTTACACCTTCAATAGTATAAAAATCCTTGTCCACAGCATAAGTACCAAACATAATTCAATTTTTTTACTTAGGATGAGATGAATATTGTTAAAGGCTCTTCTAGTAAATTTAAATCTAAGACTCCGAAGGCAGAGCACCGTTCCTTAACTTTCCTTGCAGTGCGGTCCATTCTTCACTTTTTAATATTCCACAAGTTTTCAGCTCATTTAGATTTCCACTGCCTTTGCACTGTAACGGTTGCAGCAACGGGTTCTTATTGATTTTGAGAAAAATACAAGAAACTTTTATATAGGTCCTTCGCCCTCTGCAACCGAATCTGGTAAAGTATGATCCAGATCTTTCCCAGTTTCGAAAAAATCTTTGCCTAACAGTGGTACATAGAAAGGAGTTATGTTAGGAGTCTTTGAATGTTTTAGCAAGAGCTGAACTCGAGACTTGGTTGCTATGATTGGTATACGAAATGAATATTACGATGACCTACGCTGCTAAAATCATCTAAATTCAAAATTAACAATTTATTTAATTATCTTTTATCCATCGATCATAGTTTGACCGGGAATCGCTCCTAAATCATTGCCAAACACTTACGCTAAGCATCTTTTATAATATTGATGAAGTAGCAAACGAAAATATAATCCATCTGAACCATGAGTTTTTAAAACATCCCACAATTTTACGTTACGTTTACCCAATCCATTATTCTGTACCGATTGCTTCAGTACACTGAGTAAACGTATCAATAAGTAAGTGATCAAGTCTTTCTGTCTGCCTCACATGTTCGCAAAAAAGAGAGACAAAACATAAAGCGCCATTTTGTCAATTTCGACATTTAATATTACGTTACTGACACTATAGTTCTGATACAATTCGCTAGGGGCACTGATTGGAATTTGTATGGGCAAATACGTAAACAAATACTAAAACAGTCATATTTGTCAAAACGTAAAAACTCATAGTAAGGGTACTGATGATAGTGGCCTGCGTACCATGGTGCAAAGCAGGTCGTATACACATGGAGATGATTACAACAAAATATTTACATTAGGTATATAAATTAACTGGCTCTATTTACCCCTTCCGCCACAAAACCCTTATTTACGTAAACCCCATTATGTCTCCACTTCGCCCCAAACGGAAAAATATAGCACTTACAATCTGTAGAGCAAATAAAATAAACAGCACCGCAGTCAAAGAAAGTTGTAGAGTAGAAAAAAGGTCAGAAATTGTACTAATTAACTGAAAATGCTACCTGTCAAGCGCAAACCATGTAGCTACGTACTAGCTCTAATGAGATTTACTTTACGACTCTCCATTTCAAAAGTCAACTCTACCAGCGATTATTAAGGTTTATTTTCCATTGAGGAGAAACTTTGAAATTTTTTGAAAAAATTGTAATGAAATCGTTCGTATATGACGTCAACTGCTGGTTTTTGAGTTTTTTCACCTCATCCCGATCTCTTTTCGTAAACTGGTTTAGTAAGTGAATTTCAGAGGTCCGAAAGATTCCTTAATTTGAATTTTAAATATGTCACCGATTCTTTTACACCTAACGATTATAAGTTAAGCATAAATGGTGGCGTAAACCTTGGTGATTTAAATTCTGAGGCACTATCGCCAGACCTATTTCTGTTTAATGGAGACACTGTTAGGCACTGCCGTCTTTTGGTTTCTAAGGTGTTGTAAGAGTGACACTTACCCAACGAAATCCAATTTAGTTCTCGGAGTCAGGTAATCCTGCCTGAGATCGATCACAGATAGGTTGCTCTTCGTGATGGTAACATCCCACCTATCTACCATCGAACTAAAACGCTTAAAGGCTTCTTTATGATTGCTGTCAGAAGCAAAGCCAGAACTAAACGCGTTAGTAGACTCGGAGTCGATCAAGCGGTTCTACCTTCAATACCTTTAGAAGAAACATCACTTCTATAACGTCCCTGTCCTTAAATAGTCTGAAAGCTTTAAAAGCTTTCTAGACAGGTCTACCTTTTACGGCTGTAGTGCACATTAATACTGGATTGAGACCCGTCTCGATACCTAATCACTCGGTTTCGACCCAAACGAAACACTACGATCGTACTGTTTCAAGATGCTTCAGCGTTCGAGGGTTATCGAGCAGCCGCGAGGGTACTTAGTACCCCTGGTTAGGGTTGTAAGTACCAGACGAGGTAAGAAAGCGAATTGCTGTGCATGAATTCGAATGGTTCGACGTGGTGATTGGTTTGTAGATAAGAAAATATTTTTCGATAATTATAGTGTTATAGGTAGGTATAAGGTGATTGGTTTAGTATAAGCACACTTAGCGCTTTTGTGGTATACTTATTTTTTTAGGCACACAATTAAAATTTTAGTCCACAATTTTTAAATAAGTACTATACCTAAGCTGTTTAGCCATGAAGCATTTAACCAACAACATAAAACTACTATAGAAACACCCATACCGAAAACAAGGATCTAAATTAATCATTTATATGATTGCGTGAACGGAGATCGAACCTAGACTCCTGCATGTTACACTACGGTAGTCATATTACTTTGCTTCTAACTTCGAGAGTGATCGGCGACAATCGGCATTATTCGGATCTACACAGAGTTGCTACAACTTGCCACTTAGCCGCTCTCGTCGGTCTAATGACGCTAGTATTGTACCAACTTTCCATCGTATGAATATGGACGGTCTTTGTACAAGTTCGCTCCTTCGTTCAACTCTACGAAATTAAACACGCTACTCGCAACGCGAAACTCGACTTTCATTCGGCGCTATACAGTTATAAATGTAAGTGTAAAGTGGATGGGAACAGCTCTTTATTTATATTTCATTTTATTTCTACACGCGGTACGTCCTTTTCAGCGCGCTCCATTCACGCGTCCCTGGATAAAGAATTCCGTTCTAATTGAATCTTCTTTATTACTCGGAAAAAGATTCAGAGTGATTTTATTCAAATTAAATATGATTTTCTCTTCGAATTGGGTCAAAACATGTTTTCACGGGCGTTCGTGGCAGAGCAAATTAATTTCTAGGTTCTGTAAAACGTAATGTAAATATGTGTCGTAAATAGAATAATTTTATGAAATTAGTTCATGTTATATTCTCGGCTCGGCTTGTCTCATTAATTTGCAGTCACGACTTTGCATATTTTATGGAACACGTTTTTTTTAATATTTTAAGCCCTTTCGGTGGTTACACATAGAAAATAAAATATTCAAAATTACTTAGTGGTTGCATTTCCCGTAAAACTTGCGACATTTACTAGCCAATTTTATTTCGTCGATTTTCGATTTCAGTGCTAAAAAAATTCACTTTTGTCACTTTTCCTAAACGTGCCAAAAATGTTTAATATCAATAAAAAATTCAATCACACAAGTGAAAACCAGGTGAATCACATACTCTTTTGGTTTAATCTCATAAAAATACTTTAAGGTTTCATCTACATTTTTCTAAGTAAGTATAACATATACAACAATAAAAATCGGACAACATCCTCGAAAGATTCGTACGCCGAACAATATTTCCTTGCGAAATGATTCCCTCGTCAGGGACCCGTGTCATGGTTAACAAGAGAGCACGTTCTGTGACAAATGCTAAACATCCCTTATTCTATAAACTACCCTTCCTTTACCCTTTAAAAACTTTTCCTAGGCCCTTAAGATAGAAGCAATAGAGCCTAGAATGTTGTAGATGAAAATATGTTATAGTAAAATAATGTTGGTACCTTTTATGTTCCGCTGACGAAGGAAAGAGTAGTGATTCTGTGTGCAAATACTGTTTGTATAATAAGAGTGTTAAGGATGTCCTCAATATCAACATAATGGGTTGTTTTTTTCTATAAATCGTTGGAAGTTCGCGTAGTAGCAATGCTGCAGTCTATCTGACAAGAAGATGTCACAGCCGCCCTTAAATATCGTTTTTTTTTTATTTATTTTATAACATAGGAGCAGCAGACGGGCATGCAGTCCACCTGATGGTAAGTGGCTACTGCCGCCCATGGACATCTGTAATCAGCCCCAGATAGGATTAGATATCCCTATCTGAGGTCGGCCACGAATGCGCCGCTACCCCTGAGGACTAAGCTGGAACGCCTCGAAAAAGTATGTCTCCCTTAGCACACCCTTCAAACCGGAACACAGCAGCGCCTAACACTGCTGTTATTAGGCAGAAATAGGTGTGGCGGTGGTGCCGCCGGAGTCGAACCACAAAGAGTTCTACCACCTTTATATCTATAAACAATTTGAGATCAGATTATAGTCCTACATGTGATCGGTCGACGGCGGGCTAAGTTGGAATGTCTCGATTAGTTCTCTCACTTACAGCCTGAAATACAGCAGCCTTTAACACTGTTATTAGGCAGATATGCACAGCAATAGTGTTTCAATAGTGAAATCATGAATAATTCTGAAAGATTCCATCACTTTCAACCACGAATGATTATGTCAACTTTTATATAAGTACAAGTATCTCGATGGTAATAAAGGACAGTCAGACAGTCCACGTTGAAAATGATTCCCAATTTATACCGCTAGAATCAATTAGCGACCCAAAATAACTGACCTATACGTTTAAAATTATATCAATTTGCAAATCTCAGTTTTAATAAACTTAACTTAATGAACTAATAATGAATAATTACGATAACTAAATTGAAGTCGGAAAGATAAGAGAAAATAAAGGCTAATGTTTATTAACTGGAATTATTCTAAGAGAAAACTATTTATATAAGATAATTCCGGGAACGACAACATAATTTCTTTCTTCGTTTCTGAGCATTAATAAAAACAATTTCCCATTAATTCCCACAACGACATGCACAAGATGGAGTACAGGTTTGCGTGTTCAAGGAAATTACTATTCTCTTCATTTTCAGCAAAATGAATAATTCTCGGACGCGAAAATGTTATTTACTTACACGGGCGTGCCTCACCGCAAGCGGAAAAGCGATTTTTCAATACATCTTCTCTGGTTTCATAGCAGAATGATTGATAACATTATTTTATGTACATTTTAACCAATTTCTTTTTGTAATGTAGAAGTAACGAGCATGCAGTTCACCTGCCACTGCCGCCAATGTGTAATCAACTACAGATAAGATTAGAGTCTTACCTGTGGTCGCCCACTTAAGTTTGAATGCCTGGGGTAAGTATGTCATGTGGCAGGGGTAAGAATGTCTTACCTCAAAATGGCAATTGGCTTAAAACCAAACGTAAAAACAAACAAACAAGAGAACGAGAGGTATCTTAAACAGTGTCATAATAGGTCCGGAGGCATTAAAAATATAAGATTATTGGAATTTCGCCACATATTGCTTTCGTGTTACTACCTGAGGAGTTACTTGGAACACCTCATGTTAGTGTATCTGCCTTCCTCTCTTAAAACGAGCGCTAGTTGTTCGCCTGTAGTAATATACGTCCTTTACAACGTTTTTGCTGTATTTGCCTTTTAAATATTTAGGGCCGGGTTTCAGGTTCTGTTTTAGTAATTTAGCCTAATCGCAGCTCCCATTTGATCTTTATCTAAATTCAATATTAAGAACTTGGTTTTGGGAAGCGGATTATTTACAAGGAATTTAGTGATTTATGACAAAATTTGATTTGGCACAGCATTAAGTAAATTTAAACACTTTTTTAATTTATTGGATTTCTTACATTCCATAATGGATCCCTTGATTTACGTAGCTAATATTTAGTTACGTATTTATTGGTTTTTGGATTGATTTATAAGCTATTTCCACAAGCGTCTTTCATTTAACGTTCCGATATAAATAATAACCCGCGTGGTGGAACAGTCACAACCGATTTTACACCTAGAGGGTCCAGGCACGTCCAGGTTCAATCCTTGGCAGGTAACCCAAAAACATATTTTACATTTCTGGTGTGGGTCTGGTTGTAGTGTATTTGTCTTTGGTTACCAGGAATCTTAGTGTTGGGCTATGAATGCGGTAAACGTCGAGTGTAAAATAATTTTGAAAAACACTCCTAACAAATTTCTAATTAACTCAAATTAAGATAATCGTAACATTATAAGAAAATTGCGTCATTTATTCTGTATCTTTATATATACAAGCAATTATTTCAATCTTAGTATAGCTTACGTTAGTGATATTAACTCTGTGTATTTACTACATATGAAGCTATTACATATTAGTAACAGTGCACCTGTGACCGACCTCAGGTAGAATAGGATTTGAGACCTATTAAATATACTCCATCTACTGTAATATGCTACAATGACATGATGTTTATAACATTGAAGAAGCAGACGATCATGTTGTTCACCTGACGATCAGGTGACTGCTTGTGGATATATGTATTGTTCGGAATGATGGTAAGAGTAAGAAACTTTAATTGTCAAATGCGGGTATTATCTAAAAGTGGGCGTATAAAAGGGCACTGTAGATCGTCTACTGAGTAGTTATTTTCCGAGTATTGTATCTTTACTACATGAGCAACAAAACTGGTAGAGTAACGTAAGAACCAAACGTAAGAAACTCTACCAGTTTTGTTGCTCATGTTGTAAAGATGGTAGAGTAACGTTCTTACGTTACTCTACCAGTTTTGTTGCTCATTTACGTTTAATTGTTTTTCTGATAATTTATTTTGGAAAGTTAAGGTTCTCGGCTTATAAAAAGTTTGCTTTCAAATAATTTCCTGACGAGGTTCTTAATAGTACGTTATCAACCTTAATTAGCATTAGATTCCTACTTGAAATCAGTCACAGATGCGTTGCTATTCTTAAAGTTTCCTTAAAATAAGTTTGAGTAATTAAGTGTCTTTTCTTACCTTAAACTGTAAATTTTGGTTTTGATATAAAACTTTAAATATACCCTTATTACATAACACCTTTTTACATTCAGTCAAATGGACATACAATACAATATAGAAATTACTTAATTATACAATAGAATAAGAATTAACATTAACAGTCTCATTCATTAAGGTTAATATCTCTGTTAATTATTATTATTTTTTTATAATATAAGAGTAGCAGACGAACATGCAGTCCACCTGATGGTAAGTGGCTACTGCCGCCCATGGACATCTGTAATCAACCCCAGATAGGATTAGATATTCCTACCTGAGGTCGGCCACAGATGCGCCGCTACCCCTGAGGACTAAGCTGGAATGCCTCGGAAAAGTCTTTCTCCCTTACCACACCCTTCAAACCGGAACACAGCAGCACCTAACACTGCTGTTATTAGGTAGAAATAGGTGTGGCAGTGGTGCCGCCGGAGTCGAACCACAAAGGGTTCTACCACCTTCATATTATTTCATTTATTATTTATTGATCAGGATATACACGGTATAATACTGTATTGTATACTTTTGTATATCTCTAGTAAAAATATACCTATGTATAGTACAAACAGCATGATATTTAATATTATTGTATCCCAATCAGTACGTGTTGCAATAAATCATCATAATACCGATACCATTAATATTAATTAACGGCTTAGCGATCGGGTGACCACGCTTGCGAAATTCTTGAAAAAAGAAAAAATAATTAATTTTGTCGTAACGGACATTTTTATCTATATTTAATAAACATATTAGAAATAAACAATTACTACAATAAGGGCACTTGATTGATAGTATAAAAGAAAATTAAATGAAAACTTAAAACTAGTGAAGATATTTCAGGACACAGATCGAACCTTACATTTAAAATATGTAGAGTACCATAGAGAACATTTTGCTCACGTGACACAAGTCATCTAGCGTCAAAAACAGCGTAAGTTTAGTCGAACTAATATTATAGCTATGAATCATTATTATTTCTGTTGTATCAAACTCTGTTTTCGTCATTCAGCCCTTACAATTCCTCGAAGATAGCAACCCAATAACCGACTTCTGGTGGAACTCAAATCCCAGGAAATAATTTCAATTGTCCTCTAGCAACAATGTCCACTCACTTAAGTGGACAACTGCCTTATTTACCATTTCGATTAAATAAGAATGTCCTGTCTAACACAACCAACATGGCAACCCTCCAACAAGATGATGGATCCCAACAAACGCATTACCCGGGCCACCGCAACAATAAATCATCGCAAACAGGACGTTGTAAAAATAGCAATGTCTGCGTTACGTCAATTTTCCTAAATTTTCGAATATAGAGCTAATTTTTAAAAATTACGTTCTCTTTCCTATTGAAGTATCCTATTGAAATATAATGTGATTATATAAGAAAGCCCACTAGCACTTAATTACAGTGGCAAATTTATAAGCATTACTTTTAAGAACACAACCGTAAACCTTGTTAATAAAAAATATATGTTTAAGTAACTTTTTAACCGACATCAAAAAGGAGGTGGTTATCAATTCGGCCGGCATCTTTTTTTTTTACTTTTATGTATGTACACGAATCACTCCGCCGTTAGTGTACCGATTTTAATAATTCTTTTTTTATTGTGTAGAGATGAGCTGAAAGTTGGTCCCATTTAAATTTGGTTAGGATCCATCGATGGGTTCTGGAGAAAATGAGGGAAACTCCTCCACCCATGTAAATATAACAGCCATAACTTCGCCGTTTATGAACCTATTTTAATGCCTTTAATTTCTTGTGTGGACAATTGCTACAAGTTGGTCCCATTTAAATATGATGAGGATCAGAGTGGTTTATGGAGACAAAATATGGAACTCCTCAACCGATGGGTATAATTGAGTTGTGTTTGAAGGTATTTGGTGTAGGTTCTAATGAAATTAGAAAGCCAGTTCATCATTGACTATTTAAGGGTCTGATAATGTGGCTCGGAGACAAAATATGTAACTCCTTAATCGATGGGAATAATTGAGTTGTGTTTGAAGATATTTGGTGTAGGTTCTAATGAAATTGCGAAGCCAGTTCATCATTGACTATTTAAGAGTCTGATAATGTGGCTAGGAGACAAAATATGTAACTCCTCAACCGATGGGAATAATTGAGTTGTGTTTGAAGATATTTGGTGTAGGTTCTAATGAAATTGCGAAACCAGTTCATCATTGACTATTTAAGAGTCTGATAATGTGGCTAGGAGACAAAATATGTAACTCCTCAACCGATGGGAATAATTGAGTTGTGTTTGAAGATATTTGGTGTAGGTTCTAATGAAATTGCGAAGCCAGTTCATCATTGACTATTTAGTTAGGTTATGTTGGAACATATAAGACAATATAAAACTAAGCGAGCAGGGCGCGGCAGCGCCCTGCGAGCGGGTGGTTGCAATCAATGTAAATTCAGACCTTACCTTAATTCATGATCACGTTTATATAATTTTATATTGTATTAATATAAATGTTATTATGTGATCGCTAAAAAGGGCGAAAAAATTTTTAACAAAAAATACAACCGACTTCTATGTCACTACAAAGTAAAAAATAACTCAAATAAATGTTGGTTTAGTACATATTTCTGAAGTCTATTTCTATCTGAATTTATTTAATTAACTTAACCAATTTGAACGGGCCCAACACTAAATTGGAATAGCATTGCAACGTTTTATTAACATCTTAATAGATAAAAGTCACTATAATAAATTTAATTTCTTAACTGTGATAAGAGATGGTTTTAATGGATTAAAAACAGCTTAGATATTTATATTTATATAAATTACACATCTTTAATTTTAATCTAATTATATTTTACTGTAAAGTATGAATATTTAATAACAAAAACAGAGCCTCGAAACAGTTAATTACACCTGAAGTTGATTTAAAATGAGAATTATTTTAATTAAGCAAATAACCATGATTTATAGCTAAAGTTGTGACTTTTAAAGTACTATGAATATATTAGAAATTGCGTTATATTATTTTATGAATTAAGAGAAATAGCTTAGTAGTAGAATTTTAATCTTAGTATTTGTAGTCGAATTTTAATATTAGTAAATTTTAACCGATTTTTTTTGCGCAGCGGTTTCTGGTTTGAAAGGTGTGGTAAGGAAAACATAGGTACTTTCCAGAGGCGTTCTAGCTTAATCCTCAGGGGTAGCGGCGCTTCTGTAGCCGGCCGCTGGTAGGAATATCTAATCCTATCTGGGGTTGGTTACAGATGTCTATGTGCGGCAGTAGCCACTTACCAATGGACATTTAGATGGACTGCATGCTCGTCTTCTACTCCTACTCCTATATTATAAAAAAAATGAATTCGTCTATTTTTTTTATATAACTTATTCATTAACACTTTTGTGACACGTATAAAAAAGTTCAGTGAAGTTAAGTGAAGTGTCATAATGAAAAAAATGCTATATGACAAGTTATACAATATTTTGATTATAATAAATGTAATTATGTATAACCTAGTCAAATAAAAAATAACACAAAACTTTATAACTCATTTTCAACTATCTACATACTAACTTACATATCTATCTCAAGCTAACGCTTATCCTGATGATGATGGACCTATTTTGATAGAACTATTACAGAAAGGTACGTTATCTTATGTTACACTTGCAAAGGTGGCAACCTTTGCAATCGTAACATCGCAGTTATAGAGACAGTCTTATTAGAACAGATAAAAGCGGATAAGGCTAATATATATCAGAACAAAGACAGGAACAAGGCCATAAATCTGAAGGTATTAATGTGAAGTAGCGATAGAGTTTCTGAATACGTTGTAACGAGATTTGGGGACAAAAAAGGTCGTCAGCAGCGTTCGTCTGTCTTATAAATCACTTTACATCTCTGCGCTAGAAAACTTTTCAATTACAAGCTTCGAGTGGAAACTTCGCTCAATGACCGGAGCTGCGAAGTGTGGATGTGGTAGGTACACTTCCTATGTCAATGATGATATGAGAGGAATACATAAACACCCAGAATCTAAAGACGAATTGTATTCATCATTAAGTATATAATTGCCTGGCCCGGCATCAAAGTTAGAACTCTGTGTGTCAGATCGGTATGGCAATCCGCTACGTAGATAACATTAAATATGCCTCAAAAATGAAACCTCTAAAACTAACAACAAGCACGTCTTAAGATGTTTACATTTTTTTTTAATAATAAAGGAATATTTCATAAAAAAAAGTTAAAAAAATACTATTAATGAATTAAGCAAACTGATTTAATGAACGCGGTATTTTAGTATTTTTATTATTCTTAACTTTATTTCGAAGTAATAGTAGGTATACATAAAGAACGCATTTTAAAATAGCGATGTTTCTATTTACCCAGTGCTCCTTCGCTACCTTACGTGAGCCTAAAAACTAAAATGTTACAATAATTATGGTCAAAACAATTTATAACAATATTTTAACTATACATTGGTTACTGAATTAAGGGCTTTTTACTACAAAAAAATATATAACCAATACTGTAAGGACAAGAGAAATTAAAGCAGCTCTAAGACAATGAAACAAAGATAAAGTCTATTTCTAGCCACAATTGCCATATCCATTACGCCAAGTTCAGCTCACTTGTAACAAGACTGCGCCCGTAGCAATTCCAAGAAACACAGAGAGCGGTGCCTTAATAGAAATTTGAATAAAATCAATTTATTTTAACGCGGCCCGCGTTTATCGCACCCTTAATAGATTGCTCTTCGAAAAAAAATGAATGAAACTCCACTCTTGGGGAAAGTTATTAAGTGGAATGGCATTGTGTGGCAGTTCTGGATTCAGTTAAATTGGAAACGTTATGTTAGCTATGTAGGGCACGGGTGCGGAAGAGGAAATACTGTGGAAAGTACGTATGTTTTTATAGTTTCTTATATTCAATCGAAGGTGTCTGAGTACTGTGGATGGAGTTTGTTGGTACCACCGACAAACGTAAAACTGCCAGATAACTGCAGTGTTTTGAATTAAAGGAAGTGGTGAAATCTGTCAACCTATCGTGATGATACTTCGATCAAACAAATTCGAGGTAAATAAATTAATGACGGTGAAACCCTGGGGTCCGACTTCGACAGCACCACCGGCACACCTACTTCTAATTAATAACAACAGTATTAAACGCTGCTGTGTTCTAGTTTGAAGGGTGTGATAAGAGAGACATACTTACAGAGGCATTCCAGCTTAGTCCACAGGGGTAGAGGCGCATCTATGGTCGACCTCAAGAAGGAATCTAATCTTGTTTGGGGTTGATTACAGATGTCTATGGGCGACAGCAACCGCTTACCATCAGGTGGACTACATGCTTGTCTGCTCCTCTTATACTGTAAAAAATATTAAAGAGCAATATTTGGTAAATCTACAGACATACGATTAATTGTATTATAAATCATTTTTTGACCAATCTGAAGTCTTAAGATTATAACGTAATTTCTTAAGGCTGCAGAAATACTTCAAGCTCTACCGAAATAACATAGCACACTTATAGCAATGCTATACAAAACAAACGCGTGCTAACTTCAAAATTAGTGTTACAACCAAACTAAAGTCCGAACAATACTCAATAATATTTCAACTGTCAACTGCACAAGTCGGAATGGAATTACGAGCGTAAATTACAACAGATGGGCGGAAGAACTTGGCTTCCCACACAACGTGCCCCTTGCCCGATAGTTGCGATCTAATTGAGTTTCGAAGGCTATTTATTTACACAAACGATTATCTAAATTGCGTTAACAACATCTGCCTGTTTTCACACCCCGACTCTCGGCCTATGACACTGGGTGACAATGAATAAGTAATGCACAGAAGGATCGTAATTATAACTTAGCGATACGACTACAAAATTTAGTTTGAAAATTTAATTTATACTTAGCAAACCCTTAAGAAAACAATATGTATCTTCGGTTACCATAATGAGGTTTAATAACAAATAAATAATGATTTAACTATCAACTAGCTACTAATTAACTATTATTTAATAGTTTACTTATTTTTTATTTCTTTCAAACTAACTTGTGTCCCTCGTTTTCACTCATGAGTCTATTAATGTGCCAAACGGATATAATTGTCTCATCTGTGCCACTCATACTGATCTATGACGTCACAGCGCGATACACAAATCGCCCCCGGTGCTAAAACGCAATTTGGGCTATTGAAGAATTATGAGCCCCAACTATTCAGGAGTTATGGTCATACGCCCCTTATTGCGTCTTAAATTGTCGTTCATTGCACCTTGCGTGGGGTGCAAATATAGACTTGCGTGCACGGAATGCAATTAGGGGTAGGTCAATTTATGTCTTCTTGTTTTTAATTAAATTAAATTAAATTAAATTATGTACAAATACCAAGGAATAATCAGTTTGTGTAATAAAAAAATATCCTAGTATTAAAGTAATTTATTACCTTATTATTGGAATATTAAATAATAAAAATCAAATATAATAAAGGTGACAAAAATGTTACCTTTGTTCAAAGGACTTACCTATGTCTGCCCAAGCAGGGTAAAGCTGCCGTGTTTTGACTTAAAGATATTTTTATCTTTTAATGTTCAGAAATATTCCTTCTTCTCTTAGTGTGTGAGGTACACACAGTTAGTGTACGACGACGAGGGTTCTGGATTCGATCCGAAGGTAAACAGACAGGCAGACATTTTTTTTAATTTCTTTACCGTGTCTGGGTGCTTATATTTGTCATTTTTTATTCATGGGACCCACGACCCAACGAATCTTAGTGTAGAACTATGAAAGCGTTAGAGTTTAAAAATACGTTAAATAATTTTTGATTAACCTTCGGCAACATGCAAAGAAAATCGCTTCCGACCTCTACGAATTATTCAGCTCGCAATATTCATGTTTCATGTACACGAGGATAAATTCCCCATGCATCAATTTCAGAACACATTCCTGTTGAAGGCATCTATCATATATCCCAATAACAGAGCCGACTGCCGCATATGCTAAAACAGGTCAATTTAATTTACTAGTTCTATATTACAATTTGATTTTTAGGGTTCCGTACCCTAATTACTAACAACTACTACTATTATTACTAATACTTCGCTGTCTGTCCGTTTGTCACAGGGCTATATCTCCGGAACCGAAATAGATAGACACATTAAATTTCTACAGAAGATGCATCACGGTGGCCGCTATAGCTATAGCTGGTATTAAAATAAATACAAATAAGAACCATAAAACATATTTTAATTTTATTATACGTTGTTTACGTATCATTCATCATCACCCCAACGCCATCTATTGTAGTTTTATATAACTAAGTATTGTTTAAAATAATAAAATGAATAAAAATAATAATATTTGGTGGTACGGAAACCTCCATGTGCGAGTTCGACTATTACTTGGCGAATTATTAATACTTAGGAGATTTTTGGAAATTTTAATCAAATATGGAATTAAACAGTATACTTTAGATGGATGTATGAATAGACAAATAAAACATTACAAATAAATAAATAGTAAAATAATATTTAAATACTGATAATAATACTGAAAATATTTTTCAAGAATAAGAGACATTTTTTGATGCAGTTGCATCAAATGGAGTGTCTTACTAATGGATTGTCATGAGTTCAAAGTCATACTTCATGTTTCGATTTTTTATTGTTAAACTGTATCGCTACCAAAGAGCCGCACATTCTCACATAAAAAAAATACATAATAGTGCGGTACGTAATATACATTTTGTTATAAAATTATATTTTAATATAAAATGAGTTACTCTTAAATAATCGTATCTGTTCAGACCATGTGTAATAATACTGCCGTACATTAATACGTATTTTAACAATGCACGCAAAATGTTACTTTTCGGACGAAAAATACAAGCGAATCCCAAGTTTCACCCAATAAATTAATACGCTAGAAAAATCCGTATATAATCCGCAACGGTATTCTATTACCACATAAAGTGAACACCGCACGCGGTCTTATTTGTCTCTTACGATCACGTGCCAATATTATGGCGTCCACACTCGTAAATTGAAACGGAAACGGACACTTGCGATAACTTGCCGGTATTTGGCGAAGCCTCCGAAAACGTAAACCTTTTTCTGTAACGAGCTGTCTAGACAGATTCCGATTGAAATAGGATTCTGCTGTACAACGTCGTGTTAATTAGATGCTTTCAGCCCCTTTTCAATCTTTAAGGCATGACTTTTAAGGAACCTTTCTTAGTAGATCAGCATCAACATTTGTGGATATTTAAATGTTTCTAATCCAACCAACAGTTATAAAGGAACCGGTTTAAGCTACGTGGTCATAGCGAAACAGAAGGCCGAAATATAGTTAGTAATAAAGAAATTAAAAACGCTTATCGTAAGTATCCATTAGGTTCATATTAAAATGGCTCAATTTCGCGACTCTCTAATCAGAATCAGCAGCGCTTAACACTGCTATCATATAATAGAAATATGTGTCACATCGATATCATCACAGTCAATCACAAAGCGTTCTATCTCCTTCAAAGATAGGGTTCCTTTCGAGTCATGTGCCCACGAGAAACATGTTTTCCGTATAATTCTTTGCCACCCCCTTTAGTATTGTGAACCCACTTGCATGAAGAAACCAACGTGTTGTTTCAAACTGAAATCATTCCTGAGTTAAGGCCTCAGGCATATTGCCACAAAATTTATTCACCCTGCCCGTCGCCAAATTGTGGTTTAATTTGGCGTTAAGTTTCTTGCGGGCTAGAGGGTTATTTATGTGGATTTCTCGCCCCCAAGTAGCAGATTGTGGGGGTTCGATATTATGTTGTCAAATTGCCGACTACAAATGGTTTCTAGATTTGCACGCCATTTGTACCTATGATATTGTAATGTGTACGTGGGCTTATTTTAAAGTAGGTAACTTACACTTTAAATTGTTCAAAGGCAGCGCGTACCAAGAACCTCATAGATAGAAAAAAATAAGTGTTACCTCAGCAATTTGTATTAACAAATTGCTGAGGTAACACTTATTTTGAGGTAACACTTATTTTTATTTAGAAGTTCTAATGAACTTCTAATGAACTTTGACTCTAAAGGGATTAAGACGGACACCTGAACGAGGCGTTCTAACTTAAATTTCAAGGATAGTAAGTAGCAATGGATGATGATGATGAACCTGAGGTACGACAGACGAGCTCCTGGGGGCTAATTCTCTAGCAATAGTTCGTATTGACTACAAGCATCAGCTGTAGCCGCGTGACGTAAGCGACTATGGTCGGTCGTAGGGGGCTAAATCTATCTCATTGTAATAAAAAAAAAATTGCCCTCGTAATTCGTAAACTATTACTGTCACTTTACTGGGTACGGAATTCCTTGCAGAGTATGGGGTTTAGGTCATAGTGAACACCGCTGGCCAATAGCGAATGGGTCGACTTCACTCATCTTTGAATACTTTCATTAATAATGTAGTTATTTATGTGCAAACTATTATAAAATCGCACTTTCCTAAATACTCTACAATCACTCCATGAGTCAAATATATAGAAAAAATAACATCAAATTAATAACCTATTTCCGTACCGTTCATCAACCTGGAAGCTAACTAAACGAATCCACAACGATCTACGCAGAAATTTATAGTCGGCCGTCACTCCCAATTTTATCGGAGAAAAATACATCTTTTTCATCCAGAGGAGTTTGTCAACGTCGGCTGGCGATTCTGTTGGAATGAGACCCATTTGATATAAACTCAACGTCGCTCCAACGGGAATCGAGAAAATCATTTTTGGGACGTCCGTGAACTGTGTAGGGCTGGTACTAGTGGAAAGCGTATCGGGCTGGGTCGCACAGGGGTTTGCGTTCGATTTTCAAGTAGATAGATATTTGGATGAATGTACATTCATATATGCATTTCATTTCTTTGATGCTTGTTTGCTTTTACCTACTCTTTATTTATGTTATTCTTATTTCTCATCCCCATTACCTATATTCGTTGACATTATCGGGTTATTTAGGGTTTCATTTTGTTTAACATTCTAAAATATGTAATTAAGATTTTAACTTTGTACTCAAATTTAGTATTATTAGGGTTTAGTTAATCACTAATGTAATAGCAGGACTAAATTAAATAACATTAAATTAGAACGTCTTATGTTCTTATACTAATACCATTTGCACCTATAACTAACTTACTCGTATGAACCACAATAATAGATTCCTACACAAACCTAACACTTACCTAACAGGATCAGTAGCATTACCATGAGTTGGCATAGAAACGCCACTATAGAAATGGTAAATAGAAAACTATTGTCATTTTGCTAGTGAATAACATAACTACTATCGTTACGGTATTTCTTGACAACGTCTGTCAAATTAATGACTCATGGGACCGAATTTGTATGGCAATAGATCATAATGACATTCGCTAGCGATTTGATTTCGATAGGTTTTTTACGTATCGAGTTACGTCACTACGGATTTTAGTTCTACGAGTAACCACCAGAGGCGCTGTACAATTTTTCATACATTTATTTTACGCAGTCGCTAGCGAGTAATACTTTTGTAAACTCATGGTAGTCCTACTGGTGTAAAAATCGGAAACAAAGTAGATAAGTTTACATACGAAATAGTTCATAATATTATAGCAAACTGACAACCCTAATGTCACATCAGTCTAGTCTAGGTGTTGGATGCGCTTTGAAACCTGAACAGAGGCAATATGTTTGCGGCGGCATCAGCACGCCCGCTCCATTTGAATACAATGTTATATTATAGCTATTATTAAATTTATGTCAGTTTATGTGAAGGATGGTTTCAGCCGATAGGACTAGAATATATAATTGATAAACCCACTGATTTCGAATGCTTCATGTACCATGTTGTCGGTTGTAAGATGCATTAAGGGCTTTATTTAACGCACTTGTTTGGAATTGAAATCAACAATTAGGTATGAATATTATGATTTTAATGAAAAATGTTTTAAGTCTTACGTATATACCTTCTACATCGTGATCATTCACCTTCAAAACCAAATTACGAGCCTATTGATGCACCACCACTTTGGTCAAGTGCAGCCTCCAACCTTGAACTCTCATCGATAGAAGTTGATATCCTGTAAAAATTCTATCTCATATCCAATACATCATAATCTGCGAGATTTTTTACAACCAGACAAACACGACGAATTAACACAATTCAAATACATGCTTACATTGCATTTGAACAACAGAATAAACAACTCATAGACACCGCAAGCGTAAACTAATAATAAATTACATTATTACATTTGTTACATAAACAACATTTATTAAAAGACGGTTCGGCTCAATTTCCGCAAGTGGCGAATAAATCGAGTCCTCGGAAAGCGACCCGCGGAGACATACGAGGAAACGCCGTAGTTTTTCAAGCCTCGGATCAATAAAGTTAGACTTAGCCTGTCGAATACCAAATTGCCTTTAAATGTGTATTACGTCACTGGTGTAACACACTTAAATATACTTTCCCTCATTTTAGTCGAATCGTCGGAAAGTTACCAATGTAGATAATACTGGTGTATGATTTCCCTATGAATGTTCTATGTGTGTATCCTATGAGCACTGCCTGGAAGGACTAATATTCTTCTAATATTCTTCTAATATTAATCTTATCTGGAGCTGATTACAGATGTCCATGAGTAGCAGTAGTCACTTAGCATCAGATGGACTGCCTACTGCTACTTCAGTATCATAAAAATACATATCAATTACATTACATTATAAATACATTACATTAAATACATCATTCAAACAAAAAACACATTCATATACATACAATGCAGTAACCAAACAAATGGTACCAGTGCCAAGTCTCACTTGTTGCGATGTCTCTCAATTCATCTTTATCTTGTTAAATCTATGTACGTTAAAGTCGTATTCCCGTTGTTTTGGCAACTACTTTAAATCTATTATCTGTAGCTGTGTATCATCTGTTAAATCTATCCATTTATTCACTAGTTAGCGACCACAAGATAAGTACAAAAGACTTGATGCTAATTAATATAATATGCCTCAATATTACTTTATACATTTTGTTTAAAATGAAGAAAATGAACTTACAGTTCATCTTATGTTGAGTGATCTGCTACCAAATACGTAGTAATATTTCTATCATACTTCAGTAAGGAGTTAAGCCTATGTACTCGTATATATGTAAGTGTCTATGGACACCCATTACTGATGTCTATAGGCCGCAATGAACTTTATCGTTACTGCAACCATATAAAAATGATACAAACCATTCTACTACTAAAGTTATTTTCCTTTATAATTATCCATTTTTACAGATGTAAAATGACAGAGATTAGGCAAAGTACTACTACGAAGTGCTACGCAATAAACCACTGTAGAGACCTTTTTTTTGCTTATGAGGGGGAAACCTTCAAAAGGTACCCGACGACGTGGGAGCGACGCCGGGTTATGTGGGATTTTTACCGCACTAAAACCGATGGTCGTCCTCAACGCTTGTTGGAGAACTCCGGGATCTCCGAGGGAACACAACCGGAGTCCTCCAAGCGCAATGCCCCGATCGGGCTCTACCCTGGGGGAGCACTTTTGGCTCCTCCCACACCATCTGGTGTTTACGACAGTATGCGACCACACATACCGTCGTCCTTCCCGGGGTTGCTTGCTGGACGGTTCGAGCTCCCACTCTTGCCACCCGCAACCCCGGCAGCCCCCTTTTAGTCGCCTCTTACGACAGGCAGGGAATACCGTAGCCCTATTCTATTCCCAAGACTATTCTATTCCCGAGACTACTGTAGAGACCTTTTTTTTTTTTTTTTTTTTTTTCTCGAGGGGGAAACCTTCAAAAGGTACCCGACGACGTGGGAGCGACGCCGGGTTATGTGGGATTTTTACCGCACTAAAACCCCCCCGGTGGCCGTCCTCAACGCTTGTTGGAGAACTCCGGGATCTCCGACGGAACACAACCGGAGCCCTCCAAGCGCGATGCCCTGATCGGGCTCTACCCTGGGGGAGCAGTTTTCGCTCCTCCCACACCATGTAGTGTTTACGACGGTATGCGACCACACATACCGCCGTCCTTCCCGGGGTCGCTAGCTGGACGGTTCGAGCTCCCAGTCTTGCCGCCCGCAACCCCGGAAGCCCCCTTTTAGTCGCCTCCTACGACAGGCAGGGGATACCGTAGCCCTATTCTAGTCCCGGAACTACAGGGACATACTGTAGAGACCTAAGCTCCCAATTCGTCACGTGTATGTTTGACAACGGTATTCAATGAAAAATTAAACATAACGTATCCAAACACTTATTCACAGTTGAAAGAAAAATAAATACTCGTACCAAAACTGAATTTTATATGCTGGGCGTTGCATAATACGACTGAGTTTCTATTTCACGCGCAAATGAACCGGGGCTGAACTGACTGATTTATGTGTCCCCTGTCCCAGCGACTGCATGCTCTGGTCCCACTGGGCTAGGCTAAGCGATACGCGATCATATTGATGAGAAACTAAGTTCTAGAAGCAATATATTCGAGAGCTTCAGAGAGGTTAAGTAGAAAGCTCTATGTGTGCACCTACTGCCAGCCTTAGGACCCACCAAGTAGACAGATTTATGTGAGTTCGAACGGTCTATGTGCCATAATGATCATATAACATCAGATGAACTGCATGTTCATTAATTGTTTTCCCCCAAAAAAAATCCCGAAAAATATCATGGACTATAATACCAGCAATTTTCCGTACTCTTACTCTACCGTACTCTACTCGATAAAGGTAAGCAGCGATAGGCGACGAACTTCTTGTCCCCCTCGGCTAGGAAAGCGATAGGCGATTATTGAAGAACAGTGATAAATATGGTTTCTGAACTAAAAAAATATACGCTAGTCCAACAAGGTGGTTAATTTTCATAGGCAGCGCACATCTATAAGTTTTTTAACGATACTCTGTTGCATTATAATAAGTAGAGAAAATTAGCGTGATAATATAAAAATTGCTCACACCGTATATTTAAAACCTAATGATTATAAATTTAAATGTCGAAGGATTTCGATCTCCAGGAGAAAAAGTCGACTTTTTACTACATTTCATAGGCTAAACTCGTTACTCGACAGTAATACAACGAGTTCCTTATACGATAGTGGAAAAATACTCACATAGTACACGATGCGTTAATGGATTTTATGATTTACTTACACCTACTGGTAATAGCTGCAATCGAGTACCCCTTTCTTTAAACAAATATTTACTAATCAAGCCCAGATTAGACTCCTATTTATGATTGATGTTAGATACGTTGCGAACGTACAGGACTAATATTGAGTTAAAATAATACGTATAAGGGAATCTTCTTATCATCCTTCAAACCCGACCACAGTAGCGCTTAGTACTCCTGTTATAAGACACATATCATGTCGTGGGTATCATGGGCATATGAATACTAGTACACAAATAAACTGACCCAGAACGTATAACTAATTTAATCATAAAGATTTGGCCGAGGATCGAACCCGGAACCTCTGCATGTCAGACTAGTATGGTCACCGCTGCGCCAGTCTAGTTGACATTAATCAATGTTTTTTCATCGTCAAACCGTTAATGTACGGATGCTGAGCACGGGTCTCCTCTAATAAAGAGAGGGGGAATAGGACATAATCCAAATGTAAAGTGTCTACAAGCACATGCAGACGCACGTACGCAAACACACGGACGATCCGTACCCACACATCCATACACAAACGAACACACACACACACACACATCACCCACTTTTGAGAATTTTATTGAAAAATCTACGCTCTTTACCGTTTCATAATATATGCATAAAATATACCCTTATCTAAATATGCGACCATATGAAGCCTGCTTATATAGTTCTCGTTATCCTCTATTTGTTCAAGCTCTAATCATCTTCTAATGTATGCGAGTTCCGGGTGCGATATTATGCAAATTCAATGCTAAATTATACGAATTAGCGCCTAACATAGCACAGGAACTAGAAAGTTGGTGCTAAGTAACTAAGCTGGGTGTCTGGGATCTCATAAAATGTATTTTATTAAAGTTATTATAATTTGAAAAATATCCAATGTAAGAAAAATGATTATGTTAGACTAATCCATAATTAAAAACAATAATCCGTTTAGTCTTAAATTTTATTATTATTAAATTGACCCTATGAAAGTAAATAATGAATGTTTTATTTTGTTTTGTGTTGTTTTGTTGTAACTCGTATTAGAAATATTTTTTACCTCTCTGCACTCCTTTTGTATAAAAAAATGATGCTTTATCCCACATGGGTACGAGTTTAAACCCAGACAAGCACCTCATATTCCTCAAAGTTATCTGCGTATTAGAAATTAATTATCACATGCTAAACAGTGATTTCCATCACATCGCGAAGAAATCTCTTAGTATTCTTAAAAAAAATCAAAGGTGTGTGAAGAGTATCCATTGGTACTTGGCCAGCACGGTAGACTATTGCTGAAACCTCTCGCTCTCTGTGAGCCAACATACCCAGCAATAGGGCACTAATAGGTTCATAACGAAGAAATCTTGCAATAAACAAAATCTTTATTCCACACCAAACGATGAGCAACAAAAACGTTCTACTAATTCATAGTACGAAGAGATCCTATTTAAGGTTCTCTTCGTAGCTTTAGACACAGTCAGCTAATTCGTAACAGGGATTAGAATTTGCAACGTTCAGAACATGATCAGACTGAGCCAATAGTCGGATAACGAGACCAAAGCAAACACTCCAAGTTCCTGGATTCTAGTTCCAACAGACGGAGCGTTGCATTTTCCTTGCCGAAATTCAACGGAAAATTGTTTTCCTGATTTCATAATGAAGCGCGGAAATTTTCGGCGTTTGTTGTCGTCTATTAAATCGGTAGTATAAAATAATATCTATTGACACTTTAATGCACTTGAATGCAATGGAGACAAACATTACTATACAAACAGACCAAGTACAGAAATCTAAACTTTTTTTACGTCTGCATGGCCATGGATCGAACCCGAAACCCTATGTCGGGTGGGTAAGGTTCCCCACAACAAATCTTTTGACGCGAAATAAACGTGAGACATTTAAATCGTGGGTATAATGGAATACCCGTCATTAATAATCCTTCTATCCAAAGATTTGTCTATCAGAGATCAAAACTTGACAATTCTAAATTCTAAAAAATTCAAAGATGTATGAAGTTTACCAATTGGTTCTTAGTCAGCACGGTAGACTATTGCTGAAGCTCCTCGCTTTATGTGAGCCAACTAGCCCAGCAGTAGGTCAGTGATGGGTTCACGACGAAGAAATCTTGCAATAAACAAAATCTTTATTACACACTAAAGGAACTCAATCTATCCAAAGATTTGTAGATTCAAAATTATCAAGAATAGCAACGAAAATCCATTAGCTATATTCTATAGGATTGGAAAGTATAATGATCATAAAACGAATCTTGTCAATAGCAGTCGTTGTAAACATTTTACACGCGGAACTAAGAGAAATGGAAGTGCCAACTTTACGATCGCGCTTTGATAGATTGAGAACGTGCTGTATTTTCTGATCGTCGAGGAAATGCACGGCTTTTCTCATCAAACTATGAAACAAATTGTCTACTTTTGATATTGTACATAGATGTTGATTAAAAAATATTTATTCTCAGAAATTACTCCAAGAATTTGCAAAATATACTCGCGTTTTTGTTATTTAGTTACCAGTACGATGGTCTAGCTGTCCTATTATAGTAAGAGCTACCCATATATCAGTCATATGCATTTGAATACGTCAAGGCAAGTCTTCCAAAATTACTGATATGTTTAGTAGGGAAAGCTTTAGTAATTTAATTTGTTATTTAAAGTTAAAAATACAAACTAATATACAATGTATAAATATAAACCAATAACATCCTTTAATGCATTTGCTACTGATGCACTCGCTTGTTACATTCTACACCATGTCCAAACCTCAAATTACTTTGACATATCGTCAACTCGATTAACGCGAGCCGATCTGACGCGCTAGCAAAATTCGATTTATATACCTGCGCAATTGAGCTGTAATTGCATTAAGTCCCCAAACATTGTAGGACGATTGTTTGTTAACATCGTTGATCGCGTCAAAGCCAGCGCCTGACATTCCAGCGCATTACGTGTGACCAACGCGTGAGGCGTTGGACAAATGTAAAGTAAGCGATTTTAGCGTTTATTTCGATGGCCTTTAAATAGGCATACGCGTGAGGGGACGGCGGATGCGTGTATGCACTGTTTACATAGCATAGCGGAAGTTTGCAATGCAGATTGGCCAGTTCAGTGAAAATGCAAATTGGTGCGGCCCGTTGTGTGAGCGGCGTGTTTCGTATTTAATCGCGAATTTCAATACGCGCCGCAAGGGGTTGAATGTTTTATTGGTTACCGTATATTTCTAGTTGTTTACTAGTTTCACAGTTTTCGTTGATACATTTTCGTGCATTTTTTCGACGTTAGGTATTATTATTTAGAATAAGGCACATTGCACCGCTGATATTAAAATTACTTTCCTTGAAACAGACAGAACGTGAACGTGAAAATTTTAAAATATTAATCTTCTTGTAAGATTTGTTTGGTATTATTAGAGGTACTCTTTATTTAATCTATACACGAAACCAACAATAGAGTAAATAAAAAACGGCCAGTGTAGGTATAATATAATTAAACCCATTTTCTGTCATTATATCATTACTCGATTCGATTAACACAAATCATTGCTTGTTACGCAAATGTGAATAATAAATAATTACCGATACTACGTAATTAGATGAATTTATTTTAACTAATTAGAACATAATTCGTATCGCGTATCTAAATAACAAAGGCAAATAGATGCTGACAGTTAATTAATAAATCTTTAATAATTATAATTAGTGCTATTTTATTTAGAGATGGGTTTTCCAATTGCCGAACAGTGATACGGATAGTAACCACAAATACAGGACCCATTTGTCTTTCCGTTTATATCGTTGCCAACCCATTACTGTCCCACGGTTCCAAGGTACTGGGCATGGGTCACCTCCCAGAGTAAGAGGGGTTAAGCCAATAGTCTATCCAAGGCCAACATTGGCCCAGTGATGGTGGACTTCACATATCTTTAAAAACATTTTTTAAAAAACTCTCATGCGTGTGAATTACACATGACATGTGTAAAGACCATTCGACCTTGATGCTGGTCCATGTGGACTATGGCTTAAGATGGATGATAACGATCCACTACACACCACAAAAACAATACTTGTACGACAAAACAATATAACAATTGAAACCAATAGAACATCGCCAGTGTGTTCACAAGTATAGTCGTGTTATAAGCGGCTCGGCGCATTGTTTATGTAATAAGCGAGTTTGCATAACAGATTGCTGTCAGCGCGGCGCAAATACTGTACACTGCGGGACAAAAACAGTACAGAGCCAAATTCAATTTTCATACGCTTCGAACCTGTTAGGTCAACAAAACTGTGTCGTACTACAGCTATCAAAAATGGATATTACGGATTTTTATCAAAAGGTTGTTTTAAAAATGTGTTGGTCGATGACGGAAAGGTCCAGTGGACATAGTCTTGTACTAGGACATAGTACTTGTACTAATACAAAGAACATTTCTTTATCTGACACAACAAATTATTCCCATATTATAGCACAGCATATCAGCTTATCTATCATTAATACACCATTCAGGCTATTAAGATGGTAGTATTTAACAATCCTGTTAAAAGACAAAAATAGGTGTATTCGTAATACCGCCATCTTCGAACCACCAAGGGTTGTAGTACCACTTTTGAAGGGCTTCTTGTACAGTCAGTGGCATCATAAAAAATAAACGTACATTACAAACATTTTATACATTACATTTCCTAGTACCACGCAGATGAGAAGACGCGAAGTATAAACTTGTTAATAATTCAAAAATTAAATTTCAAGTACGTACCGTCAACATAAACATTTTCGATATAACTAACATGTCAGCTTAATTAGGAGCCAAGTTGCTGAGTTTGTACGGGGTACAGACACGACGCTAGTGAGAACTTGACGCTTAATTACAAAAAGGTAACTTTAAACTTTCAAATTGCATCCAAAAATGAATTCAGTTATGACTCTAAAGTTTACAGCGCTCGCGTAACGAATTAATTTTAAGACTTACATAATGCTAAAGTGAAATAATTTTAGACCCACTCCGAGGAGACATCAAATAACTTTGCTTATTACGTGAATACTAACTTAGACTTGAAGATAGCTTAATCTTGAATTATGCTTGAAGATGATGTTTTTTTCTGAATGTGAATTAGCAAGGATGCTCCTTGCAATACATTCATTGGTATTTAGTCATTGATGCTGACAACATAAAGTATTTGTGATCAAACCTATCAAAATAAGAGTCTTTCCTAAAGTTGATCACAAATAATTTTAATTATTTTCGAAGTACTTCAAAGTTATGTGCATATCACAAATTAATTACCACTCGCTGAAGGTTATCCTTCGATATTATTATCGTGAGGAAACCTCAAAAACGATACCAGGAGTGTAAGGCCTAATCCTTTTTCTGAAAAGAGACCCGTACCCAGCAGTGGGAAAAAAAATTATGACGATATTCAATAATTTAGTCATATTATCACCGAACGGCATAGCTATCTTTAATAAAAGTAAGTAAATATGACAACTCGAACCGTAGCCGTAACCTCCAAACGGAGATGCTATCACAATCGACATCTGTAACTCCGATCGTCTCTTTAAGTGGCCAACTTTTCGCATAAATTACGAACGATAAGCGAAAATATTGTCTTCGGCGGCATATTTTCCAAGTATCTCGGGAGATAATAAGTTTTGCCAAACAATGGAGTCCGAGAAACTCGATTACGGTCCGTCTCAATATGTCTGTGATTTATTCGATGTCTGTGTATATATGCTTGTTAGGAGTTGAGTATTGACTTTAGTTGTGTACGAGTTCATATTATAAGTTAATAAAAGTGTTTTCAGTAATATGTGGACTCGTCGATTCATTTTACTTGCGCATCGATACTTCTGACGGTACATCAACATCCGCTAAAAATAATAAAATAAATTTTAACCATACTTTCAGTTTCACTCAGTTTACAATTTAAAAATCAAATTTCGAATGTTGACAGACAAAAATTGGCTCAGATGATTATTAACGGGCCATTAATCCTTAAGCCGCCGCCATTAATCCTGACATCATCAAAGCATCATGAAGGACTACGCTCTAGGCCTCCTTTCATTCCCAGCAGTCAGACTTTTAACATTGCGGAGATACATATAGCCTGCAGTCTTCTTAGTTGTAGAAACAAACATTGGAATATTATGATATAATAGTAGACATGAGAATAAAGAAATTGCTATAAAATAAATACTAAGTGATTTACAACATAATCTGTTATCAATTCACTGATTCTGTTGCAGAGATCTCCCTCCGTAACGACCATAAACATACTCGAATATTCTTAGGTATATGATACAATTTATTCCCTGTGAAGTATTTAGTACAATTACGTTTAGATCTCAATACCATTAAGAATTTAATACCTCAAGAATTTATTTTACAATCAAACATAAATTGATTTACGAGAACACAATTATCGAGAAGTAGTATAACTTATGTACGTGCATTCATGCAATTACAAAGGGCGGTTTCTCTGTAATTTAATAATAATAATCCCATATTTCTTCCCCTACCACTTGTGTAAGTATGCGGTGCAACAAGGGTAGCTAAGAAATTTACTGATAATTGCACTGAGTGGTAAATAGCCCAGAATTAAATATTTTGTGCAGCAGTAAGACTGATAACTTAAGGAATATTTAATAATTAAATGATCATCAAGAAAATAATTACAGATGATACAGGATTAATTATATAATTTATAGGATACATTTACTCTTATTATTATGAAAAGTATGTCTCAGTCATCATCATCATCATCAACCCATTATTGTCCCACTGCTGGGCACGGGTCTCCTCTCAGAATGAGAAGGATTAGGCCATAGTCCACCGCGCTGGCCAAGTGCGTATTGGTAGACTTCACATACCTTTAAGATTTTTTATAAATCTCTCAGTAATGCAGGTTTCCTCACGATGTTTTCCTTCACCGTTTAAGCAAGTGATAATTAATTTCTTATACGCACATAAATTTGAAAATCAGAGGTGCGTGCCTGGGATTTGAACCTCGGACCCCTCGATCGAGAGGCTGCGTTTCTTAACCACTAGGCTATCACTGCTATCTCAGTAAAAACGCGTATTTATTGTCAATCGCTCGAGGCCAGTGACGTTGTGCATAGTGGATTAATGACTATATTATATTTTAAAATCTTATCTCGTAGGTAACTCTAACTATATGTATAAGAAAATACGAGTTGTATTTTTTATGACTTTACAAAGAGTTATTTATTAAAATTTAGTTAAATTGCTTTATCAATACCTTTGAAGAGAGTTTGACTATGAATATGAATATTTATACATGAAATTAGTTTCTTCATAATTTCATTTGATTTCTCTAAGTTTTGTATTTGTGGGGTATTTACCAGCTCTATATAAGATATCGTTATCGGATCGCGTGCCTCACAATATCCTACCGGGGGTTGACAAAGATCATACTTCTTTTCATAATCGTTCGCCGCAGACACGTTAAATACAGGGGCCTATAAAAATTGTACAAAAACCATAAATATCCCGTATTCAATTATGGGTTTGGCATTCGAGGGGTCCGGAGTCTGTTTCGCACGTGCACTGGTATGTGTCGTTAATAGCTATTACTAACTCTCACTTATACGCAATGGCACTTAGAGATTACCATCTATATAACACTTCATATGTGTGAAAAGTATGTATTATATTTGAGCGTATTTTAGGAATTACACTTCACAACATTTTTGAAGTTGTATTTATAAGTTTGTTGAATGTGTGTAAATAGGTAACCGTACCAAATTTAACCGACTTCAAAAAGGAGATGGTTCTAAATCCTTTTTTTTCATGAATTTTCTTCACTTAATGTTAATAAATAAATTATCTGAAAATGGAAGTTTACAACAAATATACGAGTAAATAATTGTGCGGACAGCTGGGCTGCAGAAGGCAAATAGCAGGATCTTACAGCACGAAGAAAACCGGTCTTAGAGTGGCGCATATAAATTCTTTCTGAAATCATTAAAGATAAAAATGTCAGAAAGAGATATACAAAAATCTTACAGGTATACTACCTAACTAGATTATTACATAGTCAACTTACTTTTCGACAAAAAGAGGTGTGACAGTTGCTCTGCGAAACCCTTGAATAGTGGATACGTATAAGATTATTTGGTGGCAGTCAACATTAGGACATACCCGTCACGCCAGAGCGACTGCGGGACCATTTATCATGCGACTCGCCCGCACCCGGCCGTTCGTCACGAGATCTTGAGAGCGAGGGATGGGCCAAAGACTAAATGTGGCAGAAGTTCTCATACGAAACATATTACTTATTTTGGCAAAGAACGATCACATGCCTGAGGAGCGGACGTGCGCTAACAGTCTCAGTTCGCTTGTGCATATGCAAGATGCTGAGAAAACTTCAATAGCTTGATTCAGTAAACGCCATCTCTTGATGAGTTGTGAGAAGTCGCCATACTTATCAACCAACAATGTTTCGAAAACACATGTATCAGTGATGATATTATTGATAACACAGTACTTTTACAAAAGTCTCGTGTCTCATTACAAAGTTTCTTCATACCTTTGAGATAATGAAGGAGGAAGGCAAGTTAGATTAGATTACGTAAGGCCATTATTATTTATTTATCGTCTTTAAATTTTGCATATGCTATCTAAGTATGAAATTTTATTACCAGACGATGTATAGCGATAAAAATACTCCGCATAATATCAATACTGATTTTCATTTACGGAATAATTTTAGATATGAATCATGTATATAATTCTAACATCGAAATATTTAATTCGATGTACATTGTAAAGAAAATTCGTCAAAAAACAATTCCTGTGGTAGCTATTTAAATGTTTTTTTTCATAAAAATAAATTAAAACAGACAAAAAATAATTCGCCATAGTTAACCTTCATGGTACAAAATAACTGCTGCAAAGATCTTGCACCTCTTTCAGCACTAGTCTTTGTCATTTCTCAAGCAGGCATCTGTTAGGTATCTGATTATTGCCCATTCCACCGGTCGCAAGTGTCGCGTTAAAATATTGCCGAATATTACCGGACGCGTGGCGAATATTACGCGGCGTTCCGGTAATAATTCGAGTGTCCGGGACACTTTGAGGAGCGCTGTGCGTAATGTCACTTTGACCAGTTAATAGGCATTAGTGAAGTGGACGTACTTTCAGCTTGTAAATATGTATGTGTTGATATGTATGTGTTGGTTGATGATTACGAAAAAATATTGAAAAATATCACGTAAAAAGGATGTATAGTAGACTAAATTATGTCAATAGTTGTGTTTCATTAATGATAAAAAAATAGCGATAATTTTATACGACAATAAAATGTAATTATGAAAAATGAGTTTGTTTCTAAGGTGATATCTTGACTGAAGTGAAATGAAGAGAAGTGAATACTTGACTACATACATTTTCAAAGCTCATACAATGTTAAATCATGAGTAGTTTTTTATAAAATGAAAAAAGAAATTGTTTGTTTTTTTTGTCTAAAATTTCTATGATATACATATTGAAATGAAAATTTTAAAAATCCAACCATTGAACTTATTGTAATCGAAGTAGGTAATCAAGTAGTTACATCAGTCCCATACTACTACTACTACTGGTTACAATGGCTAATTGAATGCTCGTCTGTCTCGACTACATTTATCCCGGATAATAACTAACACGCATAAGTAATATCTATTAGGAACTCATAACACTAAGACATAATGTCTTAATGAAGCCAGCTACAACGCCTCATTACACTCATCTCCATTAGCCAACAATAACCTATTTACGTATATCTTAGCTGTAAATTAACCTAATGTAAACACGAATACAAACATTTATATGTATATTGTATATATCTCCCTATATGTTCATATCATGATGGCGTGTGTGAAGTCAATTTTCGATCTTATGTTCTTATACATAGAAATTATGCATACGCCGTCGTGAAATGTAACAGCTATATGATAGAATATGTATGATATTCAAAAATTTGTACCATAAATTTGCATAACGTGTGAAATATACAACATTAAATTCAGGACATTATACAAATTGCTATAAGAGGACAGTAAAAACACAATTCTTATCCAAGAAATAGTAAAACACATTAAAATGCGACATTTTTAACATAGTTAAGTAATGTATAAATACATAAGTATTTAGTTTTATGTGTAATTATAGTTCTTGTTATGTTTTTTGTATCAAATCTTAATAGCTACACTATTATGATCATACCAAAGAATACTTCATGGACAGTTTTAAAATTGGTAGAAATCCTTATTTCTACTACCTAAGAAATACTTTAAAATTCAGTTCTTGTTTGATGGGCGTGATAAGGGAGTTACACCGAGCGTTTCAACTTAATGAAAACTCTTCGAAATAAGGTGACTCTAATCTTAACTGGAACTATGGTGTAAGAACTAGACACTAGATACAAGAACTAATACCTTTTAAGGTGGTAGAACCCTTTGTGGATCGACTCCGGCGTCACCACCGCCACACCTATTTCTACTTAATAACAGCAGTGTTAGGTGCTGCTGTGTTCCAGTTTGAAGGGTGTGGTAAGGCGAAAGACTTTTTCGAGGCGTTCCAGCTTAGTCCTCAGGGGTAGCGCCTCTGTGGCCGACCTCAGGTAGGAGTATCTAACCCTATCTGGGATTTATCACAGATGTCCATGGGCGGCAGTAGCCGCATACCATCAGGTGGACTGCATGCTCGTCTGTTACTTCCATATTATAAAAAAAAACAAAAAAAAAATTCACAAGAACTAGTAATACCTAGTAACAACTAATAGTTATAACTTATAGTTGATACTTGTACCAACCAACCACTTATCGTCAGGTGAACTGCAAGGTTCCGCTACTTCAGTTTCATAAAAAAAAACAAAGTAAAATCCCACGCAACGAAACAGACTTCGCACAAACAACCATTTGACGCCTGTTACAATTAACATTTGCATCATAACGCGTCGGCTGTAGAATGACGACCCCTTTTAGCGGCGCTCGTCCTTCGTAAGGAGACAACTGAGTTTTCTGTTTTTAATTTTTTTTCCTAAGCATTAGCTGTAAATTTCCTTTCAAGTAGGCTTAATGTTTATATTATGTACTCGTGTACAATGAATAACATGTAACATTTTGTTTAACATTTGGATTAGTGAGCGAGCTTACATACGAATTCATGTTAAATGGTAACTGCCATCGGATGGTAAATGAACATCTGTTACCCACTTCATATGGAACACCGACATCCATCCTTTCAACAAAACTCAGATCTGACTCACGCTAATTTAGGTAAAGTCGGTACTTAATTGTTACCTACGTCAATTTCAAAAAATAAAAATTAAAAGGTCCCATTTTTAAGATGGTAAAACCCTTTATGATTCGACACATGAGGCATGCTACACTTATTTTCATCGAATCACAAAAGTATAAAGCGTTACCTTGTACTGGTTAGAAGGGTGTGGTAAAAATTAAATCGTCAAGGGCGTCAGCTGTAGCCAATCTCAGTTAGGACTCTAATTTTATCTGTAATTGATTACAGTCTATCAGCGGCGTTAGATGGACTGCTGCTCGTTTGGTACTTCTACTTAAAAAAACACATAAAAATTTCAGCAGCGTCCATTCGTTCGAGAACAGTCATCGCGTTACATTCACACTAGCGCGCAGCTAACGGTGTCGTTAAAGCAGATGATTGCGTTACCGCCACGCCGCTACATGCGTTAATGCGTTAATAATCAACTAGTTACAGAATGCGTTAACTTGTTACCGGGCTTAGGTAGTCAGAGTGGTAGCTTTTGCCTTTGATAATTCACTTTGAGCTTTCACCTATTTCTGGTGGCGTTATAATGCGTTGCTACACTAAGAACTGAGTAGTATAAGTGTATTTGCCTTACAAAGTTACGACACATATAAAACAAGAACACAATGGCGCTTACTGTTATATGGCACACTAGCTCTAAAATTGTTAAGGTATACGATATGTACCTTTTTTTTTTGTTTTCGAGGGGGAACCTTAAAAAGGTACCCGATGACGTCGGAGCGACGCCGGGTTATGTGGGATTTTTACCGCACTAAAACCCCCCGTGGCCGTGCTCAGCGCTTGGTGGAGAACCCTGGGATCTCCGATGGAACACAAGCGGTGTCCTCCGAGCGCGATGCCCCGGTCGGGCTCTGCCCTGGGGTGAGCAGTTTACGCTCCTCCCGCACACCTGGTGTTTATGACCCGGGTTCCCGGGATTGCTTGTCGGACTGTTCGAGCTCCCACTCTTGCCGCCCGCAACCCCGGAAGCCCCCTTTTAGTCGCCTCTTATGACAGACAGGGGATACCGAAGCCCTATTCTAGTCCCGGAACTACAGGGACAATATGTTATGTACCTACCCAACTTATTACCTAAGTAGATGCCCATGCAAGTGGTTAAAGTAACAATTATATTATTTATATTAAGATCTTAAGATGTTATTTGATTCAGCTATTTACTAAAATTACGACTGTTTATTAGAAACGATAAAGATAACTAGAAAATGATAATTGAACCTTGTTTGTTTAGTCAAGTTTCTACTTTCGTCGGACAAAAATTTCAACTATTATAATTCATTTCATTACGAATTGTATAGTAAAGTTGATCAGGTAGTTGCTATAACAGGAATTTTAATGGACGTAACACATGGCCGTACACTTCAAAGCCTTCAATTCACATAACATATTCCAAAATAATTTTAGATGTGACCGATAAAGCCCGTTAAATTGACCAACTAACTGTAAATCACAATTATCGTGACAACCCTACATTGTATGTCGCTCGGACTTCGAATTTATCATTAAATTGATTTTGTTATGCCCATTATCCGCTAATTTACAGTACTGCAACTGACAATGCATAAATACACGTCATACAGGACAATATGTGGTATTGGGGGAGTCTTTATATACAAAATACAATTTTGTTGACGGAGTAACCATATA
Source organism: Epargyreus clarus (assembly GCF_041222505.1). Lineage (NCBI taxonomy): Eukaryota > Metazoa > Arthropoda > Insecta > Lepidoptera > Hesperiidae > Epargyreus > Epargyreus clarus. The sequence continues at coordinate 15,448,144 of NW_027332223.1, forward strand.
TGTTTACCCGTACCATGAGTTTTCAAAACATACCACAATTTTACGTTACGTTTACTCAATCCATTATTCAGTTCCGGTTGCTTAGTAGACTGAGTAAACGTTACATTAAGTAAGTGCTCAAGTCTTTTTGTCTACCTCATACGAGTATGTTCCCAAAAAAGAGAGACAAAACATTGCACAACACAACACAAGTGCCATTTTGTCAATTTAGACATTTAATGTTACGTTACTGACACCATAGTTCTGATACAATCCTCTAGTGGCGCTGATTGGAAATTGTATGAGTAAATACGTAAACTAATACCAAAACAGTCAAAACGTAAAAACTCATGGTAAGGGTACAGTACTACACTCCTATGCAGTAGGCTCTTTATAGTATTAACCGAACATATTCTATGGCCTCGAAAGCTTTTTAGCTACCAATTGGCCTGAATTATTTTACTACCACTGAGGACATAATGTCATTGCATAGCATTGCATGCATAGAGATTTTCACACTTGTATTTTAACGGGTATACTAATGATCTTGAGCAAATTGTATTTACAATTTGATATAACTATTATATAGATTATATAGATCATAAGACCACACCAAACCAATATACAATTTAATTCTGAAAAAAAAATGTGTAGTATTCACTATGTTCCTATTTTGATTGAACCTCTTAATAACCACCTACTGGACGATTTAATCCGATTCGCTGAAAATAAATTACAGGACGCTCTCATTAGTTCAACAAACACAATAATTTTCAGCATCCAAACCGACATATTTACAATGCATTTCAGATACTGAAGGTATAAATTAAATTGTTCTCTAATTAGAAATTCACTAAATTTATGTGTCAATTCATTATCTGCATGTTGTATTAGAGTTGAAATTAACGGTATCGGAATAATTACAAAATTATTGACTTAATTATGTAATGTTAGCTGTACATTATACGAGTCAGTTGCCACAACTGTTTTTGAGTACCTAAGTACTTTAGTTATATGTGTGCATAAGTAAGTATAACATTTGTACCATTTGTACCCTTAACGTCATGATAGACTTCAACATAAGAGACAAGCAGAGTACCATTATATCAAGTATATATCAACTGTAAATTATTCAATTTTCAAAATCGAGTTTACAACAGTTTCTTTATTTTTTTATTCATCCTAGCCTTTATATGTTACCAAAATGACATAAAACCATTTATATCCGGTTATCTCTGGGCGTTAAAATCCGCCTAAATTAAATACGAAACACGGCTCACACAACGGGCCGCACTTATTTGCATTTTCCGTGAACTGGCCAATCTGCATTGCAAACTTCCGCTATGCTATGTAAACAGTGCATACACGCATTGGCTGTCCTTTCACATATCTATTTAAAGGCCATCGAAATAAACGCCAAAATCGCTTACTTTACATCTGTCCAACGCCTCACGCGTTGGTCACACGTAATGCGCTGGAATGTCAGGCGCTGGCTTTGACGCGATCAACGATGTTAACAAACAATCGTCCTACAATGTTTGGGGACTTAATGCAATTACAGCTCAATTGCGCAGGTATATAAATCGAATTTCGCTAGCGCAAGTAATTAAAGTTATAACGTTATACCTAGTGAAACAGAACCTGTGAAATACATGACAAATTATGTCTCACTTGGCAACTGATGTTAGCTGCTAAATGTTTTCATGTTTGGCACATCACTAAAGACGTTGTGAGACCATGATATTCTGGTCTAAGATCCCGATATAAGACGACCTTCATACACTTTTTGACATATTTAATTTGATATAAAAAACGGTTCATCCATTAAGTAGCTCAGTGAAGGTCGTATTATATCGGGATCTTCTACTATTCCCGGTGTGATTCGGGATATTTTATTATTATTTTCACATTAATGCAATAACAAATGTAGGTAACAAAAAAAACCCATTCAGAGCCATATTCATGCAGTATAACAAATCTATAATTTTTATTACAAAATCAGCACTTTTTGGAAATAAAAGCTTCATGAATAACTTTCTGGTTTACGTACCAGCGCGTAAAAAGGTTATTTATGGCACAGCGTTTTTACAACTCAGCAGAATTATAAAAAACCTATCAAATTTACACTTAGCGGAAATCTGGAAACACGTCACGTTCCGACCGATCGATGGCGATCGTAAAGTTAGTATTACCTTATTTTCCGGAAAGTGTAAAATCAACACTTAATGGTTGATAGAGAAATAAAATGCGCTTTGATTAGCTGAGATTAAACCCATTCCACTGTATATCAATAGTAATGGGGAAAAAGTTTCATTTATTACCAATTTGGTAATAAATCCATCTTAAATATCTATAATATGTCATACGTAAATCCGTGGTGATGAGGGATGAAAGTGCTATTATTAAAATTTTGACAATGGCCGCTCTACAGTCCTATACAAGCATGTCTTTGGCTGAAACCGTTATAATTTTTAAATACTGGGCATGGGGTCTTCACACAACGGGGTACGATTTGGAACATATCCTACCCTGCTACGATACGAATTGGTAGTGAAGACACGAATGTGTCAGAAACTTTTAAATCTTCCTTTAAACATTTGACCAGTGCTTTCCTAAGCACTGACACGAGCATTCGACCACTAGCGGTCACTCATCCAACTTACCACCACATACTGATAACTTTAGATTACTTTTGAACGCGATTTCGCAAGCCGCAACGCTATAAATAATTAAGATCTAAATGAAGAATAACAAATATTGTAACATAATCCCCTACAATGGCATAACTACCCTGGATATTTCTACCTTACAGCACTGTAAACATTCTTCTTTAATACAATTTTCATTTCAATTTGATATGGCTACCTAAAATTTGAAAATAGCTGGCATATTAAAACCACATTAGGAATTTGCATACGAAGAGACGATCATCTGTACAAATACACGAAAACGAAACCTGTGCAAATAGGGTTTACGAATTTAAATTGTTCCTATACAATAATGTTCTTACGTTATTTCCGGAATATTATTTTCTATAGATGGTAGACTCCCTGTGGTTCGTCTGCAATGGTACAATGGATGTGTCTTAGGGGGGTTCCATACGAGTAACAATTCATGTTGATGACCGTTGCCGATGATAGCTGATGGCAGGCGACATAGTATTTTTTTTTTCTTACTACAGGCTTGCGTTTGGCTGCAACGTTACCTAATGTTAAGTGAGATGCAGCCTTGGATATAACACGCGTGCCTAGAAGTAGCCTGTTCACTCTTGACTTGAACAATCCCAGGTCGTATGTATCGGGAAACGACGAAGGCGGGAGTGAGTTCCATTTTTGGCGGTTCGCAGCATGAGAGGAACATCAACTAAATATTGATGGTGTTCATCTAGATGTCCGGTGATGGAAGGGGCAGTAGGAATTAAGTTGTGAAGTTCAAACGCACACTCTCCAAAATGTAATCGAGATGACAGTCAATGACGAAAGAAGACGACAATCGATGAGCGTCGTCATACAACATTAAATCTCTCATATATATTTTCTAATTCATCCTTCATATAATGCTTTCTACACACAACCAATTGGAATCAAAACAGAAATCTAACTTCAGTGCATTATTAAATATAATTATTGATGTTTTATTATTAGGGACAAATCAATTATTTCTTGTTGTCGAACCACAACTAGTCTTTAAGGCTAACCACGCTTCGGGCAACTTCAGATAGAACCCTAATCCTAAGTGGGGATAACAAATGCCCATAGGCGGCAGCAACCCCTCACCATCAAGTGGACTTCAAGTTTATTTACTATATCATTTTCCTAAAAAATATTGTAACGACTGTACAACGAATCAGTATACCCGTCTTGTAATTAAAAAATATAGACACACAAATTAAAAAACATAAGGGCCCTGGTTCATTCGCACTTCACATTAAACCGAAATAGACACAAGTCGGATAGAGTGTACTCCACTTTCGAGGTCGGAAAAAATAGGCCAAGAATATTACAGCAGAGAGCTTAAAAGCTTACCGCTTGCCGATTTCAAATCGCAAAGTGCAGATGCATAATTGTACCCGCAAACGTCATAGGTATGTCTGTTACTGTAACCCATTTCCATAAATTATACCTTGGTCTGAAAGCATGTATGCTGTGGACTTACGCTTTGAGGTGACGAGTTAATGTACTGGCATAATTTTGAGAGGATTATAAAATTGACTTGCATTATACGTGTTAGTGGCACGTAATAAATATTAAGAAAGTATAAGTTGGGTATGTTTGTGGTATTATAATATATTTTAACGTAAATGATAATCATTGCATTTATTATATTTCATCATCAATATCATCAACAACACATTGTGTCACAGGTCTCCTTTCAGAATGAGAGGATTGGCTGAGGATTAGGCCATAGTCCACCGCGCTGGCCAAGTGCGAATTACGAATGGCTTTAAACACTTTTTTGACTGGCTGTAATACTATAAAAAAAGTATTTTTATTTGTGAATAAGGTAACATATAATGGCTGTTGGATGTCAAAGCAATTTTGAAAATAATGAAACTGTAATTAAAATGTAATTTAAAAATTAAACGATATCGTCAAATTCGGATTGTTTACCATATGTATCTTGTAGGTACATATTTTGAAGTCACGTATCCTTTGAGATTGAAAACTACATAGTGCATCAGGCTGACCAGTCGCCGAATACGACACGAGAAAATAGACCTATAAACTTATATTATTTTACCTACCCGTTTAACTCTACTACTCACCTATTTAGTGAAAAAGACATCATTGTTTAGACACACACTTACACATTAATTTCATAAAAAAACTCTTTTTTTTTCAAAAAGATCATATTAATTAATCCCTACCACGTATTTGTAATAAAAATGAAATTGTCCAAAGTCTAAAGTTTCAGTAGCATAGCGCCAGATTTTTAAATGGATGATGGCCCATTGCTTTGTGTGGGCCGAGTGGTGACGATGCAATTTGGTGCAGCGTGCCTGATGGATCTCTGTGCGGTTTGACGATACCTTGCTTACGTCACGTAATGTAATGTGAGCAGTGATAACCTAATGGTAGTGATTCGTGAGAAACTCAGGAGGTCCGAGGTTCCGATCCCAGACATACTTTTGCTTTTGACTTACCAAAGTTATGTGCCTATTAAATAATAATACATTATTATATGAATAAATAATATGAAAAAAGTGTGTGAAATATACCACATCGAAATTTACCTAAGCCTCTCACTCTAAGAGGAGACCCATGCCTGTAGGACAGTATTGAGTCAACAATATATGTATGGGTATGTTAATGTAAATGTAAATGTAAAAATATTTTCAAGAAACGAAGTATATCAGTCATTACAAGTGATAATACATTACAATACAATTAAATTTAAAAAATAATTTGAGTTCTCCGAATTTAGTCTTATTACTTACTTAATTTTAATAAATCAAAAATATAATCTTTTCCTTTTTCGAAATCAGTGAATTTAATTGAAGGATACATTTCATTCATTTAAAATCTCTTTTTGTCACACAATTTTATATACGTCAACCTATTTCTGGATGCACATCTACCAAAACATTTATTTCATTTAAATTTATTTTATATATATTTTACAGAAGTTCTTTTTAATAAAAAACACAATGTACTAAGAAATATTTTTCAAAAAGCTTGTATCAAAATTATTCTGTTTTTATAAAAACGGTATCGCTGTCTTGTTCTCCATACACTTCGAAATTGATAAAACCAAATACAGCAGAATACATATGAGTTTTTCATACATATAATTATGTGGAAAGAGAATCGACAGTCGACTTGTGCATGATACAACAGCTCCGGGCTACCGCAGTCTGACTGATACAGGGGTACAAAACATTTGGTATATTTTTAAAACTAAAGATAAAAATAAATCCCTTTTAATGTTTGCCAACTGGATTAGTACTTCACTATTCTATAGTATTTTTATCACAACTTGTTACAATAAATATTGTTATCCAAAATGGCGTTATTTCAAAATACTAACACTACCTCTCTTTCGATTACATCGGGTTTACGAAATATTCAAATACAAGATAAAACATGCACTAAAGTCACCGTATTAATATATTTTTTTATTGATATAAATTTTATAACTTTATTTGACTGCTCGAAACATTACAACATTGAAGTAGTTTTCGCTTTTCATCATGGTATTATTTTTTAAATTTCAATTATACCTTATAACTTGTTCAAATATAGCAAGTTAACACGTTTTGACAAGCAACCTCAATAATAAAACATACAGGAGGAAGGGCTCGCCCCAAGCGCGGTGTCCCGAGGCGCAAACTTTTAATTAGACATACCTTCGCTATATTATTCACTACCCTATCCTGAAGGCGTGATGCAAAAATTATTAATTAACTATACTTCCCCAGGCTTCAATACTGTATGACGAGTCTATATTCAGACGGTCTCTAGAGGTTTTTACATTTTAATGTGGATCGAAATGAGGGTGTAACGTATGGTTTTTGGTATTTATTTCCTACAAGTTAATTTATAAAGAGGCTGATGAAAAACAAAGGGGATTAAGCCTGGAGGAGTCTAAATTAATAAAAAGTATAGAGTCTGTCTTATAGAATTACTGATTTTTCAATGCAAGCGATTAGCGGTGGTCGTTGAATCAACGTACTAGTTAAATCAACTGTTGATTCACTCTCAACGAATCAACGTTAACTAGTTAAATACGTCAACGACGTTGAACGGAACGTTTCGTTATTTTCAACGTAAAAATTATTTTGTTCAGAATTAAACTTACTTTAAAAATAAAATTAAAAATTTATATATTTTTCATAATATATGAGTAGCAGACGAGCATACATATATCTTAATGTTGTCGGTATAATAACATAATTTATGGTCCAATTATGTAGAGTATATCTTATAATTTCCTAATAAATAATTATAAATATCGAGAATTGATATTGTAATACACACTATGTCAAATTGTTTCTAAAATAACATTTACCGCACGTCAGTAAAGACGCGTTGATAATTGCAGCATAGTTAACAACCGTTTATCATTGATGCAAGTTGAAATTAGTAGCACGTTAACTCGTTGACGAAATTAACTAGTTGATCAACGGAAATTAACGTTGACGTTTCATTGATGGAAAAAACTTCAACGACCCACCGCTACAAGCGATAAACCTGTAACAAGTAAACTGTAACCATTAGGATTTGATCAAATTCTTATTTTGTCATATTTCAAAAATCTGCTGCCATACTTACAAAAGATAGATAGATATTAAAAAAACGTAAAAATAAATTAATTGTTTTCATTAATCCAATGTAACACACACATAATCCTTTGAACTTACAGTATTGATTCTCTTGTCATTTACTAAGTTTATAGTCTTTTACCAAACTTTTATCCTTTTAAAATTGCATTATATTGAATTAAAAAATAATAAACCAAATATTGACATGAATAGTTAATTGTCATCCTGCAATTAATAAAAACGTGGGTGGGTGAAACATTTTAACATTTATATAAATATTTCAGCAGTCAAATACATTAAATAAAAACAGTTAGGTTCCGTCCATTAATATAAAAGTATCATTTTACTCAGTCAAAACATAAAATCGTCGCGGAATCAAATATATTATCATAATAAAAAACCAACGGTACGGCGGATTTAAAAGCTTCGGCGGTACTGTAGAGTGTAACCTACATACCTCCTTATATCTCTGTATAGAAAACCTAATATTTTAGAGGAAAAATAAGAAAAGACAGTTAGGATGTCATGTCAATTGTGTTGATACGAAAATTAATATTTTATGTTTAAATCTTTCATTATTGTTCGCTTACTTTCGTTTGTTAATTGTATATATATAAATCTTTAATATAGTGAGTCGTGTAAATAACTTCTGAGTATCATTTCCAACAACACCACTACACATTCTATATTGGTGACCACCGACTAAAACACGTCATTTAAGAAGATGGAGAAGTACGAAGACGCGATACCCTTGGAAACGCGAGCTGTTGATCGAGTTGGCGTGAGAATTCCGCCGTTTTGGCCCAACGACCCCAGCCTTTGGTTCGATCAAATTGAAGGACAATTTGCTTTGGCCAACATTACCAGCGATTCCACAAGGTTCTATTATGTGACGTCTCAGCTTGAACATCAATATGCTGCAGAGGTAAAGGACATAATTTCCAGACCCCCCGATTCGGGCAAGTATGAAAAGTTGAAAGGTGAGCTAATTAGACGTCTTTCCATGTCCAAGAATAAAAAAGTGCAACAACTTCTTATGCACGAAGAAATAGGCGATCGTAAGCCGTCACAATTTTTGCGACACTTGCAAAGCCTCGCGGGTTCGTCTTTGCCGGACGATTTTATGAGAACTCTATGGTCTGGTCGGCTGCCGCATTATATTCAAACACTGATAGCTTCGCATCCGGATATGCCTTTATCAAAAGTTGCTGATCTCGCCGATCAAATTTTAGAAATTGTACCACCTAATTTGCAAGTAGCATCTTCTTCATCGACATCAACATCCTCTTGCAAATCAATTGAAGCTACTCTGAACCTTATGGCAAAACAAATAAGCGAACTTACTAGCGAAGTGGCAGAACTCAAGACTAGTCGGATGCCGCGGAATCGGTCGCGTTCACGTCCTAGATACAGACATCGCTCCCGTAGTCACTCGCGATCAGCGCAACCGCCATCTAACCATCCGCACTGCTGGTACCACTTCACTTACGGGTTACGTGCGAAGAAATGCGTCAAGCCTTGCAGTTTCGTTGACTCGGAAAACTCACTGGGCAGCCGGAATTAGCGGCCAACCACTGCCCTTCATCTACAGGCCGCCTTTTTATTACTGATCGCTACACGAAAATGCTATTCTTAGTGGATACTGGTTCAGACCTGTGTGTTTTCCCGCGTTCAGCTTGCAAGGTGCCCTGTACCAAATCTAGCTTTGACCTTGTAGCAGCCAATGGTTCCGTGATTCATACATATGGTCCCATCCACCTGGATTTGAACCTTGGACTCAGGCGTTCTTTCAAATGGAAATTTACGATAGCCGATGTTACAAAACCAATAATCGGAGTAGATTTTCTAACTCATTATAATCTTCTTGTGGATTGCAAAAATCGGAGACTTATAGATAACACTACCACTCTCACTGTGTCTACCCTATGCATGAAGATTCCTGAGGACGTCGTGTCAGTTAAAGCAGTAGCTGGAGACACCCAATATCACGAGATCCTGCGTGAGTTCCCAGAGGTAACTCGTCCTATGGGTATGGTTACAGCACCCAAACACAACACAGTGCACCACATCAGAACCACACCTGGACCTCCTGTCACCAGCAGACCACGACGTTTGGACCCAGTCCGTCTCAAAGCTGCTAAACAAGAATTCGAGGGTATGATTTCTTCCGGTACTGCTCGCCCTTCAGAAAGCCCTTGGTCCTCAGCCCTGCACCTGGTCAGGAAGAAGGATGACGGATGGAGACCTTGCGGTGATTACAGAGCTCTTAACGCCCGCACTATACCTGACAGTTATCCCATCCGTCATATTCAAGATTTTTCATATCAGTTGTCTGGATGCACCATTTTCTCCACTATAGATTTAGTAAAAGCTTACAATCAGATACCTGTCAACCCAGATGATATTCCCAAAACAGCCATAACAACTCCCTTTGGCTTATATGAATTCCCGTTCATGACTTTTGGACTAAGAAATGCTGCACAAACTTTTCAGCGATTCATGGACGAGGTTTTACGCGATTTTGACTTCTGTTATGGTTACTTAGATGATATTTTGATTTTTTCATCTTCTGAAGAGCAGCACAAAAGTCATCTACGCCAGCTTTTACATCGTCTCAAGGAGTACAGTGTGCTTATCAACTCTGCGAAGTGCACATTTGGAAAATCTGAGGTGCAATTTCTTGGATATCTAGTCTCAGCAGATGGAACCAGACCTATGCCAACCAAATTCCAAGCCATCCAAGACTTTACTGTACCTAAGACGGTTAAGGAGCTTCGCCGTTTTCTCGGCATGATTAATTTTTATCGCCGATTCATTCCTAATGCAGCTCAGATCCAGGCACCACTCAACTCAGCACTAGCTGGTCCGAAAATTAAAGGTGCCCATCCAGTCCATATGACGCCCGAGATGACTGAAGCATTTCAGCGTTGTAAGGATTCGCTTGTCCAAGCTACGCAATTAGCACACCCAGACCCTTCTGCTGAACTAGCCATTACAACTGACGCTTCTGACTCAGGCATAGGCGCTGTTTTGCAACAAAGGAAAAACAAAGATTGGGAACCACTTGCTTTCTTCTCTCACAAACTAACACCATCGCAAAAGAAGTATAGTCCATATGACCGCGAATTATTAGCCATTTATGAGGCAATCAAGTATTTCCGTCATATGATAGAAGCAAGAGACTTTGTTATTTACACCGATCACAAACCCTTGACGTTTGCATTTTCCTTAAATAGAGATAAATGTTCACCAAGACAATTTCGATACCTTGACTTTATCTCCCAATTTACGACTAACATTAAATTTATACCAGGTCGTGACAATGTTGTGGCCGATACACTATCCAGAGTAGAGGAAATTGGCTCATCTATTGATTATGAGGAGCTTGCAAGATCTCAGGAAACTGACTCTGAACTGCAAGACCTGCTTCAACATGGTTCATCTTTGCGACTTGAGAAGGTGCAGATCCCCCAGTCGCGTCGAACACTTTACTGTGACACTTCAACAACATTACCACGTCCATTCGTAACACCTAGCTTTCGCCGACAAGTCTTTGACTCCTTACACAGTCTGAGTCACCCAGGAGCAGCAGCTACAGTGCGACTGGTAACACAAAGATTTGTCTGGCCAGGGATTCGCAAAACTTGTAGAGAGTGGTCACGTGAATGTCTACACTGCCAACGCAGTAAAGTTTACCGCCATACCTCATCTCCTCTTTCCTCTATCATTACCCCTACTTCAAGGTTCTCTCATATTCACCTTGACATCGTCGGTCCACTACCACCTTCATCTGATTTCACATACTGTCTCACCGTCATCGACAGGTTCACGCGATGGCCTGAGGCTATCCCACTCAAAAACATTACCGCTGAGACCTGCGCATCTGCCCTTGTGTCTGGTTGGTTTGCCCGATTTGGATGTCCACTCAAAATTACCACTGACAGAGGTCGACAGTTCGAGTCCCATCTATTCAATGCACTTTCATCCATGGTTGGAGCTAAGCATTTCAGAACGACCGCATATCATCCATCAGCCAATGGTATGATCGAACGTCTGCATCGCCAATTAAAAGCTGCGATTATGTGCCACAACTCTTCCAACTGGACTGAGGTTCTTCCCTTCGTGTTACTCGGCATACGAAGTGCATGGAAAGAAGACCTACAGACATCTTCAGCAGAGCTGGTTTATGGCGAACCTCTTCGCCTTCCAGGTCAGTTCATAGCTCCATCCAATGACCACACCACTGGAGACATCACTACTCTAGTAACTCGTCTGCGCACTAGCCTAGCCAATCTCACACCAAAACCAGCATCTTGGCACAGGAATAGTCCGTTCTACATCCCACGTGACTTGAAAGACTCATCACACGTCTTCCTGCGGCAGGACCATGTTCGAAGACCGCTGGAACCGCCTTACTCAGGTCCACATAAAGTCGTCGAGCGCAACTCTAAATATTTCAAAATTATTATGTCAGGAAAGACAGTTACAGTCTCGATTGATCGACTCAAACCAGCCTATCTGATGCGTGAAGCAGATGTACTGCCTGCTGAACCTGCTCAACCAGCTCCAGAAGTCAAGAGAACAAGAAGCGGAAGAAAAGTTACATTCCCAGACTATTATCGATCGCAGTAGCGATCTCGGTGGGGGAGTACTGTAGAGTGTAACCTACATACCTCCTTATATCTCTGTATAGAAAACCTAATATTTTAGAGGAAAAATAAGAAAAGACAGTTAGGATGTCATGTCAATTGTGTTGATACGAAAATTAATATTTTATGTTTAAATCTTTCATTATTGTTCGCTTACTTTCGTTTGTTAATTGTATATATATAAATCTTTAATATAGTGAGTCGTGTAAATAACTTCTGAGTATCATTTCCAACAACACCACTACACATCCTATAGTACTAATGGCGGTTCCATTAAAAGCATGAGTTAATCTCGAAAAAAGTTTATTTTTGTGGAAAAACGTGGTGCGTCCATTTTATTTGGCTAGGCTGGAACGTTGTATTGTGGGTATATATGAGTTTGGTAGGTCATCGTATAGTTTATGCCTTTGCATAAATTGGGATACCGATAGCATTGTATAGGTATTTTAAAATTAAGTATATGACGTTATCTTATGATCTCTATCGTCGATCATTGGGTGAAGAAAAAAAATAGAGCAGAATAAAATAAACAAAAGACTAAATTAAATATTAAACTCTTCAATAGATAGTTAGCTACTGATAAAAAGTAAGTAATACTACTAATAATTATTACAACTTTGGCTCTACGGCGATATATTTTTGTCAGTTTCTAGATTTTACAAAAAAATCTTAATTTCTCTAAAAACCTCGCTAGCTTACCCTCGTAACTGAGAAAGATAGTCCATTGTTGGGATATTGAAATTGTTAGGTCCAGTCCAATTTAAAGAGACGTCAAAATGTAGTCAAAAATGGATAATAACAAAAAATGTTGCAGATCCCTGCAGCGCCATGTTCAAACTCACTTGACCGTCGGAATTTATGTGGTGTCGTCGGCACGCGCCCGCACTCGGGGCGCATAACGTATATCTATGTATCTATGGTATAGATATATCTTTGGATACATAATATATAACCATGTCTGCTTCTCTGGACGTCTGTACCAGGGTTGTTGCTGATGCAGGTTTTTACTAGATCAGCGGATGCTGATGCTGATGCTGATTTTTTCAGATTAATATCAGCTGATGCTGATGCTGATGCTGATATTTAAAGATACTAAATAATAAATATATTTTATACTGAGGTATTTGTACGTCCCTTACGAGAATAGTCTTTTTTAACCAACTTCACAAAATGAGGCGGTTTCTCAATTCTACCGTATATATGTCTTTTTATGTTTATTCGCGGATAACTTCGTCGTTTATGAACCGAACTAGATGATTATTTTGTTGGAAAAAAAGATATTTCCAAAGTAGTTCCATTATAAGAACATAAGGGTCTGATGACCAGAGAAATCGAGGGGAACTTTCAAAAATCGCAAGGGGGACTAGTGCATTTGTAAGATTTTTAGTATGTCATCACTAAAAAAGGTGAAAAAAATATTAATTAAAAAATACAATCGACTTCCATGGTCGCTACAAAGCAAAAATCAACTGAAACAAAATTTTGGCTCAGCACATATCTCCGAAGCCGGCGCTCATACTGAACACGCTGTTTACGCCGTTATCCAACGAAATATATTTAGCACCGACTTCAGAACCATGTACCAAACCAACATCCACTTCAGCTACCCTCCACTCTGCAGTGACATAGAAGTCGGCATTTATTTGTTATTTTTTTTACAAAAACTACACTGTGTCGTATCTTTGTTCAATAACGAAATATTTGGTCATATTGCAGTTTTCACTGGATGTGGCATTATGAATTTAATACATAATTCTGTTATTGATTGATTGAACTATGATCGAAAGTTATTGATGTCTGACCAAATTACGTTGTCAATACAATCGAATGATTGTTTGATGACAACTTGTGTTTATAAACTTCTGTGATTGGCTAAAACTCCAAGTGATTTAAGCTCGGTCCCGCCTTCAACGAACACGTTACAATTTCAATATCAGCATTAAATATCAGCATCTTTTGTTGCGGATGCGGATGCTGATGCTGATATTTAAAAGAAAGCTGATAATCAGCGGATGCTGATGCTGATGCTGATATTCGCAACAACCCTAGTCTGTACTGCCACAGCATCGAATTCGGCTGTAAAGTAACTGGGTCGCCGGCCCAGAGATCGTCCTATCTGATATTGCAAATAAGACTTGAGGACCAGCACTAGTTTATAAGGTTTAACCAATTAATAAGTATGCATGTATGAATCAATGAGTATACTTTATAGATATTAATTAAAACCAGGGTACGTTTAGTACAGTGATTATTAATTCCGAATTGATTTACTAATAACTTGAATCGAACGTTTCACACAGTAAAGCGATTTATAATAAAAACATTACTATGTACTTATACTGACTTAAAACAAACGTAGACTTAACGATTTATATTTCGGATATTATCTACTGGAAGAATAAGGCTTATTAGGAACATTACTTTGATGTACTGGTACTACATATTTGATTACTTTCTTTATCAATAATTTCATTCATATCTTGTATGATATAGGTATTATTTTTTGTCAGTTACATACCTAACTCCATATCTTAATGCACATTTTATAAAACCTACATTTTGCTTTGTACTTGTGGTACAGTATGCACCAGAATTCCTTTTTTCCACGCAGATAAATTTCTTACCAGCCTCCCATCCTCATCTCAAGTAATATACAAGGCTCACCGCGCCTCTTGCGTGTTATTACTTAAATTTAAAATATGCCATACATTTTTAGGCAGATCCTTTGGTAAGCATGAGCTCGCCAACCGCAGCCTAATACGGCGTACTTGTAGCTTTTAGCCCGGTTGAAGGCATTTAGGGTGGTTACAAGTGGACTTTTTTATGCGATTACAAACTGATTAGAATTGATGCTAAATAATCGAAATATGCTTGGTATAGAAGTAAGTTATTCATTACTTGAACATGTGAGTGAATGCTTGAAATGTGAGTTTTATATAATATATTTAAAGTGTATGAATTCTACTAAAGTACAATTATTGACCTTATGAAACTTACCTTAAGCGCCTCCTCCTTTACACCTATTTATTTAGACTCATATACAACAAGACCTACAAAACAAATAAATACAAGAAATCTATTTTAATCGCTCTGATGTCATCTACTTCCTAGTCTCATACTAATAATATTTTTAAATATAGGACAGTAATACGTAAACTTAAACTCAGCTACTTTTTATAACATATTTAAGCAGAATCAACTGTAGAGAGATAATCTACAGTGCAGTATTAAAATAGGTACAGCCCTAACGTATAAAAGTTAAGGGGAAAAGGTTAATATTTTTGTAAAGTGGTTCATTTCTCTTTCATTAACACATTTACGTTTAATCTACACACATTTCTACATTTTACACGCCTATCTTCAAAAGGCGCGCTTTTAAATAGCAAGTGTGTAGACACCCTAAGGGCTTTTAGCAAAAATCAGCTCCGTTGCAAGCGAAGCGTATTACCCTCGGTTTTGTGATTTTGATGTGATCAAAGTGTTTATAATTTAATGTTTTCGTCAGCTAAATCAAGAAGCAATGTTTTCGATACAAACAGCCTTTGAATATTCAGTACAATGTTATTAATTAATTATTAATAGGCTTCGCACGCGCCTCCGCCCTCTAACGAAATTATGATTTTTAGCAGTTTTTATATTTTTGAGTTAAAAGTATCTTACGTCAGTCCGTGTAAAGTTAGATACTTTTCTGTTATTTGTTGGGAATTCGTTTCCAAAATAGTTACGCGCGTCATTCCTGAAGTATAAGTTAAAACACCTAACCTAGTGTAAATACGAGTAGTGCTGCCTTACCACACTCGTAAATGAAAAAACAGCAGCGCCTTAATCTGCTGTTATTAATGCATGTGTACGATGCCGTTGGCGAACCACAAAGGATTCTACCACCTACATTTTCATGGGAAGAACGTAACAAATGGACAAGTTAAAATCTATTACTGATCATGTTTATAAACAGGACCAACAAACTAAATACGATATTTACAGCGTCTGAAGTCTTAATCCAAGCGGCCAGCCTTCGCCTTGAAGATTAAAGTGGAAATTTTAAACAGTTCTCTTAAACCTTGCTTAAGCCTTGCTCAGCTGACTCGAATGTTAATGCCTTGTGCTTTTAACGGAAACAAGAATATTGATAAAGCCTCCCGCGCGGCTTTAAAATTTCTATACTTCCCCGGCTGTAGCACATGTCGGTTTTGGTAGAGTTTTGCGTGAAAGCCTATTTCGTATTTCAAACCAACAGTTTCTAATATTTTCGTTACTTACTTATAATTAGTAATTGTTGGAAATTTATTTTAAGAAATAGTGATCGTAGGAAAAGTAAAATTTCAATGTTTATTTTGTAAACCATTAAAACCGTAAAAAGGAATTGTACGGATACTTTAGTATCTGTATTGGTCATGGATGTCTTTAAAATGGACAGAAGCTACGCGATCTGTCTTACAGAAATAGGGGTATTTTGATGAAGTCATCTTGCTTTGGTTGAGATATCTAATAAAAAAATAAGTTAGCACGGAAACTCTAAATAAATATTGTATACAATTCCTCCGTTGGTAACGGTCCACGTGTAGCAGCGATGGTATTCTAACCCAAAAAAATAAATCGCATAGGTAATTTAATTCCCACTCCAACTTAATTCCCATTGATGAAAGCCCTTAATATCTTAAAACTACCCGCAGAATTCACTTTGAATTAATGAGGGAGCGTTGCAGCCTTAATAAATAAGAAATGAAGCCTGAAAGCTCTCAAACCATCCGCAGTTATAATAGCCCGATGGCTTGTAAGGAATTTTCAGAGCTGAAAGCAGTTGGAAATCTCAAGTAACGGCGTATTTACACAGAAAATCTTTGCATTTTAAAGTTTTCGTGCACTTCTCAAGCGGGTATTATGTAAAGAAACTTTTCTGTTTTATATTTTTTCTACCAAGTATTTTCATGTAATGTCTCTAAATTTTCATGTTTATATAATCATTTTTTTTACCTATATTAACTGACTAATAATGGTAATGTTTTTCAAGCTTATTATGTACCTACGTATACGGATTTACATATATTTATTTTTTTTGCACGACCTACATCCTAAACCCCTCGGTGGATTTTAAAATATGAGGTCATTGGATTTGTCAAAATTATAGAAATGGACGAGTTCTACAATAAATAAATGACTGATGGATGTTATTAAAGGTAATAAAAGATTTATAAGACTAAGTAGGTACTTATAAGGCCTACTTTTGCCAAATTCATAGCATAGCAAAAATCGCAACCTGCATTCCAATGAACCCATCAAAACATAACAAAACACAAATCACGTCTCAACCCAGAACAAACAAATCCAGGATACTAACATACCTTGACCTCGTCAAGTACCATTCGACATGCTGAATGAATGAACTTTTTTCATTCCGCCCAGTGTTGCCACTCGAATTACTTTACTTTGCCCGCGGCAAGTGTCGGAACATCCGACAGAGTTTTTAATGGTATCTACATCCTTAGGTTATTATATGTTACGAGATTAATTTGCAAAGTTTTATTTTTATTTGGTTTTATGGTTGTCATTTATATTTTTGACGTATTTATGTTGCTAACCGACAATGTTAATGATGTTGGGTATTTAAAAAGGCCTACTTGTAAATCGTAGTTGATCTTTGTGTAAAAATTTGACCTAATTCGCCCTAGGATTTTTCAAAATTAGTCCCTATCAGTATACATCGTTATGTCGAAAAAACTTCCTTCTACGGTTTCATCAACTGCTATACTTAATATAAGCACAGATTAATAAATAGTTACTACGTAAATATAAGGTTCTTAAAAATTCCAAAAAAGTCTTCTTCAATGTCGCACAAAATAACAGCGTAATCTAGTTGGAACTCCAGAAGTAAAAAAAAAACACATCTATAACATAAAGCCACTAAGAACAGATTTTTTGTTGTTAGGTAGTCAGCTCACCTTTACATTGTATGAACCTCCTTTACACGAATACAGTGTAAAATCTAGAACGTTAATAACGGTTCAAGTTTAGACCATAAAACACAATGTTGCTATGTAACAATTGGAAATCTTACAAGCATAGCACTAAAGGCGAATAGCGCACTAAAACTGTTACTAAGTTGTTCGTATGATCCATAAAATAATAGTTCACTCTTATTAGATGCTTAGGTTGACTACAATGCTTATTTCCGATAGCTATATACAAGTTTTCCAGCAACAAAAGAGGTTACTATTAGGTATTACTTAGGAGGAGATGCGACTAGCGAGTCGGGCAAAGCCAAGGCAAATTCTTCCAAAAATGCTGATACTCATATTCCTATGTACATTTGTCACAAATATCATGTGATCATGGCAATTTCTAACTAAAAATGAGCGGCCATATGGCCATATAATACCGTACACGACCGTGTCGATTTTAATAGACTAAAATAATTACATACATAATTGGAGTTTAATATTTCTCTAGCTGTTATAATTGTCTCGCGTGGTAATGTATGTTAAAGATCTAATTCTAGGCACGGGAGATCATTGTCCCTGTAGTTCCGGGACCAGAATAGGGCTACGGTATCTCCTGCCTGTCGTAAGAGGCGACTAAAAGGGGCTTCCGGGGTAACGGGCGGCAAGAGTGATGATGACCGAAAAATTTAATGATATATGTGATAAGAATTCACTTGTATATTTCAATACATTCGAGAACTTATTTTGTAGAGAATAACAAATAGAACGCTTCTATTATTCCAACGCGAATTGTTCTATCTCTAGATCGCGTTATCATTTGCGACGCGAACTCTACAGTTCTAACTCTACCGATTCGTTTCTTACGAACTATGATCCCCAATTTATCGCAGTGCAACTTGCAGGTGGGATTTGCAACTTTACCAACACGAAAGGATTTTTACAAAGATATCCGTGTTTAAATAAATGTAGAGACATTTGTTATGGAGACATTAAAAGGATTTTTGTTTTTATCAAGAAGTCTAGAATGTTTTGTCGTCTTTTTAAAAGTTGTGAATGTATGTACATTTTTAAGCGACTTCCAAAAGGAAATATCTATTTGAAAGTATTTTTTATAAGATTGAACTATCAAATTATCGAATTCATCCTATGATAAATTGATACTACCACCTATGGACATCTGTGACTGTGTGTGACTTGCACCAAAACGCAAGAAGAACTTCATTCTAAAAGTAGTTGCTTTCTTCAATCTTACGCTCTGAGTGCCTGACCGGGGATCGCCCTACCATCATCGGTTTCATGGTAACAGCTTTGTTACGCGTGTCGTATGAAATATTATATTTTATAATCCACTAATTTTATTAGTTTATTAATTAGTTAGGAAATATTTTTAGTTAAGTAAAGAAACAAATTTAGGTATCTAAAGTTTTAATCTTCGCAAAACCTAGAAATAAGATGTTTGTTGAAAAACGACATTTCAGTTGCATTGAGCACGCTCTTCCCTCATTTATATAATTACAGATACATAAACGTTTAGAGGCGGTCCACTCACAAAATACTTATATTTTACTTTGAACTTTGAATAAAAGTAAAATATTAGACTATGCTGAAATAATTTCCTAGCTTTTAAATAAAACAATCTGTATATTATTTCAATATTACTTTCATTAAATAGAAAATTAATTTTAAGCTTGATAATAATTTAAAAGTTAGTTTGGATTTAATATTTATATCCATATTTAAAATGCAACACTATACAAACTTTGCTGGGATAAATGATGTGTATATGCAGGGTGAGGCGATGCTGTGTTCCGTTTTGAAGGGTGTGGTAAGGGAGACAGTCTTGACTCTGGTAGGAATATCTAATCCTATCTGGGGTTAATTACATATGTCCATGGGCGGCAGTAGCCACTTACCATCAGGTGGACTGCATGCTCGTCGGCTACTCCTATATTACAAAAAATAAAAATTGTAAAACTTACCTAATCCTTATAGCGAAGCTGACCAGGATTACTACCTAAAACAAAAAAGAAATGATTACATGGAATTGTGCCATCGATATTTTTCCTATATTATCTATCCTGTGTTAGTTCTCAGAGGAATCAGCGCATCCGTGTCCGACCTCAGGTAGAAAACTAATCTTATCTGGGGTTGATTACAGATGTCCATGGGCGGCAGTAGCCACTTACCATCAGATGGACTGCATGCTCGTCTGCTACTCCCATAACTTAAAAACATAAGAAAACTTTCGAGGCTTACACAACACAAAACAATATGCACTTAATCTTACTTAATCATAAGTATCCAATAATTGCATTTGCATGCATTGAAACGAAAAGAAAATATATAATGTTTCCAGCTTAAAATATGCCTATTTTCTATTTCCAAGTTTATTCTATTCCTACTAAACTCTGCACAAATAAGCCACTGTTGTGTTAGAAGGGAAGTTGCAAAACGTGCTCTGCTCATATTTTGAACGTCAGGCCATTATTAGGATCCCTGCACACTGCACAACATACAAAGGTCGTATACACTATAACTATACAGTTTGCGAGATACTCGTTATATATAAATGAGATGTGCTTTATTTGATAGCGCGCTCTTATTGCAAGTCATGACCAACTTTAAATGTAATATGTCTGGTATATGCGCAGTCGTTTAAGTAATATTCAGTGCATAATCCTGTGAGCTTATACAGTAACTACACTACTTATACATATATTAAATGATACAATACACACTGCTGTAAACTTCATTTTTATAATAATTTAGTATACTAATACTTTTGTGATAGAAAAATAACTTTTACTATAAATATGTTATATTTAAGATCCTAGTAGCCTTGATCTATCTCTGCATTAGTAGCATATCAAGCTGTCCACTAATCGCATTTGAGGTTGATAAAATAATAATAATAGTTAATAAAATAATGGCGGACTGCTTACTCGTTAACTTTCATTTCAAAAAAATTAACAAATAAAATAAAACCGACTTCTATGTCACTACAAAGTAAAAAATAATTGAAATAAATGTTGGTTTAGTACATAGTCCTGAAGTCCATAACTCAAAGTTCTAATCATCAGACCACACCCATGTCAAGGTAGGAAAGTACCGCAAAGAAACACTCTTTCGTATACCGATTTCAATTTTCTTTTTTTCATACGTTAGGTTAAGAAATACTCGAATTATTCAACTTTATAAGAAATCAGGTTTTTCCAATTTTCAGGGAAAACTGGTGAAAATTTTCAAATTTCCTCGAAATGGGTCCGAAGGGGGTCCCCCTGTGAAACTAGCCGCACATAATGGTGTTTGACTCATGACGATCGGTTGCGGCATCGCGAAAAATTCGCTGGTCATACATAAAAAAAAATACATACGTGTCGAATACATAACCTCTCTTCCTTTGGGAAGTCGGTTAAAAAAGGAAAATATTATTAAAATAATATACGAGTGACCACTTAACATAATGTAGACATGCCTGTCGGCTATTTCTATCAAAATTGTTATTTTAATCCAGTCTAAAATCTACATAACATTCAAGTTTTTGATGTGGCACTTATTATTGTGATTGCTGTGAGAAGGGTTAACTTCAGGCCTGATAAAAGACCCTATTTGCATGGAATACGAAATTTAACATTACGTTTTACTTTTATATGTAAAGTTTCGCTTAAGAGGTTGTGTTGTCTAGACTAGGATAATATTTAACATTGATGATATTATTATGTCTAAAATGGAGTGTTGATTTTATTAACCTTTTGAAGTAAGTTTGTAAAGTAATGTTTTTTTAACTAAGGCAAAAACCCCAAAGGCAAATTGTATTCATAGTTTAAAAATTCTGACAGTGTGATAACGATGGAATTTTTATCTAACTAAAAATAAGTCTAAATAAAATGTTTTAATAATTTTTGGTTATTTTCATGTACGCTCCAGGCGAATGAACTTGGTACAAGACAAAATTTTATTTCCAACTTACAAAAAGATAAATAAAAGATCTTAGAAAAATTTGTATCACATAAATTATCATGGAAACTCTCTTTAATGGTCAATAAAAGCTTAAGTACATTATAATTTCCGAATTATGTAGAAACACTGAGACATGAAGAGAGGTAAGGCTGAAGCCTTACTACGCTATCTTAAGCGCTGTTATTATCTGACAGGTATACGTGTAAATGAAGCTATGATGCCATCAGTCAAACCACAAAAATCAAATTATAGTCATATAAAACTCACATTCAGCAGTGATAACCTAGTGGTTAAGAAATTCGGCCTCTCGAGGGATCCGAGGTTCAAATCCCAGGCACGCACCTCTGATATTTCAAAGTTATGTGCGTATTAGATATAAATTATCACTTGCTAAACGGTGACGCAAAACATCATGAGGAAACTTGCAAAGCAAACCTGAGAGATTTATAAAAAAAAAATCTCAAAGGTATGTGAAGTCTACCAATACGCACTTGGCCAGCGCGGCCTAATCCTTCTCATTATGAGAGGAGACCCGTGCCCAGTCGTGGAACAGTAATGCGTAGATGATGAAAACTCACATAGCAATATTGTTGAAGAAAAACATCTTAAAATATATATTTTTAGAAGCAATGAAATACTATACTCCCTGTACGATACAAACACGCCACTTTAAAGCTAAGAACACAATTTGTGAAGTGAGCAAAGGCAGGTTCCTCACGTTTTCACCAATCTCACGCGTGGGACTGAGCGAAAATATGTACGGCGTCCGAATATGGTGCAAGTTGAAAGCGGCAGCGATGTGATTTATATTATTTTGTGTTGTTTATAACAACACGGTAATAGAACTATTAGTACTAAGATGTTACCGTAAAACATGTTTCATTTGGAATAATACATTAATTATGTTTTTTTATAATGAGTCAATTGTACCTGAAGAGTTACTATATCGTAAAAAAATATTTTTTAATAACTCACTTAAAAAAAGGTTTGTCATCCATTATGATACCATTTCTCAGTACAGTACAGTTTCTCTTTTATAATATGAATGTCAAGCTCTGCTTTGTTCTTATATAATTGCAACATGACAAGGCGTCTCACTCCTTAAGGGAAAACTCCATTCTGGCCAGGTATTAACGTGGATCCGTCTCACACGTCTGAGGAACATCACAGATTGATTTATAACCAGATGAGCTGACCGTCGATTTCCGCGACATGTTAGTCGGGTAGTTGGGATTTCCGTGACTAACAAGTCGCGGAAATCCATGGGCATTTCATCCATACTCATTTCAATAGTACTTTTTTACGTAAAGAAAGAAAATGTGTGTAATATCAGACCTCACAATGAGTTCAGACAGTTTGATACCATGTATGCGATACTGAAACATAAAACCGCTGTCAGCCTATACCTCCCACCGCACACGGTATTCCGTCCACGCTCCTGATAATGGGGAAAAATATTCCGGTCACAGTGGCGCCCCCGAGGAGTGCGGTCCAGCGATAGGGTATCGTCCGTTTGTCAAGAACCCTATGAGGTTTCCGCCTCGATGAGGTTTTGCAACTCTGTGAGAGTTTATACATGTTCGTACTTTGATGGTACCTACTTTTGAGTTTATTTAGATTTGTTTTGACGGCAAATATAAGATGCACTGTGATATCGTTATCACCGAAAGATATACAAGAAATTGTTAATTTTTTATTATTATAATATTAAATTATTATAATATGATATGTGATTATAATATACTAGCTGACCTGGCAAACTTTGTACCGCCTCAAAATCTATTTATCAAATATATTTCATATAAAATATAGCCTATGTTACTCGTGGATAATGTAGCTTTCGAATGGTGAAAGATTTTTTAAAATCGGTCCAGTAGTTTTTGAGCCTATTCATTACAATCAAACAAACAATCAAAGTTTACCTCTTTATGATGTTACTAGTTTTTGCCCGCAGCTTCGCCCGTGTGTAAAATAAAATAATATAACATACTAACACACATAAAACTAAAAATTCGTACCTTCAACTTTGCTTTGGGTCTCAGACTATCTTTGTAGAAAAATTCTTTAAAATCGGTTCAATGGTTTAGGCGTGAAGAACAGACAACCAGACAGACAGACAGACAGAGTTACTTTCGGATTTATTATATTAAGTAAGGATATTATAGTATAGATAATGATATGAGATGAATATTCAAATACCACCACTGAATTTTCGATATGACGTGCATATGCGCGATGAAAATCCCTTTGTGGTTCGACACCAGAGGCATCACCGCCTCATCTTTTTCTAATTTATAACAACAATGTACTGAACACTGCTGTTATATTCCAGTTGTTGTTGTTAAATCCTCATTGCATACCAACCGATCTCTGATAGCTTACCTTAGCATTTCAAAAACAATTTCATAAAGATTTCCGCTCCATTTAACTTAAGTAATAATTTTACGTAAATATTTATCATTCGTAATATATTTCTTTATTTATTCAAAGCTTCACAGACGTATTACATAAAGCAAATTAGTTACGCATAGGCTTCAGTGAACACAACATATGGCGATAAGAGACCATTTCCATTCAACGCCTAAAACATTCAGTTTCTCTCTGGAATAACATTTTCTTACGGATATGTTTTAAAATGATATTTGGAGGTGCCAAGCTGTCGCGCTTGCCGCTCCAATGCGTGTGATGTGCACGTGCCTTTATCTAGCGATCATATTTCAACCTTACTTCATACTGATAAGGTTATTTTTTGAAGTATTAGATTCTATTTTCGTCACATATCTAAAGGTTAAATGCGAATAAGTTCGCTGTACATGCAATACACGTGAAAAGTTTGCTTTGCCTAAATGTCATAAGGCGTTTTGATGAGAACAGTAGGTAATGTGAATATTTTGTCATTTGTTGTAGGTACTAGGGAAGCAGAATCAATCGATGGTGGTTAAGAATTTCAATCACAATTTGTTAAACCATATATTACATTTGTGTGTAGGTTATCGAACCCTTCAAAACTTTTTAAAGTCACACTCAAGCTTTTCCAGCTTTGCAAGTAAAATAAAATTAATTTCAAAATTTTACGACGTCCGAACTATTTATGGCTTGCATTAAATCAATAATAGCCAGTAAATTCGACACTTGGGACCGCCATCTTGATCGTTCGTAAACTGAAATGTGGGTTTAAAAAACTGCGAACATTCACAAACAATAAATGAACACATTTAACTGAAACAGCCAACTTTACCCGCTGGATTCCAGGCTTCTACCATTTGTCACTTTTAGTGCAGCTCGATCGCTTGTCGTCTATAAGTCGTTTAGACTTTAGTTCGCGGCTAAAATATAAGACTCTTGTTAAACCCACAAAAATGGATTCAGCCTTTTTCGAAATTACCCAGAATAATCAGATACGCACGAACGTAATTTTTTTCAAAGACAAACACAATACGTAAAGAAAAGCAATTAGTTTGAAAACAAACCCAATTTTAATATTGGTCACATCTTGGTCACTTTCACAATTTAGATGTATTCAACGACTCTCCCATATATTAATCCGCTGCTTCGGATGTAGGGCGTGTCACAGAATGAGACATACATAGAGTCGAAAACCATAACCATTCGCATTCGATTAAAAAGGACCGCGTATAGATCAAACTTAATCGAGATTCAAGTGAGACCCGCACGAGTATCAGTAGTTGAACACAATGTATTAGAGCGTACATTAGTCGCCCGAACAACTTTAATGTCCGTCGCAATAAACATTGCTTGTGTCTCGTAATGTATTTATGGCTGCAACGAAATGCACCTCGTCTGCGCATAGCTGTAGAGATATTGGAATCGCTTATACAGTTCATCTGCTCTTAACGAGCTAACGTGTCTCTAGTAAACAGATATGTGGATTTCACATTAATTTGATCAAATGTTTGGTAAATATTTGATCGAATGTAATCTAAGTTATACTCAAATGTATTGAAAATTTTTGTTCACCTTATTTGATCAAATGCAGTGTAAGATTTGGTCGAGTCTATTGTGAGTTTTAGTCAAATGTAACGTGAATTGTTGGTCAAATGTAATACAACTTACGCTCTTATAATTTTTGTATCAGATATAACTTATAAATAATAAAACCACTAAACATAAATGACACTGAAGTAGTGTCGACAGTAGTGTCGCCGTACAGTTAGATTTGTCCGCAGAATCTACACGTGATTCTGATAGCCATCACAAACATATCTTCCGCAAAAACTTCCATCCCTCATCCCTTGCCAATTACCTTAAGTAATTTTCAAGAGGGTTAACCCTAAACTGTCTCAGAGGTATCCGTTCAACTAATTGATTCAATGGAACATACCGTTAATTGAATCCTGACCCATTTGCGATCGAGATAGCTTTGTGTTTGACCCTCTGAGCCGATTCAGTCAATCGGTTTTGAGTCAAATTGATGAGGATTAGGTCACTTCACTTATTAAGCAGGTTACCTAAGTCGCGACTATACACGACCTTTTATTTCTATACAATTTTTTTTAATCTAACTAAAACTATATTATTTTCCTTACGTTATAGTTTTTGTTTAAGTTCAACATGTTCTTTGTTTATTCATGGAAAAGTGTGATGGACTGTGCCTTACATGTTTCTTATTCTAATAGGATCTCTGCCTAGCAAAGGGTATATAAATAATTTTTAACTGTTATAATTAACGACTTAAAAATGCATGTACCTAAAAATATATAATGTTAGGTTTTCATTCATAGAATAAATTTAGACTTTTAAATAGAACCAAGGATTAAAGATTATCCTCCGAAACCCACACAGTTAAAAATGTAACACGCCTATTTTAAAATTCCATTAATTTTGTTTTAGCGAAATGGTATTTTTGTGAAAATCAAATTTCGCAATAAATATTCTAAAAGGTTTTCATGATATTAAATATTCATAGTTTAGATTTTAACTATTTTGGTTTACATCAA
Source organism: Epargyreus clarus (assembly GCF_041222505.1). NCBI lineage: Eukaryota > Metazoa > Arthropoda > Insecta > Lepidoptera > Hesperiidae > Epargyreus > Epargyreus clarus. The sequence goes on from NW_027332223.1 coordinate 15,474,890, forward strand.
TTGACTCTCCTCGTACCTATTGTCCCGTACCTAATATACTATTTTATTTAAATATGCAGTTTTATATAGGATCATTCTAAAAACTTTTATTATCGTGCTGGATAAGCAATTTTTACCACCATCAAAGCTTAAATTGAAACGTTGAAGTAAAAAAAAATACCACATTGAAATGCTGTTGCCATATTTAATTTCTGTTCCGAAAATTTCTGTAGCTTTTAATCAAATACTGAACGGATTTTAACTGTTTGTAGAGTATAAATCCATAATTATTCAAGCTTAGGAATCTGCGATAAATCCCGCACGTGGATATCAATCGAACATGCAAAGATATTGTGGGCACGGACGAAATAAAACATTCCGTTTATGTAGAGTGCACGCTTGACGTGTGGCGTAAGTTAGAGAATATAGCGAGAGAGAAAAATGTCTAATACAACTACCTGTTAATGTATGATTACTATGAGTATTCAATATTGCAATCCAAAGATACTATCGAGTAAGTAAAAATAACTACTTAATAAGCGACAAGCAAAGTTTTAATCACCTACTACTTTTGTATTTTTGGACTGTGGAATCACTACCGTCACACCTATTCTTGGGTTATATTAGTTTATAGGGATATTGTCTAATAAATTACTTATTTAGTTTTTTTTCAGGGCCGAAGTATGATAGCTAGTGTTTATCAAGAAGCTTAACTAGAGTTTAATTTACGAAGACAAACTGTGGAACCCAAACGGACTTCGTGAGATAGAAGAACTTAACAGCCCCAAGCGGTAATAACGCATCTGTGAATGCCTACAGACAAAATGCTATATCGAATTCGTTAATGTTGATAAAGGCTTTGCTAGTAATGTGAAATCATATATAAACCATTCCAAAATGTCGAAAATACCTCAGCTACTAAAATCAAATCCACTGAAGTTAGTACACATAATCGACGAGCGTTTCCAGACCTGCTATTAACATCAAAGCTACTAAAGGTAATAGCCAAAATCTCTGAGTGACTCCATACGCTTACGCTTCTAACTTGCACCAACCCACGCAGTCACAGACGCGGTTCGGACGCGCATAACGAATGTCCAAACACTGAATAGCTGATGAACAATTTGCATACGCGAGTCGCTATAAATCGGGGTGACTACGATTTATGGCGTGCTGGGGTAAAAACGAAACTATTTAATAGTTACCGACTCCGGACCAGATACGCAAGGATGAATCGAGGTCAATTTGTCAAGTGGAATTGGTTTGGAATTTATTAAAATATATGTCACTTTTTTGTTAAATATTGCAACACAGCAACCTTCGGTACATTTATTCTACATGTCACATCTTAGTCTATATCAGTATAACGTCTTAGACACCTCTAAGACTAGTGTAGGATCGCCACATTTATCGATTTGCACTGCATTTCTCGGGAAATGTCCAGACGAGACATAAATTACTCCTGATCATTAGCAAATGAAATTAATTTAAAAATAAAGTTTTTACTTAGATCTTTATTATGTATTTTATCCTTAATTATTTATTTTTATTTTATTACTTTTAATTTACTATTTTTTTTCAACTACCGTTATACGTATGTCAACTACAGTTATTTCACATCTAACAAGCGATTAAATGTGTATTTAAAAACCTTTAAAATGGAAATATAATTACTTTTGAAACTTATCTACGCTTTATTAAAAATATGGCTACCCTACACTAGGCTGTGCGTTAGCACCACTATTTCATTGATTGAAATGTCCCAGCCGAGGTGCAGAGACACATGGCAGCATGCAGCGTGACTGCATAGAAGCGAAGCGTGCAGAAGCGAAGCTCGTTAGGCCCCGACTAAATCCGTAGTTCTGTTGCGGCTATATTTATCTAGTGTGGCAATACTAAAAAGTATTTAAAAAATCATTGACGACCTGTGAGCCATATAACTATTACCTCATATATAGAGGTGCAGAGTTACACGACAGAAGGCAGCGGGATTACATAGAACCGAAGCATGCAGAAGCGGAGCTCGTTAGGCCTCGGTAACTTAGACTGACTGGATTCTATTGAATTGAATATATTTACCAAGATAATAGTTGCTACTTCCCAGGACTAAGATGAACCGGAAAAAATGACTCGACCTTCAAACTGATATAAAAGCAGATCTTATCTAATTCTAAACGGCGTGCATTCCGCCTGATGATAAGTGGCCATAACAGTATTTTGTCATCATCCCAATCAGATCTAAGTCATACCTGAGATCAGTCACAGATGCGTTTCTATCCAATAGCACTATATTTGAACGCTTCAAATAAACAAGAATCCCTTACCACACCTTTCAAACTAGAACTTAATGGTGTCACTAAAGACTCAATCACCACAGAATTTCACAGGATTACTCCCTACCATTTAAAGTCCACTCGCCAACAAAAATAAACGAAACATAAATGTCACTATTATTTCACTGAGCAATAAAAACAATCCGCATTGGATGAAGATGCCATTTAATACGAAATTATAACGAAATCGCTCTCTTATCCTGTCGTAATCTTGGGGACATGTTATGGGATTTCTGGAGAGTTTTCCTTAAGTATTAGGGATTTATTTTACTTACAAAATTCTTTGAAAATAAAAGCTTATTGGATTGTTCGTTTATATTGAAAATTTTGTTAGCAACAGTGTCTTTTGATATATTTTAATCACAAATGAAATTAAATATCCTTATCACGTTTTAATGTTCCAATTCTTTATTGCCCTTCTATAGGGAAAAACTCCGACAACTGGGCCAAGTCTGAATCATACTTTATCATTTACCAATACATGTTGATTGAGGCAAGTACGCATTAGAAAATAATTATATGTTTGTGTGATTTAAGTAGCAAACAAGGTGATGTGGACTGTATTATAAGTGGTCACTGTCCCTCGTGGATATCCCAGTGCAACTTCAGATATAATAAGTTCTATTTGAATCCGATCACGGTTAAGTTATCACTCTTCACGAACAAGATGTTCCTCTTATACATAGGTAAGGCATCCAACAAAACAGAAGAACTGCTTTACTCCAGAAATATGTGAGTCGGCGATACCTCCCCAGTCAAACCATATTGACCTCTACCACCTTTCACTATATAAGAACATATTTAAGGCACAAAAGATACATCTTTGACCTTTAATGAATCCTGTAATCGTTCTCAGAACCCTCCGTCCTACTTACCATGTGTTCTTTTTATTTATTTTTATTTTTTTATAATGTAGGGGTATGCAGTATGCGGTAGATGAGCATGCAGTCCACCTGATGGTAAGTGGCAACCGCCGCCCATGGACATTTGTAATCAACCCCAGATAGGATTAGATATTCCTACCTGAGGTCGGCCACTGATGCGCCGCTACCCCTGAGTACTAAGACGGAACGCCTCGGAAAAGTCTGTTTCCCTTACCACACCCTTCAAACCAGAACACAGCAGCACCTAACACTGCTGTTATTAGGCAGAAATAGGTGTGGCGGTGATGCCACCGGAGTCGATCTACAAACGGTTCTACCACCTTCAAATTAATATTCTAATGTAAACTAAAACACAATTCTTACCTAATATCAAAAGAAACCCAACCTCAATACACGTAAACATAAACAAAATATCGCTCAACGTAAAAAGTATCATTTCAGAGGACCCCCATTAGCGTAACGTAAAGTGGTTATCAACATGAGCTTGGCACATTTGATGAAATTTCCGCTCACTCAGAACGAGTCGTTCGTTGACCGGATATTGTGCCGACCGGCTGACCGAATGAAATGGGTCACGAGACGTATTCATTCGAAGATGCCCCCTCCATTATGTATGATGTATAAGATGGGCTGACAAGAAATGTTTACGATTATATTATAAAAATTTGTTTTTTTTTTTTTTTAATTTTGTTAGGTTAATACAAACGGCACGTAGAGAAATTTAAAGATTCATAACACAATTTAACTGGTTACGTCCCACCGCTGGGCACGAATTTCTATAAAAGGAGAAACCTGAAGCTTACTCCTTCACGGCGCTCCATTGCGGTCTAGTGAAAGAATTTCTGTTACAAATAAAAAAATACATAGCATTGTACCAACATTTCTTTTCCATACGAGCAAGCAATTAATGCGTAGAGACTATTGCTACCTAAAATTATATTTACTCCAAATAGGGCGATGTTTTATTCAAACTTGATCACTGATACGCTTCGATTCTGGAAGATTAAGTAGGAATGTGGAATATAAATAAGTCCGGTTACCTATTTTATATGATAAAATATAAATAATGGTAAGATATTCTACGGCGGTGGTACCATCCACCTTAATTTATCAATTTAGAGGAGAGCGGGAACATATGGAGAATTGCGAAAGAAATAAACAAAAATAAAACCTATTTAAAAACTTGATTAGGCTTAGAAAGACCCTCCAGTCACTCAGATGAACTCGTCGACCGGATATTACATCGACCGGGTGACCGAATGAAATGGGTCACGGGAAAACATATTCATTCCAAGATGTCTCTCGATTATGTATCACTGCACAAACCTTGAACGGTAGGTATAACCTTCACTATTTTCGATTCTGCTATATTTTATGACTTTATTGAATCAAAAAGTAATGTTTACAATGAAGCTGAAATATCATTGTGACAATAAAAGGGATTATAAAATCATCTTCTTAGTTTTTTCTGAGTTTCAATTAAATATATAATGTTTTAAATTAATTGAAGTCCTCAATTCGACCTCTTCAAATGTGTACGTATAAGTTCCTCACACCAATCGCAGTGGCTAATAAATCAATAACATAATTTTAACTGCATGGCACAATTGCGACACTTATTTCTGACAACAAGAATATGGCAAAGCAGAGACGAGGCATTCTAACTTAATTCTCAACGGTAGCAGGGCATCTGTGGTCGACTTCCATTAAAGTCCAATTCGTTAAAGTTATTAACGGGATATATTTTTTCGCTACTTTATTGTCATAAAAAACAACACATAACCTTCACTGACAACCAAAATAATTCGATGAATAAACCAAAAAACCAACAATATCTCCACAACTTTACCACTTCGAAACAAGTATGAGCCATATCCGTGATAACTTTTCCTCTCGAGTGTACGCAATTTAAAAGAAAAAGCAATGGTGCCCTGTCCTTAAATAAAAAGTACAGGGCAAAGACTTTTGTCTGTCGGTACAGGAGTGGAGTGTCGGTGGTAGACATAAAAAATGTGAACCAATTTCACTCGGCGCCCGCAGACTGTCATGAATATTAACCATTTTGCGCCACCGTCATAGATTATGGAATCAAACGACAGAGGCGCTGGTTGAAACAAGTTTCTGCTTAAATTTATAAAATAACACCTTGTTCATAGAGAAAAGATGTTTAAATTAAAATGTATGTGTAGCCATTTTCTCTATTCACTAGCTTTTATTTTATAAACGGACGATAAACTACAATTTTTATTTGTATAAAGTGGTAAAAGTTAATGTAACTTTGAGGAGAATGGTAACTCTAACGTACTTTAAGACTCGCTCCAAATTAGTCCTTAGATTTAGCAACCAACATAACATGGGCAAATTAAGTAATAATATATTTGATTTATCTGGCGCTTTTTTGTTTTAGAACAATTATTTAATTCTTGTAGTCTGGTATCAAGTGTGGTAATGCTGACTTAATTATATTTTATGCGTCACACATAACAATTACCTACAATTATTGATTAATAAATACTTTTAATCAATGTAGCGTCGGTTACAGATAACATTACTATTTAATATCAGGCGAGACACACGCAAATAGGCAAGAAAAGATTACGCAAGAAACGACCACTCTGTAAAACCGAGAAATAGTCTATGAAAAAAACACCGTAACATAGTATGTCGGCGTCGATTGCAGCGCTTACGATCCTTCAGGGCCGTATTTCAGCTGAAAGTGCCGCGTTACAGATTACGTCCAATTTTCTTCGCCAGTACATTGAATATAGTACGGCGTGCCATTGACAGAGACGGAACTGTGCACCACGAGCCCGCGTAAACAGTTTTATATCACAATATCACGAGAAACATTTGTCTTTGTACAAATATTGTTATGGTTTACACTTCGCGATAACTGGCATTCGGAATTTGAAATCTTTTTTGTTTATCTTATTTTGCAGATGATGTTTAAATTGGCTGAATTTTTATATTATAGGTTCAGGTAGTGAACGTACTTGCAATGAACCTGATATGTGACACCTATTGACCTTAGACATATGTTATCAATCCATATATGATCAGGGTCCTACCTGAAGTCGGAAATCGATGCGTTGTTAAATAACATTTGGACTATCTTGGAACTTTTCGTGATAACTATGGTAAGGGAGACCTTGACACACCTTGCAAACCACCCGACAACCCCCATTTATTTTTTTATTTTAAGTATTTTTTATTATAGCGGCCACATTCATACATATTCTGTGAAAATTTCAAGTCTATCTATTACGGTTCTAGAGACAGAGTCCTATGTCAGACGGACAAACATCGGAAGCATAGTATATTCTGCGTAAAACTGCTAGTCCGCTCTGAATATAGAAATGAATCGCGTCGCCATAGCAAATTGTATGACTACACCTGCTCGCAACTTCAGAGCGGACTAGCAGTTTGGCGCGGACTATAATAGGGTTCCGTTTATACCCTTCGGTTACGGAACCCTAAAATCAAACTGCAGTGACATACGAGTAGATTATTCAATAAACATGCAGATCTAAGTGCGTGGCTCCGTTTTATTGTTTACGTATTACAATACGCAAATTGAAAGCACGACAACGCGGGTACGCATAAAACGTGAATACGTTTACATAGAAATCTGTATCGCGTTTCAAATTGTACGCCCATTGTTTAAAACCATGCGTTTATTTCTTTTTTTTTTTTTGTGAAAAAAGAAGCAAATGAATTTGCAGTCAACTAACAGTAAGAGCCGGTCCACACGGCGCGTTGCGTTGCGTTGCGTCGTCGCAACGCAAAGGTTTTGACGCATAGCCGGCCACACGGGCGCTGCGCCAACGCAGCGTTACTACGACGGAGTCGTAACGCTCCGTCATCGCAACGGCGACGCACCGTTGCGATGAGCATTTTAAGTAATCGTCGCAGTCATTCTATAGAAAGCATGGATCGGAAAAGACGTCTGGCATTGCTGCTATTACAACGTCACCGTCACAATACGTAAAAATAAGCGAGATCAGCTTGCGTGTGCGTTCCTTATCAACGCATAAACAACTGAGCGCTGCCGCTCCGGCGACGCAATGAGTACTCCCCCTCCCGCTTCGTCTGGTGCGCTGCAGTTCAGTCGCGTATGCGCTGCGTCGACGCAGCGCACCGTGTGTACACTATGTTTATTAGTATGTAAAACGACGCAGCCACAGCGCTACGTCGACGCAACGCTAACGCAACGCGCCGTGTGGACCGGCTCTAAGTGGCCGCTATCCACAAAAATCTGCATTTTTTTTTACCCGACAGCCGAGGGTAGTGTTTGACAGCATATAATATGTATGTCTCATTCTTTAGCATGCCATGTAGCCCTTATTATTATGTAGCTGTAGGACTTATTATTCTTATTTTTTAGCGACAGGATTATTATTTATTGGCTATATGTTTAAGCAGTCGGGTTTTTGTTTTTTATTATAATTGCTAATTGATATTATAAAGAAAATGAACACAAGCTTTAACGTAGAAAGATAGACTCCCAAAAACATATATAGGAGTAAGTGGTAGTTCTTCATAAAGTTCTTATATATGAAATATATAAATTGCACTCAGTGCACTGTCCTTAATCTTTATTATTCTGAGAAGAAGTCTGCGTCCTAGACAAGACAGTAATTGTTTGATGAATAAAGTGACAAATAAACGGATTTAAGAAACAAACTATACTACGAAGTTTGACTCTGTTCAGTATATTGTAACTATTTCTGAATAAAAATCTTATATATAAAATTCTCGTGTCACAATGTTAGTTACCGTACTCCTCCGAAACGGCTTTACCGATTTTCACCAAATTTCATACTGTCTATTTTCATACCCCTAAGTGATAAGGGTTGTTCACCCTTAACATTTTTTTATTTATAAAGTAACACAACGTTTGCCGGGTCAGCTAGTAAATATATAAGCACAACAGATTTTAATCAAGGTTTCCCTATTTATAAATTTATCTCGTGCTTAAGACCAGAGATAAATTCACAAACGTATAAAACTATCAATTTGCCCCACCGATCTCTGAATCACTAATCGACGACGACCTAATCACCTAAAAGCCCTTCCCGATCGTAAACAAACCCGAACACCCAATAAATTTACACATGGAGTTACATTTAATTTTTAATTCACTCCCGCAAGACGTCCGTCCTGCTCGACGGTCGAAGCGTGTCTGATGTTTTCGGGTCGTCGAAGTGACCGCGACGCTTAGTTATGCTACCTACCCTCATTTATCGACGTGAGGGTTTTAAATTGAAGGTGCTGTATATATTAATGTGTAGCGATGTAAGTAACGACGTATCTATGGTTCTACGAAAGTGTTTTACAGTTACATAGGAAATAAATCTACGAATAAGGTATTTACTGATCATAAGAATGAAATCACTGATTAGACTTTTATATTATTTACCACGCGTGCTCATAACTATTTCTTTTACATTTTTATAATACACGCATAGTCATTTGTGATACATAACTTTCCAATTGTAGGTGCATTAGGTGCTGGAATTAAATAATTAATTTTGGGGATCAGATAATGGGTGAATAATTTGTCATTTATATTTTTAATTTAGTAAAAAGGAAGAATTTGGAGTACGTATACAATTTTCTGCCAAATCTCGAGTACTTTTGGAATTGATCATACAACTACCACACTTAATACAATTTGAAGCGCTACAACCCTGACTTATAGACACTTATGGAAATTGCAAAAAGAAGCATCGGGCCTGATTTTATTATCAAAACTAATCCAAACGGACGTGTGGGCCACATATTAAAATTCCCACCATATGCGGCCTGCCGAAACATTATTCAACGCCACGTCCCGAAGAGAAGGCGCGTAAGTAAAACTGGATGATTTCTCAAAGGGATGTTTGTCAGGGCGTCGGCAACGCACGAGTTCACTTTTTGACCGGGATACCTTCGCGACGTGACGCGAATGACGAGGGCTGGTCCAAATCATAAGCACAAACCATTGTTCTCAGCATTTGTGGAAATTAGAAGATATTTCTGTGCTAGACATTCTGGAATCATCTAAGCTATTGAAAGCTTCCCTACTAGTGAGAAAGTATTATTTCTTGTTGTCTAATATGGGATTCGTTTGGCTTTGATCCTGTGTGAATCCTATACGGTCACGGATGTGTTTGTTTTGAGATCCCTGAACTTCTAAATATATACACAGTGAGACATCTAACTAATCTGATCATTCCCCTGCAACGTTTGGTATCTAGAAGAGTAGTAGAAACATATAGCCTGGAACAGCTCTTCTGCGAGATTTAAATTTTGTGCTAGTTTCAAATTACAAGGAAACCTTTTAATTGCAAATCTGCACAGAGGATACTTAATTCTTCTAGAATAAGTTCTTTAGCAAGACTAAAATATGCGAATTCACTTACACCACACACCATGAAAGGGAAGCCGGTATGTTTTTTCGGCCCGATGATTTTCAGGCAGATCTCTTGTTGATCTGAGAACGCCGAATTTTGGCCCGTACGTGCTCAAATTGCGTAATATTCGGGTTATGCCAGTTTGATATGTGCCTATATTGTTAACACGGTTCTTAGGCCAGCAGGTATTTGTTCTGTGATATTTACATAGGATGTGAAATATTACGATGTAAGCGAAATCTTTGATTTTGTGCAATTTGGGTTTATTTCGGATTACCTTAGTAGACTCAATTTTAGCGGAAATCTGATCAGGTTTTAGTGATTTTTTAAATAATTTTATACTACTTTTAAATAGTCGCAAACGAGCTTGCAGTCCACCTGATGCAAAGAATCCCGCCCCTGGATATCTATAATCAACTTCAATAGGACTACAGTCCTACCTGAAGTCGATCACAATTGTTGGTCCTGAAGACAATTTTTCCTACTAGTTTTGAAACAATTACTTACTTATTACCTAGAAAAAGTATCGATTTTTTGGTAGGAAAAACTGATTAAGACTGATATTATTTTTCACTAACGGGTGTTAGTAGGAATGCTTAGTACATTGTTCAATGTATTAAATAAACGTTGGTCAATTATCGTATCACAAGAAGCTTAGGTACCTAACGGATATAGATCTTCTCAGTAGAGGTCGCGTTCCGATCCGGTAGTAGTTTAAGAAAATATTGTAACTGACAATTTGTAAGTGCCGCCGTTGGCCTATACAAAAATTAATATATTTCATTTCATTTCATTTCTATAATATGTAGTCCTTACAAAGTTATGCAACGTCAAATATTGAATAGGATTGCTAATGGCTAAGCATACGCGTTTCCACACATTTAGATGCCTTTCTGACTGGGACCCGAACCCGAATCTCTCTGCATGATAGATCCATGTCGTGACTATTAGCAAACACAAATAAAATGGTTTCATAAATCTTAAAATTGTATGATACTTAGCAATAAACAAGATTTAATCAAAATAAACAAAAACCTAGATTAAAACGTAAATTCTTTTGCGAAAAAATATAATCCCAACGAAGAACAAAATAATATTGTAAATAAGAAAAGTTTACGCGTTATCCAGTTATAATCAAAATTAATTGTTTCGAAATTGTACCTTGCTTTCGCTAAGGGAAAATTTTTGGGTGCCCTAATTCTAAGTAGGTTTAATGGAGATTAATTTTAGTTTGCAAAATAAAATGAAAATTGGATTATTTTTTTGAATAGATGTCTAAGTAAATAAGTATTAGGTAACTAATCTTATAGACAAAAGGAATGATTTAAAATGTTCCCAGCATTACCTTTCGCAATGAACGTGAAAACATTCCGTCAATGTGACGATAACCTATTTCTCAGGCTGTAAAAATTTAGTTCAAACACTTTTCATTGCCACAGTCTAAAACAATTCTTTTCAAATACTCTGTCCTACTGCATCTTCATGAAAACAATCTATACGTGTTATATTACACTGTGGATAAAGAGAAAGGTATTCTTGCGTTTTATCGAGAGCCCTATTATTTTCCGTAAGGTTCAATTTTATGGTACATTGGTGATTTACGATATTGTTGGTTAGTTTCCGAGGTAGATCTTTTCAGCATTGTATCTAATGTTTATGGCACGAGGTCCAAAAATCTCTAAAGTTTTTAAGAAGATGTAACATTTTTATAGCTTACAACCATGTTAAGTGTAGCCTTGTTTTGTTTGGGTGGAATAAGGATGGTGAGGTATTCCGACATCTAAGGCATACCTACCAACACGAATTTGGCATAATCGCAGATAGGACTCTATTTACTGAATGTGGTATAGTTCTTCGTGTGTACATGTTTTAAGTGAGTAGAAAGGGAACCGAATTTGTAAGAGGCATTCCAACTTAGTCCTGGGGAGTAATAACGCTTCTATGACTTCGTGTCTTCTTAGATGCCTTTTGGCGGTAGCATCTGCTCACCCTTCATTAGGTAGACTTCGTTAGTAAAAAAAAGTAAGTTGACTAAAGTTCATGAGCAGGAGTAATATTTACCATCAGGTTAACTGCTCGGTTACTTATTAAACTTCTTTAAGATAATCTTATTGAGTTACAATTACTATGCAGCGATGAAGATAAAGAATTAAATAATGCAAACAGCCATCGTTTGCTCCACATGATAACACTTCCATAACCTATCTTGCCTTATCTTGTTTTGTTGTTTGATGCTCCCAAGACGCAGCGTGATACTCGTTGTTTGTACGACCGCGATTATGATTTTATGCGACCTCCGAACAGTTCTGTGTTCCTGGTACTTTCTCAAACAAACTTTGTGCTGCTTATATGACGATGACCGGAGTGACGGAGCGGTAACCATACCGGTCTGATATGCAAATGGTCCTGGGTTGATCCCCAGCCGCCTCTTCTCCATAACGAAATACCTTGTGAAGTGGCGGAAGTTGTACTGACATTCAAAAAGTGCTCTGTAAAGAACCTATTTTGAATAAAAAAAATGATTTGATTTGATTTGTGCCAGAAACATATTTAAATGATAAATTATGATTTCTGTTTCTGGGTCTAGAGGATTGTGTGTCTATGACACCCACTACATAAGGAAACCTAGTGTGAGGCTGTGATCGTAGAAAGCGTTTCTGTACCTACATATGTAGATATAAGAAGGAGAAACAGTGTTAGCCTAGCCCTAATGGTATGAATTTCTGTTTCAGCTACTTCCGTCTTTTTCATTGTATGTGTCTATAAGATATTGTTACATACTTTTGTTATAGGAAGACTGTGAAGTGAAGTTCCTGAAAGTTCCCCAAAAAAGGACTTCAATCAGTATTTAGTGCGGTAGATTCTCGCCAAAGACATTCAGGAGACCAGTCTTAATCAGTAGAACAATGAAGATGATGATTATGACCACAATCAGAAGAAGCTTTTTGCAGCAGAGAAATATGTCTAGAATCAGATAGTTTTGGGAATTACATTAATCAAAAACAATATAACAACTTTTGTAGTTACTCGTCTGATAAAGTAAATACGCAGTGGTAGACACCACTTAACCTTGGCCATTTCATTTACATAAAAAGTCAGTATTATCGTTCGTTGTAACATGAATTGTGCCCAAAGGGGCAGTCCTTCGCTCCGCAGAATCACCGCGTTTATGATTTTATGGGGCATCCTATTCACACGTCTACACAACATCAACATTTAGAAGTCTACTTCTGGATATATCATCCGAATTGTTAAGGGGATAAGCGGATCCAAAACGGAGGTTGGATGGGTTTGTAAGTGCCTATGCTAAGGGAATACTTAGTATTAAATACTTTGTTTAGTTAATTTTTCGCCAAAACAAAGGTCCTCCTGCTTAGTAAATTTACAACTTAGCCTCTGCTTAGAAGGTGGGGTGGGGGTCAAGTGCCCCTTAACGTAACATATACATACCCATGATCTAAATGATTCCATTGGATACAAGTCTCCTTTCAGAAAGAGGTTTCGTGGACCCATGGAACCCATGGGATCTTTGTCATTTGGCTCTTATCTTACGGCGGCGATACATTACGGATGGATAGACTTAAACTTTTAACAGATAGGTAAAAATAGATTGTCAAGTAGACGGAAAAACATACCGACAGACGAACAGTGCAAGATTAAATTTCGTTTTATTTTTTTACGAAATCCCAATGAGTCTATTTATGATGTTTGTCAAGTACCTATTTAAGAGCCTAAAGTTACCTATGCTCATGTAGGTTATAGGGATGAACGTAAGGGTTGAAGTGTTTTATGTCTATTTCCCAGCTTAAGCCCCCTAAAGGTCTCTGTTTACAAATGGGGCGAAATATTGTTTATGATGCGAATAATCGCGTTTGTCGTGTATATTTTACTTCTTTGTAAATATTTTCGGGTTTGCGACGATACACATATACATACGGGTTGTAAACTGCTGGATGTAATATACTTTATGAATTTGTAGTAGTAAATGAGTAGATATGAAGTCTACAAAGGACCTTTTAGAGATATTTGTAATCAAGTATATAATAGCTACTATAAGAGGGCTCCTGACGTATTGTTTACTAAAGAATAAGGATGCAAGCACAGACCTGTTATTTTGTACCCAATAGATCTCCCACGTACTTAGTATGGTTAAACCTCGGGTTAAACAGTGCACATTACACTCACATTGACGAAGTGCCATTTAGTCCGAAGGTAACATTTATTGACATCGGATGTCAATTGACATCAATAAATATACAAGACAATGAAATTACCACTATACCTTAATATCCATATTTATTGGTATCACATACTTACAATTTCGATATATCGTTAATATTTTAACAATAAATTCACACTACATCATCGATATTTTGTTAATTCATAAAATATAAGTAAGGCACTTTTTGTCGTCCACGTTATTGTAAAAATCCCAAACTTTCGATATTTTTTATGTATCAATTGACGAAGGCTTAAAACTATAAAAGTTATATTAACGGTTCAAATTTACAAAATGATTAGGTTGATAGTAAACACACGTTATAATAATATGTACCTATTTTTATAGAAATAATAAAATATGAATTATTTTGGCATAGATTTATCGAGGATTTTGCGGTCAAGTCGTTGTAACATGCTTGACCGCTCCGGATATGAGAACCTTTGACCGGTCGAACCCGGATCTACTCTATGTACATATTATATCCTTATTCGATTTGCCTACGAAATATAGGATATTCTACTATTATTACTATAACTTAAAAAAGGAAAGATTCCTATGGTGATAAAAAAAACGTACAGCCGAAAACAATTTTTATATCTCCTAATTTTTCGAAAACAGTAAAAAGTAGGTAAATAAGTTATTTGTTAGTGGGAGTAATTTTGAGTGTAAGTTTGGTCAAAATCAGCTTATCTTTTTGCAAAAGTGGACCCTACCCACTGACTGACAAATACCTATGTACCTACTTATAAAGTTGACATAGAATAATGTTCATAATGATTCACAAATTGAAAGTTATTTCTTCAGTTAAATAAAAGTTATTCTGTAATTAATTCGGGCACTTAGTTAAACTTCATTTTAGTATTGTTAAATCAAAACAGATTAAAATAAACATTCAAAGATTTTACATATAAAACTTTAACGTAGTTAGATACCAGTGATGGGCAAAATTAAATTTAACTACTGATTACTAACTACGATTACATGTAGTAATGAGTAATTATAACTACAGATTAAAAAATTAACTACATAAAGTTAACTACTTTTAATCGTAGTTACAAACCACCACCAGATTACAAATTGTAGTTAACTACACCCCACACTGTTACCTACACTAACTTTTTTTTTATAATATAGGAGTAGAAGACGAGCATGCAGTCCACCTGATGGTAAGTGGCTACTGCCGCCCATGGACATCTGTAATCAACCTCAGATAGGATTAGATATTCCTACCTGAGGTCGGCCACAGATGCACCGCTACCCCTGAGGACTAAGCTGGAACGCCTCGGAAAAGTCTGTCTCCCTTACCACACCCTTCAAACCGGAACACAGCAGCGCCTAACACTCCTGTTATTAGGTAGAAATAGGTGTGGCGGTGGTGCCGTCGGAGTCGAACCACACAGGGTTCTACCACCTTCATACACCTTCATACTAACTCACTTATTATTATAAATTCGTTACATACAAACTATAAAATTACTAACTTACTTAAAATAATGATTAAAATTCGCTAAATAAATAATATTTGAAAATCATATTACAATACATTGCCTTAATTATAATACATAGAACATTATTATATGAAATACAAAATCGTGGCGGCATCTCTTATCACACTGATAAACTACTTTAACTACATGCATTGTAATTTAAGATATATCCCGAACAACGCCATCTTACATCCACAAGATAAACTACAAACTGCTAAGAATACGTCAGTTTGTAAAAGTTCAGCTTCCTCCTGGAAGATGTCGCTAGTAACTAAACAACTTACCCTACGGAGCGCTATCTGTGAACACGTGCAACGTGTATGTGTAACAGCGCCATCTATACATACTTCTTGTAACTTTTAATACGCACAAGGACGTTGCGTCGCACAATTCCCCATAGATGGATCTGCAAGAACTATTTATGATTTTCAATCAAGTCATAATCGCGTTATAATATAAATTTATCTATTTTTATTAATATATTATATCATTACAAAAATATATTTTTAATAATATTTTTTTTACGTTTATATTGAATGTTTTTTTTTTTATATTTATGATTAAATAATAATAATTTTATCTATTCCTATACAAAAAATGTTACGCAATTTAATTTTGAAAATAATACTTTCGTAAATTATATTCTTTTACACTATAAAATGAAAAAATAAATTTTATTTCTTTAAAATAAAATTATACTTACATTTATTATGATGATTTTAATTCGTTGCAATATAATGCATTTCTTTGTTTTAAAATCAAAAGCATCGACTAATGTGTACGTAAATTTTACCAATGCTTACAACGACCGTGTGGCCTAATGGATAAGGCGTCGGACTTCGGATCCGAAGATTGCAGGTTCGAGTCCTGTCACGGTCGAAAATTGTAACTCTTTTTTTTAATTTATCTATTAAACCGTACAATCAAATTCCATATCGTATTAAAAGTATTAAAGAATATTACCATTTATGTTTTCATTTGTTTTTTCTTTTGATCAAGTATTTTTTTTTAATTTACCTGCTCATTAAAAATAATTTAAAATTAGGATGACCATAATCTTAATATAAAAAAAACATTTTTTATTTATTATTAATATTCATAATTTATTCATGTTGAACAATTTAAATTGTTGTTACAGTATGTACCAATGTGTTGATAGATGGCGCTACCAGTTCACTCATTTGATATCAAATTGTCATCTATTAGAAACAGCTCTCGCTTACAATGTAAGTAGATAACAATATAAATAAAAAAAATGGCAATTAAGTGAACGTTGAACACGCACACGGAGTGTTCCGTATAACTAAATTCATATTTATTTTTTATTTGTAATAAGTATTTATATTGTACCGAAAAACGCCGAAAAATAGCGGTTGACTGTATGGCGAACCCCGTTTATTATTAAATTTAATTTACTATTTTGTTGATATAGTGGCTATCGTTAGGTAGGTACCTACATACGCTATAAAAAATCAATCAATCTAGTACGGTTCAAGAGATAGAGCCCTGGTAGAGTAACAGGCGAACAAACAGCGGAGTCTTGGTTATAGAGTTCCGTTTTTACCCTTTGGGTACGGAACCCAGAACAAGGAGGGAGTGGGTCTTCTCAAGAGGGAGAGCTCTTCCCAAAATCCACCCTGAATCCACCACTGTACTACCTATGTATCTAGGTATCTTAGTATGTGTACCTAGAAACGTATGTATGTGTTTTCATCACTTAGGAGGTTTTAGTGAGTGAAAGAATATGTTGTATTTTGTAATTCTGATATTTTAAATACTATGAACTAAAGTAGGTTCTTACAGGGCCGGATTTGCGGGAGGGCCGGCGGGGCACCTGTCCCGGGGCAATAAGAGAACGACCGCCACATAGAGAAAAAACTCGTCGAATCAAACTTTCACGTTTTCTAAACAGTATTTTTTCGCACCTTACCCACAATACTTGCATACATAATCACCACAATCTTTATTGAATTAATTTTAACTGGCAATACATTGTTGAAAGACTTAGTTTTTAGACTTAAACATATTTTTGTTCACGTTTTATTCGGAAATTAATTAACCTTCTTCGTTGCTCCAAGCCCTCCATAAGAGCCTTTCCTCCTTCGGTACCCCAAGCCCACCAACTCCGTCCCTGCCTCCATATGAAATGTAACGTACGTCGCCTCACTCATACAATTGCCGGTCCCATTCGCGATCGATATCATTGTCTGGCGTCTCCTGAAGCGACCATTGTATAAACATTTTGTCGAGATTCTATTACCTAGGCACATTATTGACATCAGGACTAAAATATAAGCTCTAAATATAGCTATATATACAAGGCCTAGACTCCGCTCCTATTTACCCATTTTATTTCTTGTGCCTTACAGAGTGTTAAGAAAAGGTAATGAAATTTGGAAGAAATAATGATAATTTATGTTTTTCGAAATCAGGCGACACATCAAGCTAATATTGCCTTAGACCTAGAAAAATCTTTGGAGTAGTAGTAGAATTGCAAAGCCATGTCGACTGAAGAAGAGCTGGTTTGCAAATTTTGGAAGAACCGCGTATCAAATATCACCTAAGAAATTCAAAGCTATGGATAAGTCTTAAATCTAGTCTCATAGTGCTTCTAATGACACGAAAAACTTAATTTGGATACTACTGCAATATTGCATGTGGAAATCTTTTTAAAGAAACTGGACTTATACCTACTACAAGTGTGTACAAAAGAATTAAGTGATCGAAATAGAATGACAGTTCTAACTGAAGTGTAACGCATCGAATTAGGTATAATGTGAATATTTTTTGCCCAATCAACTCTTCTTAGCCAAATACAACAGGATTGTAGGTTGCTACTACCTATAAGGTGAAAAATTAATTAAAGTTATCGTAACCGAAGTTATCTTCTAAAAAAGAGTGTACCGATCACAGTAAGTGTAGAGATACATGAGACGTTCCATTTAACTTGATGATCTAGTATTATTTAGTGTTGAAGAGTGATCACAGTTGCGTATGTTGTGGAGTATCTACCTCCTTAACATCAGGCAAAGTGGTAGCTCGTTGGCAAACTCAAACTTACAAAGAAGTCGTGTAAACCAATCTTTTATCTTAGTATTATGATGAAAGTCCATCATTAAAAAGGTATAATTAATGGGAAAGAATGCCTTACCTTTATGTCTAATTTCCAGCCACGTTGGGATGTCTGTGACGCATACTACGTCACGAGTAAAGTATATTTTGCTTTACGATATTGACGTAATGTAAATCGCAATCAAATACAACAATACCATAACAATATAGGTACAACCGATAAAAGCAAATCACATAATTAGTAGTCTGGCCATAAAATTTTGAAATAAATGATAATGCTAGAGTTACAGGGTGCCTAAGATTTCGTTGACGTCCCAGGTAGAGTCTAGTTTGGCTTTATAATGGTGAAGTCACAATAGAGACAGCGTCAAAATGGAAAATCAGTGAGTTTCTA
Source organism: Epargyreus clarus (assembly GCF_041222505.1). Lineage (NCBI taxonomy): Eukaryota > Metazoa > Arthropoda > Insecta > Lepidoptera > Hesperiidae > Epargyreus > Epargyreus clarus. The sequence continues at coordinate 15,493,656 of NW_027332223.1, forward strand.
TGACGCGTAAGTATGACATTTGGTACGGCTAGAGTCGAGATAATCCCTGTTATGATGACATAGAGTCCCAATTGGACATAGCCTCGGCTGCAGAACGGTGGTGAGCGGTGGTTACCAGTGACCAGCACCAGTAGAGTCTAACTCTGATTATTAAATAAAATAGGCTCTATGATTTTCGATTATAGAGTAAGAACGTTTTTATGTTTATGTTTTACGTCCTATTAGCTTTTGAAGTAGCAAACTAGCATGCATTCTCTCTGATGGTAAGTATTTACTGTCGCCCATTAACGCCTGTAATAAACATCTGTACCCTTATCATGAGTTTTTACGTTTTGACAAATATGACTGTTTTGGTATTTGTTTACGTATTTGCCCAAACAATTTCCAATCAGCGCCCCTAGCGGATTGTATTAGAACTATAGTGTCAGTAACGTAACATTAAATATCTAAATTGACAAAACGGCGCTTTATGTTTTGTCTCTCTTTTTTGCGAACATGTGAGGCAGACAAAAAGACTTGAGCACTTACGTTTACTCAGTCTACTGAAGCAAACGGGAACAGAATAATGAATTGAGCAAACGTAACGTTAAATGGTGGGATGTTTTGAAAACAAATGGTAAGGGTACAGATAAGGTTAGTATCCTACCTGGGGAGGGCCACAGATGCATTGCTACTCATGAGGACTAAGTCGGAACGCCTCGGATATGTATCTCTGCCTTATCACACCAATACATGTTTAATACATGTAAATAGGTATAGTAGAGTCTCGTTGACTCACATACTTAATTGTGATGTAGAGTAGTAAGTCTACAATCACACACGGCATTGTCGCTTCCACTCCCGATCGATACGATTGTCTGGCGTCTCCCACGCGCCTATTGTGCTATTTGTGCTGTTTTATTGCCATTTTGCCATGTTTGTTCTGTAGTATTGTCATCAGTTGTTACTAGAATCCATCGATATTTAAAATTATTTCCACTTACCCTACCTTACAATGTCTTACAATGCTTTGCTTATAAAGATCTATACTTGACAATTTCTTCCTACTACAAATTGTAAAATTTCGATCTTTGGTAGGCAGACATGGGATAGATTGATTATTGAAAACAAGAGTTAGGTAGGAAACAAAGGTAGATCTGGGTAGGTAGGTACAAGTTTGACATAGTTATGAAGCTGTTATACATTTTTTTTAACTGACAGATCATCTGAAGACTCTATGACCTCTACATAAACCTGGGTGTAATAAATTCTTACTCTGACACCATACATCTCTGTAACTAAGTATATCAAGGTGTTTAAGTAAAAACAAGAAAGCATATAACTTCATGGAATAAAAACATTTATTCGACAGTCAATGATTCTAAAAATATTTTTTTCAAGCTGTTCTAACTTATGTTATTAGGTATGTAAGTATCATTTAGGTATGTGAATGATATCATTACCTAAAAGAAAGTCACATAGCGGTTAGAGGTTTAGGTAAAAATCCGAGCCACACCTCCATAAGAAAGCGAGATTCGCCCACAAACACCCACAACACGTCACAGCGCGAACAATGCGCACAAAGGGCTCTGCTGTCTTCCCATTGTACGGAACAAAGGGAGCCCCGCCCACAACAAAGGCGGCTTTGTTTCATCTACCGCCGAGACGCCCTGATTGGCTGAGATGCTCCACACAGAGCTGATGCAACTTGACCACCCGGTGTTGAGGAATGTTCAGAAAAACTTGATCGTATCTACAACTACTTAATGTGTCCCCACTTAAATATGCACCTTAAACCTGAGCTACAAGCTTCAGAATACAATGCGAAGGAAAGCAGATGCTTTTAATCGAACGCGGTCGCTTTGATCCGAATTAAATTGACAGCTCTCTATAAATAGCTACTTTAAACGACTTTGGACCGTATGTGGTTTTTGGTAGCCGTTTTTCGAACGGTCAAGGTCTGGTTACGTAATGTTGACATAATGTTTTGGAAGTGCCTACTTCAATGGATTCTATAGATAAGTTACACAAGTGTCTACCTTCTATATTTAACTAATGTACCTACATACATAGCAGTGATAACCTAATGGTTAAGAAACTCGGCCTCTTGATCGAGGGGTCCGAGGTTCAAATCTCAGGCACGCACCTCGGATTTTTCAAAGTTATGTGCGTATTAGAAATTATTTATCACTTGCTAAATGGTGAAGGAAACATCGTGAGGAAACCTGCATACCTGAGAGATCAACAAAAAAAAATCTCAAAGGTATGTGAAGTTTACCAATACGCACTTGGCCAGCGCGGTGGACTATTGCCTAATCCTTCACATTACGAGAGGAGACACGAGTCTCGGCTGGGCACGGGCCCAGCAGTGGGATAGTAATGGGTTGATGATGATGACCTTTATACCTTTTTATAAGGTGGAAGTAGCTAAGGACCATGCAGGTCATCTGATGGTGAGTAGTCACCTCCCATTTATCAATATCTGTAATCATAGAGAACAGGAATTTTAACTGAAGCCAGTCGAAGACACTAAGATGGTTACCTAGTGTGGAGGCAAATCAGCCGCTTATTTTAATTTGTAGTTGGTAGAGTTCTGTGGCACATCAACGTTATCGAGTTCATACCCTAAGCTCCTGGAGGTGGTTTCTATCACATCTGATTCCTGAATAAAAACAATTAAAATTATCTATATTTAGTATTACTTAGGTGCTTAATGTATTATTTATGTAAGTAGTGTATTTAGGTACGTAGATAATTTAATGGTATGAGAACCAAAGACACAGAGTTCATTTTAAGCGGTTTTTTATAACATAGGAATAGCAGACGAGCATGCAGCCCACCTGATGGTAAGTGGCTACTGTTGCCTATGGACATCTGTAATCAACCCCAGATAGGATTAGATATTACCTGAAGTCGGCCAAGGATGCGCCGCTACCCCTGAGAACTAAGCTAGAACGCCTTGGAAAAGTAAGTCTCCCTTACCATACCCTTCAAAACGGAACACAGCAGCGCTTAACACTACTGTTATGAGGCAGAAATAGGTGTGGCGGTGATGCCGCCGGAGTCGAACCACAAAAGGTTCTACCACCTTCAATAACCAACACCCTAAGCATTTATTAAATCAGCTTTAAATAGGTTTAAGAATTCAAGTATGTTACTGATGCCCAATAGCTGTAGTCGATTACAGATATGTTGTTAGCCCTAAACATTTAATTGAAACTCTTAATGTCGCAACTCTACCTTACAAACAAGCTTTTAACACTCCAAAGACAGAAATAGGTGTGAGCTTAAAAAAAAAAAAATGTGAGCCGTCACGGGACGCCTGGCAGATGTGAAACATCGACATTATTTTGTAAAAGTAATATGCAGAAAAGAACATATTGTGATAGGAACTAAATATGTCATAATGATAAAATAAAATATTACGATTTTATCCAGATAACGATGACTATTTATTGAATAAACATTTATTTTCATTAAATACAAAAAATTACGAATTTATTTCAAAGCGTGACTACTTAATGGAGAGAATCGCACAGTGAATCGCACAGTGCGCATGGCGACGCGTCGCCACACCGTACACACTACTGTATATAGACTGTATATATATATACCATCGTATGCGTGCGATGTGCGTGGCATGCGTCGCCACAACAGAAATCAGTTTTACGTGCGGCTATAGATGTTTCACATCAAAATTAGTATATTCTGGTACTATTAGATTTACAAAATCTTACATAACATTAATAGTATGTCTTGTGTTTAACTGATCTTGGTGACGTCCAGTTTCAATAATAATATTTTGTGACCCCTGTGATGATTGTTGGGTTCTGAATTATTTATAAAAAATATGTTATTAAAATATACAGAAAAAAATAAATTGGCTCCAATATATTAGTAAACTCAAGAATCTTAGCTAGTTATTTCAATATATTACTAAAATCGTAAATTATAAGTATCAATAATGAATGTTTCACAATAAATGCCACTATGATTAGAAAAATTAATTAATTTTTGTTTAATGTTCATATTTATAACAAATAAGAAAAAAATTTCGTGCGCTGCACGCCATCAGCTGATTTTGAAATACAATTCTGTCAGTCTTAATAAATTTATTCTCTGAGAAGAATGACATTAAAATTAATTAATAATTTAAAAACATTGTATGCAATGATTTTTATGTGAATTTTAATCTACCAAGATAGTAGATTTTACATTTGCTGGCGCTCAAAACACACCAAATATACGCGTGCTTAATGCACAGATAAATGCATACTTTAATTATAAAAAAATAATTAACTTACTGATGACTTGATGGTGTGTCATAGTGTGATTTTGCTTTCTTTGCAGAAGGCTGATCACTTTCACTCTCTAAATTATCACGGTCAGGCATTTTATTATCAGAAAAATAAGCGGGCAATACTTAAAACATACAAAATACGTCAAGTGGTGTAAAACGAGTTAAAACGACTCCAGTCGCTCTCGCGCGGCGTAGTAATACACACGAATGTCACTGAACACGTTAAACGTCATTATTTTGAATTTTAAGCCTCAAAATGCCTTCTTGTGCAATGCATAAATGCAAAAATTATGCTCGAAAAAGAAACAAGATTCATGGAATCACCTATCACACGTAAATGAAGAGAAATTATTAAATTTTGTTTATTTTTCGTGTTCGATCCGCCATGATTACATGAGTAACCAGAAAGAGACAAAGTATGTTTTTGTCAATGAAAGTGATAATTTTTTATCTTTTATCTTTATCACTTTCATTGACAAAAACTTTCATTGATTGAATTGAACTGTCATAGATCAATGAAAAAATTTTCATTGATCTATGACCATAGATCAACAGAACAGAAGTGACATTTTATTGAAGCTCACGATGTTTATACGTGTATGTTATAGTTTAAGATCCCACGGCTTAATTTTTATATTAGTGTGTTTTAGTCAAAATATAACTTTTTATAGTTTATTTTAATAAAATAAAATCGATATATGGGAAATTCTGTATCCTAATCTCTAAATTTTCTTCGATATCTGTGGTAAATAATAAAAAATATTACCATAAAATTTATATAGGATAGTATACGGTATTTTAAAATTTCTTGAATTGAATAAATTAATCTAAACATAATTTAATAAACAATCTTTGTATAGCCAGAAATTAATCCTCAAAAAGACCACGGTAAGATTAGAATCTTATATATAAAATTCGCATGTCACGATGTTAGTTACTGTACTCCTGCGAAACGCTCTTACTGATTTTCATCAAAATTTATATGCATATTCAGTAAGTCTGAGAATTGGCTACTATCTATTTATTTTTCATATCTCTTAAGTGATAAGGGTTGTTCACCCTTAACATTTTTTTTATTTATATGGCAACACAATGTTTGCTGGGTCAGCTAGTACATTTATAAAATGTACACAACTTTGCAATTAATGGTCGTGTGTAAAATAAAACTGAAAATAATAAACATAAATTAGTAAAGATACTTCGCCGCCTTGAAATTGAATGAAGCCACAAACGGCTTATTAGTAAGTTTTTTTTGAATTATTGACAAATAAAAACATTTTTAGAGAAAATTTACAAATAAATAACTAATACTGCGTAATTTACATAATAGATAAATAATTATTTCAAATATTTTAGGGACATTTTAGCACGGAGACGTGGCAAAACTTTTTTACGCAACTATTTCAATTCTCAAAACTGGGTACATTTTCTTGTTAGGAGTGAGTAATATTTACTAATATACGATAATAAATATAAACAATTTTTAAATCGTATATTTTAAACCAGTCGATACATCTGTATAGATACATTCTTTCATCAAATTATATATTTATATAATAATAATTTATTTAGTTAAACTGTACTATAACATTTCTACGTAAACGATGTACTAAAACTATTATCGACAGTTCTGGACATTTTTTACCTTCTGTTCCATTATTTCATTGTCTTTGACAAGCATGAGTATCAATGAGAAATATACGTCCATACGTCCCGTTTTTAACGGGACAGTCCCTTTTTTCGATGCTTCGTGCCGTTGTCTCCGAAATGAACCGTTGCCATTGTCAATTAAGTAACAGTAAATATTATAATTGTGAAAGTAAAAAACATGGGGTGCTCCATTTATCAGTTTTCATAAAGCGCCCCACATTTTTTGCACAATTATACTATTTACTTTTCCTTAAATGATTCCTAGATTGAAAATTATTTTCTACTTTTTAGTTAATTTTATCATAAAAGCGTGTTTTTTATTATTTCTAACTATATTTTTTCAAGTAAAAAGTATTTGACATAAAAAAATCGATGTCCCGTTTTGACTGAAGTAATCATTGGTCACTATATTCCATGGTCAATATTTACGTTTGCGTACACTTGAAACGCAAGGTCAAACACTAGTTGTCTTTTTTTATCACATTGTTCTAATAGCTCTGTCCCTTATAGAACATTTGTCTATGTAGTTAAAGGTAATCGTCGCCACGCCAGAAATCTTTTTTACGTGCGGCTATAGATGTTTCACATCAAAATCTAAGTCCATGTGTGACAGTGCCTTCTCAGTTGAACCAAAAAAGACTCTACCACGTTTCCATGTGCCAAACGTAGAGTCGCAGTCAAAGTAAAGTAGGCAACCTACGACTATTAGCCTCAGCTACAGCAAGTGCTCTCGAGAATGTCGAAATTGGCAAGTGGAGAGCGAGGGGCAAACAGTGCTCGAGTGTCTCCAGAACACAAATTGCCACTCAGGCCAGCCGAGTAGCGAGGACCACTGATTTTGGCAATAAGAAACGGTAATAATCTTATGCACTACATACTTAATACGTAATTTAATGGGAATTGCAGTACTATACAAAATTGCTAGATTTTATTTAAATGTTTTCAAAATGCTAGGAACTATGCTGAGATCAAAAAAGAGTCGAATCGAATAGTTCTACCACCTAAAAATAAAATAAAAAAAAATAAGACCAAAGGTTTCATTGCACCGTAGGCGGAAAACAGTAATTTTAACCGACTGAAATCGACCAGTTAACGTGTCAGTCATGACGTCATTTCAAACATATGTCATATGTCCACGATATCCAAAGGTCAGCGAACAAAACTATCTATTTCGATAGATAGATAGTGCCTATCGTCTTTTCCGCGTTCCCCCTAAACCTTCACCGGGTGACCAAATCCCGGATTACGTCCTGTAAGTGGACATCCTTATAAAAGGCTGTTGGTATTAAGTCGTAACGTGACTTTTGTTGTAGATATTTAGGGGATTTTCACGTAGCTTACCTTATCTGTACATCCTATAAAATATACCTTTTGACATTGTTAATTATAATATTGAACTAGTGGTTTGGGATAAGTTATTTTGCATATACTTACTCGTAGGTAGGTACTGGTGACAGTTATACGAGGAATTGTCAAGGTCTTTGAGGTAACAATTAAATGTATAATTAAGTTATATTTTAAAAAGCTTAGTAATTTAGTACCATTAAAGTCTCTACGAGATAGAAGTACCTCGTTACGTCGATGTTTGTTAACATTTAAAGTAAGGAAGAGGTTTATTGAAGAGCATTTCGGAACTATTCTCACTAACTACGGCTTACAAAGATTGCATTGATTAGCTGTCTCTTTATTATCATGTTTTCTACAGATATTTTTTTGCAAATTGTGTATTAAACCCGAACATGACTACTAAGGCTGGACCGATTAAACCGAGATTTTAGCGACAAAACCAAACCCCACAATATCAGGCAAATAGGCTACTAAGCAAACCCGACAATACTCCACGCCAGCCTCGCCTCGGCAATAGCCATCGAGCTAGAACAATCCAATTAATTAAAAAGCAAATCTCCAAGAAGCCGTGCCTCGGTGCGGTTTTAATTATTGGCTCAGCGCTGCCTGTGACGTCGTTGGTACTACAATAAAACTTGGGAGCTGGTATAATTGGAGCGCTGTATTCAATATAATTGGCCGGTATTGGAGCTCTGTGCTCCGAGCCAATCAAAGTTTGGAGCGACAATGCCCCGTTGCCGTACCTAATTGCCAATTGGCGGATTGATTAAAAACGTGTCCAACCATTGTGTTTAAACAAATGTTTGCACAATATTCGAGGTTTGCGAATGTTGTGGATTGTTTTGTAGCGTAACATGCGGACTTGGGCTGCAGATTCGTCTGTGTCCTTTCATGGTAGTTATATACAGAGGAGTACAATACTGTTTTTTTAGGAATTATGAGTGCCACTAGCAATAGCTTATGTTGTAAGTTTCGCCTGGAAAACTCTCAGCCAGGACAAAATACTGTGATTGGATTGAGACAATGTACCTATTTGGTTCCGGTTTGGCAAAGTATTCCACTGTAGGCGAAAAATGAGATTATATGTCGGTAATTTATGACCGAGGCCCAGAAGGTCCAAATACCTACCTTATTTGTATCTCAATATAATGAAGTCAAAAACAAAACAACTCGCGTACCACACCCAGTCGCACAAATGATTGCGATTGTGGATATTTGGGTCCATGCCACATCAAAGAATGCTACTTAATATAAATGGAACTATATAAAAATATGTATAACGTGGATAAGGTCCAAGATAGTAACTCAATAGTCAATACCAAATAGGGGATGATTTCTCACATCAAAAAACGACCATTCAGCCACTGCGAAGGTTATAATTAATCATAAATGATACTGGCGGTGTTTACGTGAATGACTGCACAAAAAATATGGCGGTTGATCGTAAAACCTTTGACAACAAAATGGAGCTAACAACCCGTTTGCCTAATCATTGGACTAAAACAGTGGTTGTCAAAGTATTTTTAATTGATTGTATTGAGATTTTTGGTGTCTATTTCAGGATCAGATCTCCTCAAAAAAATGTCCAAAAAGAGCTCTCATCCAAAGCCAGCAATGAATTTGCGGCTCCTCTGGTGACTATTTCCATCATCAGCCCATCTGCCTTATCGCTTAATTTAAATATGTTTTACCAATAGGTACCTATTGTATTCATACTTATGTATCTATTGTATTTTGTTATTGGATTAATAGCCAAAAGCCAAATATAACAAGTATTTTAAGAAATTACTTCAGAAGAACAATAGAGTATTTTTTCTTCAGCTCCTTAATTAAATCCGAAAGGACATTGTTGTAAGGATTGACTTAGAACGCCTTATAAGATCTACAAGGAAGTCCTCCCCATTAAACGTCAGAAAACTTTAACAATCGCTGACCTCTGTCTAAAATAGCACCTGCTAGTTTATTATCGCAATAGATTTGTTGTAAATAAAAAAGTATGAAAGAAGAGGAAGTGATAAAAACTCCTTCGGGAACCCCTATTATAACACCTTACTGACCATTTCTAGTTTTTTTATTTCATTGACAAAATATGAGAACTTTGAATTACGTTTCGAAATTTGCGTTCCATTCGGTTTTTTTTGTGATACTTTTTGTGAATGATAGCGTTTGGTTGGCCACAAAAAGTTCTAAATCGGTTGGTATATTGGTCCATAATTAGGTACAATGGGGTATAAATACATAGACGTTAATTAATAAAATGAAAAAAATAATGGGTATCGACCTTACCTTAAACCATTATTGACAGGGTTTATATATAAGTATTCAAAGTGCTTTTTAATGTCAAATACAAACTTATATACCTAGATAGGTACATTAAATTTTTACTCTAGGTACCAAATTGATGCGCGATTCTAAAAAAATATATTTTACCCCCTTTAAGAACTAATAAAATGATTACTAGAATTTATTTTTGATAAAAACATCATATGTACCTACTACCTATGTTTGCAACTATAGGTGCATACCTATAATCATATAAACATTTGAGTATATATTTCTAAAGTAATAAAAATACAGTTAAAGCACAGATTACAGAAAATGCCATTAATTGGCACACTAAAATAAAAAAGCCTAAGAATTTCAAAAATAATGACCATCTTTTTACGGTTTGAAAATCTATTTTCTTCTCATTGTACCTAACACTAAATTGTAATTGTATCAGACGAGGTGTGATAAAAACGCCATAACAAAACATGGTGGCAAGGTATTTTCGGATCCCATGGGTTTTTTGGTGTTTTAGGCCCGTGACGAAACATCCTTGTAGGCAGCCATTTGTAATGAGTCAGCTGAATTGAGTTTTTTATCTGTGCTTCGCCTTTACCAGCATCTGTTGTGAACATACGGGTTTGAAGTAAATAGAACAGGTAAATAGGTAATTTACTAAGATAGATGATTTTTTTTTATATATTATAGTTTTAAACAAGTATACAGTCTGAACGCCAAGAGGCTCCTACCATCCGGAGATTTCGATGCAACCTGAGGTCGGGCACAGTTACTATTGCAGACTATGTTGGAATGCCTCGTGTCATAACACACTCTTCAAACCGGAAACTCACTACCCTAATCTAGTTTAACCGTTACATCTCTGTGTCAAAATAGCAGAATATGGGCACATGAGACGTTTTACCTTATTTACTTTTCAAGGACAAAAACCTAAGCTACATTAAGCTAGGTAAAATAAACCATCCCTAAGATGGTTTATTAATAAAAGAGAGTAGTAACTAAAGTGATATCTTAAAACATATTAATCGTTGGTAGGTATAAGTATCAACAATATCTTAATTTATGTTGTAATTTTAATTACTGTAATTGTGCAATAAATCATTTAATGCATATCTAGCAGGTATACTTTTGTAAAAAGGTGTTAATTATTCTTTTTTGCGACTCAAATTTTACACAAAAAGATCTTTCAACAGCGTCATTATCCCTTATTTAGTCATTAAATTAAATATTTGCATAACGCCTTTATCCAGCGCATTTCAGAATAGCAAGATGACAATCGCGGCTGAATGTGTGCGAGGCACCTATAGCAATGAAAATTTTAAATTTAATTAATAGCAAGTGGCGTCGTCGCCCCGATTATATTATTACGCAGAGCTATTGTGCGCCAGACGGCCCCTCTTGCCTCCCCCGCGGTGGGGTGGCCATGATACTTTATGAGGCGAGGACGCTTTTTCTGGATGAATATGTCGCGGAAAACGGATTGCCCTAAGTTTGCTTTCACTATCCCATATTAATGCTTGTCTTAAATTTACCTGTGTGATTTTGTTAGTTTTTATATATGTATGGCAATATCCTAGCAGTAAAATTAAGTACTTATATCTACTTACTTACGTTAAAGCTTTTCTTAAATTGGTAGTTTCTAAAAATAACAAAAATAAGAATAGTCACCCTAAAATGTCGCATCCCTTGGCACTTAAATTTTGCATTGCTTTAACACTGAGTCCACGATTATTTAGAGATCAGAGAGAAGCTTAGAGCTTGTTTGTATATGGGAGAGTTGGACGAGACGAGAAAAACCTTTAGGTTTTTTGCTGTCAAATGGCAAAAAACTATTTATTCTTCACGACAATTTTTGAAGCTACGCTATGTATTACATACAGTTCACAACATCTTCGTCAACTAAACTAACTTTTGTGATGTATCCCAAACTGTTCCATGGTCACCCTACAGCAGGGTACATGTCCCCCGGCCGAGACGAGCGCGTTGGGCGCCGCTTTGTTAAGCAAATCCGAGTTGCCTTGCTATTGCTATATATTATGTAAGTATAATGCCGATCTTCGCTTATTCTATGATTATTCTAGCTTTCCGAACTGAATCTTGAGTAAACACGTCAAAGCCTTGCTTTTTTAGGGATCCGTACCCAAGGGCAAAACAGCACCCTAATAAGCCTTCGCTGTCTGTCCGTCTGTCACAGGGCTCTATTATTTGAACCGTAATACTAGATATACACATTTTTTTTACTTGAACCGTAATAGATAGACACTTGATTTTTACAAAGTAGGTATGTGTAATGGTGGCTGCCATAACAACAAACACTAAAAGAAAAGAAGTTTGAAAATAAATGGGGGTCTCCACTATACAAGTGATTGTGAGTTTGTTTGTTTCTTTGTTACATTTTCATGCCTTAAAACATAACTGGTTTTTATGAAATTTTGTACACACGTTATCTGGGGTTCAGAAAAGGAGACATGATACCTTTTATCCAAAACCTTATATCTGACTGCGAGCAAAGCCGCGAGTACAAGCGAGCTATAAAACAGAAAAAGATATTTAATTAATTGTATCAGGCGTTACTTTGTGGAAATGCTTGCTATTAAGTGAAGATTAAAATATGTATGAATGATTTAAAAAAACATATTCATACATATTGGTATGTATGAATAATGTATTTTTAAACCATGCGGTAGGTAGGTATGTACTACCCACCCTTCCACAACCAGAAAGTATTCGTGTAGATCAGCGTTTCCCAACCTTTTTCAGTCCACGGACCCTTAGGAAATCAAGCACATTTTTCACGGACCCCCTTAATAAAATGAAGAGCAAAAAAAAAAAACAATCCCAGCCAAATATAATTTGAAAGACCGATTTATATATACCGTGTGCTTAGATCACGTTTTTCTTATAAAACCGGTTTGCTGATTTTTCGTTTTGCGGCCCTTATGCATTTAATGAGCAATTATGGCAATAACAATTATATATATATGGTCCGGAGACGACACCGCGGACCCCCATACATATACTCGCGGACCCCCAGGGGTCCGCGGACCACAGGTTGGGAAACGCGGGTGTAGATGAAATAAATATAATTAATAGAAAAAGATATAACAGTGCTACCGCGAACCATGATTAGTTCCTTGAAATGATGTTGATGATGATGTTTAGTCAGGATTGTTTGATTCAGCAGTATTGTGTGCCGCTGCATTGTTGTGTAGATGGCAGTGTGCTATTGTCAGTTTTGTGATATTCGAGTGATGTACGATGTGGGTACCCGCGGATATTGCGTAAAGACACTGGATGTGGCAGATATGCAAAATTTAGATAAAAATTTAGATAGAAACTCGCAGGACGATGACGGGTACGTGAACACCGTGAATGAGTATCTACCTACTGTACCCTTAGTATGAGTTCTTACGTTTTTACAAAACTAACTGTTTGTATTTGTTTACGTATTTCCCATAAATTTCCAATCAGTTTTGATACAGTCCGCTAGGGGTGCTGATTGGAAATGTACGGGCAAATACGTAAATAAATACAAAAACAGTCATTTTTTTACAAACGTAAAACTAATCATACTAAGGGTGCTGCACTCGCATACCTTTGATTCGCACTGAAAATCCTACACCCCGCAGAGAACGGACGAGCATCGTAGCGAGTATCGGAAACAATCGAATAAGTTATTTATATTCTCACCCCTATTCCTCTACATTCGGCAAATGTTACTCTATAATTTGTGTGAGCTCAAACTGTAAACTGTGTGAGCTCAAAACAAAATAAACTAAGTAGTTTAGGAACATGAAATGGGAGGTATCTTTTATATGTATATAGTTCTCGTATTGAGTATCTAAGCAGTTGCCAATTAGTCGAACTATTAGTTTTTTAGAGTTCCGTACTCAGAGGGTAAAAACGGATTTTACTAAATTCGACTCGCACTTGGCCATTTATTTACAATCATATAACTGCTTAAGATAATTGAAACAAAAACACGGATATTGTTGTCACACGATATGTTTGTGCATACGCATGACAGAAATATAATATGTGAGTCGTTCTCAGTACGAGTTCCGCATTGAAGTGAGCGTAGTAATTTCACTTCTAGGATTAATAATTCCACACACTATCATATTGAATCGCGTGTATACAGAAACGGAACGCGGATATATAGTAGCGGTATTGTTGGATTGTATGTTTATTGTACGTATTCTGTTGTTCATGTGTTCAACGGATATAGAGGAAAAGGTAAAATTAGGATGGTTGATACAAATAGTTTAAGACATGTCAACAACCTCAAGGACCATGGTAGCAAAGGTACATGCTATCCACCTGATTTTAAGTAGGTCATCACTGCTATCTATGGACATTTGAAACAATCGATTGAATTTATTTTAAGTTGTCCACAGAGATATAATTACTTTTTACATAATTTGTATTCGATATTCGGTGAATCCATTATTCGATGTATCTCTTATAATACTTATTCGTAAGATCATCACCGCTTATCAGACGTAAAAAGACATACGGACGCATCTATGGTCATGCAAAAAGTTTGCGTCGGTGGTGAATTTCGGTATTTATCGCGCCCTTCGACGGGCGAAATCAGTAGCAGATTGTTGATGAAGTACTTTTCTCACAGAGTTCTTTATTTCTAAGCTAGATTTTAATAAATTTTCTCTATCTATTCAAAGGAGTAGAACTTATTTGTAATATATATTTTGAGTTAACAGTGGTGTAAGGCTGCTTTGTGATGAGAGAACTGCAAACAAGATCTAATATAAGATGTTTCAATTAGTCAAACGTAGAAATGCAATTACCATCTTAACAGACCTCAAACACAAAAGGATAAAGATGTATTTTTTGAAAAATTCGGAGTGGGTGGTGGATGTGGTGTCGGCCGGATTCGAACTCCCGACCCCATCTTGTCTGCTTCAAACAAAGGACATATTAGGATTTTTTTGAAATCCTGCTTAAGACATAGATATTAAACTGAAAATGAAAAGCCATCCAAGGACCAAATCAACAATACGATGCGTCATCGAAAACAAATCACAAACGTCGATAATCAAACAATGAACCGTAATCAATATCTCGAAGGGTGTAATCTTAAAGGAGGGTTTTAAGTCCTCAGGGGTTGTTAACAATGGCTGTTTTTCATATAAACAGCTCAAACCCCTGCAATACACGTCGCAACTGACAGCTCCGTAAATTATGTGTTTTTCACAAAACTCGGACCAAAGTTGCGATGTTGACATCGATTTTCAAGTTTCGTCCGCTTAATAATTTATGGGCGAGGTTTGCGTTTCGCTTCGGTACGCTGTTTACGTTTAAGTTGTTACCTGTTTTCGGTAAAATGTTTACGATGTCTGCATTTATGTTAGTGGGTTTAGAAAAGTATCTATAAGGTTTTTGTAGAAATGTAAAGTGAAATTACGAACGGAATTCGGGTGTTTTGTATATTGAGTTTTAAATGAAATTAGCTACTCTTTTTGTCACATAAAAATAAACAAAATAGAGTACTTATGTAACTTGTCTAATATAAGGGATACCTAATTGTCGCTCATGCAGGTCCAACAACGGGTCCTATCCGAGGTCAGTCGCATATGCCTAACTGCACTTGTTAACTTAGTTGAAATGCCTAATTTTAGAATGTTTCCTATCACTCCCTTATAACATTCCCTTAAACAAAAATATAACGCCGCTGTTATACGGCTACTTGGTGTAGTGTAATGATCAAAAGGCATCGTAAGATAAGAACAAGTAGGGTCGTGAGCCTCATAAACTTCGCAACGTAATAACGTGTTTATGGTTGACCATAGGTACGCCTCCATTCTTATTCAGGGTTAATTACAAATGTACCTATATCGACGGCACCACTTCCTATCAGGTGAAGTCAAAAAGAGTAAGTACCACGGTAATAGTTCCGCTCTGAAACAACACTCGAAACCGCTCTGAATACTATCATAACTACAAAATTTTCTATAATGTTTTTAAACCGCGAATTACTTAAAATATTTACCAAGTCTAAAAAGTACGTAGGCATTATTTCCACAAACCTACAATAAACGCAACGTCTCTATTACAATTGTATCCGTAGTTCCACATGTTGTTTCACAAGCAAATTGAAGCAATCATTGCTTAGTAATTATCACCTAGCTGGGTTTAGGGGCGTGTTTCACTGACGCAGAGTAAAGTCTAGCGAGAGAATATGAAAGAAATGTTTTAACTCAATATCGTACCTAGAGAGCATATTCTAAAACTTGTAGTAAAAGCTCAGTGATATGAATTACGTTAGAGGTTCACGGTTCGAATATCTCGATACACTCAACGTTCTATTTCTGCATGAAAGCGCATACGGAATCATAACACCCTTTCATTTGCATGTAAAACTAGAATATGGAAAATAATAGTGAAAATATCACCGTCAATTCGCATAAACGAGAAATTTTCTTTAGCGAGAAAATTTAAACGCTCAGCGTTATCGTTTACGGTGGAACAAATGGCTTTGTAGCAAATATTTAGAGGCAAACCACGCAACATAATGTCTGATATTACCGCGTGCAGTATTACGTGCTACAAGAAACTGTTCCATCGGAGGTTTATCTTTAATTGTATAGTAACTTGTTTAGTGTTGCCATTGTTGCTGTAATACTCGTGTTTTAATGATAGCGTTGGTCTCTAGTGTATGTTAGAATGTAGTGGTTATTATAGTTTGTTTGTTATGGGGTGAAATATAATTTGAAATAATGTCAAATAAAAATAAAGGTCTAATGAGGTCTGGTGTGACTTAAATATTTAGATATTTTAGAAACCTAGTATCAAGAATTATGGGCATCTTAGAAATATAAGAGTATTTAACTTCTTTTCCTCTAAATATTTGTACAGTTCAATCAATCTGATCAATTCGTTAGCTAATTTTGGCTTACACGAATTTTCAACACTGTTCCCATAATTACGAAACCAATTTAGCTAAACCGCTTGACCCAAAGTCAATTACGGAAACAAAACGGTCACCGCCTCCGCCTTTATCTGTCACTTTGACAGCTGTCACGTGACGTGTCAAATGTCACGCGGCACGTGTCGGCGCGTGTACTTTAAACTGTTATCGGGAATTTTGACAGCGGCGTGTCAAAAGTTTAGACTTGTGGGAGTTGGACGCTTTGACGCTACGATTTTGTTTTGTTGTCGCGAAATGAGCTTTTATTCAAAGCTTTTAATTTAAATTATAAATGTTAGAATTAAATGGGCTTGTGGGCAATTGTGGCGAAGGCCATTGTAGCAAAAATTAATAAAGAATTACAGTATTTTTTTTTTAGCTAATTAGGTACATAGGCATTCTTATGCTGAAAGTTTGTGATTCCAAAGGTGGATTTTGCCTTTCAGTTTTTGTTCTTTTTATATACCAAAAGATGACTGAGACAAACTTAACACCTCATAGAAAGTTCATCTAAGTATCAGATAGTAGATAGGTATATACTTACTATATTCCTACGGTATCACACAACTAATCTGAATATATGGGATGCTTCCCTAGCACACCTTTGCCATTAAAGGAAAAAAAAATTGAACGATTTCTTAAAGATCCCTATAAAAAATAGTTTTTTAAAACAAATCTTAAATTATGACAGTATGGCAGTACTCACTTATTATTAAGTGTACTGTACACCCGTCTATAGGTATAAAAACCACGGGACCCTACCACCTTTCTCATATTTTTCTATTCCATTATACTTATGTCTTAGATAAACTCTGTTTAATTTACTCATTAATACAAGACATGACACAATTTCGAGTAGGCCCAGTAATTACTGGAATGACATGGGCTGCGCGGTTGTGATTATAAGGGGCCCATTATCTTGTCACTGCTAACGAGATACCTACACACCGTCCGACGTACTGTAGGTGTTGCCATACACCAGGTAGATAGGCTCTAGCGGGATTAGTATGGTAGGATGGTTAGCCAGATGGAGTAAAAAGTTGAATATGTTTGTCATTGTGTAAACTTCATTTTTTTTTATCAAAGTCAGTCAATGTGCCTCATAAATAGAGAGATGTGGATATCGATGTCATGGAAATAAGTGACTACGTAAAATTAGTAACTAATTATGTAGTTACGTAGCTTAGTTACGTAGTTATGTAGAATTGTAAGCTCTGTAAATTGCAAGTTTCAGTTGTATAATTCGCGTCTTTTTTATTTATTATGTTCGGGACGTACACTTCTCAGACTAATTCGGAGAGCAGTACAAATTTTGAGACCGTGCAAGAAATTCAATAAGACACTAGCACCTGTCAACCACCTAACTCCTGACGGACGACGTTTCCTTTTATAAATCGACTTATAAATAATTTTATAAGATGGATAGCTATGATGACCGATTTTGATTATATTAAAAAATCTGCCACACACTTAAGATACCTAATCTGAGCGCTCTCTTTTTAATCGATAGGTAAAAAGTACATTATTCATTGTTACTTCAGCTCATTATTTAATAATATTATATTTAACTTATTAAAACGTACTTTTGTTTGTTATGATATAGAATTACCCGCGCCGTCGCCTCGGAGTGGATGTATTTATTAGCACTGTTTGCTCACAAAACAATCGGCGGCTGCATCCGACGCCGATTTTATTTATTTTCGCTCGTTTTGTCGTAATCAGGACTGGGGAGGTGCTTAGATGTACAGGGTGATCTTAAATGTTGAGTTAGTTTGTTTAATTTGAGATTAATAATAATAATAATTTACTTATTTCAATTAAAATCCATATGAGTATCCATATAAAATTAAGCTAGCTGGTAGTCCAACAGTAAATGTTTAAATCAACGGCCACAGTTACCTTGGGAATTTTGTTTTAGCCTTTGCACTTACAATTGCACTGTGAAACTACAAAGAGATCTACCACATAATATGTTGTCATAGCGTAAGTGCCCTGAGAAGTATATTCACGAATTCAATTTAAAGTAAAATTAACGTTAATATTAACTGTGAGAACCCTCGCACATCTCATCACATCACATTACGAGTAGGTATGTACATCCATGATGTTATTTGTTTTATTTTAAAAATAGCTCGAGGGTAACCTAGTATCCAAGACAAACAGGTTTTTTTTTATAATATAGGAGTAGCAGACGACCAAGCAGTCCACCTGATGGTGAGTGGCTACTACCGCCTATGGACACCTGTAATCAACCCCGGTTAGGATTAGATATTCCTACCTGAGGTCGGCCACAGATGGGCCGCTACCCCTGAGGACTAAGCTGGAACGCCTTGGAAAAGTATGTCTCCCTTACCACACCCTTCAAAATGGAACACAGCAGCGCCTAACACTGCTGTTATTAGGCAAAAATAGGTGTAGCGGTGGTGCCACCGCAGTCGAACCACAAAGGGTTCTACCACCTTCAAATGCAATAAATAAATAAAATAGTACATTTAAATAATCAGTCAGTTTCTAATTACTAATTTTACATCGTATAACGTGGTTCTTAATGTTATGTCAGCCCATTCCATTTTTCTAATTTTAAGCAAGTATGATTTTTTGGGGCATAAGCCTCTGGGGATAAAATAGGAGTAGCTACATTTTTAACATTACTTAGCTTTAATTTGTTTTTAGGCAATTCGGAAAAGCCAGTTACTTCCTCCCGAACTTTACTGAAAAATCTCGAAGTTGTAAAAATATATTTTATATAATTTAGTGCAATATTGAATGTGATTAAAACTGATAGTGGCTCGTTGTAGAAGCTTTTTTGAAATTCTATACCTAATTTTACAATTTGATAGGTACTCGATTAAGATTCGCCTGTCAAACATGTATTTTCTATCGCCAAAAATTAAACCCTAATTACTACAGAACATGGTACTGACTGTGTTACTAGACCCACTTCAATAAAATCTTACGTTAAACATGTCATTACGAAGAATATGAAAGACATTGAATCATCTTACTGACTTTATGAATGAAAAGATATATCTGTCTGGATTTACTAAAAGAAACACCCTGTACATTCTCACCTACCCATTACAAGAGGGTTCGCGCAATTGTTTATGTTATTCCACGGCGTTCTGCTCCACAAAAGACGGCCAGTTGTTTACTTTCCGCCAAATCACTACCCTTGTACGCAATGATATCTATCCATTGCATATTTTATTAAAAAACAGGGGCGCATTCGGCCGGCAAACGGAATAATCATATTCTAACACGATGGATCTAATATCAACGCTATATTGCTATTTCTAAGGTTTATTTTGTATTAGTGTGTTCTGTATTGTTTTTTGAAGTGATTGAAGGGTTTTTTATTATTTCTAAGGGCTTTAAAAGTGAAATGAGATAATGACGTCATAAATATCCGATTGCAGAACAGTGTTGGTTTTAGGTTTCAAGTTATTTCCATAGTGCTATTATGTTAGTATCATTTTTACTAAATAAATTACATTTGTTATTTCAGTTACTTATTATTTTTTGAGATATGATGTTGTTTATTTTTTATACGGGAACATTAACAAATCCAGTTGAATGATAAAATTCAGTAGGTAAATAGTTGATGCTACCCTCACTTGTCAAATTCGCTGTTGTAACAAATATTAGGTATAGGTACATAAATGTTTAGAAATAACTTATGTCTCTCACTTTGATTTAAGTGTACCTATGTTAAGGTGTGCGATAACTATGTCCCTAGGTCCTGGTTATCGACACCAGTTAAATAGGCGGCGCCGACCTTATTCATAAAGTTACTTAGCACTACAATATACCTACTTAGGTAACATTTTGGGGCTACTCCCCCGTTGTCGTCGATGTAAAACGAATGTTATCTGAGAATTGGAAATATGGTTCTTTCGGGATCCTGGGCACGAATAGTGCTCTGCTGTAATCGGAGGAAAACTCCAACCTTGACGGCGAAGGTTTAAATAATTGGCAAAAATTTTTAGCGCGAAGTTAGATTGCTCCTTAGAATGCTAGCCTTATTTAATGTGATCATAGATAATTATAGATATATCACCGCCTTGTAATCGAAGGACGCCATTAAATGACTTAAACAACTGACAATTCTGTCAGCCGTTTAATGGGTGTCATGGTGTAATTTACGCGGAACAATGCCGACATGCGCATTTAAGACACGAAATCTAAGAAAAAGTGCGAAGAAATATCGTTTCATTCGTAAACGATCTAAAAAGTACATTTTTTTATTATTTTTCAAACACGAAAATAATTGACAGTGACAATTGTCAAAATTTTCTTGTGAAAATGTAACCTAACAATAGGAGCGAGTAATCTTTACTAATCTATGAATGTGATGTTAAGTTACGAGTAGGTTACATGGAGTTTCATAAAATTAGGCTAGCAATAGCAGATCTATTCACCAACCTATAAAGATGAGGTCGTTATAGACCTTCCTATAAGGTAATCAAACGTGGGTTAGGTTTATTATCACATTGTTTTAATTTTGCAATGAATTCTTGTCTAGCATAGATTAGTAAAGATTACTCACTCCTAACAAGAAAACGTAACCAGTTTTGACAATTGAAATAGCTGCGTAAAAAAGTTTTGCCACGTCTCCGTGCTAAAATGACCCTAAAATAATTGAAATAATTATTTATTTATTATATATTTTATGCAGTATTAGTTATTTATTCGTAAATTTTCTCTAAAAATGTTTTTATTTGTCAAGAATTCAAAAAAAAGAACTTACAAATAAGCCGTGTGTGGCTTCATTCAATTTCAAGGCGGCGAAGTATCTTTACGAATCTATGGTCTAGAGCAGGGGTTCCCAATCTTTTGTAACCCGCGGCGCAGTTACAAGTTTAATATTCTTTCACGGCGCCCTGTGCCCTGTCCTTTTTTTTTTTTTTGTCGAGGGGGAAACCTTCAAAAGGTACCCGACAACGTGGGAGCGACGCCGAGTTATGTGGGATTTTTACCGCACTAAAACCCCCCTGGTGGCCGTCCTCTGCGCTGCGTAGAGGGCTCTGGGATCTCCAAAGGAACGCAACCGGAGTCCTCTTAGCGCGTTGCCCCGTCGGGCTCCGCCCAGGTGAGCTTGGCGCTCGCCACACCATCTGGTGTATACGACGGTATGCGACCACACATACCGTCGTCCTTCCCGGGGCCTCTGGCCAGGCGGTTCGAGCTCCCACTCTTGCCGTCCGCAACCCCGGAAGCCCCCTTTTAGTCGCCTCTTACGACAGGCAGGGGATACCGTAGCCCTATTCTAGTCCCGGAACTACAGGGACAGCCCTGTGCCCTGTCCTAGCTAACTATTTGAAGAAGACAGTCGAAAGAAATAGGTAACTACAATAATAGTAGTTACCTTAGGTTGATCGAAACGAATTTAAAACACCACAATATGAAATTGTACAATACGTTATTATAAAATGATTTAAACGGAAAACAACAAGAAAGACTTGAGAAAAAAACAAAAATTAAATACGATATGTATTCAGTCAAATCAATGTGAAGGGTGAGCTGAGTGATCTCCGCGCAGTTTTTCAAAGTGGGGAATATCACTTGACACTGCTATTCTCATTTCTTGCTCCACATTGATCCGATATTTGTTCTTTATCACAACTACATCTGAAAACCCAGCTTCACATAGATATGATGTTGCAAACGGAATGAAATTTTTTAATGCTTTGGATGTTAAATTTGGATATTCATTTTGAATCGATGACCAAAACGCCAATATTTGTGGTGTCCAATGATTAGAGGATCGACTCACGGCGCCCCTCTTTACTTTCTACGGCGCACCAGGGCGCCGCGGCGCACACTTTGGGAACCCCTGGTCTAGAGTATCACCGCACGGCTATGCCTAATAAGGCGTGGCAGGCTAGGGCTACCAATGCACACACAATAGGTTAAGATACTTTTCATTTCTTGGCAAGTCTAAGTCTAGGGATTTCTGGCTTTAACAAATATGTCTATTTTTATGTGTACCTATAGGAAAGTTGGTCATCAATAAAAAGACAGAAAAGATTTTTCAACAATTTAATTTACGTATTATGTAATTTCCATAATGGTCTAATAGTCTCATATAATATGTCAGACGTCTATACATTTTGTTTATACTTATGTATATATTTAACTAATTTAAATATCTCACATATACTTATAGGCGAACAAGAAATATGTAATTAACAAAATAATTGGGCACCAAATAATATCAATAATTTTAAAACAAATAATCAATATCTGATTATTAAAGATGTCTTCACACGTTTGACTACACGAAGTAAAATGTTTATGGTTAGGTACCATAAACATTTGAATTTCAAATGTTTTAACCATCGAATAATGGGGAATGAATTAATCGTAAATTGTCCCTTAGAGCGAAAAATGAATTTTATGAAATGAGTTTCAAAATATAAACACAAATGAAAAAACTTTTAGAAAACAAAAATAATTTTACATGATATGTCCTATAGGACAGATTACAAATCTACGATTCTATCCTGGATTATGATTATCAATTGATTATTATTTAAATAAAGTTTAGTCAAAACGTTACCTGAACGTAAGAACCCACAAAAACAAAAACATCTATGAAAATAATTAACATAAAAGTTTGAATGCAATTTATAAAAATATGTAACTAAGTATGACTTTTGCAACGCAATACAGTCATTATTAACTTAATTAATTATTGCTCTATAAGACTAATTAACCAATTAAAGAAATGATTATTTCATTCCCACTTAGATTTTTTATTTATTGATTGATCTATTTTAAACAAAAACAATCTGAACGTTATACTAACGTTTAATAATTTCGTTTAAGGTTAAGTACTTTCGCACAGAGATCTTTAAAATTTCGTTGTGAATTTTACATCTTAAAAACATAACATAAAATTAAATTTACTTTTGACATAAAACAATTTTCGTATTAAATATTCTGGGGGTAGTCGCAGACGACAGATTTTGATCCATTATGGCCGAAATATCTGTCGTGTGCGGTCCTCCTTATCACTAATCAATATAAATGACACACTGTCAATACTTATTGTCTATCTACGCACGTAAGACTATATTTACACAAATAATCGTTGCAACATGTTGGACTCAACAATGAAACATGATGATAAAAGATATTGTGACATTTGAGCTGTTAAAGACGTTCTAATCTTTATTAAAATCGAAGCGTATTTTTTCATAAAGGCCAATTTTATTTTTTTAATAATCCCTACGTTACAAACGAGTAATTTCACAGCTTTCTGCCATAGAGGTTCTGGGTTTGATCCCTGGCTGGGCGATTCAAAACGAACTTCGAATTTTGTTTTCTATCTGAATAAATAATTCAACAAAGTTAAATTTTGTTTACTTATATTCAGATGTTTAGACTTTACCGTGAAGTTTTTTAAACACCCACTCCTGAAACTCAAGTAGAACGCCTCATGTTCTAAGTTAGGTCTTACCTGACCACGTTCATTATTGTAGAACTAAGAAAAGTCACAAACACTATTTCAATATGTAAAAGTAGCTACCAGGTACTAATAATAAGATTCAAAATCAAAATAGTGAGAGCGAGTTTTCAAAATTAAAAAGATCGTTTATAGATTAATCTCAAATGTCACATTAACTTTGATCGCCAAAATATTATATTTACAATTTACAGTAATTTTTATTTCGGAATGTAATAAGTTCTAATTAAGTCTATGAGAAGAAACAAAGGAACTTCTAAAAATCACGTAAAAACCGTGATGACCACAGAACTCAGAACAAATAGATACGGCAAGAAATTCTAACTCCGAATCTAACAATTAGAAATCCGTCATATACGCGTAACTCCTACGATTATTTTTTGAATTAAGATAATTGATTTGTAATTAAAATTCGTTATATGTAAATGTAATCGAAAGACAAATGCGTTACTTCGGAGGACTTACTGTTGACACCCCGTTTAACCAGTTCTAACCAGAACAGAGCAAAGCGAAGTTTGCTACAAAGACTATACGTTTCGGTTTTAATTCACAAAAGAACCTGTTAACCACACATGTCTACTAGTTCTGTGTTCTGTGGTAAACAAATAAAGCAGTCAGAATTTTCGCAAAAAAATCAGTCGTCAAAATTAACAACTAACATTGAAAATCATACACATCAAGTGATGTAATAATATAAATACTCGACAACATACCCTACGAGTAGGCGGCTTGCACACTAGCAATATGTAACAATAAACATCGCGGACTGAAAATATAGAAAGTATTTATCCGACACATGTCTCACGTGTAGAATAAATAGTAACGTATATCGTGACTTGACTATTGTTTCTATATCTCAACATTCGTTATGAGTAGATGAGGGATATCGTCTTTTATCCTACCATGTTTTCATATATTTTACAGTCAGTCAAATATTATAACATGATTTCGAATTTATGACAATATGGTTGTGTAACTGAAGAAGAAGAGACATTCCACTAGCTCAATGATCACAAAATATGTACATTTGAAATTGTTCATATTTCCTATTGCATATTGCTTTCATGCAAACTGCCTTATTATACGCAAGAACAAATAAAATATTTACACATTTCTCAAACACATTGGTCACTCACTGCCAAGAGTCCTTTGGATATTAAACTTCTGGTCAGAATATTACCGTGAGCGGTCTCCTGAACTCGGGACCGGCCTGGGTGCTCTGGGGGTACTGGCCAGGGTACTGTGGCATCAGGATGCTGGAGGAGCCTTGGTAATACGGCAGCGAGGGCGATGGATTCGACCCTGAGGAGGAGGATCCCTCTGCGCGGTCTTGAGAACCCTTAGCCGCCACATCTGGGGACTCCGCTGGGGACCTCGGTGACAAACTTGATGCGGAATTGACCGCTGAGCTTAGCCCAGCCATAGCAGCGGCTGAGGCCTCTGAGTACATCTTGCTGATGTCCATCGGGTAGGACCTTTGTTGCTGTTGGTCCATATACATATAGGCCTTGGACAATGCCGCCGAGTCCAAATACCCCCGGGACGGGTCGGGATACATGCCGTAGCTCCTGTATTTCTCTTCGATGGAGTATTTCGACATGTCCATTGATGAACCCACCTGAAACAAAATTGAGTTGGTGAGATATTTATAATAGGAAATTTGACTAGTAGAAAGCTCTAGCTTTTACTGTTTTTATAGTCAATTGATTCAGTAATTGCAATAATTGTTTCAGAGTAGAAACTCTTATATAAATAAGAGAACATCATAGATACGATCCTAAGATGGTAGGTCCCGGTGTTAGGACCTAAGAGATCATGCTCTATCGCGCTCCTCTCCGAATGCAATACAGTTTCAGACGCGTTGATACCTATTAACTTTACGTTTAAACGCTTCATATTTCTGCCTTATCCGAATCGCACCACCGTATCGAATTAAAACAAACACCAGTGACCAGAGTAACAGATTTACCGAAATCATTCGGTTTATCAGATCATCGGCACATTTCGCACATTATTTTATCGGCGGAATATAAACAAACATTGCGTTTGAATAAATAACTAATCAAATTACTTTCGATTGTTTGTGGGAAAGATTATCATTGACTTTTTAAGTGTCCGTTGATTAAGAGGTACCTAATTAAAAGTAAGTTGATTTAATAAGTAGATCTTATATATTTTCCCCCCAAAGTGAAGTACCTACCTTAAGATTTCCCCCAATAAGGAAGGATAGGTATTGGAACACTGCAATGTAGACATAAAAATTTAACACCTCAGTATATTTTCTTCTGACACATTTCAACGTTATTGCAATTGCGGTGAGAAACTCCAATCGTTTGAAAAGTAACCAACAATGTATAAATATCATCAAATTCATCGATCATCTTGTATGAAGGGTTGCCTTATGATAATGACAGAATCATTGACATTCGGCCGACAAAGGTCTTTTACCTTTGATTGACTATATTTCGTAATTCAATGATATCATTTAAACCGCAACCTTTTTATAACCAAGATAGCCTTACAATTGTGACGTCATCGGCGAGACTCAAAAATTGCTTTTATTATTTTTATCTCAAACTGGTCGACTGGCGAATAGGCAATATCAAAAGTAAATTATAATCCAATTATTATAAAACAAAAATCCTGATTACTTAAAAATATAGCTCTGTCACTCCCGCAATTTAGATAAATCCAATGATTGTCAAAATCCGTCAAGCCGGTGCTGCAAGTTGTGTTAAAGAAAAATAATTATACATAGTTTAAAAACTAAAAACCACGCTAAAATCGCACGAGGAAAATCGTTAATCCTGATTCCTGACGATCCTGATGAGAAGAATAGGATAAAATGATACATATATACATACATAGATACAACCCAAGCTAATAAAAGCGTGATAATGAGACACGTACAGTTGTACCTACATACATATTTGAAGGTGGTAGAACCCTTTGTGGTTCGACTTCGGCGGCACCACCGCCACACCTATTTCTACCTAATAACAGCAGTGTTAGGCGCTGCTGTGTTCCGGTTTGAAGGGTGTGGTAAGGGAGATAGACTTTTCCGAGGCGTTCCAGCTTAGTCCTCAGGGGTAGCGGCGCATCTGTGGCCGACTTTAGGTAGAAATATCTAATCCTATCTGGGGTTGATTACAGATGTCCATGGGCGGCAGTAGCCACTTACCATCAGGTGGACTGCGTGCTCGTCTGCTACTCTCATATTATAAAAAAAAAAAAACATACCTGTCTAATATGTTATTTTTTCCTGAAATGTTATCGATACAATATTTATCCCTCATGGCTTCTTCATTTATTTATTAAATTTATGTGACTTTACATAAGGTAGTAATGTAGGTTATAGTAACTAAAGTGGACTTTATAAGTAGGCACACCTGTTATGCAATGTCTGCCACTAACATTCTCCTTTTACATTGTGTTTTTATGTAAAAATATTCTAAATATAAATATGCTATCATCATCTATCTATACAATGAGAAATTTAAACTATTCCATTAAGTATATTAATTAAGACAATGATTTGATCACATCCAGGGGTTATTCCTCAATTCCTCACAGCTTCAACCCTTTCGCGCTAATTATTTTGTGACGACTCACCGCTTCCGACGGTAAACAGTAGGGGGATGTTTTGGCATTTCTGAGATTATTTTACCCGACTCCTTATTCAAAGATTTATTTTTATAGAGTTACGCTGAACGATTCGTCCGTGTACGTATAGGTACCCTAGACTTTTACCTTGAGGTAGTTGTAATTATGATACTTCATAATACCTTAAACATACATGTAAAAAAGGGAAGAATAAAATTATTCATTGTTCAATTACTAGGTATATCCGTGCAAGGAAACCAAGCCATGGATGTGCCCACATCGTCCTAATCCACACTGCTTCATTTTTATTGCTTAGATTAGTTGAGCACTGGTAGAAATAGTAGACAAAAGCAGATATAAACGTAAAAAGAGCAATTGTTAGGGTTACCATTCTATTTCAAAATGATAATGTAACATTGTCCCATTTATTCCCGATGAAAACGGGTACACTACGGAAAGGATAGTCGCAATAAGGATATTAATAATCTGTCCCTCACAATGCACCTTTCTAAGAATTTTCCGCATTGTAGCGAGCTCTCTCGACTCTATAGTTCCGAGGTACTAATGAAATAAGGAATATAGAATTGTATCTGATGATTTATTTTATTATACAAAAGGTGATTTAATAATAAATCTGAATATTTAATTGTAATCTTACATTGAGTCTTAAGGAACTTTTTTTCGTAGAAAATAGAATTTCCTGAACTTTTACAAATTTAAAACTATGCTTTAAAAAAAAAAGACTACGTATGAGAATAAATAATATGAAAATGAGCTTCAAAAACATATGTCATCTCTTTATGTAAATATGATGTACTTTATTATCTTTAATATGTAGTTTAAATAAATATGTCATTCAGGTTTTAATAAACTTATAATGGTTTACTTTATAATATTATTTCTATCGCAATGCAACTGTTCAATAGGCTGATAATTTGATATCTGATATATGGTGTTTTTCATCATACTCTAGGATATTTATTTCATCATTGTAGACATGTCATCGAAATTGCGGGCAAAAGTTAAGCAGTAACTATCATTAATAACACAATTACGGCTTTAATAATAATGTCAAACTCACATTGGAACGTTTCAAAACAGCAAAAGAATGTTAAATTCAAAACATATTCAAATTCCTTAGAATCCACTCAATAAAAATAAATATGAAACCATTAAGGTATAGGCAGTAACCGGCCTACCTTGGACGAGGATTAATAAGGTTCACGACAGAAAATAAATACGGCAATTAATCGTGACCTTTGAATTAACTACACCTATACACAAGTCAAAATATTGACAAATCAGCACTGCCATTAATTTAGTAAGCCGATTATAATTTGTAATCTATCTTTTCTACAAATAACCATTCACTGAAAATTGAATAAACATATAACATAAGAATGATAGAGAGACGGCGAGACGACTCTACCATGCGGAGATAGAGCTGAAAATGCTTTATATGTAAGCTCGCATGGAAAGCCAATGTCGTATTGTACTTTACACGCCCAGACGCACAAATCAAACGTAACAAAGCCTTCGAATAATGCTCCGAGTTTTAAATTTTTAATGAAGTGAGCCGTACACAATATTGTGAGGAAAATACTGCTTTGCCGCGATACACACTGACTATTTGTTTACCGCACCAACTTCTACCAATAGTTTTTTGACGCAGATTGTCTTGCACATAAGAAGAACTACGCAATGTTTCATTAAAATTTGAAATCCATTTGAAATGTTTATGTAAACATTTTCTTCAAAGAAAATCTTTCGGTTTTATAAAGTTTATTTGTAATATGAAAATATGTATTTCCATTTCTAATTTTCGAAAAAGACACGTTTGACCAACTATACCGCCAACAACCAAAAAGTACGCCGTTCCTACCGTCCGTGTGTGGCACGCATTAACGTATAACATATGAGCCGTAAATCAGGATTACCCGAACACTGTGACATCAACTATAGGTTTCATTGCGCCCTTACGCTTCGGGCTTTTTCATTATTCGATACTTCAACAAAATAAATATATCTATTTTTTAACTTAATAGTTCTACATGTAGCTTGAAAAGTTATATCATCAAGTAAATGTATCTAAGTATATAATTTATTTATAATATTACGTATACATCTGAACGTTAAATAGACAAAAACTGCCGATTATATGGACCTTAAGTTAACTTACGTGAGATAAAGTTACAATGCGGAAATATATCTATTTCTTATTTGCATTTATCTACAGGTATGTTCTGATAGGTGTGTTGTTCAAAATGTATTATGTAGCGATGTTCACTTTAAATCATTTCTACATGGTTATCACATGGTATGGACATTCACTTTATTTATTAAAAGGAATAACTTAAAACTGATAAATATAAAAGGAATACTGTGGGTCTACTCATATTATAGATAAATTGAGAATACGTATAACTAAGAGTAGCCGTTACCTAATCAATCGTTACATATAATTCTACAATAAGTAAACTTTCAGTTAGTATAAAATATCATTAATCGACCAAACAACATGATTTTAGCACTACGCTTTTAGTTTAGTCTTCTTAATACCAGAAAAATATTAATTATTTTTGACATTTACGGTTTCTAATGTCCTACCAGTTTTGTGCTTTGTCCTAGCCATCTGTATGTAGCATGCTAACGTAACGTACGGGCGGCGGTCGCGGCGCTAAATCAGGATTAGCCGGACACCGCGGCATCAACTATGGGTTTTACTGCACCCTTACGCTCCGGGCTATTTTATTGTACGTCACCTGTACGTCCTCCACTATTCCAGTTATAACTAGTTATAAAATGTATGGCTTGGCTTGTTAATGTTGTACGTATGCGGGGGTAGCGCATTCCATCTGGTAAGTGGTTATTGCAGCTTGTGCTCTATTACCAACATAAAGTAGAAGTCGCACGTGAGGTCCGTATCTGTGAGGACTAAGTTAGCAAGTATCAGGTTATTGCAGCCTCATCAGAACTTTGTATCATGGGCATTGCTCTTATGTCACTATAATTTCGAACTGCGTCTAATTCATTATCATTATTCATTTTTAAGTGTTTTAAGTGCGCATTAGTAAAGTTTTCATGGTGCATGTTTTTCCTTCTGTTAATCTTAGTTACATTTTGTTAGTTGTCAATTTGTTGTTTGTATGTGTTCGCTGTGCTTTGTTATTTTCTACTTCCGTACAAAGAAACCAATACTAGTTGATTAAGCGACAGCTTGTTCAATTTCTTACCCATCACCACAGATTATCCGTGAAACTAAGCAGAGCGGGCATTAATCATCGATCTAGATAATCGACGGAACCCACAATGGTTCGTTAAAGTTCCCTTTACCTGCGCGAAAACGCCCAATCACCGTTTTTAATATCTGGTTTATGTGTAGTTAGTGAATGGTAGCTGATTATATTGTTTCGTGGGTTCGGGCCCATTCGACACGTTAATCGAAAAAATGCGCTCTCATTCGATAGTTCAGTCTATTAAGGTGCACAATGATGCTGATGGATGGAGGGTTCGCCGTCAGGGTTGGTGCTGCGTGTTACATTTAATATATTTATTCGTAATCGGGAAATACTAGTTGAATTTGTTATGGAACGAATGAGAGTCTTATAGGTAGTGACCGACTGCGTACAGCGCTTAAACCACTGGTCCTAAACACATAATAACACTTAGCAAACAACCATGAAGTCCACCTGAAGTTATCTGATTATCAGTACTTACAGAAATGAACCCATGTAAAACAGGTATCATGGCGAAGTTCAATGAAATCAAACGAATATATTTTTAATTTTAAATTTAAATCATATAATGCTCCTAATAATCCTTGAAAGTAGAACATACAAGCTTGCATTGACGTAAATAATACGTAGCACCGTGGTAATATAAGAAAAAGAAGTACAAATTGTCGGTGGAACCTCGAAAAGTTGCATTCAATTACCGAACCTTAAACGAAAAGGCGAAAAACTAAAATGATTAAAACTACACCTGTTAAAATCCAGGAAAATTCCGTTCCAAAATTCATCCTCGAAGCAATCAACTATCCGAAAAGTTGACAAAAAGATCGATCATTTGAAAACGTTGCAACCCTACGCCCCGGGGCGCCGCTACCGAAACTCGAAAACTTTCGGATTAATTAAACGAGATTTTTGAGAGCGAAAGTGGCGATCGATAAGAATCTATTGTCTGTGTCATTCAATTAAAGAGCTCTATTGATGACGAACTGTTCGGTGGCAACTTAGTTGGTATACCTACTCATGGATGCTGTTTTGGTAGTCATTATAGTTACTAGGTTTGAGTTAATGCCTGTTGGAGCTGACCTGTAATTATGCATCGTAGATTGTTTTTACTGGTTTCTGGTCTAAAAGCACTTAAAAATAATATAGTATTTGTGTTCAGATTTAAAAGGATTAAAGGTAGAGATACTTTACAAGTCGGTTCCCTTTAGACTTTAGGAGTATGAAGGAAAGTAAATGTGGGGGCGACTTTAGGCGATCTTCTTGAAGATATACTCAATGACTATAATTATTATTATTTAATATAGCGGGGATGGTATAATATACACGCGTTGTTAGCCCACCATACCCCATACAATTTGTAATTTTCTAGTGCGTATCGTACGAAGCAAACATTTTTAGGAGGTACGAGTAAGTAGGAGCAACTCATGCGAAGCTATCGATCTACTGCGATCACCAATACAGTAGGCATTTGCAACTATAATATCAACATTTCTAAATCTTGAAGTACCAGCTAAAATAATGATATTAAATAAACATTAAAAATAACACCCCGAATCTAATCCGAATCGATTATCACTACTTGACACACAAACTTGCACAATTAAGTTCGGAGTTCCCTCGGGACGCCGCCCTCGGGGTGAAAAAAAACTCCTCGATCTTCCTACCCTCTGTTTGACATTTAATCTCCCGTCCGTGACGTAGATGTGTTAAACATAGCCGGGGGCGAGATTTGGGGTGTTCCCGTAGGATTAACCGGATTTGTAGATTGTCAAATTATGGCCAAGTACGCTTTATTAATTGATTCGGAAAAGTTGGGGTGTCAAGTGCTTGAGTTTACCCTTTGGCTAGGTTTAGAGATCTATTTGGCTTAGATGATGTTTAGTGTTATATTAGTGAAGAAGTTTCATAACATAGTAGTTTTTTAAACAAGTTTTTTTCTTCGTTTATTCTGTGTTCAGTCCTTAAATGATCCCTTTGTCTTATTTTACTTAGCGACCTGATGGTAAGTGGCTATTGCCCGAGGTTAGCTATGCGTTGCTACCCTGAGGACTACGCTAGAACGCCTTGGGTATACGACATATATGTCTCCCTTACTACGCTCTTCAAATTAGAATACAGTAGTTACAGCAGCACTGTTATTGAGCAAAAATAGGGGAAAAAATCGAAATAGTAGCTACTCGTATTTGAAATCTCAATTGTTACTGCACCTGCAAATATTCTTATGACATAGGTGGTTAATCCTAAGAACTAGTTTTAAGACTGTATGCTCCAATAATATATTTTGTATAAACTTTTGTTATCTTTCATATTTTGTAATGTTTAGAATATTTTAATCACGCGCTGCTAAGCAAAACGTTGAGGCGTAACGGCATATCAAACTGCTACTGCAGAAATAGGTGTGACGATGGTGTTTCCGCAATTCGTGTAAATTTAATGGTGAATTATAAAATTTTGCATGTCACGAGTGAGCAATCTCGCCCGTGCTTCAAAGGTAGAGCGAACCTTTACCGGTAACTTTTTGCTCATAAAGTGCCATAGAAAATTCGGAAAAATTAAATCATAAAGTTCAAACGGTTGATTATAAAATGAAGAAAAAGAGACGTGATGATCCGACATGATTTTTAATTTGTAACATTTTGAAGAATTAATAACTCATTTTTTATTGTTCGAAGTGGAACAAATTGGGAAAATTTGTATAAAATTGAATCATTTCAGTAATTTTGGTAAACATGTGTAAGAAGGTTTGTCGGTAGCGCCAAGTTAGTAGTTTCACGGTTTTTAGCGGTTAGCAGCAAAGTGGTATCACGAATTGGGAAACATTTAATAAATTGTTTACAAGCTTTATAGTAGCGGAATACTTCAAACGATGTTTTTTTTATATGGAAATAAATAAATGGAACCTTATTTATTTCTGCCCTACAGGTAATAAGGGGTAGGTTTTGGATTGAAGAGTAAGGGCAAATGAGTTGTCTGACATTACAATTCAAATTTCAAAAATCTATGATCGAATTTAACTAAGTCTCGTGCCTTATTTGTGTAACAGATGTTAATCCATCCTTCCATTACATAAAAAACTATGAATGCAAATAGGACAAGAGTGAAGTTCAATGCCCTTCACGTAGGTAAACCTAAAACCCGAATATACTTAATCAAATTTTATTATTCCTTACATATTTTGAAGAATAAATCAAGATATGAATAAATATCGAAGTGTAATATTATTTTTTTAATGATGTTACATTTTAATTTGATTTTCACACATGTTGACGAACCGTCAGCAAAATTGGTCGGCAAGTCCAAGTTACATAATTTCATGGTCTCTTCCCAAAATTGCATTGCAAATTCTATGAAATTAAATCATGAGTGCGCTACCGAAATACGTGACGTAGCAGTTTTTTTAAGTGTTAATATGAAGGCGTCAGAGTTGCCGCCTTTTGCTAATAGGGGTGCCAAAAAAGTGGCGATTGGAATAATAGTTTTCCAGGCACCCTGATCATTATACAGATTTTCTGTGAGTGACACAGACAACACTCAACGTACTGAGGGCGCCTTTAAATTAGACGATTTAAGACGGACCATTGCCACACGGCAGCAGAACGGTTGTCGTGCTGCACACGACTATGCAGAAATATTTTTCTTCCAAAAACGTGGGACGTAGCAATCGCTATACTCGACTCACGTGCGACGTCACTTCTTCAGCACTTCATCGTATGGATAAATGTTGTATAAAAACACGACCGTTGGTGTGTACTACCACATTACAATCGTTCGTCTTTTTCAAATCGTGCATATTGAAAGCGCCTAGCCGTCCTTACAAAAGACAGCTGCGTGTAAAAAGCTATATTAACATAATACAGTGGAAAACAAAATCATTAGTATTTAACGGTCAATCTACGTACGATGATAAGCATTTTTTTTTATTTATGCACCATTTGATGTAAAGATGTTACGGTTTTCAGTGGGTTGCCGTCGCGTGTTTATGCGCCCTTTCCGCTATAAGATTTACGGCCGAATGGTGAAGCAGAATTATTAACCTAATTCAACTTTTTATGTAAGCTGGAATGACTTCATTTTTGCTTATGCGTTATGTACGTGAATGAGGATATTTATTAAAACAAAAAAAAAAGATACGGTACCTAACTGATGGAAGATCGTCACCAAACGAACACCAATGTTGAAGTATTATTCATTTCATTTATTTACCTAGTCTTTATTTAAAACTTACTCTATAGTGAAAGAATGAAAGGCTATACTTCTAAACATTGTCTGCTAGTCAACCTTATTGTCATTGCTGTTACTTATAGCTCACTAGTCACTAAAAATTAACAAAGGCAGTAATAAAAAATTGATATTACTCATGGTTTTTAAAGGGGTCCAAATGTTGGGAGCATTATAGGTATTTATGCCACATTCCGGAAGGAAAGAGCTGAACGCACGCACCCGACCTTGTACACGTTTATTATTTTTCCTAATTAATCTCTACGATAAAATTAAACTTTTATCCAATCCCTAAAGCTCTCGATCTTTACCCATAAGCTTAGGAAACAACATAAACAATCACATGTGTGTTAAGATGTAAAGTTAATAAGTTACCTGTGCATTAGGCGTGAGGGCGGCAGAGATGGCGTTTTGTTGCGCGGCTGCAGCGGCAGCGGCCGCCATGCTGGCCCCCAGCGGCCCGTACGCCGCGCCGTAGTAGCTGCCCATGGCTTGACTCATGCCACCTCCGGCCATGCCTGTGAAAAAGAAAAGGTATATCATTATCATTGCTTGAACACTTAGTTATGTCATACAAAACATTCAGATTTTTCTATAGGGGACAAACCCGCTGCTTTGAAATAATCAAGTAATTTTGTTTGTGTTATTAAATCAATATAGAAAATGTCTGATCAGGTTAATACATTTTATTTGCTTTAGTTTCTGGAATATTAGATGAAACAAAAACTGACCTCATTAGCCACTACCTGCCTTTAAAGTGGTAAAATACAAAAGTGCTAACAAGAAATAAATTAATGTTCGAATTCGATAAATAATAATAATTAAGTCTCATACTCAAGATATACTCGTACATACCTATATTTAAAACAAAGCTTAAAAGACATGTTAGTCAAGGTTGGTGTCATAGGACACTACACTAATCTTATTTACATTTCTACATTCCATTAATTTCACCGCGTCCCTTTCCCAGTCGGCTGTTTACATTAATCCAGGGAAAATTAATTGGAACTCGACCCGGAACTATCCGGTATCCCGGCGTTTAATAAACACCTAAGGAACTGACCGCCAGTTAATAGCAGTCGAGGGTCTGACTGGCACAATGAAATAATTAATTGGTGCTCAAACCCGACTCGGGCTTGAATGTTCTGTTGTTGGATTCAATGGATAGTTCCAAACTTAAACTTAGACTATTTACTATTTGAAATAGTGCTGCGGAATTTTTACGCAAACTAAATTGTTCTAGCGTTTTTATTTTTCCGTAAAAAATAAAACATATTTTACATTAAATTATTTAACCTTTACATTTATGAGAAAAATGTTTCCCATTTATAATTTCTCAATTTTTAAAATTACATTTACATATTTTATGGTTATGGATACATTTTTTAGTTTAAATGTGAAACTTTTTTATGTTTCAAAATGTATAGTCGTATCGTTTAAATAACATAATGAGCTTACAATATGAGCCTAGAAATTTATTGTGAACCGGCGAAGATATTCTGAAGTGGCTTTTTCACTTACCTACTTACTACTAAAGAATTATTTTAACATTCGATTGGATATACCTTGATATCTTTGTGTACAAGGAGCGTTGAATAACGGCGCTGACCGACAACTAGCTAGCGCCCTAGGGTGTTCAGTGCAATAATTAATTGGTACTCGAATCGAATGGAGCCTTTATGACTGAGTGTCGTGCGTAGTGTCTGGACTGCACTAGTATGTTGTACCTTCTCCAGATGAGATGTAGATGTTGTAAATAAATAATTCCAATCCAACATTTTGTCACTAGTGGCACGTAAATTAAATAATGAGTGGTGGTACTATTATAGCAAGAGAACCACTAAAGATTCTATCAACTTTAAACGTTTTTTTGTCACTTATACTAGTTTTAATATTTTATTCAGAATTCCGTATCTAAAGGGTAAAAACGGAACCCTATTGTTAAGCGTCCGCGGTCTGTCCGTATGTACGTCCGTCACAAGGCTCTATCTGTTGAATTGAATCGTAATAGATAGGTCGATCCTCGAAATTTTTACAGAGTGACGATGGCCGCTCTAACAACATATACCTACTAAAATTAAATAATAAAAAATTTATAAGTAGGAGTTGTCATACAAGAAAGTTTATTATTAACAGGCAGCAACTATTTCGCGCCAAAGGACCGTTAATAAACCGCTCTAAGGAAGTGACCGGCGAACAGAATCCCTGGAATTATTCCTATACAATGAAGTAATTAATTGGACCTCGGATCGGAGAGCTTATGAATAGTCGAGTTAAATGGACCTTTGGACATTCAGATGTTAATACCAGATTTGATCGAGAATTACGAGACGTTTGGGCATTTTACTGACACCTTGTTAAAACTCATAGGTAGGTACCTAATACTGAATTTCACTCTCGTTATTTTCAATTATCACTTGACTGCAGAGGTAGTACTGCGGAGGGTAAAGTTCTTTGAGCGTTTATATGTTTTTTGTTTTTATTTTTTTATTTATGTAGTAAAATTGAAAAAAGAACCATAGTTGTGAACCCGCGACCTCGCGGCACTCCGTACCACGCGCTGACCACTAAGTTATAGTGCTTGGTACAAAAAACTGCAAGGTTATGCAATATGGCTTGAAACACACAATTTAAATTAGACAAAGACAAAAACCAAACATGTCAACAGAAAAACATCAAATTTACTACGATAGTTCTTATTTCTTCAAAATGAACTAGGAAATAATAAATATATGCCTATAAAGGTACCTTCAGTAAAAGTTTCTACTCGTATAAATACGGTATAAACAAAAATATTGACGTAAGTAATACTACGAGTATCTTAGTATAACATTTTATTACGATCGATTTAGCCTGTAGATTAACATTGTCACACTAATCACACAAATCAAGAACAGCATTTTTAATACGCTTTTATTAGCTTCGGTTGTATGTATGTTTGTATGTAACGGAATCTTTGAACGCGATTTTAACCAACTTTGAAATGTCGGATTAATTTGAATTTTTGTATACTTATCAAGGGCCGATGACAATGCAATAATATGAAAGAATCGTCCCGATATCCTTACTAGGACATTCAGGATTCGCGATTAAACAATTATAATTATTATCCATACTATGTTACGCGATCTCTGGGTAAAGTGGTGAACTACGAAGTCATCTAGCTAATGACTAATTATTGTCCTAATAAATAATTGTTATGCAAGCAAGCTATGTACATAGTACCTCCAAGTGCCACTAGATGGACCACTGTTAATAAAATAAATATAAAGCGTATTTTTTTAGTTCTTTTAAACTATTAATTATTAAATTTATAAATATACTATAGATTTTAAAAACATAAAATCTATAGACTGGCGTTCGTTACGACTGCATTCGGGTACAAATTTAAATGATCATCATTATACAACACACTAAATTAGAATGTCACTGGTCTATAGCACTCGTGGTGACGTCATTAACAGTAATCGGCACTCCACGTCTTCCCGCCAAGAACCGAATTTGAATATCGAATAAAATATATGAGACACCCTCGTTGTGACGTCGACTCAACAATATTATAAAGCGAACAAATTTATATTTGCGGTTCGGTAAAATACAAGAATTTAAATTTCGAAGCGGTTAGGTTGGAAATAGCTTGGCAGGTAATTTAGTGGTGAAAGCCCGCTTCCTAAAGGGACAGAGATTTTTTTATAATACTTATAATTAAATTCGTTGTCATCTCGCTTGTATTCTGCCTTGGCCTGGTATTGGCGTGAATAACCGATTTTTCTCCTTCAAGTTTTCAAGAGTTTTATTAATTTAGGAGTCGATGTTTTCCACGTTTATTTATGGTGATCGAGTGACAGGATATTTGTTTATTATAGATAATTTTCATATGAAGAGCGCCTATTTATATTAAATTCAAACCCTCTCGATTTTTCGACGGTTTTATCGGTATTATCTCCATAGGGTATGAAGGTGGTAGAACCCTTTGTGGTTCGACTCCGGCGGCACCACCGCCACACCTATTTCTACCTAATAACAGCAGTGTTAGGCGCTGCTGTGTTCCGGTTTGAAGGGTGTGGTAAGGGAGACAGACTTTTCCGAGGCGTACCACCTTAGTCCTCAGGGGTAGCGGCGCATCTGTGGCCGACCTCAGGTAGGAATATCTAATCCTATCTGGGGTTGATTACAGATGTCCATGGGCGGCAGTAGCCACTTACATCAGGTGGACTGCATGCTCGTCTGCTACTCTTATATTATAAAAAAAAAAAAAAAAGGGTTATAAATTCCTG
Source organism: Epargyreus clarus (assembly GCF_041222505.1). Classification (NCBI taxonomy): domain Eukaryota; kingdom Metazoa; phylum Arthropoda; class Insecta; order Lepidoptera; family Hesperiidae; genus Epargyreus; species Epargyreus clarus. Next base: position 15,532,942 of record NW_027332223.1, read on the forward strand.
TTTTTAATTATAAAAATGTGTTTTTTTTAAATTGAGTATAGAAAACTGTAAAAAATTGAACCTCATAAATTCTGTTATTATTCAAATACCTGATTAGGTTATTTACTTACGCGTACTTGCATGTATTCTTCCTATTTATATCTATACCTACTAGGCGAATACCTATCTAAGCGTTGCATAACACTGTTCCGTGTAAGCCATAATCGTAATTGATGATTAATTTATCTATACGGTCTGAACTGACATTAAGCGGATCATCATTCAAGCAATAAAGAAAACAAAATAGTTCCAAATTCGAAATCAGAATTAGTTTCTCAATTCTATGTTTATTCAGTGCAAACAATAATCGATGATTAATTTTATTTGCGTATAGTCCGAACTCGCATCAAGCTGACCATCATTCGAGTAAAAAAGAAAATAACAAACAGTTCCAAATTCAAAATCAGCATACATTCATTCCTCATTCAGTGCGCTCACAAAGAATACCGGGAACCAACTAACTCCATACACCGCCCTAAGCCGCGCACAATGCGTCCATTTCGCCGGCCGCGTCATAATGACCGGCTTCCGACCAACATACTATGTTAATGCGTAAATATAGCTAAAGTATTGTGCATACAGGATCGATTCGGAAAAGGTCGGACACGGAAAGGGATTTCCATTTCTTCCCCTTCGTTTTGTCGGATCCAATGTGTTAAATTTCACGGAAAAGTGGTCATTTTCTGTGCCGTCAGGTGTTTTTATCTGCTCTGTGAGGCTTTGTGTGGAATATGAATTGATGAATGGATATCCAATCTATTCGAAAAAGGGACAGGGCTTTCCGTAATGCTATAATATCTTTATATTTTCGTTTTATTGTGAACTTAAACGAATTTTGACGACATCTCGTATCACTAAAATATTCATTAAAGATACTTGTACATACTTTGTTCATATTGAGATTATCTCAATAAAATCTGTTAATATTATCGTGACGAGCTTGCCGAACCATTGTACCACTGTAGTAGTGCAGTAGACTACGAATCTTATAACATGACATATTCAATCATGCGTGGAAGATAAATGTTTTGTTTCATAGCAAAGTTATAACAGTAGGCTTATTCAAGATATTTCCGTTTAAACTCCGTTTGGTTAAAGTGTTTTGTTTTGCTCTCAGGTAACTACGGATTGCATCAAAAGAAGGGATTATTATTTTATTCGATTATGATTGACATTCGTTTTTCTTTATATTAAAAAAAAATTGAAATAACTATTTAACAAACAGGCTTAGATATGCCTTAACCATTGCTTTGATATCTTGTTTAAACTTGTCCGGATTATGTTACCAGGGTTATATAAACAGCAGTGGCTTATAGAAATAAAATTCCCGCCTCCGATTCATAAATCCTTTGAAACTTTCCAAACGGTATAAGGTAGCCTAAGCCCGAGGGCCCTCGAAATTGTAACAGAAAGGGAAAATAAAAACTTGGAACTCCGCCGTCTTGAGAGTTTAATTAAAATTAGCTAAGGCTTTTGATGTGGCATTTTTGCGGCATCGTTTATAGTAAATTTAACCCTTTCTCGGGCGAATTAATTGAGTTTTTGTTGTCGATCAGATTGCCACCGCTATTTTAGGGTTGGTGGTAGTGCACTTTGAGGTTGACTGGCTTCAGTTTGTCAATTCAATTAGTTGCTACAAACGGTTCCTTTACTGTTTATAAGTGTTTCTTGTTTTTAATTTGTTTTACAATGTTTGTGATAGACGTATTTGTACGTAATCGAAAATTGGCAGTTGAATTTATTTTTCCAGAAGTTTATTTCTTAAAGCGAATTGAGAAGGCCTTGTCAGCCAGTGTTTTCAAATTAGGTGTTTTATAGCACGTGATAGGTAGGTATTATCTAAGGAAGCTATGTAGGACATTTAAAATACTTTAAAGATTTTACTTAAATTAATATGCCACAAAATTTAAATAGTTGTAAAAACCAAAAGGAACCCTATTAGCACTGTTTTTACAAAAATGAGACTAACGCGACCTACATGATTATGCACGCTTAAAATGTATCCCAACAAATGACGAAGCGGTTCCACCACACCCCATACGGACATACGGACGAAACTAACAAACCGTGCTTAAATTGATAGATTAGCGGCAGTTTCCGCAAATCACGCTGCGATACGTTCCACTCACGATCGACGACTTGAACCTATTAATGAGTTTAAATAAAAGATCAATAGAACCGACATGTTTGAGAGTCCTCTGTAATAATCGTAAGGATGTGTAAAGTTGCGAATAATGTTTATAAAGTTATTCAGAAAAAGTGTCAAAACATAACATAGTACATTAGTACTAAAAAGTATGTACTATGTAATGACTACATACCTATGTATGAAGTTAATTCATCTTTCTGTGGTTCCACTCGCGTTGACTGTGTACCTTTTGTTAATTTTAGTCCCATATGGGTTGTTAGTCGTATTAGAGGGAACCATGCAATGCAATTAGTGTATCACGCATTTTCTTTCGATATAAATTAAATTACCTATCATAAAAATACAAACTAAAACCCGCTATGATGCCATATTTACTTATTTTCCATACTAAGAACAATCATTTAAATAAGACCAAGAATTTTAAAGTTACAAGCGAAAAACTGACAGAAAAACAGACTGATGTGTTTTATAACATTTGCAAAAATATTGAGAAGATTGATTGTCCTGTTTTACATACAACTCAAAAGAAATTTCACTAGAGTACTCATAACAAAAAATGAAATGATTAGTATAACAAAAATTACAACGCCTGCCAAATAGCATTAGAAATTACAAAACTCTAAAGATTACCAACAAAATCTCAACGTCACAGTGTTTTACGCTTGCCAATCTCTTAATCAAGTTCATTACAGAAAGACTAAATCAACTCCAATACACTGACTAAAATAGACGTTAGATCTCTATTGTAAAAATAAAATAAACATATACTTAATACTTGTTCAATACGTTGGTTCAGTCCACAACAGATTGTCTGGGTGTTGTAGTTGGTCGCCGAAACGCCATTTTGCCAACATAGGTTCCTACCTACGTTTAATATGCTTATGTATTTTTTTTTAATTAATGAAGTCCTTAACGTATATTACAAAATTTTCAAATAGAGCCAAGGACATAAATCTAGTTTATATAGAACCAAATAAATATTTTGACTATCCATCGTTCTGTCAACGCGCAAGTCATTTCCTTATTCCATAAACAAAAAGCTGCCAAACAACGTCTTGTCTGTCCGGCGTCCTACGCACGACTGTCATGTAAATGACGTCACGCGACCGGAAGCAGTAGCGCGGGGGTGGGGCTTCCGGCGGCGCACGATTGGTCACTTCCGTTTCGTAATAAACTGTTGGTAATATGCTAATCGTGATGCAGCGTTTTATTGGATTAATGCTGAAATTAAGCAAGGGTGTATGTACGTTTTCCTCCATACGTTATTTTCAGTGCAGATAATGTTTTATTACTAGATATTACTCAAAAAAGGTTATGAAATTGCGGCAATGTAACTATTTAAAGGTGGTAGAACCCTTTGTGGTTCAACTCCGGCGGCACCACCGCCACACCTATTTCTACCTAATAACAGCAGTATTAGGCGCTGCTGTGTTCCGGTATGAAGGGTGTGGTAAGAGAGACAGACTTTTCCGAGGTGTTCCAGCTTAGTCCTCAGCGGTAACGGCGCATGTGTGGCCGACCTCAGGTAGGGATATCTAATCCTATCTGGGGTTGATTACAGATGTCCATGTTCGTCTGCTACCCCTATATTATAAAAAAAAATATTATCACAGATAGCATGTCATAACTATATTCCGACCAATTCCACATAGAACAAGGGTTCCACGCGTAGCCGTTCACCAATGCGTTACTACTCCTGACGAAAACGTGATCCTTCATATTAGGTATGTCCAGCATACATCCACAGTCTGCCAGAAACGCAAGAATTTCACGCTAGAAATAGGTAGACTATGGTTCTACCACTTACTGGTCCTACCATTTTCGTCCTTGAGGTTGATTATAAATTTCTATATCATTTATGTACCATCAGGTGTACTTCATGCTCATTTGTTACTTACATTTTATAAAAGAAACGATTTTAAAATTGACTCATACGATACAAAACTCTATGGTAAATACAATTTACAAACATTAAATCTAGCAAATATTGGATAGACAGTAGATACTTTTGAAAACAGTATAAAAACAAAAAGATATATTACAATGTACGTCAATTACAACAATTAGAGCAATTAAATCGAACACCTTATGAAAGATGTAGGCAATTATTGCTATGAAACAATTGTTTCGAACAAATTTGCATAACAATTAATATTATTTCTTTTGTTATACCACAATAAGTTTTATTGTATGGTTACGCAACATAACCTAATTAATGGACAACTTGTGTGTCACAATAGTTGAACATACTGAGCACAGTTGTTAAAATAATGGCTATGTGTTGGTATTATTTACAGTAGAACCGTGTATGTAATTTGAAAACAGTGGGTACCGTACAATTACTGGGGAATGAATTATACTGTCCTTTATATAATGTTATGTGATTAACAAGAGTATTATATTATAGACACATAAAGTAACAGTGTGTTGTATGATTAGTATTTCACCTTCATTTTATCTTCCCCGCTTCTTCTCCATGAAAAAAATGTATTGCGAAGATTAACTAGTCGGCAATTGATGCAATTGGAGTTTTATTATCGATATAACATATTAAGAATCTTAGCAGCTGTCTTGAGGTTTGAAGGGTATGGTAAGAGAGACTTACTTGTCCTTTATCCGAGACGTTTCAACATTGTGGTCGACCACAGGTCGAACTCTACTTTTATCAGGCGTACATTTCAGATTTCTTAGGGCGACAGTGGCCACTTACCATCAGATGGACTGCATGCTAGTTTGCTATATTCATCTATATTATAAGGTCTTTTATTTTTTACCATACTTTTATGTTTTATGGTAAAAATCTTAGATATTCGATTCGATAAAGTTTTTAGGCAGCAGTGCCAACAAGTGGTGGTGAAAGCAATCCCTTACTATCGTTAGCACAAGATAAACAGTTAAATTTCTCACCTGTGTCAATTTGACCAAGATAGCTCGACATGCTCGCTAACAGAATGCGGTGACGAATTGTTATAAATTTATAACGATGAAGAACTTTGTTCGCCTAAATCTATTTAGATACATCTGGAATGGCATAGGTAGGTACGTCTTTCTCCTATAGATTTCCCAATACTTATAAAAGAAATTTAAAAAAAGAAAGTCTACCTATACTTTAAGTACACATTTCAGTAAAGTTCATATAAAAGTTCTTGCTAAAGTCCGGTATAATGTGTTTTTAAACATAAGAAGGTACCAAGTTGATATGTTTCACATAAGTTGCTATATGTTACCTTTCGCCACGGGGTGGTTTTTCAGCGAAACGAAACGAATTATCCTCATGCACATACATACTCATCATTTTTCGCAGAGTTAGTCGCCTATTTTTTCTGGAAAATGTAAATGTTGTATTGGCCAAAAATAGATATAGTGATGCTTCAGCGAACAACAAAGGTAGGTAGATATTATTCTAAAAACTTATTAAACTTATAATGATATTTAGAGCGAAACGAAGCGTAACACATTGACAGTATCATTTAATATCGAAAATAATATCAATTTCACCACCTACTCTTTAAAAGTTAAACAATTGTCACATAGGCGTTTTCTTCACGACGTTACAATAGCAATCAAAGTCTATTGTACATAGGCATTGTTCGAAACGTGCCACAATGACATTACTGTGGAATATATTAAACGAATTATTCTATACAAAGGAGAGGAATTTTTTAATCAAACACTGCATATAGACGTGTCGGTGATATTAACACTTGTTGAAGCGATGGGACAATTTTATCCTCGGTGTTTAAATACGGCCTGTTTCATATAAGATTTTAGATAGCATTTCGTGGGTTAATTTTTAAAGATATTTTTTTGATTTTGATTAAATATTTGATGAAGCTTAGATGAAATAGGAAATATTTTATATTCCTATCTACGATTAGGTTAAGGTTCGGTTTAGTAAGTATAATATATCATTCGCAGGGTTAAATAATTTAAACATAATACAATGAAAACATTTTTAGCAATGGCGATATTTATCGATATGATATTAATTTTTGTTTTTGGTATTTTTCGGTTCGGTTTGAAGAGGCTGCCAATAAAATTTTAATACAGCTATTCTTACATTGCAGTTATAAGCCAGGAATACTGCCGTAACGTACCATCGCGGTAGAGCCATGACTGAATCTATCATGAATCTACCTTAACATGTTGGTTTATACGGGATAGGTATTTTTATGATCCCACATTTGACACTATTAGGTTAGGCTACATTAGTTACCTATCACAACTTAAGATTCCCACCCATTACAAATAGACCACTCGTCTCATTATCCAAATAGCCGTCAGAAGCAAGTAGATACAAATTACCCTCAAGTTTGGCGGTGGGCGGCTTGAGTGTGTCACGACCCTAATGTTTGTCGCGCACGTGTCGCATGTGTGGTCCAACCCTATTGTGCGAATGCAACCGCTTGCGTTTGGAGAAATTGGGTAATTTTTCTAATGCAAGAGTACCTATGGGTGATCAATGTTAAGACAGTCTAAACTGAATCTTAGATAAATTAAAGTAGTTTAAACGAATCATTGACTGGGTAATAAATATACCTACTTACAATAGGCAGTTCCATACCAAACTATTAAAATACCGACATTCTAAATTTATCTGAAATAAATAAATTAAAAATAATTTTAATTACTGTTTAAAGGTATAAGTAGGTACCTATATGACCTATTAATTATGACTAGATATATCTTAGTACCTATCAAATATTACCTGCTTAATTGTAAATGTGCTCTATCACATATTTTTTCTATATTTCAATTTTAGTTATAAGCCATGCCAACTCCATGTAGAAACATTAATTAATTCCCCTCGAATATAATTTGGGATAGGGATTCGTGGTAGCAATTAACTTAAAAGCTATTTGGAGCGGTGTGACCCAACCCTAAGCTAAGGGCAAGCACACACGTGCCGACCACGCCTACGTTGATACCGCAGAGGAACAGATTAAAAATAAGGGCTGCCTAATAATAATCAATCTTAAATATTAAAAAATGTACAGAATACTTAGAAATAATTTATCAAAACATTCATTTCTTTTAATATTTTTAGGATAAAGAATATTTTTTTTATAAATCTTATTCCAATTATTCTCTGTAATATTTTTTTCTACAATAACTGTAATGAATATAAAAATATGTATCTAAATAAAACGATGTATTCTAATTAATTTAAATCCTCACGTTACAAGTACGTACCTACCTACTTAAAACTGTTAAAATTTTCGATGCGTAAATATTACACATCACAAAACTTATAATGTGTAGAAAAGGAATTTAATAATACTTTTATCAATAAAATCTATGACTTCTAACTGTATCTGTTATGAAACGCCGTAGCCTCGCCTACAAAATCGTTTCATAATTTCATCTGAAGTTCTGCATGCGAAACTCTTATTTCATTCGGGAACAACACTCTCATATCATTTTCATACCGCGACAAACTAAGTACATATAACTTAAAAATAAACATGTTTTAGTCAAACAACAGAAAAACGCACGATACTCCACATCGACACTAACATCAAGCGTCATCTCCACCGTAAGCTGACCTAATCGAAAGCTAACAAAACCCTTAAAAATTCAATAACTCCACTGCCCAATGAAACCGGTATCTTTCAATACCCATAATCGCGTGTCAACGTAACCCCAAGACGGAAATTTGACGCACCCCCAACTAACCCTATTGTCGCCTTCGTTTTGACAGTGAAAACTGTCAACTGTCAAAAGCAAGGTTTAAACTATGCGTCCTATTTTCGAACGCTTTTCACATTCGGGCCCTTTGTTGGCACCCACCGGGGGACATCTTGTGAGTGTTTAATAATGTGGGCTCTGATATTTTTCAATCATCATAGATTTTGCGGTTTTCATATTGTAATAAGAATAACATATTTTTACACTAAATCTAACGTCTGTTTACTAAAGAAAAATAATACCATCAAGGTGGTAGAACCCTTTGTGGTTCGACTCCGGCGGCACCACCGCCACACCTATTTCTACCTAATAACAGCAGTGTTAAGCGCTGCTGTGTTCCGGTTTGAAGGGTGTGGTAAGGGAGACAGACTTTTCCGAGGCGTTCCAGCTTAGTCCTCAGGGGTAGCGGCGCATCTGTGGCCGACCTCAGGTAGGAATATCTAATCCTATCTGGGGTTGATTACAGATGTCCATGGGCGGCAGTAGCCACTTACCATCAGGTGGACTGCATGCTCGTCTGCTACTCTTATATTATAAAAAAAAAAAAAAGAAAAATACCAATAGTATAAAATTATAATCTCCTCAATATAATTATATAACCGCAAAACGTGGTATTTGAAATGTGTAAAAAAATATTTTTATCCGTTTATATCGAATTAAGGTATCTTGATATTTAATCTAATGTTATCATTTTGTCAATAGTTAATATTTTTACAAAACGCCCAAAGAACTTGAAAGATTTAATGATTTACGAGTACGTATGTTATTCATTAACGTATCTAGTTAGAAATAGATGCTCCAGTAATACCTAAAGTCCCTATAGTTTATTTTTCGTCGTCAAGTACCTACACATCGTCATGTGTGTTTACGACAGATTTATGTTACGCCATCTATTGTTGTTGTCACGCATAATATTGCACTGTCAGAAAGGTCAACAAGGTCAATTTTGTTATACCTACAAGAAAACACGCAAGTAGATTTTAGTCATTGTGTATTATATAACAATAAAAATACTTTTGAATTGGAGACAAGTACTTTGGATTTACTATTATGAAAGTAATTCTTATATTTAGTGTTTCTAGTCGGACCTAAAGGACCGTGAAGGAGTGCAGCTTAAGGTTGACCCCTTCGATTACAAGTGCGTTATTACCCTAAACTACAATACTACAAGGCAAAGGTGTCATGGAGGTGTCGCCGCAATACGAGTATAATAGCAGATCGCAACAAAATATAGAGCTGCATTCGTAATAAATATAATAATGTACTACATAACACAATACGTACTGCTGCTATAAGCTTTACAGTACAAAACCATTTTTTTATAAATTTTGATTCTTAGTTTTGTAGTCACGAGAAAAAATCGTGACCGTAGGCGCGCTTTTTGTAGAGGCGAGTGACCGTATTGTGACTCGTTTAAGCTTTCCAGTACACTAGCGCCAGTGTTCGCTATGCAATATTTTCAATTGTACCACTAGAAGAGGAAGTACGAATAAGAACAGTTTTAAAATCAAACAGCTCTATTCACAATATATTATAGTATACCACTCTACTTTATGAATGTTAAAATAAATTACAATCATAATAATATATTTCAAAAATTTGAGAAATATAATAAAGACATAAAATTATATTATTAGCTTCAAGTTGTGGTCGAGCTGTTTAATCACTTTAATCCTATAATCATAAATGAATAGGACATAAAAACATATTTAACAACAGAATCGAAATCGCAAGCTATTATTAGAATAACCATTAAACAAATACTAATAAATTGTCCTTAAGTCTCATAAAAATACAAATATTCTAAGAGCCTCCTCACACACCAAGAAAAGCTTCTACAACACTAAATTATAAAAGTTATTCAGAGGAATAACGCAATGCGACTAAACCGTCTTTTTACATCTATAAGCAAGATGATGAGTGTCCCACTCACTCGTTACTTGTAACTAGGACTTAACACAAGTACAGTGGAGACTAGCACAGCAAGCCGTTACAACGCGTATCGATATTGTGCAACTGATCTACGGTTACCCGATGACATCTATTCACGACACCACTGTGTCACTTTTTATTGTCGTTTATACGTGTTTGCTCGTAATTGACAAGTTGGTCTTTTTATGGTATTGATGTAGCAAAACAAGGTATACCTACTTAGGTTTGAACTTTATTTTGAGGTGAGGCATTATAAAATTATTATGGTATTTCAATTTCTTATACTTCTAATTGGAGTATACCGTTTTAGATTTAAAAACAATAAATAATAAACTTAAAATAATACTCTTACATTAAGGGCGATTTTCTATAAATATGTTAACTGTAAATTTTCCTTAAAAAGGCCTGATGGGCAATACCAGCATTAGCAGATATACTGGCTACATATGTATAAATAGACCCAACTGCGAAAATCAATAGGCAATGAAATAAAAAATATTTCTCCATTTTTCCTTACTTTTGATGTAGATAAAATGATATTTATAAAATGATAAAAATAGAAGATAAGCATATATAATCGCCTACAATACAATGAAAATCGGGAGTTAAGATATTTTTTTTAATACACATTAGTTTAGTTTAGGAATTGGTAAGTACATATTGTAACAGTTACATGACCAGATTAATCGGCTACTTAGCATACCGATTAGGCAACCGAGAGGCACGTTTATCTTCATTTCCATAAAAAATACTTCAGCGCACGTGCGGGGCAAAAAGGTACCCATTTAACAACAGTTGTTAACAACACTCTTTTTGTACAAAAATAGCGTTCCGCCAATTTTCTCTACGATCAGATTTTCTACGTGATTGTTAGATTTACTTGTTCTTGCTGAAATTGAGAGGTTTGTATTTGAATCATTTTGGAAACGCTCATTATCCATAGAAAATTACATGTAACCAGTTCACGAAAAAAATAGTAGAATGAATGGAATTATTCACGTTTTTTTTTCATTTTGTTGTTCTTGCCAAAAAGAGATTTTTGTTGAATGATTTTCGAAATGGATATTTTACATTATAAAATTAAGAAAAAAAATATTATTTTCATTAGGTATAGGAGGTACCTACCTACTTGTAGTAGCTATTGAAAAGCATGAGTGATAAATATAATCCCTGTCTACTAATTTAACCTTCCTCACATTTAACTATATAGAGATTATTAGGTATATAATAACGTACATAATTAAGTAAGAAATAACAATTCAGTTTCATTAATACATAAACATAACTTTTTTAAATATTATTTATGGAAATTATATTTCTCCAACAGCAAAATATATTGTAATCGGTGTTAATTATGTACCCAAATTAGCCTCTTAAAGCAATAAAGATGTTGTCAGAATTGATTTTTATTGCATACGATTTTATCTGCGGTCATTTGCAAGGAAGTAGTAATTTGGAAGGGTTTACAAGGTATAATAACTGGGTTGATTCCGTTGTTTCTCGCGCTTAAATAAAGACATCCGGATTGTAAGCATTCGCCTTAACTTATAATCAAAAAAGCTATTGAAGTAACTATAAATGCTTAAATTGCAGGTATTTTGCAAAGAATTAGTGAGGGGACTCTTATTCTATCTAAGTAATTGATGCTACTTTGAGACAATTGCACTAGTACTTAGAATTCTTCAAAATAACGAAAACATAAACATTAAATTTCGATATAAACGATGGTTAGGATTTTCGACAATGATAACATGAGGCAAACAATTCTTTAAATCATAGCTTTTAAATGTATTTCGTTACGACTAATTAATAAAAAGAATTGGAGCGTCCTTCAATAAAGAATTGCACGACTCATGATGCGAAGCATCAGAGAGTGCTTTACGATCGAATTTTTTTTTTATAATTTGGAAAGGTATATGATCCGTAAAACTTTGACTTCGAATCAGTGTCTTATATAGACGTGCAAAATCGTAAACATATAGGTGTAACATTTTTTTGACTTAAAAAGTATGAACTTTCATTACCAGTGAGTTGCACAACACATGACTGACTGTCATGTGGCTAAATAGGGCTGCGTCTAAGCTAATAGATCCTGCTCCTCTGTCCTTTCAGACTACTAAGACATAGGTAGTAATCCCAGGAATACCTTTCGCTATAAGATAACACTTATTACATTTACTTATTACTTATTGTTATGTAATTTAGAAGAAATAGTAGTGCTTAATTTAAGACCCACTCACATCACGAATGTTTTGCAAATTGTAATTTCTTTTGTCGCTTTGCTATATGATAAATTGGACTTACCAGCTCTGAGCGCGTCCATGGGTACACTGGGGTACGGTATCGAGTACGGGTACCCCTCCTTCCTCAGGGTCTTGGGTTTCCTCCTGGGTCGGTACTTGTAGTCTGGGTGCTCCTTCATGTGCATGGCTCGGAGGCGCTTGGCCTCGTCGATGAACGGCCGCTTCTCGTCTTCTGTCAGGAGTTTCCATTCGGCTCCTGGAGAGGAAAGTTTATGGTAGATATATTTGTTTTTGCAGAAGAAAAGATGGACATACAGCCCATTTGCACTTGCTCATGCAACAAGCTTTGTTGAAATTTCTTTTAAGTTTTTTTTTTGGTATGATCTCCTATTTGTGTTAATCCATAATAGATAATAATAATTAAACTAATCAGAAATGAAGTGCTACTTATCTATAACATACGTTTATTTTTAAAAGTTACGCCCATACCATAATCTGTTATACGAAAAATCTGGACATTATAATAAACATTAAATAAAGTATCATGGTCCGGGACAAAACCTATTTATAAAGACGTACAAAAATGAAATTGTCAACAAATATATTTCAGAAAACTAATCAAAAAGATTCGGACGAAAAAGGAGACAGAATCGGTTTCAACATTGTATTTTCATAAAAACGTAATAATGGCGGGCCCGCCGCCGAGTATCCGAAAGAAGGCATTTATTCCAGATATAAGAAAGGCATTGTAGCCGAAATATAAAAGATCACTAGAGAATACTGCTACAACGGCTTTGTGTACTGGAACAAATGTTTATAATAAACTATTATGGGAGAGACAACGGGAGAAAAGTAATTTGCTCTAACCATCCCTCATTGCGTAGACAATGGCTTTGAATCGATACAATATAATCGAAGGCACGAACGACCTGTCTCCCAGCTCGATTCAAGAGACCAACCCTTTGTCTCCCCCCATTTATAGAAGGCTGTATTCATCGCATCGATACCGTGGAGGGGCGCCACCGGCCATTGAAACAGACAAGACAATCCTGATTCAGGCGGGCATAAAAGCGAAAACAATGTCGCCAACATAGAAAGGAACAATCCGGCCGGAGGACCAACCGTTCTCTCGCTCATACACGCGTGTCTTTTCACCGGGAAGAGAGGGACAGACACAACAATGGCGGAAAGCGCCGCCTAATGACGAATTTGCGCTTTTCATTCCGCTACAGAAGTTTTTCCCGGTTCCTCATTATTGTGTCGATACTTCGGGGAGGGTACTCCCTTTTGTCGGTGGAATGATAAGGATCTTGTACTTGCCAATAATGCGTAACTCAAACGTAGGTACTGTTCAGCGATGACGGGCTATGATTTCTCTTTACAAATCTAATGTAATTTCCTTCAGCAAGTTGTCTGTTAACGAGTTCATATCATCTATAATTTTACTCGAATCATATTTATTTTTTCTTATCAATAAGTAATTATCATTCTCTTATACGCTCATAAACAGAATATTGTCTATATTTTAAATATCTATCTTCATGTTACACAATGATTTCTAATGCTAATAACGCTCTCAACACACTCACACACGTCAACCGATTCGCCACACATCACTTGCACAACTCGCTGAAACAAAGGGCATTAAGATCAATAAATGCAGTTCCATTCCACTTGTATTCAAGACAAACAAAAGGGCAAACGAATGCTAAAGCAGATCCTTTCAGAGCAGTGTCCTACTGTATAAATAAGCCTCGCAATTTCCCGTATTCCAACAACAACACTGTGCCACTCTATGTCATTCTCTGAGCTCGGTTTCGTTGGCATTGTGCGACACAATGCTCCTGTGTCGTCAGCTCGTAGAGAAGACTGACGCCAAGAATTTTTCCCTAGCTTTGTTCCAACTAGAATAGAGTCGCATAATGTGATGCAAATCACGTCTTAATGACATTGAGTGATGTGAATTAACATTAGCGGTATTTGTTTGTTTGTTACGGCGTTGAAGCTCTTTGCATCTTCAAGTAACTTCGTATGTTTACTATAGATTCTTAGGATCTAGAACCTTTTGAATTTATTTCTATTTCACCTTTTAGTCCTTACCACCGCGCTCATATTTGTCCCAAAGTATTTATGTAAAAGTTACAATTTGTCGTATGATGTGCTACATAAATTCTGATGGCCAAAATTTGCAAAACCAGTGTACTCTTAGTGGGAATTGAACTTTATATCTAAGTAGGCAATACAGGTAATATCTCAACAATCAGTGGGGTTCATAATTATGACACAATTCGAAGGTTTGTGGTTTATTTTAACTACTAATAACTAACCGAAGAATCCAAACTCTAAAATAAGTTACAAAAACCTTAAACCCGCGCAAATGTCTCAACATCTTTCATTCTTCTACATCGCAGACAAATATAACATATCACTACTTTCTCAGCAGTATAACAGGCCTGGCATAAATGAGTTTAAATTCTACAAAAAGGACGCCGAGTATTATTTTCATTTTAATTAACAATCAGCTATCGACGCGTGCCGCTACAGTGTTGCCACTCTACAATAATTATTTCCTACAGCCGTTCGTCTAAACAATGGTGGCGCTGGCAACATTGAATAATGGTTGTTCGAATAATGGAATGGGAGTATCGAATAAACGTTGGATCGTTGTGGCGTTTTCTTAATACATGATTTTGAGTGGGGATATTTGAATGGATTATGACTACTGGTGTTAGTGTGATCTTCATGGACAGAGTAAGTATTTGAAAAGGGTCTCCTAGTACTAGAGTGCGAAAATGTAAAGATACTTTCTTATAAGCAAGAGTGTCGTATATTCAAAGATTATTGCTAGTCACAAAAAGTCGCTGCACAACCAGCCGAATGCGTTCCCTCAATTTTTTTTGAGATTCACGTTATATCACAAATTGCCACGTGAAGACTTCTTCCCACTACGTTTCCAAAAGATCCACTCCAGATATTAATTCAAGGCTTTTCCGTAATTCTGTTATTGTAGACGTACTTACTACTGCCGTATTTAAATACCAAGAATCAACTAGAATACTGGCACTACAAGTATTTGTGACTTTGTTGTTGGCATCTGGAGCAGGTTATTGTTACATGAAGCGTTTCAAGTTAAGATAAGTCTTGTTTGAAATCGCGATAAACAAAATTGTCTATAAAGTTACCATATTTTTTTCAAAAGGATAATAATGAAATTAAATTATCACTGAGTAAACAAACTTTAGGCAGGCATAACTTCAAACTCCGCAACATTCCGTCACACAGAATTCTCAAAATCTCACAGCGCGCACTAGCCGGCCCCGTAAAGTAATGAGAAAACGATAAACCAACACGACCTGCAACCTCCAAAGGGATATTAGGGACGTTTTACATTACGCACCTTTGTGAGCGTCAATCGCGCACAAAACGCGAGACAAAAAACAAACGGAGTATGTAACACACTCACGTCAGCACAATGCCGCGCGCGACAAAGGACTTTCCTCTCTGCGTTGTATTAAAACGGCCATTGTACTCGGAATCGGACGAAAATGCTCTTCATTACTCTGAAAGCTTGTGTGCCATGCTACAATGGGGGGTGGAGGGGGCGAGCGACAAAGCCGAAGGAGGGCCACCCTTTCGTCCGGAAAATTGAAATGGTAAGACGTTATTTAGGTCATGATTTTATTAAATCTTAATAGATTCTTTTTTGGATGGTTTACGGATACTTTTGTTACGGCTATGTTACGGTTGGAATATAACTTTGCTGTAATTACCTATATTGTAAAAATATTTTAACGGGTAAAACGAAAGTTGCGTGTTGTCCATGTGTTTACTGGTAAAACATGTTGGGCAGATCGGAAAACAATATAGAAATACAATATCTTTGTTTAAATAAATTAGTTAAAACAAGGCAAACAGTAATAATAAATTTATCAGAGGAAAATTAAAATAAACGCAAATAGAGAAAAAAAGTTACCTACCTAATGACTGGATCGCGTGTTGAAAATTCTGATCATCTTACAAAGTTAGTACTAGATGGCATTGTATATGAAGCAAATAGTATTAATAATGCTCATGGGACACTTCATTTAAATATATTTATCAGATCTGTTGTAATATTTACCTTCTACTGAAATAGAACAAAAATGCTATAAGAAATTTAACGGTGATACCAAGAGTCATATACCTAGTAAAAAGGCGATTTATGCAACTCATGTATGAACATAAAGTTCTCAGGAGAATTTTGCCATACTCTACGCGCGTGTCTGCAAATGTTGAAGATGTCATTAGACAAATAAATTAGCAAAAAGATTCTGGTGCTTAATTCCTAGATTTAATCTGTCAGTGTTCCTAACACACCACGGCCACAACCACGGGTTACCTCACGGTCACTGGATAAAACAAAAAAAAATGAAACCTAATTTGATTCTCTGAATAAAAATACCTAGTTTTTTTATACTCAGCCTTGCATGTAACCTTCTAGATAGAACAGTGATGCTCTACTAACTCCCAACAAGACATCTTACAGCAGACGCACAGACATAAAGAAACTAGATAGATCTAGATAGACCACCCATCGTTCTGAAGGCTTTGTTAGGCATTCGTTTGATATTCACTGAGTCGGAAGGGTATTGTGCGATTGTACACCACTTTGAAAGTAAATGCTACCCGTGGGTATGTAAGTATGTCTATTGTTGTTACATAGTTTCAATGTATTCTCCTTCCTATCCCTTTCCTATCATCTTGTAATGCTGGCATTCATTTATTATTTTCTGCTTGCGACCTTTGTTAAATAAAACTCCTATATCAATATCAACTGTGATTGGGACTGTTTCTCTGCTTCGCACGGGTCTTCTCTTAGACCCCTATAACAATGGAAAGGCACGTCGCCAGTATCCAAACGAAATAAATATATGGCGACAAATTGGCGACATTATCAAATCATTACATTAACAGGGATGAATCTGTTATATTTCAAAAAGCCTGAGCGTTTCTGATTGTAAGGCCAAGGATTAGACAACAGCCAACAACTCTAGTCAACTGCGGTAATCTTAAAAGCTTTCCTCTCGATTTCCTCATAGTTGTAAGTTGCTTTCCCAAATTCACACGACTTCGAACTCACGACTTATTACAAGTGCAGCTATTTACCGTTTCCAAGAATTCTACAGGTAAATTAATAGCATTACATTGGGATATATGTCTATTGAAAGGCCTCTTCATGTTATAATCACTTCAATAGCTTTTAGGAATTTGCCGTTAGAAACAGTCAGTACTAATTCTACTGATTGATAATTTGAACTAACTTCGCAAACAATACAATTACTGAAGAAGTAAAATTTATGAGACGCGGTTTATGTCCCTAAGAATGTTGGGCTATTTCCATAACATTTCCAACAAACAACTAGTCCAGTAAACAAACTATGTTTAGCTTTTTTGTCAAAATCATCAGAAATCTAAAGGCAGTTAGATTATAGTTTCCGATCGCCTGTTTGGCAATTGCGTCCAATATATAGAAAAAGCACAAAGAAACCCAACACAATCGTCAATCGAAACCATGGCGGAACCGGCGATAACTTTCGATCAGGAACAAAAACACTAAACGAATAATGTCAATGCATTATTCTTATTTTACGACTAAATACATTCAAGCGGAAAATATGCAAAAAGAAAACGTGGCGACTTTTTACATTGTAGGCCGGGAGCCGGCCACAATATCCGTCAGTGTACGTTGGCACAAAAGGCTGTAGTAATTAAACAACGGTGCATAGAGGGCGCTTTTCGTGAACAACAGGAGAAGAGAGGCACAATATGGCAACAAGAGTATTTTTGTTGCGTGCCCCTGACAGCGGGGCGAGGCCTGGCACCGCGCGATAAGCCTCCCTATGTTTAAGTATACGACTTATGTACGAGTAACAGTTGGTACATACAGTGTAAACAGTAACACACCTTGTTAGCTGAAATGCATTTTATATTTTATTCAGCCGAGGTGTTTTATCAAGTGTGGGTTGGTGTTTACGGTAACGCTTCTAAACAAAACATTTTATACTGTTTCTTTAATCTAATTTTAAGTCAGATGTAGCATAAAGTTTTTAAGTATATTAATTAAGATTATGATGAAACTTTTTTCTTACAGATGAATGCTTGAGTTGTCAATGTATCATTAGAAATATAAATAAGAATATTGCTATTTGATTGCAGTGAATATTTATTATTGCACTTTAGAATTAGACTGAAAGTCAGATCCAGTAATTAATGAGCAATGAGCAATCTTTTAATAAGCCGAGAATATAAATCTAATTTAGATCAAAGAAGCAATAATTCAAACCTAAGTGTTCACGTATTATCTTCACATAGTACAGTAAGGAAATAACAATACAATTGATTTGAAGTTGATTTTACTGTGCCTATTATCGAAATCAAATAACAGTTTGCATTAGCAACAATGCAGGTGGTATCCGCGTGGTCTAGACTTCACCTCAATTGATCACGCTGCGTGCGGAATCCAACAAAAAATCTATTATAAATTAATTCGGAGTCCATCAAAATAAAAGATCATTTACGACGCCGGCTGCCGTTCTAGCCGAACAAAATAGTGCGTCATTCTATCAGTACCACATTATAGTCTGCTTTAATAGAAACCTTACACACAATGCTTAGTTATTTGTGCCGGGCGTACACACTGCCGCCGAAAAAACGTAACTTTTGTGGAAGCACAACGGGGTTCTTTACACGATTACGAACGGGCCTGCCATTGGACATGCCTTCCACTACGTCGGATTATAACCAATGGAGAAAGATAGCTCCGGTGGTTTAATTACTGCGGCCGCAAAAAACGGGGCGAGTGAAACAAAAAACTCGAAAAAACTTGTCTACATAAGGCGGGCGAGGAAAATCGCCGTAAATTGGATTCGGAGCGACATATGCTATGTAACAGTGGATTTTCAGTGTGAACGATTCAAGGGATAATGGTAATGACGTTATTGAGGGCCGTGTGAAATTAATGGAGCTGGTTAATTTAGCTGCGCTTATAATTAGTGCGTGACGACCCAAAATACCGTTCCCTTTTTTAATCGATCAATAATGAAAATAACGTTTATTGGAAACTTTTATTTCTTTCACAAGAATACAAAATTCTCTCACGACCATTAAGTCTTTAAGCTCTTTGCCTACACTAACCAATTAATATTTTATCTTCAGTATTAGTACAAAGATAAGTGTAACTTTTCCGTTGAGATACACTGCATGCTTCTTAGGCTAACAACAACAAAATAGTTCGAATTATTTAATTGGTCTCAAGGAATGGAACCAAAGGAAAATTAGCAAATTCGACGTTTCACGTGGTAGGGTTGCATCGATAAATGGAAACCAATTATAGGAACTACAATGTCCCGCCCCACCTTTAATTAATATTAACTACGGAGCAACGCCCCTAACAGTTGGCTGAGGGCAATGCATCAGACACTGAACACAAACACGACTGATAACACATGGGTTTAAAGGATGACGACCAGACTTATCAAAATGAAAGCGAGCCAATCAATGGACCAAATGGCTATAAGGTTTTTAAAACATGAAGGCGATTTCTTCTGCATCGTGATCAATATCACAATCTAGCGGGTAGAGCTGATCAACCGTAACTTCTGTTTGTTGCGTTAAAAATAAAATATAACATTGAAAAGCTTTTCTTCGCCTGTAACTGCCTGCTCTTACTTTTCTGTTACTGTTGTTATATCGTTTATGTTGATGTTATTATTAGTGTACAAATTTAGTTACTTCTTTATGAATATGTTTTATGGGATTTATTTTCGTAAACAGGAAATGTTTGTTTCGATTTATTGATTATTAAAATATAAAGTAATAATAACAGAATAATGTTAATGTTACAATGCATTTCATAATGGGTCAGAACAAGGCGAACAAATATATTGTACACTTATTCCACCTAATATATTATGATTCACATATGTGTGACATAGTATGCAATTTTTTATTTCAATGCAATATAAAATTAACCGATATATTAAGGATTTGAAATTTGCCAACGAAACGAAATAAAAGAGACGTATTTATTATTATATATAGTGCTCCCTGCACATGTAGTGTTATACTTATCGTTAATGTTATATTTATACTAGCAGCTCGAACAGATATATTCGCGGTCCACAGCGCCAGTGTGTCATACGCCCGCCGTCGTAAAAAGATACGCGAGCATTGTTTGCCGATACCTTTGTTACGCGCATCGACATTTGTCGGCCGACATTGCGATTGGTTTCGCAAACAAAACGCGTTTTGTGCGTCGATTTATTAACGCCAGTGTAAACAATACTGTACACCCGTTGATTATCGACAGGTACCTAACGACAGATGGCATTGTGTACAGATGAGAACGGGAAAACTGCTCACAATAAATATGAAATTGTACGATTCAGGGCAATACGATCGGACGCTGTTTATTGTAATTCGTACGTTTTATTGCGGATCGTGTTTGCGTGTTGAATTATTGTTAATTGTATTATTTCGTCGTTTTTATGTAGCTGTTTTTGATTGCAATTGTGCATTAAATTTATCTTTCAATTAATATAAATTTTGGCTTCACAAACAAGAGATATGATTCAGCTTTAAACTTTAATAATTTAAATGAAATTAATTGTCACTTGTTTCCAAACGAAAACCGCATAAAATAGCCTCCTGGCTGATGTTAGTTCATAAAATTTTAAAAGGTGTGTGAAATGTCCCTACCACTTGACCAGTGGCAATAGTGAATAATGGCCTGACCCTTCTCATGTGAAAGGAAATTCTTGCGCATTAGTGGGACAGTAATGGGTTGATTTAATGATGATAATGTTTTTGCATTTTAGTTATCCTTAGGTATTGCCAAGAATACTTTGCTAAAAATAATCAAATATTTCTTTCGGTTTGAACAGTCCATTTCTAATGTTTGCTTTTTCAATTTTTATACAAGCCTTTTACGAAATGATAACCAGTTTTTAGACATCAAGAAATCTGGCTTTGATGACCATAGCTGAATCGTATTCAGCTAACCATTTGTAAACTGACAATACAAATGTATCTATACAAAACGGATTATATAAAAACCGCCTCACTAAATATAAACTGCTCCTGAAAACAGATTCGACAGCAACATCGACTTATATACCCTACAACTAACATACAAGAACGGCTAGTGTTAAAAAGGAGGGGAAAATAGAAAATGGCGTTTCCTCTCGCCGTCACCGCCAGAATGGCGGGCGCGTTGGTTTTATTTTTCCATACTCTTCCGGCCGTGTCTCCCCTTTTCTGAACATTTTTAAATTCTCTGTTAGACTGGATTTTGCTTACATTGGGTCGTTGATTAATTCGGTGGCCGGTACCCCGCTGCGAGGTTCTGCCGGTTGATTGCGTCCTTTTTTTACGGTTAGCGGACTTTTTGTCCACCGGTTTCTAAGGCACGAGACACGTTCAGTAAACGTCTATGTATAATGAACCCGCGGTCGTGTCTTACGCTAAATGAATTTCGATAAAAACTGATCTGATAATGGACGTGTGCTTTATAGGCGACATAAGCGTTTTCCTGTTTTGTCAAGTGTCGTTTATTGGGTAGAATTAATATTTTTAGCGTGACAAAGGTCTAAGCAAATTGGTTCACTAAAACACGAGTTCTCTTAATTAAAAATAATAGGAACAAAATTTTTAATTTTTCACTTAGTATCATAAAATATATGTTTTTCTTTTTTTATTTTATAGATACAATAATGTTTTTAAAACACCATCTTTCATACTAATTTTATGAGAAATCGTTTACCCTCCATTCATTTAGATGATAGAAATAGTGAAGTTCAATCGGGCAGTTCTTTCGTTTTTCGGGAAGGCTTTGGATTTTGTATGGCATGAGACATAATATGACATAAGACGACCTCACGAGTTCCTAATCTATACATATGATGCTTACAAATGTCCAATGACTATTTAAATATACGAGAGGCACATAAAGTGGTTTAGGCTCTTAGAGGTGAAATTGGCACCTGCTTCTATTGTTTTTATTCAATTAGGAAATAGCGGGGGTACCCATACCTAATATCTTGCATCAATTTCCATCAACAATGGTAGTTATTGAACTTATGGAAACTAAGCCCATTGAGGGTTAAGGTGAGTACGATTGATCAATTTGCAATCACAATGAGCCCTCATCTTAGAGGGATTAAGGAACTGCTTCACAGACAGCGAGGAGCGAGCAACGAGTTCGAACTGTACTTACCTAAATAATACATTTTAATAATGACAAATTTATAGTCCGCGCCAAACTTCTAGTCCGCTCTGAAGCTGTTGCGAGCAGGTGTAGTCATACAATTTGCTATGGCGACGCGATTCATTTATATATTCAGAGCGGACCAGCAGGTTTACGCGGACTATGCATATAAATCTTCTGACTATAAAAATAAGACAAGTGCACAAGGTGTGTCAAGATGCAGCTGAATTATCCCACACCATAACCAAAAATATACGTTTTTTTATTTATTTATATATTTATTGTAACACAAACACAAGGTTAAGGTACAACAGGGCAAACTTAATGCCTGATGGCATTCTCTACCTGTCAACCCTTGGTGAGTGGAGAAAATTTTGTAGTGCAACTATGACGACACCAAAGCTACAAAAACTAATAAAAGCGTATAACAGAGACTACTACCTAACTATAATTAAATTTGGCCAATGACTTAACACCTCTATGACCTGCATAGTGTTGGTTCTATTATTAGATACAGTGTTACAGATTACTTTACTAATGTTGATTTCACGAATTATTCATATTAATAAAATATGTAAAGTAAAATAAAGCTAACATAGCCATTACACGTGTTTTGTCAACTTTCATCGCTTATTATGAAGCAAGTCATTAATAGCGAATAGATTTGCATAATATTTAGAACATTTGAATGATAGTGAGGATGTTGAAATTGGAATTGTCCATTAATGATCAGTAGTCAAGGATGTAATTTGTGAAGCTTTTAAAGTGTAAGTGTACCGGAAGGTCTAGCGAAAGAGATCTATAACCATATCTACCAATTATTATAAAAACAAAAACCCGATTTAAGTAATCGGATTTTAAACATATCTATATCACCAGTGTTTACTCCCGCAATTTAGATGATTCCAATGAAAATTCCTATGTTAAAAACCATCATGACGTTTATAGGACGTGCCAAATGCGACATACATACCGACATACAACTGATAAACATTACCCTCTGCAGGCGGCTAAAAAGATTAACTATTCATTCAAATCAAATCAACTTTCAACTACATATATTATCCAGATCTATGAAACCTTTTGTAGGACCGCAACCGGGGGGGTTTTAGTGGGGTAAGAGTCCCACATAACCCTGTGTCGCTCCCACGGCACCGGGTACCAAAAAAAGGTTCAACTACATATATTATCCACATTTATGAAACCTTTTGTAATTAGAAATAACGCCTTCTAGTTTCGACAGGATAAACAATTTACTTATAATAAAGTTTCTTACCTAATCTCTTTGAGATCTCGGAGTTATGCATCTTTGGGTTATCCTGAGCTATCTTCCGCCTCTGCAGCCTCGACCACACCATGAACGCGTTCATGGGCCGCTTGATGTGCTCCTCCTGGGTTTTCTTCTGCTGGCTCTGGCCGTTCATGGATATGCCCATGGTGCCAATCGCCCCCATAGCTGACATCGGACCCATGGGAAAGTGGCCCATCGCGCTCCCATAGCCGCGATCACACATCGCACCAGCGGCACTGTGAACAGAAAGAGATAGTGAATAATCTATATTATAAGACTTATAGGTACACTCATATAAAAGACAATTGTAGATAGTCGGTGATTGTTAATAATAGGTATTCTTTCTTTTATGTCTTTCATTGTATTTAGACTATTTTACTACTTACCAGCTCAAATTTTAGGAAGTAGAAAAAATAATATAGACACGAATTGTCCTTTCCTGATTAAATAGGTTAAAAGCTTAAAAAATAATATCTAAAGATTAATTAATCCTACCAAATAGTATCTAACCTACTTTTAGAAGGGTTTGGTATTTACATTGTATCGAGACAGTAAATAATAGATATCTAATATATAACAAAAATATACCTAATGTGCTACCTATTTTTTACAGAAAATATACTTATATGGTACCTACTCATCTAATGGAACTTGTTCTGATAGATACATACATCGAAGACCAATCTTACCTCAAAGTTTATGAGACGAAAAACTGAGAATAGAGGTTTATACGCCTTTAAAAACCTAACTATCTAGTGGCAATTACTAGTCCATAAATCAAAAAAATGATTAAGCATACATTTACATCAATTGCAGTTTTACAAAAAGCTAACGCGTGCTGCATACATTTACATACGGTTTTGGCAATTAATGACACGATTAATCACCATTGAAATATTTATAAGTTCATAGAAATTCGAATTTACAGGTAAGTATTTAACTTATGTCAATGACCGACTGACGAGTATAAATTCGCAATATTTATCTATTGCAAATATGACATGTTTGAGGATTTTATGATTTGACTGCGGAGACACCCACTACGCCGCATGTATGTCTGCTTTATAGATAACAGTATCTACAGCTGTTTTGATTTAAAAATGTAATTAGATAGACATAGGTGCGAGGCGTTCCAACGTTGTCCGTAGAAGTAGCACTCGCATAGTCAATGTCAGATAGAACTCCAATCCTATATTAGATAACCAGACGAGTGACCATTTATCAGGTGCACTGTATTATAACTCCAATAAAAGTTACAATATAAATTCAGCAATGTTATAAAAATTTAAAGCAACATTAAAAAGGTAATGTCACACCCCACCAGTAGGTGACTATTGTTAGGGCCCCCACACACAGAACACGTGCGCCGTAACAATCGCAACTTTTAATATTCGAACGACAATTACTGTGATCATAAAGTGGAAAATATTAATATCATACGTAAGAAAGAGGGCTCTGTACAAATTGGCTGCTTATGACACGAGAGGATCCATGTTTCTGATTGGTCCAATCCCCCTTTTAATGACTTACCTGCTCTTCAAACGTAATGCGTGTAAGTAAGTCGTTTTTGGATTTGTGAAGTAGGAAAAGTGTTCTTTAATTTAATTGACGGAAAAGGACTTTAAATGCCAGTGGTAGCAAAATACGACATATTGAAGGGATTTTCCTATGTGTATACTTCTTAACCGTGCTTGATACCTATATTAAATGTTTGCAAATAATATAAATCAGAATTTCTTGTAAGTATATATTTTATTTCTGTCGAACATCTTGTGTATATATTTAGTAAAATACCTGTCATTAGTAATACTTCCAAATATAGAATGGAATTTCTTCAATTGTATATTTATCAATAAACAACATGGAATATAAATAAACGAGTTATAGTTACGGGCATCTAATGAAATTACCAAGCGACCGAAATATTGATTACAGACCGACCACATCCTACCACAATTGCCAGGTCCAACCACATTCAAACTACAACAAATCAACCGGATGCCGACATAATACATAACCACAACAACATAACAAATTAGCACGGGTAATGCCAAATCGCAAATCAGTAATTAACTCGACGAAACCATTTACAAATTAACGCGCGAAGCTAAGTTGGGACAAAACGAAACGAATCAAACGGGGTACTCGAATGAGATATTACGAAATTAATATGTTCAAACCACGGTACGGCACGAGGGTGGCGTTTAGGGTGCCTGCAACTGGGCGTTTTGTTGAAGCGTCGGAGCGTCAGCCGCGTGCACTTCAGCGGCTGGCTGTTTGTAAAATGCCTACGTGAGCCATTGGATTGAATGCTAATTAAGGAAAATGTTTTTACATAGCGTTGCACTTGGTACTGTGCATGGGACTGTGTGCGCTTAGGTTATACTTATTCAAAAACAAGCATATACATATTTACTATCATAATACAGCAAGGATAAATATATCGAAATGCATTTGAAATAAGTAAATGCTATATATGGTTCGATAAGTAAGTTAGAGTTATTTTATTGATAAGGAAAGACTAATTAAAATTACGTTTTTTATCTAAAATAAAAAATATTTGCGATACACGTTTTAAGGAGGGAGGAGGAAGAGGTTGTTACCTTTACCCTTGCCACTAAATTTTACCAATCGTACCTATCCGATCTACAGTGTACGTTTGTGTAACAGAATATACAAGTTTTGAAAGCTATAATATAAAATGCCTACATCCGTATAAATATAAATTAATTTTGTTTAATTTTTTACGGTGTTATTTTTAAAGGCCAATAAGTAAATATATCGCGTTAATAGGTATCAAAATCACAACATACTAGCGTTTTGACCACTCGATCACAGCAACGCCTCATATGCAGGCATCCTTATTTGCAAAGACACCCATAACTAATACTTGCAGCATTGACTAAATGTATTTTGGATAACATATGCATAATCATTGTCGCCCCAACGAGGGTGGGGTTTCTACCTAATTATTTATTGGGCGGAATATACGGTGAGTGTCATTATCATTACAGTCTGTTATATTATAGTAGGTTTTGTTTTGTTTTAATTATATTAGTTATAGGAAGTAAAATTAAAACCAAAATATTATTTCATATCTGCAATATAGTGCTTACAGTGTGATCATATCTCGTTATGCCAAGACACGTCTCATACGACTCAGTGGGTATAATATTGAAAAACACACTCTCAAGACTTACGCGATGCACTGCAACAGCAATACAAACAAAAGGGCCTGTACCTTGTATTGCATATTACTACATATAAGTAGTAGTTATAGTACCATTGGAAAATCTTCGCTAACTACATATGTCACACTATATAAACCATCTTTGCATTCCGATATTCATCTTCATAAACAGTTTTCAAAGAATTACGTAGAACGCCAAATATTAATGAGTTCAAATTTAATCTATATCTCTATGTCAACTTCTCTAATTAACGTGCTACATTTTAGAAAAAAAAAGTTCCAGTTGCTCTTCCAGGTTCCATTTTTATAATGTTGAAGTAACAAACTAATACGCAGTCCACCTCACTCACTGGTGGTCACTGCTGTCTGTGAACATTTCGACTCTAGTAGGTACGTTCTACTCCTTGAGGTTCTACCTGAAGCCAATCACAGATCTTGAGGACTGAGATGTATGCACATAAATGTATATAAAATATGAACGGTGTAATTAATATTTATTTGCCATCGTATGGCGCGTAAGACCAGTAACTAAGGAATGTTACCACCAACATGTTCGGACTGAATCGCAGTAGTCATTTTTTGTCCCACACGCAAGAAGATTCTCAGAATAATGTATTTGGGTCAAAAAGCCCCTTCTCTGAAATATGTCAATATTTGTCACCGGCTGCCGCCTGCAATTCTATTCACGGGTTTTTACATGTGTAGGCATCCTGCGACAGAAGGGTTGTTTGATGACTTTTGAGACCTTAGTTTACATTTAGATTACGAATTTCTGAATACCCACAAATCCCACAATACCTGGTATTTAGAAATGTTAGACGAAAATAGGTTAGGAATTAAGATTAAGGATATTTTAATCAATTTCTAATATTGATTGATTCTAACATCGATCATTTAAGCCGGTATGACTAAAACACGTGAATTGTATTGAAGTTCTTTATATGAAGACAATAAGTATTAAAAGGATTTTTGAAAATCATTTCGTACTTGATAATGCTCGTAGAAAAAATAGTACCTATACAAGGCACAGTAATATATTTTTTCAAATCATTACAGAATATACGAGAATTTAAGATGAAAGAACAGACAAGTTACGAACTATAGGTGCATTCATAATATTATTAATTATATTTTTTTTATTTAGTCCAGATTGTAGACTACAAAGAAATGCCTATAACGTACATATATTATGACAAAAAGTTAATAAAACACAATGTTTCAATTTAAACAGATCACTGCACGTGTAACCTATTATTTGAACGCTAACAAAGATCCCAACCGGCGCCAAAGTTTGTTTCTAGGAAAACCGCCATTAGCTATGTCAAATTGCTTTTTTGTCAACGCAAATCAATTTAAACGGCTAAATGAGCACAAAACGTTGTGTCAGCACCAACGTGATACGTGTCCAAATTCTTCATACAATTGTTTGTTTCTATGGCGACAAATGGACTAAAAGAGCTCGATAATTTTGTCCAATCGCTCAAAGTTTGGCCAATTATGTAGGCTCAGATAGATATAGATAACTGAGATAATTTATTAGATATTATAAGTAATCACTTTACTATTCAAACATATTAGGAGTCCTACTTGGCCGAACACAGACATTTGTTTATCTACTAGGCGGCCCAAAATCACTTATTATGTAAACCAATTTATTGTTAAAGAAATAAATATTTTTGATTTTTTTAAATCATGTAACCTGTATGATTATTGTTGCTAAGACCATTGATAGCAGGAGTCCTATCTAAAACTGTACTATGCTTATAATATCAGTTGTTATCAAGAAATTTAATAATAGCTACGTGAAATGTGATTTTGATTAAAACATCCGGAAATAAAAAATCTGAAGGAAACTTTAACAAGTCCATCCGAGCTTAAGAGGCCATGGAAAGCGGATATAAAACCATAAAGCACATCGTTGGATACCACATAGGTAGTTTAAAATCATCAGACAAAATAGCCCCAACTTTCTCCGCTACTCCACATTTGAGCACATAATATGCTCCAGGCTTCCTCCATTTGTACGTGGCCCAACTCTACAGTGACACAAAAAGGCTAGCACAAACGAGCCTTCAGAAGTGCTCTGTCCATCAAATACTAACAACAGAAGACTGAACTACAACGGAGACGTAACCAAACAAGCTACTGTAAACTACTTAGAGGCGGCACCGCACTCTCTTTGTCTGACCAATTAGCACGCAGGCTTCGAAATACCTCAACGATTCGGAATCTCAAAACGGATTCGTAATTTTGTATTTGAGTTTGTCCAGCTCGTTTGCTGTAAGCATGTAGTTAATGTTCCTGTTTAACCGACGACAGGTAGCGATATCGATCGACTGTCATACACATCTATCTATCAAAGGTTATGCTACCAAGAATAGAAATTTGACATTTCTGCATTAGTACCTACTAGAAATTTTAATTTTGATGATATTCATTGAATTATTGATAAAAATTAGATAGTTTAATTATTATTTATGACAGGTAATATCGGTTATTATTTATTTATGTACCAAACGCGTTACAATATTTCTTCGAGGTAGTTACGATTTATGATGTTGGACAATGGATATACTTCCAACATCCAGATTAAGTTAATTTACTAAGTCTATCATACCACGTCCAAGTTTTTATTACAGTAGATTAAGTTGACAATTTAGTCTTCAAGTTAGTGACTAGTTAGACAAGTTAGTTTAGTGTCAATGGTAGAGAAACCCCATAATACACCTCAGAAACGTTACCACTTCCAATAAGACTGTCACAAACGAACATATTTCCACGCGTCGAATCCCAAAATAACGGCAACATCTTCGTTTTCGCTATGTTCAGGTACTTTTATGTAAGCTTATTATTTCGTCAATATTTTCGATGACCTTTTCTTGGCAGTGGCACACCTCCCTTACATAAAACGTAGCTCGTAGCCTCATTACGTCGTTCGTTATTTTGCTTGTGAAGACGTCGCGAGCTTCAAGCTTCACGTTACGTCCGAACTTACATTTGTTTTCTTACCTGCCTCTTTATTTTCTTTCAAATTTCCTCCTCCGATTGTTGCGAAATCATTGTTGTGATATTCAAGTCATATTGTGCTTCCTGTAATGTTTGTATATTTAGATTGATTGAAATGTTCAGTAATATGCAAGTCAGCTTCACTTCAATCGTCTTGGGCATGACAGTTCTGGCCAACTTCATATTGTAACTGTGTTCCTACTTCTGGATGTCTTAATAAAATTATATTTGACTTAAAATCTTCAAGTCGGAAATTTACATATCAGCAGCAGCATCATACTTTTAACATTGTCTATTTTTATTTTATAATTAAGTAGAAATCTTAAGTATTATGATCTCTGTGAATACTCTTCAACTATGTTTAGTTGATAATATCAAAACAAAACATATCCGATATCACACTCAACTCAACAGTTAGTACATAATTTCTTAACAAACGTACAACTGATAAGCTTGTCGAAACATTGCCCTTCCATCATACGATCTTCACAACAACGCATACATTCCGCGATTTTAAATCTAAACAGACAGACAACGTATCTATCAGAGAAATCGTGTAGCCGCCGCCGCTAACGAGCTGCGCATACGCACCATGATCGAATGTTTGCACGCGGCGAGAACAGAGGGCGCGGATTGTTTTACCGGCTACGAGCTATTGACGTAACATGTACCGCTCGTCTTGTTTCTGGAGAATCATGCGTTAAGGCGATAGGCACGTTTCGAAGGGAAATCTATAGGTTAGATGGTGTCGGTAGATTTTGTTTGTGTGCGATATTTGTTAGATTATTTTAGCACATTGATCAAAACAACTGCTAACAGTAACTAGTACCTATGATTCGTTTTTCGAAGACTTCTATTAGTCTTAAAATTAGCAGCGCATCTGTCATCAATGTTAGATTATGATTTCTATTTTATATGACATACTTTTATACATGTATGTAGTTACAAGTTACAATATGCCCTTAATATCAAGCTGCGTGCTCGTTTGTAATTCAGGTAGCATTAAAATGTACGGGAACATGTTGTAACATGGGTATCTTATGGATATGGGTAACTTTCTTCCATCACGAACTATGTTAAGTACTTATCTCGAAAGGGATTAGCAAGTAAATATTAATATGCACTATGAATGGACGCTTACGTTATTTCATGATGAGGTGACTACCATGCAATGGTTAGTGATGTAGATCTATATGATAGATAGATTTTAAATAGTACAAAGTTAGCAGGATGGTTTTGGTAAATTATAATTTTGGGAAAAATCTATTTCTATTAATTGTTAAAACATGATTCTATGGTAAGGAAAAATATTTTTTTTAATTTATAAAGAAAATAAAAGAAAATTATTTTTTTATTTCTTTGTGTGTGTCCATCACTTTCACAACAATGGTTCCAATGTTAAAAAAAATATGCGAACAGCGGTAAATATAAGCAAATATGGGTTCAATAGGTACGATTACCTACGTGAAGATCTTTCCACAATCCAAACTTGCACTCAGTTGGTTGGTACGTTTATTTGTATATCTTTTCATATACCCAGCCACTAATATTTCGAAACGATATACATAGCTACTGTTGAGCTTTTTCCAGCTTTTGTATTCCAGCGTCAAATACGAACAAAATACATGCTAATTAAAGGTTGAGTACCTATGCGTCTCGGGACCCCTGCTCAAGAGTGCTGCTTGTTAATTACCGTTCGACTCGTCAAGTCATGAAACACCTAAAGTTTAGAAACGGGTACTTTTGCTTCCAGACTTTCCAATTTAGTTGACGAAATCATGACTACAACATAATATTATGTAGTTTGGTGATAAATTGTTTTAAGGTCAAAGCGACAATCAAAAGTTATAGAAATACCTATATAGAAGTTTTAGGACCATAGGGTTATGTTACGTTTCTGTCAACCTGCATGACATAATGGTCACAAATGTCACAACTGTATTGTGTATGATGCAGAAGATTCCGAAATCGACTTCTGGTCACGCAAACATGCAAACGAAGCATTTATTCATTCATTTTCATAGCGCCCACGGGATCCTAGAGTAGGTAATAGAGTAGTTATACCTATAATATAATATACTTAATATTTTTAATGAATGCCATGCAAATGACATATTCATAAGAATCTAAGCACCCAAGTTCACTGTACGCAACTTCCTACGCCACAGACACTTAACTAAAAAACTAAGATCAACGACCTAGATCCTAGGTTTACATTTTTTATCTTTCTATACGTAAGTAGAGTTAAAGTCAGTAAATTTATCGTAATTAATACAGTAGTTTTGGTGAGACTAGCTTCTTCCGCACTAACTAAAATTATAATTATTAGGTAGTTTAAGTTTCTCTTAGTTTAAGATGTATTTAAGGCATCTCGAATTGTTGTATAATCATGAACAATAGATTTTTTTTAATTTATTTTAGACTCCAACTCTATTAGTCGATAGGTGAAGGTCTTAATCTAAAATGTTTTCCTGATTCCTTTAGTTTTCGCATTACTTAAAACGAAGTCAGTGTCAATTATCAATCAGGCTTTGCTAGGGTCAATAACACGTCGGCGCAACAAAGCCTAACCACCATTGTAAAAGTGTAAGATAATAAAGGTCCTTTACGATCCCCGCTGTAAAGATCCCCGATTGTGCCTTCATTAGGCGATATGAAAACACCTAATTGCCATTTACAAGTCTGAATAATTCTGTTATAACCCACGTTGTGGACTGGTGTATTTTTGCCTCAAATTCACGTAGTGGTGGTGTATGCCCAGGCTTTCCCCGCTTGAGAGAAGACTCACATCCATGTAAGACTAAATATACCTAGATTTAGTGGTAAACTTATTATCTATATACGTATGTAATGTAAAAAGTTACATTGTATCTTTATCCTAACTTATTATTAATAAATACACCTGTATCTATGCTGCTTTTGTGCAGTAAGGTAGATATAATTTGAGAACCACTAGACCTGAAAAACTATTATTTTAATAGGGTATCCCTAGGTTATCTGATTTCATTACATTTAAGTAGCATATAGCATTTAGTTAGCAACATATGAAGCGAAGGTTACTAGCAATAACCATTTTAGATCCTGTTGTAAGGAATATCGTGGCGCAGACGCATTCGCGGCAAAAGCATACGCACGGTAAAGTGCAGTGCAAGTGCATAGTTCAAGCTAGTAAAACCGCCGGCACATTACTTAGAGTCAATAAGTTAAGTTTGAAGTATCCTTCGTATACGGCGACGCCATCATCTATTTCTGCCTTATTGAAGCAGTATTTAATCCTGGGATGCTAAGTAGCAGGTAGCTGGGCAGCTACTTCTAAACTGCCTAGATACATAAATAAGTATAAGGACAATAATAATAATTAGGTACTGAGGAATGAGGATGAATATTTAATTCTGATTGATATTATACTTAATGCAAGAAGCATTGTAGATAACAGCGCGTCCACACCCGTCATTACAACGTTTATTTAGTTTAAATACAAACACACATTTAATACGTCATTAATTTCGATACCTTAACGCACCTATTAGTATACAAATTAGCATCAATCCCCGTTGGAATGCAACGTGAGAAGTGTTAAAATACGCGAAAGTTTACATTATTATTGTCGAGCCGAATGCAACGGGTAACGCTAAACATGGACGATTAAGTCGTCACAATTTACGACATAATGGCAAGCTTACTGGATTGCTGGTAATAACGTTTCTAATAATACATTTTGAGAAAGCTTTGGACGACCGGGACATGGGGAGCGAATAATATAGGATGGAACTTAAATAATACGGATGTTTATTATGTAAAACAATAGCATGGATAGATTGTGGAGATTGTAACTCGATTCCTTATGTCTACTTCATAGAAATTCACATATCTATCTAATTTTGGGGGTCTCTTAGACAGAGGTACAAAAACAGTTACAAGACATGTATGCAGACTGAAAGTAGACACATAGTAGGTATTACAAATCAGATCTCAATCAGTCAGATTTGAAGGTGGTAGAACCCTTTGTGGTTCGACTCCGGCGGCACCACCGCCACATCTATTTCTACCTAATAACAGCAGTGTTAGGCGCTGCTGTGTTCCGGTTTGAAGGGTGTGGTAAGGGAGACAGACTTTTCCGAGGCGTTCCAGCTTAGTCCTCAGGGGTAGCGGCGCATCTGTGGCCGACCTCAGGTAGGAATATCTAATCCTATCTGGGGTTGATTACAGAAGTCCATGGGCGGCGGTGGCCACTTACCATCAGGTGGACTGCATGCTTGTCTGCTACTCTTATATTATAAAAAAAAACTATAGTCGCATTTGAATTAACATCAGATTGTACTTCTATAGATACAGGTACCTATAGCGTTCATAACAGATGTTTATCGATACTAATGGCAAGTTAATATCATATGGTTATTGTGTGTTTATTACGTAGGTAAGTACGTACTTCCTGAATTACAAAAATGTTTCAGCCAAAATGAACTCAATCGGATAGGCTAAGTAGGTATATTACTTCAGCATTACCTGAACTTATTTTTGACATACCAATTCAATATATACCTATCCACTTTTTCTATCTGTCCACTGGCACGTAAGTAACTCTGATAAGGTTGTGTCAAAATTTCTAACTGGTTCCATCTCCGCCGGTAGGATAGATAGGCAAATGGATACGGTGTTAGAGACAAATCTTATAGGATACTTTCCAAAAAATGTGGGATGTCTGGTAAGAACATATGAACGATTATTATCAATAGGACGTAAATAATAAGGTCTTGTAAGTTAATAACCGATCCGATTAGTGAATTACTAACCCGGTCTGTTTTATAGGTGATTAGTGAAGAAGGCGTAGATTTTTCTTATCAGATACATATATTATGTAGATAAATATAAACCTAACTACAGCATGATAAAGTAAAATAAATCGAATTATTCCACGACCTACATGGGTTAAAATATCAATTCAGTGTCAATACTTAAAGGATTTTTTTTAATGGGATGGAATATTTAGTAGACATGTTTCTAATTCGACTTTACCCCCTTATAGATTATATCAACAGAGTCCAGTCATGACCATAGATACCTAGATAGGTAATTAGCTATGTGGCAAATATTTTATATACCTAAGTATCATTTTTCCTCAAATGCCCAGCAGTGGGACATACATCAGATTTTAAATGACAAACAACATTATCACCCGAGAATCTTATCAGAATCTTAATAGGCATGGAGATCTTCAAATTATTTAATGATATAACCCCCATTTATAAGTCGCGGGGAAAGCCATAGAAAGTTTTCCAATTTGCCCCTCGTAAGGGTGACAACGCCCTTACAACCCAGTCAAGAGGTCTCATTAAGAGGTTCTACACCTTTGTAATCGTATAGATTGGTATAAACCCGTTGGAGTACAGGTTGTAAATAAATGTTTTTTTTAATACTAATGCAATGCGTCGTTTATAACGTAATAGTCATTCCCGCCCATTTACGTCTGAAACAAATTATTTACAACTAGCTGACCTGGCAAACTTTGTACCGCCTCAAAATCTATTTATCAAATACATTTCATATAAAATATAGCCTATGTTACTCGTGGATAATGTAGCTTTCGAATGGTGAAAGAATTTTTAAAATCGGTCCAGTAGTTTTTGAGACTGTTCATTACAATCAAACAAACAAACAAAGTTTTCCTCTTTATAATATTAGTATAGACTAGAACTAGTCAAATTTAGACTGGTGATCTGTAAGTACTTAAAGTACTTAGCTAGGTAGGTAAGTAGGTAGGTATACATCACTTTATAATTTATAACAGTATTTTTGAACTTGCTACATACCCATGTAACATTTAAAACTTTACGGCAGGTTACAGAGATATATTTGGTTGAAACCCTTTTTATTCCCCACTGCTGGGCATGGTCTTTCCCCACACATAAGGGTATCTTGGAACAAACTCTGTCACATTCGCATGCGAATTGTATGTAAAAAGTAAAGAGCTACTTTATTAAGAAAATTATAATTACAGATGTTTATTGCAACTGATTTTATTTGTTTATAATTATGAATGGCGAAGTGTGAAAGGGATTCATAATACTAGTAGGGACTTATAAACCCTCGACCCTCGCCGTTATCAGCTGTTTGTTATTATATTTGAAACTAACTTAGCACGGTTATGTCCGAGCCCCTTTAATAAAACGTATGCCCGTCGCAAAAGTCGATATTCGACCGTAATTACACGCAAATAGAAACTAAACTTGATATTCATCGAAGTTCTTATAAGATGAATTATTGTACTCAATTTCATTAGATTACCTACCTGTATTTTATTTTTTTAAGGTACATTATTCGAAAACTGTTTTCATTATATTTTATGTATTTTTATCTCCATATTGGATATTCTAGATATTGTCTTAAAACACAGGAAAACATACAACATATAGATTGCATTTATTTGTTTAAATTCGCTTAAACACTTATTATACCATATTCCGTACGGCTTATTTATGAATAGTAAGAATATAGTTGTATATCTTTCACTGTTTATTACGAAGAGCGTAACAAAGAAACAAAAAATACACTTGCTTACTCCGTACATGAACATAACGAATTTAAATTCACACAAAATGATTCACGGTAACTTTTTATCCAATGATTTAAGTAAAATAGGTATTAAGTCATCAAAACAACCATTCCAACCATTCGACAAGTTTACCGGCAAAACAAGAAGTCGTGACCGCGCTAAATGTTTTCTTTCCTCATCACAAACAATTCGCAAGGAATTCTGATAAAAACTAAAAAACACTAGCTCAATCAAATCAATTCGTTACAAGGTCAATGACACTGTCCGACTCAATATAGCTGTTGTTATTAGTGGTAAGCGATTAATACTATTCCGACGTTTGAATTCAAAGTTTTAGGTAGGTAAATAATTAAAAATCAAAATACCTCATAAAGTGGCCGCTGGCCCGTTGATGTAGCTCCAGATCCACGATGATGCCGTTCAACCTCCCGTATAACAACTTCCCGTCCACACAAGACAACACACAGGAAATAAACTTAATACAGAACAATCGTATTGATCAATTGATATCGGTAAAATCGCGTTGCGAATCGTAGCGGCCGTCGCGCACCCGCCGCTCTCTCGGCACAATGGCGACAATCGACAATCGTGCGGCGCGACTGCGGTGAGCGCGCGCCCGACAAATCGAGTGATAAACCGACGGCGTTCCACCAATCACAAGGCTCCAATACGCCCACGATATCGCGCCGCACACACTCATTGGCCAAGCAACTGCCATTGCCTTACGGATGTTATTATGCAGAAGGAGAACAGTTCGGAATAAGAATTTAAGCGTTTACCAGCCCGCTCACAATGCAAATTGGTTGCGCGCGTCGCGTGGCATGCTCTCTTTCTACTGTTGTACCTTCCGCTTTATTTTTGGTGAAATAAATATTACTTATTTTCTTTTCATATTGTTATTGACTCCACATGTTACACATTTCTAGAACAAAAATATAGGAAATTGTTTTAGTACTCGTATTATTGCTTCGACAGATTCAATCTACTTTTATAACACTATGATTATATTTGGCTACCTACATTCAGTACAAAATAGTTTAGTAGAAGGTAGGTACTAAAAAATTTAACTTCAGCCATCATAAGTTCCTACTTTTAAATCCACGTTTTATGAGAATTTTATTCCATTCCTCTCAAATTTTTTCTTATTGGATAGGTATAGTAGTACCTATAGTTAATAATGATAATCACTTCTGATTATAAGTATTAACTGCTAGTAGACCATATAAACACACTGACACTATATCTAATATAAACACTAAGCATAGGGGAAGGTTGCTTTCGTCGTACCACAGCAATATTTAGTCTCCTATGCACAAAAAGCGATGCTTCAAATGTATATTACTTAGTTGTACGAGTAACCAAAAATAACAAAGCACCATGTCGGCACCATTGATTTAAAAATATTTTAAAAAACAAGTTCTGTCGATGTTTTCACTAAAAATTTAAGTTCATCAGTAAGCAATTTCAAGGAAAGTGCGATTGTTGAGTTAATTTCTGTGATTCTTTTCTATTTTTACACATTCTACATATATTCACTAGGTCATAATAAAATGATAAAAAATTTAAAGGTTATGTCAATAATATTATTTTCAAATTTTGAAGTGTAGTTGCTTAAGTCGTACGTATAAGGAATTCTTAAGTCGTACCTTGTACGGCTAACGCATTGTTAGAAATTATTCACATTTTTTGTCTTTGTGAGCTAAACATTATCTTTTCTCAAAATAAGATACTACACTTGCAAGCAGGAGGTTAGGAATGAAGGAAAGCTTTATTGAAACTTAGAAATGTGAAATTGGGATTTATTAAATATGAAGTGGGTGAATGTGGAATGGGAAATACATGCAGCAGTAAATTTCGGCGCCCGTTCAATCAATCCCGATTAAAATACAATGTAAGCGCTTACAAATGGTTTTGAAATCTTTTAAAGTTATCGCAGACCAAAAGAAAACACCAAATGGGTGCAATTACCAGTGGTATTACTTTACGTACGACTCAGACTATAGGTGGTACGACTTACGCGACCAGGCGCCTTTGTTTTAATATAGCGCACTTAACTTATTAACTTGATTTGATTCGTTTGTTTCTAATCGTGAATCAATTTCATTCACGATTCCTCATAATAAAATGAACATATAATACCTAATAACGAGAAAAGACATGAGTTTTATAATGAAGAAAGAGGTTAATTTTTAGTTTGTTATTATTTTGAAGGCAGGTAGGTAGATTCAAAATTCTGTTACTTATTTAAATAAATTCGATGTAGATGCGACACAATGCCTACCAATAGGTCCAACATTGCTTTAATAAAATATACCTACGTAGGTAGGTAAGTACTTACCCATATATAAATACACATACAACAATATCTTTGTATTATTTTTATCATTGTATAGACCACCTAATTAAAAATGCCATTTAAATAAACACACTGCGCTTTTGAAGGACTGCGAATTAAAAAGTTGGTTCTTTTGAAATAAGAAAACATTATTGACTATCTAAAAGCAAACGGATATAATTTGTTAAATATTTCTTATTCGAGATAGGTAGGTACTATAGGACTCACATAGCATAGGTTAATAATCATAAAATTGCATAAGGAGTTGAAATGAAACTAAAAACAACTGACGAAAAGTTAAAAGTCTTAGGAATCTATAAACAAATTAAAATGTATTTTAATTATAATGACTATATATAATTTATTCACATTTTAAGTTATTCAATCAATTAAACACTGTGTGCGGGATTAGTACATATCTATAATAGGTACAAACCCCTCTGTTAAACGTTAAGCTTAAATCTTTCACATAATCGATCTCAATATAATTTCTTTCATTATATAAAAGTTCAAGATCAATCCAAAAGAAACCGTTACAATATCTGAGGTCAAGAGCCGTTACAACAAAGAAATCTGAAAATTTTCACATCAATACATTTCACAACGGAAACTAGATTAAAGAATAACATTCTCAAGTATTGAATCATTTTTAGACTTGGGACCTCGATAACTTCTTACATGATTGCTAACCGTTAAAAATACAATGAAATCAATATGAAAAATTAACATATGTCTATCATCCAAAATATGATCCAATAACAGGACAATGCTAGAGACATGCAAATTTGTAACCGATACGTAAAGTAAGGAAGATTCAACGATTCCAGACCATTTCAAATTTAAATGAGGCATAAAAAATGACATTGCTACCGAAAAATGCAATGCCATTTAAAAATGTTTATGAATATGGCACAATCGTACGTACAATAATTGAATTGTTACGTTATGTGAAATGTTCGCGACACGAGGGCAGCGGGTCGCGCCCCACGGACTGGAGGTGTTGCCAACAAAACGTCACAATGTGTGGTCTACAATGCACCATACGCAAATTAACTGCGGATGCATTCAATTTTTATCGCCAATAAAAAAATATCTATTCATCGATTCGCAACGTTCAGTCCATGTGCCAACATAAAGAAAATTTAAATGTCGCTAAATGATTTTTGCATATGACGGGGACAAGCCAATAATGTGAATGCTATACTCATGGTAATTTTGTAACATGTGTAAATGCAGGTAGTTTTATGATTTTATTGATGTACTAGTGTAATTTAAATTCGATTGTTACATTTACAACGGAATTTAACAGACCGTTACAAATTCGTTTATTGATAAGGTGATAAGCTGCTTTATATGTATAACCTATTAGTTAATATGCTAAGTTCTTTCAAGTGGAAAGTGATAAATAATTACTTAATCTTAATATTTTTTGTTAAAAATTATTGGGCGATATGAAGATTATAATATCCATTCATTTCCTTTTGATAGGGAAACTTAACGAGATTGCCACTAGTAGGTACAGTATTATTAAAGAGTAATTTTTATTTTACCTACAATATTATTTCAAATTTGGAGAAAATGTACCTATGATCTATCATAATCTACCTCTCTAAGATAGGTACTATTTGCATTTAGGTATGACAAATCTAAGGTCGAAATTTTTATGAAGTTACCTTGAAAGTTTCTTAAAAAACAATGCTTACATGACAATGCTTAGGTACATTCTCTTGTCCTATTTTTAACCTTAAATAGGTTAAATCATTCATATTTTAGGAACGTTTTAACACATTTTGTAAGTTTTCCGATTATTCTGTTCATGCACAATCTATATGGTAATTCGATTGACGAATCGATTTTCAAATTTGTTTCGCATTGTGCGCAGTTACGAGTATGCTGCGAGCAAATCCGTTAGTGATAGGCATTAACATGCAAATATAATTTTTGATAAATTCAAAATCGATACATTCCGCGATGGTTCTTTGTTACATGAATAGGCGGGAACGAATGGATTGAAATCGATCTTTCGCTACCGAAATGCTAATTTCGATCGAAATATTTAATTCAAGTCCGTATTTTAATATTTCTATTCCATTTTAAATAACAATGTCCTTGACAAAAAACGGATATAATTTTGATAAGCATTTACAAGATATTTCTTTTGATATTGTAATTGTTATTTCGCGGTTTGATTTGAATGTAATTCTAATGTGTTTTTATTATTCTTGTGTAGGTACAATGAGTACCTAAATCATACCTAAATACTAATAAAACATTGTTAAAATCATATAATTTGTTTCTCTTTGTTAAAAACCATTCTAATAGAAAAATTAAGCACTTAATGGTCACAGCGGGTGTCATAACAGATAGCTACCGACTAGTAGTCCAATGAAATGTTACAATTTAAGGACAGAATATTGCATTGTGTTCTGATAATTGAATTTGCAACTTTTTTAGGTAATTTATTATTTAGGGCAAAAAGTTATATAAACATATTTGTAGGCAAAACAATTTGCTACAAATTATGAGTTTACAATTTTTTTGTAAGATGCATAGTTTCCGAGATATCGCGAAAAAAGTGTTTTCACCCATATTTCCAAGATGGCGGCCGGGGGACAAGGGTGGCGATCCCACAAACTTGAGGTTAAGCTTCTATTGACCCCCCACAAATAAAAATCTATAAATATAATATAATAAAAATCCCAAAAATAAAATTGCGTCCTCTAAAAAATTGAAAGCTCATGTAACATTTCAATGGACTATAGCAGGGGTTCCCAAAGTGTGCGCCGCGGCGCCCTGGTGCGCCGTAGAAAGTAAAGAGGGGCGCCGTGAGTCGATCCTCTAATCATTGGACACCACAAATATTGGCGTTTTGGTCATCGATTCAAAATGAATATCCAAATTTAACATCCAAAGCATTAAAAAATTTCATTCCGTTTGCAACATCATATCTATGTGAAGCTGGGTTTTCAGGTGTAGCAGTGATAAAGAACAAATATCGGATCAATGTGGAGCAAGAAATGAGAATAGCAGTGTCAAGTGATATTCCCCGCTTTGAAAAACTGTGCGGAGATCACTTAGCTCACCCTTCACATTGATTTGACTGAATAAATATCGTATTTTATTTTTGTTATCCTCAAGTCTTTCTTGTTGTTTTCTGTTTAAATTATTTTATAATAACGTATTGTACAATTTCATATTGTGGTGTTTTAAATTTCGTTTCGATCA
Source organism: Epargyreus clarus (assembly GCF_041222505.1). NCBI lineage: Eukaryota > Metazoa > Arthropoda > Insecta > Lepidoptera > Hesperiidae > Epargyreus > Epargyreus clarus. The sequence continues at coordinate 15,574,836 of NW_027332223.1, forward strand.
ACCTAAGGTAACTACTATTATTGTAGTTACCTATTTCGTTCGACTGTCTTCTTCAAATAGTTAGCTAGGACAGGGCACAGGGCGCCGTGAAAGAATATTAAACTTGTAACTGCGCCGCGGGTTACAAAAGATTGGGAACCCCTGGACTATAGGAAGACCCTTGACTAAATTTTATTTATAAAACAATATTAGCTTATGCGCGCTGCTCTGTCTGCGTGGACCCAGGGCCGTGCTTACTACTCTAACGAGTAGCTATCCTGGATGTTCCCTAATATATAGGTAGGTATACATAATAGATTAGTAGGTACCTGTGTCATTCTGATGACTAGGTAGGTGGGTATAGTCCCCGCCAAACTGCTAGTCCCCTCTGAAGTTGTTGCGAGGTGGTGTAGTCATACAATTGCTATGGCGACGCGATTCATTTCTACATTCAGAGCGGACTAGCAGTTTTACGTGGACTATACCTACGTAGTCTTGCGTACAACACTGACTTTAGCTCGCATGGCATGCGGTCCGACCCGCATGGCGGAGCGGTCACCATGCCGGTCTGACGCGCAGAGGGTCCCGGGTTCGATCCCCGGCCAGACAGATTTCTAAATGATGAATTTAGATTTCTGTTTCTGGGTCTGGGTGTTTGTGTATTTGTCTCTGTGTGTGTCCATAGCACCCACGAAACAGGGAATCCTAGTGTGGGGCTGTGAGTGTAGAAAGCGTTTTTTTAGCATTTCTAATATTAAACTGAAAGAAAATAGTCATGATATTAAATCAAAGTCATGAACAATTTTACCTTATACACAAAGTGCTTTAATCTTTGTCAGACATTGTTTACGTTTATTACACTCAGATGGAGCGTCGATACCACGCGTGCTATCGACAAGTGCTACACTGCGAGTGACGTCAATAGTCGAGCTAGTTGATTCGGTCAACTGGAATGTCGATCTTCTATCTTTTGTATATTGTAAACTTGTCCTAATCTACCACATGACATACACACATGGTTAAGTACCTCCAAAAACATAGGTATTAAGAGTATTGACATTCAAAAAGTGCTCTGTAAAGAACCTATTTTGTATACAAAAAATTGATTTAATTTGATTTGATTATCTTTCCAAGTTACTGTAACTATTAACAAGCATGCTCTTTATTTGATGATAGGTACCTAAGTAGTAAGTAGTAGTAAGTAGTAGGTAGTAGGTACCTAAGTAGTAGGTAAATACCTACCGAAGAAGTCACGAGCGTCTATGGACATCTGTAATGAATTCCGCAAAGATTTTAGCTAAAGCACATACTATAAGTGTCTCCGTGGACAAAGTTTCCGCTTCGTAATTTTCTTTCGCCTTCGAACTCCCATCAAACCTGAACTTAGCAGCTTAATAGTGTCTTTAGGCGGTGCCTTTACACGTCTGTCACCTTTATTTGATCATTGACAAAGTTTCAAGAGTAACCGCATGTAACAAATCCTCAAGCAGTACGGTAAGATGACGCAACTGGACTGTTTGCAGTTCTCACAAGCAGTGCTGCGCGGTATCGAGTGTCGATGTACTGGAGCTGGCATCGAGTACATTGCATGTGACGTCATATGTTGAGTGGGTCATGATCATGAGATTAGTAGTGGCTAAGTAGTAGGTAGATTAAAATTGAAAAAGATTAGACTGGAAGTAGAAATCGGGTTATTAAAAAAATACAAGAAAGAACATAATTTTAACGAAGGCGTAATTAAAGGTTTTTGCGGAAAGAAGAGTTGTACTATAGACAAATAAAAACGAAATATGATGTTTTTTCTAGCTTACCTACTACATTAATTTACTTACTGCTGTAAAACTGAAATCAATTTTTATTGTAAGTAATTTGATTTTCGTTTCTAAAAACAAACATTAGGATTTAATAATTAAAAATATGGCCTCAAAAATTACGACATTTACAAATCTGCTATTGAATGTTGACAATTGGTATAAAAGTCTTCGGCAATATTAATAGTAGGTACCTAGGTAGGTATCTTTTTTACATAATAGATAATTTCTGTAAATAATCGACACCGAGCCCATTTTGGGACCATCACATCACTAGCCCAGTCCACACACGAGTGCCTCGCTAATTCGATCACTAAACAACGGCTTCGCAATTCAATCCACGATATACCTTTATGAGCCGAAGTTTTTGCGTCAATCCAGAATTTTATTCATACGACAATTGCCCCCCCAAATTAAACACCTTTTGGTGGTCGATAGAGCGTACGGCGTAATCTCGGTTGATCATTTAACGTGTTTGTGGGGATTCGGGATTCTGTCGCCAAAGTTGACGTGTGGTATAAGTTATAAGCTGTAACTCAAAGGTTACTAGTACCTAATTACTAAAATTGCCAAAAGTGTACCTAACAGGTATTTTATTTTTGTTTTCGAGGTGGAAACCTTCGAAAGGTACCCGGTGCCGTGGGAGCGACGCAGGGTTATGTGGAGGCAGGGTGGGATTCTTACCGCACTAAAACCCCCCGGGTGGCCGTCCTCGGCGTTGGGTAAAGGACTCCGGGATCTTCAGAGGGACGCAACCGGAGTACCTAATAGGTACTTAGGCACCTAATCTCTTTTTACGTTACGTTGTTTCCTTTTATGAATATTAATTAAATAAAAACGTACATTTTTAACGTACCTACGTGCGTATGTACATTTTTTAATCTTTGAGAAGACAGAAATTTAGTTCAGAAACAGAACAGAAGTACCAAGTGAATTTAGACTTTTGTTATGGGTCTATCTATCTAGTTATCGTCCTGTGGATCTATGGCACCTACAATTCATAGAAATATCTTGTTGAGCTATAAATATACAAATCATTATGGAAAATTAAAAGCAACCGTTATCTTATGTTATCTACACGTTTCTATTAATTGTGTGGCGACAAGCGATGTGCGGCTATTAGGCTGGGTTACTTAACTTTCCCGCTATTACTCATTACACGGACCAAACCCTAATCAAATAAATGTAAAGTAGAAAGCAATGACGCTTATTATGCCCTTACAATTAAGTCATTTCAATAAAAACGTAACCAGAACTCTTCACCATACAGTCGAAGTTACCTTAAACATTAGTTGTGAAGTTTACTATTTGTTTAGGTGCAACGACATCATCAAACCAAGTCATTTTGTTGGTTAAATCCACCATAAGTAAGTGTTTTTGTACGGAACCAGAAAATTGCGCAGTTCGGTAGCGGGACGCCAATTAAATGGTTTGGTGGGTCCAATCAAAAGAAATGTCAAGCAAATTTACCTTAATGTATTATGTGGTTCAGTGTTTGTGTAGCTTTGGGTTTTCTAAGGAACAAGTTTTATAAGTATCTGCGTACTGAAAAAAATGGCAAGACTTGTTAAAGTTGTCTGTTGTGTGTCCGAAAGTCAAATCAATCTTTCACTCACTTAAATGATAACTAAGCATGTGCATGGACATGAGGCAGTGTTAGCCTAGAGGTTAAGAAACTCGGCCTCTCGATCGATGGTCCGAGGTTCAAATCCCAGGCACGCAACCCTGATTTTCGGAATTATGTGCGTGTTAGAAAATACATAAATTATCACTTGCTAAAACGGTGAAGGAAAACATCGTGAGGAAACCTGCATACCTGAGAGATTTATAAAAAAAAAAGTCTCAAAAGTATGTGAAGTCTACCAATTCGCACGTGGCCAGCTCGGTGGACTATGGCCTAGTCATGGGATGGTGTAATGGGATGATGATGATATTATTAAAAGGATGCATTTGAGAAACAATTGTCATTAAATATACGTTAAAAGTGCGACATCACTTATACCACAGGAGCAACATCGTATGTGTCTTCGATGTCAGGCAAGTCTCCAGACCAATTTGGGCACTTACAGATGTCGAAAGCGACCATGTAACAATTGTATACTCTATACAAGAAATGTAACAATTCCATTCTAAGTCACGTACCCACTTCCTTTCATGCTGAATAATGAAACTGTAACTTAACACAGTCAGTAAATATATTATAGGTAACAATAATTAACGGACATATGCAACTCAAAACGTTCAATGCAAAATAAATTCCGACGAATCTACGAACACCTTGAGACGAGAGACATCACAGTTGAGATTAAGCCATTATCTAGATCTTGAGATCTTATAATCCTTTAGATGTCTACCGTTACTTTCCCAGGAAACCTATAGAAGTGGACAACCATCTGCCAATAATGAAGAACTCCAAATCCACAAATAATGAAACACGCGAATCATTTGAGCAATAATGGCCGATATCACAATGGTCTTAGTAATCGCTAGTATTCATAGTAAGTTAAGTGCAAGGTTTTTGATCGAGGATTTACTATGAACCGCTTTTAAAATAACGAATAACACTTTCTTCCGTTTAAGTGGTTTTGAGTTGACAATAAACATTGTATCATTTACTTAAATCCCTTTTTCCGTTACCAACTTAAACTAAACTGAATATCGATAACGTAAGGTTTAAAATAACTGCTGTTGAATATGGTCGGTCCAAACCGGATATTGAAAAAAACCGGTTTAAAGTCGCATTAGCGGTGATAACAATCAGATCCGAATGCAGATTCGCCCATAGCGAGATAAGGAGTGATTACCTTTGTCAGTTTGTGGTTGGGTTGAGTCTTTGCCTACTGTGCAATACGTTTGGTCATTTGCCGACTTGTAGCACCGAGACAGATAAACGATATACGATATATTTGAATTCACTTCGACTATTACAGATATAACTTCCTAGGAATTGCAAATGCTAATGCAATTTATATACATACTTAGGAAACATAGATGGATTGGTTTTGAAACATTTATTTTTATACTTTTTATTTCTGAGGTGTCGCTGCGGTGATATTAGTCAATCTTTTTTACAGCGATGTAGGAAAAACAAACTTATATATAGGTACGCGGCGTTTTGACTTAGGTAGGTATTTCTCAGGGAGAGCAACTCAACTGTAAGTAGGCGTCAAGTAGGGTCACGTTGACGACTTTCTATCAGTTGGACTGCATGGTCGTTTGCAACGTTCATTCAATACATCCTTAAATCCTCACGTTCATCGCTTATTCGCCGACGGCCATCGGTGAAACAGCTGATGTAAAGGCGGACATCATTTTAATAAGAACATTATATATTTATCCGTGGGACCATTTATAGAGGATTATCTTTATAATGAAGTTGTACAGTACGTATAGTACCTACCTATACTTGTCAATTGAAATTAACAGGATTTGACCACAATAAGAGTCTTGCGAAGTTCCCACAGAAATGTGCAGCAACGGCATTTTAGTATACTTCTTACTACTACTACTCAGTATATAAAAATAATGCTTTGAGAAAAGTATGTACGGCTGTATCGCTTTTTTTTGGCTCGACTTGGCGGAGGCACTGCCGTGTCTCCAGATTGGTCTGTTTACAACTTTATTTCTGCGTTATAATAGCAGTGTAGTGTTGCTGTCTTTTAGTCAATAGATTTTTTTGTAAGCATTTCATGTATCTAGCTTCTATGTAGTCTTCATAAATTGAACCACATCTGTGATTGACTTTCTTTTGGTATCTGCATTGCCACACCTTTTAAACCAAATGACCATTTAAAAAGCCTATGAGGCTTAAATAAGCAAGGCACACAGAGCCTCCGCATAACCACTTAGTAAAATCTTCGATCAATACATACTTCGAATCAGGCGAAACTACAATAACTACGAACTATTGATAAATGTATGAATGAAAAAGTAAGCGCAAATACCAAATAAATACTTTACTTTTTCATCTCGTTCGGAAACAGTTGACTGACAATCTCCATTATCGCGTCCCAACAGGTGATAAGGTGAGCAATGAATTACTTATTGTTTACAGAAACAGTTTACAAACAATGACGGTCGGCTTACAGTTGGCATTCAAAGAGAGATTACTAACTAAACCATACCACATAAAGAAACTTCTGCTACCAATTATTTTGTGCCAACAAAATGCCAAGTTTAGTGTTAGATAATACAACTTATATTTCGTTGAGTAGGTGATTGTAATACATAGCTAAGATATCAATGGGAAAATCCACAGTTTCTCAAAGTGTGCGTCGGGACATTCAATTCAAACCTGTATTGAGTACACAAACAATGTTCTAAATGAAGTTCAAGACCCAGACACGCATTTCTATTTTTTTTAATATAATTATGTGTATATTCAAATTGAATATCATTTACAGTTACGTTGAAGGTAAGTAGAAAACGACAGGACTGGACTTTAAAGGATGTGTCAAATCTGCCATCTACAGTCTCGCCTGCGGGACACGTTTCCGCTCAAATTGAGAGATGTTTAAGCCATAGTCCGCGCTGGCCAATTGAGAATTGGTGGAATTTACAGACCTTTAAGAACTTTTTGATGTGAAACATCTATAGCCGCACGTAAAACCGATTTCTGGCGTGGCGACGCACGCTATACGATGGTATATATATATATATATATAGAGTCTATATGCAGTAGTGTGTACGGTGTGGCGACGCGTCGCCATGCGCAATCGAATTCAATAAATAGTCATCGTTATCTGGAAAAAAATCGTAATATTTTATTTTATCATTATGACATATTTAGTTCCTATCACAATATGTTCTTTTCTGCATATAACTTTTACAAAATAATGTCGATGTTTCACATCTGCCAGGCGTCCCGTGACGGCTCATTTTTTTCAAGGAAAAGATTGGGAAACTCTGTTTAGCGGCGTTACTCTATAAGCAAGAAGAAATGTCATTGTTCCCACAGATTACGTGGACGGAAACAGCTAAGTAGAGGCATCCGTCCGTCGTTACGTCCGACACAATCTTAAGTCCAGGCGTACGTTTCATTCATGTTTCTGGGAAAACTGAGCTTACGGTAGCCTACAGTGTGATATTCAGTTCAAGTGGAAGTTAACTGAGATCCATTTTTTCGCTTTGTGAAATAAACGCATCTGCGATCGACTTTCGGCGGAAGTAATGTGCTGAAAGGACCAATACGGTTCGACCGGGGATGTACTACTACCACCTATTGCCCACGTAAAGCAGTTCTTGCTTTTCAGTAGAAGGGTGTGGATGCGGCCAAAATTACATATGAGAATGAGGAGTCATCAGGAGTAGCAATGCGTCTGTGATTAGCTTCAGGTGAATCCTTTTCTCTGTGGAATTGGTCACGGTCCATGGGCAGCAGTAACCATTTGCTACCAGTTGGACGTTTTTTGTTTGCTACTACAATTTTATGAAAAATCACGTTCTGTTACAAGAGTCAAATAATTTTTAATAAAGCTAAATTTTAATACAGGTTAGGTCAGGTAAACCGCAAGCTCGTTTTCAATCTATCCATGTAGATTTCGTGCCGAGACAATGTGAAGAACCTACTATTCCATATAATTATGCAACCATTGAAGTCGTTGTCTTTGGCGTGCCGGTGTTCTGTCGATCCAACGAAGAAGACCTATCCAAGTTATGGTGAAGTATCTACTATTAGAGGGATATAGCTAAGTCGTCACTTCGTATTATTTTTTGAAAATTAGTCAATAATATTGATTGAAGGCCTTCATCTGCTTTCGGTGTTAACCTGTTAGCAACGACCGTTATAGGTAATGACATGTTTTTGAGAACCCGGAACATTTGCTGTCAGCTGGCCACTGGATCAGTGATGTTCTCACGGAACTAAGCATTCCGTGCCCCGTGACCTGTCACACTGATTGTGATGCGAACGGTATTGTGCGTACGCGCATATAGCTAGGGGTGTCACAATTTGTAGTTTTCTTAGAAATTGTCTGTCTTAGAAATGCTTACAATTTTAATTACGTAAATGTAAAGATATTTCTAATGGACATGCATTAATTTATTTAATTTTAGTAGGTTATGGCGATTATTTATTTAAATTTTGTAATTTGTAAATAAATTGGATTTTAAAATATATAATTGTTAACAAAGACGTGCACATACATACATACATATATTGTAAAGACTTTTTTAAAATATTATTTGTAATCTAAAAATGTTAAGGTTCTCAATTTATATTTCAAGCATTGCAGGCAACCCTATCGATCTAAGCAGGAAGTACAGGGGTGTGAGTCGATATGACCTCAAGTTACCCATCGCACCCTTAGCGCAATCTTATTTTTTCTTTCATTGTGGCTCTATCTGGAGCATTTCGAAATTACAAACGTATGAATTGAATCGATAGTCAAAAAACCCAATAAATATCATTCAATTGTATTTAAAAAGGGTTCCGATCTAATATAGGTTCGATTGGGGTGGCATTGTGTAGAAACAAGAGATGCGAATTTGAAACGATTTTGAGCCGATTTTCTGCAATTTTTTTGCTATTTGCTATTGTCTTCAGATAGTTGGTGACGGGAGCCTCTGGGGTACAATGGACGAGTTGTCGTTAATTTCACGTTTGTTCACTGCACATCGTATTCTTGAAGTAAAAAGACATTTTTTTAGATTTCGATTTACTTGGAATTTATTCGTTGGGTTTTAAAGGGTTTTTATGGAACGGGTCTAAGTGAAGGCTATATAAAAGAGCTAATAATTTTAATTTAACCGTTTAGTATATTAAATCTTTCCTTTTTTTAGGTAGTTGTTGAGATTTATTAGTAAATATTAATTAATATAAAAAAATTAGTAAAAACATCAAAGCATAAAAATTTCCCCGATACTAAAAATAAAATAAAAATGTACCTGTAGGTACCATAGATTAGTAAAGATACTTCGCCGCCTTGAAATTGAATGAAGCCACAAACGGCTTATTTGTAAGAACTTTTTTTTTAATTCTTGAGAAATAAATACATTTTTAGAGAAAATTTACGAATAAATAACGAATACTGCGTAATTTATATAATAAATAAATAATTATTTCAAATATTTTAGGGACATTTTAGCACGGAGACGCGGCAAAACTTTTTTACGCAACTAAGTATTTCAATTATCAGAACTGGTTACGTTTTTTTGTTAGGAGTGAGTAATCTTTACTAATCTATGATAGGTACACGGTAATTTGGAATTGAATTATTGAAAAAAAGAGTTATAATTTTTAAAAGTTTCATTTTGTAGAAAAAAATAATTTTCGTTAATTTAGAATTATTTCGTTTCTTTTGTGACTTTATCAAAACCCTCATTTCTAACCTAATTCTAAATCCGGCAAGGCAGAAATCTAAAAAGCTGGTAAAGGAAAAACAAAAGAGTAAGAAGTCGGCTTCACATCACACATCACGTAGGCATCTTTAAATAATTTATTTTATTTTATATTGTAACAAATGGAAATACTAAATTATATTAATAATAGCCTTCATTAGCATTTAAACAGTAGTAGCATTCCTAATATTCTTTTAAAATCTTAGTTATTTAAATCGACATCATTCTAAGTGTCGGATTTTAATAAATTAATTAGAAAAACACCTAAAGCAATTTACGAGCGAAAGGTAGAGCGTTTTATGATTGTTTTTGAAACTTGTTTGTGGCTTCATAAAGTTTGAGGCTTGAGGATATTATTAAATTTATTAGCACCGCGTTTAATATATTCCTACATCCGTATTCAAATATTTGTTTGGATTTATCTGTTAATTTAATAATTCGAACTATTAGTAGATAGAGTTACTCCTCATTAACGTTCTTAGAACCTAAGTCTCTTCATTGTGTATTTGTTTATTATTATTGTGACTAAATTTAGTATTTTACCAACACTTGTAATTGTATTTTACAGAACGTTTATTGCGTACAAAGTTATAAAAAATATATAGGTATGCATCAAATTAAGCTTTACAAAAAAGTCCAAATTAATTGAGAAACTCAGCGTGCATTTTTATTAGCACTCATAATAAAGATAATATATTCACACCTCAAAAATAATAAGGTAATTAAAATACCAATAATCCGGCCAATTCCATCGAAATTAAAATCGATTGATTGCATAATCGATAAACTGGTAGATATTTCTTCATCATTTCGAATACTGTCGGATTAAGATACAAGATATTTATGTGAGAATTACATTAGTCAAGATGAAATATACTTATAGCTCAAATATACCCACTTTAGATGTGGCGTCCATACGCATGGCCTTTGTCTCAAATTTCACACCTCTCTACAAACATTTGGCTCGATCAAAACATACTGTAACTGCTTGCCAACCTGCGCCAACCAAGTCAAAGTGTTTATCCATAGATTTGAATTGAATTTGATGAATGAATTTTAGCAAGCGTGCAGATGGTTTAGCAGACACTGTAGCAAATGTTGAGGAATTGAGGGATAGAGGAAATTTAAAAATAGTTGACGAGTGCCTAGAGAGGAATTTATTTAAAAGAAATAGAGATTTTGGTTGGATTACCAATATACTAATCTAGGCCAGGCGATAAACATGTTTGATAGCTGAATCATATATATCAATTTCAATGTCTAATCACGCAAATAGGTACTTGGCACAATAACATATAACTATGAACAAAGTCCATGTGTCCACGTGGAATGTGGATGGAACTTCATTTTTACTGAATTTATAGATTACCACTTACCTATCCTTAGAAGCTGTGGTAGCTATTTGACATTCAAGACTTTTATATTTATCCATTCCGAATGAATGCTATTTACTTTGATTAAAACATACGGATCTCATAATAAATTACTTATTGACGAAAGCTAAAACGGAAGACATTGTATAATTTCGCAATAACAGTCAGACGAATGGATATCTTTATGTCTACCAGCGGGGTGTATTTCATCTCTTTCTGTCCCCCTATAAGAAACAAAGAGAAACGACATATTGTCAAAGGGTGATCCGATTGTATCGTTTGATGGTTGTGGCACTAAATTTGCACTAATGTTAGGGTAAAGTGGGCGTAACTTAATGTCGAATATAACAAATTGTCTGGAAGACATTGCGAATTATGTCGTTGGCTTTTGTGAACCCTTTCTGTTGAAAAAAGTGCATATTAATAAATCTTTCGAGTTGTGTTGTATATTTTTGGATTTCTATTTTAACGATAGATTTAACTATTTTAGTATTTAACTTAATAAATGGGAAGGCTGAGATGTTTCAATATAATTTTAACCAAATGCTGCTCACAAATTATCTACTATCGATCAACATTGTCGAGTAAACGAATTAACTACATCGTCCTTTTTATGTAACGGATTCTTTGAACTCGATTTTTATCCACTTTGAACGGTCCTATTAATTAAAAATTTTGAACAATTATCAAGAACCAATGACAATACACGATTTTATTATTTTTATCCCAATCTCCTCATCAAGATCGCCAGGAATCAGGATTAACGATTTTCTTTGTGCGATTTTAGCGTGGTTTTTTAGTTTTTCAACTATAATTATTTTGTTACGTCTTAAATTTAGTCATAAATACTATCAATTTAATATACCTTACCTACTTAAGTTTATTACTGAACACAATAAAGTATAGGTAATTAAAAATGTGAACTTACACTTGTTTGTTGTGACTTTGAGGGGTATATCTTTTGAACCTTTGAAAAGCTCAATAAACAAGAAAGCTCAATATCATAGCGTTATCAAGCTTTATTATTTGCAACTTATCTGTGTAACTAAAAGTTTGGAGAGTATTTACCAAGCTGGTCCCATGAGGATTGGCAGCACGTTTGTCTAATAAGACTCTACTTCACTTGCGACTCCGCTGTGCTTATAAGTGCGTACCTTACTTATATAGTAAGTCAAATATGACATTTGTACTTGCGAACTTGTACTTATGAAGATAAAAATAATCTTATTGTAAAAATGATGTTATTTCTTGTTATCTGTATTACTAACTGTATTGGTAGGTAGATAGTACTGAGGTAGGTACATAGATACTGTTAAATACTAATTCAAATTATTAGGTTTTGAATTACTATCTGAAATTTATAATATGTTGTGAAAGCTTCTCCCGAGTACGTACTTTAGAAAAGGAAATACTAATAACTCGAAATATATAGTAGCTAATAAAAAGCAGTGATAGCCTAGTGGTTAAGAAACTCGGCCTCTCAATCGAGGAGTTCGAGGTTCAAATCGCAGGCACACGCACCTCTGATTTTTCAAAATTATGTGCGTATTAGAAATTAATTATCACTTGCTTAAACGGTAAAGTAAAACACCGCGAGGAAAGCTGCACACCTGAGGTATGTGAAGTCTACCAATACGCACTTGGCCAGCGCAGTGGACTATGGCCTAAACCTTCTTATTCTGAGAGGAGACCCGTGCCCCGCAGTGGGACACTAAAGGGTTGATGATGATGATGATGATGATGATGATGATATAAAAGAAATACTATTTATAGGATAGAAATTTTGGTCCAATCTCATTAACACGAGTTTATCTGCAATAGCCACTGACAATGTATGGCACAGTTTGCTCAAAGAGCATTATTATAAAATGCACTAAAACAACTATGTAACGACACCTTTACACAAGTTACTAAGGCGGGAACACAGACCGTGTCCAATTAAATCGCTTCATACAATATGACAATAAATAAGCTTAGTTTATTTATGGGCCGTGTTTTAAATATTTTATGGGAACTGTGGTCAGAGTGGATTACCTGTGATTTAGCAGGTGGCGAGTCGTATTGTTAGGGTCCGGTTTAAGGGATAAATCACAGGCCGTTTGGCTTTGCTAGGTCATTGCGACCCTTCTGTTTTTGTTGCGCTTTGTGTTATGGGTTCCTTGCGTCAGTTGCTTCAGTGAGCTTAAACAATCTATTATCAGTTGTGAATACGACTAATAGTTGAAATTATTACGTCACATAGATAATAGTTATAGAGAGATGCAAAAGATACAGAGTTAAGCTAAATGCCAATGATAACTTTTTAATACTTTTATATGAAAGTTGGTTACACGTTGAATGTATGTAATTTTTGGTAGAGTTAGAGGATCGTTAGGAAGGCATGTTCAAATTAAGTGTCAAAACGCGTTACGTCTAAAATACTAAGTTGGAATGTCTCATGTGCTAACTGTATTAAAATTATAAATTAAAACAAATGACAATATTTAGTGCCTCGTTGACCGTTGGTCAAGTGGTAGAGTCGAAGTTTGCCTTTGAACTATCATACATTTTTTCATTTATAGTTACAGTGTTCATGTCTTTGTTCATTTTTAACTACAGATTCACCCATATCAACCGATACGAAATTAACAATAAAATTCTAAAAACGTTCAAGCTTTACAAGATATGCCTACCAATCATACAGTAACTTATATTACTCATAAATACCTAGAAAAACTAGATAAGACCCCTTTACCCAGTAGAGATGGATCAAAGAATGGATCCATTAGGTCACATACCTGCTACTTAGACCAATAAAAGCAAACCACACATCGGTGAATAGAAAAATTGAAAAGTCACTGTATCTCGTTCCCACGTGTGCCTTCGGGAGCGACAAAAACCCTGCCCACCAGTTATAAACCCTCAATAAAGCTGATCGCGTAGCGGTGTATAAGCAAAGTGTACAGATGAAACTTACACAATTATAAAATTTATAATGTTACTAGCTGACCCGGCAAACGTTGTGTTGCCATATAAATAAAATGTTAAGGGTGAACAACCCTTATCACTTAAAGGTATGAAAAATAGATAGTAGCCGATACTCAGATACTGAATATGCATATAAAATTTGGTGAAAATCGGTAAAGCCGTTTCGGAGGAGTACGGTAACTAACATTGTGACACGAGAATTTTATATAATAGATGACCTTATCACTTGGGCCAGTCTGGCATATTAATTGTCATATACATTTTTTGAGGATTGTTCTCAATTTGAAACCAAACAATATTCATGATGTCTTTCTGTTTCTTGTTTAATTATTGTAAAAAAACAATCTTCGCTTAGTTTAGCTTACTTAGCTTAAATTTATCTGTTCAATTCACATATACCCAAGTTTAATACCCAACTTATTCAAAAATATCATTCTATGCATTGAAAAAGCAAAAAGACATTAAAAATATAACCCTCATCGAAGATAACACTCCATAATGACGTGGGTCAGCGAAGGCGGCTAGAACAAACAAAATTGTACTCGCGCCATATTTTTTCATATTTCATTCAAAAGGAAAAGGAACGGCTATATCCGTTTCTTTCTAACACACCTCATAGTTAAAGTGTGAGTGAGATGGGAGAAGGACCATCGGCCAGGTAGGTGCCATAGTGTCTGCCATCCCAGACAGAAAGGCACCAGCCAAGAATTTTGGGTATCAATTCGAGATTTTTTATTGTATCCCCATAATAACAATTAACACATTCCTTTATTGTTCTATGATAGTCAGGCACTTAAAGATTAGATCTGAAAGACAAATCTGATGGTTTTTCAAACCTGTTTATAAAACAAGTGTACATGACGTATAATGTTTTAATACTTCAAAGTATTTTTGTCTTATTTAGAAAAGAGAGCTGTCGTTGAAATCTGTGAACTTTTAAAAATAAATAAAGATTCCACGATGTACCCTGTAGTAGTTAGTAGTGCTAAGTTAAATTGGAATAAATAATAAATAATTATTTAACATTTTAACAAATATTTACAAATTACATTGAATCTCGATAACATATCATTCAGTCATCGTAATACCCTATTTTTAAGACAATTCCATGATTATCAATTTGAATGCTACAAAAACGAGTGCGCTCAAACATCATAAATGCATAATTCTTATACATTGTTGCACTACTTTTATTTTAACTTTCTAAGTAAACACCAGCACTATGCAACCTTTACCACGAACTATCAATTCTAAATTCTAACCACCCCTTTAACAAGGCGTTGGACCATGACGAACGCAGCAAACCGCTCGAGGCGAAGATTTCAAACACGTTTGGTATTAGACACACCATCTCCCTCGCACATACGAGAAACGACAGAGACCAAGTCAAGTGGGGTAGGAACAGGTTTCGAACAATTCACGACTTGACTAGTTTAGAATGTGGGTGAACAGTAATTGTTGTACCCAGGAACTGAATACCAGATATACAGGATTCGGGCCATTCAAAGTCAAAGTCGCTTTGTCAATGTCAAACGGATTCGTGGGTATCTTCCTGAAGTGTTTGCATGAGAATATATTTCGGTCACTTGTTTTAAGCTACTGTCGGCATTTAAATCGAATATGGTAAACGTTATCAATAGTAAGAATCTAGTCCTTTTCATACTAGATATGGTTTTCTTAATTTCATTTCATTTCATTCGTTTCTTACGACTCTAGATTTTTTACAATGCCTATCTGAAAATGATGGTAGGCCACCATTATGTAATTACTTTGTAAAATTTGAATTTTCTTTTTAATATGTGCAGCATCTCTTAATATTGGAAGATAAGATACTGTTTTGTAGTGGCACAGGAGCGCCAGATAAGACTGAAGAGGTCGCTGATGAAAGACAAATATTTATTCCAAAATTGTCACTCTATTAAAATAAAAGGTCCCTCATTTTCCTCTACAAAGCCAACTAAACAAAAATATTAAAAGCAAGTTAATAAACATAAAAAACGCAATTATCTCCGCTCAAAGGTCTACCCAGCTAACGATCACACACTGGACACCAAAGTTAATTCCGCAACTCCGACACCGGGACACTCGAGAGCCCTTCACGCTCCGATAAAGGGGGCCAGTTTGTGCCAAAAGCTATGATTTACCATAGAATAAGATCAAAAGAGTATGGAAAAAGCTCTACACGCCACTTGGCCACCGTTTAGCTTTGATTTCTGCCATTCAATGGGACTCCAATTGAAATGTTATGTTTGATTGCGATGTTAGAATAATTCGCTTGTGTACTTTTATGCTGGCTTTTTGAATTTCTATTGATATTCGATTTTTATTTCACGATTTTTCATTATGAGTTATTTGCTTTATTTACAGATTTATTTACTGGAGTAAGTTTAGCAGTAAAATTATCCTGATCGTTGTTTCTACCTTATTCCAGTAGTGAATTGTATCTGCGATTAAATACATTTAGGGGCGGTAGCGAACACTATATTTAACTTGAAAAAAAATCGAATAAATACCAAAAACACTCAAACAATGTCAAATATGCTTTTTATCCGTCTCCAATCAAATCATATGAACATTATTTACAGTAAAACGTTAAAAGTGGACATTTGTCCAAAGGGCGTTAAGCAAACATAGCCATATGTGATGTCAACAGGGCACGGAATGAATTGATTTCCACACGATTCACCACGACAAGTGTGCCGTACATCCGTGACATGGATATTTGGATTAATTACTCGTAATCGATAGAAATGGGTGTTTGTAATCAAATTGTATGTTGGACCTACATAGGAATTTTGTCTTTTGTTTAATTTTTACCCTTTTTATTCCTATGTGTGGAGTTACTTGATGTTCTTGTTCTTATGGTATGGTACACTCAGCTCTGTTCTGTCTACTCACTATTGTTCTTTTACTATTGATAGCTGTATAACTCTACAAAATTTTCTAAGCTACAAGGTACGTTAAGTTTCTTTTATTTCATCAAACAAGTAAATTAAACAAGTAACAACGAGATATACGTAGTGTATATATAGCGTATATTAGTAGTAACGTCGTAGATATACTTTTAGTTAGTGTTTGAAAGTGTACCTGAACTGAATAATTATGTTTTGTTCACATTCTGAAAAGAAACAACAACTCTATTTGATTTTTATTAAAGTCGGTACAATGAAACTAAAGGCAAAATGGAGATATCGCGAGCAAAACACGATTTTCTACAACCTCATTCCTTTAAGCCAGCAAGTTGAAAGTGACGCTGCGATATGACGGATGCACACAAACGACAGCACGTATGAATGAGACGCATCCTTTATCATTAATATCGGACCAAATACGGCCAGACGCTCTGGAACCGGCCATTCATCGTCTAACAAATGGCTCAAAAACGCCACGCATTATTTATCTATCCGATTCTGTCGTGTTCGGTCCGATATTAAAATACAAACATGAACAATGACACTTCATTGTTGAAAGAAAAAAAGGTATAAGGAAATTTATATCTACCACCTCCACGGACAATGGCGGCGGGCGGGGCCGCTCGAAAAAAGCATCAATGAATGATAAGCATAATGCTCTTCTCGGAAATATTTCGGTCTGATACGGATTTAAAACGTAAGCTGGCGACAAATTTGCGCTTAACTTAAGACTTGTACAACGGTAACGAGAGAGAATAGGAGAAATAATAACAAAATGGCGATAAATGTGTGTGTGTATCTAATGTCATAGCAACGAGTTAACGGCCTTTTCCTACTGAACTATGCCAATTAAGGAACTTGTCGCATATGAACACTTGATCTTTTCATCAACAAGTATGCCGACGTGATATAGATACAAGGGTAGCTCTACTCTGCATATTTTAAAAAATATTTCCTTATGCGACATAGCTTGTAACTCCCACAATTTAAATGAATATAAGTATATTTCATAGGTTACATCCGTTAAATCGTTTGATCTGCAGACCGTGCAAAAGAATGAAACATACATACATGCTCGAAAAAACATTATCCAAAATTATCCACAGTCGGGGAAGTTCTTGCGTTTCAGTGTGAATATTGACTGATTTACTCGTACATACAAGGAGACCAAGAACATCTCCAGGAGTGGCAATGCATCTGTCATCATCTCTGCATAATTCCAACAAAATATGAACAAATAAGATTATTTGCAATTCCTAAATTAAATCACTGGTTTCTTCGAAAATTGGTAAATGGAATTGTAACGGTGTGTTACGTTTTTCTAACTTCCAGATTAGGTTTAACTTTTTGCTAATCTTTTGTAGCGAAAAAATTAATAGCATATTTAATTCAATCAACTCCATGATTATAATACACAGGTGTATTCAAAGTTTGATTGCTTACAGCTGTTTTTTAACTCTTGGGAAGAAATATTATCTTCTTTGAATTTTCTATGAAAGTTTTTGTGCTCAGGTTTTGTGATTGAAATGTTTAGATGCGGCGTTGTAGTTGCTATGTTAATAATTCTTTCATAGGCATAAAGCCTAAAGAGATATTAAATAAGAATTATTAACTGCATAAAAATAGGTAGGTATTTGGAAGATCGAAGACCCGAAGAAGAAGAAAATTGTAATAGAGAATGAGAATTCCTTTAGTTTAATATGCCACCTCAAGCTTACCCTACTGAACTGAGGAATGGAAAAGATGAAATTAAGGGTTATGTGGTATTTTTACCGCACTAAAACCCACCTGTGGCCGTCCTCAACGCTTGTTGGAGAACCCCGGGATCTCCGACGGAACGCAACCGGAGTCCTCCAATCGGACTCTGCCCTGGGGGAGCAGTTCTCGCTCCTCCCACACCATCTGGTGTTCACGACGGTATGAGACGCCGCACTTGCCGCCCGCGACCCGGAAGCCCCCTTTTAGTCGCCTCTACGACAGGCAGGCAATACCGTAGCCCTATTCTAGTCCCGGAACTACAGA
Organism: Epargyreus clarus; assembly: GCF_041222505.1. NCBI lineage: Eukaryota > Metazoa > Arthropoda > Insecta > Lepidoptera > Hesperiidae > Epargyreus > Epargyreus clarus. The sequence continues at coordinate 15,593,238 of NW_027332223.1, forward strand.
GACAATTTTGTGAAGCCCTACGGTGGCACTTAATTTTCTTAAACTACTACCGGATGAGAACTAGCATAGGAATCATCTGTATATGATTGGTTTGGCTTTACTTCGTTACTATTATCTTTACTATTAATAACATTAACATTAAAACAATATAAATATATCCAAAAAAATCTCCCGGTATCAATTCAGCATAATCTTTAGCGTCCATAGACGAACCAACAAAGTAGACTACTGATATGTAAAAGTTTGTTATGGATAAATTTATGAAATCTCCATCCTAGATCGGCGGGGCTTTAGACAGGATTTAGACTCAAAATGAGAGTTGTTTGTTGCGATTAAATTTCCTTTTTTTGACGTGGGAGCGACGCCGGGTTATGTGAGATTTTTACTGCACTAAAACCCCCCCGGTGGCCGTCCTCAACGCTTGTTGGAGAACTTCTGGATCTCCGACGAAACACGACTGGAGTCATCCAAGCGCGATGCCCCGATCGGGCTCTGCCCTGGGTGAGCAGTTTTTACTCCTCCCTTCCTTCCTCCTTCCTCCCGTCCCGTCCCGTTCCCGGGGTCGCTCACTGAACGGTTCGAGCTTCCACTCTTGCCGCCTGCAACCCCGGAGCCCCCTTTTAGTCGCCTCCTACGACAGGCAGGGGATACCGTAGTCCTATTCTAGTCCCGGAACTACAGAGACAAAATTTCAATAAACCTAGCATTAAACGAATCAATCGGTAAGCGCTACATACGATCCCATTCACCGATGCAATACCAGAAATATCGTGCAATCGGACTCTATTTTACATTGTTTACGATTGCGTTATACTTAGACAAGCGGTTTCGATATTTAATACAGAACTGGCAGCCACTGAGCTATTGTGAAGGAGGCTATTGTGGACGAGATGAGTTGGGAATTGAAATTTAATGGAAATATCAAATGAAACCCGCACAACGGACTTCTTTGAGAGCTGCAGGAGTTATTACTATTGTCGCCTTCTTATTAAAGTTTGTCTGTGGTTTGAATGTATCTAATGCTTTATATAATACATATAACAACACTATGTAAGCAATATTTTACTGTACTGGTAAAAGTATCATCATTATTGTCCTAGTACTGAACATTGGTCGCCTCTCAAAATGAGAAAGGTTGAGGCCATAGGCTACCACTCGAGGAAAGTTTGACAAGTTATTTCTAGAAAACTCTTGGCATGTAATGTATGTTTGTATCTTTGTTCACGACTTTTTCCGTAACCGTTCATGAAATTTCGAAAAATTAGAGGTGCTTGGCTTACAAGCACCACGCTGTTCCTAAAGGGTTTCATCAACTTCAACCATTTATTGTCCCACTACTGGGCACGGGTCTCCTCACCGCGCTGGTTAAGTGCGTATTGGTAGACTTCACATACTTTTGAGATATTTTTTTTTATAAATCTCTAAGGTATGCAGGTTTCCTCACGATGTTTTGCTTCGCCGTTTTAGCAAGTGATAGTTAATTTCTAATACGCACATAATATCGAAAAATCAGAGGTGCGTGCCTGGGATTTGAACGACGGACCCCTCGATCGAGAGGCCGAGTTTCTTAACCACTAGGCTATCACTGCTTTTTTTAGGGTTTGCTGAAGTCTATATGTCACTTAAAACGTAAATTGTACCCTATTTGTCTGTCTGTCACGGTATGATCTTGAAAATTGCTTAATCCATTTTGATGTGAATATAATGGAAAGATAGAAGTCGCTATGTAGAGAAACTAGGCTGCTGTATATTGAGGAAACGGATACGAGTAAAACCTAATTATGTATATAGTTTTTTTTTATTATTGTTTTTCTGTTATTGTTATAAAAACAATCGTTTTACTATCATTTGTTTTACAATCATACACAAAAAATGGTAAATGAAAATAAACAAATCAAAGAACACAGTATTCCCAAAATGAATTTATTAACCCCCTCGTACCCAAAAAAAATAGTTATAAGGAATATTATTTTAAAAGGAACATTTTACAATAATGAAAACAAAAATCTGGTAGAGATGAGCTACATTTAATATAAACACCTCCGAATAAAGTATGCATACATGAAATTACTTGAAAAAGGATGTAAGAAAATCCAAAAGTTAAGCCAGCACTGCAGTTACCATCGTATCATCCATCATACAACATGAATTCACCCCCCTCTTTACTTTGAAAAAGCCGTCTTCACCCCAGTCTGCACCCCACGAATTCTTGATTACCCAAAATGGGATATCTTTCTCTAAAATAGAAAAAAATCGTTAAATGTCTTGTGTCCAACACAACATATGTCCCTACATGGATAAAAGAGAATGCTATGGAATATTCATAATCATATTAACTGCTATCATATTAATTAAGCTTTTGATAAGTAAAATAGAAAGATACTTCACCGCCCTCAATTGAATGAAGCCACAAAAGGATAATTTTAAAATTTACTTTTTGAATTCTTGACAAATAAAAACATTGTTAGAGAAACTTTACGTATAAATAAATACCTAATACTACGTGTCCTGCAATAATTACTACGTAATTTACATATAATAAATAAATAAGTAGATATTTCAAACATTTTAGGGACATTTTAGAACGGAGACGTGGCAAAACTTTGTTACGTAATAATATCAATTCTCAAAACTGGTTACACTTTCTTGTTAGGTGTGATATAACTATGTATTTTACTCATCTAAGATTTAGCATTTAAGATTTCTTTAACATATCATTGTTCGTCAGCAAACGATTTTTTTATTACTTTTCGAGTTTCGTAATACATATTCATCATGATCATCATCATCAACAATCCGTTGCTGTCCCACTGCTGGGCACGGGTCTCCTCTCGTAATGAGAAGGATTAGACCATAGTCCACCGCGCTGGCCAAGTGCGTATTAGTAGACTTCACATACCTTTGAGATTGTTTTTATAAATCTCTCAGCTATGCCGGGCTCCTCACGATGTTTTCCTTCATCGATTAGCAACTGATAATTAATTTCTAATAAACACATATCTTTGACAAATCAGAGGTGCGTGCCTGGGATTTGAACCTCGGACCCCTCGATCGCGAGGCTGAGTTTCTTAACCACTAGGCTATCACTACTTTTTGCATATTCATTAATCATGATATATCTATGTGTATATATAAAAGCTGAAATAAATTCACTAACCTGTTCCATATCCCACTAACAGGACAGCGTGATTGATACTATTACATGTGCAACCATCCATAACCCCATGATTATAATGCATTATACTAGTGGCGTCTATAGCTGGAAAAACAATCAGGAATTATTAATTGCATAATTTATCAATCTCGTAAAAGTATGTCTCCCTTACCACACCCTTCAAACCAGAACACAGCAGCGCTTGGCACTACTGTTAATAGAGAGAAATTGGTGTGGCTGTGGTACCGCCGGAGTCGAATCACAAAGGGTTCTACCACCTTCAAGAATATTCAAAGTCTATTAAAAGCCTCAAAAAATCAGTGTAGGTACCCGCTCAAGTTGGTGTTGACACTAACCTCCCAATCATTAATATGAAGGTGGTAGAACCCTCGGTGGTTCAACAGTATCGATTAACTATAATATAGCAGATTAAAGTTGTACATTATGACTTTTTTATAAAAGTAGTAAAGGGGCACTTAATGGTAAGTGGCTACTCACTGTCTATAGGCACCTGTGATCAAGCCCAGACAATGTTAGTTTCCTCCCTGAGGTTGGCCACAGATGCGTTGCGAACCCCTAAGGACGCGAAGTTGGAACGCCTTAGATACATATGTCTTCCACACCACACCCACAAAGCGGACTACAGCAGCACTTAACACTACTATTATTATACAGAAATAGGTGTGACGGTGGTGCCTTAGAAGTCGAGAAACAATAAGTTTACCTTCAATTAGGACTATATTTACGTAAAATACCTATAGCGAGCGGGCCAACGTCATGAAGTGCTTTCTTCAGGGCCTCTTCATCATTGGTTGAATAGGCAACACATCCACTTATTTTTGCTTTCGCCTTTGAATCATCGGCTCGACAAGTTCCATCCGAACCTTCATACTTATAGTCTTCTTCCAACATTGGTCCATGCTCCATCCAGTACCTGGAATCAAAGCAAACACATCACTATTTACCGATCAGAATGATTGTTTCACCTGAGGATAAAACCGTGAACCCACAAAATGGCATACAATTTGACTATGTAATTAATAAAAAATAACGTTAATGTTATTTAAAAAATGGACTACCACTGTTATTAGCTGTCATGTAACTGAATATAATATCATAATTTTGCTTTTAGAAGATTTGTGTCACAGTACCGTATAAAATCGCGGTCCTATGATGGTAGGTACCTACGCTTCTCATTCGTCAATAAATTACTTAGATTATATTTAATTCTAATTTAAATACGTATATATAAATAACACTCACATGAAAGGATAAGCCAAGTCCTGAGTACCACTACAACCGAATGAATTTTTGTCGCAGTCCACGAGTTGCTGTTCCGAAAAATCTAATATTTGGTTGTATTTTATGGCATATTGCGACTCCAAGTTACCTGTAAAACATTGGTTATAAATGAAGATGCTAAAATTTGATCATGTGTAAAGTTATATAAAATTAATGTTTATTTACTGGCAAACCATCTGAGGTTAAGTGTCACCCACTATGTAATCGTTAGAGATGGTACCGCATCTCTGTTCAATCCCATCTAGGTTTAATAACTGATGCCTATGGACTACAGTGTCTTCTCATCATCAACCCATTATTGTCCCACTGCTGGGCACGGGTCTCCTCTCACAATGAGAAGGATTAGGTCGTAGTCCACCGCGCTGGCCAAGTGCGTATTGGTGAACTTCACATACCTTTGAGTTTTTTTTTATAAATCTCTCAGGTATGCAGGTTTACTCACGATGATTCCTTCACCGTTTAAGCAAGTGATAATTAATTTCTAATAGGCACATAATTTTGAAAAATCAGAGCTTGGGGATTTGAACCTCGGACCCCTCGATCGAGAGGCCGAGTTTCTTAACCACTAGGCTATCACTGCTGCTACTACAGCTGCTACAGTGTCTAGTCATCATCAATATGCCTGCACATTTATTATTAAGGTATGTTTGTTTACCGACGGCGCCAAAGGCCCAGCACGCTCCACATCGTTCCTGATTTCGGATCCCAGTGACCTTATTCTGCTCCCTCCAGTCAAATGCATCTGGAGCTGTCTTGAAGTTTGGTTCTTGACTATCACAATTCGATGCATTTAACCCTCTATATCCAGTGTAAATTATTATAAATTCTTCAGGCGTAAGGTCAGTGAACATATTTATATCTAAAAAGAACATTTTGATATATTACGTCATCGTTATCAATCCATTACTAATAAAGCTGTGGGATTATTAGATTTTATATTTTAAAACATTTAATATTTACATTTAACAAGTAATAAAATTACATCGCCATTTTTTCCTTTATGAATGCGAAAAACACTCATAAGAAACTTTCCAACTTGCTCCTTAGGGGCGGAAATGCATTAAAATTTGTGATGGACCTTGAGGCAGACGTCAATTCTATTTGCAGTAGGTCTGTAATTTATTTGCAGCGCAATGACACCCTTTAAATCTGGCGAGCAGCATACATCTATTCCAGCAAAATATACGGAAAAATTCTCTGCAATACTCTCAAGGATTTGTAATGTCAACTTAGCCACATTGGGCCAATGTATCAGAATCTGGCTTACAGCGCAAACCCTGCCTCAAGGTTGGTTTATGTACACAAACAATTACTATTACAACAAATAATCTTACCAAATGCAGCACTATCACTCTTCGCATTTTGTCTGTTAATCAACTCTAAATTGTGTTTAAATATAATAAATCTCCACGCTTTTTCGTCTTCGTCCGCGTAATGTTTATTGTGATTTTTTATGAACTCTTCGAACAACTCCTCGGCGTCCTCTATATCAAACTTATGATAGCTCTTTGCAGCGAAGGCCAGAGCAACGCAAAGCAGTAGTGTGAAAACCCACATGTCTATAACTTTTGTACCGATTACCGTCCGCGAGTTATATTTATATGTTTGAACAGGTCTGATAATGTTGTTTTATGGCTAAATTCTTACGTGGTTATCTTCAGTCATAAATTGGTATTCAACATTTTTCCACATTCTTCCTTGCGCATGTAATGTTTATGTTGTTATGCATGATTGGCTAGATGGCTTATAGATCAGTGGCGTTATGTTTCGAAAACGATAAGCCAAGTAAGTAAAAGTAAACATTGATCCTAGTCAATTATTTACAGTACAACAGTACAAATTTTATAATGTTTTCGGTTAAGTTTATATCAGACTGTGGCAAAGTTAAAAAAGGGTTATCATGTCAAATACGGATTGTATTTTCATATATAAGTACAATATATTTTCTAAACTAGAAATAATAAAAAAATACAAAAATGTGGTCGTCGAATGGAAATTGATGATTATTTACTTAAGTGTTAATAAATAAAAAAAACATTAATTACATAAACAAACAAACAAACAGCTGTACCTATCAAGTTCAACAGTCATTAAACTAAAATATTCAAGAAAAATGTGGCATTCATGATATTTGTTATCATGAATGCCACATTTTTCTTAGTTAGCAATGTTAAAAAGAATTACGTTATACTAAAAACTTTTTGATAAAATTCTCAATATTCCGTTAAATAGAATAATATTGTAAATATCCTTGGCGTGACCTAAACAAAACCTTGATTCATTGATAAATTGAATGGCTGGGATTCGAACCCGGTACATTCATATTTGGTATAGTCCGCGCCAAACTGCTAGTCCGCTCTGAAGTTGTTGCGAGCATTTTTTAGTAGTTTTGCATTTTTTATATTCAGAGCGGACAAGCAGTTTTACGCGGACTATACATGTTGCGATCTGAAAACACTATATAAATTGCAAACTTGGCAAAAGGTGTCTCACGAGCGCATAATTGGTAACAGCGGGCACCGGCTAATCCGGCGGCATTGTGATCATCTCGTGTGTGCGCGCCCTATTGTGGGGGTTTAATCAATTAATTTTATCGTGCGACTAGCAATAAGGGATGTGAGTGATAAAAAAATCAATTATTTAATAATTATCGTTTTTTTTTCTTTAAAATAAATCGATTATTGCAAAATGGATTATTATAGAAATAATCAATGAATAGTCGATTTTTGAACCGAGAATTGATCAATAACGTAAAAACATCATCGCGAAATTGATCTTAAATTGTAGGTCGCGGGACGCGCGTTGCCAACCGCTCCCTTAAAATAATCGATCAAATGATCGATTTCTAAAATATAATCAATTATTAAATAATTTATTAATACTACGAGAATTTGAAAAATTTATTATCTAATAAATTATTACACAAAAATAATCGATTGTTGTAAAAAATAGCTTATTATTCGCATCCCTACTAGTAATGAGGATGGCGCGCTCCAATGAGTCCAAATGAGGATAAGTGCGGCTCATTCAGGATGCGCGGATCAGGCCGGTCGCATCGTTTTCGGTTTTATTAGCGCTGTGCGATCGACAATAAATCCCTTTGTGATACTGATATTGTTTTGTATAAAATCTGATAGGCGTTGTTACATAATTATTTTTATTTACTTTTTTGTTTACGTTGAATGCGATCCTTGATACGCATGAATATTGTAATAATTTCAGAACATACAAGATATCTTATTATGTATAATGTTCCTAACTTGCACTAATTTGGTATCCTTAGGCTAGTGCTTGACTTGTCTCTGTAGTACCGGGATCAGAATAGGGCTACGGTATCCCCTGCCTGTCGTAGGAGGCGAGTAAAAGGGGGCTTCCTGGGTTGCAGGATTCAAGAGTGGGATCTTGAACCGTCCACCAAGCGACCCCGGGAAGGACGGCGGTATGTGTGGTCGCATACCGTCGTAAATAGCAGACAGTATGGAGAATGCCTGGACTCACCTAGTCGGAGCCTAATGGGGCAACACGTTCAGAGGACTCCGGTTGCATTCCGTTGGAGATCCCGGAGTCCTCTTCGCAGGGCTGAGGATGGCCACCGGGAGGGTTTTAGTACGGTAAAAATCCCACATAACCCTGTGGTCGCTCGCGCGACAGTATGGACACTTTGTCGACTGGAAACACAAAAGCTTTGAGAGATCCAAAGCAATCTGTAAGAGCAGACTAAATATAAATTTCTGTCACAATTGGATCTTATAAGAATCGATCTTATTATCTTAATAGAATGATTATTAACATTAAAAAGCTTGAATTAGACAAATTCGACAAATGAAGAATGGCATATGTTATATTGTTAAAATTTCAAGCTAATGCGTCGATTGCAACGTTTTTAATATTTATCATATGTATACATATTTATTTTAAAGGCGAGGAGTAATTTACTTTATTTGATCTTTATGTGAATGAACCCGTCTCATTCTTAGAATTTGTATCCAGGGACTAGACAAAATGTGTTGATAATCATGAAAGTAGCGAAAAGAAAAGCGGTAGCATCAAACTAACAATGTTCTCCTACCAACATCCTAATCCCACTTAAGGCGTTTTCACACAACAATGAGTTCCCCTCCACAAAGATGGCCGTGAAAGAAATACGTGGGATTGTAATGAAATGGTTGATTACAATGAGGATAATCCGGTGCCGTACAGTCTGGTCCAGGCCTACAAACCTTAGCGTTTTGAACACGGCTGCCATACTGCCAGCGATCACCGAGTTGCTATTATCGTCTGCATTATATCGCCTAGTGAAAATATAATAAAATTGATTTGTATAGGCCTACGGATGCTTTAACAAATTTTCAGATATTATATTTTTATGTCATTCAACTACCGGATTGAACGTGGTTTTGTGTAGCAGACAATGTCAGTAGATATAAACCTACCTACCTGTACCTATTAAATTCTGTTGAACAAAATAAGTAACTTTTATATAATAATAAATATGTATTAATAATTAAGTTAGTTAAGTACCTAAGTTAAATACGTAATAACGTTAATACGTAACTTCGATAATCTCTTCATTTTTGGAGGGTTATTTCCATGAAAAATCTTTCATCGCTTGTCGCTCGCATGGTTACAGTAGAGCAAGTGTAGGAGTCAATTGTTGGGCTTTCCGGCTTAAGGTAAAAAGGCATGAATGAAGATTACAAAATAATGAAGCATAAAGACATTGTCGATTAATAGATGTATAATTCAGGTTGAAGCGGTCTCAAGACGCATTTAATCAAACCAATGGACCACTTAACAGCTGGAACTTTATAGTTTTGTGGTATTCGTAGAATGTTTAAAGGTAAAATCCTTTGTGGTTCGACTCCGGCGGCACCACCGCTACACCTATTTCTGCCTAATAACACCATTGTTAATAGCGACTGTGTTGGTGTTTGGAGGGTGTGTTAAGGGAGAAATACTTTTCCAAGGCGTTCCAGATTAATCCTCTGTGGCTTACCTCAGCTAGGATACGAATCTTATCTAGAGTGGACTACAGATGTCCATGGGTCGCAATAGCCACTAACCATCAGGTGGACTGCATGCTCGTCTATTTCTATATATAAAAAATGGTTTAAATAATGTGAAATTAGGTTACTATTACTGGCATGACGACCCGCGTGGCCGAGCGGTCATCATACTGGTCTGACGCGCAAAAGGGCCCGGGTTCGATCCCCGGCCAGACAGATATCTGAATGATGAATTTAGATTTCTGTTTCTGGGTCTGAGTGTTTGTGTACTTGTCTATGTATTTTTCCATGGCACCCACGACACAGGGAGTCCATGTGTGGGGCGGGGCTGTGATTGTAGAAAGCGTTTATTATTGTTTATGACTGATTGTTCATTATTGATAATATTAATTGCTTAGAGCAATTTCAAGAACGGATAATAGTTGCTAAGGAAATGTTACCTACAAGCTGAAAGTAATAAAAGCCTGTTTATTCATTTCATGTTACCTATGTAATAAATTATTTACGCATTTATTTATTACATAACACAATTAATTCGTACATAACGTTATCTACTTACATATAAATAAAGAGATTAACATGAAATTGCAAACGAAATTTTCATGCTATCTTCCCTCAAATCATGGCGGAATTTTGAGCAGATTTTAATAATAATATCTTGTCTGTTTGAAACAAAAATAATACTAACTTATAACTACAGCTTAGAAGTACATATTCCTTATGAATGAATCGTTCCAACAATATACGGATTAGTGAACTACTGAACGACTTTACAAATACGAACCATGAATGAAACTAGATAATAAGAAGTCGGCAGCTAAAAAGGATAGATACTAATTCCGCTGTTGTAAATATTTGTGAATGATCTTAAGCCAAGGCTTTAGTCCAGTACTTCTGGTTATAAGAGAATAGGTGTTTTTAAAGGAAGTTACTTACTTTGATACAAAAGGAATACCCAATGAACGAAAAAATGAATTACACGTAGAAAGAGCAGTTTATTTGTTGAATGATGTGGTTTATGCTTGTGATATTTGCCGATATCTATTCTTTAATACATACGTACGAGCATCGAATCGAGAATCGAGGTACATATTGTTGAACATTTCCGTTGAGGCTCTCAAGTTTCAGATAACGGAATATCTGTACACAGACTCTTTGTCAACTCAAAATACCCTTAAAATATAAAGTAGCACACGATCATGCAGTGAGTAGCCACTGCCGCTTTTAGCCATCTGTACCTAATCAACCCCAGATAGGATTTTTTTTATTATATAGGAAAAGCAGACGAGCATGCAGTCCACCTGATGGTAAGTGGGTACTGCCGTCCATGGACATCTGTAAACAACACCAGATAGGATTAGATATTCCTACTTGAGATCGACCACATATTGGTCGCTACGCCTGAAAACTGAGCTGGAACACCTCGGAAAAGCATGTCTCCCTTACCACGCCCTTCAAACCAGAACACAACATCGTTTAACACTGCTTTATTAAATTCCTACATCTTCACATCGGTCACAGTTGCGTTGCTACCTCTCAATAGGTATTAATTCAGATACAATATTGTATTCATAGATTTAGATCAATAATAATAATAGATCATAATTAAATCAAATGGAATTAATTAGGTATTAAATGAATTAAAATTATATGAAATCACTATTTGTAAATATTTTATTAAATCTAAATAGACTAAGATGACATGTTTTGTAAGAATTAAAGAATCAATAAAAGCTTCATTTATTTTTACCTTCCTTATTATATCCTTAAACTAAGTGCCCTTGAGTAGTAGGTGCCATGTACACACAAACACGGGCACACCAAGATCTACCCTCTCTACCCAGAACGGAAATCTAAATTAATCATTAATGGCTGGGGATTAAACTTGATTCCATCTACTATATCTACTACATGTCTTACTAGTATGGTGACCACTTTGCGAATCGGCATTAAATGTTAATCTATTGCTCTAGATTATGGTAGGTGGGTAGAATATAGTGTTACTATCTTTACTTTTCCAAGGCGTTCCAACTTGGTCCTCAGGAGTGCCAGCGCATCTGTGGCCGACCTCAGGTAGGAATGTCTAAACATACCTGGGGTTGATTACCGATGTCTATGGGCGACAGTAGCCCCTTATCATCAGGTGGACTGCATGCTCGTCTGCTACACCTATCTTATATATAAAAAAGACTATCTATCTACCTATATGAGAGGTAGAGCACATTAATTTTTATGAGGCGTATCTTCTTAGTCTTCAGTAGCAGCAACCTAATATCAAGGTCAATCGAATATCCTGTTTCATATAAATTTGATTACAGATGTCCATGAGCGACAGTGGCTTAACATCTGTTGCCTTACAAGCATTTGCAGCTTACACCTTCTCTCTGAACGATCTGCATTGTCAATTGTCAGAATTATAATTACATTTCGGGTTACAATGAGCACCAATTAACTATATTGACCACTCGTAAACCTTTCAAGCACCTTCCGGTTACATCTCAATTGCACAATTCTACTGACCGGATATATCAATCCTTCAACTAAAGCTTCCTAATTTCTTAGTAGCGTCACTTCTTGCGTCAAAATAGTACCTATTTCTGCACCACAACCACCTTTTACATTTAATTGGAGTTTCCAAACAATAAATTTTATGGATTGTGTGACACATTTAGCCTTATTGTGAGACCGGATATGACGTGGTGAGCTTATGTTGCGTTTGTTTAAACCTTAGACTATGAAAGGCATGAAGATAGCTTCGGGTTCCAATTTCGGAGCTGTGGGTGGAACAGAGAAGACGTGGAGATGATTATATGTATATACAAGGTTAGGATAACTATTGGATTAGTGGGACATATTTTTAACATATCATATCAGATAAAATTAATTATTTTAATAATTTACATAACAAAAAGCATTTTGAATTGAATATTCTGATAATAATTTTAATTAAAGTAACTAAATTAATATAAGGATAGTTACGACTTCTTTGTAATAAAAAAATCGAAGTTAAGCGGGTCCGTCACGTCTAGACGTACACGTATCTTTGATTTTAAATTTGTAAATGTATATTTCACTACACATATATATATATTCATTTTGTTCATTGTGAGGTTTACTCGTGAATTATATTGATTTTATATTGATCTTTTTAAACTTATCTATGTTAGCAAACACTTATTTGGTAAATTTAAGATTTATTATGTAATCTACTCCACGCATTCCTTGTCCTTTGCCGAAAAGCACGGAAGACGTTTATAATTTCATAATATTAAAATGTTTCACATTGATCCCAATACAATGCATGTGAACAATTCAACAATAGGTGTAGTTAACAATGACACTACGGCAAACACACGAGATGCCATTTGCACGTCCAAAACCAAAAAGATTTAAGTGACAATTGTTACAAATATTGCCTTTACTTATGGTCTTATTTTTGTGTGGTAAGAAAGATAAGACATTTTGGTTCTGGTACATACAGTTAGTTAGCAAAGTACTATTGTTGCGAATAAAAGTAAAGCTAAGGATGGGCATTGTCGGCCATTGTGGCGGGTGTGCGAGGACAATGGCGCGATCACGTTTAGAAAATTTTGGACAATTTCGGTGTTTTTGCAACGGGTTGCACCTTGATTTGGCAGGGGCGGACTCGACTTGTATTGATATTTGTCATTTATTACAAGCTCTCCTATTGAGCAAATTGTTCTATAATAAACTTTAAAATTTTAAATCAACCTTTTCTGTTGTTTTAATGTCCATATTACTTATATTAAATTTTAATTTTCAAAATTGTGTATTGATAGCATAACTTTATAATGACTTTTACTATGGTTACAAAATATTGATTACAATGAGTAAGCAAACGATATATTTGCCTATTTAAGTAGATTTAAATAAAATCGTCACATTATACTGCGGCACCAGATTTAAGCAGCAGCTTACAAACAATGATATTTATATTAAATAAAATCTGAAATACCACTGAAACAAAGACAATGAACTTTCTATTATTAAGAGTTATGAGAACATTATTGTTCTTGATAAATTACGTGTTCATTACTATTGTTTCTTTACACTACACATTATGACATTGATATTGATTTCCCAACCAAGTCCCAGTTCTTTATAAGCAAATCTTTTAAATCCGGCCCTGCACAAATTAGTAGCAACAGGGTGGTACGCAGAATAACCACGTCGACAGCACAACGGAGGCAGACATGCGCAAGCGGCCCCCGGGGGTCGCTCGGACAATCACGTATTGACAATCGGAAACTATACGAAGGTTTTTGTTCCTTGTTTTTGAGTGTCGTGAAAGCATTCATTGAACGACTTTGGCTTTGCTTTTGCTTTGAGATCAATGAACTTTCGCTAGTGCGGAAGAACCCATTTCTGAATGGAATGTTTGAAAGAAATTAGGATACTTTTTGTAGGATTGTAGTAGCAACGAGTCCAATTGATGGTGGTGATCACTACCGCCTATGGACATCAGTGACCAATGCCATATATGTAGAACAGGTTCCGGTAGAAACCTGAAGCTTATCACAGATGCATTACCTTTTTTATGTATTTTCGGTGGGAAAGCCTTCATATGTTTCTCCCGGCTGCGGGGGCAGTGGAGAGGATATGCCCGACACTTACTGGCTAAAACCCCACGGTATTCCTCTGGACACCCTTTGTCGGGGCCACGGGTACGCTGATAGCTCTCATCCGCGGTCCCAGATGCATTACCTAAGGACAGACTTGAGTCATTTACATCCTTTTAACAAAACGCAAGAACTTTAAATTGGTGTGGTACTGTGGTACT